>NC_083719.1:85924483-87174483 GCF_028564815.1 Eubalaena glacialis | reverse complement strand
CTGAGTCAAATGTATGCACATTTTTAAGAGTTTTGATATATATTGCCAAATTGTCCTCAGGAAACTTTGTCTCAGCAGCAATGTATAAAAGTTCCTGTTTAATTTACACTTGACAATAATGCATGTAATTTTTTTAATCTTTCTCAGTTGATGAATAAAAATTAAATCTCACTGATAATTTACTTTAATTACTAGTGCTTGAATCTATCTATTTATCTATCTATCATCTCTTTCCATACACACATATATATTAGACATTTTTAGTTGATTTCAGAAACATGTTCATTTCTTTGTCCATTTTCTATTGGTACATTAATTTTGTATTTATTTTATTTAAATATTGAGGACATCAAAACTTTGGCCTTCTGTATCAGTCAGACTCCAGTCAAAAAATAGAAACCACATTGGCTGTTTCAAACAAAGAGAATTTCATACATGAGATAGGATATAAAGTTTTGGATTCTCTGAAAGAACCAAAATGAGAGGGGAATGCTAGAGGAATAAAAAGGATGACAGGATATTACCCCGAGATCAGAAAGCCACAAATGCCCTTGAGCGTGAGCCATGACCCTGCGCCTGCTGCCGCGTGGTTGTAGGTGCAGCTGAAGCAGCTCCATCTCCAATGTGGCAATTACGTTGCTGGGGAGAGACCTCCAAAGAAGGGACCCTGTTGTTTGGGCTGGCGCTGCCGTGGCTACTAGAGGCCATCACTGTCTCCTCACCACTGTCACTAGTGCCAAGGTCACCAGCTGCTGCCATTTTCAGAGCCAGATGCAGAACATGCATTTTCCTTCTTCCTACCTTTTACTATCTATCCTCTATCTCCCACTGACAAAACTTAATTGAAAACTAGCTAGTTACAGAGTCTGGGGAAAGCAGTTTAAAGTGTACAGCTATAGTGGCACAAAGTAGAGTACGTAAGGCAAGGACCAATGTGGGACCAAGAGAAAAATGATAAGTAATTTGCATAATACTTATAAATTACAATATTTTCCAGGTTTTCATTTATTTATAGTTTATTTTATAATGTCTTATGAACATACAGAAGTTTCGAGTTTTATTTATTAAAAATTTGTCTTTTTCCTGTTTTCTACCATTGGTATTTTGACATATGTAAAAACAAATATATGTATAATATATATAAATATATATAAAATCTTCCCTAATTGATGTAAATTTGTTTATATATTTATATTTTAATCCTTCTGAGTATTTATTTGTACGTTCCTTCTTTCTTTCTGACAACCTTCCTTCTTTCTATTTTTTTTTTTTTTCTGCAAGTGGTAAACTAATTATTTCAGTACTCTTTATTCAATAATTTAGTCCTTTTCCAACAGTTACAAATGTGATGTCGAGAAAGTCATCTAACCTGCTGGCCCTAATTTCTCTCTTCCAATTCTTTTACCACCTTCTAATCAAGCTTTGGCTGATCTTTCTAGGCCATTCATGACCCCCATCTACCTTACTAAATCCAAACTTCAATTCTCAGTTCTCATCTCACCTGTTGTATCACCATTTGACCTAATTGGTTACTTTTTCTTCCTTTCTCTTATCTCATTAGTCATGCCTTCTCAGACTCCTTTACTTGTTTCTTCCTCTCTCCTTCACTTCTTAACATTTGAGTTTCCTAGAGCTCAGTTCTTAGACATCTTCTCTTCTGTTTCTATTTATTCCCTTGGTGATTTTGTCTAGTCTCTTTGGTTTCAATACACCCATATGGAGACCTTTATCTCCATTCCAGAATTTCCCCCTATATTCCAAAATTACATATCTATATGCCAATTCGATATCACCATTTGCTTATCTAAGGGATATCTCAGACTCAAAATAAAAATCAACTACTTTATCATTGTTCCCAAACTTGCTTTTCCTATAATCTTTTCTATCTCCGTAAATGGCAATTCCATTAGGTTGCTCAAGACTAATGCCTTGGATTCATTTTAGCTCCTCTAGTTCTCTGATATCCCACATCTAATCAATCATAATACCCCACCAGCTTTCACCTCAAATTGATTAAAAAATCAAAACTTCCACAGCTACCATCCTAGACAAAGCCACCATCACCTTTTATCTGGATTAATATAAAAGCCTCTTAATTGGCTTCTCTGATTTCCACTATTTTCCCCCTACATTCAGTTCTCAGCACAATAACCAAAATACTGCATTTAGTATACAGATTCAACCATACACTGCTCTGCTCATAACCATCTAAATGTATCTCATCTCATTCAGAGGAAAATCTCTAGAAACCTTATGATATTCTTCAAGAACACATGCCATGTCACTACCCTCATCTCACAGACTCAAGTTCTGGCTCTTTCTCTTCTTTTGTTTTATTCACACTGATCCACTTGCTTTTCTTCAAATCCACCAAGCATATAGTAATTTCAGGGACTTTTACTTTCCTCCTGTCTCGAATGATTTTTCCCCTCATATCTCTATTTCTCATTCCCTCTCCTCAGTTTTTCTCAAATTTTGCTTTTTCAGTCAGGCTTTTTTGACCATCCTATTTAAAATTGCCATGACAGAGCTGGCACTCTAATTCCCCTTGCTTAGTTTATTTTCCTACATTGTATTTGCCAACATTTAAAATATACCATATTTTACTTATTTGTTTATTGCCTGTCTCTTCAACTAGAATATGAGCTTAATGAGGGATTTTGTTTGTTTGTTTATTTGTTTGGTATAGTTTGTTTACTGCTTTATCTTCATTGTTCAGAATGGTGCCTGGCACTTAGAAGATTTTTAATAAATACTTGTTTAATGATTTAAAAGCTTAGTATATAATTGTAGGTGTGTTTCAGATGTTCTATGCAGTGATTTACTTGTCCAGATTTGTAACAGTGCTATGGTTTATAAATTACTACATCTCTGTAGTGGACTTTAAAGTTTGGAATTTCAAACATCCTTTTGTAAACAAACTTTTAATTTAGAATAATTTTAGATTTACAGAACAATTGTGAAGATAGTGCACAGGGTTGCTAAATACCCTACTCCAGGTTACAATTATTAACATTTTTACATTAGTATAGAACTTTTGTCACAGTTAATCAATATTTATACATTATTATTATTAACTAAAGTCCATACTTTATTCAGATATCCTTAGTCTTTATCTAATGTCTTTTTTTTTTTTTTTAATATAAGAATCCCTCCAGCATACCACATTGCATTTAGAAATGTTGTCTCCTTAGGCTCTTCTCGGCTATATAAATTACAGAGTTTTTCTGTTTTTGATGACTGCAGTGGACTGAATGTTTGTGTCCCCTAAAATTAGTATGTTGAAATCCTAACCTCCAATGTGACAGTATTAAGAGGTTGGGCCTATTGGAATTAAGTCATCATAATGTGCCCTCAAGAATGGGATTAATGCCCTTAATAAAATAAACCTGAGAAAGATCCTTTGCTCCTTCTGCCATGTAAGGACACAGTGAAAAGCAAGCAATCTATGAGCCAGGAAGTGAACTCTCATCAGACACCAGATCTGCTGGAGTCTTGATCTTGGACATCCCAGCCTCCACAACCGTGAGAAATTTCTGTTGTTTATAAGCTAGCTAATCAATGGTATTTTTGTTACAGCAGATGAGGATGGATTAAGACAATGAACTTTACAGTTTTAAAGAATACTGGTCGGGTACTTTGTAGACTTCCTCTCTTTTAAAATTGTTTTGACGTTTTTCTCATGATTAGACTGGGGTTATGTGTTTTTGAAAGAAAAGCCACAGAGGAAAAGTGCTCTTCTCATTACATATCAAGGGTACACACTATCAACATGACATCACTATTGATGTCAGTCTTGATCACTTGGCTGAGGTAGTGTTTGTCAGGTTTCTCTAATGTAAAGTTATTCTTTTTTTCCTCTTTCCATACTATATGCTTTGGAAGGAAGTCACTATATTCAGTTCACACTGAAGAAGTAGGGAGCTGTGCCCTCTTACTTGAGGGTGGAGTATAAACATAAATTGTTTGGAATTCTTCTGCATGGGGGATTTGCCTATTCTCTCCCATTTGTTTATTTATTCAATCACTTATTTATGTAAGTATGAATGCATGGATATTTAGTTTATACTGCTTTATTTATTTTATTGCTCAAATTGTTGTAGCTTTGGCCATAGGGAGCATGTACTACTGGCTCCCGCTTCCCTTTGACATACCACATGACTGTGTTTTTTTTTGAGCACTACCTTATTTTCTGGCACTGAAAGATGTTTTAGGCTGATCTTGTATATTTCCTACCCTAGTCCAAGAACAGCCCTTTATCCAAGGGGACTCTGGTTCCTTTAATCAAATAATGGTTTTAAAAACCAAGATCTGGGCACTAGGACTCAAATATCTGTTATTCATTCATTCATTCATTCATCAATCATTTCTTGTGTACTTTTGCTTATACATCCTAGATGTTGAAATTATTATTTCAAGTTAGAAAATTTTATATTTTTCTTCATACTCACTCTAAATTTTCCTTGTTAAGTTTTCTCTCATTAAAAAAAAATTGTATAGCTATTGTGAATGGGTTCTTTTGTTCCATTTACATAACTGGTCATTGTTATTATATTTAATTCATAAATGAAGCTTTACTAAACATGTATTCTAATACTCTTTCAAGGTTATTCTTTGACTAAATAATCATAATATTGTAAACTACTTTTAACTTTTATCTCCTGCTTTTTAACACTTATAGTTATCATTTATTTATGGTAATAAAACTTCCAAGAAATATTAAATATAATAGTGAGATTATTTTCTTCTTATTTGTGTTTCAGTTTTACTAAAAAGAAGATTCTAAATGAAAGCATACTCTGATTCAATAATAGAATCTTGTTAGTCTATGTCAAAAAATTGGGATTTATGCAGTGATAGGCACTTCAAATGTAATGCTGATAATATGTTGGGAATTTTAAGAAATCACCTCGAAGAGGAAATGTCAAAATGCAGTAGGACCTACTCTAGGTAAATTGATACCACAAAAACTTTATTGCAGTCATTACAATTCTAAACCACACATCGGTTTCATCGGGATGTTTCTACTATAACTACATATATCTTATATTTAAAAATAACTATTTGTAATCATTAAGTTTAGCTTTCTTTTTAATAGGAAACGATGCCTAGTCTTTCAAATGTGAATTTGGTGAAAAATAGTGATAAAGCAAGTACAAGACATCAGACAGGTTCACCACAGATTTTAAAATGAAATTATATAATTCCTGATATTTTTCCATAAAGATGTAGTTAAATACATAACTTCTTAAAATAAATGAAAAGTATCCTTCTCTTTGACTGCTATTAGATATATTTCTTAAAATAGATTATTAAATATTGTGTTTTTATTTAAAAATTGAGTTTGTATTCTTTGTTTCTCCTTTATACAGAGGGCAAGTAAAGGCATGATGATTCTAGGGATTTTTATGGAAGATATCTGTTTTTTCCTCAGAGAAATTTTAGTTTCTGATGGTTTAACATGTGGAAAAATGGATAGTATCAAGTTTATACATTGCAATAAAAGCTACTAGTTATTGCTGACTTGGTCATTATGATATTGAATGACAGCCCTTGGTTTGCAGTTACCACCTGGCTGAAGGAGGATTTACCAGTAAGATTAGTTTACGCTTAATAGAAATGTTAAATCTTGCAGACGAAGAATCCGAAGTAGGAATGAAAAGTAGGCTGGATTTTTTTTGACAGTACAGACTTACCAAAATTAATTGCTACTTAATTCTACTTTTAATGCTGACACTTGAATAAACTTTAAAAGTTCATCTACTCCTAATGAAACAAAGATTATTCTAAAGCTTGTATAAATATTGTGATATATTCTATATGAAAGTTTATAAGTAATACTCACATCAAACAATGTATGTAGTCAGAAGAACAGTCTTGAAGTTCCATTATTTTCTACATTTCAAAACTTTAAAATCTTTTCCTATGTTAACAATTCCCCAACAGCCTGTGGATTGTAGGCAGCCAAGATCTATTCAAGGAGAAGGTTATTTCTTCATGGACACAGTAGCTCTATTTGTCACTCAGCCTCTAAAAATTATCCAAAGGCATTTCTGTCTGAAGCTAGTGTGCCATTGGGGGGTTTGTACAGGCTGCCTTAATCTCTCCAGGCAATGGAGTGAAGATGTGATTAATAAAAGAACTGTGCTGTAAACCAGGGGTTGGCAAAGTTTTCTGTAAAGGGCCAGACTGTAAATATTTTAGGCTTTGTGGGCCATATGATCTCTGTCATAAATACTCAACTCTGCCATTGTAGCATGAAAGAACCCATAGAACATTACATAAATTAATGAATGTAGCTATGCTTCAATAAAACATTACTTTTATACACTGAAATTTGAATTTCATATAATTCTCGTGTATCACAAAATATTATTCTGCTTTTGAGTTTTTTTAAACCTTCTAAAAATGTGAAAACCATTCTTAGCTTACAGGCTATACATAAACATGAGGCAGGTGAAATTTGTTTTCTTAGCCATTTGTTTTCATTGACCGTTGTTTACTGATATAAACACTTGAATCCTCTCAGGATTCAGCCTCTCAGGACAGAATTTACCCAATAATTGAGCAATTGATGACAATAGACCATCATGTCTTTCAAGGGATACCATAAATCTAGTTCGGGGGAAGTGTTACCATATTGATCTTCCAAATGTTTTTTGCCTTCTCTTGGAAACATTACTTTTGGAAACTATGTTGATTAGACTAAAGAAGCAGATTATTTCTAGAACTCCTGAACAATATATACACATACCTTACCTTTATTTTGGTGAGGAAAGAAGTCTTTGTATGTGACAAGGATATCTCTTGCTTTTTCCCAGACTATGGATTAATTTTTTAACTTGGAAGGTATGAAGAGCATTCCCATGAACATACCTCATTTGTGTATATATGATATATATGTATGTATATATATATATATATATATTTCAGTAAAAAAAAGGTACATAGCTCAAGGTGAGCCCAAACATATTCTTTCTGTCTCTGCTTAAGCTGGATGTCATTAAAGCTTTACCTAGAGATCAGCATGGGGTAAGCTGGAAGAAGATTAGTTTGGGGAAGCCAGGGAGCTGCATGAAAGCATCAGTCCACATCAACTCTGAGGTCGGTATAAATATGATAAACGGATGAAGAAGAGGCTAGGAAGACACAATTTATTTAACTTAAAACTTCTGTAGTCACTTTCTTAAGACTATGCTGGATGAACATAATCTTCTATATATAAAGCAGAACATTTAGGACAGACTGGAGTCTACTGATGGTCAGTCTTTCCTTTTGGTCTTTAATTTGGGGAATGCATGATTTGAAAGCTAAAGCCTAAAAAGAATAAATGAGTTGCTTATTTAAGCTGGAAGAAAAGTAAAATGAGTAGAAACAAAATTTATTTCGAATAACTTGAAAAGTTTTCTAACAATGTGATGGATTGACCCAAAGCACTGATAAGACTCTGGTAATTGAAAATGAAACTGTCTTGTTGAAAGCAACAAATTATCTATAAATTTTAAAATGAAAATTGTTTATTTGGTATTGGCCATTATAGAGGAGAAAAAATTTAGATATTGGCAAGAGATTGTGCTGTTATGTTTATTTTATCTCAGATTTATGGCATGAAATGCACATTCTGAATATTCAGGCACAATACATGCAGCATAGTCAAGTAAAATGTGAACTATTTTACATTGGTTGAATAATTATTTTTCAGATTTGATATAGTTTTGACTTGTTTAACATATGCTTGGGGCTTATGTTGAGTAGTTTGAATTTACTTAAATATGTATTTTATTGTGTATACTCAGACTCATTGAGTACAATGAATAACATTTCTAAAATGTACAGTGCCATGCAAAATCCATGACTTAATATAATTGACCTGAAAGTAATAATTCCACATTTATCTCTCAAGCTGGTCAGCAGAGGACAGGACGAAAATGTCTATTGAAATATTTTAATCAGTGTACATTCTCCACCCAAAATTGTGGTTGGATAAAGTCCAGAATGACTTTCTTTGTCTTCTTCATATTTATCAAATGGTAGAGTAAATAAAAGAGCAAAAAAATGACTTGCCATAAATGGAAAACCTTAAAATTAACTATTTTTGTCATTCTCAGTTTTTTCTAAGACCTCACATTTGGCTACAGAAAAGCAAGGTGGTTTCCATCTTTTCAAGACACAATGAAGTACATGGTTCATTGAGCCAGTTGGCCTGCCAAAATTCCTTGGCAAAGGGAAGCTTCTGGTCAACTAACTGTGATATAATAAATGATCTGACCAGATTGTCAATGAATTGAGATCTGAAGTTAGAGCCGCTTTGGGGATGGAGAAATTAGTCATTTCTCTTCAACTTTTGCCCCTAAAAATATCAAAGCTCTGAAAAGTGTACCACAAATCTCTAGAGAACTAATACCATAGCAAGTGGTGGTGTGTTTCTCATTTGTCTGTTATGAATCATTTATTTATTCATGAGAATTTCATTATTAAATATTTACTATGTCTGATTTTCAATATAATATATGTTCACTTGGATAATAGGGCAAAGTTTAAAGAAAAAAATAACAGCTATCCATAATTTCAGCACCCACATATATCTACTGTAAAAATTTTGATATATTAATAGTTGTTTTTTTCTCTGCATTTGTAGATTATATTATATGTTTTGTGTGTTACTTTGTATTTTACTTTTAATAGCTTCATATTATAGCATGAGCAATTCACCAAGTCATAAATAAATCATCATAAATACTACTTAAGTATTTTAAAGTATAGTAAGTCCCCTACATACAAATGAGTTTCATTCCAAGAGCATGCTCATAAGTCCAATTTGTTCACAAGTCCAACAAAGTTAGCCTAGGTACCCAAGTAACACAATCGGCTATATAGTACTGTACTGTAATATATAGGTTTATAATACTTTTCACACTAACAATACATAAAAAACAAGAAATAAAGAAAACATTTTAAATCTTACAGTACAGTACCTTGAAAGTAGTACAGTACAATAGCTGGCATACAGGGGCTGACATCGAGTGTACAGGCAAGAAGAGTTACTGACTGGAGGAGGGAGAGGAGGTGGGAGATGGTAGAGCTGAAGGATCATCAGCAACAGGAGATGGAGGGCAAGTTGCAATTTTATTCACACCTGATGTTGATGGCACAGGTTCTGCTTCCTTGCTGGATTCAATTCTATCTACCCTGATCCAGTGATGTCTGGGTAGTAGCTCCTTTTATCTCATCATAGATGACACGGTAGCACTGGATTGCATTCTGAATGGTTGCTGCAATCTTCATGTACCGTTCTTCGTTTGGGTTCTCTGCCTCAAAAACTAAGTGTCTCCTCAAATAAAGAAAATCCCCTTGCCATTTCAGGCATCGTGAAACTCTTTGGTTCTTCCGTTACTTCTTCTTCCTCTTGTCTCTCTTCATTCTTTCTCTGGGCCTCCAATTCTATCAGGTCTTCACTAGTAAGCACCTCATGTTGCACAGCAAGGAGTTCAGTGACATTGTCCTCTTACAGATCTAGCTCCAGCTTCTCGCTGAGGGTCACTAAGTTGCTGGAGACCTCTTTGGACTCCTCATCCACCTTCTCAAATCCATGAAAATCCATGAACAAACTGCAGGCAAAGGTTCTTCCAAACCCCACTCATGGTGATGGCTGTAACCTCACGCCAAGCAAAGTCAATGTTTTTTATGGACTTGTAGATATTATAGTCCTTCCAAAATCGTGCCATGGTTGTTCCTGATTTGTCACTCACCTTTACTGCCCAACGAAAAATGTGATGTAAATAATATTTCTTGAAAGTCGCTGTAACTCCCTGGTCCATAGGTTGGATAAGCGATGTAGTATTCGGTGGCAGATGCACTACTTTGACGTTGGGATGAAAATCGTACATGAATGGGGGGTGGCCCGGAGCACCGTCAAGCAGCAAAAGAATGTTGAATGGGACATCCTTCTCCAAGCAATATTTCTCTACCTCCAGGATAAAGTGGTGGAAAAACCAGTCCTAGAAAATGGCCCGTGCAACCCAGGCTTTGGGGTTACTCTTCCACGCAACAGGAAAAGAGCCCTTGGCTATGTTTTTAAGGACTCTTGGGCTCTCTGAATGATAAACTAAGAGAGGCTTCTGCTTCATATCACCAGAAGCATTGCCACCAAACAACAGAGTTAGCCTATCCTTTGCTGTTTTATAGCCTGGCATCAACTTTTCCTCCTTACTGATATAACTTTGGTCTGGCATTCTCTTCCAGTACCGTCCTGTCTCATCCACGTTAAAAACCTGCTCAGTAGTGTATATATATACTACCAAATGTAAAATAGATGGCTAGCAGGAAGCAGCAGCATAACACAGGGAGATCAGGTTGATGCTTTGTGATGACCTAGAGGGGTGGGATAGGAAGGATGAGAGAGAGGCTCAAGAGGGAGGGATATATGTATACTTATAGCTGATTCACTTTGTTGTACAACAGAAACTAACACAACATTGTACAGCAATTATACTCCAATAAAGATATTAAAAAAAAAAAAAAACCTGCTTGGGTAAATACACGTCTTCATCAATAATTTCTTGAAGTGTTTTAGGAAACTCCCAGGCAGCTACCTTATCTGCACTAGCTGCCTGACCACTTACTTTTACGTTCTGAAGGTTAGCTCTAGACTTGAACCAATGAAACCAGCCATGGCTGGCATTAAAAGATGCATCCTCTGTTTCCTGGCTGTGTTTCTTCTTCGAGTCTTCATAAAGGCTTTTAGCTTTCTCTTGAATCAGCACTAAGCTTAGCTGGACTCAACGCTGGTGCTGATCCTGCATCCACACACTGAGGAGTTTCTCCATCTCCTCCATCAATTTTCCACACTTTGATATTATTGTTGACATCACTGGCACAGCAGACTTCACATGTTCCATGATCTTGTCCTTGTTCTTTAGAATTGTGCCAATGGTTGAACTATTCATGTTATAAGAACAAGCGACGTCTACCACCTTTTCGCCTCACTCCACTCTCTCAATTATTTTCACTTTTGTTTTCATGTTATCGCTTGGCTCTTCTTAGCAGTACCAACTACATCACCGCTGCTTTTATGCTTGCTTCTGGACAGCCTGGGCTTGAAATAAAGATACTATACTACTGTACTCTATACAGTACTATACAGTAAAGTACAAAAAAGCATAACCACTCATAGACGATGCACGCATGTGACAATGTACGCCAGATATGTGAACTAACTTACATGATTGGACATGTGAATGCACATTAGCATCTTTGAAAGTTCGCAACTTGAAGGTTTGTATGCAGGGCACTTACTGTATTCAATCACAACAATAATTTTTGGCCATTTAATGTATCTACTTGCCAGTATCTTCACAACTTCAATATAAATTGTTTTAATATCTATCATTGCTTCGGTTTTCCACATTTATTTTCTAAGATAACAAGAACTATATTCCTGATATCTATGTTAAATTGTTGCCTTTAAAGTTTTTGTAGTTGCTGTCCCAGTAAATTTATTTTTAAAAAAATATAGAACTCTATGTCAGGAATAGATTTCAAAAAACTTTGATGGTCTCCACTGAGAATCTGCATAAAATCAGATGGGGCTGAGCTAATATGTGAGATATCTAAATTTTTTTGTGCTCTTTATGACATCCTAATTGGTGTGGACTTCCTCTGCTTGAGCATGTTTGTTTCATGCACTCTCTTCATTATAATGTTCTTAAGTTCTGTTCTATCTTGGGTAAGAACATTTATTCATATAAGTTAAATTTTATAAGTGTCTAGTTATTTCTGGACGGTCTTTGGTAAATATGTGAGCTAACCACTCCTCCATATACCCCTCTCATACTTTCTTCAATGCTCTGTTTTTACTCCCAGCCACTGGTTCTCAGTTTTCCACAAATTTTAATCAACGCTACTAGGACTCTAATCTAGAATAAACATAAATATATTAATTCATTCAACAAAAGTTTAATAAATATCTAACAGGTGTCTCTGAGAGTTGTAGACAATGGGAATGCAGCAGTGCACATGACATCAAAACTTCTTCTCTCATGGAGTTATCAACACTTGGTGAGGGGAGGGAGAAGACATTGCATAAATAAAAAATAACCTGAAAAAAATCAGGTAGTGGCAAGTACTAAAGTGTTATTTAAAATGAGGAAAGTTAATAAAGATAACAGGATGGTTACTTAAGATTGCATGTTCAGAGACGGCAGCAACGAAGAGGTGACACTTAGTTTGAATTCTCAATATCATGAAGGAGTCAGCCTTGTGAATACCAGGACAAGTCTTTCAGACAGAGGAAACAGGTAGTGCAAATGTTTAAAGGTAGGGACCAGATTGGTGTGTTCAAGGAAAACAACGAAGGTCCATATGACTGAAGCATGGTAAATAAGAGAAAATATGGAAAATAGATTGTAAAGGAAAAGTGGGAATCAGATGTAGATGAATATGTTAGCTAGGATGAGAATTTAAATTTTATTCTGTTTTTATGAAGAATCCATTGGAAGGTTTTAGAGAGACCAGTCATATGATATGAGAGCTAGCAATACAATTTAAATTTCTTCATTTTGGATAGTTTATAAGAATTCAAGAGTAGAGACAGTGGGATATTTACAAGTTGTAGTAGGCAACAAACACAAAAAAGATGATGACTTGGACTTGGGTTGCAGCAGTCTAGATGGAGAGAAGAGGACAGATATGAGACATGTTTTATTTTGTTTTTAATTGAAGTATAGCTGATTTACAATAGTATATTATTTTCAGGTGTACTTCATAGTGATTCAATATTTTTAGAGATTATATTCCATTTAAAGTTATTAGAAATTAATGTCTCTATTTCCCTGTGCTGTACTATATATACTTGTTGTTTGTTTACTTTGTACACAGTAGTTTGTCTCTTAATCCCTTACCTCTATCTCACCCTTCCCCCATTCTCTCTTCCCACTGGTAACTACTAGTTTGTTCTCTATATCTGTGAGTTTGTTCCTGTTTTGTTATATACACCCATTTGTTTTATTTTTTGGTTCCCACATATAAGTGATAATTTAGAGCATTTGTCTTTCTTTGTCTGCTTATTTCACTAAGCATAATACTCTCTAGGTCCATCCATGTTGTTGCAAGTGGCAGAATTTCCTTCTTTTTATGGCTCAGTAATATTCCATTGTGCATATATATATGCCATATCTTCTTTATTCATTCATCTGTTGATGGGTACTTAGGCTCCATATCTTGGCTATTGTACATAATGTTGCTGTGAACACTGGGTGAATGTATCTTTTCAAACTAGTATTTCTTTGGATATATACCCAGGAGTGGAATTGCTGGATCATATGTAGTTCTATTTTTAGTTTTTTAAGGAACCTCCATTCTGTTTTCCTTACTGGATGTACCAATTTACAATCATGCCAAGAGTGTACTGGGGTTCAATTTTTTCCACATGTTCACAACATTTGTCATTTGTAGTCCTTTTGATGATAGCTATTTTGATGAGTGTGAGGTGACATCTCGTGGTTTTGATTTGCATTTCTCTAATGATTAGTGATGCTGAGCATTTTTTTATGTGCCTTATATATCTTCTTTGGAAAAATGTCTATTCAGGTCTTCTGCTCATTTTTTACTTGGGTACTTTGTTTTTTTGATATTGAGTTGTATGAGCTGTTTGTATGTTTTGGATATTAACCACTTATCAGTCATAACATTTGCAAATAATTTCTCCCATTTGGTAGGTTGTCTCTTCCTTATGTTGATGGTTACCTTTGCTCTGCAAAAGCTTTTATGTTCAATTAGGTCCCAGTTGTTTATTTTTGCTTTCATTTCTTTTGCTTTAGGAGACAGATCCAAAAAAAATTGCTACCATTTATATCAGAGTGTTCTTCCTGTGTTTTCTTCTATGAGTTTTATGGTTTCAAGTCTTACATTTAGGTCTTTGATTCATTTTGAGTTTATTTTTTTATATGGTGTGAGGAATGTTCTTGAAGGTAGAAGAAGAGCTAATGGATTTGACCTAGGCGGAGGAGATTTTTGGTGCAAAAATATTGGTGATTTGTGTGCATTTTCCTGGAGTGGAAAAGACCGAGGGTAGAGCAGATTTGGGAGAGATAAATCAAGAGTTTGTTTTGGACATACTAACTTATAGATGCCAATATGATATCCAATTGGAGATAATGAGGCAGCTTATATGACTCATGAAAATTAAAGTCAGATAGGGACAGGGAATACTAGAAATAAAGACTCAGAATTTATCTGCCTATAAATGGCATCTGACTCCATGAAGTAAGATATGTCATCTACTGTAATCCTACTTAGTTCAAAGTATTCGTCTAACCCCCAACTTATGCCACTGTGCTTGGTGAGTTCAGTACTAACATAGACAACTCATATAACTCCTTCTCTTCACAGATACTTGGCCTTTTCAATACTAGTGATCTTCACCTTACTCTATTTTGTCACTTATTCCCACAGCTTCATCCTGGACCTGGGGCCAGGCATGACTCATCACTTCAAAACTCATATTCTACACCTTCTTTCATAATTACCAAGCAAGAATCCAGACCAATCCCAACTCTATACTGTGCTCCTATATAATACCAGCTAAATACTGTTGCCATTAAAACACTTCAACACTTTTTAAAAGTTGTTTCCCTCTCCTATCTTTCAGGGGTTTTTTGTTTGTTTGTTTGCTTTCAAAAATGTAACATTTAGGATTAATGTGGCTGTAAGAATAAAAAACTTCATATAGAATGGCATATATAAAAAACTTTTAAATTTTTAATTATTATGGCCTTGGAGAGAGGAGTCTGTTGGAACTGGTTCAAAAGCCCATTGACATCACAATCAACATTCTTGTAATTCTCTTGGGCTTTGCCCATGGCCACAGAAAGTAGCTCCAGCTCCAGGCTTTGTATTAACATTCAAGGCAGGAAGAAGTAGGAAATGGGAAAGGGGCCACACCAGTTACGCTTGTCCCTTTAAATCTAGAAAGCAGAGGCTTTCTTTCCATCTCTGCTTCACTTTTTAGCATTAGAAAATTATTTTCCTTCCTATTTTTCAAAGCCAACTCTTCCACAGTAGTTCTTAATCCTGTTTGCTCCATTCTCTTCTTTCTTCATCATCATTTCTCTTCTCTCTCTCTGCCACTATGGTTAATTTTCAAACCTCTATTTCTCTATTCACTTTTTCTATTTAGCCCAATGAAAACAGCTAGGTCTTTAATAATAAAAAAATGCCTTTCCGTTGATCTTTCATCCCTCATAACTATAATCACTGTCTCTCTGATTCATGCTCCATTCTATTATCAGCCCACTGGGGTCTTTTCTCTCCCTCACCATTCCAAAACACTGTCATTTCAAAGGTCACTGATGACCTCTATAATGTCAAGAGCACATCCTTGTTTTACCACCTTTTGACTAATTTAACCCTGTTAATTGGTGTTGACCCTTCTTAGAAGTATCCACTTAAAAGTGTCTCAGATTCCATACAAATATTGCCTCAAGTCTCTGAATGCTTCTGAAACTATTCATTGATGGCCTTCTTTGTTTTTTAATATTTTATTGAAGCATAGTTGATTTACAATGTTGTGGATGGCCTTCTTTTTAAGTCCATCTTTGGTGTATCAGAATTCTCCCAATAAATGGTATTTATTTTCTATGAATACTTGCCCAATGTCATCTCAACAACTCTCATGTTTTTCACAAAATAAAAGGTAGATGATTGAACACTGACATTTCCACTCTGAAATCTTTCCTGATGGTTTATGTGACACTTATCTGCATGATACATTATTTAAATGTTCCACAACTCGTGTCCAAAATTAATCTGAGATATTTCTATCCTTTTCCTCTATATTCCCATGGTCACTCAAAAAAATGAAAACTGGGAAGCACATTGGTTACTTCACTACTGTGCAACCCACAATGCTACGATCAAGTATTAATCTTAATATTTCTTCAATATTTCCTCCCACTTATTGATACCTACTACATCCACTTTAAGTTCAGGCTTCATTCAGCTCTTACTGTACTATTTCAACAGCATCCTAACAAGGAAGGTCACCCTGATTATATCCATCCCTCATACTGAAACAAAAACAATCTACCACATCTACTGCTCAAAAGTCTTCAGTTGCTCTTCATCACTCATAGGATAATCCTTCAGTGTTCCCCATTATTCACAGGATAACTCACAAGAGGCAATTCATGGCAATGAATAGTATCTCTGTTCTAGCCCTTATCTGAAACCTGGTCTTTATATGACTATAAAGCTTGATCTCTCTTTACTCCTTTCCTCACACTATATGTGTTGGTAAAACCAAAGTGTGTGGAGCTCCTGGAGCAGGCTGCAATGTTGTACAGCTCCTGCCTCTACTCTCACTGCTCTTCTGAGATTCCTTCCTACCTTACTGCCTTGACCCATTTAATTATTGCTAATTCTTGTAAATTTAGTTTGGTGCCACTTTTTTCAGATTTCATGTCTGGTCATTATTTCTCTCCAGATTTTTAGCTTTCTCCAATATCTGTATCACCTTACCTCCAGAAATATCAAAGTAATTTCAGTTCCCCAAAATGCTATGATCTTTTCCAATTGTAGACTTTTGCATTAACTCTTCCTTCAGTCTGATCTTTCCTCTCCTCTCCCCTTATCTCACACTTTTACATTCCAACAGCTTTGCTCTAGAACATTTTCAATTTCAACGAGATATTACTGCCTTCCAGAAGTCTCCCTGAGTGTCAAAGTCTTGATTTTATCCCTTTAATGTGGCTTCAAAGTACGATAACAATATCAAACACCTATAGTATCTAACATGTGCCAGATACTTTTCTAAGTACTTTGCATATATTAAAGTATTTAATTTTCACAATAATGCTGTAAGGTAAGCATGGTTATTATCCCCACTTTAGAGATGAGAAAACTGAGGTATTGGGATGTTAATTAACTTACCCTATGTTGAACAGTTAGCAAGTGAAAGGGACAGACTTCACACCAGGCCAAACAGTCTTTGCTTTACTGTACGATAATTCTCCATGTACTACTTCTATGACACACAGAACTTGTTTACTTGATGTTACCATTTGCCAGAATATAAATTCTATGAAAACTTATTTACTATTGAATCCCCACCATCTATCTAAAAGCCTTTGAACATATTTGGTGCTCAAGAAATTTTTGATAAATGATAAAAGGTATAACTTAAGTGCTTCTCTTCTGTGTTCCCATGGCACTCTGGGAATAACTATGATTTTGCCAAATTTTTTCTATTATTTACTTATAGCTTTCTTGGCTTTATTGAACTGCAAGCCTCTCTAGGACAGACAACTTTAATTATCCATCAGTGTGTCCCAAGTGAAGCACATGTGCTCAATAAATGTTTGTTGAACAAATCTGTAAATAATACCAGTGGAAGAAATGTATGCAAGATTTTTGGGGTGGATCTGAACAGTCCCCTTCTATCTGTACTTCTATATGGCTCTAGGAAAATATTTATTATATAACACATATGTTAATCAACTATTTTTGAGAACTCTTTCTATTTTATTGTAAATAAGGATGATTTTGAGATAAATCTTTCTCCCCTAGAACCTAAAACTTTTATGAATCTTAATTCTCTTCAAATCTTAGACCACTATCCAAAAACATACCAAAATACATCTTAATAGAATACAAATTACTCAATATTAAATTGCCACAAGGAGTTAAAATGAATCAGAAGATGTATTTCTTGCCCACAAGGGCAATGTAATACAGAAGTTAGCTCCAGCACAAGTAAATCTGGGCAAACGTAAATGATAGATACATGCATATCCTCCTATTGATATGTCAAGATACACACAGGTAAAAGAATATCTGAAGTGAATGGACCCAGGCGGATTTAGTTTGACAAGTTTTCCAAGAGTTGAATCAAGTAGAAATTTGAAGGAAGGTGATGTGGTTTTATGCATTTAAGAAAGGTGTGTAACCTAGAAAGGGCAGTGAAAACATATACTTTAACACCACATGGAGGATAATTTAAAATATTTTCTTTTTTTTAGGTATTTATAACAAGTCATGAGGTTGCATATAATAATTTGACCTGCTAATCAGAGATGAACTCATAAAAGTCCATTTTCTTTGACAAATAGTCCAGGCATGGGCTTAATTTTTATTTTTTATTGTCCCACTGTGCTTGTATTTCAGAAGAATCCCACATATCTTTCTACCTCTCTCCTTGAGATTTCTTCCCTTTTCTTTTATTCTCTTTCTTGTTTTAACAGTATTCTTTGGTTTGTTCTTATGGAGAACAAATTCACTAACTCTTAGCAATTACTGCTTGCATTACTGCTTGCATTTCCAGTACCTTATTAGTTCATCTCACTTAAACAACCTCTTTTTTGAAGCGAGGAAGTAGGGCTTAATGCTTTGCATCATAAGCATTTTGGCATCTAACATTAAATTAAATAAGTATGGATATTTGATAAATGTGAAGTATATATGTATTCACTATATTTTTACATAATTGAACTAATTTTTAATGTTCGTCATATAATGTAACATGTATAGCATGCCAGAAAGGAATAATCTGAATGATAAAATAACTATTAATTTCAAAATATGGTAGCCATTTTTAACAGACTTTTTTATTTGACTCTTTCCCAAGGGGGCCATTATGAACTTGATTTGAATGAACCAAAATTTTCCCTAAAGAAATCCCAATTTCCTACTTTGTTGAGAAGTTTCATTTACATAATCTCATAAAGCATTATCTTCAATCTAAAGGAAAGGGTTAAGTGCATTGCCTAACACTAACAATATCAGTTTATCTGAATTGAAACAGGGAACCACATCTCTAGTGCATGTCTTTACATACATAAGTCCATAAGAAACAGAATGAGTGGTCTGTAGACATAGCCTACAGTAATAAAATGAAGAAGAAAAAAACTCACTCTGTTATGTCTTCATCTGACCTTTCTTTGCCTAACACTTGGTGTTATCTAATCTGGGTTTTATTCCTTCCCTTTGTCAGAAGGAGATCAAATCTGGGACTCATTCTTTTGCACACTGCTTATCAGAAAAAGATAGAATTATATAAAGTAGTCTAAGCATGGCTCTTCTCCTTTCTGAACTCCTTTTGGTCTATGAAATTCCAGGTGCAGCCCACAGCTCACAAACAATTTGATTTATTTTTATTTTCTTTTCTGTTTTCTATGCAGAAACTTTACAACAAATTAGGAACTATAGTACATATTCCTGCAGCTAGGATTTGGAAAGTGTTTCTTCTATTTATTCCTGGGAGAGAGATATTTGACTGCTCTACCAGAATGTAAAGTGAAGAATCAGATTTATTCACAGCTATACGCTATATTAATTAGTATGGGAGGAAGAAATAAAGCAGTGTTGACCCTTTGTATAAGTAACATATAATAACAAAAAAGCTAACATTTATTGAATGTGCCAGATGTTGTCTTAACTAGAAACTTTATTTGTGTTACCTCTTCATAGGTGATAGATATGCTACCAAATAGGTACCATCTTTATCGCTGCTTCACAGATAAATAAACCAAGGCTAAGTTTAAGTTATTTTCCTAGTAATTCTTAGCTATTGAGCAGGAGGGCTGGATTTCAGCCCATGTCCATCTGGCTCCAGAATGTGCATTCCTAAATAGCATGCTATATCATTCTATACTTAACACCCCAAACCTCAAAAGAATTTTACTGTTAAGTACTATTTAAATTATGTGTTCCATTAAGTTCTCTATAATTACAATTACAATGAAATTTAATAACTTTTGAACCATAATTCAAATGCAGAAAATGGGATAAGTTGCATCTTAAGATGTTTCAAGTGTTCAAATAAAATTTTTAACTTATAAAAATACTTTATATAGTTTTAACTGAAATTTCATGTAATACATCTATACCAATCTCCTTAGTAGTCTCCTCAACAAATCTCATTATTCCACTTTGGGTCTCTCCTTGGCTTATCTTTAATTATTCTCTCTCTACTGTTTTAATCCATTATATTTTGTCCATCCTCTCTCTATCATGGAAAAATGTATTTAAATATTTTGGCTTCTTTATGGTATTCTTCCTAGGGAAGGGTTTATTTCCTATTTCATATTTTGAAGGGTCTTAGGAGAATAGAAAAAAATACATATTTGTTCAGCCTGATATCTTGAAACAGAGGATTTATATATTTAACTTTTAAAGACAATGATAGATGGTGGTGGTGGGATGAATTGGGAGATTGGGATTGACATATATACAATAATATGTATAAAATAGATAACTAGTAAGAACCTGCTGTAAAAAAAAATTAATAAAATAAAATTCAAAAATTCCAAACAAAAATGACAATGATAGAATAATTGTTAGAGGCATATTGGATGTTTAATATCAACGTCAAATGACACTATCACTTAACTCCATTCTTCATTTTTATTTTTGGATTTCTGAATTTTCTCACTCGAAAAGGAAGATAAAATTTTATTAAATTAAACTAGTTTGTACTGTTTCCCCCTTGACTCAGGCCTCTTTGCAGGATTTATAATTGGAAAGAATATGTATAAAAATCAACAGAGGTGGTAACACAAATATGAGTCAAATAATTATTAAAATAATTATTAAAATACTGAAAAGAACATTTTATGATTACAGGAATTTGAAATTATATGGAGTTAAATAGAGACTGATTTTTACAGTAAGATTGAACAAACCAAATGACAGCTTTGTAAATCCAGTGTTGATGATAATTTCATGATCAATTTAAATATATTAATGGAAATAATTCTTAATATAATTTCAAATAATTGATGGCCAATTAAATTTACTATCAACTGCTTTTCAGTCATTTATGTCATATACCTCTGCTTAGGCATTGCCTTTTTCTGTTATATCTTCTAAGATTTGAAATATTCCTGTGTCTGAGGATTGCTATATAAATGTAACACATGTCTGTGTCCTATGAATAGATAATATTTCCATGGTGAGTTTTTATATGAACTAAATTCATTGACACTCCCTTGAACTTCTGCTGTTACCATCAAGGCCCTCAGTTTTGCTTCTTTCTCTTTTACTACTCTCAAACAAGAGGGCAGACATCACTTTCTTACTTCTCCTTAATATAGATAAGGCTTTAAGTTTTAATAAGAGTCTCTGGAAAGGCTTTTGGGAATATGGCAGGAATCAAGCAAACAGACATACATAAAACTGGCTACTGTTTGCAGTCAGCGATGTTTGCAGTTTTCACAACTTAACCCATTTGTGAGTATTTCAGCATCTTGATATAGAACACTAATTTACTAAACATTAGTAAAGAATGAGACTCCATCCCTCCTCAAGCCCTTGCTCCTCCTTCTTGCTGGGACAAGTGGAAGGGTGAAAATGGGACCTGTATCACTCAAACCAGTCACTATTTTATTTCTTTCTCTCTAATTTGCAGCTATGTATGTGACTGATATTGATAAATTTTTCATTTTTTAAATTTCTGCTGGTTATCTGAGACCTCTGCAGGCCTATTCATCACATAATACCCTCCATCTGAGAGACCCTGCTTTGACACAACCTCATTTACTCTCCCTTAGCTCTTCCCCACAGGGCACATGTTTCAGGGATTTTCTTGCCCAGCAAACATTCCTGTTATAAGGTACACAGGCAGGATTGCTCAAGCACAGCTACTTTTCCAGGTACCCATTTGATCCACAGTAAACCCATATGCATCCTTGGCCTGCTCTTGAAACTGCCATCTCTCTCTGCTCTGATATGAAAAGGGACAGATTAGCGAGTGAACAACTTATGGAGATGTCAACCAGGGAAGGGAAAAAAATGCTAGATTCCTCTTCTTACTGGCCTCCTTGCCTCTCTCTTCCCTTTTCAACCTCTCCTCAGAAACATCTTTCTAAGGGACAAGTCTAAAGACCCATTCCCTTTCTTGGTCCTATTGGAGAATGGTGGTGGGTTAATGTCTGCAGGACCAATTTTACATACTCTAAGCCTTGGGCAAAGATGGCTAGGCCCAAATGTTTATGGGTTACTTACAATGTGGAGTTTCTCAGAACCTGTTATTTTCTAGTTTTAGCACAATCCTGAAAAAGTTAGACATCACTGGTTGAAACATGTCTGATCACTCTCCAAATACTTAACTGGGTCTCTGATATTCTTCTTGTATTGCATTTACTGTCATGTTTCCATCCTGTTCATTTTCAAGCTTTAATAGATCAATTTTCTGTAGTGTAAGATCAGTGGGTTTGTATATGTCATTCCTACTCAGGCCTAATGTTTTGAGATTTTACTGTGATCAAATGATTTCCTTGCATTATTTTCATTGGTACTATATTAGTGACTTTGCTTAGATGTTTAGTGTTTGAGAAAAGAACATGAAGGAAAACATCTTTCTTTTCTGTGCAGCACATATTCCCCCAAATAGAGCAATTATGAATTGACATCCAAATAATACCTTCTTTATTATTTTTTCTAAAAATATTGATGATTAAGTTTGTAAGATTTCCTGTGCAAATACTTTTTCAATATAATTTTCATGGAAGGAGAATTGCCCAAGTAATCATTTCCAAAGCACTGTAATCTCAAACTATCTTTGAAGGTAGATATATTCAAAATAGGAGAGAAAGCAAATTTTCACAGATAGAGGTGGGCTATGTAAAGTCGTGTGAAATTTTTATTACAGTTTTATGGAGTATTACCTTTTCAGTAAAAATTTTAAATAAAATGATACCACTGAAATACAAAGGATCATAAGAGACTACTGTGGACAATTATACGCCCATAAATTGGACAACTTGGAAGAAATGGAATAATTCCTAAAAATATACAACCTACCAAGACTGAAACAGAAAATCTGAACAGACTGATTACTAGCAAGGAGGTTGAATCAGTAATAAGAACCTCCCAACAAACAAATATCCAGAACTATACAGCTTCACTGGTGAATTCTATCAAAGTTTCAAAGAAGAATTTATATCAGTTTGTCTCAAACTTTTTGAAAAAATAGAAGCAAGGGCCTCTTCCAAACACATTTTATGAGGCCAGCATTACTCTGATACCAAAATCAGACAAGGATGCCACAAAAAAAGGAAATTACAGGCCAATATTCCTGATGAACATAGATACAAAAATCATCAACTAATTATTAGCAAACAAAACTCAACAATACATTAAAAGGTTCATACACCATGAACAAGTGGGATTACTCTGGAGATACAAGGATGGTTCAACATCCAAAAATCAGTCAATGTTATATACCACATTAGCAAAATTAAAGGATAAAAATCATATGATCATCTCAATAGATACAGAAAAAGCTTCTGACAAAAATCAAATATCCATTTATGATTAAAAACTCTCAACAAAGTGGGTACAGAGGGAAACATACCTCAACATTATAAAGACCATATATGACAAACCCACAGCTAACGTCATTAATAGTGAAAAGCTGAAAGCTTTTCTTCTAAGATCAGGAACAAGACAAGGATGCTCACTCTTACCACTTTTATTCAACACAGTATTGGAAGTCCTAGTTAGAGCAATTGGGCAAGAGAAAGAAATAAAAGTCATCTAAATTGGAAAGGAAGAAGTAAAACTGTCATTATTTGTAGATGACATGATAATCCTTAAAGAAAACTCTAAAGGTGTCATCAAAAAACTGTTAGAATGAATAAATTAATTCAGTAAAGTTGCAAGACACAAAATCAATATGCAAAAATCTGTTTTCTTTCTTTATACTAAACAGTGAACTATCAGAGACAGAAATTAATAAAACAATTCCATTTACAATTGCATAAAAAGAATAAATTCCTAGGAATACTTTTGACCAAGGAGGTAAAGAACCTGTATATTGAACCCATCTAAAAAACAAAAAGACAACTTACTGAATAGGAGAAAATAACTGCAAATCATATATCTGATAAGGGGCTAATATCCAAAATATACAAAGAACTCATATAACTCAATAACAAAAACAAACAACAAACAATTTAATTAAAAAATGGGCAGAAGATCCGAATAGACATTTTTCCAAAGAAGACATTCAGATGGCCAGGAGACACATGAAAAGATGCTCAACATCACCAATCATCAGGAAAATGCAAATCACAACCACAATGAGATATCACCTCATACCTGTTAAAATGACTATTATCAAAAAGGCAAGAAATAATATGTGCTGGGGAGATTGTGGAGAAAAGGGAACTCATGTACTGCTGATAGGAATGTAAATTGGTTCAGCCACTGTGAAAAACAGTATGGAAGTTTATCAAAATTTTAAAAATATTATCTTATGATCCAGCAGTTCTACTTCTGGGTATCTATCCAAAGAAAACAAAAACGCTAATTTGAAAAGATATCTCACTCCCATGTTTATTGCAGCATTAATTACAACAGTCAAGAAACAACCTAAGGGTCCATCAAAAGATGAGCGAATAAAGAAATTGTGCACCTTCAGGGCATTACGCTAAGTGAAATAAATCAGACGGAGAAAGACAAATACCATACTATCTCTTTTACACATGGAATCTAAAAAAAAAACCCACAAAAATAATACAAGCTCATAGATGCAGAGAACAGATTTGTGATTGCAAGAGGCAGATTTGGGGATGGATGAAAGAAATGGGTGAACTGGTTTTTTTTTTTTAGGTTAAATAAATTGAATATTTTTTTTTAAATAGTAGAACATAATATAGTAAAAGAAAGAACACCTTGCGTGGGAGATCGTACTTTGTCACACGGGAAAAAATAGTATACTTCACATAAATATAGTCATGGGGTGTTTTACCAGAAATGCTGAAGCAACAGAGTTCTACTTGGTGTTCTACATGGTGTTAGCAGGAATATGAGTCATTTAGCTGAGCTATCAATGTGTGTTCTCTCTTTCTCTCTCTGAACACTGTAAGAATCTGGTTCTGCTCACTAATCATTATGCTTCCCACCTGCTAGTAGCTGAATCAATAGAGCTTCTTCTCTACATGGATTTAAAAAGCACATCTTGATTTCAATAAATGCTTTGTAGAACCAAGGATTTTTAGGGCATGGCTATGTTAAATACAGGGCAACTTTACCATTGATCCTCACTCTTGTAAAGCTTAGAAATTGTTAAGAATGCCTTGAATCTAGGCAACCCATAATTTAAAAAATGCTATTCTTAATGAAAATAACTGTTACTGAGTCTAAAAAAAACTTAATTGAATATTCATTCTGTCATTATGACAGTATAGGTGCTAGTCGTATAAAACAGGGAAATCATATATAATTATATTTAATTTTAGCAACATTATTATTCTTTCCTGGACTTGCTATATGTAATCAAATAAGACAAAAGTGTGGGAATTTGGAGAATCTGAAAAATCATGCTGACTTAGGGGCACTTGGCTATCTAAGTCTAACTCTGAGATTCCTTCTGTTATCCTTAGCTAAGAAAGAAACTGAGTATTATGTGTGGATTATTGAGAAAATTATGATTAATGTATCTTTTAAAGTTAATTATTAATAATAATAATAGAGTTCTAGAGTTCTAAGTTGCACGTGAACACTTGTGAACAGTATTTCACATCCATCATTTGATTTCATCTTTATATATTAATACTAATAACGACAACAGCTATCATTTTCCAAGTATTTACTAGTCTCCAGACAATTTGTAGAGGGAACTTTATAGTTTCAGAAAAAAAGCCATTAAAAACCCTAAGACACGAATACTGTATTCTATATTGTTACGGCACTTTTAGAAAGCAATGAGCCGAGACTCTATCTCACATTTAACTGACTCTACCCAATATGCTATATTTCCTCCCAATGTTTCTGAGACAAAGGCAAGGTAATTATCATTAACCATTCAATAAATGAGGCTCCACGGTGAGGAAGATCTCACAGGCTTTGGATAATCTAAATCAGATCCTGCTGCACCCCCATATTACCCTTCTTGAATTATGCAGATGCTGAGTGTGAGGTTAGGTACAATGCACAATGAAAACTCAAAATCCTTTATGGCACTAAGAAAGGTATATAAATAATATCAGAAGACAAATATATCTACTTGCAAAAGTGCAGAATTGGAAAGGAAAGGAAAGTCATATGAGAAAGGTTTTGTTCATCCACCTCACAATTTGTTAAAAGAGAAAGTTGGTAAACAGTGACATCTTGATTTATTTCACTCTTCATTTTTTTCTAATTCATTTTTCTTTTCTCACATTTTTGAGAGATGGCAAGTTAAAACCAGAAAACTTGTTTCTTTAACTTAAAAAAAAATTCTTTACACTATAAACATCAACTACTTAAGAAGTTACTTTGAAAGAACTTTGAACAAGTAAACAAAACCCACTTACTTCCTACTTGCTCTTAAGGCTTATAGTATAATTATGTCGTGTCCATTTTCTATCTTTTCCACTTATAATACAATGACACCATTGTTTTCACACAATAAGAAATATAATACTGTACTCTGCTTTTTTTCCCTCTAGAAGCTAGTAGAATATAAATGTTATCATCTCACAATGGAAAGAATTGTTTTAAGAAAAAAAATCTTTTACATCTTCTGTGACAATAATGATTTTAAACAATCATTAAACAGAATTTTTTCTTTTACTTTGGGTTCTTGTCAGAAGGAATAAAGACACAGTCCTTAGCACATTTTAGAATGTATTCTAATACTCTGCTTTTAAAAAGGTGTATCTCACTTTCCCCACAGATCTCTTGTATTCTCAAATAAGATATAGTGAATTGCATTCAGCCTGTTGTCAAGAGCTTGAAACCAGTAGGTCAGAGGTATGAAACTGTTAATATATAAAACAGGTAATCTCAATAATGTTTTTTACTTTGAACATCTTCTTGCAAGGATTTTCCCATACCTTTTCTCAAGCTCATTGAGGTTCACCAGGGCAGTGCGAAATAGAAAGAGTAACAGGCCAAGAGCTTGGGTCAAGTTCAGGCTTCACCATTACATTAATTCAAAACATTTAAGGGGAATAATTGTGCATAGACCTTGTTTTGTTCCCATTTCCTCATGTAGAACTTGGCATGGAATAAGAAATAAATATTTGTTGAATGAATAAACACATGAGCTCAAACAAATTGTTAATGTTCTCTGAGTCACAGATTCCTCAGTTGAAAAATGGAAATAATAATATCTGAACTGTGATGACAATAAGAAACTGTATGTGTGTTTGGTTTGTATGTATATGTACATAAAAATGTTCTGAAGTTTGTGGAAGCTATACAGTACATGGACATGTAAAGAATTATTATGATTTTTGTTAATACTAGAATCCTTTGAAGACGCTAAGTGAGGAAAATGAGCACTTTATGATACTCACCTACTATGACAAACAAAAAGCTTGTAAATCCAAAGTGAGGTTTATAAATACAAAAAGTGAGAATACTACTATGTTTCTAGCTTGTGATAAATCTTCCTGACCTAAATACTACACATCTGTTCTCTGAGAGGCAAGTTGAATACCATTTAATGCTGTCAATAGGATATTCAAGAAGAAAAACAGTGTTTTTTCCTTGAATATCAGAGATGTTTGATAAAACATAAAAACATGTCAAACAGAGATGTTCCTCACACACACTGCACTGTTATTAGATACTGACGTCAATCAGAAATGCAATAAAGGAAGTAGTGAGTTTAACATTTGGATTATTCTTAAATCTTAGAACACTCACTGTGATTGGTAGAGGCATGCCAAAGATGAGGCAGTAGGATCAGTCCATCTGTAGTGCAGGCAATTCATGAGGTGCACTGTCTGTAGAGAATTTAAAAACAATAATAAAACTTGACTAAGGTTGGTCTGCTTTTTATTAACACCATGCTTCAAGTCAGTGATAAAATTTTCCTTCCAGAAAAATATCTGTTGTTCTAAGTTCTAAACAATTGCTATGGTTACTACTGAGTTTTAATAATATATATGTAAGTTTCAAATTAGCACATTTTTATTACTTATCCTTTGGTAAACATTGTATTCTACATGGAATTTAATTTAACTCTCAATTATGCAGCTGGACTTGATACATGCACTTGTTTCAACAATGAGTTTATAAAGGTATGGAATCACTTAAGCTCTCTTCAAGCCCAGTCCATGCTCCATTTAAACAGCAGAATAGAAACGAACAATGATAGTCTAGTGACTGTAAATGAAGGAACAAAACTTGATCACCTATACTTTTATTTGTGTGTAAAGTATTGGAAGCTGTTAGAATTAATCCTAAAGAAAAAATCATGTAGAGCAATATGGCAATTTCTGGAATTTACTATAAAATGGGATTTTTATCACTCTATGACAAACTTTTCGTTACATTTTAGATTTTTAAAAACTGTATGGATCAGTTGTATCATGTGAAATTTTTATTTTGAAATTAAAATTAATGAAAAGTGTTTCTCAATCAGCTACAACCAGAGATAGAGTTACTAATCTGGTTACATTGTCTATTGACCATAAATATTTTAAGAAGATTCATTTTGATAAGGTCATTGACAAATTCGCAGATAAATAATTGCAAAAAGAAAATGTAAAGTTATTATTATTTCTCATTACAGCCATAGAGAAATATATGTGTAAGGTATTTTCCTAATCTATAAAAGACACAGTAATAAACTAAAAAAATACGAATTCACTATATTATTCCTTTCTGTACCATACAATAATTCCAAATTTGTACTCTTTCATTTGTTTTACTGACATGACTATATATACATGAAGTTCAGTAAATAAAACCTTTACTGTCTGTGTTCTTTCCGGACATTAGTATTATGTCTTTCATTTCATGATTATTACTTGGTAATGATCTACTCAGGGTGTCACTTATGCTAGGTATGCTACTGATGATGATTCCTGACACACAGATTATCATATGAAGAAAAGACTGTTGAAGCTGGGTATGTCTATCTTCAAACCATATGGAAGGAATGGGTTATTTTTAATAGCAGAGAGATTCAGTTGTCAATTGAATGGTACAAAGGGGGAAAAAATTAAGGTTCTCGTCTGTGTTTTTACATATAAGTGTGTAAATAAGGTACGACACTGAGGTAATTAGAAAGGGAAATGTCCCCCTGATCTTTAAATGAAGTTTCTGTTCATTTTAAGATACTATTAAGAGCATGAAAAAAGTAAGCCACAGAGTGGAGGAAGATACTTGTGATACCTGTAGATAATAAAGGATTCATCTTCAGAATGTATGATGTATCCTTATAATTCAATAGAAAAGAAGCTAGAGAATACAAATGAGAAAAAAAAAAAAAACTTGAACAGGACATCCAAATGGCTAATACACACATAAACAGTGTTCAATGTCACTGTTGACAGTGGCAGTGACACTGTTTAACATGAAATAAAACCACAATGTGATATCATTATAAACTCACTAGAATAGCTTAAAGTAAAAGAAAATAAAAGAGACTAACAATACCTATCATTGGCAAAAATGCAGAATAGCTAGAATTTTCACATACATTGGTAGTAGGAGTGTAAATTGGTACAATATTTTGGAAAATAGTTTGGTATTATCTACTGAAGTTAGTCATGTGTATTCCCTGTGACTCAGCAATTCATTATAAGAGTGACCTAACAGCTTCATTTATGATGGCCAAAAATTCTAAACTACCCAGTTTCTTACCAACATTAGGCTAATGAATTACCTGTGGTATATTAATAGAATTGAATGTCATAGAGCAATGAAAATGAATAAACTACTGCTACATGCAACAAGATGCATTCTCACAAACATCACTTATATACTATATATAAAGCATATATAAAAAAGAATTCCTACAACATTTATATTAAGTTCAAAACTGGACGAAACTAATATGAAATCAGGATAGTAACTAATTTGGGGAGAAGTATTGGTAACTGGGAGATATTTCAAGGAGGAATTTTGGTGGGCTGGTAATATTCAATTTGTTAAAGTTTTCTATATGCATGTTCTACTTCAATAAAAAGAATTTAATTAATATAAATTATAACACATTGCACTTACTGTAATTTCAATAACATAGCAAATCTAAAGAAGAACTTCACTTGCATAGCAGAGCCACACAGATGATATCTCTAACCTATAATCACAGTAAACATAAGTTGACCTTATAGCAACCTTTGTTATAAGGCACTGGTATAGACTTTTATATTTCATCAAAAATGTTTTGGATATAAAGGCCATTAATAAGCAATTTAGATAAAATTGGATTTTGAGATTGAGAGAAAAAATCTATTACTTTTGTTTCTTATATGGCGATTTAATATCTCATTCACAACTTAATCATTATCTCACACAGAATTACTAGATTGCCTAGTGGAATTACCAGTTAAAGAGATATAAAGAATATGTGTGTTACATTATTCTTAGCATTTCCTCTATGAGTTTTCACAGATGTCTTGAAATGTACATTAGGGACAATTGCTTTGCCAGACACATAATTAATGCTTTTAAATCAAGAACCTATTGAAGGTTATATCATACCTGCACTATTTTGAGTTTTTCTAATTAGATATATGCTATTATTTGTTGTAACCAGTTTTATTTTTTTCCAAGAAAACACGAATAAATAGGCAGATTCTCTGGATAAAAATCCTTGAATCTTCTCCAAGGGCAGAGGATAAGGGAATGGTAGTAATGTAGTATAATGGCAAGAAGTGTGCCTTTATAAATGTGTGCCTTTCTTTTTGATTTCCTGGGATTTTGCAGAGTGATTAATACTTGTAATACTAATTAATACTCATTAGTACTCATAGAAGTCAATTTTATCACTATTACAAATCATATGTGAAATTTCATCATATATGTAAGTATTGTAAATTACTGGTAATTTAAGAGTAAAAGCCCTGGGCTTCCCTGGTGGCACAGTGGTTGAGAATCTGCCTGCCAATGCAGGGCACACGGGTTCGAGCCCTGGTCTGGGAAGATCCCGCATGCCGCGGAGCGACTATGCCCGTGAGCCACAATTACTGAGCCTGCGCGTCTGGAGCCTGTGCTCCGCAATGGGTGAGGCCGCGATGGTGAGAGGCCCGCGCACCGCGATGAAGAGTGGCCCCCGCTTGCCACAACTAGAGAAAGCCCTCGCACAGAAACGAAGACCCAACACAGCCATAAAATAAATAAATAATAATTAAAAAAAAAAAAAAGAGTAAAAGCCCTCATAACAATGTGTTTGAAAAAATTTATCTAAATTTTATCAAAATTTGAAACAGGGAAAAAAGTAAACCAAAAGAATGAAATTCTGAAAGGCCTGACACTCAACTTAATCAAGATTAATAAACGGTGTCCTTTTATCAAACAAGAGATATTTTAAGACAATGTCTACATCATACTATTAGTTCTTAAATCATTAGAAAATTTTAATTCTATATGCAAATAAACTCAGTTATTTTTTATAATGTCAGATAATTATCATAAGTTATGCACATGGAAATTATGATGTTTTTAGTGTACTGACATTCCTTAAAATCTGAAAAAATATGTATGACTTAAAAAATAAATATTGAAAAACAGGAGTCAAAGTTACAGTCTACAGTTTGTTTTTAAAAATTTGTGGGCATTAACTGTGTATGTTCTCTAGCATGAAATTAATGTCATTTGTCTATTGGTTAATCGATAAAATATATAGAAGAAATCACAGATGGTTTGTTATCCAGGTGAGAGGCTATTGCCTAAATATCCTTTGGGCTGAGTGGATGCCTGGAACCCAGGTTACTTGATATTTGGACCCAAGCTCTTAACTACCTCAGGTTTCCTCCCTTGCTCCCTCAGACTCCATTTCAACTTGCTGGCATCACATTATGGCTCCACCCAAGACCTATCCTGCTCAACTATAAAACTGATTTACACACACATTTCCTGATTCTTTAACCTCTAGAAAATAATCCTAATAGTTTGTGATCAGCATCCATTGATTCCTGCAGAAATGCCCTGTGAGAGAATTGTTAAATCTTTAACATCATGTTCCTTAGGAACATGTACTCTATTTAAAAAGTTGGTACATTTGTAACTAGTTATTAGGCTCTTCCCTTTAGAAATAGCCAACCAGAGCAATACTTTTCTAAATACTCAATTTTGACTTCTAATATCTCTTTCAATTCTAATATTCAGGTATATTTTTGTTCCTTATGTTCTTTACGTGATGACTTTTTTTCCTTAAATGTACCTAAGCTATTTTTTTTGTTGTTACTTGGCAGATGAGGATTAAATTGTATTATCAACTCCAGAAAGAATTTATAAAGTTGAAAATTCATAGAACCCAAAATTTCATTTCTTGCTCTACTATTATCTGTGTGGTGTTCAGCTGTATCATTTGTGAGTTGATAGGGTTTGAGGGACTCTGTGATGTCCAAAGTTGCTTCTGATGCAAGCTGTATGCATCTCGGGTCATAAGATTCAGAAGACCCTTTTATTCAACAGCTCCACAATTTTGTTGTTAGCTGGTATAGCCACTTTTCATTGAACACTGGCAAACTAAGAAACCATCAATCTGGGTTTCTGACCTAATGGACATGTAAGTCATTTAGTCTGATGAAGCATATGTCCCTTTTTACTTTGCCTTCCATTATGTTTTTTACTTTGTAACCAAATGCCCTGTAATACTTTAATTATTGTTATTTCTTCTTGGAACTGAAGAAACATCACATAAAAGTCATCAACTCATCTTCAGAACACACTTCAGAACACCACTCCAATCATTGTGGTTGCTGTTATAAATGTAATAAGAAAGGCTTTGAAAGTGAGTTTATTTGGAAGTTATATTTTTGTCAATACTTTTAATACCAATATGTAAAAGCCAAGTAAAATTCTTCTTGATTTTAGAAAATGATGAACATTCATGGAAAAAATTTTTGTCAAAGAAAAGAGAAAAAAAGACAATAGTTTAAAATATTTGCTTTGATACCAAGTTAGAGTATCACACCTTGGGTCATGGAAAGACACTTAAACAATATATTTTCCAGCTACTACATAGCAAAAGTATGATTGGGTAAAAAGTTCATTTTCTTCCATATTATATAACTTATTATTAAAGATAATTTACTTTCATTTCCATCAATCATGCCCTCAGAAAGAAACATTTACATATACCACTGGTCCATCTGTAGGTTTCTATCAGGAAAGAATATCCTACAATACAAAAAAGTAGTTAAAAAAATCTTGGGTCTGCTATAGTTTTCAATATTGTTATCTCCATGAATTAGATTTCCATCTCTTAAAAAGGTATAATATATATCAATCTATCAATTATATGTCCTGATGAAATATTATATTTGTAATTGTTATTTTTATAGATCATTTTTGTTAATACTAGTTTAAAAAGGATAATATATTTGATTAATGTATTTAAAAACTTGTTTTTAAAAACAAATTTCAAGTTAAAAACATTTTAGAATCTAATCAATTCAAGTATTTTCAAAAAATTCTAAATTTCAAAATATGCTTGGGACACAAAAAAATTGACATTAACTGGATTACCCACATTAACCATAATTTACTTACTATTCCTGGTGAAAATTGGTGCATCATTCACAAACAATTCCCATTAGAAGCTTAGTGAATACTTTTTTTCTGTTGGTTTCTTGATTTTTTTTTCCGTTCTAAATACAAACACAATCAGTTGCCTCCTGCCCTCAATTGTTTACTATTGGGAAATGAAGGTGTGTATTTTTAACCTGAAATTTACTGGTAGGAAAGTAAAAGACCACAATGTTGCTGATGAAATATATGGATCTGATACCCTAATATGATTCAAGAAAAAGTGTGTGAAAAGGTGGCTCTGCTTGGTGTGGTATTAAATGAATGGGACATGTTGTTTTTCTTTCTTTTTAAATGTTTTTGATGATATTTGTTTAATTTTTAGTTTCAAGTCAATGACCTCAATGAATTAAATATTTTCAAAATTTTATCTAGATAGATAGATAGAAATGAACTTTTAAAACATAACCACAATATATTATCAGGTTTTAGAATTACTATTTCCTTAATACTATCACCAAATATACAGATTAAATAATAATTTGATTTAATTTGGATACAAATGAGATCAATATGTTTCCTAGGTCTCTTTTAACTGTTCATTTTAAATAATTAATATTTAATTAATTATATACTTCCATAATACCTCTTTTTCTCCCCTTGCAAATTATTTATTGAAAAAAAAAAATGAGTTGTTTGGTAGAGTTTCCCAAAGCCTGGATTTTTCTGATTGCAGTGTCATTTATTGAACATGTTTCTTCATAGTTTATACTTCCTGAAAACTGACAATTAAATCTTACTTCATGTGAGAGACTGCATATACGGTAAGGTGTAATTTTTTTCATACAACATAAGCTAGAGTTTGGGAAATGTATTGTCGGCAATTATAGTTACATTGCCCTTATTCCTGAGTGTTGATTTTTACTTCGAGTGATGAGGAGGTTTCTTCTTGATGATAATCAATGGAAAATATCCTGTGGCAGAAAATTTGGGGAAGATGCGAATCATCCTCTCCCTGGGACTCATGTTTGGATTAGGTTTATAAGGTGATGAGATACCTCCACATTTCACTGGAGACACTTGATCAGAGTCTTATTGACTCTAATGAGACCTATTGAGGAGTGCAGTGCTAAGATACTTTTTATGTTTTCTTCTATCTTTATTTCTGGAGAAAAGTTTGTTTTATCCTATCCTGTAATAAGCTTTTGGGAATTAAGGACAAACTTTCATCAACTCAGTACAAAATAGTACTGAGCACGTGTCCTTTAATTCCTCAAATATTAGATGATAACCTATGAGCCAGGCACTGTGTTAGGAACTGAGGGTATAAATATTAGTGAAAACAGACATGGTTTCTCTTTTCGCAGCACTATGGTCATATGAGGAATACAGATAATAATCAAATAAATCTCTTAGTTAATATATAATTACTAATTGAGAGTGCTCTGAAGGGAAAGAACATTATTTAACATCATTATAAAACAAAGGAACCAAATCTCAAGATGTAGCAAGAAATAAGACAGTCCAGAACGAGGCACATTTGGGAGGTGATAAGTATCCACCAGGATATGTTTGTGGAACATAAAAATATTTCTCAGTTTCAATCTCAGATATTCATTGAGGAAGGAAACCTTATTCCTGAAAATGTTTCTGAAAGTCTTTGAGATATAGTCCTCACCCTTTTTAAAATTAGACATTGAATAAAAGGATTATCCCTGAAAGGAAGAGAGGTATGAGCTATTTGGTTTCTATGACAAAACTGCTTGTAAAACATAGGCCTTCTTATTTCTCTTATTTGCCCATATGGTGCACATGGAAAATATTGGGTAAGCAGAGAACTATATCTAGTCACAAAAAGTTTCGACTTCTGGATAGGTCCAAACATAATTTTAACTGCTGTTTGCAATACAAACTAAATGGTTTCGTGATTATATTAACTACATCGGTATTAGGCTAATTGTTTTGTCTAGAAATATGGAGAAATTTCTCATAGGCCTGTGTAAAGCAACCATAAATAACCATGTGCAAAAATATGAATACAATCTGAACAGATTTAGAAATACAATATTCCCTACATCATGAAGTATTTTTCTACTTCAGCAGTTCTTCATGTGAGAGAGTCACCAAAGACACTTTAATATAAAGAAACCACAACTATTTTTTTTGTAATAAATGGGGAACAGAAGAAATAGGAAGACAGAATATAGGAAATAATTTATGAAGAAAAAGATAGAAAACAAAAGAACAATTTTTTACTCTAAAATTTTGCAGTCTGATGCCTGGCCTGCTCACATGAACCATTATTCAGAGAAGATAAGTGGTGACAGATGTGGCTTCGTTATGGAAAGAACTTAATGTCAAGCAGCTGAGCAACCACACTTCTTAAAGAAATTAATCCTGAGCCCTCCTAATTGGACTCTTCCTCTCCTGTTTCCCCCTCAAATTTCTAACTGTAGTTTTCAGTAAACGATAGCAATCTTGATGGCATCTAATGGTCTAAATAATATTACATTCCCAAGTCTTCCTGCTGGTAGTATTCATAAACACCTTTTGAAAGTACCAGTGTCCGGGGTAGAATAATTCATCTGAAATATGGCCATTTACTTATGATTTGTTATCATTTACATATATATTCTCCTTTCTATTACCTATTTTTTCTTTCCTGCCATACTTTTCTTAAGGAGTAATGGGTTAGACAATGATATTATTAGTAGGCCTAATTTATGAGATTAAAAAATACCATTTTTTATGTGTTATATATTTAACCATGACATTTGAGATTCCTGTAGCATGACGGTACCATTTTTGAGGGGGGAGGGGCAGTTTTGCATTTCTGCTGGTTAGAGCCCTTATACAAAAACCTTTTTTTAAAAATCCATAATAAAAAAACAGTGACTGGATATGAAGTTAAAAGCCCTCTGGAGAAGGTATATATTATAGAAGGGGGAAATCATATATATATATATATAAATATATACATATATATATATAAATAATACTTTGCCTATTGCCATATGTATGTGGTATTTAATCTCACTACACCATGAATATTCTCCGAGTGACACTGGAGCACTGAGGATACCACTGGGTGATGATGGTGATGAAGTGGAGGAGGAAGGTGGTGATTTTTATTCTGGGGGCCACTCCAGCCTAGTGAGCTGCTCCAGGAAAGATTATGATTCCAGTGATACTTCCCTGCTCTGGAATGACCCATCCTCCACATTCCAGTGAAATGGCTCCTCATCCATGTGTGGTGTCATCTGGCCCTACATGTGTAGTCTTTCACTTGTGTGGCTTTCTATTTCCCTATCCATCTTCTCACATAATGATTAAAACTCCTCATGGCATTCTAGATCAGTGTTGTCCAAGAGGAATATTATTCATGCCACATTAGTAATTTAAAATTTTCTAGTAACCACATTAACAAAAATAAAAACAATTAAATTAATTTTAATAATGTATTTGATTTAACCTAAGGTATTAAATATTATTTCAACACACATCAATGTAAAAATCATTAATGAGTATCTTATGTTCTTTTGTTTTTTTATACTAAAGGTCCAAAATCTGGTGTGCATTTTACACTTACAGCACATCTCAGTTTGAACTAGACATATTTCAGGTGTGCAATAACCACATGTCCCTAATGGCTACCATATTGGTGAGCACAGCTCTGATTATTCCTCTCCTTCATGTAGCCACAGGCCTAGATCAAGCTATTATGTACTTTATCAAGTACCCTCCATTTTCACACACTGAGAAACCTAGAAATGAGATGACAAAGTCCCTCCCTTAGAAAGTCAAGTATCACCCTTTCTTTTAAAGTTCATCTTATTTGGACAAAATTTACATGAGTCTCTATAACTCAGTTCATAAACAGAACATATAAAACTTCATTCTCAGTCTCCTTTCATCCCACATCAGGCTTGTGCATTCCTTCTTCTTTGAACTCTTAGATATCTATTTGTTGACCAAGCTCTTAATATGCTCTTATTATAAATCAGGCAGAAATAGGAAACAAAAGAGAATTCCAAACTCAAGTGAGGTTGGGAATCATATAATCCATGTACCATGTCCATAGGAAAATAGTATATTCATAATAAAAGCCAAAAGCATGATTATTTTTACTCAGATAGAGCCAGATTTTAATCCTGCCTCTATCAGTTGTTTATGTACCTAACATTTTCACTATAGGAACCACTTTTGCTCTAAAATAGGAACAATAATATTAATAGTCCCTAATATTAAGAATTACAAATGCAACCATACCTTGAATACTTGCATCGGCTCAGATTCTTTCCTAAGGATTTCACATTCATTAATTATTTATTAAATAAAGGAAATAAATCTCACCAAATGAGATAATGCATGTAATATTTCTATCTTATATTAGCTTATCGATATAGTCACTATAATAAAGCAATAATATTTATGATGGTAATCATTGCTTTCCTTATCTTCTAGCCTATCTTCAATTTTCTTAATAGATGATAGCATCTCAATTTTCATCATAGACAGAAATCCTGCAATGACAAAACTATGTGTATTTATTATATGAATCCCCAGGGTACAGTTTGTTTATTTCTTGTAAACTTTTGGTGCTCAGGTGCTCAATAGACAATGAATAAATTAATGAATTAATTAATGAGCCAAAAAAGGGGGCGCTTCTGAATTCAACAGCCGTGGTATAGCAAAGCAAGACTATATCAATTATGTTTACTATTTCATTTAGAGAGCTGTATTTACTACACTACAGTCTCCAAAATTTGTCAAAGCAAACCAAAGGAGATGCATGTTGTATAGTCTTTGACAATGGGACCGATTTGATTCCTCATATTCCTCTTCTCCTGCCCCTTCCCACTAATGACTAGGTCACGGGTGTGCCACCTGATCTGTTAATGGCTGGAACAGCCTTACATACACAGTGGTGAATCCTGTGGATGCAGAACAGATTCGGCTCTGCTCTTTCCTAGCTTTCAGATTTGGGAATTCATTGAATCTGCTTCCTTTTTTTTTTTTTAAATCTTACAAATACTGAAGTTTTTGCTTGTGCCATAAACATGTAAGTTAAAAACAAACCATACCAATCCATTTCTGAGCAAATGTTGAGTTACTGCTCTTTTGTGTACAAACTTCTAATTTAAAAGTGCTCATTTTGTAAGAGCCAACAAAGTTAATTGACAATAACATCAGCATTTCTGAGAAAATTAGATATTCACATATAAAAGAATGAAACTACACCCCTATTTTACACTACTCACAAGAATTAAATCAAAATAGATTAAAGGGTTAAATGTAAGACCAGAAACCATAAAACTCCTAGAAGAAAATAGGAAAAAAGCTCCTTGACATGGCTCTTGGCTATGATGTTTTGGATGTGACACCTAAAGCACAAGCAACAAGAGCAAAAACAAACATGTGGGACTATAACTAAAGAGTTTCTATACAGCAAAAGAAACAATTCACAAAATGAAAAGACAACCTATGGAATGGGAAAAAGCATTTGCAAACCATATATTTGATAAAGGGGGTTAATATCCAAAATATATCAAGAACTCATATATAACTCAATAGCAAAAAACCCCAAATAATCCAATTAAAAATGGGCAGAGGATCTGAATAGATATTTTTCCAAAGAAGATATATGAATGGCCATAGGTACATGAAAAGATGCTAAATATCACTAATCATCAGAGAAATGGAATGAAAAGCACAACGAGATATTATCTCACACCTACTAGAACGGCCATCATCAAAAAGGCAAGGGATAACAAATGCTAGAGAGGATGTGAAGAAAAGGGAATTCTTGTGCACTATTGGTGGGACTGTCAACTGGTACAGCCACTATGGAAAACAGTATGGAGGTTCCTCAAAAAATTAAAAATAGGACTACCATACGATTCAGCAATTCCAATCCTGGGGATATATCCGAAGAAAACAAAAATGCTATGTTGAGCTATCCGCACCCTTATGTTCATTGCAGCATTATTTACAATAGCCAGACATGGAAACAATATGTGTCCATCCACAGGTATATGGATAAAGAAGTGATATATATACAACAATGGAATATTTTTTAGCCATGAAAAAGAAGGAAATCTGCCATTTGTGACAACATGGATGGAACTTGAGGGCATTATGCTAAGCAAAATAAGTTAGACAAAGATATACAAATTCTGAATGATCTCAATTATATGTGTAATCTAAAAACAAAACAAAACACCAAACTCCAAAAAAAAGGAGATTTGTGGTTATCAGAGGTGGTAGGTGGGGGGAGGAGGGAATGGTTGAAGGTGGTCAAAAAGTATGAACTTTCAGTTATAACATAGATAAGTACTAGGGATGTAACATACATATACAGTTAACACTGCTGTATGATATATTTGAAAGTTAAGAGAGTAACTACTAAGAGTTCTCATCACAAGGAAAAGAAACATTTTCTCTTTTTTCTTTTTGTATCTATATAAGATGATGGATGTTAACTAAGCACTTGTGTAATCATTTTACAATATACTTAAGTCAAATCATTATGCTGTATACCTTAAACTTATACAGTGCTATATGTCAATTTTATGTCAATAAAACTGGAAAAAATATGATAAAGAGAAAAAAATAATCAGCATTTTGTATTAAATGCTATTTGGAATGACGATCCATTGCCTTTAACTTTTCCTGCCCTTTTAAACTTTACTTAAATGAAAATATTTTTTTATGTAGCTACATTTCCTATTTACATGAACAGCAAATAATTGCTACTTTATATGTGATTGTATTTCAGAGTTACATACCATTATTTTACATCTAGGCTGTTTAAAGAACTTCTACCTTAAAAGAACCAAAACTGCTAAAGGGTGAAATTTTCATTGTAATGCCTCAGGAATTCCTGGTCTAAAAATTTTCAGGATAGGGCTTCCCTGGTGGCGCAGTGGTTGAGAGTCTGCCTGCTGATGCAGGGGACACGGGTTCGAGCCCTGGTCTGGGAAGATCCCACATGCCGCGGAGTAACTGGGCCCGTGAGCCACAATTACTGAGCCTGCGCGTCTGGAGCCTGTGCTCTGCAACAAGAGAGGCCGCGACAGTGAGAGGCCTGCGCACCGCGATGAAGAGTGGCCCCCGCTTGCCGCAACTGGAGAAAGCCCTCGGACGGAAACGGAGACCCAACACAGCCAAAAATAAATAAATAAATAATAATTTAAAAAAAATTTTTTTCAGGATATTTCCAATACCAGTATTAGAACTTCTGATGACAGGCTTATGACAAATAAAAGTGATTATAATTCTTTACACCTTATCATCTGGGAGAGATTTTTAGATCAAGTTTTTACTTAAAGAAAGAAATAAGCTTCAATGTTTTTCCTCAAAGGAAAATGGATATGAGTGTACCTCCTCTCTTCCTCTCCCTCCTCCTTCCCTCCCTCTTTTCCTTCCTTCCTTCCTTCCTTCCTCTCTCCTTCCTTTTTCTTTCCTTTCTTTCTTAGCAGAGGAATAAAGCTTCAAAGATTGATGTCATGTGAGTACAAGAAATGAGATCCATACTTTGGAGCCCTAAAGGATTAAAGATTATTGCCTGAGGGGACAATGAGCTTGTCTCAGAAGGCTCTATAACTACTTCATTAGAGTAAAAGGTGTGCATAGCCTTGCTATTGAGCTTCCTAAGAAGTCCATCCTCTCTTTGATCACCACATTGTTGACATGGTATCTCACATATGGAAACAAGAGCACATGATCCACAGACACACGGCTCTGCCCTTCCATGCATGAGGATTCAGCAGACATGATTTGGATTATGCACAATACTTAATGGAAACAGCCAAAAAAGAGACCTGGCCTTGCAGTGAACTGTTAAGAAACTTAGCTTGAACATGCTTGAAAGACAGAGACTATAAAAAAATGAAGGACATCATCAAACTCACGAGCTTTATCAAGCCATCCTAGTTTCAGGACCTACACAGTTCAAAGTTGAGTTACAGGACTCCAAGCCAGGAAGGTTTATAGATTTCTAATTCTGTCTTCAACTATTTGCTAAATGACAGGGAATTAAAAAACAAATCCAAACAAAAAAGATAAAAGCAAAATCTCTGCTTTATTAAGCTTCTTGCATTCTCAACGAGTTACCTGTGAAGTAGAAGAATCTGGCTGAATAAATGAAGGTTAAATCATCAACAGCAAGATCATTATTTTCTCATTCAAAAGATCTATAAAAGGATGTAGTGCTGTCCTTGCTGTATTAATTTGCAAGCATAAATACTTGAAGGTAAAAGCTTGCGATGTGCATCTGGTCCAAAGTTAACAATAGTAAATGAATGCTAACTTCTCTTTCTTTGAGTCTATTTTTTTCCTAGATTATAAGACAGATCAAATTATGATAAGTACACAAAGGAATTTTTACTATTATATTTATTATATTATGTATATTATATTTAATTTAAATATTAAATCACATTTAACATTTGTGATACCTAGCCTATTCATCTAAATAAATAAGGGTCATGTTACTAGTATTTCCTCTCATTGGTTTTACTCCATATTTATCATGAACCAAGTTTGGCATATGCATATATTAAGTGAGAGCCATTACATATTTAGCACAACAAATATACAACAAAGTACCTAGAAGTAAGAGATTTGTGTCTAACTTTTGATTAGAAATTTTAATTTTCTGGGCCTTAATGTCTTTATTTGTAAAATGGTTTATTTGAAAAAAAAAAAAGATTAGACCTAGATGCTTAAGGTGTTATAATTTTTTCTGGAGGGGGCACAGAGATAAATGCTCAAGAATGTATCTATATTATTCTACTCTTTCCAAGATAAAAAAGCTGATTAATTGATTTGCTTATTTTCCTGATACTTAAAGAGAGATATTATTAAGCAAAATAAAGTGAGTTTATTATTATTTTTTTCTCCAGCTTTTGCTTTGAGGAGCTAGTTTGTTTTATAAGAAGGTATGAGGTATTTCTGTGAAGCTGTATTAAGAATAAGAGTAAATCAAAACTATAAAACAGTTTTAAACCAAGCTTCAACAATAAATACATGCCTTTGGCTCTTTATTTTAACTTTTGGACTGTACACAATGTTATAATTGACTGACCTAGTTACCTTGAATTCCGGTTTGTCCCCATTTGATTCTAAGCAATTATCTGTTTAGATGAAGTAAAGAAATAAATCATCTCCATTTTATATGAGGTGTTGACATTTATTGATTTAACGTTCTCTTAAAATCTTTTGGGGAAATGGTTTTTAAATTACAATAATAAGTGGGCAGAAATTAATAGACTTACCCAAACTAGAGCAACATGTTGGCATGTAATTCATTGTCAAAATTTTGTGAGTGAGTTTTATTTTCACTCCTTCTTTTAGTAAAGAAAATTATGGCTAAGGGGCTATATGTTGCTATCCTTTTGTAACTTGCATTGCTCCTTCTCTGTGAGCTAGTGTTTGAGGATACTGCACTACTGAGAAACATAATTATTTCCTTTTAGACACTGACATGTACTATGTTTTCTGTCTTCACTAGACTAAAAGTCCTTCAAAACAAAATCTTTGAAAAAAGATTTTACCCTAATTTAGGAAGAAGAAATAGATAAACTATTATGAATATAATAAATGATTAACATTCAGACACTTCTGCATTAATATTTAATAGGAAAATGTGTTGTAATGTAACATGCAGTATAAACTTTACTAAATATATAAAAACATGAAGCATAAATCATTCAGATTACCTTTCTTATCAGTCTCCACGATAGCTGTGAGTACACATAAATTGTGCCTCTCTACAAATACATAATCAGCCCTTTTTCTTTTATCTCATAATTCCTTTCATGTTGTTTACCTTGCTGCTCTATCAGTTTTACCCAATCCTTTATCTATTATCTATCCTCTTCCTTTGTTTGTTTGTTTTTATCTTTAAAACCACAGTAGTGTGGTCTCTCTTTCAATATGCAAATAAATTATATTTCAAAATTGTTACAATTTATTAGGGTTGATTACATAGGTACATGCAAGTTAAATATAAAATTAGAATATACCACTTTTCCCATACCAGTTTCATATTTAAGCATCTTTAAGTAAATCAGGATTTTTCTAAAATCAGTAGCAATACAAATTTTGTGCTCAACAAAGATTAGGTTAAAGGGGCAATTGATAGATCATAACAGGTTCACTCAAAAAAAGTAAAGTGAGCTGACTTTGCCTTAATAGGAGATACAGAAATGGTGGAAAGGGTTCAAAATACCTTCAGCTGAATTCTTGCCTTATTTGAAATCATAGTGAAGGATTGTCTCCTTTCAGGAGCCTGTGTCCAACTATATTGTTTTCTGATATAAAACTACTTTTCTTCTGTTACAAGTGTCTACACTACATTGTTAAATCTGAAGTCAAAGAATACAGTACCAGTTCATGTTTTAGATATACCACAAAAGGCATTCTTCCATACTTCTCTCCCTAAGATGCTTGAAGTGCTCTTGTGAGTTTCCATAGCTTAGCTCTCCAAAAAACTAAGATACAGAAGGCTGAAGGGAATCTAAGACATGGGTTAAAACAACTTTTAGGTTCTCATTATTGTGGAAAATAAACCTTCGGCTTGAAATTTTATTTCAGATTGATTAGGCAAATGATGCTTGAAAAAGCTGTTCCACTTCAAAATCATTGGCTTTTGTACACTGTTCTCAGTTTGACTTTTGAAAAACCTCTCTTCCCTGCCAATTGTGCTACCCCCTATGGTCTTTTGGCATTATTTATCTGTTGGGTTATTGTATTTTATTGTACAGTCTTAGTATACTTGAAATGCAAGCAGCTGAAAAAACTTACTTTATATTAAAGGCATACACTAGTTTTTACATGGGGAAGTAAATTTCCACACTTTTAATGGAAGTGTGGAAATCGTTCCAAAGAAAGTACAAACCTCACTTAATTTGGCAGGTTTAGACTTACTGAGCTAAACAGACTATTCAGCGGGATAGTGAAATTCAGGAAATACAATCACTGCTGGAATTATATTGGTGGGACTTGGCCTTTAAAGTTGTTTCAGTACAAACCTTCTACAAAACATCTATGTAAAAATCTTTCCTTCCCCTTCTGGTGTGTAGCTCATGATACTTAGTCATTTCCTTCTGAATGTCCATCAAATATTATTTTGCTAATTTTAAGAATTTAAAGTCTCATATATCCAATGGCACACTCATTCAAAACCCCAACAGCTCTCATCAGGATTGTTCACATTCCTGATTAATCCCTGGAGCATACAGGATAACTCACTTAACTAGCTGTGTGGGGAAATGGAAAATCTATAGTAAGACAGAAGCCCAATGATTATTCTGAGAAAAGCACTCACTCCTTCAGTCTCATTTTTTTTTCTAGTATGTGTACTACTAGTCACTAAAAACCAAGTGATATTTTTCCATTATTTGATTTGTTAGAAAGGCTTTACTGCCTTCAGTTTATAAGACCCTAAGTTATTAAGCTAACATGTTTCATAAATCACCAGACAATAACAATGCTAGTGGCTCTATACAATATATTTGGGAGAGTCTTTTTTAAATATTCAAATAAAATTAGCATTTGAAATTTTATCTTATTATTTAATTTATAATTTGTACTTATAGGCCATACAATTATAACATGATTATAGTTAGCTAGCATATGTAGTAAGATAAGTTTGATACTCTCTAACAGAAAATTTGTGGTGACTGAGGGTTTTCTGTACAATGATAAGCAGTGCTGGAGAAGCAATTGTTTGATGCTGAAGGCAAACATACAACCTCATGATTACACCCACATCAATGCCTTTAGAGTCTGTTCAGATGAGTACACAACAAGATGACAAAGAATCATTCAGTCATTGGAGACATACTCCACACTTCTGAGATAGGTACTGTGGGTGATACAAAGCTGAAAGAGACCTACGATATAGAACTTCAAAGTCCTAAGATATAGAACTTCAGGGCACTAGATTTTTCATGTCATTTCAAGGGGTTCACAGAGTACCTGTAGTTCAGATTAAACATCACTAACTTATATAAAGACTGTTAAGAAAAATCTTGAGTTACCATGAAAAATTTTAGCAAGGCCAGTAGCATTATGAGGACAGGTATGTTAAGAAGAGAGAGAAAGAAAGAGTTGTTCTTGTTGAAAGTCTCTTCAAAAACCCTAGGTCTGGGCTGCTTTACCATTCTGAATCATCCTATAAATCTGATTATTTTAAAATGGTGATCCAGTGAAAAAAAATTACAGAAAATTCAAGTTCAGGGTTTGAATAAGTGCAATTTAGATAAATGCTGAGCCATCATGAGAAATGAGAATCTTGTAGACTCAGAGTGGCAAGTAATTGATACAGAGCCATGATTATTCAGTAAAGGCTTGACATAAATGAGGAATTTTTGATCATATCAAGTGGGGGGGCAAATAACAAAAAGAAGAAAAAATGCAAAAATCAAAAATGTGGCTTTGGTGGATTTCATCAAAGATATCATCCTTTGCTGAATAGCTTTGTTGAAATTTTATTAATCAGAATATTACCTGTTCTATGTCTATGAGGACCTGTGACCTACACGACTTGTTTCCCTTTCCCATCCAGGGTCCCGGCTGGATTCTTGGAATATAATGGATACTCTGATAATGGATTAATCAAGTAATAAATCAAAACATACCACATATCATTCAGTTAGTGGCTGTTTTTTTCTTTTTTCCATAAAGGGGAATATTTTGAGTTTCTCAGCTTTTGTTCTACCACTCTTTTCATATCCAATTCAAGACATATTTAACTAGCTAAATGACTTCATCAGCCTGTAATGAAATAAAAGTTATCTCTCCTTCAATTGCTCTTTCAAGGACCCATTTGTATTTCTCTTCAAATTTCTTCCCAGAAAATATTTAATAAGTACTTATTAATTATATCTGTGTTCAAAGATGGGATATATCATTTATAAGAAAGATCAAGTTTTTGCCTTTCATGGAGCTTCTATTTTAGTGAAAGAAAAAGATATGAAACACAAAATTACATAATATAATATCAGATAAATAAAACAGGAAGTGAGAATAGAGAATAACAGAGGTGATTTTAGACAGAGTTAAGGAAGGCCTCTGTGCAGAATCAGCATTTAGGATAAACTATTTCAGGAAAATAAAAGGCAAATACAATGATCTAATGTAAGGAAGAGTTTTGTGAATTGGAGGATTAGAAAGAAGTCCAGTGAGGGTGGGGGTGGGGGTATGAGTAAACAGGAGATTGATAAGAAATGGAATTGGAAAGGTAGGAAGAACCAGATGTTGTATGGTCATGAAGAAGTTTGGATTTTATTCTGATTGTGATAAAAGCCACTGAAAGTTTTGAACAGGAAGTGATCTGATCTAATTTAGGTACTAAAATGATCATACCGACTGCTCATTTTGGTTTATATTGTATTTTAAATTCTAAACTGTTCATTTTTTTTCTTTTTTATATTTTATTCCTTTGCTGAGAATATCAGCTAAAATCAATGTCTTTGTATAGACTAGTATAGAGAGGTATTATTGTTATTGAGTTTTCCAACTGCTTAATCTTAAGAGCTATTATTTTGGTCTTTAATTTTTCTTTTTCTGAGCAAAGGTTTGTACAAAGTGTTCAGCAAGGACTTGTAATTCTGAGAGGGTGCTGTTTGCTTTCTAATCTTTGATTTTCTAGCTAAATCTATGACCTTGGGTTTAAGGTCTTCAACAAAAAAGTGCACAGGACAGTTAGAACTGTTGAAACGTCTTCTCCCTGATAGAGGGAAGAATTTTCTCTAAAGGTGCTAGTGATGTGTTCTAGAAAGTCTACAATGATTTTTTTTCTATTTATAAGACTGCAACTTTTAAAAATATGCTTTATATTTTAGAACAGTTTAATATTTACAGAAAAATTGAGAATATAGTATAGAAAGTTCCCACATACTTGCACCCAGTTTCCCTATTAGTAACATAGACATTAATATGGTTTAATATTAACAATAAGTGAAACATTATTGATACATTGTTATTAACTAAAGTTTATACTTTTTTCAGATTTTCTTAATTTTTATTTAATGTATTTTCCTGTTCTAGAATCACATCCAGGGTCGCCAAGTCTTTTTAGCTTCCCCTCTGTTGTGACAAGTTTTTGGACTTGTGTTTGATGAGTTTGGCAGTTTTGAGGTTTACTGGTCAGTTATTTTTTAGAATGCCTCTCTATTGGAATTTTCCCTATTTTTTTTCCTCACAATCAGACTGGAGTTATGGGTTTTGGTCTTCGGGGGGGAGGAACACCACAGGAAAAGTGCATTTTTCACTACATCTTATTGAGAAAACATACTATCAATATGGTTTACCACTGTTGAACTTGACCTTAATCATCTGGCTGAGGTCACGTTTGTCATGTTTCTCCACTATAAAGTTACTCTTCTTTCCCCCTTTCCATACTACAATGTTTGAAAGGAAGTCACTGGGTGTAGCCCACACTTAAGGAATGTGGAGTTATATTGCCCCTCCTGAATGCCAAGGATTACATAAATTATTTTGAAGCCTTCTGTACAGGAGATTTTTCTCTCCTCCCAAATTTATTTAATTATTCAATCATTTACTTATATACGTATAGACTAACGCATATTGATTTTATACTTTGGGTTAAAATGCAATATCACTTTAGTTTCTTGCTCAAATTATTCCAGTTTTAGCCTCTGGGGACTCTTTTAGTTTCCCCATCATCATTATCACTTATTAATTGGCATATGTGTGTGTGTTTAGTCACCTTCATATTCTCTGGCAATATAAGAATGTTTCAGGCTCATCTTGCATATTTTCTGCCCCAGTCCTAAAATAAGCCATTTCTCCAGGGAACCTTGGTGCTTTCATTTTGAGAATGGTATAGATACCACAATCTGAGAGCTAGGACTGGAGTTTTGACTAATCATTTTTGATAGAAAAGTCCTTTGGGAAAGCTCTAGGCTGAATTGTGTTAGTCTTTTCAAAGTTCTGCAGAATAACCACTGAAGTCATTAACTATCCTTGGTAAAATTCTGCCAGATTTCAAATATTTAGTTATATTTACATCATAAAATTTGTACATGTAAGAAGTTGGACATAAAATCAGATTTTCATTGAATTGCTGAGAAAATCATACACAAATGATAGGAAATAATAGAGAATTAATAGATAAGAGTCTTGGTATTTTTTAATGCCCTAGGTAAACAAACATAGTCCAATCAAGAGGCTACACCAAAGTCAAAAAAGAGAGTAAAAGCTTAAGCAGCACTTGAAGCAAAGAGTAGGTATGCTCATCATAAATAGGAATTACTCAACTGTGCAGGCCCTGGGATTTTGAGGATGCAGACTTTAAGAGGTGTTGTTGTGCTCTATCCAGGAAGTGACCTGGGCTAAGTGTGATATAAGTGGCAGCACCAAAAATGGTGGAAGAAAACTAACCTGATCACCATTAAGAATAGCCTTTATTGAAAAATGCTACAATAGGTTCAGCTTTGAAAGAGTGTTTTATCATAAGGAAGAAGGGTAGTTTTTGTAGAGTTTTTGCAGAAGGAATAAGAAGTTACGTAAATATTGGGAAGTGTTATAAACATTTCTTGGAAGACAGGGAGATTATTATTGTGCTTTAGCAGCTGATGGCTAAGCAATTTTAATTTGACAAAAGTGGTAGAAGAAAGTGGGCCTAATATCACATGAGGACTACCATAAGGGGTGGGAAGAACAGTCTGGGGGAATGAGAACATAAGAGGGTCACAATGGAAGATTTTCAACCATTCAGTTTCTTATGCTTGATTATATTAAGCATCAGTGCTCTTCAGCTTAGAGTAAATACTTGTACCCTCCCACACATTACATTTATTAATTTTAATGTTTTAAGTAAATTAAATATAGTAAGAACACTGTATCAGAGGATTAAGTACTTCTGGACTGTACATTTTTCAGAATGCCTTCTTGTCCATATAATGTCTTAAATAAATATTTTGTGGAAAACTAAGCATTTAAAGTAGAAATATTTATGATTTATAATTAAAGAGCCATATGCTTACTATTAAAAACTCATAGAATACAGAACTAAGCAAAATTAATGTCCTCTATCCTTCTTCTCTCTCTGTCCCTATTCCCATGTTCACATATTTTCCAGGGGTGGTGATTATTAGTATATTTTGCATATATAAAACATATATTTATGTGATAGTAATACTACTAGCTAACATTTATTGAGTCAACCCAGGCAATGGTATAAGTATTTTCCATATTTATTTACCCTTATTTTTTACAAAACCCTTTAAGGTAGTATTATTACTATTTCCATGATAACATAAAAGGAAATAATATAAGTAACAGAAAGAAAAAATATGGTACTTACCCTGGCAGGAGCTATTTATGTGATCTCAGGCTACCTTGCTAATATCTGCACTGGTGAGTGCCATTTTGGAATTCTCCATCTAATCTGCTAGCACCAGTAGGCATGTCCTGATGAGAAGTGGGCCCACCCACTTCTGTGTCTCTGCTGGGGCCTCACAGCCAGCCAATCAATGGTGGCCACCCCTGCCAGTACCAATGACAGCTACCACCTGGCCCTGCAGCTGGTCCAGGGGCCAGCTCCGCTCACCATTCCTCCACAGCTGTCACAGCCCCACCAAAACAGAAGGCAACCCACATAAGGGACACCACTTGAGTGTCTGGTTCTGTGTCCAAGCAGCACTGTGCTTCTGAGTCACATAGGATATCTTCTAAATAAAGTCATTTCTTCAAGACTGGGAGAGCTAGTTGATATGTCTAATGTGTAGAAACAAACACAGAAAATTTGGCAAGATAAAGACAAAGAGGAATATGTTCCAACTGAAAGAATAAAACACAACTACAGAAAAATGACCAAGTAGAATGGAGATAAGCAATCTATCTATTAAAGATGTCAAAGTAATTGTCAAACATGGTCAGCAAACTCGAGAGGAGTGTGAATGAACACAGTGAGAACTTCAACAGAGATAGAAAATATAAGAATGTTTCAAACAATTGAACTGAAAAGTAAACTGGACAGACTGAACAGCAAACTGGATGAAATAGAAGAACAAATCAGTGAGCTGGAAGACAAAGCAATGGGACTCATCCTGACAGAGCAACAAAATGAAAAAAATAATTAAAGAAATGAAGATACCTTAAGGCAACTTTGGGACAACATAAGGAGAATAACATTTGCATTTTAGGCACCCCAGAAGGAGAAGAAAGAGAGAAAGTGCCAGAAAAAATATTTGAAGAAATAGTAGCTGAAAACTTCCCTAATCTGGGGAAGAAACAGACATCTAGGTCCATGAGGCACAGAGAGTGCCAAATAAGATAAATCCAAAGAAACACACACCAAGGCACATTATAATAAAAATGGCAAATGTTAAGGATAAAGAGAAAATCCTAAAAGCAGCAAGAGCAAAACAACTTGTTATGTACAAAAGAAACCCCATAAGGCTATTAGCAGATTTTTTCAGCAGAAACTTTGTAGGCCAGAAGAAAGTGGCATGACATATTCCAAGTGTTGAAAGGAAAAAATTGCCAACCAAGAATCTTCTACACAGAAAGGTTATCATTCAGAATTGAAGGAGATATCAAGAGTTTTACAGGTAAGAGAAGCTAAAAGATTTCATCGCCACTAAACCAGCCTTATAAGACATATTAAAGGGACTTCTTTAAGGTTAAAATAAATAGCATTAATTAATAATAGGAGAACTTACAAAAGTAAAACTCTCACTGAAAAAGGTGAGTATATAACAAAGGTAGTGGGTCAATCACTTATAAAGCAAGCATAAAGGCTAAAAGACAAAAGTAGAAAAAAGTAACTACAATTATAATATTGGGTGGGCCAAAAAGTTCGTTTTCTGTAACATTGTACGAAAAAAGCCAAACAAACTTTTTGGCCACCCCAAGGAATGCATAAAATTAAAAAATGTAAAATGTGTCATCAAACTATAAAATATGGGATATGGGGGAGTGGAGTAAAATGTGAAGCTTTGGAATGTGTTTATATCTAAATTGCTGCAAACGTAAAATAGACCTAGTACTTATAGGATGTCGTATGTAATCCTCATGTTAATCATAAGGAATTAACTTACAGTAAATACACAAAATAAATGAGAAAGGAATCTAAATGTAACACTAAAGAAAACCAGCAAAACACAAGAGAGAAATAAGAGAAGAAAGGTACAGAGAGAGACTACAAAAACATCCAGAAGACAACTAAAAAAATGGCAATAAGTACATACCTATCAATAATCACTTTAAATGTAAATGGAATAAATGCTTCAATTGAAAGACTCAGAGTGACAGAATGGATTAAAAAAAACAAAAAACCAAAAACAGGACCCATCTATATGCTGCCTACAAGAGATTCAGATCTAAAGATACAGGTGGACTGAAAGTGAGAAGATGGAAAAAGGTATTCCATGCAAATGAAAACAAAAAGAAAGCTGGGGCAATATTTATATCAGACAAAATAGACTTTAAAACAAAGACTATAACAAGAGACAAAGAAAGGCGTTACATAATGATAAAGGGGTCAATCTACCAAGAGGATATAACATTTGTAAATGCATATGCACCCAAGGAAGGAACATCGAGATATGTAAAGCAACTATTAAGAGATTAAAGGGAGAAAGTGAAAGAAATGCAATAATAGTACGAGTCTCTAACACCTCAATTACGCCAACAAACAGATCATCCAGACAGAAAACGCTAAACACTCCATCAAAAAACTATTAGATCTAATGAATGAATTCAGTAAAGTCACATGATACAAAATAAACATACAGAGATCTCTGGCATTTTTATACACTAATAAAAAATTATCAGAAAGGGAAATAAATAATTCCATTTACAGTTGCATCAAAAACAATAAAATACCTAGGAATAAATTTAACCAAGGAGGTGAAAAATCTGTACACTGAAACCTATAAAATGTTCATGAAAGACACTGAATAAGACACAAACAAATGGAAATACATTCCAGGATCATGGACTGAAATAATTAATTAATATTGTTAAAATGTCCCTACTACCCAAAGCAATCTACAGATTCAATGTAATCTCTAGCAAAATTCCAATGGCATATTTCACAGAACTAAAAGAAACAGTTCTAAAATTTGTACAGAACCATAAAGGATCCCATATAGCCAAAACAATCTTGAGAAAGAACAACAAGGCTGGAAGTATTAGGTGCTCTCATTTCAAACTATACTACAAAGCTATAGTAATCAAAATGATATGGTCCTGGCACAAAAACAGATACACAGACCAACGGAACAGAATTGAGAGCCCAGAATAAACATATATGTGGACAATTTATGACAAAGGAGCAAAGAACATATAATGGAGAAATATTAGTTTCTTCAATAAATGGTGTTAGGAAAACTTGATAGCCATATAGAAAGAAAGATACTAGTTCACTATCTTACACCATACATAGAAATTAACTCACAATGTTTAAAAGACTTGATTGTAAGACCTAAAAGCATAAAATTTTTAGAAGAAAACTTAAGCAGTACCTTCATTGACGTTGGTATGAGCAGTATTTTTGTGTATCTGACTCCAAAGTGAAGGGAAACAAAAGCAAAAATAAACAAATGGGACTCCATCAAACAAAAAGCTTCTGCACAGCAAAGGAGAACATCATCAAAATAAAAAGACAACTTGCTGAATGGGAGAAGATATTTGCAAACCATATATCTGATAGGAGGTTAACATCTAAAATATATAAAAAACTCATACAAGTCAACAACAAAAAAACAAACAGCCCAATTAAAAAAAAATGAGCAGAAGATATGAATAAACATTTTTTCAAAGAAGACATAAAAACAGCCAAAGGCACATGAATAGATGTTCAACATCACTAATTATTAGGAAAATGCAAATCAAAATCACAACGAAGTATCACCTCTCACCCGTTACAATGGCCCTTTTTGAAAAGACAAGCAAAGACAAATGTTGAATATATGTACCACATCTTCTTTATGCATTCATCTATCATCGGCCATTTAGGTTGTTTCCATGTCCTGGCTATTGTAAATAGTGCTGCAATGAACAATTGGGGTACATGTGTCCTTTTGAATTATGTTTTTCTCAGGGTATGTGCCCAGTAGTGGGATTGCTGGGTCATATACAATGGAATATTACTCAGCGAAAAGGAATGAAATTGGGTCAGTTGTAGAGACGTGGATGGACCTAGAGTCTGTCATACAGAGTGAAGCAAGCCAGAAAGAAAAACACAAATATCATATATTAATGCATATATGTGGAATCTAGAAAAATGGTACAGATGAACCTATTTGTAGGACAGGAATAGAGATGTAGACATAGAGAATGGACATGTGGACATGGGGTGGGGGGAAGGGGAGGGTGGGATGAATTGGGAGATTATCTTTGACATAAATACACTACCATGGGTAATACAGATAGCTAGTGGGAACCTGCTGTATAGCACAGGGAGCTCAGCTCGGTGTCTGTGATGACCTAGATGGGGGGGTGAAGGGGGGAGGGAGGTCCAAGAGGGAGGGGATATAGGTATACATATAGCAGATTCACTTCATTGTACAGCAGAAACTAACACAACACTGTAAAGCAATTTTACTCCAATAAAAAAATAATAATAAAAAAGAAATGTTGGAGATGATGTAAAGAAAAAAGAACCCTCAAACACTGCTCGGTGGGTCTGTAAATTGGTGTGATGGATAGCAATTAAACCTGTGGTATGGATGGCAATGAGATTTGTGGTGGTGATCACTTTGTAGTACATACAGATGTCGAATTATAATGCTATACACTGACATATATAATAATAATAGTAATAAAGAATATGACACTTGCTCAATATACCACATCAAACTAGGACTTCAGCACCCATGTTCTTAACAAAATGCTAATATCCATTCCAAGTTTTAAACTTTTCCACAACTTGTTTTCATTGCTAAGTAATAAATTTTATATCTCTTTCCATACTGGAATACATAAATCATCCTGATACTTTTCAACAGTTGCACAAAACTATTTTATGAAGGTAGTGTGATTTGTTAAACCACAATTTTATTGGTATATGTAAATGTTAATTTTTCAGTGAAAATCTTTGTAAGTATATTCCTATACTTTTTTGCTGCAATAACTTTAGGATAAATTTATAGAATTACAATATTTAGTCAAAAGAGTTTCAGCATTTATAAGATTATATCAATTTATACACACAGTTGTTCTGGAAGGGTAATGGGTTCCCTTGCAAACAGCTGACCACATGAGTAATTATCAAAGTTTGATCAATAGCAATCTGATAACTGAATAGTCTTGTTATTGCATTATAAGTGATTTTGATTGTACTTTCATTTGTTAATTGACCCTTCACTTTCTTTATTAACTGCTTCTTTATGCTCATTGTCTATCTTTGTATTAGATCTTATTCTTTTTCTTATTGTTGTTAAAATTTCTTAGTGTATTAAGGGCATTAGCATTTATCTGTCAGAGGAGTAAGTTTATTGTTGTCAATTATATTTTTACTTTCTCTGGGTGTTTACTTATTTCCATAGAATTGTCGACTTTTCATAAAGTCAAATTTATCAAACTTTTTCATTTTTTCTTCTTTACTTTTTTATATGCTTAGACCTTACCCAGTCTATGAGTATAGACAATATCCACACATTTTATCTAATTGTTATTCCATTTAAAAAAAAATTTCCTTTTTAACTCTTTTATTCATTTGTAATTTATTCTGTTTCAATCTTTTTTAGCCATTTGCCCCCAACAATTTGTTGAGTAGTCTCTCTTTTCTTCACTGATTTTAATTACTTCTACATAATATATTAAATGTTCATGATGAAAAGCTAAAAGTTAAAAATAGAAACAAATATGTTTATAATGTTTATAGAGTTGCATTCATCTACCTTTTTGAAATCCAAGGAATATTTTACTTTCAGAAAAGTGGAGCTACACATGAAACTTTTGCCAGAGGACCAAGAATTTAAAAGAATTTAAAACTTTGCAAATAGTGACAACCATGCCATTGTTAAAAAGATTAGAAACACATGAGGAAAGAACATATGCATAATTCTTAATTTTAAAATTTAAAAGTTGCAAGTTCTACACTCTTCCATGTATACAGAGAAATATCCTTTTCCTTTCCTATAACCTTTTGGACCTCTGGATATAAAACAAGCTTGGGGAGTTTCTTGGTGTGTTGCAGTCTTAACAGTGCTCATTCTTTCATATTTAACAAGCAAAGCTACTTAGAAGTATAGTAGATCTATGGCCCATGTTGCTATTAGACATAGCAAAATTGAAATATCAAATCCCTGCTACGAAACACTGAAGCTGAGCACAACTAAATATTACTGGATACTAACAACTTTAGATGTAAGAGCTAATTGCCTACCCAGTTGTTAATTCTGTGTGATTTTCTGATTCACTTATTATAGTCTATCAAGAGTCTTTCTCTCGGAGCTTAGAAAAGTTATACAATACATTCTTTATTTAAATGTAATATGGAAGAAAAAACTGAGAGGAAAGTTTGTCAGCCTCTCTGACTTTCCACAGAGAAATTTGGAGCATCAGGCATAAAAGTATGTCTCATTCAGGTTGCGTGACCCTTATCTCAATGAACTGTACACTAGACATGGAATTGTTGCTTTTCTAAATGGATGAGGAACTCCAGCCCCCAAAGTTTATAAGATTTTCTTATGCCTCTGCAGGAGCTAAGCCATAATTCCTGAATTCATATCATGCATACAACCATCAGTCTCTCTGCTTACAGGCGTACATGGCAGGCTTATTTGTTTCTTTTTAGATGTAGTGCCCCTTAGAGTATGAATGTGTATATACACAAATCAGAAAAAAAGAGTATGACAGAATTCTAGAGGGCAGTATTTAATTTTGCTTTAAAAATGAGCTCTCACCTATTTCTTATGTGTTGAAAATGACGCTTGTAATTTCCCAAAGGTGTGCAGTGGGAAATAGATAATATTAGGAAATTCATCAGTGGGCTTTTCTCCTAAAATGAAAAATATGGACCTGAAAAGATAGATTGTTTCTGCTAGTCATGGCAGCATTTAGGAAAGTATGGAAAGAGGTCTTAAGAGTAATCTGAACATAAACAAACACACTATTAAAAATTAAATAAATTCATTTCTCTCTTGGGTTCCAGTGTGACAGAAAGATGGAAACGCATAGATAATAAGTGAATAAAAGGGAGAGTGGTTGTGTTCTACCCCTCACCTCTCAGCATTGTGAGCTCACTTTCATTCCTTAAGTAAAGGAAGGGGCATCAAAAGTCAAGAATAAAAAAATAAAAGCAAACCACAGTGACTTTAGAAAGAACTCTGATCAGACACGTTCTCCTCTGTGAATGTCTTTATTTATTTATTTAGTGGGAGACTTCTGTCTAGATACGAGGACATTTATTATTTACCATTATTTTCCACTATACCTTATAACCAGTAGTGAGTAGCGTCCAAAAAATAAGAAAATGAATTAGACGTGATTAAAAATAGCAAGCAAGTATAGATGATTTCACTTAAACAAAACTTAACTAAAAGGTCAATTTCTGTGTTAATCTGGCTACCTTGCAGCCACTTGCCAATATTTTTTTCTTTGTCCTTAACTTCTTTATCAAGAGTAATTTACCTCATTTCTGTGTCTTTTTAATATTCCTCTTTGTAGGGAATCTGGAATTCTATCTTTAAAAATTTGAAATTTCTCTCAAATGACAATATATAATAATTAAGCATGTGTAAAATAGGGAATCTGTATCTTTAAATGCCATTGCATATACATTCCATTTTACTGCTCTTGCAGTGAATTATGTGTTGCTACTTAAAAGTAATGAAAGTTACGTGGCAACATCAAAAGTAGAAGAAACTCCTTAAGACATTCTATCATCTAATTCATTCTTTTTCCCTCCTGCAAATAAATCTGTCACATGGCTAAATTGCAGCTCAAATGTTAGATGAGTCATTCCACACACTAAGATTAGACAGATTCACTGAACTGGGAATTCAGAGGAGGAAGAGGCAAAGCACAGACTAGAAGTTTGGTGAACCAGACCACAGTAGGTAAAGACATGGTGAAAGATGATTCAGATAAACACCTGCTCAGCAGATGACTGGGACTCTAGAGTTATAGTAAATTCAGATCAAACACACTGTAAAGTTATAGGCTGCTATTTTTAAATAACTCTTGGAAGACTGGAACATAGCTAAGGGTCAGAAAGAAAACTCTAGGCTTAGTTGACCAGTCTGGGTATTTGGAAGGAAAACATCATTGGATGATTTTACAAATTCTCTTAAGAGTGAAGGGGTCTGATAACTACCGTAACTTCATGAAGCATAGCACTTATTTTTTTTACCACTTTCATTCAGTGTAGGGAAATTTCTTAAAATCAAAAATAAAGCTAGACATTCACCTTGATCTCAGTATATTTTTGGATTCTCCCCTTTATGGCATCATAATAACTTTAAAATACATAGAATAGACCACACAACTGTCCAGGACGCATACAGTAGCTTGATAATAATGTAGGAATTGCAATGTTAGAGAATTAACTGTATTTTCTTCCTGGAATTAAAAAAATGCTCTAATCTAACATATTGGCTCTGAATCTTGGATAGTCAGTTAGACATGGGAATGGTATTTAATTAAAAGTGAGTTTCTAAAAGGAATGTAAATTCTGCTTATGTTGTAACCACGTCTGTTTGACTGATTCCATAATTGGCTTAAATTTGGGAAGAGAATCTGTCTTGAACTCCTCTCACAGATGCTGCTGTTGATCTTGCTGCTTGTGCTGTTACACATTGCGGCTCATCAGGCAAAGGCCACGCATCTGAGGCTATTTCATCCAGCACTCAGCAAGTTGGGCAGGTCATATGCATGGCCCAGTGAGAGACTACCGTGGTCTACTCTCCTCACTAATTGTCCACACTGGAATCCTTGATTCATCCAAACGTTAGTATACATTTGTTCACACACTTGCTGACTCTAGTTTCCTCAGTCAGCAATGTTCTATAAAAAAATTGAAGATGTCTGATGCATTCAGTGGTTGAACCATCAAAAACACAAAAAAAAGCTATCAAAGTTCAACCTGATGTAACTCAACACATCCACAGAAGGAAAAGTGATGGATATGAGATATAAATTTCTGCATTTGTTAGGAAATTCATAATTTAGATAAAGTATTGCATAAATTTTGGTAACTTTAAAAAAATAAATAGCTGATTTTGAAAATAAAGTTTTTTCTGTTGCAACTGAAGAGAGAAGACATATGCCATAGTCGAAAGATTTTTTCCCAAAGCTATTTTTTTCCACAGGAAATTTTAATGTAGCAAAAGAATATCTGGATCCCATCAATGATAGTAATTTTATGAAAGGTGATCTCAGTGAATAACGAGCCTCTACCTAAATCTGAAATGGAGTTTAAGACCATTCAACTTGAACTTTTCTGATGTGCTCAGTTTCATTTCCCTTCCTGGCAAAAATGGGTCTGGGGCTCATTTTGCCATTTTTGACAGCATACTTTTGTGTGATAACATTTCAGGTCACTTGGGTATAACACAAAACCAGAAACCACTTAATTGTGAGTGAAGACGTATTTGCTACTATTTTATAAAATATGTCTTATCTCCCTACAACTAGAACGAGATTATTACAGTGACAACACAGTTTTTAATGTAATTTGGATATTTTTAAAGATTCAAAATAAAACATACTCATGTTAAAAATTAAAAGAGTACAAAAGGAGAGGGGGGGAGGGCAAATATAGAAGTGGGGTAGTGGGAGGTACAAACTATTGGGTGTAAGATACGCTCAAGGATATATTGTACAACACAGGGAATATAGTCAATATTTTGTAATAACTAAATGGAAAGTAGCCTTTAAAAATTGTATAAAAATTTTAAAAAATTTAAAAGAGTATAAAATTAAATACAGTAAAATATGAATCTCATGGGAGTTCCACTTCCCACAGATACACACACTCTCTCTATGTATGTGTGTGTATCTTTTCACATAATTATATGAATAGAGAATTAACTAATGGAAAAGCAAGCACAAACAGTATACATGAAAACATACCTCTTTCACAGTCAATCAAATATAAGAAATAGATAACATTTTTACCTATCAAATTAGAGAATAAATATTAAATTTGATAAGAGTAGGATTTAGCAAGAATGTAGGGAAGCAGAAACTCTTAAGGCTATTGCAAGAGTTAATAATTTGGAACTAACAATATTTTAAATACATGCAATTTGACCAGTTTATTTTTCTTCTTATTGACTTGCAAGTGACCATTATCTAAAATAAATGAATCATATTACTCTAGGTTTCTGGGTGTCAGTTGTTACCAATTTATAATTTGTCTTTTGACTGTGTCTTCAATATTGATTTTGTAGGTAAGTTTCAATTTTTATCACTTTAGGCCATCATATTAATTAATCCTCCTTTAAGTCTTAATTTTTGCCTTGCTTTAAATGGGTTTCTCTATCATAAAAAAGAAAGGCTTACCCTTGCTTTCTTTTTGTTGTTTTATGTGCGTTTTTGTGTACTGGTTTGTTTCATTTTTTTATTATCAAATATTAATCATAAACTAAAGTAGAAAGACTTGCATAACAGTCCTACATACGATTTTACAAATATTAATATTTTGCTGTATTAGCTTTATATATTTTTTCTTTGATTAACTTGGGCTGGCCAAAAAGTTCGTTCGGGTTTTAATACCTGTACAGAAAACCCGAACGAACTTTTTGGCCAAACCAATATTTTAAGAAAGTTAAAAATATCATGATATTTTACTTATTTTATGTAAATACTCCAGTATGCATACCTTGAAAACATAAGCACAGTTATTACTTTATAAGAATTTCAAACTATCAGGTACAGATTATTTTTTTTCTTTCTTCTTTATTTTTATACAATTTTTTAAAGGTTAGTTTCCGTTTACACTTATTACAAAATACTTGCTACATTCCTCGTGTTGTACAATACATCCTTGAGCCTATCTTGCACCCAATAGTTACTGCTTCCCATCCCCCCACCCCTATTGCCCCTCCTCCCCTCCCACTGGTAACCTCTAGTTTGTTCTCTATATCTGAGTCTGTTTTTTTGTTATATTCACTAGATTGTTGTATATAAGCGATAGCATACAGTATTTATCTTTCTCTGACTATCTCTAGCATAATGCCCTCCAAGTCCATCCGTGTTGCTGCAAATGGCAAAATTTCATTCATTTTTATGGCTTAATAGTATTCCATGGTATGTGTGTGTGTACATATATGTATACCACAGCTTCTTTATCCATTCATCTGTCGACAGGCACTTAGGTTGTTTCCTTGTATTAGCAATTGTAAATAATGCTGTTATGAACACTGGGGTGCATGTATCTTTTAAATTAGTGTTTTTGTTTTTTTCGGATATATACCCAGGAGTGAAATTGCTGGGTCACATGGTAGTTCTATTTTTAGTTTTTTGAGGAACCTCCATAATGTTTTCCACAGTGGCTGCACCAATTTACATCCACACCAACAGTTGTACAAGGGCTCCCTTTTTTCCACACCCTCTCCAGCATTTGTTATTTGTAGAAGATTATTCCTTAAGTAAAATATCAAAACTGGTTTTGGAAAGATTTCTATAAGAAAAAATTAAGAGACAAAAAAAAAAAATCCCGTAACTTTTAGCAGACTCTTTTAAAGATGAGGTCTTTGAAATCCCAAGTAATTGGTCCACCACATACTTTTATTTTCTGACCTAGTTTAACAGTGAAGGTTGTACTATGCATTTTGAGAGAGAAATAATTTTGAGAAGTTAATCATTTTGAGATATTAACCATTTTGCTATATTCAGATTCAACCTGGTTAATCAATGTTTTTGTATGATAAAAGAAAAACTTCTGCAGACCTCTTGGCTACACATCTCTTTTCAATTAAGTATATACTAATGGCAGAGACTTTGAAGAGTTTTTGACATATATCATCAGATGGATTATCATAAGCAGCCAAATTCATAATAATCAATGAAAGTAATTTATAGAGACTCCTAAATTATTACATTCAACACAGAAGTATTATTCATGTACGAAATTAAAAGAAAAAGTGTTTCTTTTAAAAAGAAACATTGTGACTTCTTTTAAAAAGTCACAATGCAGTATTGCTAAATAATTTTTTTTTAGATTTCTGAAAAAATCTATTACAGCTGCTAATGATTTTAACATGGTCTTAAAAGAGATAAAATGCAATTCAGATACATCAACTTTTAAAGTACTGACAGATTCCCTTTTCCTTCTCCATCCTGACTTCAAATTCATATACACTTCAGATTCATATTTTTCAGAACTCATTTAGGGCACAATCTCCGTCTATTTTAACCCAAAAACGGTAGCCTAACGTACATTGAAAAATATAGCAAATTGGACTCATTGCTTTTACCCAAATGCTTTCTCTTCTCTTTTTTCTTTATGTCAATAATTTTTTCATTCAACATTTAGTCAGAATTCAGGGCTCTGGGGGGTGGGGGGTGGGGGCGGTTGCTATTTTAAAATTATTTTGCCATAGAACTTCTAAGGTTGTCATTTTTTGATTATAAAAACAGAATCTTCAATGGATAACTATCTTTTAATCTTTGATCACTTTCATTATATTTACTCTTTTGTATTCATAAATGTATTTTAACCAAAGAAAGAGGTGAAAAAATAAAATTATAAAGTGGAGCAAAAATATATACAAAACAATTGTATTCACAAATGTATTTTAACCAAAGAAAGAGGTGAAAAAATAAAATTATAAAGTGGAGCAAAAATATATACAAAACAACAATAAATTCTTCACATATCACAGCTTAAAAAAGAGATAAATCAATTTAGGCCTAAAGCTAATGGTGACGTCTCTTCATGACAAGGATTTTATATCTAATTCAAAAGAAATGGGAGAAAAGTCCACTGACTTATAACAGTAAACATCATAAAAAGAGACATTTTAACATCACTTTACCCTTCATTCATTGATTAGGATAGATAATGGTTTGTGATCAGAGAAAAAAGATAGAAAAATGAAAAGTATAATAACTGAAAAATATCTTCCTCTTAAAGAATGCCAGTTATGCCACTTATATGCAGCCTAAATATTTTGGTTTGGGTTTTTTAAATTTCAAACTCTATTTAAATTGTGTTTATTTCAAACACAAAAGTATTAAGATAATATTAAAAAATTATTTTAATATTAAAATGCTAGGAAGATTGCTTAGCATCCAGTGAGTAGTCAAAGGAGGTAGATTTCTTTTTTTTAATTTTCATTTTATTATTATTATGTATGTAGGTTTTCAGTGAATAAGTTTAAACCATTCTTAAAATCCTAACACGCTGTGAAAATAAATGGTATAACTTAAATGACATCTGAGAATATCAGATAAATACTGCCTCATTCAAGTGTTATCAGAGATCTTTCTCAGGAAGCAGAAGTGAACTTTTTCATAGTCACTGATTTTCTAGTGTCAGTATATGTTGAAATTATCTTACTGACCCATTGCAAGAAACCATGTATTTAATTTTTTTAATGCAGGTACTTGGTAGTGATTTTTAATTATTTCCACTCAATAACACATTTGCAAAATAATTAGCTGGTAATAAATACACCATTCAGGAAGATGAGTGAGAGATGGGACTGAAAAATCAAACCCATTCCTTTGGTTTAATGCCCATCTGGCACGTCAGTGCTTCTCAAACTCGAATGCACATAATGATCCCCTGGGGTCTTTTTAAAATCACTTCCTGGGCCTCACCTTCCCCAGAAAATCTAATTCAGTAAGTCTGAGATTGGTCCATGAAACTGATTTTTTCCAAATGCCCCAGGTCATTTTAAAACTTTTGATCCATGACCATGCCTTGCCAAATATTAGGTTAGGTGGATCTCACAGACTTGCCTGATCACTTCCTTCTTTCACTGAGATGGCTACATTCTCTCAGTTGACCTGTTTTTTAGTGGTATTGGTATTATTACTTTGTCTCAAGGCAGATTCATCAGAGAATAAAGAACAGCACTCATACTTTTTCTAGAAAGAGAAAACAGCTTAATTTTATTTTAATAATATTAGAGGTTAAAAAGAAATAAAATGTATCATAAATGTGCCATATTATTTACTAATAACCAACATACTGAGTCATTAAGGCAAAAGAAATGAATATTAATTTTCCTCCTCAACTATGCTTCTCAAGAAAACAAAACTTCAAGCTGTATTCTCAAAAACTCAAATTACAGTCTATTTTCGTATTTAGTTACACACATTCATTCAACAGCTATTAGGTATTAGGCACTATGATTCATGCCAGGTACAAAGATTTAGATAAAACATATCTACCTTCAAGTTACTTCAGTTAATTGACTCAAGATTCCAGGTCTGCCCTAGTATTCAGGTACTCTGAGATCTGGTAAGCTAAGTGGATGGTGACTAATGACATTTTTATAGAACTAATATACATTTAATAAATGAATCTATATTTGCCTATATATTTTTGATTTTTCAGCTTTAATAAACTATTTTTAGGTTTTTATTCTCAGAGAAATACTAATGTTTTAGGATTGTTCTTTTCTTTACAGCTCTTCCACATTATTGACCATTTTAGTTCTCGTCAGCTGTGTTCGGGGAAACTGCCTTAAAGGCACTAAAGTGCCCTTTTCTCCAACTAAGCAATAAAGGCAGATCTTGATTTCACCAGGCAATTACGTTAGGTTACTTGCCTTTCACTAAGGCAGTGTAGGCCTGATCTTTGTGTTTTGAATTAGAAATCAGTATTGAAAGAAGAGCTATTAACTTCCAAAGAATAGGGAATTCCATGGATAATAGACTGCTGCAACCATTATAATCTCACATTTGTCCACAATTAAATTCATATATCTTGACATTTTATATATTCACTGTTATTTATAGGTAGACAGATACAAAGGGACAGAATGACACAGTATAATAGAAGCTATTTTAATATTGCCAGCACACATTTTTCACAGTGGTTCAATAATGAGCTTGAGTTATTTGTGGAGATTTTTTCTCACCTTCATAGGTGTACTTTGTAGCAAACTTTCATGAAGTTATTAATTACAGCTTTGAATTATAATTAATCAAAACTTTTAAAAACATATATATGTATATGCTTAAACACATACAAACGTATTATATATACTCATACATAAGTATATGTGTGTATGTGTGCGTATTTGTAAACTCTTATAATTTATCCATATAAGATTGTTTTCTTCATTCATTAACCACTCATCACAGTCTCCTTATTTACTCTGGGTAAGGAAATGTACAAGAAAAATGATGGCAATAAGAAATATCACTTACTTGATTAGAGTCATTCAATTCTTTTTCAGGAATGCATTTCAAATACCTAAACCAATCAAACAAGATTTCTAATCTGTGTGTTTCAAAAAGGCTTTATGAGTTTTCTAATTTACTATCCAATAACAACAGAGTTTCTATAGCAACTGTGTAAGAACATAGCACTTGTGTTACAGCACTTGAAACAAGAGAAATGCTCCATAGGCACTCAAATACATTTTAAAAAATTAGATAATAACCTGTCTTTCAGTGAGTAGCATACCATATTATACACACAAACAGAACTTCATACTGTCTTTCCTGGAGAATGAATATATGTACATTTCTATCTATACCTACATCTATATACAAATCCATTTTCAAAGAAGTTAGCTACAGAATTTGTAACTTATGGTAAATTGTATATATTACTAAAGAAGTGACGGCTGTTCTTCATCACAAGTATCCCCACTGTTATTTATTTTTATTTAGAAGGCAAGATTATATTATTCATTTGTTTGTTTGTTTTCTTATTGGAGTATAATTGCTTTAAAATGTTGTGTTAGTTTCTGCTGTACAATGAAGTGATTTTGCTTTTCTAAGACAATATATTTAAAGACATTTTAGATTTACAGAAAAATTCAGGGGAAGATACAGAGAATTTCCATATACCCCTTGACCTGACACATGAACAGCTTTCCCCATTACTAACATCACTCACAAGAATGGCACTTTTTTTTTTAAACCAAGGATGAACCTACACTGACATACCATAATCAACCAAAGTGCATAATTTACATTACAATTCACTCTTGCTGCTGTACATTCTATGGGGTTGGACAAATGTATAATGACATATATCCATCATAATAATATCATATAGAGTATTTTCATTGCTCTAAAAATCCTCTGTGTTCTATTTATTCATCCCCCTGCCCACCACCACCAAGTCCTGGCAACCACTGATTTTTTTACTGTCTCTAAGGTTTTGCCTTTTCCAGAATGTCATACAGTTGGAATCATGCAATACGTAGCCTTTTCACATTGGCTTCATTCACTTAGTAACATGCATTTAGGTTTCCTTCATGTTTTTTCATGGCTTGATAGCTCTTTTTTTCTTTTTTATGCTGAATAATATTCCATTTCCTGGATATACCAAAGTTTACTTATCCATTTACCTAGTGAAGGACATGCTGGTTCCTTCCAAGCTTTGGAGATTATGAATAAAGCTGTTATGAACACCTATGTTCAGGTTTTTGTGTGAACATGTTTTCAACTCCTTTGGGTAAATACCAAGGAGTGTGATTGTTGGATCCTATGGTAAAATTATGTTTAGTTTTATAAGAAACCGCCAAACCATCTTCCAGAACATCTGTATCATTTTGCATTCCCATCAGTAATAAACAAGACAATTCCTGTTGCTTCACATTCTTACCAGCATTCTGTGTTGTCAGTGTTCTGGATTTTGGCCTTTCTAATTAGTGGTATTTCATTGTTGTTTTAATTTGCATTTTCCTAGTAACATATGACATGGAAGACTTTTTCATATGCTTATTTGCCATTTGTATATTTTCTTTGGTGAGGTGTATATTAAAGTCTTTTCTTACTGTTCAGTTTTACTATTTCTTTGTACGTTGTAGATAACAGTCTTTTATCAGATATCTTTTGGAAATATTTTCTCCCAGTCTGTGGCTTGTCTTCGCATTGTCTTGAAAACATTGTCTTTTGCAGAAAAAAAGTTTTTAATTTTAATACAGTCCAGGTTATCAATTATTTCTTTTATGGATTGTGCCTTTGGTGTTGTATCTAAAAAGTCATCGCCATACCCAAGGTCATCTAGGTTTTCTCCTATGTTATCTTCTAGGTATTTTATAGTTTTGATTTTTAAGTTTAGTCCGTGAAACATTTTCAGTTAATTTTTGGTGCAATTCCTTTTTACTGTACTTTACAAAAGTATTGGTCTGCAACACATTGAAAATATATAAAAACAACAATAAAAAATTCTTCCTTTCACACTAGTTTGGAAGCACTGCTATAGGCTACCACTTGGCATTAATACTTTTTTTCCCCCTCTTTCTATTCAAGGCCCTTTTATTTCAGTAATCTGGGAGATTTCATAAATTTACCTATTCATTGTAATCACTGTCAGTGTTGCCTCCTTGCGTGTTTTGTGTCTATTGATGCCTTTACTTGATCAGTTTCATCACGCCATCACCACACATGCTTATAACCCCTAGTAGAAGAATGAAGATCTCTTTGTTTTGATGACCTAAATAAATAAAGTTGTATTATGTTCCCAAATATCTCTCACAGATATTTAGTCTGTCAACCATTCTTACAATTCCTTCTGTGGCCTCCTTTTCCAGGACTCAGACTGGTATGCATGAAGGCAGATGAGCTATTTACTCAAGTGCTTTCCTCATGTTGCACATGCAGTTTTGGCTTCCAAACTCCTCTCTCTTCCCTAGTTTATCTTCACTGTCTTCCACTCTCCCTGATCAACTCAGTGATCATAAATATATTAGTGAATATCTTTGTAAAAACTAAATTTCATCTATTTTAAGTATTTTATGTCTGGTTGGAGTTTAATGTCATTGTGTATTGAATACTAGCTTTGAAAACTGAAAGATGTATTTCTCAGAAATCTATGTCTATTGAAAAATATATGAGGCAACTCAAAGCTTCAACTTATACTAAAATGAAATATAATTTAGTGTAAGGGCAACTTAATTAAAACTTTCATCTGATTTTATTTTAAATATTTGACATTGTCATAAACCAAGACAAAGACATCAACTATGACTGTGTCCTGAAGATCTCACACATCTACTGACTTTTCCAAGTTTTATAGGTTAGACTCAAAACTCTAAGGAACTAGATGATTATAAACACTCACTAATGAGGTAAAGGGGAAAAGAAGTCTACCAGTTTGTCAGCATTTCAAGATTGTGAAACACAGAGATCCATATGACTATGCACTATGTCAGATTTTAATTACAAAATACCCCTTCAATATTTTAATTTGCATTTTGCAGAAACTATTTCATAGAATGTTAAAACTTGGGAGTAAAATATAGAAAATATTGTCAAATATACCTATGACTATAGATTAAACTTTCAAGCAAAGGCATGGGCTACCCAGGACTCTAGGATAAAGAATTGGAAACCATCAAGCTGCTAGAATCGTTAGCACTGCCAGCTATCATTTCAATATATACAATGTCTTAATGGCTACCTGTACTATTGAACCTCTCAGCCACATTCATACCGAGAGATCAAGTATTTTTCCATGGTACCTTAAAAATAAACAATGTATATAACTGATAGTATTATTAGGAGTTGCTTTGTGAGCCAACAAAAATTATTATTCAGAATTTCAATGAATTTTCCTGAGGAGTATTTAAGCAGTATCTATTTTGGAAGTAGTTTCTCTTCTTTTACTGAACTGTTGCTATCTAAGTCTTGCTGAGTAGTACTATTAGATTTCTGCACCTGGACATCTTCTCTCTTTTCAATCGAACTACTTATCATGGAAGTCATGGGTCATGGAAATGTTCCATGTGCCAATAGCAAAAGCCATTTCTAAAAATTTGATCCTGTGTTACTCTGAGAAAAATTTTTGCTTTCTGATTGTATCACATAAAACATTTTCATTCTTTTTACAGACTAATAAAATGAACTAAATCAACTTTGCAGTAACACAAACTATCAATTTTTGATCATATATAACTCATAGTGGGAGGAAGGTCAAATCTCTTGTTAGGCAATAGTATTGAATCCCAGTAAGCACCTCATAAATTCTCATCCAACACTGTGTTTGGATTGTACTCAGAATATTGAAAATATTTACACCTAGGCTGGTAAATGTCCTCTTATGTTATTTACATTTACTCAATTGGTAATTTTAAATTCTTTTTCAAACTTTGAGAAACATTTGCTTTTTCTGAACAATAGTCAAAAGTATTTTCCTTGGGTATATTTTTTTCCTATTCTTTCTTGCATGGCTTCAACATTTTAAAGTAACTGAGCTGTTAAAATGATGGGGCTTTTCACAAAATACACCTAATGTGAAGACCATCCTATATAAAAATCAAGTTCTATCTCCACTCCTGATCTTTGATTTTTTCCATTGAGATTTCTTTGCTGCAATTCACCTCTCAAATAACATATCTATATATCTATGTAGTTTTCAGTGAATTTCACATTTTAGTTATGGAAGTTTTCACAAAGAAGTATAAACACATTTAATCATGAGAATTGTGTGACACTACAGTCATGTCAGTCTTCACTCCTTTGTGCATTTCTCTCACATCTCTCATTTAATTTTTTTCTCACTAAGAACTTTTCAATAATCTTCCCACCACTTAATTATAAATCTTTGCTTCTCAATTTATGAATCAAATTCAGATGATTCTATAACCTTAACTGCAACATTAGATTGTAAGTTTTGTATAGTAGATTAGCAGGTAAATTCTTTATCTGAATGTGACAATACTTAAACTCAGGACAGAGATATGGCAAATCTCTGACACATAAAAATCTCCAGTAAAAAGAAATAAAGTTAAACTTTTAATCACTTTCATAAAGGTGAAGACATTTTGATCAGAAGGATTTTTAAAGGCTCAAATCTGACCTAACTTGCCCTTATATTGAGCCATATTTGTATAAACATTTTAGGGTAACAAATACAATGAGTAACACATACTAAACAAATGCAAACACAAAATAACGAATACCTTTATTCTAAATGACTATTTTTTGGTTATACTTGTGGTTGTAAGTACATTTTTTTATTATTTTTTCAGCCAGATATCTACTGACTAGAACTGTAAAACTCTGTAAGAATTTTTAAAATATTTCTCTAGTTAGAGTTCGCAGTTTTGAAAAACAACAAAGTAAGTTTGTCTGAAAAAATAAACTTGCAGGCCAAAGAGAGCTTTGTTAAAAAAGTGATGATGATCCAAGTAGTTGGATGGATAACCCCATTCATCACCATGACACATGGGTAAGATCAGAGGTCATGTAATCCTTCTGAAAGGTTTTATCTACATATGTTTAATATGGTTCTCTCTTTCCAACATAGTATCAACCAATGGGTTTCAAGTAGAATAAACAGAAAAACATGTTTTGGCTTTTTTTAAACTAAATTTTCTTTATGCATAGTGGAACACACATACCAGTTTTAGGATTCTGTTGGCAGTCCCATATTTATTTCTAAATTAAATTATTTAGAAAATATTTTCCTTTGAAAAAATAGTTTATAAATTTCAATCTTGAAACTAAAAAACTTCTTAGGTATTTTATATATAACTTGTTTTTCCTTTATAATAATATTTTCTAATTGCGTCTTATTGTTTCATGAGATTGATATTTTCTTGTCCATTGATTATTTCAGCCCTTAGACACTCCCACCTTTATCAGTTCTGTTTGACCCAGAAATCAATAAAAAAATTGGTATTACAACCCCCATTCTAGCAGTTAAACTTAAAATAGTTTTTATTCTCATCACAGCAGCTATCTAGCCAAACTGGTATTTTTTTCTCCAAATATTCAGTATGCTCTCCACCTAAGCTTATAATACCTCTACCGACTGAAGCACAGTATTTGAAATAGTAATTTCCTCTCTGCTCTAAATAGCTATATATTTAAATCACATGTTTCACACTAGTAGCAATGGTAGATTTAAAACTGTGGAATGCTATTTTTTTCTGTCCTGCCCAGTTTTAAAGATATCATTTGCTTTTAGTATTTTAAAATCTGAATATTTAATATAGAATTGAGATTTTCTGGTTCTCATAAAAATCGGGATATCTGCTATCTCTAGGTCAACTGTCATGCAGAATCCTCTCAAACTGAGTGGCTATTTCCCTGTTAGGACATATGCATGTACTTCACCTACTCAAGGATGCTGCTTCCACTTGAGTTGTGGATTGACTCCCATGGGCATTTGAGTTTATAATCTTTAATCTGAAAACTATCTATAATCTCCCGTTGTTCTTTGACAACTTCCTGACAATGTCTTGAGCCTGGCAATCATTTCTGTTCCTGTCCTCCTAGCTCTATTATTACTTAAAAGGCTAACTTGAAATTTAGCATAAACATGATATGGTTTAGCTAGATCGCCAAACTCCCAAGTGGATTATAAATCCATTAAGCAGATGGACCATATTTTGTATCAATCTATACGCCTTGCTTTTTAGTATAATATTGTAATCACATAATGATATTTTAAGAGAGTATTCTATTCCACTATGGCTTGGTATCTAAGGAAATGCTTCTATTTTTCCAAGTAGAAATTCATTTAAAATGAATTTGTATTACACAGGTCTGGGCACTTCAGGTTTATGTCTTTCTCCCCAACATGTTATGACACTGTCTCAGAAAGCTCATGAGAAAATACTTGGTTTAATTTAGGCAATCTTGTTCAAATCACAGTTTTGGTTCCAATCACCTGAGTTAAATGTTCGCAAATAATTTGCAGGATGGGGATCCAGGGGGGAAAACGTAGAAAATTGCCACAGGTATCATTTTTCATAACAAGAATTTTCCTCTGCCTCAGTCATGATTCATATGTACTATGGAAATACAACTAAAAATTCAAAGGGTACATAATACTCCATGAAAATTGTAGTTTCATTATGTAGTAAATTGAATATGTAAGAGATATAATATCAGGAATTAAAAATTAAACCATGAAGATTGTAGAAGTCAAAGGCCTTAGAGTTTAAATTGTGACTTCAGATCCTTCAAATGTAGTTTAGGTACTTTCTAAACCATAAAGAATAGATTACATGTAGGCAAATTCGTTTATTTGATTGACAGAATAAAACAAACTTTAGGATATTTTAGTTACACCAAAACTACTTTTTCAGAATAGCTTAATTAACAATTCTTAGTTAACAATTTGGCTTGTACACTCTCACACTAATGTGTAGCTTTATATCTGTCTACCATCCTTTCCATTATATACATAGGGGTTAAAAAATCCTCATGGAATCAACAGAAATAATTTTGAAGGTTCTACCATATTAGGGCAACAGAGATAATTTATTAGGCTGTTTATCTCCAATCAGTCCTGCCAGTATAACATTTCAACTCCAATTTGTGTTGTGTTGTCATGACATTAATTTAGTTTTGGAAATAAAGTAGAGCTTTAATAGATATTTCTTGAATTAAACAGTAATCATATTGTTCATTCATTAATTATGCAAACTATTGGTAAATATTTGATTGGTAACATCAAAATCTTTTTCAAAACATTTTCTCTCTATCATTCCTCTGGCAATATATTATATTTCAAGTTATTTTAATTTTTTACGTATTTTGCTGAAGTGGATTGTCTCTATAGTATCTTAGAAATATTGAAGTTCAAAATAAAATACAATAAATTTTCAAACACATAGCATACAATTTTTATATTAAAAAAAAACACAACACACCATGAACCAGAAAATAAGAGAAATCCAAGTGAGAGAACACATTTGTGTTAGCTCTGTAGCGGCTCACTGGGGATAACTCTCCCAAAACTTGACCCAGCAGATAAGTGCTTCCTCTTTGGGGAAGAGGAATATAGTCTTTACTGTGGAAAGCAGAACTGCTGAAACTCCAGGTGATGGATGACAAAGACTCTTCTTGACTAAACTCTAGTCAGGCTCTTCTCAGCCCTCTACTTGACTAGGACTCAAACTTTACTTTCTAAAAACTACTGCAGGAAATCAGCACAAATGACTTTATCCATACCATCACCCACCCACCCCCCCCCCCACACACACAAAGACATTTGAAAAACACTAGCATAGTTGCATAGTTTCTAACAACTTAAGATCGCATTCCTAAGATGACCCCAGTGCCCTTTAAAATGCCTACCTGAGAAAGCTTAAGGCTGCCAAAAGAATTTACTGTTTGCTTCAGCCAACACCTGAACACAGGGCCTCTGTCTCCCAGTCTCTGTGAGAAGGTAGGAGCCTAAGCTCCAGAAGCACCAGTTAGCAAGCCCAGGTGGCCTAGTCCTGCTTTTTGTAAATTTCTACTTCCCTGACTCTGCTCAAGCCCCTACAGTTCTCCCTCCTTTCTCCCTCACCCTTCCCTTAAAATGCTGTCATTTCTGCAAAAATGGAATTTTATGGGGGACGCTCTTACCAATTGCAATAATTTATCACTGAATAAAAATTGTCCTTGCTGCTTTAACTAGTGTCCAGCTTTGTTTGTCTTTGACATGGTCCGTGTAAGAAAGGAAGATTAAAGGCATAGTGTGATTAAAGGCACCACTCAGAAAAAGTTGAGGAGTTGCCTACCCTTGACTGAGCGCTTGAACAGAAAAAAAATGAAAACTATAAGAAATTAGTAACCCAAGCCTACAACCTGAATTAACTGTAAGAAAATAGTACCCCAAAGTTCATAAATCATGTTATACATTTTTTACTACTTAGAATTTATTAAACAAGAGGGAAATTAACTCTGCATGAGATGAGTACAAAATTTAAAACTTCAAAAAACAGGGGAAAAACATGAATAAGAATGAAAATAAGGACACACTGAATGAAAAAATATTAAAACAATTTGAAAGAAGCTATGAGTACCTTTGAAAATTAAAGAGAAAATGTTAAAATGGAAACTAAAGAAATATAGGACTATATGTAAAACAAGAGATAATTGGGAAAAGAGTCAAGCAATGTTCCTAAAATTGAAAACAGAGTGACTATATCATGATGATGTTGTCTTGTCAGTATTATTTCCCCATTTTTCTTTAAATAGAAATCCCGTTTTATTTTTTCAAATATTCACTACCCTTTTACCTAGTTAAATGCCTCAGAGGATGCTTATTTAAGCCCAACTTCCAAGGATAGGTCTGACTGGGTAAAAGAAAAATCCCACGACAAAGCTAATGACTTAGTTCTGTAATGGGAATGTACCGCAATTTGGCTCAATGAGATATTTAAAAAAAAATTTCATGCCCCTAATAAGGAAAAAATATTTATCTTCTTCAACTGAGTTATGTTGTATGTGGATATTCTATCTATAACATATTATAATATATTTATATAATAATACAATGTAAATATATTATATTATGTATTAGTATACATTATGTATTATTATATATACAATATCAGTAGAATTATAAAGATGCATAGGAAATGGCAAAGCAAAGAAATGAAAAAGAATTTGATATTGAAAACATGAACTGAACTGCTTAATAAACCTATCCTGGAGGCTATACAACTTCTATACTTTTTATTATGCAAGGTATTTTATTCTGGTTTTCTGTTATCCACAAGCTACATCTTCTTAACTGATATACATTGAAATATAAAACCACCTAACACCATACACAAAAATAAACTCAAAATGTATTAAAGACCTAAATGTAAGACCGGACACTATAAAACTCTTAGAGCAAAACATAGGAAAAACACTGTTTGACATAAATCACAGCAAGAGCTTTTATGACCCACCTCCTACAGTAATGAAAATAAAAACAAAAATAAGCGAATGGGACCTAATTAAACTTAAAAGGTTTTGCACAGCAAAGGAAACCATAAATAAGACAAAAAGACAACCCACAGAATGGGAGAAAATATTTGCAAACAAAGCAACGGACAAAGGATTGATCTCCAAAATATACTAACAGCTCATGTAGCTCAATATCAAAAAAACAAACAACTCAATCAAAAAATGGGCAGAAGACCTAAATAGACATTTCAGCAAAGAAGACATACAGATGGCCAAGAGGCACATGAAAAGATGTTCAACAGCACTAATTATTAGAGAAATGCAAATCGAAACTACAATGAGGTATCACCTCACACCAGTCAGAGTGGCCATCATCAGAAAATCTACAAACAATAAATGATGGATAGGGTGTGGAGAAAAGGGCACCCTCTTACACTGTTGGTAGGAATGTAAACTGATACTGCCATTGTGGAGAACAGTATGGAGGTTCCTTAAAAAACTAAAAATAGAACTACCATATGACTCAGCAATCCCACTACTGGGCATATACCCTGAGAAAACCATAATTCAAAAAGACACAATGTTCATTGCAGCACTATTTACAATAGCCAGGACATTGAAACAACATAAATGTCCATTGACAGATGAATGGATAAAGTAGATGTGGTACATATATATAATGGAATATTACTCAGCCATGAAAAGAAATGAAATTGGGTCATATGTAGAGACGTGGATGGACCTAGAGTCTGTCATACAGCGTGAAGTAAGTCAGAAAGAGAAAAACAAATATCATATTAACGCATATATGTGGAATCTAGAAAAATGGTACAGATGAACCTATTTGCAGGGCAGGAATAGAAAGGCAGACGTAGAGAACAGACGTGTGAACATGGCGGGGAAGGGGAGGGTGGGATGAACTGGGAGATTAGGTTTGATGTAAATACAGTACCATGTGTAAAATAGCTAGTGGGAACCTGCTGTACAGCACAGGGAGCTCAGCTCGGTGCTCTGGGATGACCTAGATGGGGGGGGAGGGAGGTCCAAGAGGGAGGGTATATATATATATACATATAGCTGATTCACTTCACTGTACAGCAGAAACTAACACAACATTGTAAAGCAATTATACTCCAATAAAAATAAATAAATAAAACTCAGTGGATAGGTGAATAAAAGTAAGTTATACAAACCTAGAGAGAGCATAAAGATGATAAGAAAACTATATAAAGGGATTTTCATCACAAGTTAAAATACAGGCACTGGGGATTTAAAATTTTTTAAGTTTTTAACAGGAGACAAAACAGTGAGATACATAATATGTATACTATGTAAAAATATTTTACTATATACATATTATCATTACTCTCCCCGTCCTATATTTATACTTATATAATCTCTTTCATATATAATGTTCATGAATATATACATATACATGAATATATACATGTAGGTATACACACATGTACATACATGTACACACAACTTATGCCATATATTATAAACGCCAAACACATTCACAATAAAAATAAGAAAAAAATCAAGAAAGACACAAAATGAGGTTGCAAATTTTCACTGGTAAGTGTGCCATCAACTTGTTTCTCCTTTGCAAAATGTTCTCAAAATCAAAGCAAGAATTATACTTTGCTCTCCTTAATTAATTTATGCTTCTCTAATCAATGCACCGTAACACCACAATAGTACGTCACTTATTTTATCATTTAAAATAAAATAAATTTTGTTTGAGAATGGAATATATTCCAACTGACTAGAAATCTATTTCATTTATCTAAACTGCTATATATTATTCCATTATATTAATTTATACATACCCATTATTCGTGAATTAAATCTGTATTTTCTAACATAGATAGATATGGAAATACTTAATGTTAATTGAGGAAAGTTGCATAGGTTCAGTATAAAATGATTTATACAAAATAAATATATTTTTATATAATGTTTTTAGCTATAGGTATACATCTGATATTAACACATTGGTGGTGATATTACATATTACATTAATAAATATGACCATGTTAAGGGATAATGAAAAGAATGGAACTCAGAAGGAAAGCACAAAGGTATTTGTAATTCATATTTTATGTATGAATACATGCATAAAACAAAAAATGAAAATATTAACATTTAAATACTCTGGGTGATGGATATGTGTATTCACATCATTTTCTGTTCTTTTCTTCATCATAAACATTGTCAAAACAAAAATAAATAAACAAAAGTTATATTTCTGTTATACTGCAAAAGTAAATTCTGAGGCCTCTATTGGCACCACTGTGTACTAGATAGCAAGGCTGTATGGTCCATAGTATACAGATAACTAGCTGTGGAGAGAAGTTAGGCAGATGACCTCAAATAAGTAATCCAACATTTTCAATCTCTGACTCCTTATTAACAAAAGCAAGACAATAACAGTGCTTGCCTTGTACAGTTATTTTGAAATTTAAATGAGACAATATATGTATAATACTTTATATACAATATATATATAAAGTTCCTGAAGTATAGAAGGGAATATAAAAATGTTAGTTCCTCTCCCATCAATAAATATCCAGTTTCTTTTATAACTCATTCCAGAAAATAGGAACAGTTTCAGTTTCCTTCATCCTTAATAATCTACTTAATCAATCATTCTAAAGATATTCTAGTATATCCTGATATTCTGGGGAAGCACTATAACACTTTAGAATTTTCAAAAATCCAGATTAATCAGAATTCAACAGTAACAATATTTAAAATATTGTTTTATTTTATATGACTAGCTTGCATGTTTTAGGTGTACTAATTTTTTCATTTTGTTGATGTTTGAATACCACAGCTCTTGATCTGCACATATTCATTCTGGAGATTTTACCTTTATTTAAATTATATTTAAATTGTTCATATTTCTGTTTGTACTGTAAGTTGCACACCTCCTCTTAAAACTAAAAATTTAAAAAAATAAACAAGGTTTTAAAAAATGGGTAGGCTTGTTATGGCGACAAGTTTTCTCTGTGAAATGTTGGAGTTAGGGCATTACTGAATGCCAATAATATTTAATAAGGTAAACTGGCTTTGAAAATACCTTTACCTTTGAGAATTTGTCCTTTAACAGTCTGGATCCTTTGACTGATATTTAATAATATGTTGCCATGGTGGGAGATAAGAGGTAGAATGTATGTAAGATGTGGGATTCAATATTGCATATTATGGTACTTTCATTCTTATAGATCAATTTTTATGTATGGTTTAATATATAACTGTCACATCATATATCTTTCAAAAGAGGTAATATTTTGACAAGGCAGGAAACTGCACACCAAAACATATTTTTCCTACATAAACACTTAAATACACACACTTACTCTCTCTCTTCTGAATTTGAAAACTGATCACTTAGAGGATACATAATTTCAAATATCTCTATTAGATGCCATCTAATAAATAGAAACTTGAATACTGAATATACCTTGTATATGTGAAATTTTGGATTGTAAATCCACTTCCTAATGTTGTAAAACTCACAGTAGCCTGTATCCCATGGCTTTCTAATAATTGTAATCTGCTTTACCCCCTGTGTTAGCGATATAATTATGTTAACAGCTTTCCTACAAGGGCACCATACTTTGCTATTATGAAGCTAACTTCATTTAATTAGCATCATGTAGTAAATTAGCAGTATAAGGACTGCTGGGTACAAGGGGATCTCCATTTTCTCACCATTTACTTAATCCTCAGTCAATGTTACGATTACTTCTCATTGAATTTCCATAGCAAAATCACCATCACCCTTCTCAGATGTTGTGATTCAGCATTTGTAGGGATTTGGAACAAACAGTTTTTTTCCAGATGCCCAGAAGTTAGGATTATTGAAACCCTGTCCTGCTCCTTGTTGGAAAGACACAGGAATGCAAAGAGACAATGCCCATGTGAATGCATTCTTTTTCTTTTAAAGCAACTTTTTTTTTTTAATGACTTGCTAAAAAGAGTAGTATTAGCTACAGAATAAATGGAAAGGCAAAATGATTCCTTTAAAAGGAAGTTCCCAGATTTTATTAGCATTTTAGTGAGAAGACTTTTTTATGCCTAGTGCTTGGTGGAAACATAAAATTAAACTACATTATTATTTATCCCATTGTTGGGCTTATAGTGTGCTGTGAAGCTGACTAACAACTTTTGTGTTGGTGTGTGAGTATATGCTTGGTAATTCATTGTGTTTCAACCTCATTAAGAATTATTTTCAGAGCAGCAAAAACTACTAGTTTTAAGTAGAAATTACCAAAATCATAGAGCATCAGAAACAAATTTATTTTATTTATTTGCCTAATATAGAAGAGATATGATACATATTTAAAATATCATCTCATCTTGGCACTTCAACATAAGATATTCAATAGCTGTATAAGAAAAACTCTGTAAATAACTTCTAATTTGTGGTTCTATGATCAGAGTCTGTAACTAATAATTCAGTCTCCTGACATAACCATTGAAGAAAATCTCCACAAAACATCATAAAAAGTAATCTAAAAAACTTCTGTTGTCTACTTTCCTTTTGGTTCCACATGTGCCCTGCCAAATAATCATAAACACTAAATATTACACAAACATAGAAAACAATTCATAGATGTTGAAAGTAAAAACTAAAATCAAAATTTTTACTGGTCATCAGACAAATGAGAAAGATGGGGATGTACTTTAGATTACTTCTTTGAGTGTTCCCTCACCCAATGAGAACACAAAATACTGTTGGATCTAGATTATGTGAGGAGTGGATCTCTTAGTTATGAACTTCTACTGGATGCCATGCTGATCCTTGAGAAAGATTATCTAGCACCAGAAGCATTTCTGAAGGCCCAAAGGGGGTTTCTGTCATCATTAGAAGGAGGCTCCTATAGTGCAGTACCTGTCTCTCAGAGAGGCGGGGTTTTTGTGACCCTCAGCCTACTTGGCTGGCCTGGCTCTTTACCTTAGTTGCTCTCAGACTCTCATATCTCACAGAGGTACAACCCAACAGTAACCTGCCTTATGCCTGTTTAAGGCCCTCTGGACTCATTCCCTGGAGAGTCTCTGTTCCCAGGGGTCCCTGAGAAGACAAGAGGCCTGCTGTGAATTCATGCAAGTGCAGTGGCTTACCAGGCTGAGAAGGGAAGACTGCCAGTTCACACCCACTTGCTGGCTTGCCCTGCACCCTGTGGATTATACTAAGGTCTGTCACTGCTGTCTTGAAACCTGGCGTCTCTGGTAATTGCTCTGAGAGAACAAACAGCACAACTGACATGTGTATGGGAATTGATCGCTGTGAGGCAAATGTTGATCAATGAAGTATGGAAGACATAGAGTAAATTCTTCTCCCAACATTTTCCTATAGAGATTCTTTTGAGACATATTTGTCCACAGGGTCTCTATGAAGATACATCTTCCTAGCTTCACTTTCCCTTTCCTCTCAATCTTGCTTTCTTTGTAATTTATACCCCATAATGCATGTAAGGCATTAGGCTCAATTTTCCAGGCAAATAAATCAGTTATTTTACCCATTTGAAGAGAATGTGTAGGTCTCTGGCCAGCTAGTTAAAAATCAGAATCAACACATTAAGCTCGTGTGCCCTTTACTCATTGGGAAACTCCAAATCCCTTTAGTCAGATCCTAGCTACTCTTATATTACATACATCTTAGATATGCTACATTATTTTGTATTAAAGCACATTATATTGGGAAGCAGCAAACTTGAAAAGATGATGAGCGATTCCTACATTGTTGCCTTTATGAGAGGAAGGTGACAGTGAGATAGCAAGAATAAGAACTAATAAAAAAGCATAAACATGACTAACATCACGCCAACAGCCCTAAACACTTTAATAAGTCTTGGAGCTGTTACTGCTATGAAACACAATACAAAAACTGATTTTGTAATAATGGCCTGGATGCTAAAACAAAACTCAAATTATGTTTACTATATTCTACATAAAGAGGGAAGGCAAGTTCCTTGGAGAATTCTCAGCTAAACAATTAAAATTAAAATATCTTGATGCTTACATTGGAGCCAGGCATTCTGACAAATACAGCCATATAGAACGATTTATTCTCTAAGGTTCTAGATCATACTTAATTTTGTCTTTTTCAAGCAGCTAAACATTTCCATGGCAATATGAAAATATGTAGATGCATAATCATAGTAGCTAAGAAAGATCACATAGTGACAATCCACAACTGTTTTTTTCAGCTCTGGCTCTTTGAATCAGATTAACATCCTAAACACAAACCACAAAAAGAGAAAATCTGAATAGCCCCATAACTAAGAAGAATAAATTAGTAAAAATAAAACTGACAAAGAAAACCCCTGGACCTATTGGCTTCACTGGTGAATTCTACCAAATATTTACAGAAGAATTAACACCAATCCTTCTCAAACTTTTCCACAAAATTGAAGAGGAGGGAATATTCTCTGAATCATTCCATGAGGTCAGCATTACCCTGAAACCAAACCCAGACAAATTAAAACTACAGACAAATATCTTTTATAAACATTAATGCAAAAATCCTCAACAAAATACTAGCAAACTGAATTCAACGGCATATTAAAAGAATCATATACCACAATCAAGTGGGATTATTCTCCTGGAATGCAAATATCCTTCAACACATGAAAATCAATCAATGTAATACACCATATTAACAGAATGAAGGATTAAAAACCACACGATTATTTCAATTGATGCAGAAAAAGCATTTGACAAAGTTCAACACCCTTTAATGATAAAAACACTCAACAAACTAGAAATAGAAGAAATCGACTTTAACGTAATAAATGACATATATGAAAAACCCACAGCAAAAATCATACTCAATTGTGAAAGACTGAAAGCTTTTCCACTAAGATCAGGAACAAGGCAAGGATACCCATTTTCACCATTTCTATTCAACATGGAACTGGAAGTCCAAGCCAGAGGCGTGTGAATTAGAAAGGAAGTAGGGCTTCCCTGGTGGCGCAGTGGTTGAGAATCTGCCTGCCAATGCAGGGGACACGGGTTCGATCCCTGGTCTGGGAAGATCCCACATGCCGCGGAGCAGCTGGGCCCGTGAACCACAATTACTGAGCCTGCGCGTCTGGAGACTGTGCTCTGCAACAAGAGAGGCCGCGATAGTGAGAGGCCCGCGCACTGTGATGACGAGTGGCCCCCACTTGCCACAACTGGAGAAAGCCCTCGCACAGAAATGAAGACCCAACACAGCCATAAATAAATAAAAATTAAAAAAAAAAAATTAAAAAAAAGAAAGGAAGTAAAGTTTATCTCTGTTCATTGGTGACATGATCTAGACAACTCTACATGTATGTAGAAAACTCTAAAAGTTCTACCAAGAAACTATTAAAACTAATAAACAAATTCAGAAAAGTAGCAGGATATCAAGCAGGATACAAAAATCAGTTGCATTTCTATACAAACAATGAACAATCTGAAAAGGAAATTAAGAGAACAATTCCACTTATAATAGCATCAAAAGAATAAATATTTAAGAATTAACTTATCTAAGAAGGTGAGAGATTTGTATACAATAAAAACTATAAAACATTTCTGAAAGAAATTAAAGAAGACATAAATAAAAGGAAAGATATCCTATGTTCATGGATTGGAAGACTTAGTACAGATGGTCCCAACTCATGACGGTTTGACTTACAATTTTTCAACTTTATGATGGTGTGAAATTGATACTCATTCTGTAGAAACCTTACTTCGAATTTTCCTGGGCTAGCAATTTGCACTATGATACTCTCTCATGATGCTGGGCAATGCCAGCAAGCTGAAGCTCCCAGTTAGCCATGTAATCATGAGGGTAAACAACTGGTACACATACAACCATTCTGTTTTTCATTATTTGGTATAGTATTAAATAAATTACATAAGATATTCAACAGTTTATTATAAAACAGGCTTTATGTTAGATGATTTTGCCCAACTGTAGGCTAATGTAATTCTTCTGAGCACAGTTAAGTTCGGCTAGGCTAAGCTATGATGCTTGGTAGGTTAGGTGTATTAAATGCATTTTCAACTCATGATATTTTCAATTTATGATGGGTTTATGGGGACATAAACCCACTGTAAATCAAGGAAGATATGTATTGTTAAGATGTCAATGCTATCCAAATTGAATTAATTTAATCCCTATCAAAAACACAATGATGTTTTTTACATAAATATAAAAATCCACCCTAAAATTCATAGGGACTATCAAGGGACCCCAAAAAGCCGAAACAATTCTGAAAAAGGACAAAGCTGGAGGACTCATACTTCCTGGTTTCAAAGCTTATACAATGCTACAATAATCAAAACTGTGTGGTACTGGCAATAAGACAGACATATACAGCAAGTGAATAGAATAGAGTGTCTAGAAATAAACCCTTGCATATATGGTCAAATGATTTTCAACAAAAGTGCCAGGACCATTCAATAGAGAAAAACACAGTCTTTTCAATAAATGGTGCTGAAAAAACAAGATATGCACATGTAAAAGACTAAAGTTAGACCCTCACCTAATACCATAAACAAAAATTAACAATGTATCAAAGACCTAAATGTAAGACCTAAAACTATTAAACTCTTAGAAGAAAACATAGGGCAAAAGCTTTGGATTTGACAGTGATTTCTTGGATATGACACCAAAGGCACAGGCAGCAAAAGAAAATGTAGACAAACTGAACTTCATAAAAAAATTTTTAAAGTGTGCCTCAAAATACACTATCAAAAGAGTAAAAAGGAAGCACACAGAATGGAAAAAAAATACTTGCATATCATATATCTGGTAAGAAATTAATATTTATACTATATTGAAAACTTCTAAAGCTTAACATCAAAAGGCAAACAACCCGCTTCAAAAACGGAAAAAGGACTCAAATAGACATTTCTCCAAAGAAGATGTACAAATGGCCAATAAGCACTTGAAAAGATGTTCAGCATCACTAATCATTAGGGAAATGCAAATTAAAACTACAGTGAAATATCACCTCACACTAATTGGGATGGTTACTATAAAAAAAAAAAAAAAAAAAAACAGAAAAAAATGATGGCGAGAATATGGAGGAATTTTAACCCTTGTGCACTGTTAGTGGGAATGTAAAATGGTACAGCTGCCATGGAAAACAGTTCCTCAAAAATTTTTAAACAGAATTATCATGCAATCCAGTAATTCCACTTCTGGATATATGCTCAAAAGAATTCAAAGCAGGGTCTCAAAGACATATTTATATGCGCATGTTCATAGCAGCATTATTCACAATAGCTAAAACATAAAAGCAACACAAGTGTCCATCAACCCATGAATGGATAAACAAAATGTGCCATATACATACAATAGAATATTATTCAGCCTAACAAAGAGAAGAAGTTGTGATATACAGTACAACATGGATGGATCTTGAGGACATTCTGCAAAGTCAGAAAAAGACATATATGCTTTTTGTGTGTCTTTATATAATTTCATTTATATGAAGCATTTTATTCCCATAATGTTGTTTTATATTATCAAGAATATTCCAACTTCAACATTTTCTCAAAACCTTTTTTATATTGCTAGGTAATAATAAAGCATTGTCGTTTTCTTGCACTTAAGTTTTCTGCTTTTATTTGGGTAAATTTAGGTAAGATATTATTATCCTTGAAATTTTGTTTGATTTAACCCAATTCATTAGAAACAATACATGTTTTTAATTAGTTAATTCCCTTTATCACCATATCTTACTCTAATTTCCATCTCCCCACAGGAAATCCTTTTAATGAATTTACATTATATATTTTAACTTGAACGTGTACTTAAAAATGTGCACTATTTTTTTCTGTTCATGATTTTTTTCCTTCTGGAAACTATCTACTTTCCCCTAAGTTATGGGAAACAGAAATATTTTCTTTACACCAGTAAGAGATTGCTCAGGGTTTATGGCAAGTTAGTTATGTCATGGTGCCCTAGACTACTATCTTCTTTTTATAGCATGTAAAGTATGCCATTTTTCCACTGATGGGCCACCTGGTACTTATTACTTTGGTCAATCCAACACGTTAGACTTAGTCGGCCATTCTTACCCAGGACATGTCAGTATATGCATAGTACTTGTGAAACTTAGTTTTCGTCTTCAAATATGAGTAGTGTGCTTACTCTAATTCAAGAAGTCAAAATAACTAAAGCAACAATTGTTGATACATTTAAATTTGAATTTTCCATCAATCTGTGTAAATGTTTGCCTCCTATTTGTCATGGTCAGTGTGCATAAAAGCTTGATGAAAAATAGTTCAATCATCACAATTAATATAATACTATTAATCCATTTTTATATTTGAGCCTATACTACACTGACTCTAAGAAAAATAATTATCTATAATATTTATGCCAGTAAAAAGAACAGCGCATTACTACTGTATGCATGCTGACCTTCCACCTTAGAATAAAATAGGCTTATGATTTTTATCTATTTCAATTAGCTAGAACTGAAGAGAAACTGTTAGCCAATTTGGATAAAATAGAAAAGTGACCTTCAAAGCTATTCTTGTACTTTAGATATAAATTCAAAATATTGTTGATAATCTATAAAACTCTGTTTTATGATGTAGATAATTTAGTGTCAAGGTGAAGTATGGAATGGAAATAACCAGCTGGACCATTCAGACATAATGCCTTGCTTAAAACTATCTTTATAAATTAACTTCTTTTCTGATTAAATAAGACTAACACAATATGTAACACATATTATTATAATTTATATTTATTAATTTTAAAGATTCAGTAATATTTCATAAGGTAAATTACTCGCAAATGACACAATTTTTGTTAAGCTGTATTGATATTACCAATCAAGTATTGAATTTGGTCTTACATTTAAACTGTTAAGTTCAAAGAATTACACAACCTTTATATTAAATAAGTAAAAATGCCACTACAAAACTGAATAAAGAATATCTATTTCCTATTAGAAATAAACTTAGAAGTAATAAAAATTATAGTAAATTTTTCTCTTGAATTGTAACTCTATCAAACAAATGTGGTTGGTAATACAGCTTATGAAATTATCTACATCAGTATGAATTTATCTAAATCACACAAATACATTATCAAAGGTAGAGTCTGCCATCCTCTAGAAAAATGATAAAAATCCCTAAAGGGCAGAAGAGTTTCAGAAACTTGACTTACACAAGAAAACTTTGATTTAGTGTTTAACACATACTTTCTATTATATTAGTGATCAGGGGGAAAGAACTTAAAAAATTTTCTACAAGGTATTTATCTTGGAAATAAAACAATTACATTCCTTTTCTTGTGGCTGAGAACTGAGCATTTTTAAAAGAATATGTGATAACCAAAATATTGATTTGTTGATTTAGGGCTTGGTTATTTATACCAATAATCTGGTACCACTAGAATCTCATCAATATCCTGTCAGTAGCAATAGGGTGTTTAATATCCAAGACCTAATATTTAGTCAGTTCCTATATTTCTCTTGCCTTCCCTATTATCCCTTCCCCTTCTTTCCTTTCTTCCTCTCTCCTGCCCTACTCTCCACTACTTTCTTTCTCTCTCCCTCTCTTCAGTTGACACTCTTTACCTGCTATTTCTCTTAATTTAACCCTTGAGAGCCTAATCTCTAGTGCATGTATTGAACTTCTCATGGCTCAAATGTTAACCTTCTCTGTAAAGCCTTAAAATGGTACAAAAACACTTTTCCCTCTCTTTCAATAGATTTTTCTAACTCTGGCATAATAAACATTGCATTTTGTTCAATTATTTAAATATGTATCTGTTCCTATCCCCTGACCAAGAGACACCCTGGAAGGCAGGTCTAATGTTCTGGTTATCACTGTATGCTTAGCTTTAGTACAATTTGTGAAACACAGAAGATTTGTGATGAGTGCTTGTTTAGTAGATGGATACTTGTATTTTTAGGCCATTTTTCCCAATGGTTCAAATAAGCTAATCTTATTCTCTGTGGAAAACTTCAAGGAGGAAAAATAAAGTATATAGATTAGAAAATGCATTTTCCCCTTTAGAGATGCCTAGTCCAGGTGGGAAGAAAATATAACTAGGAGATGCTTTCCAACACATAATCTTACTCCTTTGCATCAAGAATCTCAGAATTCTAACATTTGTCTTCCCAACCAGAAAAACTTGGGAATCTCTTATGTTCCACAATTGAATTAGGGAAGTATCCAAATTATGTTTACCTTCTCCCACGTATCTTTTAACATGGGTAAAATGTTAGACCATGTAGTAATAATAATAAATATAGCTACTATGATAGCAACAAAAGCAGCTAAGCAATAACAAAATTCACTGATGGCTTTCCATGACTATAATTGCTAGCAGACACTAGGCATTTCTTGGGATCACAATTTATTTTTCTTTGTGGACATATAAATTCCATGTTCAAGCAAAACACTTGACAGCTTTGCATGAGTATCAACCCTTACCTGGTTAATTTATGAGAAACACTACAAAGCAACTAAAAGATCTTATTTGAGGGCTTCCCTGGTGGTGCAGTGGTTGAGAATCTGCCTGCCAATGCAGCGGACACGGGTTCAAACCCTGGTCTGGGAAGATCCCACATGCCACGGAGCAACTAGGCCCGTGAGCCACAATTACTGAGCCTGCGCGTCTGGAGCCTGTGCTCCGCAACAAGAGAGGCCGCGATAATGAGAGGCCCGCGCACCGCGATGAAGAGTGGCCCCCACTTGCCGCAACTAGAGAAAGCCCTCGTACAGAAACGAAGACCCAACACAGCCATAAATAAATTAAAAAAAAAAAAGTTATGTATAAAAGATCTTATTTGAGAATCTTGGGCAATAAATACATTGCTAAAATTCATATTCCAAAGATAAATAGTTTTGACCATCATTATCAGAGAAGAATATTAGGAAGTGAAAGTAGAAGCAGGAGACATATCAATGAGATTCTATTTATAAATTATTTGCCACCTGCCAGACAATGCACTAAGTTTTAAGCTTTTAAAGATTTCTCACATATGTATCACTTCATACTTAATGAAGACATATTGTTATTTTGCCCACTTTACATAAGAGGAAATAGATAAGAAAGGCTAAGTAACTTTTACATTGTGACTCAGCAAGCAAATGTCTGGAGTAGATCAAACCCAGTTCCGTCTGCCTGACTTAAAAGACCATTCTATTAATTATTACCTCCTTCACTTTTCACAGTAAGATGCCTTCTTCACTACTATGCCAGAAGTATTTGCTCACTGGGAATTTGGCTGTTCTTCTACATTTATTAGTTAGTTGCTTAAAAAGGAAGGTAGGGAAAGGATTTGAAAGGTAATTGAAATTTTGTGAAGGACAGAGAAATATCTCTGTTGGAAAGAGGATAAGAATATCTGAAGACCTCTTTTTCCTTTCTTATTTATTAAGGATAACATTCTATAACTGAAGAGGAAAAAAATCTAGAAATAATAACAACTACCATATATCGATCACTCTCTGTATATCAATCATTGTGCTAAGTACTTTACATATATTATATCTAATTGTTAAAATACTGCCTCAAAGTAAATGTTAGTTACCTGTTTTACAAATGACAGAAATTGGGGCTCAGCGAGATAAAATTATCTGCTCAACGACTGCAGAGCTAGGACTTGTAGTTGTCAGGTCTTACATATAAACACCTATAAAGAATAAAATGCCCCCTAGCAAGGTAGAGGAAGAGAGACTGACAATACTGAGGGATGAAAGAATCTTGCATAGAGATAAAAAGAGATGGCATCACTAGTATAAGACAATGTTGTAGAAATGAAGATTTTTTTCCCTTGGATTATGAATTCAGAGTTTCTATAGATGAAGCAGTAAACCATTTTAAAGGATGATACTAATATACCGATTGATAGTTATACCTATCATTTAGTAAACATTTAGATTGCATTGTTTATGACATAATCTCTATTCTTACTAGAACCTTGTGAGATAGGTAAGGTATGCATTTCTAACTCTGGGTTATAGATGATGTAAGAGAGACTTAGAAAGTTTTAAGATTTTACCAAAAGTAATGCAGTTAATAGGTGAATACAGTAAGGATTCAAAAGTATCTCTGGTTAATACCTTGCCCTATGCTCTTATCAAAGGAAAACATTCTGTTATGATATCCTATTAATAACATCCTATGAGTTGAATGTAATTTACACTTAACGTAACATGTCTCACCAAAAAGAAAAAAAAAAGTGGAGATTTTTGGACTAAATGAGAGTGTCTAGCCTCAGCTAACCAGACTTTATTCCTACTCAAGAGCTGTCATAGACACTAAAACCCTGTGACCAAGACAAAAGCCCTATCAGTTGGAAATCACTGAGTTGAGGAGGAATAGCTGAATTATCTTGTAAACGCCAAGAACACTGCTTATCCCTGCAGCACATGCATCAGAGAGATTGCTACTTCTACACCATCCTTAGTTCTGAGAATGAGCCCCAGTGTGCTGTGATGTCAGATCTCATTCGCTAACTAAATTTATAAACTGAAGGCTACTATCAGTGCAACTGGTTGTGGCTGAGATAAACAGAAACTTAACTATATATTCTGACAGGTTATTTTTATCACGGGGGAACATAAAAATCAAAAATTCAGTATGTATTCTATAGTCTGTTAGAATTTTTTAATTAATGAGAAAATGCAGACAGAAAAATTAAGAGAGATTTATATTTTGGCATGCAAATATAACTCTAAAATGTTGATTAATGGATCAATGCCAACAAGAGGGACATCTCTAGAGAAGAACTATAGGAATTTGCAATACTTTTCAAAAGTGACTTGGCTCATGACATAGAAGCCACCCTTTTCATATTTGTGGATGACAGATTTAGAAGGATTATCTAACAGTGGTAGAGTTCAAAAATCTTGATAGGCTTGAATGATGGACTGAAACCAATAAAGAAGAATTCGACAGAAATAAATATAAGATTCTCCATTTAGATTAAAAACAGGTTATATAAATGTAGATTCAGAGAGTTGTAGCTTTAAAGCAGCTCAGTGAAGAAGACTGGATTTTTAAGTTGGTGACAGACTCAACAGCGAGACAGAAATTTAAAAAAAAATAAATTCTAGGCTGCTTCAATAGCTCTGTTAAATGTATGTAATTCCTATATGGTAATGTTTTTCAAAGTGGGAGTCAAGATCCATTATTGAGTCTTGAATCAATTAGTGGGTCCTAAAGAGCAACTTACTTTATTTTTATAACTAAAAAGAAGATAATAGGATAGAATGGGATGGATGGAATAAAATTTACAAGATTTCATTGTTTATACAAAGAATAATGAGAGAGACACACAGACAGACTAGATTATTAGCTCCATGGGGCAAGAATTTTTCACTGGGGACCTGAGGCGGGAGGACCTTCAAGATGGCAGGGGAGTAAGACATGGAGATCACCTTCCTCCCCACAAATACATCAAAAATACAACTCCTACAGAACACCTACTGAACACTGGCAGAAGACCTCAGACTTCCCAAAAGGCAAGAAATTCCCCACTTACCTGGGTAGGGCAAAAGAAAAAAGAAAAAACAGAGACAAAAAATAGGGATGGGACCTGTACTGCTGGGAGGGAGCTGTGAAGGAGGAAAAGTTTCCACACACTAGGAAGCCCCTTCACTGGTGGAAATGGCGGGTGGGTGGGGGAGAAGCTTTGGAGCCACAGCGGAGAGTGCAGCAACAGGGGTGCAGGGGGCAAAGCAGAGGGATTCCCACACAGAGGATCAGTGCCAACCAGCAAGCACCAGCCCGAGAGGCTTGTCTGCTCACCCGCCAGGGTGGGTGGGGGCTGGGAGCTGAGGCTCGGGCTTCGCAGGTCAGATCCCAGGGAGAGGACTGGGGTTGGCTGTGTGAACATAGCCTGAAGGAGGCTAGTGTGCCACAGCTAACAGGGAGGGAGTCCTGGAAAAAGTCTAGAACTGCCTAAGAGTCAAGAGACCATAGTTTCGGGGTGCACAAAGAGAGGAGATTCAGAAAACTGCCTAAATGAGGTTCAGAGATGGGCGTGAGCTGCGGTACCAGCACGGACACCAGAGACGGCCATGAAATGCTAAGGCTGCTGCTGCAGCTACCAAGAAGCCTGTGTGCAAGCACAGGTCACTATTGACACCTCCCCTCCCGGGGGCCTGTGCAGCCTGCCATTGCCAGCGTCCTGTGATCTAGGGACAACTTCCCCACATACAGCACGCCTCAGGCTGCAGCAACATCATGTTGGCCTCTTCTCCCGCAGGCTCACCCTGCATTTTATACCCCTCCTTCCCCCTGGCCTGAGTGAGCCATTGCCCCCTAATCAGTGGGGCAGAGGTTAAGAATCAGCAGGCCAACCCCACTCCTTTAACCCCCTCCTGTCTGGGTGAAGAACAGATGCCAGAGGGCGACCTACAAGCAGAGGCGGGGCCAAATCCAAAGCTGAACCCCAGGAGCTGTGCAAACAAAGAAAAGAAAGGGAAATTTCTCCCAGCAGCCTCAGAAGCAGCAGATTAAATCTCCACAATCAACTTGATGTACGCTGCATCTGTGGAATACCTGAATAGACAATGAATCACCCCAAAATTGAGGCAGAGGTCTTTGGGAGCAACTGTAGACTTGGGGTTTGCTGTATTCGACTGACTAGTTTCTGATTTTTATGTTTATCTTAGTATAGTTTTTAGCACTTGTTATCATTGGTAGAGTTGTTTCTTGGTTTGGTTGCTCTCTTCTTTTTTTCATTCCATTTTTAATTTTTTTATTTTAATATTTTTTACATTTTTTATTTTAATAACTTTATTTTATTTTATTTTCCTTTCTTTCTTTTATTGCTCCCTTTTCTTCTGATCCATGTGGCTAACAAGGTCTTGGTGATACAGCTGGAGACTCTGAGGTGGGAGAGCCAAGTTCAGGACACTGGACCACCAGAGACCTTCTGGCCCCACATAATGTAAATCGGCTAGAGCTCTCCAAGAGATCGCCATCTCAACGCTAAGACCCAGCTCCACTCAATGACCAACAGGCTCCAGTGCTAGACACCCTATGCCAAACAACTAGCAAGACAGGAACACAACCCCACCCATTAGCAGAGAGGCTGCCTAAAATCATACCAAGTTCACAGACACCCCAAAACACACTACCGGATGTGGTCCTGCCCACCAGAAAGACAAGATCCAGCCTCAATCACCAAAACAAAGGCACCAGTCCCCTCCACCAGGAAGCTTACACAACCCACTCAACCAACCTTAGCCACTGGGGGCAGACACCAAAAACAATGGGAACTACAAACCTGCAGCCTATGAAAAGGAGACCCCAAACACAGTAAGTTAAGCAAAATGAGAAGACAGAGAAACACATAGCAGATGAAGGAGGAAAGTAAACCCACCAGACCAAACAAATGAAGAGGAAATAGGCAGTCTACTTGAAAAAGAATTCAGAGTAATGATAGTAAAGATGATCCAAAGTCGTGGAAGTAGAATGGAGAAAATACAAGAAACATTTAACAAGGACCTATAAGAACTAAAGAGCAAACAAACAATGATGAACAACACAATAAATGAAATTAAAAATTCTCTAGAAGGAATCAATAGCAGAATAACTGAGGCAGAAGAACGGATAAGTGACCTGGAAGATAAAATAGTGGATATAACTACCGCAGACCAGAATAAAGAAAAAAGAATGAAAAGAATTGAGGACAGTCTCAGAGAGCTCTGGGACAACATTAAACACACCAACTTTTGAATTATAGGGGTCCCAGAAGGAAAAGAGAAAAAGAAAGGGACTGAGAAAATATTTGAAGACATTAGAGTTGAAAACTTTCCTAATATGGGAAAGGAAATAGTCCATCAAGTTCAGGAAGTACAGAGAGTCCCATACAGGATAAATCCAAGGAGAAACACACCAAGACACATTAATTAAACTATCAAAAGTTAAATACAAAGAAAAAATATTAAAATCAGCAAGGGAAAAGTAACAAATAACATACAAGGGAATCCCCATAAGGTTAACAGCTGAACTTTCAGCAGAAACTCTGCAAGCCAGAAGGGAGTGGCAGGAGATATTTAGAGTGATGAAAGGGAAAAACCTACAACCAAGATTATTCTAAGCAACAAGGATCTCATTCAGACTTGACAGAGAAATTAAAACCTTTACAGACCAGCAAAAGCTAAGAGAATTCAGCATCACCAAACCAGCTTTACGATAAATGCTAAAGGACCTTCTCTAGGCAGGAATCACAAGAGAAGAAGACCTACAAAAGCAAACCCCCCGAAATTAAGAAAATGGTAATAGAAACATACATTTCAATAATTACCTTAAATGTAAATGGATTAAATGCTCCAACCAAAAGACATAGACTGGCTGAATGGATACAAAAACAAGACCCATATATATGCTGTGTACAAGAGACCCACTTCAGACCTAGGGACACATACAGACTGAAAGTGAGGGTATGGAAAAAGATATTCCATGCAAATGGAAATCAAAAGAAAGCTGGAGTAGGAATTCTCATATCAGACAAAATAGACTTTAAAAAAAAACTATTACAAGGGACAAAGAAGGACACTACATAATGATCAAGGATCAATCCAAGAAGAAGATATAACAATTGTAAGTATTTATGCATGCAACATAGGAGCACCTCAATACATAAGGTAAATGCTAACAGCTATAAAAAGGGAAATCAACAGTAATGCAATCATGGTAGGGGACTTTAACACACTCCTTTTACCAATGGACAGATCATCCAAAATGAAAATAAATAAGGAAACATAAGCTTTAAATGACACATTAGACAAGATGGACTTAATTGATATTTATAGGACATTCCATCCCAAAACAACAGAATACACTTTCTTCTCAAGTGCTCATGGAACATTCTCCAGGATAGATCATATCTTGGGTCACAAATCAAGCCTTGGTAAATTTATGAAAATTGAAATCATATCAAGTAACTTTTCCGACCACAGTGCTATGAGACTAGGTATCAATTACAGGAAAAAATCTAAAAAAATACAGACACATGGAGGCTAAACAATACACTACTTAATAACCAAGAGATCACTGAAGAAATCAAAGAGGAAATCAAAAAATACCTAGAAACAAATGACAATGAAAACACAACGACCCAAAACCTATGGGATGCAGCAAAAGCAGTTCTAAGAGAGAAGTTTATAGCAATAAAATCCTACCTCAAGAAACAAGAAACACCTAAATAAACAACCTAACATTACACCTAAAGCAATTAGAGAACGAAGAACAAAAAAATCCCCAAAGCTAGCAGAAGGAAAGAAATCATAAAGATCAGATCAGAAATAAATGAAAAAGAAATGAAGCAAATGATACAAAAGATCAATAAAACTAAAAGCTGGTTCTTGGAGAAGATAAACAAAATTGACAAACCATTAGCCAGACTAATCAAAAAAAAGAAAGAAGACTCAAATCAACAGAATTAGAAATGAACTAGAAGTAACAACTAACACTGCAGAGATGCAAAGGATCATGAGAGATTACCAGAAGCAACTATATGCCAATAACATGGACAACCTGGAAGAAATGGACAAATTGTTAGAAAAGCACAACCTTCCGAGACTGAAGCAGGAAGAAATAGAAAATATAAACAGACCAATCACAAGCACTGAAATTGAAATTGTGATTTAAAATTTCTAACAAACAAAACCCCAGTACCACATGGCTTCACAGGCTAATTCTATCAAACATTTAGACAACAGCTAACACCTACCCTTCTCAAACTCTTCCAACATATAGCAGAGGGAGGAACACTCCCAAACTCATTCTACGAGGCCACCATCACCCTGATACCAAAACCAGACAAAGATGTCACAAAAAAAGAAAACTACAGGCCAATATCTCTGATGAACATAAATGCAAAAATCCTCAATAAAATATTAGCAAACAGAATCCAACAGCACATTAAAAGGATCATACACCTTGATCAAGTGGGGTTTATCACAGGAATGCAAGGATTCTTCAATATACGCAAATCAATCAATGTAATACACCATATTAACAAGCTGAAAGATATAAACCATATGATCATCTCAGTAGATGCAGAAAAAGCTTTCAACAAAATTCAACACCCATTTATGATAAAAACCCTCCAGAAAGTAGGCATAGAGGGAACTTACCTCAACATAATAAAGGCCATATATGACAAACTCACAGCCAACATCGTTCTCAATGGTGAAAAATTGAAACCATTTCCACTATGATCAGGAACAAGACAAGGTTGCCCATTCTCACCACTATTATTCAACATAATTTTGGAAGTTTAAGCCACAGCAATCAGAGAAGAAAAAGAAATAAAAGGAATCCAAATCGGAAAAGAAGAAGTAAAACTGTCACTGTCTGAAGATGACATAATACTATACATAGAGAATCATAAAGATGCTACCAGAAAACTACTAGAGCTAATTAATGAATTTGGTAAAGTAGCAGGATACAAAATTAATGCACAGAAATCTCTTGCATTCCTAGGAATGTCTACAAAAAATATTTCCAGTAGGGAAATTGCTTTCAGCACTTTCATTAGTGGATGGTGTCTTGATACCGACATTTTTAAAGCAGATAAATTCCTTCATTTTCAACGAAAGGACTCTAAGTTCTTTCCTGAGTCTACTTAATCTTTAGTTCAAATTTACTTGGTGTAAAGATTATTTCCACATTAAAAAATAACTAAACAATAAGTAGGTTAGTGGCTTGGTTGTGTTAGGAATTGTGTAGCTGGTACAGCAAGGGAATCCAGAAAACAACTGCATTATGGTATACCATATTAATGACATTAACCACTTTTGTTGTTTCTGAGAGATATGAAAATGGTCCAAATATCGCTTGTAATGACCATCTTTATAATGGAATATTACCTATTTTCTTTTAGAAAGAATCAATTATTCATCATGTGATAGCTTAAATTGAATTAGGTGTTCTTTTTAAATCCAATGCAAATTCTAACTGTATGGTCTGTGAAATAGCTTAGCTGATGGTGAAATATTTTACAACTAAATACAAAGAATTTTTTTTTTTTGGAGTCAGATTTATATTTTATCACCACTATTTTTATATGGTCTACATTTTATTATTATCACTTTTTTCAAAAACTAAAACTTTTAAAAAAATTTTGATAATTTACATTTTCTTTTCTTATAAAGGCAATATACAGTTCTGATAATTTAAAAATGGAAAACTAAAAAGGATAAAAATAAATTATTTAAAATTTCAGTTCTTAAAGCACACCCATTATTTACTTTTTAGTGTATATTCCTCAGTTATTTTTCATACATGGATTTTTAAAATTTGGGATTATATTATGGTCAGTTTCTAATATATATTCTTTCCATTAATCTGGAAGATGAAACTTACACAATATTTTTAAAATACTATTTTTGTACATTTATGAAATATGTACTATTATTTTTTGGTAGGGAAAGTCCCACATTATTTCTGTTTGTTCTTAAATAGTCTTAGCTAGTCTGTCTTTTCCTTTTATCAGATGTAATCCTGCATATTTTTGACAAGTTACAAAAACAATCTAATTGGTAGTTTCTTGGAATCTCATGTCTGTAAACTGTGGAAGGAAAAAAGGCATCTTTATATTTTGCCACGTTTATATTTTCCCATATATATATTCTCATATATATATTCTCATATATAGTATACATGAGAATATATATTCTCATATATAAAACATATATGTTTTATAAAACATATAAAAATTAATCTCTGCCTGAAAATGACCTATATGTCCAATAGAATCCCTCTTACTGCACTCCTTGATCAGTTAATATGTCCATAAAATATGACAAGATTATATGTTATTTAAATTTTATTTTCCCTGAAGAGGAAAAAAAGAAGGAAGAAAAATAAAAGTGCTGTCCTAAGGGAACTACTTATATTTCCTAAATATTTTGAGGAATATGCTGCAACTTTTGGCTAAATCTAAATAAAACCCTTCAGGAATTTATCAATCTGTAAAATGGAAATGGTAAAAAGAGGATATAAAATTCATCATAGTCTGAAAATCAAACTGAGACAGAGAGTTTTTATTTACAACTTTTACTGCTGTATAGTCCTCTAAATTCTATTTTATTATTACTATGATTTTTTTCCTAGTTAAAGTCATCTTTAGTGTGATGTAACATTCTTTAGGTTGGACATTATCGTACATGAAACACAAATGAATAATAGCAATATTATATTGTTCAACATAAGGTGGCATTGGTAGTCTTGTGGTTTTCAAATATCAAGTTATAATGTCAGGGATACACAGAGGAGGACACTATTAAAAAGAAAAAGCTCATTATAGATGTGGAAAAAAAACTGTTAAAACTATCCATAAATTAAGTCTAGTACAGTCCAGGATTCTGAAAATGAGTAGCAATGTACCTTATTGCATTTAAATAGAACTGAAAAATCAAATAGTGTTCATGATAAGCAGAATTGCTTCAAAATGAAATTAGGATAAGGAATCTCACTGGTTTAAAAAGTTATCCATGAATTTTTAGATTTATATGCCATAAATGCTATCTATTGTGAGTTTAATAGAACTATGTATTGTCAACATCTCAAAATAGTTTTAGATAGACTCAACAAGGAAAATGAAGGACTGAGCAAGGGAGGACATTCAATTTCTCATTTTAACTTAGTTTACACCAGCAATTTCAAGAGAACAAATGATCAGGCATACCTGGCATTTTTAGCAGGACAGTATGTTACAATGGAGGTGAGAAAGAGCTCAGAAAATGGTCTTGACTAACTAATGTGCTCAGAAACTTCTGTCTGCTTGAACAAACAGAAAAATATGGATATCAGTAATGCCAGCTGGATGATAACTCAATAGTAAGGAGAACCAGATACACTACATCTAAAAGAATACATGCAACACTAATGAAAAGGAAAAAATTAAATACGCATAAATCTCAAAGACTAAGCTATGAGTAAATGTTTACTTAGTATGTCTCCTGTGCCAAGCACTGTTTTCAGAGCTGGAGGATATGGTAATAAATGAGGTAGACAAAATCCCTGTTCTCACAGAAATATTTTTGGGCAGGAATGGGGCTGTTGAAGTGTGGAGGGATTTGGGAGTAGAGACTATAGCTAATAAACTCCTAAATTATTACTTCAAAAGAACAACAACTGAAAAAGAACACGGTGATTTTAGATAGTGGTAATTGGAGAAAGAAAACAAAATTGGATGGGAGCAAGAATAATTTGTTCTCAGGCTCAATGTTTTAGGAAATAAGAATATTATAAATGGTTTTGCAAGCATAGTCCATCTTGGCTTTAAGTGCATGCAAATAATTAGGGGCTATATTGTGAAAGTAATTTAAGGTGGTAAAAGTGAATAGTGAACCAAGTCATAGAATATAAGCTGAACCTTTGCAGGTGGGTATTAAGCATATTATGAATCCTAGTTCCTACTCACTCTTTAGAATGTGTTCTCTAGAGGCAGGGGGATATGGAAAGAGAGACTCTAGAAGTTTTAATTCAGTAACAAAATTGGAATTTAATAATAAATGTTAAAATACTGGATTTAAAATATTTTTGATCAACGGCCTTTTTGGAATATTTTCAGTTTTAATAAATCGACTTAAGTTTTCTTCTATATTATGATCTAGGCACTGTACCAAGATTCCTCAAAAATACAATGTTGTGAAGGCCTTTAGAGAATTTATAAATCAGTAGCAATGAATGCTAAAGATAAAACAAAGCAAATATCACAGGACAAATATATAGTATTGTAGGTATTTAAGTGAGTTGTGATAAAGGGAATCTTTGTGATGTTTCACATTCATGAAGAATGGAATATGACTTCTAAAATATTTCTGATGTGTGTGATACATAGTCAAATAGGAAGCACACTAACATAGTCAAATAGGAAGCACACTAAAAGTTAAACATGAGCATTTAAACGATTAATAAAAATTAGTCACGCATGCTTAATACTGACATATGAACATGCACATGGGATAAAGTATATTTTGAACGTTTAGGATATATGATCAACTATAGGGTTTATTCTTTTCCTTATATGAAGAATTGATTATTAATGAGTGATTTACTTATCAAATAGATTTCAAAGATTTTGTTGAAAATATTTGATTACTGACCTTACATTATAGTATCTATAATTAAGAATAAGAAATAGGAATGTAAACTCTAGGGACTATTATATAACATGTTCCTGAAAATTTGCAAGATCAAATATTACACTAATGGGTTCTTGCTCAAGAGTACTCATAAAATAAAATAACAAATTTGTTCTCTTGTGAGGCAGTTTGAAAAATAGCTTTCATGACTAAAGTCACTAACTGATTAATATGCTCATTCTTTTTATTTTTTGACCATCAAATCAGTGTCCACAATGTAAGACTTTTAAAACCCTTATATTAATAAAAATTATTTTATAAGTTATACTTGTTACTAAAAGTAAAGCATAAGCACAGACATTGTGGATGCCAATTAATAATACCTCTTAACTATTAATTATATGTCCTAATTATGCAATTTGCATGTACAGTACTTATACTAATTAGATAATCAGAGTATGTGACTAGAACTGTGCTGCAATATAGTGAAAGACCTTAAAATATTTTAGATAGTAAAAAAAAAAAAAAGAAAAAAAAAAGAAACACATAGTCATCCAATCTTTTTCTAAATAAGGATAATGGTATCTTAAAAGAGAGATTAAATAATATGGTAATAACAAAGGTAATATTTGCAGTCAAATGCTCTACCCCTGAGCTATACCCCCCAATAATATGGTAATAACAAAGGTAATATTTTTCCAAAGAATCTCTCTGGATTCAGTCTCTGTGGAGATGCCCATAGAAAACAAAGTATTAACTATACCTCCCATCATACACAATATAGGAATTCCAACATTCTCTGTAATATTATCAGGAATATTATCTCTGTAAAGATTATCAGTCCCTTTGCTGTATTCTCTTTGAAAACACATCATCAAAATTGTGATGGATAAGAAACTCAAAGTCAAGATGGCAGATAGTGGAGACATAATTTAAGAGCCTTACATTTCTGTAGACAAATAGTTAATTACCACTGTACCTTCTTTCTTCCACTAATTAAATCCCTGGAAAGTATACATAAGTTAATTTTCATAGAACACTGAACAATGTTAAACATGATGACAGAGGAAGGTCCTGAAAGGTACTCTCAAAATATCTAGGCAACTATTATCAACTGCTGCTGAAGTCATTAGGTGAACAGTTGATGAGGAACTTTATAACAGATAGACCAGGCTGAACAACTCTTGAATCTAATAATCATTTTCAAAGCACTAAAATTGAGACAACCACACCATGTATCACCTAATGTAACACAATATAAACTACACACACTACAATAATATATTATTGCGGGGGAGGGGGGCCAGAGCAGGAACAAAAAACACCTGAATCTAATTATCAGTTTATAGGCAATATGAAGAATAAAGGTTCATGTTAAACTATGCTATGAAGCTATAATCAGCCAAATCCAGAGTTTGGGAAATTCTAAGGAGTACACAATTAACCAGCATCAACTATTACTTGACATGAAACAAAAAAATATATATTGGGAATGGTTATAGAGTAAAAGAAATTCAAGACACACAGCAACCAAATAAAACATGTGAACCTTATTTTGATCATGATTCTATCATCAATTGTAGAAAACACTTTTGAGATAATGAGGAAACATTTGAAATTGACCAGGTACTAGATCATATTATATAATTATTGTTTTATAAGGTATTATTTTGTTTTGGTTATGTATAAACAAAATGTCCTTACCTATTTAGATACACACAGAACTATTTATCTGTAGAGCAATGTTAAGTCTGAGATTTGCTTAAAAATAAAACTGAAGCAAACAAACACATAAAGAAAAAAGTTTGGATATGTGTGCTGTGGGGGAAGGGAGATGGATATAATGGCAAAATATTGATAATTGTAATAGGTATAGGAGGCAGAAAAATGACCACCCCTATCCCCCGAAGAGGGCTAGATCTTAATCCCTGAAACCTGTGAATATCTTGTTAAATGGCAAGGGATAATCAAAGTTGCAGGTGGAAGTTTGCTTATCAACTGACCTTGAGATGGGGCTATCCTGGAAGACCCTGCAGCAGGGAGGGGTGGGGAGGAGGTGGAGTGAGTCAATGTATCATAAGGGTCCTTAGAAGTGTAAAAGGAAAGCAGAAGGGGGAGAATGAGGGAGATGGCAACATGAAAAAGACTTGGCCTGATGTTGCTGGCTTTGAAGATAGAAAAATGACACCCTGAAGCTGAAGGAGCCTCTTGGTACTTAAAGGACAAGAAAACAGATTCTCCCCTAGAGTCTCCAGGAAGGTAACACAGCCCTTATATTTAACCCAATGAGATCCATTTCTGACTTCTGACCTCTAGAACTATTAAAATAATGACCTATGCTGTTTTAAACCACCAGGTTTGTGTTATTATTATTATTATTTTTTTACAGCAGCAATAGAAAATAATAAAGTACTAGGTAATGGGTACATTAGTTTCATTATTCTCCCTACTTTTGAGTTTATTTTAAACTTTCCACAGTAAAACTTAAAAAAAAAATTTTAATATTCTGAGAATTTTCCATCACCAATTTTGTATTTAAAGTCCAATAGCTCAATAGCAAAAAGCTTAATTTATGGACATATGAAATCTAACAACACGACCAGTTATGAAGAGATGTCACAATGTAGTATAACTAGTTGAGTAACATGGCACTGTTAAAGAGTAGGAAAAAAAAGTGGGCAGTGTCTTCACGACAGATTTGTGGTCACATATTTAAAGGCAAATATACCACATGATGAGATCATCAATTCGTAGATCAGAGAAGATGGTACACTCTTTATGCCATTTGGTGTTGAATATTCATCGTTAATTTTGTAAGTGAAGCATAGTTAAAACAACAAATCCCTCTGTAAACCCTACATTTTTAGACCAAAAAGTCAAAGGGTGATAATGTATTATTTTCTTAAACTGTAATTTATGTGCTAGCTTCGGCAGCACATATACTAAAATTGTAACACTACAGAGAAGATTAGCATGGCCCCTGAGCAAGGATGACATGCAAATTCGTGAAGCGTTCCATATTTTTGATAAACCTATTTGCAGGGCAGGAATAGAGACCCAGACACAGAGAATGGACACGGGGGTGGGGAGAGGGGTGTGGGATGAATTGGGAGATTGGGACTGCCCTATGTGCACTGCCATGTGTAAAGCAGATAGCTAGTGGAACCTGCTGTATAGCACAGGGTGCTCAGCTCGGTGCTCTGTGGTGACCTAGATGGGTGGGATGGAGGGGGGATGGGAGGTGTGGGGGTGGAAAGAAGGTCCAAAGGGGAGGGGATATAGGTATACATGTAGCTAATTCACTTCATTGTACAGCAGAAACTAACACAACATTGTACAGCAGCTATACCCCAATTAAAAAAAAAAACCCTGTAATTTAATATTATAATCTTTTGTTTAATAAAATTATATTCTCAGGAATATTTTTATGTCATTATGGTGGATTGTGACTTTCTTGAAGGGTAGTTTTTTTTTTTCTATCATCTGAAAAACAATTCTCTATGTCCTCAAAGATACTTAATTTAATTAAAAAAAAAAAAGACTACTTCACAGTACAAAGAAAATGGAGATTTCTTAATGACATTTTCCCTTTAAAAGACATTTTAAAGTAATAATAAAATGTGATGTAGAAGAAAATGCTTTTCTCTAGGGTACATCAAATACGGATAAGCTTACCTAAAATGGTTCAAATTTCTCCACTGCAGCCACCGTAATTCAAGATTATCTGTGGTAAATTTAAACTGCTTGTTCAGCCTTAAAACAAATTTTAATTTACCTGAGGCTTCACACTAGACCCAGTTCACTTTAAGTCGGACCCACTTTGACCCCCGACTCAGCCCAGTTTTCAAGTCGGATTCAGTCTGACTCCGGAACCGGCGGGATTTCTAAGTTGAACCCAGTCTGACCCCGGAAGGAGTCTGACTTTTCAGTCAGACCCAGTCAGACTCCAGTTGTTTCCGGACCCAGCCCGGAAAAAGAAGTGCTCAAATAGAGTCTGAAAGCTCATAATGCAAAAGCTGCAGAGCTAAAATCTGGTATCTGAGAGTTATTTATCCACCAGCTCCGAGGCAGCGAGAAAGAGAGGAACTTAAGCGGCTTAAAGGTACCTCAGCCTGGTTGCTCATTGCTCCTGGGGACCCTCAAGGGCCTCCTTTGGTCCCTTCTTTTAAAACCAGAGGTGTTAAGAGATAAACTGAGGTATATTTTAAAATTTAAGAATTTTTTTGAGCGAAAATCTATTTGACTCGGCAGTGCCAAACCTGAAGTGGTTACTAGCATTCCAGCTAACGGGAGCTCCGAGAGCGACTTTTTTTTTTTTTACAATATTACTTTTTTTTTTTTTTTAATTAATTTATTTATTTGTTTATTTTTGGCTGTGCTGGGTCTTCGTTTCTGTGCGAGGGCCTTCTCTAGTTGCGGCAAGCGGGGGCCACTCTTCATTGCAGTGTGCGGGCCTCTCACTATCGGCGGCCTCTCTTGTTGCGGAGCACAGGCTCCAGACGCGCAGGCTCAGCAATTGTGGCTCACGGGCCTAGTTGCTCCGCGGCATGTGGGATCCTCCCAGACCAGGGCTCGAACCCGTGTCCCCTGCATTGGCAGGCAGATTCTCAACCGCTGCGCCACCAGGGAAGCCCCGAGAGCGACTTTTATAGAGAGAAGGTAGAAGCAAAGTAAGAAAATTGTTGATTGGCTACAGCTTGTAGCCTCGTTGGCCTTTGGACTTGGCTTTCCTTAGCGTTTTGATGTCGTAACCTTGAGGCGTTTACAGGCTTAATTTCGGTTTGGTTACAGTAGGCAGCCAAGGTATTAGAGCCACATAAGTGAATGGCCTCCCTGTTTAATTAATATAACAGAGCAAATTTAACATTAGTTCCCCATCACTGACTTTCAAAGCAGGATTCAGATTTTGCTTTATGCAATTCTAGTCTAAATAAATTTATAGCAAACAGCAGAGGTAAAAGCATTTTGAACTTCTGGACATAGGTGATGATAGTGGCTATATTTTATTTTTTGTTTTCTGAAGTTGGTCATCTTTCAAGAGAGAAAAATTGAAAACAAAACACCAAAACACAGTACTTTTATTATGATTGTCTTATGTCATAATTGTGACTGTGAGTGAAATTGAAAAAAAATTATTTAAAATTTTACTCTTAACTAGCTCATTTTACAGGAATAGAAAATCTCACCAAATTAATGGAGGGCAAAGGATGAAATATATTTTTAAAACTGGTACTATTAATGTGCCAATATTAGTAATTCAATTTTTAATAAGAAATTCCATATATAAGCTCTGTGTGGCAGCAGTCAAAATGATTCTAATGAAGTAAGCAATGATTCTTCTCAAAAAGTATAACTGACTCCTGACTCGTACATATGATTCAGTTGTTATCTTTAATTTTATAATTGCCTTTACATAATAAAGCAGTATCTTAATATCCATAAAGAACACTCCCTGTGACTGTTGAGGGTAACTTTGATTCATATTCCTATTGGAAAGTCTTTTGGAGTCATATCTACATATATGTTTCAAACAAACTGCTGTTTCACTGTTAGCCCCATGATGGAAAGGAATGAGACTCTTGTTCATCTTTTAAACTACAGAAAAACTAGGAATTCACAAAGTAAAATCTTGTTAACTTCTTGCTAACTTTTATAAATTGAGTGATCAGTTTAGGTATAACAGTTTTTCAACAAAATAGACAGCTTTATAATAAAAGAAAAGGACTTATTTTCTTACGTTCATTAAAAGGAAAGAAAAAACATGACTACAACTGTCTAAGGAATATAATACATAAATGTAGAAACAGTTGTTAAACAAATCACACAGTTACTATCTATTATATTTTTTCTTTGCTCTCTCTTTTACTTTCTATCTTATTTCTCTTGATATTGCTATATTTATGTCATAAATTTTTATTAATAGAAAAGACCACTGTTATGATGAATATTCTATTAATTCATTGAATACTACTTTTTTAGTAAATTATGCATTATATACATCTTACCATAGCATTAATTTTTAAATTTCTTCTTCTTATTTTTATAAAGTATACTTTTAGTCTCTGTATGCCCAAATTGCTTCACCAAACCCCGACTGATAAAGACTAGGATATCTCCAAGTTTTCAGAAACAGGATGAATATAATGTCAAATACAAAATAATGATAACTATAATAAATATCTATCATTATAAAATAATATGACGGGCTTCCCTGGTGGCGCAGTGGTTGAGAATCTGCCTGCCAATGCAGGGGACACGGGTTCGAGCCCTGGTCTGGGAAGATCCCACATGCCACGGAGCAACTAGGCCCGTGAGCCACAACTACTGAGCCTGCGCGTCTGGAGCCTGTGCTCCGCAACAAGGGAGGCCGCGATAATGAGAGGCCCGCGCACCGCGATGAAGAGTGGCCCCCACTTGCCGCAACTAGAGAAAGCCCTCGCACAGAAACGAAGACCCAACACAGCCAAAAATAAATATATAAATAAAAAACCCAAAAGTTAAAAAAAAAAAATAATAATAATATGACAAATATATAAAATATATGACAGTATGTAAGTATATAAAATATTAGCAATGTGCTTATTGCTTTAAGAAAAATTTTAAATTGCATCTATTCAGTCAAACATTATAAACATTTTAGGGCTTTTAAAAATGTGTAGTTAACATTCTTTTATCCCATATCTTTTTACCACATTGTACAGTAGAAGAGGAATCATTTTGGAGAAGGATACAAACCTTTTTGAAATAATGAGTAAATATTCACCTAAGCCATCATAATGAGACTCCTCAGAAGAGAGGGTATATAAATGTTGCTGTCCTTAGTATATTATTCATAATCAAAACTGTTAGGGTGGATAATATCATCTAAGCTGAGAGATTAACCTGAAGAGAAATGATGATTTTGGATAAAGTTCTAAGGAATTCTCCCATGTGTGGTTAGGTTAAGGAGGAGGAGTCTTTAACGAGACAGAGAAGGAAAACCTGTAGGGATAGGAAAAAAATTAGAAAATTGTGGTGTTATAAAAGTCAAGAAAAAACTCAAGAAGGAGGAAATGGCAAGCAGTAAGAGCCAAAATTTACTCAACATTGAAGAAGTTATTGTCAACTACCTGAAAAATGGTACAAAACTGAAAACCATGAGGGTTGCAATCAAGTGGACAAAATAGGTACTAAAATAAGGAAATAATATTCTGATAAGTTGATATATTAAAATGTAGGGTGCCATTAAAATTGTCACAAGGATGAAATTTTATAAAATTTTTATGTTTAAAATTTTTAAATATTTTGAGAAGATCTAAATCTTCTCTTGAAATCATTCCTTGGGTTTGGTGACATGATGTTGATTGATTATATTCATGAAAATGGTTTCAATAAAATGGTAGGATTTAACTTTCATGGGATGGAGATTGCAGAATAAAAGAATAAATGGGAGATAAGTGTGTAGAACTTATATAAAAAATTTGTGAAGAGAAGGAGAGAATTAAAAAATATTATCATCAGTGGTCTGAAATTCCTAATAAGCTTGTAAAACATATAGTAAGGATAATAGATTGAGTATATTAAAAGATCATGATACTTGAGATGTCAGAATGAGTGGAGGAGATGGTCCTCAGAGGCATAGAGATGATGCACTTGAGAACTGGTTATGAATTCTTGTGGAAAAAGAAATTATGGGAGGTTGATTTAGGATCTTGGACAGAGACTATAGGCAAGTGCCAAAGTCTGAAGTGAATGTGTATGTGTGTCGAGGGGGACGGGGGAAGGTATTGGATGGTAGTAGTGGTGATGCAAGAGATTAAAGATAAAACTTGGGCACATAAAAAACAAAAATACTTTAGGTAAATGTACTTTATTTTCTTGTGATAGTAATATTTTCTAAGTCATTTGCTCTGTATGAGATTTGACCTTCCTAAAGACAACAGGGCATAGTATTCCATTTTCTCCACAAATAAAAATAATTGCGCAGAGATAACACCCACCGGGAAGACACATTATAGATCACACGGTGGTTAAAGATTATCTCTGATTCATTGTATGAGTAGTACATACTCTTTGCTAAATTGGGTATTAGACAAAGCCAGAGTTAAGAGTAAATGCTTAGTTGGAAATATATTGCTTCTAAAGAAATATCCTCATTTAATTTTCATCTCTATTTGAGAAGTGTTAGAAAAAGCAACAATTATTTAAAAAACCACCATGCTGTTAACTTTTTATCTCAAAATCATCCTAATTATGGTTCAGATATTGAGCAATATTCAGTGGCTGTCATCACTACACTTTGAGCACTGAGACTGCAGAAGGCAGATAAAAAGCTCATAGTCCTTCTATTAGACACATTGTACAGTTTTATTGCAACATAAATACATTTTGTCATTTCTGATTTTTTAAAAATATCATTTTTTCTTCCCAAACTGACAACCATTAATACATTTTTAAATGAAGAAACGTGTTCTACTATTTTATACTATCATTAATTTTTCAAAGAAATGCCAAAGAGTATAGTATTGTACACATACATGGTTTACCAACCAGCTTAAGATATAAAGCGCACAACATATTGAAACTCCTTTAAAACTCCCTAACTCATGTCCTTTCCTCTTCATTCCTCCTTCCACAAAGGATGGTATTATTACATTTTCATATGTGTTCTCAAACTTTTAATACATATGTATGTATCCTCAAACATTTTATATTTTTGCATTGTAGATTTTAAAGTTAAATACTTTATAACAAATAGTTTTGTATAATTTGTTTTTTCAGTTAATTAGTTTATGACATTCATCTGTGTTGATAGTATAACTCAAGTTCATAATTTTCTTAATTATTAGTATTTTGTTATACAGTTTACCCTTGAACAATGCTAGGGTTGGGGCACTGACTCCCCGCACAGTTGAAAATCTGCATATGACTTTTGACTCCCCCAAAACTTTACTAATAGCCTATTGTTGACTGAAAGCCTCACTGATAACATAAGCAGTCAATTAACACATATTTTGTATGTTATATGTAGTATATACTGTATTCTTACAATAAAGTAGGCTGGATAAAAGAAAATGTTATTACGACAATCATAAGAGAAAATGCATTTATAGTACTGTGTTGTATTTATCGATACCCTAAGTTTACATCGTCTGTTTACAAAATGAATTGTCTATCAATACCTATATCAAATTGTCTTCTATGATACAAAATACTATATATCTTATATGTATTATTAACACTAGACATCAAAAATGAAAAGATAATGTGAAAAAGAAATTCATATTTATTTACAGGTATAACGATTCATGCATTGATAACAAAGAAGAAGCAATATGCTTTCTTTATGGTCGCCTAACCTATATGCTAATGAATAAATCATTGAACATGTTTATGCCATACAGTATTAGTCATATTCATAATACAGTCTTGGAAACATTGTTTCATTTCTTTAAAAAAAAGTGCTTACTTGCGATGATAGGCTGGTATGTAGTTTCTCCAATTATGAGAGAGGAGCATATGCTACAGTAATATAATTCTTTGAAAGCAAAGCAAAACAGTAAGAAAACTAAGACATTATTAGTTTTATATTAAATATCACTTACTTTATGCCTGTGTAGGATAGGCTATCCTCTTCAATACAAGTCTTGTATACAACATTCTACACGATGAAAACTTAGGTAATGCCATTGGTCATGATGCAGAAATGTCTCATACATTTTTTGCTGTACAGTTATTAGATCTTCACACAAAGACATACACATACACAACAGATAGGTTTATTAACTGTATGGCATCATGATTATTTACTATTTATTATGTGGAAGTGGATCATCATGAAGATCTTTATTTCCATCGACTTCATGTTGAGTAGGCTAAGGAGAAGGAGGAAGAAGATGGGTTGGTCTTGATGTCTCAGGGCTGGCAGAGGCAGAATTGGTGGAAGAGGTGGAAGGAGAGTCAGGAGAGGCAGACACACTCAGTGTAACTTTATGGAAATACATTGTAATTTCTGTCTGACTTTTTTGGTTTTTTTCATTTGTCTAAAAATATTTCTATAGGTACCTATTCCTCTTCCACTGTTTGCTTTAGTTTTAGTGCCCATATCATAGAAGGGTCCATGTTATAAAAGAAGTCAAAAACAGTCTTGAAAAGTCAGAACCCTTCTGCAAGATTGTCTAATGTCAATTGGTTTCCTGGCACTGCTTCTTCTACATCTTCTTCCTCCTTGTCTGGCACTGGTTCAGAACACTCACCACCATCATGTTGTCTTCTGTTAATTTCTCTGTTGTGGTGTCTGTTAGCTTTTGAATTTCTCCAAGATCCTTCACCACCCACCTTTTTTGCCGTGTCCACAATCTCTCTCATGATTTTCTTGATTGGCTCTCAGAATTCTGTGAAGCCCACCCAAAATCTAGACAGTTTGCTTTGATAGGAATTTATTGTTTTGGGCTTGATGGCTTTCACGGCTTTTACTATAACGACGATGGCATCTTCAACGTTGTAATCTTTCCAGACTTTCATGATGTTCTCTCTATTGGGATTTTTTTCCACAGCATTGACAATCCTCTCCACAGAATGCTGTGTAATGAGCCTTAAATGTCCTTATGACCCCCTGATCTAGAGGCTGAATTAGCAAAGTTGTGTTTGGGGGTAAGTAGTCTACTTCAGCGTCTCTGGTGTTGACCTCATGGAGTTCTAGGTGGCCAGGGGCATTGTCCAATATCAAAAGAACTTTAAAAGGCAGTCCCTTACCAGCAAGGTACTTCCTGACTTCAGGGACAAAGTATCAATGGAACCAATCCAGGAAAAGTGTTCTCATTGTCCAGGCCTTCTTGTTGTACAACCAAAAGACTGGCAGCTGGTGCTTTTCTTTTCCCTTCAAGGCTCAGGGTTATCAGCTTTGTAGATAAAGGCAGTTCTGATCATAAACCCAATTGCATTTTCACAAAACAGTAGAGTTAGCCTATTCCTTCCTGCCTTAAATCCTGGTGTTTGATTCTCCTCCTTACTAATAAATGTCCTTTGTGGCTTTTATTTATTCATTTTTCCAGATAGGGCACTTTTGTCTGCATTAAAAACTTGTTGAGGCAGATATTTTTTCTCCTCAATGATTTTCTTAATGTTGTCTGGAAACCTGTCTACTACCTCTTGGTTGGCAGAAACTGCTTCTCCTGTTATCTTGACATTTTTTTAAGCCAAACCTCTTTCTAAAATCATCAAACCATCCTTTGCTGGTTATCCATCTTTTGATCCCTCACCTTCCTTGTGCTTTAAGTTGCCATATAATGACTTCACTTTTTCTTGAATCATATTAGAGTCTATAGGTATCCTGCACCCATAGAAAATCTGCACTCAATACAAGAGTAAAAGGTATATCACAAAAAAGTAGAAGGTTTTCGTGCCTGCCGGTGTACCTGCAGTGACTAGTTCACACATTTCCTTTCCTTTTACAATGGTCCTTATGCTGATTTTTTTTATTTTGAAATGACAGGCAACTACAGCTGAAAACCTCAATCTTTAGTTCATTTCAAGCAAGTTAACTTTTTCTTGTAACATGATGACTTTTCTCTGCTTCTTAGGAGCACTTCCAGCATCACTAATGGCACTTTGTGTGGGTTCTGTGGTGTTATTCAGGATTTACTGTATTGCACTAAACACGATGAAAAATACACAAGAATCTTGAGAGATCACTTTTTACTGCAATACACAGTTTACTGGAGAGACGAACTGCTCACATGGAGATGCATCACGCAGTGTTTTAAGCTGACACAACACTTGAGTTCAGCCCAATAGCAACAGCTGATGGCTTTGAAATTATTACAGTAGTACAGTATGTACTACAGTTAATTTTATGCAGTTATGGTGTAATACTGCATCTTTATATTCCTCTTGACTGTGAAAGGTGCTATGTATGGTCTGTAAGGATATGCATAAGTTTTGATAAATTTTAACTTTTATAATAGATTTGTGTATATTTTATGGTAGTAAATGATAAGATTGACTAGTATCTACATATATTTTATTCATTCATGACATACTTTTTTCTTAATCTTAAAAATACTTCTAGGCTACACAGTTTGTGAGTTTTTTCAAATTGTTACAAGCCTCTAAAAACTTTCCAATATATTTATTGAAAAAAATCTGCATATACTTGGACCCACGAAGTTCAAACGTGTTATTCAAGGGTCAACTGTACTGTTAAACCATGATTCCATTATAAATTTTTCTGGCAATGGACATTTGGGTTGTTTCCAATTTTTTCAGTTCTGTAAACAATGTTGCCATAATATTATTATAGGTGCCTACTTCAGCACATATGCAGATGTACCTGTTAAAATTATATAAAAGGAAAGAATTTCTGCATTGTGGAGAAGGTGCAACCATCTTTATTAAAACACCAACATGCCTATTTTTCTTTGGGCTGCTTGCTAATAATAGCAATAATAATAATAATTTATTATTATAAATAATATAAATAGGATTTATGAATATAACATGCATTATTATAATATATTATATATAAATATAAAATAAATATAAAACTATAATAAATTTTATATAAAATATATAATTTTATTATATAAAAATAAGTGTCCATTGATAGATGAATAGAGAAAGATGTGTGTGTGTGTGTGTATATATATGAATATTACTAAGCCATAAAAGGAATGAAATCTTGCCACTTGGAACAACATGAATGGACCTAGAGGGTATAATGCTAAGTGAAATAACTCAGACAGAGAAAAATGAATATTGTGTGATTGATTTCACTGATATGTGGGATCTAAAAAAACAAAACAAATGAACAAACATAACAAGAGAAAAAAACAGACTCATAGATATTGAGAACAAACTGGCAGTTGCCAGAGCTGACGGGGCTAGGGGGATTGGTGAAATAGGTGAGAAAAAATAAGAAGTACAAACTTCCAGTTACAAAACAAATGAGTCATGGGGATAAAATATACAGCATGGGGAATAAATTGAAAGTATTATATAATAATATCATTATTAGTAGCAGCTTGTGGTTTTTTAATAAAGATATTCTGAATAACAGGCCTTTTCATGTATATAGCAAGGTTCTTCTCCTAGTTTGTTGCTTCTTTCTCCTTATTTTTTTGTTTTTTATTTATAGAAACAGATTTTTTTCATTTTAACATGGTCATATTTATGTTCTTGTTTTTGTTTTTGAGTCTTCTTTAAATATCCTTTGGAAACTAAAATTTAAAAAATTATACACAAATGTTATATTTTGCTTGATATATTTCAGCCTTGAATTTATCTGACACTAATTTTGAATGGTCTAAAGAATTTGGTTTTTTATAGAGTAAACTAAGCACTTTTTTTTTTTTCAAAAAGCTTGAACTACACCCCCTATCCTGATTGTCAAAACCATCTGTACTATATAGCAAATATTCTTTCCACTTTGAGCCAAATTCTAGGCTTTCTACTTTGATCATTTGGCATCTTTGTTTATCCCAGTGTAATACAACACTTTCCCAATAACTCAAATTCATTAATGTTTTGACATTGACTAAGGTAATAATTATGAACAAGACTATGGAGCCAAAATGTCCAGGTTCAAATTCAGTCTCTACCACTATATAAAAATGGACAAATTATCTATTTTTGCCATGCCTCTGCTCAGCTACAAGATAGAAATTACATTACTTATATAATTGTTATGGTGATTAAACAATATTTTAAACATAAGCATTTAAAAATAATGTTGGCGGGTAGAAAGTACTATGTAAGTGTAAGCATTATCTATTATTTTTGATATAGCAAATCCCTTTACTTCTGCCTCCAAAAATTTTGGTTCTTGTCTATTTCACATATATAGAAGTACATATGGAATAGACAAGGGCCTTGTTGGGGTCCCAGAACCCCTGGGACAGCATGGGGAGCCTCTGGCCCCTGGATCCCGGCCCCCCAGACTCCCACCCCATGGCAAGCAGCCATGCCCGGGAGCCCTTAGCTTAGCGCTGTTTGGCCACTTCCCTCTCTGCTGGCCCTAGAGCGTGGTGAGCCCAGCGGCCCGGAGCTGCGGGATAAGGCTGGATGTCTCTCTCTGAGGCGTCGCTATTGGGAGGGCAGCCTCCCCAAGCTGCAGCGCCCCGGGATCCTGTTGCAACCTTGGGAATCACGTTCGCTGGTCTGGCCTATTCCACGTATATTTTAGCATGAGCTTTTTAAGTTTCATGAGTATAACCAGTTGGTACTGTAAATGTAATTACACTAATTTTATAGGTGAATTTGGAGAGAAACGGTGTGTGTATGATACAAAATGTTCCCATATCTTATGTGGTACACCTCTCCTTCTTCCCATTCTTTCTCCTCCTTTTTCTCCTCTTTCTTTTTCTTCTCTTCTGTAATGTCTTTTCATAAAATTTTATATTGTTTTTCAAAAATATACTACACAGCTTTGTTAGCTGTAGTCATAAAAATGTAATATTTTTATTTTTTTAAGTCCTATTTTCTTCAATTTATGTTGCTTCTATTTTTGTTTCTGGTATATTGGAAAATAATTCATTTTGTATATTGATTTTATAATTTATTCCATATTGACCTAATAAATTCAAATACTTTGTCTAGAAAGTCTATTTAGTTTTCTATGGGAATAATGAAAATAGCTGTAAGTGATAAGTTTCTATTTCAATAGCTTAAAATTTTTATTTATTTTCCTTATCCTTTTGCTTTATTTAAGCCTTCAAATAAAATTTTCAAAAACAGTAATGAAAACACTCAACCATGCTTTTTCTCTTTTAATTTAAAAATAAACTATTGTTTAATGATGGATTTTTGGAAGATATACTTTATTCAATTTGGAAATCTCAGGTTTATTCTTAGTTTGCTAAACTTTCTTCTTTTTCATAAAAATACAATAGGTACTGAATTTTCTAATTGCATTATGATATCTCTTTGAGACATAAATGATTTAAAGTATTACTTTTCTAGATGTTTGCTTTTGAAATTTTTCATAGCTAACTTATATTTTTTTAATTAATGGAATTTTGATCACAAAAGGTAGTCTATATATTAAGTCTTTGAAAATTGCTAAGTCTTTCTTCAGTGCTTAGAATGTGGCCTTTTTTTTTTTTCAATGAGTAGGTTTATGGTTAATTTGTTGGCATCTTGTTGAATTCTGCTCATTTTTTATTTATATGTTTTAAGACTATAACATTAATTTTTTACATTTGTTAAAAAATCAAGAGAGAGATTTAGAGTTTATCATATGATAATAGAATACACAATACATGCCCCAAATTATATATGTTATTATAATATGATGACTCTGCTTGAAAGTATATTTTGTCTAACAGTAATCTGGCTATACCATTTGTTTTCATTGCTATTTGATTAGTATAATTTTCTTTTGTGTTTTTAGTTGCAGTCATTTTTTAATATTATGATTATGTTTATAAGTAGTGCAAAGTTGATTTCTGTTTCTTTTTATTTACTCCTATGACTTTTGTCTTTTAACTGGAAAATTTAAGTCATTTACATGTATCACAATTATGAATGCTTTTGACTTGTTGCTAAAATTTTATTGTCCTTCTATTATTTTTCTTAATCTCTTTTGTTGCCTTCTTTGAATTTAATAAATGTTTCCTTTTTTCCTCTCTAATGGTCTTAAAACTACATACTCTATTTTTAAGTTTTTATGCTTAACACATATATATATGTTTAGCATATATATATGTTAAGCATAAAACATATATATATATGTTGACATAGTGTATGTGCATACATACACACAGACATATGCACATACACACATGTACACATTCACCACTACCATTAGTCTTAAGAAGTATATAAGGCTGTTAGAACCTTAGAACTTCTCAGAACTAAGAACTGTTTTTGCTTTACATGTTACTGTTGTCTAATATTTTACTTATGACTTATATTTCACTCCCAACATGTATTGGGTATTATTAGTGTTCTATGTTTAAACTACATACATATTTATCAATTCCTTTGCTCACTGTTTCTTCTCTTTTTTATTTTTTTATTGAAGTATAGTTGATTTACAATGTTTCAGGTGTACAGCAAAGTGATTTAGTTATATACATATGTATCTCTATTCTTCTTCAGATTCTTTTCCAGTCACTATGTCTTCTTATGTTTCATCCCTTCTTTCATTTCTTTATATTATTTTACTTTATATTTCCTAAAGCAAATTCTTTAGACATTTATTTAGTAAGTATTCATAAATGGTAAACTCTATCAATTAATATTTATCTAAATTCTCTTTATTTTATCTTTTTTATTAAATAAAAATTAAATGTCTATAAAATTATGGATGGGCAGTTATATTGTCTCTGTATTATTAAGAGCTTTTTCCCTCTCTTCTTATTATTTTGCTCTTGTCTATAGTCTATTCTTGTGATTGATAGTCTGCTGTCAGTCTGATCATCATAATTTCTACTTAAATTGCCTTTCCTTTGTGGCTGATTTAAAATCTTCTTTTTAAAGAGGAATTTTTAAAGATGGTGACACAGGAGGTTCCTGTACTCCATTCCTCCCACAAACATTAAACATACAGCCATACATGGAGCACTTCTCTCTGAAAGAAAGCCAGGAACTAACTGAGTGACTTCTACACATTGGATGAACAAGAAAAGACCCATATCAAAAGAGGTAGGAAAGTCTGGGTTTTCCAGACAAGTAAAAGCTGAAAGAGTTCCTCACCACTAGATTGGCCTTATAGGAAATATTAAAAGGACTTCTTCAAGATGAAGCAAAAGAACACTAATTAGTAAAAGGAAAACATATGAAAGAATAAATCTCACTGGTAAAAGAATAAATCTCACATAGTTAAATTCAGAGTATTCTAATGCCATAATGGTGGTGGGTAAGTCACTTATAAATCTAATAAGAAGGTTAAAAGACAAAAGTAGTAAAAATAGCTATACAATAATCTGTTAATGCATACACAAATTAAAAAGATGTAAATTGTGACACTGAAAACATAAAACATGGGTGAACAGTGGTAAAAATACAGAACTTCAGTATGCACTTGAACTTAAGTAGTTATCAGATTAAAATAGGCTATTATATTTATAAATAGTTTTATGTAAACTTCATGGTAACCACAAAGCAAAAATCTGTAGTAAATACACAAAAGAGAAAGGGAAAGAAATCCAAGAATGCCACAGATTTGTGATGTGTGATGAAATCATCAAATCACAAAGGAAAAAAATCAAGAAAAGGAGAAAGTAACAAAGGAATTACAAAACAGCCAGAAAACAATTAACAAAATGGCAATAGTAAGACCATACCTACCTATAAACACGTTAAGTAAATGGACTAAATTCTCCACTCAAAAGACATAGAGCCTCCTTCAAGAGACAAGAAAAATCTCAAATAAACACTAACTTTATACTGCAAGGAACTAGTAAAAGAAGGACAAATGAAGCCCAACATTAGTAGGAGGAAGGAATTTACAAAGATCACAGTGGAAATAAGTTAAAAAGAGACTAAAAAGACAATAGAAAAGATCAATGAAACTAAGAGCTGGTTCTTTGAAAAGATAAACAAAATTGACAAACCTTTGGTTAGATTCATCAAGACTAAATGAGAGAGGACTCAAATAAATAAAATCAGAAATGAAAGAGATGTTAAGAACTAAATAGACATTTTTCCAAAGAAGGCATTCCAAAGAAAACATACCTGGACAACATTTACATGAAAAGGTGTTCAATATCACTAATCATCACGGAAACATAAGTCAAAATCACATCATGCCTGTTAAAATGACTATAAAAAACGCAAGAGATAACAAGTGTCAGCAAGGATGATGAGAGAAGGGAATGCTTGTGCACTGTAGGGGGGAATATAAATTGGTGCAGCCACTATGGAAAGCATTATGCAGGTTCTTAAAAAATTTTAAATTAGAGCTACATTATGATCTATCAATTCAATTTCTGAAAACAGGATCTTGAGGATATATCTGTATTTCCATGGACTTACAGCATTATTTACAATCACCAAGATATGTAAACAACCTATGTGTTTGTTAAGGTATGGCTAGACAAAAAAGATTTGGTATATATATCCAATGGAATATTATTCAGCCTTGAGAAAGAAGGAAATCCTGCCATTTGTGACAACATGGTTGGACCTTGAATGCATTATGCCACATGAAATAAGTTAGACAATGAAAAACAAATACTGTGTTATATCACTTATATGTGGAATATAAAAGCCAAATGCATATAAACAGAGGCTAGCATGGTTACCAGGGATTTGGGGGGTGTGAGAAATTGGAAGATGTTGCTCAAAGAGCAGAAATTTCCAGTTAAAAGATGAATAAGTTCTGGGGTTCTAAAGTACAGCATGGTCATTATAGTTAGTAACACTGTATTATATACTTGAAATTTGAAAATAAAATACACTTGACCTTTGAGCAGCCTGGGTCTTAGGGGGACCGACCCTCCATGCAGTCAAAATCCATGTAAAACTTAAGTTGGCCCTTCATATACATGGTTACTCTGTATCCATAGTTCCATATCCACAGATTCAACCAACGTCAGATCATATAGCACTGTAGTATTTACTATTGAAAAAATCTTTGTATAAGTGGACCCATGCAGTTCAAACCTGTGTTGTTCAAGGGGCAACTATAAAATCTATTTGTTTTTGGCACCTTAAATTTTTATTTCCATTTATGTAAATATTCATTATATATTCTTTGTGCCTTTTAATATCTTGACACATCTTTCATTAATTCTGGAAAATTATCACCTATTATCTCTCTGAATACTGTCTCTTCTCCATTTTCTTGTCTGCTTCTCTAAAACTGCTATTAGCATTCTTAAATCTTTTCTGTCTCCTTTCCATGTTTTCTAATGTTTATTTGCTGTTGATTTTCCATCTGTGCCAATCTAGGTAATTTCTTCTGTTTTATTTTGAGCTTACTAAAGTTTTCTTTAGCTGTATCTAAACTGTTTTTCTGATCCAATGACTATATAATTTCAGTAATTGTATTTGTAATTTCAAGAAGTTCTATTTGATATTTAAATAATATACTTCATAATTTGGGGGGACTTGTTCTATTGTCTTCCTTTTCATATTTTAATTTTTATCCACTAAATTTTAAATATATATTTTATACTCTATATTCCAAAATCCTAATCTGAAAATTCTGCGAGTCTAAGTCTTCTCAGTCTTTCACTATACCACATTCATTTCTGTGTTGACTAATTTTATATTGTGTGTTAATATCTGTTAAGCTTTATACATAGGAATTTTGTGCAGTCCTAGTTGAGGGTCATTGTACAAATAAGTTGTCTTTGCTTTTGGTTGGTATCCCAAGGATCTTCAAAGCTATAAACTCATGAAAATGTAGATGTTTAGTTACGATTTCATGGGTAGATATTTTCCAACTGGAGTTCAGGTTAAACATGATTTTTCTTTTTACATTCCTCTACTGGCAGTAGATATCTCTGTGCCAGCATTATTCAGGCATTTTAGTTCTGACTTCCCACTTTCATGGACCCCCCCAGGGCTTCAAGTCCTCTACTGATGCAGCCATTAATATCCAAATTCTTGAACACAAAGGTTGGGGGAATTTCTGAAGTTAACTACACATTTACTTGTTTTTGTTTTTTTTTTTACTTAATTTATTTATGACTGCATTGGGTCTTTGTTGATGAGCATGGGCTTTCTCTAGTTGGGGTAAGCAGGGGCTACTCTTCGTTGCAGTGCGTGGGCATCTCATTGCGGTGGCTTCTCTTGTTGTGGAGCACAGGCTCCAGGGGCGTGGGCTTCAGTAGTTGTGGCATGTGGGCTCAGTAGTTGTGGCTCACAGGCTTAGCGCAGGCTCAGTAGTTGTGGCTCACAGGCTTAGCTGCTCCGTGGCAAGTGGGATCTTCCCGGACCAGGGCTCAAACCCATGTCCCCTGCATTGGCAGGCAGATTCTTAACCACTGCGCCACCAGGGAAGTCCCTACACATTTACTTCTAATTAACCACTTTAGTCTTGGCTTTCTTTTCATTTTAGTATGTAGAGACTTTCTTTACTTTCTCGTGAGCTAACTCATATAATTGAGGGAATATTTATAATATTTTAAACCAGCATTCCTAAGTGTCTTTTATGAGGAGGTTATTTGAATTATTTATTCTGTCATATCATTTAACAGTCTCTCTCAATTAATGTGTGTGTGTGTGTGTGTAATTGAACATTTTTACTGATCAATAGGACCAGTGTTGACTTAACTGTTGGAAAAAAAATCACCACAGTTCATACATGCTAATATGCATTATTTGCTGAGAGCACACGTAGAAGACATATGTGCTACATACAAGATACACTTTTTTCCCAATTTATGCTTTGCAAAGGACATACAAGTATAATGCCTTCTTCCTTTAAAAATGATTATCCAGTAGAAAATTTACGATTTGTTGTGGCTAAAGTAGGTGAAAAAAGACAAATGGGCTTCAAATGTCATTTTGAATTTTACTTAAGTTATTTTAAAGATTGTGTCAATTTAGGAAAGAGCTCCTCATGGATTCTTAAAGAAGCCTTTGGGAAGTAGGCACTGACTATACACAGAACACCACCTGTAAAACTGAGACAAAAAGATTACCCCATTTCAGCTCTAGAAAGAGGAATATTAATAAAAGCCTTTTATGGATAGTATAAAAATGAGCATTTGAACTCTTCTACAATGTCAAAAATCATTTTTTTAATGGAGAGCATAAACTAAGTGAGAGAAAAAATAATATGGCAAAGATTAATATCTTACAATGACTGTACAAAATTTCTCTGAGTGCTCCTTTATTTCTTTTCCATTTTCTTTTATTTCCATTTGCTCCTAAATCACTAATCACCTAATTTCCAAAAGGCACAGTCAATACTGAAGTCATTTACTAACCTGATAGTCTGAGTATCATATGCCACATTACATAACTCTATATGCCAATATAATCAAAATCTTAATGAAACCCAATTAAGCTGTCTGTGCTGTGGCTCTTCAGGTATCTTGTCTCTTTATTATAGAAGTCAGTCTCATTTGTTAAGCCCTTTATAAATTTGAACTAAGCCAAGAAATATTTACCTAAATGTTTTATTGAGATCCTGGGAAAATAAACCAATTCTTTTCTCTATATTCTTAATTTTTTTCCTATTCCCCTCTGCCTATTTTTTTGTTCAATTCTGTGTTGTGTAAAATTCAAGTTGGGTTGATTTTTACTATTGTGAGAAATATATGTACACATGAGTGATAAAATACATGTGTCACTTAAATAATAAGTATTAATGAATATTTATATAACCATCACCTTGCTCAAAAAACGATAATATTTCTGGCACCCTTGAAGCTTCTTAATGTTCCTCTCCCAAAATATTTTTTCCTGAAAAAATTATCACTCTCCTGATCTCTGTTATAACAATCCTTTGCTTATCTTTTATATTTTACTATGTATTTACCCATTTATAACTTTGTTTTAGTTTGTCTGGTCTTGAAATCTACATAAATTAACTCGTACTATATATAATTGTGTGCCTTCTTTCCTATGGTAAATATTATGAACTTGTTTTATATTGTTGTACATTGCCTGTTTTAAACAGGGTTCTCCAGAAAGCAAAAACAAGTGTGTGTATATATGTATATATATATATATAGAGAGAGAGAGAGAGAGAGAGAGAGAGAGAGAGGGAGAGATTTATTAGAGGAATTGGAACAGACAAATATGGAGGCTGAGAAGTCCCACAATGTACAGTCTGCAAGCTGGAGAACCAGGAGAGCAGGTGGTGTAATTCAGTCCAAGTCCAAAGCCAGGGCAGCCAATGGTCTAAGTCCCAGTCTAAATCGAAAGGCCTGAGAACTAGGAATGCTGACTTCAAAGGGCAGAACATAGATGTCCCATTGAAACAGAGAGAAAATTCACACTTCCTTTGCGTTTTTTTCTATTCAGGTCCTCAAAGTGTTGGATAATGTCCACCAGCATTGCTGATCTTTACTCAGTCTATGAATTCAAATGCTAATCTAATTTGCTTCCATGTTCTGGCAATTGTAAATAGTGCTGCAATGAACATTGGGGTGAATGTATATTTTTGAATTTTTAGTTTTTTAAGGAACCTCTATACTGTTCTCCATAGTGGCTGTACCAATTAACATTCCCACCAACAGTGTAGGAAGATTCCCTTTTCTCCACACCCTCTCCAGCATTTATTGTTTCTAGATTTTTTTGATGATGGCCATTCTGACTGGTGTGAGGTGATACCTCATTGTAGTTTTGATTTGCATTTCTCTAATGATTAGTGATGTTGAGCATCTTTTCATGTGCTTTTTGGCCATCTGTATGTCTTCTTTAGAGAAATGCTATTTAGGTCTTCTGCCCATTTTTGGATTGGGTTGTTTGTTTTTTTGATATTGAGCTGCATGGGCTGTTTGTATATTTTGGAGATTAATCCCTTGTCGGTTGCTTCATTTGCAAATATTTTCTCCCATTCTGAGGGTTATCTTTTCATGCAAAAACTTTTAAGTTTGATTAGGTCCCATTTGTTTATTTGTGTTTTTATTTTCATTACTCTAGGAGGTGGATCAAAAAAGATCTTGCTGCAATTTATGCCAGGGTGTGTTCTGCCTATGTTTTCCTCTAAGAGTTTTATAGTATCTAGCCTAACATTTAGGTCTGTAATCCATTTTGAGTTTATTTTTGTGTATGGTGTTAGGGAGTGTTCTAATTTCATTCTTTTACATGTAGCTCTCCATTTTTCCCAGCACCACTTATTGAAGAGGCTGTCTTTTCTCCATTGTATATTCTTGTCTCCTTTGTCATAGATTAGGTGACCATAGGTGTATGGGTTTATCTCTGGATTTTCTATCCTGTTCCATTGATCTATATTTCTGTTTTTGTTCCAGTACCATACTATTTTGATTAGTGTATGCCCATCAACATAGGAATGGATAAAGAAGATGTGGTCCATATATACAATGAAATATTACTCAGCCATAAAAAAGAACAAAATAATGCCATTTGCAGCAACATGAATGGACCTAGCGATTGTCATACTGAGTGAAGTAAGTCAGACAGAGAAGGACAAATATCGTTTGATATCACTTATATGTGGAATAGAGTCACAGATATAGAAAACAAACTTATGGGTACCAGGTGGGAAAGGGAGGGAGGGATAAATTGGGAGATTGGAATTGACATATACACACGACTATATACACTACTATATATAAAATAGATAACTAATAAGGACCTACTGTATAGCACAGGGAACTCTACTCAATACTCTGTAATGAAAAGAATCTAAAAAATAGTGGATATATGTATATGTGTAAGTGATTCACTTTACTGTATACCTGAAACTAACATAACATTGTAAATCAAGTATACTCCAATACAAATTTTTTAAAACTGCTAATCTCTTCCAGAAACACCTCACAGACACACTCAGAAATAATGTTTTACTAGCATTCTGGGCATCCATTAGCCTAGTCAAGTTGACACACAAAATTAACCATCACACAGCCCATTCATTTTTGAAGAGGTTCAAAACATGTTATCCTGAAAATATGCCACTTTGGCATATTAACTATTTTGAGCTTGAAAGCACTAGAGAAACAGCAGATGCAGGAAGGGCTCTCTGACCTTCCCCTTTCTACCTAAAAGCAGGTCATAAAATTAACCATGAGAAAGGTGCCCTCACTGTACCAGGAAGAGAACATTCTTATCACTGGAGACTGAGGGGTGGTGTCAAAACCGATCTGTACAAACAAATCTATTAAAATAACCCTTATCTTCTATTAATTTTTGCTATATATTTCCTATTCACTTTCTCATAATTTACTTCCCCTAGCCCATATATCTTTGTTTTGTCACTTCTCCACAAATGTATCATTTCTTTGTTAAAAGTGAATAAGCTCTTGGTCCTAACTGCTTATTCAGGATTTCGTTTTCCTTATGAAAACTCCTTTGTGCACATAAAATTATTAGTAAAATTGGTGTGTTTTTTCCTGTAAATCTGTCTTATGTAAGTTTAATTTTCAGGTTCAGCCATAGAATCTAAGAGAGTAAGTTTTTCCTCCCCAATATTTTCATACTCTACGGCTTTATATTGCTTGAATAAAAATTTATCCATTCTATGAATGGTGAACATATCCAGTTTCAGACTAGTCTGAAAAAACTTGCTGAAAACAATCTTGTACATGTTTTCTGGTACATGTGAACAAAAGTTTTTCTAGAGTATATATGCATAGAATTGAATTGCTACATTGTAGAATATGTGTAATTTAAAATTTCCTAAATAGTGTTCCCAAATACTGTACTAGTTTGCACCCATAGTATCCACATTTTCATCCACACTTAGCATTTTCAGGTATGTTTAAATGTTTGTTAATCTGGTGGGTTTTTAATGGAACCTAATTGTGGTTTTAATTTGCATTTCTCTGATTACTAAATGAGTTGAGATTTTTTCACATGTGTTTGAGGGATTTTGATTTCCTCTTTTCTGTAATACCTAGATTAAAAAATTAAATTTAGAAAGCACATTTGGTAAAGCATATTCTATCAAGTTAAACATGTCTTTCAAACCTAATCAATCTATAGGGTTTGTTGGCTTATCTATGCTTCTTGTTAGACTCATATATATCCCTGCATGTAGTAGTTAAGACTCCTTTAGAATTCAGAGGATTGAGTTAAGGTTTAGGAAATCCGGTGGAGTACAAAAGAAAGAAAATATAATACTTAGATGAGTAAAACTTGTTGATCTCAGAGAGTTTGTTAATAAATTTGAACTGATTTTCTAAAAACTTAATAAAAAATATTGAAGATATGTAGCGTAAGAGACTTATCTAAGTAAATTGAAACTAGTTTATGAAGTTTTCATGGAAAATGTGCATTTTAAGTTAGGTTTGAATCTTCCAGTTAAAAAAAAAAAGTTTTATTGAACACTAGCCAAGTACTTGTGACTGTTTGAAGTAGTTGGAAAAAGATAAGTTATGAAAAAGTCTTAATATAATGGTCTAACTATCCACTGTGCTTAAAGGATGAGATTATCACAGATAATTATAGATAATGTAATGATGAAATAATTGTAGAAAATATAAATTAACTTTTTAATACACCCTGTGAGTACTGGAATTCATAAAATGGTCTACCTTTAGACAAGAAAAAAATGAGATGATAGTGTCTTTGTCTTTAAAATGGGTGAGTTGTGGACTGTCAAAAGAATCTCAAAATGAGTAAATAGTATGGATGGATAAAGGTGAGGCAAGGGAGATTTTGGTAGAGGAGAAACATTGAATATTCCTTCAAAGGAAACGCTAAGCTTGACACTCATTGCCTGTACATGTCTTAGTTCTTCTAGTATTTTAAATGATGTCAATTTTACTTGAAGAAATAGTGGTGTTAGATAAATGTTGGTCTTTAGGGTAGGGTCTGATAATATTATCTCTAATGTCTAAAACTAAATGTCTACTTTTCATGCTTAAAATAAATGCCTTTATTTCCTTATGTGCACACCATCCATTCTGAAGAAAAAAATCTGGCAATTATTTAGTTAGTTTGTTCAATGCATCTAGTTAATTAAAGTAGCAAATTCTGTGGGGCTAGAATTATATGGCATTTCCTCATTTAAAAAAAAAATGACATTGTTACTGTATAAGTAAAAGTTATGGTCTGGTAACCAGAAACTCTCAATTCTCAGTCACTTGTGAGGACAAAGTAGATTGCATTTTTAATTTTTTATTTTCTGGTTGTTTCTCGTGCAAAAACACATCCTCATCTACAGAGCAACTCTATTCATAGAAACTTGAGAGTCACAAGTGGACCTAGGCTGATGGGGCAAACACAGTTTGGAATATAGTTTGTCATTTGCCAGATGAAAAATAAAGCTCAGGAGATTTGTACAACAAATTAAATATTTTGCCAAGAAGTGTTACAAATCATTTACACACACAATTTGTGGCCAGAACTCCTAAATTGACTCCATGCAACAATAAGGATCAAGGAAGTATACTATGTGCCTGAAAGGTTGAGCATTAGAAGCAGTGAGCAACACTAAGCTTTGTCCACCTAAAATTACTACATTTTCACTTCACATAACAGAGATAACATCTTTAATAATGGATAAACTTTCTGGTTATTTTCTTTTATTTGTTAAAATTGTATAAGCAATTGAAATTTTTCTGGTTAATTTTCCTTATTATGTGATCAAAAAAATTTTTTAATGGCTTTATCAACTTGGGTTTTTAATTTAGTGTCAATACAAATAATGACCATCATCACTCACAAAAATTATGCTGCCTGTTTGAATGGCACAATAACAGCACCACCATTAGATGTTACTGCTTCAAAGGTTAATATTTAAACTGAACAGACATCAATTTGATGATCATTTATTATTTTGCTATCAATATTTAGATGAGTTCTCCTTTTAAATACAGGTCACTGATTTTATTCCAGTTAAATATAACAACATGCAGCTCTTTCTTATCTACACAAAATATGTAACTTGGGGGTCATGAAAAATATAAATATTAATAAGAGTATTCAACATCCTGAAGAACAATGGAGTCACACATGTACCTGCTAGAACTCATCTGAATCATATGGAAATAAAGAAAAATAATAATTTAGAGGTGATGATTCAGCATTGTTCTCAATGAGAATGTGCCTCTGAGAATAAATACTATAAAATCTTAAGTAATCAATCCATATTTTAATGCCTTTGAAAGGAGAGTGGGGATTCTCCAAAGAGTTTCCAGATCACTGAGAAAGAAATGAATAACATTGTTTGTGCAAGTGGTTGGGAGTTGGAAAATTAAATTGAAGGATTATATTTATTAGAAAAGAGACCATTGAGAAACACTGACTATGAAGGATTTATAAGAATTGATATAACCCTCTACAGTGTTGTATACATAAGACAATACATTCCATATTTTGTGGTAGTTTAACAGATGTAAAGCATAATTTTGACAAAATGCCCCTCTTTACCATTTGATTACAACTTAACTCATGAGGTGTAAATCTACTGTACAAAATATTTCATAGTATAAAATGCATGTGGAAGTCCTGTTAACAATCAATATATTATTTGTCAGGTATACATGTGAGTCTGTTTTGACTGTTTTCACTATTACTTTGTATTAATAATTTTGTCTTATGAAAAATATTTTAAATAAATTAAAAAAATTTTAGAATAGTTGTAGGTTTACAGAAAATTTGCAAAGTTCCTGAATATTCCTCACCTGTCTTACATTGCCATGTTACCTTTGTCAATGTAAAAAGTAAATGAAATTATTATATAAGACTAAAACTCATTTAAAGATTAAAGAACTACAGAGGTAACTATTTTAAAATATGAATAGAGAGATGAATTATATTACTAGAATCAAGTGTGCTTGAACAAATAAATATAAGCCAGCTAAGAATCACAATTATTTGGTGCTTCTATAAAGCTTTTTATAATCTCTTCATCCGAGGTAATCAGAACATTTTTAGCTGACTTGAAAGACAAAGACTGATGGGTATGCCAGGTTAAAGACACACAAGTCAGTTAAGGAGCGCTAGAAATTGATAAGATTTCTTTCATGAGGACTAACATTTTTCAATTCATTTATTCCTATTCTGATTAATTATGACACTATTTTGAGAGGATTCTGGCAGATTTATTGCTAATTAGTTTGGCTCATTCAAACTTGCTGCCTAGTACAGGATATAGTGACAGCCCTTATGTGGGGTTATATTTATTAGGAGAGTAAAATCAGTGGATTGGGTCCCTGTTTAAATGGATATTTTTAAGGAAAATTTCCTTCATCTAAACATGTATCCTCCTAATAATGAAAGACAATGTGTATTAAAAAAGGTAACTATTTTCATGTTGAGCTTTAACATTTTACATGAATAAAATATTTGTCCATTCTTCTCAGAAATTTTAAAAGCTGTGCATTTGTATCTATCAGTTATACTCTATTAAAATTAGTTATACTCTATACATTTTCCTATGGTATATTTTTAAGTAAAAACAACATTGAAACTTTAGTTTTGTTTTTTCAGGAAAATGGTAGAAAGAAAAATTTATATTAATATTTGCAGTTAAATCAGGAGAAAGATTTCCTTTATTGAAAGCGATTTTTGGGAAAAAAAAATGATCACGGTCTTTGTTCAGACCTGTGAGTGTCCTGCCCCTGTAACAGCCTGGTCTCCCTGCCGTCAATACCACCCCATGCCAATCCATTTCCCCGTCCTTTAAGTTTTATTGCTTTAAATCACTCATCTGATCATACCACCTTTAGTAAAATAAATAAATAATTTTTTTAATTAAAAAATTCATAGCATTCTAACTGCTGAAGAATGGGTTTTTACAGGGCCAAACAGTCTGGGACTTAGGTCTCTCTAGTTGAAAATTAGGGTCAGGTATGCCAGTGTATTTGCAGTGCCCTTATTTTCTCACGCCTATTGCCCTTGCATTGGTGTCATCTCAACTTGCAATATCTATCTGCTTACTCTTCATTTTTAAAGATTCTATTAGTACCTCCTCTGTGAATTCTTCCCCAATTCCCCAGGAGCACCTTCTTGCCTCTTCACTTAGTGCTCAGCTTATTCCTGATTAATGTGCATGCTATTGTTTGGACACTGCTTGTTTAGTCATTCTTCTTTTACTTCAGAATGTGTAAGAAATTTTGCATTTTGCATTCCTCAAGTGGACAGCATAGTCCCTGCCAAAGAGTAAACCACTCAATAAATATTGATAGAGGAAAGAGTAGGAAAATGTATAGTGATTTTAATTGCAGTAAAGAAAACAAATGCCATCAAGAAATACCTAAATAATTTCATCTTGTTTATAGGGTAAGAAATATTTTTCCTCAGTTGTTAAATATGACAGATACTGATATGACATTATCCCTTTAAAATTTATTTTTTTGCCTGCCAGAACATTGCAAGAGAAAAAGCCTTAGCTATGAGGCTTTGTTCATTTCCTCTTTTCTCATTTTGGAGGAGTCAGTTAACAACTGGTGCCTACATGCCTAAGAACTGATGTTACCTGGACATCTAACAGAATACTATGCCTCTACGTACTAGAAAATACAAAGAAGCAAGAGGATTAACATTTATAACTTTTAAGTTATGAATTTCTAAACAATACTTCCTGAATCTAGTTATGTGAAATCCTTTTTTGAGCTTCTATTTTCTTCTCATTTCTCTATTGCTGAAAAATTCTGATTCTTCCCCCCCCCCCCCCCCACTTTTAGAGAACAAGTAGTCTACTCTTTGAGAGTTAGAAGGATGGTTAGTGTCTCAACTTTGATAGAGAGTGTTACTTCACAAATGTAAATATGCAGTAGAGAGAGAGATCCATCTTAAAAAGAATGGTAGCTTTGACTGTTGGCATGTGGAGCTGACTGGGAGAAATTAGAAAAAAAATTAGACTCAGTCATTAAAGAGCCACAGCACCTTGGGTCAAAAGAGAAAGACTATGCAAAACTTAAAATGATATTTGAGTACGTAATGTTCTACAAGGTAGAAGAAGGCTGAAGTGAGCATATTCTTCAATACTATCTTCAGATATGGCTCAAGAGAATAATGGAGAAGGAAGTAAATCCCAGAGGGCAGAACTAAGGGCCATGGATCACTATAAGCTTTGGGGCTACCTTCAGGGAGTAAAAAAGGTGACTTAATCAAAGGATATTCTCTATCCTCCAAATTTAGCATTGCTGTGGAATACCAACCGTTTTGTGCCTCCAGTTCGTCTGCTATCTTGAAGGGGTTTTGTGTGTGTGTGATTAATTGGTACATACATACAATGAAGTATTACTCAGAATCTAAAAGTTTGTGCTCTAAGTCTATGAATCTGTTTCTGTTTTGTAAGTTCATTTGTATCATTTCTTTTTAGATTCTGCATATAAGCAATATCATACGATATTTCTCTTTCTCTGTCTGACTTACTTCACTCAGTATGACAATCTCTAGGTCTCTCCATGTTGCTGCAAATGGCATTATTTCATTCTTTTTAATGGCTGAGTAATATACCATTGTATATATGTACCACATCTTCTTTATCCATTCCTCTATCGATGGACATTTAGGTTGCTTCCATGTCTTGGCTATTGTAAACAGTGCTGCAATGAACGTTGGGGTGCATGTTTCCTTTCGGACCATGTTTTTCTCCAGATACATGCCCAGGAGTGGGATTGCAGGATTATATGGTAGCTCTATTTTTAGTTTTTTTAAGGAAACTTTATACTATTCTCCATAGTGGCTGTACCAACTTACATTCCCCCCAATAGTGTAGGAGGGTTCCCTTCTTTCCACACCCTCTCCAGCATTTATTGTTTGTGGATTTTTTGATTAAAAAACACATAGCTTTTAGTTCAACAATTCTAACTCTAACAACTTATCATAAAGATATACTTATATATAAGCAAACTGACCTATATATAAGAATGTTCAATACGGTATTTTTTGTAATAGTAAAAGAATGGAAATAATCTAAATGTCAGCAGGGAAAATAATGATGTATTTATGTAGACATTATAAAGGATTAGTCATTTTTTTTCTGGAAATATACTAAAAATACATTGTTATGTGAAAAAAGAAAGTGAAGAATAGTGTGTACTTGCTGACATACAGGTCAAATTTGAAAATATATTTACCTGAATACATATGATGTATAGTTAGGGTGACCACATATTTTAGTTTGCCCCATATATTTCTGATTTTCACCTGTTGTCCTGGCATAATGAAAACTTGTACACCCTTTTACTCTCACAAAAGTCTCAGTTTGGTTGATAAACTATATGTGTGCCTTAAGTTTAGGTGGTATATGCCTAGAATATTATTTAAGTATGCACAAGAAATACAATTATGGCTGCCACCAGGATTGTTGTGGGTCTAGGATGGAAAAAACACTTAATTTACTTTATATATAGTTTTTTGTAAATGTATCATAACCATATGCATGGTATACAAATTTGAAATTAATTGCTAAAATTTATTTCCATAAGATTTTTTGTAGAATGTGAAATTATTGTGAAATACAGGAAGAATGATTAAAGTAGCAACACAAAATCATACTGTGTTATGTGAAGAGAAAGAAGCAAATAGAATCATCATTAGAGAATATTTAAGTGTGCAATGACCTAGAATTGCGTTCTGCTGCTACAATGCCGAATTGTGGACCTAAGGCAGAGTATAATTTTCTCACTGACCTCTTGATGTTTTGCAAAAATAAAATGTGTGAGATAATTATAATGGCTTCCAGTAATTAAATAGACTCCTAATTTGTAAATAAATCTTGCATATTTTCAGTTCTCACCAGGATATAGTATCTATCTGAACACCATGGCAAAGCTCAGAGGACTTTTTTCCTCAAAATTCAATCTATTTTTTCTTCAGGCCAGAAGGCGCTCATAAAATCAAGCATTGTAGGACAAGCTTCACTAATTATTTGTTAGAATATAAGCTCCTAGTATGGCAGCAGCTTTTTCTGGCTGGTTCACTGTGATAATAGTGAACCATTAGCTATAATAGTGCCTGGCATATTATAAGGATACAATAATTACTTGTTGAATAAATGAATAAATGGATTAATTAAGAAAAATTACAATTTGACAGGTATTCCCATACTATAGTTTGGTATATAAATTGGCATAAACTTCTTTCAGGGTGAGTTATTTTAATAGAACAGAGTTAAAAGTATATTTTTTGAATGGGCAATTTTATTTCTAGAAATTTATCTTGTGAAGATACTCATACAAAGCACTAGAATTCATACAACATATGTTATATGCTCAATGTGACATTACTGTAAATAGTAAAAGTGTCATAAGTATTCATTTATTTATATTTAGGGGAATAAAGTCAATTATTTTCTATTCATAAATGGAATATAATGCAGGTATTGAAAATAAAGTAGATATATATGTACTGAGTTTGAATTGATTTATAAGAAAGAAAAGGCAGGGGGAGGAAGGAAGAAAGAAAGGGAGGGAGGGAGGAAACTACCCGCAAAGAATCCCCAGATTGGCAAGGTCAAATATGAAAACTTTTAGTCAGCAATGAAATCAATTAAATGAATATCTTTTATAAATATATTTTTTAAGTTAACTGTAAATTTTACCAAAAATTTCTATAATGTATAAATATATATAGTATATATATATTTATTTGATCATGGTTTTATTTCCCTGTTACTAAGCTCTACAAAAGCTGGTGTTCTGATTTTTGTGTTCATTTCTTTGCCACTTATTCCAATTCATAGTAGACACTCAACAATTCTGTGGGTTTTCTTTTCTTTTTTTTTTTTGGTGATGTATCTAAAACTAAGCTATCAAGAGATATCTCAGAAATAAAGTCAAAGATCAGGTATGGAGTAATATCATATATTCTCTGTCATGTGAACTAGATATATTTAAAATAAGAGGGTTGGACAAGTTTCTCCTAATAAGTCTAGAGGCCCAGGGCTCAATATTTTGCTGACAGTACTTTGAGCTCCTGTTGCTTTATTATGTACATATAGAAAGGCACAGGCAGGCTTCAGCTTCTTTTGTATTTTAATATTTCCTGTGGCAATCTAAGCAGGGTAGCCATCTACATGCCCTTTGTGTTACATAATGCTGTTGACTAAGATCATTATGCAGATGTGTGAGTCTGCAAAAATCAGTGTCTAACAAGCATCTCCTGTTCCCCGCCTCCTGCCTCGTGAACGTAAAATAACTTTGATTTGGTTGGACAATGCAACTCCTATTGTGCACACTGTGTGTAATTCTCTTTGTTTTGTCTCATTGTCCATCCTTTGGTCAAGCAAAACTATCTGATTTAAACTGCTGATAGTCCACAGTATTTACTCTGTGGTAATGTAAGGCATGGTTTCATGCTGAATTTTCAAATTCAAATGACCATAACCCTAAACTTGGTAGAGATTGTGATTTTTATAACTGATTTTTAAAACAGTGTTTCTTCGGAAAAAAAGTAATCACCACTATGGTTTTTGGTGGTATTGATGTTAGTAAAGATCTTGGAGCAGTTTTAGAAATAAAATGTTATAGAGCTTTTATATAGGATTATTTGTGGAGACTCAATTTTACTTTACTGACATTTACACAAACAACATTTCCTGGTGTTCTGCTGTTAGAATAACACAGAAGGGAGAGTGACTCAGAGCCTGAAACCAACCAGAAAAATGAGAGCCCTGAGTGCTCATCCCACCTTCTGTGCCAGCACTGCCAGAAGGGCTTTGATGAGTTAACAAATGATAAATTTATGATTGGGTAAAAAGTGACCCACATTACATTTTTTCTATTATTTTTAAAGCCTAAGAAAACCTATTTAATTGAACTATTCATTTAAAAAATTTTGAACTCTCTGAGTAAGAAGGAAACACAGACTATAATTTAAATATTCCTTGACCTCCTGCTTTCAAAGAGGTTAAAGCACACTAATATTAAGGTAAAAATCTATTTCCAAATAATTATAGTCCTTGGGCTTGTGAGAGGGTAATATATTGAAAGGCATTAACTATAATAGATATGTGATAACTGCCATTTGACTGACACTCAGGTACTACTTGAAGGACTTCTCCAAGGACGGAAGATTCTTTCTACCTCATAAAAACCTGGATGCCCCCAAAGGAGGAAAGAGTAAGTGTTCTTGAGAGGATATTTATTTGAATATGTTTTTAACAGGGAATTATAAGAGAAATTATTATACTATTAAAATCAAGTTCATATGATATAAATAATAATATTTATAGGGCTTTTATAATTTGTCAGACATTTTAAACATATAAAAATTCCTTTAATTCTCCAAAGAACCATGTGATGTAATTTTACGAATAAAGAGAGTAGGGCCTAGAAAGGTTAAAAAATTCCCAAAGGTTCTACCTCTAGTAAATGGTAAGGCTCAGATTCAAATACAGGCAATTGGACTGAACATAGTAAGTTATAAAAACTAAAGATAAATTTCTACTGAAAGTATTTTTCTTTTAAAATTTGGAATGTCTAACTGATATGTGAGAATATTATTTGAGTTCCTATTTTACCTCCTTTTAAATAAGTTCTCTCAATTATAAGAGGTGTTTATCTTGGTGATTAGGTTTTATTAATGGCATACAGGTGAAAACAATTCCAAATTATCATATATTTTGCCTCTTAAGAGTTGTGCAGTCATTAATAGTGAAGTACAAGAAGCCATTTGATAAACAGAGGCCTATGTTCATAATATGTTGTACATACAATTTCTCTTAATTTGTCCTTGTGATTCATAAATAAATGAAACATTAGATGTAGGAAAGGCAGATTTTTATGTTTTATATTTAATAAAAACTATTTTAATTACTTAAGAAATGTATCCCGACTGATATACTTAGCATAGTACTTACTATATAGAATTTGTGTAATGAATTAATTTTTAAATTAATTAGTAAATCTAAGATTGCCTAGATATAAAAATCGCTATATTGTTTTTAAAAGTAAAACTATACTTTGGGACATTATAAGCTGTGGACAACTAGTCCTGATGTATTTCATATGAGGTAAAATAAATATTTTCACGAATTAATTTTTACTCTACATTATATTTTAAATTTAATCTATGACATTCTCATTTTGCATACTGATTTTGTTTTACATTAACCAGTTATCTGTAAAATGGAAATATCTTTGGACTAAGGGAAGCAAAAAGGGTTTGATGCAATCATATGCATTATCATCAACAAATATGTGATAAAAAAGTAGGCCTCAAAGCACAATGCTTACCTTTACTAATTCAAAGAATGTATTATTTAGAATATATATCCTAATGGAAGCTATTTGGGGAGAAATAAGAAGTATATATAAAAAGATAAATGAGATTTTTCAAAGGTTTATGGAAGGTAAAAATAATTTGTGAGATATTAATTCTGGGGAGACACAGACAAGGGAGACAGGTTTCTTGTCCTGAAGGAGTCCATTTTGTTAGAGGGTGACAATCAGTTAAGAGAAAAACAAAGTAGATTAAAATGACAAGATATTATGACAGTTATGAGAAAGGTAAGTGCCTTCTGTGGTAGGATAAAGAATGGCTCTGTGGACACGAGAAGATCTGTAAAATCAAAGCATCGAAAAGATAATGAGGTAGGATTTAATTGCTTGTACTTTCTTGTGTTTCTTTTGCATATGCATAACATACTAAAGAATTTTTACAAGCTGCACGGTTATGAAAGAAAAAAAAACAATGTGAATGTCTAATTGAAGGGGTTTTTAATAAGCCTTGATAATGGTGCTTAATTCCCACCTATATTTACTTGTTTCCTCCTGTAAGAGCACATGAATTCCCAGTTAGGGCAATGTTTTAGAAACTCAATATATTATGTAATGGACTACAAAGCTATAAATAACATCATAAATAAAACCAATCTAATTATATCACAACAGAGGCTAAGAATCCATTTGTAACCTACCAAAAGACCCAGCTGAAGAGACATATGTTTTCCTTAAAATAATGAAGTATAGAATGTGTGAAATTTATTTCACAAGCAAGCCTGAGGTTTTGTGTATGTCAAACTAGGGAGAGGCTATATGTTTTCCATGAAAGAGAAAAAGGATTACTTTTAATAAAATTAGAAGCAGAAAAGTTTCAAGCTTATTTCAGTCATGAGTATGCCATAGCTAAATTAAAATCCACAGTTTTATATCTGGAATTCAAAAAGAGTGTTTCAAATTGGAGGAATTTCAGCTATTTGTTTAAACATGGATGTTAAATCACTCAGAGATTTTCTTGGATAACAAAACATAATGGAACATACAGATGTTAGTCTGAGAATTTGTAACTATGTGTGTCCTGTTAATAACGGGAATACTTGATGACCTGGATTCCACTCACATGGAAAAATAAAAGAAGCAATGAAAACTAGATTCACTGCTTGCCTACACTTTATGTAAATATGATTCACATTACTCAGAGCTTCAAACTCTATTACAAAGGGAAACTAGGATTTGAAGCTTTCTTGTAAGCAATAACACAGAGAGCAGGGTTATATCTGGAAGTATTAACCTGTGTGTTTCCTGTGTATTTCTCTTCTTATCTTCCAGCATTTCATTCGAACCCTAAGCCCTTTTCATCCTCTCTTTCATCATACATAGAACTGACAAGTAAATACTTAGAGAAAGCATTGGTCTAAGTGATAAACTGAAAGATTCTACCATGTACTTAGAGAGCAAGTTTTTCTCCACCGAAAGATAATTTTAGGTCTGTGGTAAATGGGAGGGAAGGGGAACTGGTGGCATAGGGGAGATGCAGATTTAAAGGAAGGAGTAGAGAAGCAGAGCCATTGACATGAAAAAGGACAGAAGTTCCAGAATGTTGTTGATTCCAGATCCTCATCTATTCACAGCCTCTGGACCACTTGCCAGCTAGTAGTTTGGACCATTAAGTTCATCTGAATATGAATAGGTGGTCTTGGACATTCTGTATTGCAGTAGGACATGAGAAAAACATTTTCCCAGTCCCATTCTATGGCAGAATTGAATAAAACTAGTTTGGATTTCCCTATAAGTATCTCAGTGTTGGGACCTCTGGAATTTAATACATACCATTGAAATGACTTGTTAGTTCCAAATATGTGTGGCCTTTCATTTTACAAAGTGTTCGTGTGTATTTTTTTAAATAGTTTAGTTTTCTAGATAGCCTGACATAGTACAATCCTCTAGATGTTCTCCTCAATCCAAAAAAAGGGGACAGTTAGTCTCTTTAAAAATAAAACTATTTTTTTTCTGTAAATAAAAATCAGCAAGGGATTCTTAGGTAATATTTTTATGACATTCTCTATTGGTTTGTGACTTTCAGAATGTGAAGTATCAGCTTTCAAAAATCACATGAGAATACTACTTCAAAAGATGAGTTACTTGTTTTTCAGGTACTGTTATTGATATTCAAAACGGCAGTGTATTTATGTATGTTCAGCTCTTCTTCAGAGTAATGATGCTTATACTATCCTTCAGGGAAGTTAAGTAGGAGAATTTGTAAGTTTTATAATTGACTCCAAATTTCACTTTTAGAAGAATTTTACACTCAGTCATGTTTTATTTAACATCTCAGAATGGCAAGTGGATGAGTATTCCTGTATCACCAAGGTATCAATGAAACATTAATTTATAGCAACATGCAGAGAGGTGGAAAAAAACCTTGGACAGACTTTAGGTAGTAGGAAATGAAGAATAAAATTTAACAGGAATTTAAATATCACACAGGATTTAGTTTACAGTTATTATCCCAAGATAACTTCAGTATAGGAAAATAACTTTCCCAAGTCTTTCTCTATATAAGAAATCTGGTGTTATATATTGGTAAGATCCTCTGGAAACAATATGGTGCATGGCCCCAAATCAAAATAAATAATCACAGTCTCTGATTGGGTAATCTCACTTATGGAAATTTGATTTAAGGGAACAATTATCAAAAATATAATGCTATACACTCAGAAAAGTTTGGTAAAATTTTAATTCATAAAATCATAAAATTAAAAAAGTGAAAATCTTATGTCTAAGGAGGTTTTAAAGGTTATAATACATCGGCTAAAAGGAATGTTACGTAGATATTAAAAATTATAAATTTGAAGGAGAAATGAAAATTTTCATGCAAAAAGCACAGAATTACACTTTTAAAAATTGGTATTTATAACATGCTGCACAAAGTCAAAGTGATATAGAAAGAAAAAAATAGTTATTTGATTAGAGCCAGCAAAACTGTATAGAATGTGAATTGTATTGAATATATTGTACTGTGTTGAATACATATGATTAGGGGTTGAAACAAGTTCATATCAATTTTACCCCTTGACGAAGTAAGTCTAACGGTAGTGTTAGAATCACATTATTATTCTTATCTTATTTTTTTCAAAATTACTTTAATGTTTTTATATTGTTATTGAAAATGTTATTTTATTTTTAAATAAATAGGAATTATAAGTTAAATATCAAACCATTATATAAATTAAATATTACAATATTTAACCATTACCTTTATCCTCTATCCATCTAAGAAAGAAAAATCACAATTTTATTTATCTGGCTCAATTTTTTTTCTTAATTAGGCTAGGCATACAGTAGGAAACTGATAAAGATCTTGTTGACAAATGAAAATCGCTAGGAATTAGCCTGCTTATGCTAATCAATACTTGGAAGACATTGAGGCATGCACATTCATTAGAAAATCATTACTGCACATAAAAGATGTATTTGAAGCCACACTAATGTAAAACTTTAAAATATATGTTTATTGCACGTCTTAATAGGTGAAGAGTGATAAGGAAGGAGTCATTAGTGCAGTGTTTGTAAAGTGTGGTAAATGGACCATTGCAATTCTCTGTGGTCTGTCACGGTTTTCTGCAGATATAGCTGCTGCTGCTGTTTGCGGTGGCATGAGGGAGGGGAGAGAAGAAAAAATTTTCTTTATGTTTCCCAAATTGGAAATGTGAAATTTATATTCCATTCAGATTTTAATTCAATCTTGCTCTATTCTTAATCTCTACGTTGTTAAGGGTTTCCCATGAACTACAGAATCACATTGTCGAGTTTGTCTCTCTTATCAGTCTTTGAACAAGGCTCAGTGATTTTGGTCCAAGTGTTTCACATCATTTACTTTTTATTGTTTATGTTTAATAATTTATCATATGTCACATTTTACTGCTATTACTCTAATTTAAGATATGAATCAATGGCTAAAAAATAGTTTATTTAAAGTGTGGGGATAAACAAAGTACTGTGAAAAGCACATTCAAAATGACGTATGTAGGAAGTGAGTGCACACATAGAATGTGCAGACCATGTGCTGAGAAAACTCTAATTTCACAGAAGTGGCTGTCAAAGGAAATTTTTAAAAATCGGAAGGTTAAGGCTGAATATTTTAAAACTGGATGTTACTGGACAATTTCATTGTGTCTTAAAAATGTATCTCAAAGAGTAATGTAAAACCACTAGAGATTTTTCATCATTTTCTGTGAAACACAAATGACTTCTCTGGAATACAGTTGATATTTACACAACAAACATCAAATATTTTTTTCTAGTGTATAGATTGACACATTCTATATTTGTAAGGAGGTCTTATATATGTTTACAATATTATTCCAAGTTATTGCTATTAATTTTGTGATCATGCTTTTTATTGTACAAGTGATTGATTAGTCATTAAATATGAGGAAGAAAACAAATGTACAGAGGCTTCATGTACATTTTTATTCCTTAGAAGGAAAGGAGGTTTAAAAGTCACATTTTTGGCAGAAAAATATATAAAACCAATTTGAAGTTTGTTACAAATAATACACTCATAAAAATACAGAAGTAGCTATTAGAAAATAGTTTTTCATAAATGCAATATTGATAGTGTTATTAAATCAATGATATATAATGGGAAAACATTTACTGTATATGAACCTATCATCTATTTATTTTAGATGGTTATTATCAGTACACAGTATGTTTACACATGTGTGTGCACACAAAGCATATATATGTATCATATATATATACATATATGCATGTTTCTGTATGTATATCTATAGTTGAAGGAGAAGTGCTCTGCTTATTAATGAAATTATATGCATTATAAAGAAAAGGCTTCTCATTTTATAATCTATGCAGTAAGTTGGAAGAGGATAAAAAATGAGAGAGTTGTATGAGTAGCAAGAAAGTGTTTAAGTGTATAGGTAGGAATTTTCAGTATTCTCAGTGATTTTGCCTAAGATAACTAAACCCCACCACCCATATCATCTGATAGTTATTACCCTATCAGTCAATTATTTGCCAATTCATGCTAAACTTCTCCAAAAATGGATATTTACTTTCCTTATTTCCTCACCTGATACTTATTTCTCCTCTACTCCAATTTGACTTCAAGCACAGTATTGCCTCTGAAATAATTTTTGATAAGGGCCATGGTGGGCATGTTTAGCAAACAGGAAGAAGCTGCATTGGAATCTCCGATTAATTTAGTGATGAGTCAGGAAAACAGAGTGACTAAGAGCCCTTCCACTTATGCAACTGACTTTCATTTCCCCAAAAAATGCTTCCTAAGGACAGAGTCTTTTACTTTCATTTTGATGCCTTTCCGACTCTGCCAGGCCTGCTTTTGATTTCAGTATTTAAAGATAAAAGTGTATTACCTTAATCATCAGACACAAATGAAGAATGAAAGCAAGGATTCCATTTCTTGTATTTTCCTTTCTAGAAGATCCAGGCAACTGCTAATCATTATGTTTCAAGAAAAGAAAGAAAGAAAGAAAGAAAAAGAAAGAAAGAAAGAAAGAAAGAAAGAAAGAAAGAAAGAAAGAAAGAAAGAAAGAAAGAAAGAAAGAAAGAAAGAAAAGAGAGAGAGAGGGAGGGAGGGAGGAAGGAAGGAAGAAAGAAGAAAGAAAGAAAGGAGGGAGGGAAGAAAGAAAGAAAGAAAAAGAGAAAAAAAGAAAGAAAAGGAAGGAAGGAAGAAAGAAAAGAAAGAGAGAAAGAAAGAAAGAAAGGGGGAAGGAAGGAAGAAAGGAGAGAGAAAGAGGGAGGGTGGGAAGAAGAAGGAAGGAAGAGGAAAAGGAAAAGAAAAAAGGAAAAATAGGGCTAGTTTTATCTGGTTTATTATAACTATCTCTTGATTTGCATCTCATAGTTAACATAGATGTCAGGTAAAATCTATTTGGCTTCATATACCTATTATGGACTATCCCTCCTTTATTGGCTAATTTAGAAGTTCACTGCAATATCTACAAATGAGGCTGTATATCTCAGTGATAATAGTTCTAAACTGCATTTGGCACCTAATCTGCTTACTATCACTTCTTGGCATAATAGTAATTTTTTAAAGTGACTTTAATTTCAGAAATGCTCTGTGGATTCTAAAATTTTAAAAGCACTGGCTACCACCAGCAGAATGGCTTTTGGATAAGTGGATAATTATAACCTTTCTAATAACTAAATTAATTAGCTGCCCTGCTTTCCTAAGGAGAAAGCTTTGTACTTTGCACATTTCTCCGTAGCTATTTATTTGACAGAATGAGTGAGGCTACTTGGGATCACTTAACATGGTATAATAAAATGGAATCATGGAGTGATGGACTGAATTCCTTATGTTAGAACTAGACATAATTGAGACTACAAAAGGAACAAAATTCAAAAGGACATAGTGCTTAAAACTTCTGTTGTGTTTATTTTACTTTATTTGGTGGAGAAAATAATTTCAAAATTTATTCAAAATACTATCAAAGTTCAATCGTTAACAGATAAAGATGAAACAACACTAACATTTTGAAGAACAAAGATGCTAATGCAAGTGAAACACTGTGGCAGCCCTATTTCTTAGGCTTTCAAAACCTTCACTGTAGTACATAAGGATTGGGTTGAAGAATTTTATAATGCTTTATAAGAATACTTCCAGTACCATGTAATATGCATTCAGCAAACACACACATATTTCTTTGAAATAATGTGGCTTAGAATTTCAGGATGAAATAGTCCTCTTAAAATATAATGATGGGAATGTATAGCTGCTTCCTTTTAGGACAGTGATTCTAGACTCAGAGAGGCTTAGTGACAGAAAGATTGCCTAAAGGCTTTAAGACAAGTGAAATGATTTGACTCCACACAAGCTTCATAACAATACCCTATGAATGTAACTTCTGCATTTGTAGAGTATCTAGTGTGACTTGACTCAAGCACTTACCAGCTATGAAACCTTATAAAATTACTGTGCTTCAGTATTCTCTTTCATAAATGGAGATAATGATGGTACCAATTTAACAATGTTGTAAGAATTAAATAAATTAATACATGGAATTGTCTTAGAATCATCCTTAATGCATGGAAATCACTTAAAAATCTGTATCATATTGTTAATGTCTTGTTTGAAAAAATATGTGTAATACTCCTATATAAAAGTTAAAAATAGTTTAGAAGAAAAATACTTGAAACTTTGAAATTACATTTGTAATTATAGTTTCTGATGTATTTGGGGGCAAGCCTGGCACTAGTGTACTTTCCTTTTTTTACGTTTATTTCATTCAGTCTGTTTCTTGCCAAAGAAGGGATCATTTGTCTTTAAAAAAATAAAACAGCAAATGCAAAAAGTATATTTTCCCAAAAAATTAAGCACAAATTATGAGAGAATATGAACTAATATTTAGTGAGAGCCCCTATGATCCAGGCCCTGAATGTATCTCATTTTGATATTGAAGTGTCATGAGTCTGCGGATATTCCTTCCTTCTTTGTTGGAATAGCTCCCTCACAGATAAGACTCGCCTGCTGAAACTTTGCTTCCCTATTGATTCACTCTAAGTTGTTTTTCTGTCTTCTGTCTTAAGCAGACCTTCAAGTAACTATAGCTAATTAGACTTATTTGCAAACGGCATTCCAGCAATTTTCTACTTTCTATTTGAACTCCAAAAAATACTCCTTGCATCTTCATCAACTGTAAGTCTAGAAAATGACTCATATTACATTTTAAAATTGCTATTTGGAATGTCTTTTTCTTCATTAAAATGTTTTCTTCATGATGGCTTCAGGAGATTCAATGTATTTTGCTTATCCAGATCCAAGGGGAAAATTAACAACATGCTGCCTGTCAGTTATATCATATTAAATTTTGTAACTTAACCTGAAATCTCTTCATTGAAACCATTGCCATTATTCAATTGATTCACATGACATTAAATGAAATGAATCTAATGTTTAGAAGAAATTTTGTGCATTTTATTACACAATTAAAATTAAGGTAATCACCAGATTAAATTAGCTAAAAAGACTTTAAAGTACAATATCTAAAATCAGTTCCTGGATGACACATGCCAAAGTCTTTAGCATAATATTGAAATTGTATTATTTTGATTTTATCAAGAACTGGTAATTTTAAACCATCTTATAGAACTGTGGTCTATTCAAGGAAAAACTATGTGTAGATTGAGTAGGTAAGTTTTTAAGAAAAGTTATTTTACAACACTTCCTGCAGTTAAAAATTATACAAATAATATCCTGCTGGACAACCATGTTTCCAAAAGTTCCTAATGAAAAAATGCTGACTGTGCACATTTTAGCACACTTCAAATCCTTTGATTTGAGGTATTGAGAGTATGTTTAAAAGCATGTTCAGTTTACAAAGTAAATGCATTAAAATACTATTAGGGCTGCACTCATTTTAATTTTTCATATTATTTGTTAATTATCATTATAATTCCTTACCACTTAGAATAAAATTAAATATTTTAGCTTTATAAAGCTAATTCATTTATGAAACTTTGAGATAAGAAAGATAAAATTCAACTGGTTTTTAGATAAACATAGTGAGAAGGATGGTGAAGGAAGGGGAAGAAGAAAGGCAAAATCCAATCCATTCGAAATCTTGTCACAAAGGGTATAGTATTTGGTCTTTATCCTAAGAGCAATAGGAAGCCATTGGAAATACTTAAGCAATGAGTTGCCTTATTCAGAATTGCATTCTAAAATATCACTATTATATGTCAATGGTTAATTAGAAGGATCCAAGAGGATGTATAGGTACAGTCTTTAGATCTTTCTATTCCCAAAACTGAGAAGAAACATTGGCAGTAGCTAAAGGGGAGCATGCTTTTCATGTTAATATGTATTCAAGATATTTAGGAAGTGCTTCTCTGTTTTGGGTCCTATTTAATCACTTGGAAGTGAAATGAATATGACAGAAGATGTCCATGATCATAAAGCTCACATTATATTGCACCAAAACAGTCAGTAATTAATTTAAAAAATAAAGCAGTCAATTCTAACTTCCATTTGTAAGAAAATATGGAATCAAGAGTAATAACTTGGTGTGAAGATACTTTATGTGGTAAAGTCAGAGAAGGCCTTTTTGAAGAGAGATTCAAATTCCAAAAACTTGAAATGTTAAGAATTTATGTAGGAAAAAAAAAAAGAATTTATGGAGATTTTTCCAGGAATTTAGAATATCAAATATATAGGTTTTGAGGAATATTCTGGTATTAAAAAAAGATCAATGTGTCTACAGTTAAGTAAATGAGAAGCACAGTGGTATAAAAATAGCAGTTGAGAGGCGAAAGCTAAATGATCTCTAATTTCCTAGACAGATCAGATAAATCCTTACAGGCCGTGATCCCAGGAGTCTTACTGTTAGTGTATGAAGGAAAGACTTTAAAGGAGATGTGATATTTGATATATTTTTAAAACATCACTCTGGCAAAACAATGGAAAATGGGAAGCTGGTGAAGCGTGCAATAGTATAAGTAAGGAATGATGAAATTAGGGAAATAAGTTGGAGCCTTTTAAGCAGTACAGGTAAGATATGACAATAGTTTAGATTAGGTTAGTAGTATTGGAGAAGAAATTATAATATTTTTTCATATCTTTTGGAATTAGGATCAATAGGATTGCTGATTCAGTGATTTTTAAATACTTCAAGGAGATTGATTTAATTGGACCTGGTAACGTTTGTGTATGGGAAACTTCCCTGAATAAGGAGCTGGTGTGCTCTTTGCTAAGAAACACTGCAATAGGAATGCTGATATCAGTTTCAGACATACTGAGTTTTAAATTCAAAAGGAGATTCTATGTAGGATATTAGTTGAGACTTAGTTCCAGATACACATTTTGAAGTCTTTGGCCCACAGTTGGTAATTTAAGCATTCTAGGAAAGAGTATAGATTGAAAAGAAAATTACATAGGCTTAAGTACTAAAGCACACCAACATATTAAGCGCTGGTAAAAGACATGGAGATGAGAAAAGGGTCTGAGATACTTTGGGCAGAATTGTAGAAGGAACATTAGAAGAAATAGTGTGGAGTTATGAAAACTAATAGGAGAAATTGAAATGACTGATCAACCCTTTCTAATGTTGCTGAGTGATCAAGTAAAAGAAGGCAGAGCCTAAGTGTGCAGATTTGCCTTTGATAAAAGAGGGGGCTGTCCCAATATTATCAGATGGGTAGGAGGAAAGGAGAACTCCAAAAGCAGTTCAAATTGTAGATGCTTTAGAAAGAAGATGAGGTAGTTCCTGTTCAATATCTTTTATGTTCTCAGGGAAGTGAGGCCAATTAATGAGAGTAAATTAGAAGTGTAAGTTTAGAGAATCTAAGAAAGAGAAGGTTTGACACACTTTTGGAGAAATAAAGAAAAAGCTGATCAGAGAAATTGAGTGGATTTTTTGAATTCATTTTAGTGTGCAGTTAAGTTAAATCATCATGACTTTATGATAGAGGTACAGATTTGAATGTTTTTTTATCCAATCTGTGAGCAGTCACAAAAATTACATTTAGCTTTATTAATTCAGGATATGATAAAATATGGATAAAGGGCTTTTTGAAAGTCGCAAAACAGTTTTTGAACATCTAATATAAATTTAGTGTAATTTAAATGTGGAGAATACATTGATAAGGGAATTTAATGTATTTGAAAAATAGTCATTGAAGTTAGTATTTATATATTTCTAGGAAGTTAAAACAAGAGGTGGGTGATGTTTGAAAGATAATGAAGAATTCAATAGAATATGAGTTTCAAAAAGATAAAAGATGTAGTGGTAATACTTGAACAAAAAATCTGGTAGAATAAGATGATGTCAATAATCTGTTTATGCACCCAGCATACGAGCACCTCAATACATAAAGCAAATGCTAACAGCCATAAAAGGAGAAATCGACAGTAACACAATGATAGTGGGGGACTTTAACACCCCACTTACACCAACAGATCATACAGACAGAATATAAATAAGGAAACACAAGCTTTCAATGACACAATAGACCAGATAGACTCAATTGATATTTATAGGACATTCCACCCGAAAGCAGAAGAATACACTTTCTTCTCAAGTGCACATGGAAGGTTCTCCAGAATAGATCACATCTTGGGTCACAAATCAAGCCTTGGAAAATTTAAGAAAGTTGAAATCATATCAGGCATCTTTCCCAACCACAACACTATGAGATTAGAAATCAATTACAGGAAAAAAAAAACTGTAAATATACAAATACATGGAGGCTAAATAGTGCACTGCTAAATAACTAAGAGATCACTGAAGAAACCAAAGAAGAAATTTAAAAAATCTAGAAACAAATGACAATGAAAACACAACAATCCAAAACCTATGGGATGCAGCAAAAGCAGTTCTAAGAGGGAAGTTGTTTTTTTTTTTTAACATCTTTATTGGAGTATAATTGCTTTACAATGGTGTGTTAGTTTCTGCTTTATAACAAAGTACATCAGTTATACATATACATATGTTCCCATATCTAAGAGGGAAGTTTATAGCAATTCAAGCTTACCTCAAGAAACAAGAAATATCTCAAATAAACAATCTAACCTTACACCTAAAGCAACTAAAAAAAGAAGAACAAAGAAAACCCGAAGTTAGTAGAAGGAAAGAAATCATAAAGATCAGAGCAGAAATAAATGAAATAGAAACAAAGAAACAATAACAAAGATCAATAAAACTAAAAGCTGTTTCTTTGAGACGGTAAACAAAATCAATAAATCTTTATCCAGACTCATCAAGAAAAAAAGGGAGAGACTCAAATCAATAAAATTAGAAATGAAAAAGGAGAGATTACAACTGACACCGCAGAAATACAAAGGATCATAAGAGACTACTACAAGCAACTATATGCCAATAAAATGGACAACGTGGAAGAAATGGACAAATTCTTAGAAAGGTATAATATTTTAAGACTGAACCAGGAAGAATTAGAAAATATAAACAGACCAATCATAGGTAACAAAATTGAAACTGCAATTAAAAATCTCCCAACAAACAAACGTCCAGGAACAGATGGCTTCACAAGTGAATTCTGTCAAACATTTAAGAAGAGTTAACATCTATCCTTCTCAAACTCTTCCAAAAAATTGTGGAATGAGGAACACTCGCAAACTCGTTCTATGAGGCCACCATCACCCTGATACCAAAATCAGACAAAGAAATCATAAAAAAGAAAATTACGGACCGATATCACTGATGAACATAGATGCAAAAATCCTCAACAAAATACTAGCAAACAGAATCCAACAACATATTAAAAAGATCAAATACCATGATCAAGTGGGATTTATCCCAGGGATGCGAGGATTCTTCAATATATGCAAATTCAATCAATGTCATACACCATATTAACAAATCGAAGAAGAAAAACCTTATGATCATCTCAATAGATACAGAAAAAGCTTTTGACAAAATTCAACACCAATTTATGATAAAAACTCTCCAGAAAGTGGGCATAGAGGGAACCTACCTCAACATAATAAAGGCCATATACGACAAACCCACAGCAAACATCATTCTCAATGGTGAAAAACTGAAAGCATTTCCTCTAAGATCAGGAACAACACAAGGATGTCCACTCTCACCACTATTATTCAACATAGTATTGGAAGTCCTAACCACGGCAATCAGAGAAGAAAAAGAAATAGAAGGAATCCAAATCAGAAAAGAAGAAGTAAAACTGTCACTGTTTGCAGCTGACATGATACTATACATAGAGAATCCTAAAGATGTTACCAGAAAACTACTAGAGCTAATCAATGAATTTGGTAAAGTAGCACAATACAAATTTAATCCATAGAAATCTCTTGCATTCCTATACACTAACAAGAAAATCTGAAAGAGAAATTAAGGAAACAATCCCATTTATCACTGCAACAAAAAGAATAAAATACCTAGGAATAAACCTACCTAAGGAGACGAAAGACCTGTATGCAGAAAACTATAAGACACTGGTGAAAGAAATTAAAGATGATACAAATAGATGGAGAGATATACCCTGTTCTTGGATTGGAAAAATCAACATTGTGAAAATGACTATACTACCCAAAGCAATCTGCATATTCAGTGCAATCCCTATCAAGCTACCAATGGCATTTTTCACAGAACTAGAACAAAAAATTTTATAATTTGTATGGAAACACAAAAGACCCCAAAGAGCAAAAACAATCTTGAGAAAGAAAAACAGCTGGAGGATGCAGGGTCCCTGACTTCAGACTATATTAGAAAGCTACAGTCATCAAAACAGTATGGTACTGGCACAAAAACAAAAATATAGATCAATGGAACTGGATAGAAAGCCCAGAGATAAAGTGACTATATGTGCATGGGTTTATCTTTGACAAAGGAGGCAAGAATATACAATGGAGAAAAGACAGTCTCTTCAATAAGTGGTGCTGGGAAAACTGGACAGCTACATGTAAAAAATGAAATTAGAAAACTTCCTAACACCATACAAAAAAAATAAACTCAAAATGAATTAAAGACCTAAGTGTAAGGCTAGACACTATAAAACTCTTAGAGGAAAACATAGTCAGAACACTCTATGACATAAATCACAGCAAGAGAAATGGAAATAAAAACAAAAATAAACAAATGGGACCTAATGAAACTTAAGAGCTTTTTCACAGCAAAGGAAACCATAAACAAGACAAAAAAACAGCCCTCAGAATGGAGAGAATATTTGCAAATGAAGCAACTGACCAAGGATTAATCTCCAAAATATACAAGCTGCTCATGCAGCTCAATATCAAAAAAACAAACAACCCAATCCAGAAATGGGTGGAAGACCTAAATAGACATTTCTCCAAAGAAGATATACAGATTGCCAACAAAAACATGAAAGGATGGTCAACATCACTAATCATTAGAGAAATGCAAATCAAAACCACAATGAGGTATCACCTCACACCAGTCAGAATGGCCATCATCAAAAAATCTACAAACAATAAATTCTGGAGAGGGGGTGGAGAAAAGGGAACCCTCTTGCACTGTTGGTGGGAATGTAAATTGATACAGCCACTGTGGAGAACAATATGGAGGTTCCCTAAAAAACTAAAAATAGAACTACCATACGACCCAGCAATCCCACTACTGGGCATGTACCCTGAGAAAACCATAATTCAAAAAGTTATGTACCACAATGTTCATTGCAGGTCTATTTACAATAGCCAGAATATGGAAGCAACCTAAGTGTCCACTGACAGACGAATGGATAAAGAAGATGTGGCACATATGTACAATGAAATATTACTTAGCCATAGAAAGAAATGAAATTGAGTTATTTGTAGTGAGGTGGATGGATCTAGAGTCTGTCATACAGAGTGAAGTAAGTCAGAAAGAGAAAAACAAATAGCGTATGCTAACACATATATGTGGAATCAAAACAAAAAATTAGTTCTGAAGAACCTAGGGACAGGACAGGAATAAAGATGCAAATGTAGAAAATGGACTTGAGGGCATGGGGAGGGGGAAGGGGAAGCTGAGACGAAGTGAGAGAGTGACATTGACATATATACTCTACCAAATGTAAAATAGATAGCTAGTGGGAAGCAGCCACATAGCACAGGGAGATCAGCTCACTGCTTTATGACCACCTAGAGGGGTGGGATAGGGATGGTGGGAGGGAGATGCAAGAGGGAGAGGATATGGGGATATATGTATACGTATAGGTGATTCACTTTGTTATACAGCAGAAACTAACACAACATTGTAAAGCAATTAGACTCCAATAAAGGTGTTAAAAAAAAAAGTTTTTACTGTTCCAATTATTTTTGACTCCCTAGTACCTAGACATAGAAGACTGAATAGCACATGAATGCCATGCACCTAATTATTATGAAAATATATTTTCATCATAAGTAAGTCAGAAATAGAAAAACAAATACCGTATGGTAACACGTATATACGGAATTTTAAAAGTAGTACTGATGAACCTAGTGGTAGGGCAGGAATAGAGATGCAGACATAGAGAACGGACTTGAGGACACGGGGTCGTGGGGGGGACGGGGAAGCTGGGATGAAGTGAAAGAGTAGCATTGACGTATATAAACTACCAAGTGTAAAATGGTTGGCTAGTGGGAAGCTGCTGCATAGCCCCGGGATATCAACTCGATGCTTTGTGATGACTTAACGATGGGATAGGGAGGGTGGGAGAGCGGTTCAAGAGGGAGGGGATATGGGGATATATGTATACATATAGCTGATTCAACTTGTACAGCAGAAACTAACACAACAATTTAAAGCACTTATACTCCAATAAAGATTAAAAAAAATTATGTGGGTCTTTGAAAGAGCTGAATTAGAATATGGAAGCATTCCTAGTTTATAAAATTTCTACATAAACCAAGGAATGAGTTTTCAACTTTCAGTTCTGTAGAGTCCGATACATACAGTCGTTCATATAACATTTTTAAGTGATATTTCTGACGTAATTGTAAATTCACACGCAGTTGTAAGAAATAATGCAGAAAGGTATTGTGTGTACTTTACCCAGTTTCTCATCAGTGGTAGCACTATAAAACTATATTATAATATTATAATCATGATACTGATATTATACAATCCACAAATCTTATTTAGAATTCACCAGTTTTGCATGTAGTAATTTGTTTGTGTCAGTGTGTGTGTGTCTATTCAGCTTTCTACAACTTTATCAATTGTGTAGGTTTGTGTATCTAACACTATAGTCAAAGCACTGACAGTTCCATCACCATAAGGATCCCTCATGTTGCCACCTTACAATCACACCCACTTCATTCCAACACCACCTTCTTCTTACCTCTAACCCTTGGGAACAACTAATATGTTCTCTCTAAAATTTTGTCTTTTTACAGTACTATATTAAAGAATAATACAGTATGTATTATTAGAGATTGGCTGTTTTCACTCAGCATAATTCCCCAGGGATTCATCTACTTTGTTGTTGTTTATTTATTATTATTATTTTTGTTTAGTATTCAATGATCTGTATGAACCATGGTTTAACCATTCACATTTATTCACTATTCATTATTTGTATACAATAATTTCATCAGCAAATAATATGTCATTTTTCCTTTTTTATTATACTAATTATTTATTTTTGAATGCTCTAATGCATTGGCCTGAACCTTCAGTATAATATTAGATAGAAGTTTTGAAAGCACGTATTGTGTAGGTTTTTGGTAGATGCTATATATTATATCAAGGAAGTTCCTTTTTCTTCCTGATATGCAGAGAGGATTTTTTTTTAATCATGATTGCATGTTGAAATGTTTTTAATGCTTTCCTTCATCTATTGGGATGAACATATGATTTTTCTCCCTTTTTTGGTTAATATCTTCAATTATGTCTTGCATTCCTGGAATAAGTTTCACTTAGTCATGATATAATATACTTTTGATATTTCCAGACTTGATTTTCTGTCTTGTTTTTAGAAGTTTTACACTTACACTACCAAATGTAAAATAGATAACTAGTGGGAAGCAGCCGCATAGCACAGGGAGATCAGCTCGGTGCTTTGTGACCACCTAGAGGGGTGGGATAGGGAGGGTGGGAGGGAGGGAGATGCAAGAGGGAAGAGATATGGCAACATATGTATATGTGTAACTGATTCACTTTGTTGTAAAGCAGAAGCTAGCACACCATTGTAAAGCAATTATACTTCAATAAAGATGTCAAAAAAATAAATAAATAAATAAATAAATAAATAAAGAGATTTTTGTCATCTTGTAAAGTTCTTATTATGATTATTATTAAGGATATGAAGTCTCATATAAAGAGTTGGAAAATATTCCCTCTTTCTTTATTCTCTGGAAAACTTTATGTGAGATTGGTGATATTTCTTCCTTGTATGTTTTGAAGAATTCATCTCCAAAATGATTTAAGCCTGCAGTTTTCTTTGTGTGAAGTTTTTAATAATGGATTCAGTTTTAAAAGAGATGTAGTAGTATTTAGATCTTTTATTTTCCTTTGTGCCTTAAATATTATTGTTGTTATATTTGTTAATTATGCATATATTTAAAAATATAATGCATTGCTATTTCTGGTTTGTACTCTCAGTACGTGTTTATATGTGTCATATTTTTACTCTTTTCATTGTTCATCATTTCAACTTGTATATTCAGAAGGGGTCATTATTGGCCTTTGAAGTTCAATATAAATTTTAGAATTTGTTTTGCCCTCTCTTCCTCTCAAGAAGACAAATTTGGCTGGAATTTTTATTGGAGCAGTGTTTACTCTAAAGATCAATTTGGGGGATAATTTATATAATATTCCATGAAATATTTATGTCTCCTTTAGTTTGCAGTAGTTTTAGTTTTCATTATACATCTTCTGTATACCATTTATACATTCCTTTCTATGTATTTGATATTATTGATGTTATTGTTCATGGAAATATTTTAAAATTTCATCTTCATTATGTTTCTGCTATTGTACAGGTATGCAAATACTGCACTTTAACCCTGTATAATCTGTTTACTCAGTAAATTCTCTTATGAATTTTAGTAGTTTTTTGTATATTCTTTTGTTTTCTACATATACACGTATGTGGTCTACAGTAGAAGCAGATAACTCCCCCTTCCAGCATTGTGTTTCCTTAAGTCCCTCACCCAACTCTACAAGATTATGAACTGCATTTTTTTTCTTTCAGGTTATTGCAGTTCATAGGTTTAGCAAGTATTTTACCACTACGTAATGGTGGGTCACTCTGACTCTAGCGTTTTATAACAGTTTATTCACTGTGCAACACCCTGCCCTAAAGACACTGCTACATATTCAGGGTTCTGTTATCTGAATAACTTTCACCTATGTATCAATTTCTGTATTAGTCATCTATTGTCACCCTAATACTACATAGCACACACCATAAACATCTCAGCAGCATACCTTAATCAAGATTCCTTTAGGGCTTTTGGGTATGTGTATTGGCTGTGGAATTGGCTAGACTAATTTGAAATATTCCAAATATTCCAATCTTAGGCCCAAGGGTATCGGCTACTTTGAATATGTTCTGATCTTGATTAGCATCAGAAACTCCCCAAAGAGATCATGGAAACTTTCAAAATCTCTTAAGACATTGTCTTGAAACTGGCTCACTGTTACTTCTACCCTAATCCCACAGATCAAAGCAAGTCATGTGGTCAAGAACAACAGCAACAGGGATGTTAAGTATATATTCCTCCTGTTGCATACAGCTTCATGATTTGGAAAATGTCTTGAGGAGACTAGCTTTATGTTTGAGATTGGAAATGTTTCCAAATTCTTTACTAAAGTCTTACAAAACCACCTAAATTTTGCCTGTTGTCTTTTTGCATAGTGGCACTCTTAATGGGCAAAACACTGATTCTTAGCTTCCTACCTATTCCTAGAATCAGTAGATACCCCCAGAGAAAAATCAGCTATAAAAAGTCTGCTCCATGGTTCTCCTGGAATCATGTCTTCTAACTCTCATTGCTTCAGTAGCTCACTGACGTCTTTTAACAGTTTGTATTTCTTAATCTATATTTTCTACTTGTTTTTATTTTTTGGCAATAGCTACTCCCTCCCTTCTAGAATTGTTTTTTAAATAAATGAGTATTTGTGTTGTAATTTAAACTCTTAGAAATCTGATTTGCTTGCTTTTTAACCCTATAGATATCTTCACTGTTTTGAGGTTTATTGGATCACTCCCATTCATGTTATTGAGAGACAATTTTCCACAGCATCTCTGCATATCTTGTATAAGCTTTTGTTCCCTACTATCTTTTCAAGAAGGTTTCTATAATGAACAATCTTAGAAAATATAGATAGTCCCCTTCCAGGGCATAGAACAGATTTATCTGCTGTCCAGTAATAAAAATAATGTCTCCTTCTGGGGAAAATGTTGGGTGGGTTTACTAGCTTCCTAAGATCTGAGTTTCTTAGCTGTGAGGGAGATTCATTGTGTGACTACTATTCATCTCCATTGGAACTTTTGGGCTGGAGAAATCAAGGTGAACATGAATTTCAAGCTATCTGCTTGAGTATTATGTCTTCTAGCATCCATGAAACTGTGACATGATAAATTGTTAGCTTGTAAGAAGAGTAAAATCACAGACCCCCTCACTGTTCTTGATATCAGTTTTACACTTTATTACATATGGATGTGTCTAATTTTTTGTATATCTTAAAATTTAAATAAAGGATATCATTTCCAAGACAATATTGCCAGTTTGATGCATGTCTAGTTATATTTTCTTGTTGGTTAAACACACATTACCCTGATTAGAAATGGAGTGAAACAACTTTTTATATGTTTAATGCTTTTATGATTAGTCATCTTTAAATTGCCTGTTTACATATTTTGCCCATTTTCTTTCATTTTACTTTCCTTTTTTAAAGTTTATTTCTAGGAGTTAGTTTTTTGTCCATAGTGTTAAAAACTAAAAACTATCTTTGTCAGTAATATGTTCTACCAATATCATCTCCCAGCCAATATCTTGCAGTTAACTATCTTTATGATTTCCTTTTATTTAAAGAAATGTATATATTGAATTTATCAATTGATTTATTTATCAAATTATAAATTATCAGTATTAGTTATTTATAAGTTTTTAAAATTTAAAACATATATATTTTAAAGTTTAAAACAACATATATCTATTTTTATGGTTTGTGCCTTTTATATCTTATTTAAGCAACTTGTGCTTAATATGTTGTTTTATATTTTAATTTAAAATATTGAATATTTGATTTTTCAACTAATAATTTTTAAAAAGAGAATTTGTTTTATATCATTTCTTTTCATATTAGTACCAATTGTGTAATTTTAATCTTTTATGTTTATATTTGGAAAGAATATGAAAATTAAGGAATAAACAATTGAATAGTAAATATTTTTTAAATCACTGCTATTATGTAATAGGTCTCTATAATTATGCTGATTTCTTTCAGTGTTCTCTATTCTATTCAATTAGTCTGCCTCCACCAATATACACCTTCTTAGTTTCTATGACTCTAAAATATGGCTTAATATCTTGTATATTTCTATGGTTAAATATTCCTCTTTTTCTGCTATACTATCTTCTTCATAAATTATTAGCCACGCATGGCTCTATGATTTATTTTGATTTTTATGATCATCTTGCCAAGATATCAAACACTATCAGAATCTTAATTAGAAACACATTATATATGTATACACACAATACATGTGTGTGTATATATATATACACATACATCTATATATGTAATAAGAATAAGTTATTGTTAAAATAGTTCTTTCAGCTATGAACATGGCATATCGCTCTATTATTTTTTAAGTATTTAATTTCTTTTAATGAAAAAATCACTGTTATTAACTTGTATTGCTGGGGAATCATGAAGGATATTGTTAATATTTGTTTTATTTCTCAAGTGTAGCACTGGTTTTCGAATACATATATAAGTTTTTTAATACTTATATATGTCATTCATTCATTCTGTAATATGAAAGAACATACACAAATAGCTAAAGAGGTTGAGAGTGGCAGATAATTTGGGAACCAGGACTTTGTATGTACAAAATCAGTCATTTGAATCATTTGCTCTTTTATAATGGGCATGTGATGTTGCTTTCAGAAAAAGATTACAGAGAGAAAAAGTTCTTGCAATAAATTTTTAGAATTTTTTCATTAAGTTCTTACCCATGGAACCCTCTTGCACTCTTGGTGGGAATGTAAATTAATACAGTCATTATGGAGAAAGATATGGATGTTCCTTATAAAACTAAAGAACTACCATATGACCCAGCAATCCCACTACTGGGCATATACCCTGAGAAAACCATAATTCAAAAAGAGACATGTACTACAGTGTTCATTGCAGGTCTATTTACAATAGCCAGGACATGGAAGCAGCCTAAGTGTCCATTGACAGATGAATGGATAAAGAAGATGTGGTACATACATACAATGGAATATTACTCAGCTATGAAAAGGAACAAAATTGGGTCATTTGTAGTGAGGTGGATGGACCTAGAGTCTGTCACACAGAGTGAAGTAAGTCAGAAAGAGAAAAACAAATACCGTATGCTAACACATATATATGGAATCTAAAAATAAAAATGGTTCCGATGAACCTATGGGCAGGACAGGTATAAAGACGCAGACATAGACAATGGACTTGAGGAGATGGGGAAGGGGAAGGGTAAGCTGGGACGAAGTGAGAGAGTGACATGGACATATATACACTGCGAAAAGTAAAATAGATAGCTCGTGGGAAGGAGCTGCATAGCACAGGGAGATCAGCTCGCTGCTTTATGACCACCTAGAGGGGTGGGAGAGGGAAGGTGGGAGAGAGGCGAAAGAGGGAGGGATATGGGGATATATGTATATGTATAGCTGATTCACTTTGTTATACAGCAGAAACTAACACAACATTGTAAAGCAATTATACTCCAATAAAGATGTTTAAAAAAAAATTCTTACCCATGTTTTAAGTTTAGTCCAAGAACCTTATATTTTATTTGTCAATACCAAAAAATTTTTAAAATCAATTTCCTGTTTGCCAATTACTAGTATACAAGTGGACGTTTAATTATGTGTGCTGATTGTACATCCAAAACAATGGCTAAACTCTCTAATTTGTTCTAATACATTTAAAAAAAGTTCTGGAATTTCATATAGACAACCACATCACTGCAAATGAAGAAACGTGTTCCTTCTATTTTATCTATCTATCTATCTATCTATCTATCTATCTATCTAATCTAGTCATTGGCTAAAAGTTCAAATGTAATTTTTGTTTCACTAAATTTGAACATCTTTTTTTCACAATGTCAAGTGAAATGCAATATATATCTTTTTTTTTAACTGTTTATTTTATTTTATTTTTTTGGCTGCATTGGGTCTTAGTTGCGCGAGGGCTTTCTCTAGTTGTGGCAAACAGGGGCTACTCTTCATTGTGGTGCGTGGGCTTCTCATTGTGGTGGCTTCTCTTGTGGAGCACAGGCTCGAGGCGCGGGCTTCAGTAGTTTTGGCACGCGGGCTCAGTAGTTCTGGCTCGTGGGCTCTAGAGCACAGGTTCAGTAGCTGTGGCACATGGGCTTAGTTGCTCCGCGGGATGTGGTATCTTCCCAGACCAAGGCTTGAGCCCATGTCCCCTGCATTGGCAGGCGGCTTTTTAACCACTGCGCCACCAGGGAAGTACAATATATATCTTAAAGAAATATATTTTCTGCAAGCCTTGTCTTGTAAATTGACTTGATTCCTCTACTGTAAGATATGGGCAATGTTTAATCTGTTTTAGTTTTGGATATATATTTAACTGAAAAAGAAATCTAGATTCTCTTGGCTTTTTTTCCCCTCCCTCAGCTCTCTCAGCATATTATCCCCCATTTTCTGGAAATTATTATTATTGATGAAAAGTCTAGGATCATTCTCATTGCTTTTCCCTTTGTAGAAAATTTTTTGCTATTTTTTAGGTTTTGCTTTTTGTCTTTACATGTTCTGTCATTTTATCACTAGTTGAAGGTCCATTGTGCCTCTTATCTAAAGACTCTTGTCTTTCTTCAACCCTGCATCTGTTTCAGCCATTATCACAATATATATTGTTTTTTCCACTTTTTTCTTTTCTTATGACCTCATTAGATATACAATGGCCTGTCTTATTTTATATTCCATATCTTTTAACCTCTTTCATGTTTTCCATCACTTTAATTCTATGTTTACATTCTGTTTCCCTTAATTCTACCTTCCATATTTCAAACTTCCAATAGCCTAATCTGTTATTTAATCTGTCATATGTTGCATTGAATGATTATATTGAATTTTAGTTCTATTTGATTTTTCCCAAATATCCGCATTTATTCTATGCTTATTTCCTGAGTCCCTAACTATCTTATGTGTTATTTTAAATATACATATTTCATATTTTTCAGATTATCTGAGGTTCTCTGGGTGCATTGGATTTATTTATTTTTATTGAAGTATAGTTGATTTATAATGTGTTAGTTTCAGGTGTAGAGCAAAGTGATTCAGTTATATATGTATAAATATTCTTTTCTATATATATTCTTTTTCAGATTATTTTCCCTTATAGGTTATTACAAAATATTGAGAATAGTTCCTTGTTCTATACAGTATAGGTCCTTGTTGGTTATCTATTTTTTTTTTTTTATAAATTTATTTATTTGTTTATTTATTTATTTATTTTTGGCTGAGTTGGGTCTTCGTTTCTGTGCGAGGGCTTTCTCTCGTTACGGCGAGCGGGGGCCACTCTTCATCGCAGTGCGCGGGCCTCTCACTGTCGCGGCCTCTCCTGTTGCGGAGCACAGGCTCCAGACGCGCAGGCTCAGTAGTTGTGGCTCACGGGCCCAGTTGCTCCGCGGTATGTGGGATCTTCCCAGACCAGGGCTCGAACCCGAGTTCCCTGCATTGGCAGGCAGATTCTCAACCACTGCGCCACCAGGGAAGCCCCTGGTTATCTATTTTATATATAGTAGTGTGTATATGTTAATCCCAAACTCCTAATTTATCCCTCCCCCCCTTTCCCCTTTGGTAACCATAAGTTTGTTTTCTATGTCTGTGGGTCTATTTCTGTTTTGTATATAAGTTCATTTGTATCATTTTTTTTTCATTTTTTCTTTACATTCCACATATAAGCAGTATCATATGACATTTGTCTTTCTTTGTCTAACTTACTTACTTAGTATGATAATCTCTGGTTCCATCCATGTTGCTGTAAATGGCATTATGTCATTCTTTTATGACTGAATAATATTTCATTGTATATATGTACCACATCTTCTTTATCCATTCCTCTGTCAGTGGACCTTTAGGTTGCTTCCATGCCTTGACTATTGTAAATAATGCTTCAATGAACATTGAGGTGTATGTATCTTTTCAAATTATGGTTTTCTCCAGATACATGCCCAGGGGTGGGATTGCAGGATCATATAGTAGCTCTATTTTTAGCTTTTGAAGGAACCTCCATACTGTTCTCCATAGTGGCTGTACCAATTTACATTTCCACCAACAGTGTAGGAGGGTTCCTCTTTCTCCACACCCTCTCCAGCATTTATTATGTGTAGACTTCTGATGATGGCCATTCTGACTGGTGTGAGTTGATACCTCATTGTAGTTTTGATTGCATTTCTCTAACAATTAGCGATGTTGAGCATTTTTTCATGTGCCTTTTAGCCATCTGTATGTCTTTGGAGAAATGTCTGTTGGGTGCATTGGATTTATAAACTCTCATGTAGAAATTTTCTCATGTAGAAATTTTCCCCTTGTTTGTTTCATAATTTTTTATTGCAATACCATTTTCAGTGGTGATATTTTTGTCTATGGGATTTCGATGTGCTTCAGTTATGAAAGTGGTCTTGCTGAGAAGGGTTTCTGACATTTCTTTGTTGGCCTACATGTGTCTATGAAACTATTCAATTTTTGTGTTTATTTCTTTGTTTTTTGTTTTCTCACTTTTCAGATATTTAGAGTTCATAAACCACAATCTAGGGTGGCTCAGGCATGGGATTTAAATTTTTCAAAGATAGCTGTTTTTTCCTCCTATCCCATAGATTTATCAAGCATCCATTTCATTTTGAGCTTTGTGCTGCATAGACACTTCCAATCTCCTATCACCCACCCAATGGTTGTGTTTTCTATTCTAGTGTGCTTGTCAGAATCCTAGCCTCAGCAGTTAGGACATATATCTGAGAACAGAATACCATGGACTGTCCCAATATCAATTTGAACTTAATTCTCTGCTTTAATTTCTCATAACTTACTTGTTTATTTTCAAGTCTAGTTATATATGTATGTTTTTTAAAATTGTGTATGGGTGCTAGTGTGATGTTGGGGTGGAAGGGGGAAAAGTACATAGCAGTTTAGTTTTTTATATTGCTAGAAGCCTCTAAAAGTGATTTTTGTATGCAAATCTCTAAATGTCTCATCTACTTGAACAATGCTTTTAAATATTTTAGTGATTATACTTGACTATTATAAATAATAGTCCACTAGAGTAAAGCATTTTGAGAGCAGAAACCAAGGCTCACTTAAATTTTTACCCTAATTATATTTTAAGCAAATGTATGGCTAAACAGTATTTGTTGAATTAAAATTTATATAGAATACATGTAGACTTGTTCTGAAATAAAGTGTCCTGAAGAAGGAATGTAGATAAAGAAATTTCCTAACATTCTTATAAAAAAATTCTCCACGTCTGTCATAAGTTCCTACTTAATTAAAAGGACCTGAGATACTTTAAAATAAAAACATACCATAAGTGATTATTTGCAAATGTTGAATGTGCTTTTCTTCACTCTAGGTAACAGAATAAAATCTTTAAGATATTTAAGTTGGCAATGCCTCAAGTAAAACAGTGACTTTCAGTAAACCAGTAAAATAGTTCTGGCTACTAGAGAAGTATATTTCCATTTATTATAAAGACAAGTTCTAACTTACCAATTTTAAATTAACAGTTTTTTTTTAAGAAAATATTTCATTCCTTCAATGTGATAGATACTGTTGAGTATATATTTTCAGGAGAGATTAAGGGAAATTTTGTTAATTGAAATGTTTTTCATTTTATTTCTTACATATGCTATCAGGTGGACTTTCCTTGCCTGAATTGCAATCAAGTAATAATTCATCAGATACCAGCAGTTTCCTTAGAGCGAGTAGCGATATAAAAAAAGAAATAAGTTCTCATTTTGAAAGAGTTTGACCTTTTATTAAATCTGTAAAGGCAAAGGGAGTTAAACACTCTCTGACATATTTCACGGGCCCCAGTTAAGAAAGGCTGTAATTATTATTACAGAACAAACTGAGTCAATTAGTCTTCTGGAACTTATGCTTTACCATCCTTAGCAACCTTCTCAGCCTACTGTTAAAAGCACTGAGCTGTGGAACTCTGTAACACTCTCAGCATTTGATTTAGTTTACAAAGAGAAATGAATTACAGCCATCTCCTAGAGAGTGAAATTGCATTGTAATGTGATGAAGTAGTCTTTGACTAGAAGGTAAATGAGAAGAAAAACAACTCAGACCTCTTAATATCTTCCACCATCTTCTAAATGTACTGATGAAAAGGAAGCAAGGGGGGCAAAAGACCTAATTATAAAAATATAGCTCTATTATCTGTGCTGGAAACCAAATCTCTTAAAAAAATTGCTTCCATGTATTTTATACAATTTGTACTACATACTACTTCATATCCTAAGCACATACATTTTTAAAAAGAATAAACATTTTAAGGAAGAAACCATGATTTATATATTTGAGTGAGCAGTATTAATTTTTTGCACTGGTTAAGGTGTGATTTTAAAATAATGTGGTTGTTTTTATAGGCTTCACATGAAATCCATTCTAACCTCTATTCTTCTCAACTAGCATAACTTAGTAGGTTATGATCAATAATTTATATCATGTTTTAATGTTTAAGCTAGTGGAGAAAATATTGCTTATTTTTATTACCACTGGTAACTAGTTAGCAACAGCTGTCTTCATTCAAAGACCAGCTATTCATTAAAGCAATAGTTCTCAGAAATTTGCATCACCTGGTGGGCTTGTTAAACCAGAGATTGCTGGGCCCCAGTCCCAGAGTTTCTGATTCAGTAGATCTGAGTTGGAGCAAGAGAATTTTCATTTTTAACAAGTTCCCTGGTGATGTTCTTGCTGCTGGTCCTGGGATGACAATATGAGAACCACTGCTGTAAAGAATAATTGTTCTCATGCTTACATCTGAAAAAGTTACCTTGGGAAGCCATGAAATATACAGATCCCTGTGTCTGCTGTCTAGACATTCAGATTCAATAGAATCCTGAATAGTTAGAACTACAGTTTAACTTCTTCAGAGTACTGAGGGGCCACCTAGTAGGTATATCCATTTAGTTATTTATTCAGCAAATATTTATCTAGTTTCAGCTATGTACCAAGTACCATTCCAGACCCCAGGGATATTCGTGGTGAACAGAACAGACATGATCCCTTACAGGCTGGCATGTTAGGCTGGGGTGGGCAAGGAGACAATCATGTATTGCTTGTAATAGCAAAATGTTGTAAACCCTACCTGTCCCTAAAATATTCATCTATACACTAGAATATTAAGTAGCAGTTAAGTTATTTATCTACACACACTGATGTGGAAAGATCAGGGCATATTTTTCAGTTGGAAAAAACAAGTTCCAGATCAGCACATAAAGAATAATACAATATGTATAAAATCAAAGTTAAAATAAAACTATGTATTTCTATGAATACATTTATATCCATAAAAAGAGTGTGAAAAACATAACAAACTATAACAAGTATAGGTATCAGTACTGAGAATACTGATTTTTTGTTTTTTATTATAAGCAAAATATTCATATGCTTTTATGAAATTAAAAAGCATTACAAAGTAGTGGGTAAGACAATAGAAAATTGGGCAAAGTGCTCTCCCTCATAAAAGAAAAACTAAAAATGACAATAAAATGATTAACTCTCAACATTAGTCATCAAGGAAATGCACATTAAAATATCCCTAAGATACTTATTTAGACATCGTATAGATGCAAGTAGGAAGAAAGTACAAGCTTTGCTTGCCTGATTCAAAAATGATTACATAGGAAATGTCAGACCAGGATTTGCAACCAGATCTTAAACTGTCTGCAATACTCACTACACAGAAACAGACTAACAGAAACAGCCTCAACAAACCGATCACCTTCAGAGTCTGCATCTTGCTTCCTAAACGATATTTCAGGGAATGCTCCTGTGGAATTAGTCTCAAAACTAGTCCTTTATATTTTCCAGTACCTACTTTCTCCTTTCAACCATGACTTGCTCTCCTGTACTCCTACCATCTAGCTTTTCTAAAACATGACAGCTTGATGAGAAAATTTTTCCAACTTGTAACATGTAACTCTCATCAATGATTTCATCCCAATCCCTCCCCTCAAGTGTGCCATCTCTGATCATTTAGTAAAGAATTCTCTGTTTGACATGGCTTGTAGGAGGCAGTAAATGTAACTCATCTCTTGTTATTCCCCTTATATTGGAATCTAGTTATAATTAAGACACAGAGACAAGTATATAGAGATAGAAATACTGATAAATCTGATACAGATAATCAGAAAATTTTAGATCTGTGGCCAAAGATGCCTTGATAATATTTCATCCCAATATCAGATTTATGCTCCCAAACACTGCTGCAGCTGGAAAATTGAACTTAAAGCAACAAAGCTTGCCATAACGAATTTATTGCATGGCTAGAGAGAAGACCCTAATGCAACCTTCTGTGAATGGACCAGCCACCAGCAAGATAAGTCTCAATTAACTGAGTTTGGCAGTCTCAGTGCCTTCTCTCAAATTTTCCAATCTTTAAAGATATTCCTCCCCTACTGATGAGTGAATTAGGAAAGAAAAGCTACAAGAGATACCTTATAGCACAGCTTAGTGGTTCTGTAACTTCAGAGAGCATGAAAATCACATGGAGAGCTTGTTAAAACAGGCTATTAGGTCCTAACACCAGACAGAGTTTCTGATACGGCAGGTCTTGGGTGGAGTCTAAGTGATACTGCTTCAGCTAGTTGGTGATCAAAGTTGAAGAACCACAGTAATAGTGCATTAGAATCATCTGGGAGATCTTTTAGACAATACTGATGCTTCAGCTCTGTCTAAACCAATTAAATCTATCTCTGAAGGTGGGGCCCCATTCACTGGGGTTTGTAAATTCTTTCCAGGTGATTCTAATATTCACCTTTTTCATGTCAACTTGAAATAGTTGTGTTACATAGATACTTGAGGCCAGGAAAATTTAAGTTTTCTCTTAATTTGTCTCTTAATTTTCTCTTAAATTTTAGATTCACATAACTTAGTCACTGGAGGCATATATCTCTGAATACTCAGAAGAGAAAACACAAATTTGTAGCTATAGATTTTTTTTCTTTTTTTTCATAGATTTTTTTTTTTTTTAGAGATTTTCCATATATAAGGATGTATATACTTTTTTGGGCATTGCAAAATGCCAATAATAGTTTCCCTTATTTAAATAAGAATTGTTTCTCATTTTTATATAGAAGATAAATTTACATTTATACTGATGTTTTGAGTATTCACTTTTTCTTTAAATATTAAAATTTTACCAGAAACCATAGAAAAGCACTGCTTTGAGGTACCTTTGTTAGGGGCATTTATATAAAATTCATGTAAACAAATTTAGCTTAAGATGATTGCTTTCATTTTGAAAAAAAGTATCTTTTCTCTTTTATTATGAAAAACATAATACACACATGATATTAAGAGTAATAACAAAGAAGCAAACTCCTGAACAGCAATCAATCAATTTAAGAATTAAGGCTTGCTTTCAAAGCTTCAAGGTGACCACCACTGAATCACATGGGAAGTAACTAATAACATAAATTTTGTATTTATCATCCCTTTGGTATTTTCATAGTACTATCACATTACTAAATAGTCTTCCAAATTGGATGTAAAAGCTGACATTCCCTACAGCAGTATATGATTATCCTCTTTGCTTGAAATCCTAACCAATCTTTGATATTGTGCAAGGAGTTGTAAGTCCTTAAACAGCCTAATTCTTATAGTGTGTGCTGTAACTTAATAGAGGAATTTAACTTGACTCAAAATTAAATTCATGGGACTTCCCTGGTGGTGCAGTGGTTAAGAATCCGCCTGCCAATGCAGGGGACACAGGTTCGAGCCCTGGTCCAGGAAGATCCCACATGCCATGGAGCCACTAAGCCCGTGTACCACAACTACTGAGCCTGTGCTCTAGAGCCCATGAGCCACAACTACTGAGCCCATATGCCACAACTACTGAAGCCTATGCGCCTGGAGCCTATGCTCCGCAACAAGAGAAGCCACTGCAATAAGAAGCCCGCGCACCCCAACGAAGAGTAGCCCCTGCTTGCCACAACTAGAGGAAGCCCGCATGCAGTAACGAAGACCCAACGCAGCCATAAATAAATAAATAAGTTCATATACTAAATAAAAGAACAAACCAGTAAATATAAAGAAAATTAATAACTAAAATGTCGGGGGATGGTTTATCTCAAGGGCCTTCAGAATGTGTCTGGTCTATTTGGTTTACCATGAATATCCTTCTTTATGATCCCTCCCACCCTTAGATTGCAATACAGATAGAAGTGTATCACTTGCTTGGTAACCAAATTGCAAAGTCCTACCTACCCATAATTTAATAGTTATATCAGTCTGAAACTGATTACAGGATGTTAAGAACATAAAGTCTATTAAACACCAATTTCTTGCAGCAGTTGGTCACTAATACCTCCCTCTTACTGATCTTATCAACATACACTGTATTATGTGGTTATTTTTCCATGTATTTAGGGGATATTAGGATGCTGTATACCACTTGTAATAAGATCCAAATTGTGTACTATGGCTTACACTACACCTTTATGACCACATTCTCTGTATTTCAGCCTTGTTTTTTTCAATTTCTCAAACATACTATGTTTATTTGCCTCTTAAATAGCACAGTATGTTCTTACTTTGTAAAGACACCCACCCTCTGAATTACAAATGAGTAAAAAAGTGCATAGCGGTGAATTTTCATTGATATTACCTGTTACATTTGTCATGCTTTGGACTTTACCCCCAGGGACCTACATATTCCAGGTTCCTCTTATCAATATCAAAACAGGATCCATGGCATCTTTTTGGCACATCTTACATCTTCATAACCCAAAGCACTCTCTTGCAAACTAAATGCACTTTTTTTCTCTTGGTTTCCTTCTGTTTATTAAAGAATCGATGCTTTCCTTTACACAACTTTTTCCATAGTCTGGGTTTCATGTTGGAGTCCTATGCACATAATATTTTTACACATTCTTGCCCCTTAATAATGATATTAAAAATCTTATAGTTTATGCAATTTACCAAATTTTATACCAATGCATTCATATTTTATCTTTTTAAACTTGAAAATAATAGTAGATCTTATCTTGTTATATGCTTACATTTAATTTCTTTTCAGGATTTGCATATTTCTGCTATATTATTTTCTGGCTTGTGTAAGATTAAATGATGAAATTCTCTTATAATGCTAGTTACTTCTTATTAAGTGTTAGCACTGGGATTGGTGTTCCACAGATATGATCCCATTCATTCTTCACAACAACACTGTAAGCCAGAAATAATTATTCCCAATTAACACAGAAGGAAATTGACCTCAGAGAGGTTAAGTAATCTATTTAAGGTTGCTAATAAATAAACCTAGTGGGTCTGTTGATTCTAAACCAAGCTGCTAGCTACTAAATTCTGCATTTCAATCTTTTTAGACCACACTCACATCCACAAAATGTTATTGACACATTTTACTTATAGTTTTGCTTCTACCTGATATTTTCTAGAGTTTCTTTCTCTTTCTACCTCTCTCTCGTTATGATATATCCAACATAGAAACCAAACCACTATTCCTTTTTAAATTATATATTAATATGAGAAAAAGATACAGAGTCAGATGGGCAAATAGATGGACAGATGGAGAAGAACTCTGAGTTTGATCTGTTTGTTTTATGATACTGTAATTTTCATAAATTTTTAAATTGCTCAGACTTTGAAATTTTTTAAAAATAAAATGAATAGATATAAGTGAAAGTTCATTAGGAGGTCTCTTGTTATCCTAGGGGTCACCTACAATGTACCTACCTCTTACTGTTGGCACAGTGGATTATCAGTTACATATTAAGTGTAGATTTTGGCATTTCATACAAGGAAGTGATTGCTAGTAGTCTTTCCACTTTAGGGCTAGTGTTTGGGTCCAGCTTTAATGTCCAGCATCATAGAGTTATGATGAAGGCGTGTTCATGCTAGTCAGGCAGGGAGAGTCTCAGTCTCAGTCTCTTTCTATCTCTCTCTCTCTCTCTCTCCCCCCAACCTCCCTTATTCCTTCCCTCTCTCTGCCCTAGTTTTTGTTTTCTATCCTTGCAACTATATGCACTGCCAGTTGGAGGGGTTATATACCTGGCTATCTAATTTAAAAGTGTATCAGTTATTCAGGAAGGTTTTTTTTTCCCCCTAAATTTGAGGAACTTTTGTCTTGGTTTAGAGGACATTGAATAATATGATAGAGTGTATCTTCACATTTAGTTTTACAGCAAAAACACACAAAAAATCTCTTACATTAAACTCTGGTAAAATGTGATTAGCTATTAAAGTTTATCCTTTTATCAGACTTTGCCTTATCCAAGAGAGTGAATCTGAAAGGGAAAAGATGATAGAAATTCTTGTTTAGAATCTCCTGCATGCAAGAGGGATGCTTAAACTAAATTGTATGTTCTTATTATTCTTGAAACTGGTTGGCATTTGTTGTTCACATAAAATCCAATGCTTTTAAAAGCTCTCAGCAGGCTTTAAGATAACTACCATGGTCTGAGAGTTAACCAAGTTTTGCCACACCATGAGGCCATTTATATTTATAATTGGGAGATACATAGTTTATTTTTGAAGACTCTACCAGTATATACTCACCAGTAACGGTAAGTACTAAGCATCTTCACTGATCTTTATTTCCTTGTGAAATAAATCTCACGCTAGCATAGAGCCAGAAACTTAAGAGCCCTTGGGTAGATCTGTTTCCTCACTAGAGTCTTCATGTTAGGCTTAGACTTAATATAGCTTGGACTTTTAATGTTGTCTTCAGAACTGGTCTCTTTGTTACTAAATATATATGTGCAATTAAAAAAATTAGAGAATACTATCTGGGGCAGACATCATAAGTTTGCTCACTTAGTACCCATTCCCTATTCTTTCTCCCTTGCCTGGTTTCACTTCAGTAGAAACATAAAAATCCTCATCTTCTCTGGCTCTCTTGAAGCTAGAATGACCAATGAGATGTAATAAATTCTGATACCACAGCCTGTTCCACCTTCCTCCTGTATCTGCTCTGAATGCCAGCAAGGTGAATGGAGCTATAGAGCTATTGTGCTTACTAGTAACTTCCAGAGAAGGGCATAGGGAATAACAGATGTCTTGGCTCCACTGAAAACCAGACCAACCTCTTAACTGCCTACCTTCAGACTACATATTATATTTAAAAAAAAAAATTAAGCATATTCTCTTAAGCCACTATAGGTGGTTTTCTGAAGTTTAAATTAATTTAAAATAAAAAAATCTAACAGCTAATATATCTAACATAATATGAACTAAGTGATACTGCTTACCTAGTTCATTAAATAATGAAAATACTAGGTCCTTAACCATGAAAGAAAATTGAAGTTAACAGTGAGAATATTTTCTATAGTCCAGTTTTGAGGTGAGAAAGAAAATCTGGATTCTCAAAAAACTCAAAACAGTTATTAAAAATAATTATTTTTTTAAAAAGTATCCCTTTGTCAGTATTAATATGTTGGGCATTTGTTGACATCGTATCATTTATCCCACCTCCTTTTCTTCCTAAGAGTACCTGGAATTTTCCACCTGTAATATTTGCAAAGGATGGATTATTCCACCTCCATTTCTGGGGGTGCACTAAGATTGGCTAAATCCAATTAACATGACCCATTTCCCGGACAAGATAATTTTTCCAGATAAGTGCATATGAAAATATCAGGGCAAGTAGTGTTGATACATCACAATTACATGGCTTTGATTTAGCTGTTAGGGAAGCAAACTCTCTCTTACCTGCTGTATATGAACATGGAAGCATTTGATAGAAGATGCTAGCAGCTAAATTGGGAATACAAAGACAGAGAGGCCATCATGGAATGGAGGCATGGTTAAGGAAAAAGATCTGAGAGGGAATGAACTGTGTCCTGGGTATATTGCTGGGACTCAAGATATCAGCCTATCTTGAAACTAGAACAATCCATACATTGCACAGTGAAGTGTTCAAAATTTCCTTTATTTTAAAAGTTTGAATGAGTTGAGTTTCTATTACTTGAAACAGAAAGACTCCTAAAATACACATTATCTGCTTACTTTATAAAGTATCAAAATAAAGGGGATTATAATAGTTTTTGATATTTTCTCACTATTATAATATTGTGTCCTCTTTCTCACTCTCGCTTTCACTCTCTTTCTTTTGCTACATGTGGCTAAATGAAAGTCCATTCTGTCTTCTTGGCTAATTTTACAGTGTTGTGTAGGGGGACAAGCAATAAAATGAGAACTACAATATTACTCTATAAATTCACTGTCCTGTACATGTGTTTTTTAATCATTTGAGTCAAGAAATGTAGGGAGAGAAAACTTGATCCAGTTTATACTTGAAATTTGGATCAAGCGTAGATCAAAATTACTTCAATCCTTGAACCATTCAGTAAAGTCATCTAATAAATTCAGTTTACTTTAAAACTTCAAATGGGAGTTTAAGAAGATGGTTTCCAACTTCCTGACAGTAAGGCCTTGCCTTCCTCACTTCTTTGTACAGGCCTTTCATAGGCTGAGTCCTACATAGTCCCTGAGCCAAGATACAAAGTATTTGAGAACACTCCTCTGCTTTGAAGGTAAAGTGCAAAATTAGTCTTATTGTGGAAAGTCCAATATACATTGTGTGTAGGAATAGTCCAGGGCATCTGTGTGAGCACTCTCACATAAACTCACTGGACTTGGCAGACTGGTGGTAGTTGTACGTGGCCAAGTTTTTGATCAGCACTGAATCTGGAGCATATGTTCTCAAAATCAATTTACTTATCTGATCCCTGAGAATCTGTATTATTCTATGTGGTCACCCTCTCAGAGGCCAGACTTTTGGTTCTCAAAATTTAGTGTGTGTGAGTATCACCCAGGAAAGCTTGTTGAAAATGCAGATTCATCCATGCCATCTTCCCCAGAAGTATCTGCTGAGGTGGTTGGAGAATCACAATTGAGAAATATTAGGATAGACATCCCCAGTTTCCAGATACTAGCTATTTAAAGCTGGATAGACTACCTAAAACCTTTACACTTCAAACACACTTGATTTTAAGCTCTAATAATGCCTAAAGAATCTCATTTCTGCTGTAATATTTCCTTCAAATGAGATGTAATTGGGTAAAGATTCACAAGCAGAACACTTTCCTCTCAGAATAAAACAAAGTGGACTGCCCTCACTCTCATGCCATGGAAGCAACTCCTAAAGATGAGAAAAAAGAAATATCCTATTTTATCTTCCTTAAGAAGCTTGAAGTCTGCTAAAGGAAGTAAGAAAAATTTCAAGTACCTATAATAAAATGAAGAAAGTTATACATTGTAAGAAAGAAAACAGTGCTATGGCAGTTCAAAGTTAATGAAAAGAATGTTCAACTTGAGGTTGTCTTACAAAATCAATGTTTTACGCAAATGCTTCTCTTTTGGTGGTCTTTTACTTGTTTCTTAATAGCTCTGCTCTAGGAGTCAGGAAATCAGCATGAGGTACCAGTGTGGTATCAATTGCCTAACAGAAACTTTACAGAGTTTAACACTGTATACATTCTTGAGATCTGAGTCTTACAGAAACTTAACATCTACTTCTTGAAAGTGTTGTTACTACTGTATGGATTCACCTTCAAAATTAGCGCAACCAAGTGTAAAATATTGCAGAAAGTAATGAATTAGCCAAGGAATTTGTGAATGGTCTAATTCTTGTTTGGAGGAACAGTGGCAGAAGAAGGAAAGAAATGGAAACATTTTTGTAAAGTAAACTGAGATAGACAAATAGATAGGATGGACATGCCATATAACCACATAACTGATGGACCTTTGGACAATGACTCTAGTAATGGAGGTACCATTTAAAAATAAGATGATACAGCATTCTCAAACCCTAACAACCTCAAACTAAAATTGAATAGTCATGTTCAGAGCATTCAGAAGAGTGTATCTGTGTGGAGAGAGAGACAGAGACAGAGACAGAGGGTTAGTTTGGCATAGCAGTAATGGTCTTCTCAGATATACCAATATGACTGAAAAATTTTTGCCTATAGTGTCATCTTTAAAATTGAAAAATGAAATATTTAATTTTTCTGTATTGATCCACTTTTTACTGCTTAGCTTTTTAAATAGTTTGTCCTCTGACTCATTGCTTTATTCATTTATTAAATATTGTAATGCAGTTCACTAGACTCTGCCCTATATACAGGAGAATTTAAAATCACGGTACCAAGCTTTATAATAAATAGTGCTATATGTTGTAGCAAAGCATTTGAAATACAGCATAATATTAATAGAAGTGGATATATAAAGTAGAGTGGTAGCACAATAGAGGAAAAAACTGTAGAAAATGGGGAGATAGTAATCCAGCAAATAGACTTTGTAGAAGACATCTTAAGTGATTTCTAAGATTTGCCAAAATATATATGGAAATATAGTGATTCCATGTTCTTATACATTTCAAAATAATTACCATGATAAATCTAGTTATGACATGTCACCATGCAAAGACATTACATAGTTATTGACTATATTCCCCACACTGTACATTTCATACCCATGACTAATTTATTTTGCAACTGGAAATGTGTACCTCTTAATCTCCTGCACCTACTTCTTTCCTCCCCCACCCCTTCTCTTCTGGCAACCATCTGTTTGTTCTCTGTATCTATAACTCTGTTTCTGTTTTGTTATGTTTGTTTTGTTTTTTATTTGCTTGTTTTTTAGATTCCATGTATAAGTGAAATCATACAGTATTTGTCTTTTTCTGTCTGACTTATTTCACTTAGCATAATACCCTCTAGATCCATACATGTTGTTGCAGATGGCAAGGCTTTACTCTTTTTGATGACTGAGTAATATTCCATTGTGTGTAAATACCACATCTTCTTTATCCATGCATCCATCCAGTGGACACTTAGGTTGCTTCTGTATCTTGGCTGTTGTAAATCATGCTTCAATGAACATAGGAGTGCATATATCTTTTCTGATTAAAGTTTTTATTTGCTATGGGTACATACTGGGAGTGGAATTGCTGGGTCATATGGTAGTTCTATTTTTAATTTTCTGAGGAATCTCCATTCTGTTTTTCGAAGTGAGTGTATCAATTTACATGCCCACCAACAGTGCACAGGTGTTCCCTTTTGTCCATGTTCTCACCAACACTTGTTATTTGTTGTCTTTTTGATAAGTCATTCTGACAGGTATGAGGTGATATCTCATTGTGGTTTTGATTAACCTTTCCCTGATGATTAGTGATGTTGAGCATCTTTTTATGTGCCTGTTGAGTACCTGTATGCCTTTGTTCGAAAATGTCTATTCAGATCCTTTGCACATTTTTCAATCAGGTTGTTTGTTTTCTTTGTTTCTTTTTCTTTCTTTCTTTCTTTCTTTTTTTTTTTTTTTGATGTTGAGTTGTATGAGTCCTTTTATATTTTGGATATTAACCCCTTATCAGATATATCATTTGAAAATATCTTCCCCCATTCAGTAGGTGACCTTTTCATTTTGTTGATAGTTTCCTAACATAGGGTTGCCCGTCAATCATACTTCAAAAACAAACAAACTTATAGAAAAAGAGATTAAATGTGTCATTGCCAGAGGCATGGAAGTAGTGGTAACTGAATGAAAACAGTCAAAAGGAAGAAACTTCCAATTATAAGGTAAATAAGTACTAGGAATGTAATATACAACGTGATAAATATAATTAAAATTGCTGTATGTTATATATGAAAGTTGTTACAAAAGTAAATCCCAAGTTCTCATTTCAAGAAAAATATTTTTTCTATTTCTTTAGTTTTGTATCTATATGATATGATGGATGTTCACTAAACTTATGTGATAATCATTTCATGATGTATGTAAATCAAACCTTTATGCTGTACACCTTAAAAATAAATAGAATGTACATATCTTTCAAATATATATATGTATATATATATATATATACATATATATATATATATATATACACACACATAAGAAGAAGAACTAAAAGGAAAAAAAAGTGTGGAAAGTAATCATGTCATGAGAGATTGAGAGATATGTGGACTCAGTATAATGAAGGCAGAAAACCTGAAGTTAAATAAAACAGTGTTTGTTCTTGAAGTTTCAAATTATTTGGTTATAATTGGTTAGGATGGTTTTATTTTCAATTGTTGTAGTAATTTTGTAGGCTTTGTTATAAATAGGAAATTTGACATATGTCAGTTTATAAATATTATATTGTGGGTCAATGTTGATTATTCTTTCAGAGGATACTATTATTCATAATGGATTACATAAATATTATATCTTAGTTATTAACATATAGTATAAAAATTTGATATAGCCTTTCAATAGGAGAAATATTGACAGGGGGATAGAATAGTCTAATAAAAGGCACACAATGTCAGTTAAATCATAGTAGGTTTGTCCTTTCAAGGAAGAATATTTCTCTCATGACTCAGAGCACATTGTAGCACATTTCCTTCAAAATCATAGAAGTCAGGGACATATTTCCATTAACAAACAAACTTTATGTATTTTTTGACATTAGCTTTACAATTTTCTCAAAAATAATGCTAAATTTCTGTGAAATTTTAGCTGAATATCAGCTTTGAAATCAGAGCTAAGCGAAGAAACTAAAGAATTGCCACAACTACTAACTACAGAATACATAAAATTTTCTTTACTTCAAATTGTAAGTTCGAGGTAAATATGATTTTATCTTTCATTGATTACATAGAGTAAATTAAAATATTGTGAAATGAATCACAAGGGCAGCTGATTTTCCTTTTGTCCAATAGCTTAAATGGTGTGATATTTCTGAAGATGATTTCCCCAGATTCTAATGTGGGTATTGTTAAGATGTTTTCACTTGTATGTGAGAATTTTAACAACCATAATGTGACTTCCTCTTCATTGAGAGTTCAAAAATCTATCTTCTTGAACACTTTTAGAGTGGAGGAAAAAAAAAAAAAAAAGATTTCAAATAATAAACCTAACTTTGCACATCAAGTAAATAGAAAAAGAAGAACAAGCAAAGCCCAGAGTTAGCAGAAGTAAGGAAATGACCAATATCAGAGCAGAAATAAATGAGACAGAGACCAGAAAACAATAGAAAAGATTAACAAAACTAAGAACTTTAAAAAAAAAAGATAAAATTGACGCATCTTTAGCTAGACTAAGAAAACAAGAAAGAACTCACATAAATAAAATCAGAAAATAAAGAGAAGATATTACAGTTTATACCACAGAAACACAAAAGGATCATAAAAATTACTATGAACAATTATATGCCAACAAATTGGATAACAGGAGAAATAGGCAAATTCCTAGAATCATACAACTTACTAAGACTGAATCCTGAAGAAATAGAAAATCTGAAAAGACCAATAATGAGTAAGGAGATTGAATCAGTAATCAGAAACTTTCCATAAAGAAAAGCCCAGCACCAGATGGCTTAACTGGTGAATTCTACAAAATATTTAAAGAAAAAATGCCAATCCTTCTCAAACTCTTCCAAAAAATACAGCAGAGAATGCTGCCAATCTAATTTTTTGAGGTCAGCATCTCCCTGATACCAAAGCCATATAAGGACACTAAGAGAAAAGAAAAGGCCAATATCCCTGAATAATGAATAATAGATTCAAAATTTCTAAAAAAAATACAATTTAATAAAACTCTCAAAGAATCATACGCCATTGTCAAGTGGTATTTATCCCTAGTATGCAAGGATAATTCAACATATGCAAATCAATACATGTGATATGCCATATTAGTAGAATGTAATATAAAATTTATATGATCATTTCAATAGGTGCAGAAAAAGCAGTTGAGAAAATTCAACATTTTTTCATATTTAAAAATCTCAGCAGAGGTTTATAGAGGGAATGTACCTCAATATAATAAAGGCCATATATGACAAGCCCACAGCTAACATCATACTCAAAGATAAAAGGTTGAAAGCTTTTCCTCTAAGATCAAAAACAAGACAAGGTTGCCCACTATCACCACCCCAACTAAACATGTTGCTGGAAGTCAGCAGTTAAACAAGAAAAGGAAAGAAAAGACATCAAAATCAGAAAGGCAGAAGTAAAATTGTCTGTTTTCAGATGATATGATCTTATATATAAAAAACCATAAGGATGCCACTAAAACCGTTAGAGTTAATAAATGAATTCAGTATAGTTGTAATATACAAAAATCAATATAAAGACATAAGTTGCATTTTTATACACTAACAATGAAATATCTGAAAAAGAAAACAATGCAATTTGTAATAGCATCAAAAGTAACAAAATAATTAGGAATAAATTTAACCAAAGAGGTGAAAGATCCATACACTGAAAAGTATAAGCCCTTGAAGACACAAATAAATGGGAAGTTATTTGTGTTCTTGGATCAGAAGAATTAGTATTTTTTAAATGTCCATACTACCCAAAGTAATCTACAGATTCAGTATAATATCTGTGAAAATTTCAATGGCATTTTTCACAGAAATAGAAAAAGCAATCCTAAAACTTGTATGGAACTATGATAGTCTCCAAACAGCCAAAGAAGTCCTGAGAGTAAAGAGCAAAGCTGGAGGCATCACACGTCCTCATTTCAAATTATATTACAAAACTATATTAATCAAAAGATTATGATACTGACATAAAAATAGACACACAGACCAATGGAACAGAATCAAGAGCCCAGAAATAAATCCTCACATATACACTCAACTAACATTTGCCAAGGGAGCCAAGAATACTCAATGTGGAAAGAATAGTCTCTTCAATAAATGGTGTTGGGAAAACTGGATAATCATATGCAGAAGAACAAAATTGGACCCCTATCTTATACCATTCACAAAAATTAACTTGGAATAGATTAAAGACTTAAACATAAGCCTCCAATCTGAAGAACTCTTGGAAGATTACCATGGGAAAAGCCTCCTTTCCATTGGTCTTGGCAACAATTTTTTTGGATATTACACCAAAAGCACAAGCACCAAAGGAAAAAATAAATGAGTGGGACTGAATCAAACTAAAAAAACTTGGCAAAGCAAAAGAAACAATCAACAAAATGAAAAGGCAACCAATGGAATGAAATAAAATACTTACAAAGCATCTATAAGGGGTTAACATCCAAAATATGTAAGCAGCTCATGCAACCCAACAGCAAAAAAACAATCTGATTAGAAAATGGGCTGAATAGACTTTTTTCCAAAGAAGACATGTCAATAGCCAACATGTACATGAAAAGATGCTTAATATCACTAATCATCAGAACCACAATGAGATATCATTTCACATCTGTTAAAATGACTATTTTAAGAAAGACAAGCGCTCAAAAGCGAAGGCGAGGATGTGAAGAAAAGGGAGCCTTTGGGTGCTGTTGGTGGAATTGTAAATTGGTGCAGCCACTATGGAAAACAGTACGGAGGTTCCACAAAAAATTAAAAGTAGAACTACCATATAATCCACCAATCCCATTTCTGGATATATATCCAAAGAAAATGAAATCAGAGTCTTGCAGAGATAGCTATACTCTCATATTCATTTCATCATCATTCACAATAGCAAAGGTATGGAAATAACCTAAGTGTTCATCAACGGGTAAATGGATAAAGATGTGTTTACAATGGAATATTATTCCTCCATGAGAAAGAAGGAAATCCTGCCATTTGTGATGACATGGATGGACCTTGAGGCCATTATGCTAAATGAAATAAGTCAGACAGAGAAGGACAAATACTGCATCATCTAACTTGTATGTGAAATCTAAAAAGCTGATTGATAGAAACAGCAAGTAGGCTGCTGGTTGCCAGGGGCTGGGAAATGGGGAAAACAGAAAGATGTTGCTAAAGGGTAAAACTTACTAGTTACAAGATGAATGAGTTCTGGGGATCTAATGCACAGCATGGCAACTATAGTTAAAAATACTGTATTATAAACTTGAAAGTTACTAAGAGAACAGACATGTTTTCACCAGACACACACACACACACACACACACACACACACACACACACACAAGGTCATTATGTGAGGTGACGGAGCTGTTAAGTAACTGTATTTTGGTGATTTTTGTTGTCATTGCTCATTTATTTGTAATTGATTCTTCCTACTTTTATAGATGTTAAGGGCATAGGTGGTGAGGATTAAATGAGATAATGTATTGTGTCAGTTTGGGATTGAGGTCAGCTTGACCATTTTACATCATATATGTATATCAAATCATCATGCTGTACACCTTAAACTTATGCAATGTTATATGTCAGTAATATCTCAATAAACATGGAAGAAAAGAATATATTGTATATATCTTAACTTGGCATTTTATAAACATAGTTTCATGTGCACATTGTAGAAGATACTTATAAAAATAAATATATTCTGTAAACATCGCCATGATATTAATATCTTTGTATGTTCTTTGAGTTCTTACAATTGTTTTTGCTCTGTCACTTTAATTTGCTTTGTCTCCCATATTCTCTATGTTTACTTTTGTTAGTTGCGTAGGCATTCTGTTTTGTGATGCAGTGTCCCCTATAGCCCTCTTTTTAAAGCAAATGTATCATTTTTCCTGTCTTTCAATATCCACATCAATATTTTTCAAATGTAAATGAAAATGCTTTTTATTTTAGAAGCACATCTATGTAGACACTCTGATTCTAATTATGCACAAATGATTAGACATTTCTGTCAATATCATAAAACCTTAAGCTATATTTTAATCAATAAATTTGTATTTTTACATCCATTTTCCAGAACTGATTATGTAGTCATTTTGTATATGCATGCATAACTGTTAAGATATATAAATATATGGCAAACTGGGTCATTGTTATTCATCGTATGCATTTACAAGAGACAGCTTTTATTATCATTGACAATTATCTTAAACTTAACCTCATCATAGTCCCAAATGACTTAAAGTCATGTTAAAATAAACCTCTAAATATAATAGCAGAAAAACTTTCAAATTCTAAATAATTATTTAAAACTTATTTGTGTCTACATCTAGCTAAATATTTGTATTTAAATAACTTAAAATTATGTAATTTAAATACTATATCACATAAAATACACTGAAATATGATTATAAAAATTATCAGACTCATTTCTTGGTATCTATTTTTAAAAAAATTACTATTTTCCTACTATTTTAATAAACATCCAGAGATTTTTTAGTTTTTATCCAAATAAAAATAATACTTTTAAATACAACTGAAAAACAAATTAGAAATTCTACTACTCAACTAGTACAAAAATGCCAATACATAGATGAATTATTGTACTTATTTACTATGTTTAAAACTAAAACAAAAACTGATTTTTATCTTATAAAAGGATAGCAAATTTTGCTTAATAGCCAATTAGTGAAGAAATATTATTTCTTACATTTCAAGTATTCTAGAGATAGACATTCTATTCAACTTGTTTTCTAAAGGTAGTCCAAAAAGTTGAATATTTTAATTTTGACTAAAGCATTTCTACAGACTTCATTCTTCATGCACAGTTATTCTTCTATTGTCCTGCAGTCATTTGAAATCAAAAGGGCATAGTTCCTATAGCAAGTTAAATTCTGGTAGGACAATCAACACATTTTAGAGCTTATGCAAGCTATCAATATACTATATTTTTTAGGCAAGATATTAATATACTATATTTTGAACACTGTCTCCAGCCATTCCTTAAAATAGACATAGAGGAGAATTTTGCCAATATCTAAAGACTTATCCGTTAAAATGTCAAAAAATGTATTTGAACCATCAATTTAATTGAAGATAAGTCTTAGCCTACTCTTTTCCCAAAACAATGTGGGAGGGAGGGGGGTATAGGTTAAGAACTTATATTGAGTGCTAATGAAAGAATCCATTTTTGTTCTAAAAGCATCTTGACATCACTCTGAGATGCAGTTTCCTATCAGTTTCACTTGAAAGAGGCTATGACCTTGTCTGAATAGAAAACCAAACCAAACCAAAGCATAATCATCTAAAACATAGGTTGTATCAAATAAATAAGTTTTAGACAAATTATAATTTTGGGGGCAGACTGCCTAGGCAAGCTAATTTCAACTTATACTTTTGACCAAACAAAACAATTATATAGGATATAAAATTACCAACATCATTTTAATTACTTTTCCAAAGTTAGAGAATTCCATACTGTTTATGAATTCAGACTATAACGGATCTTCATTTTCTTCTTTAAATAATAACCTTATATGTTGAATATGCTTCATTAAAAAAAAAAACTCATGATCTCACTGTTCAAGATACTGGAGAAAAATAAAATTTACCTTTAAGTTAATTTTACTTCTCCTACTTGTATTTACTTAGATGATATAATTTAATTAGTAAAGGAAAGTCTGGGCAACAGGGGCAGGTAGTAAATATGTCTAATACAACTTTGAATGCATTTGGAGATGAGGATGAGGATTGATGTAGCAAAGGAGGTCCTAGAAATATCTGCTGTTAATGTGACTGAAATTTACTCATATAAAGTATTATCACATTTCAAAGACAATATTGATAGAGATTGTTCCATTTTCCTCGTCATGTTTTTCTTGGATCTTTATCAGATAGTATCTCAATTCAAAGTGGAAGTATAATGGCAATACAAATAAGACTCTCTTTTCCTTTTCACCATTGCATTACTTCCTTATGATGTGTGATGTATAGTGTTGAGATTAACATAGTTTATGAGAGGTGACAGAAGGCAATGAGATACCAAGTTCTGTAAATGCTAGATGTGAAAAGGAAATTCATACAAGTTGAATTCAAATGAGGCATCTTTCATGTCAACTTTTGTTTATCCACTAGGAAAGCTACATCCACATATGTCAATGAATATCCCTATTAGCTGTGTCTTAAAAGTGCATATAAAATATCACTGTATTTCAACAACTGTCGTCACCTGATATTTTTTTAAAGTCACCTAATTAATCCCTATGTCTATACAAGATTTTGCTAACACTAATAATTTAGCATTTACATAGGTGCCTATTGGTATATATCACTTGGGGAAAATTTAGATTATTCCTTGGAATATTATTTATATGGCACACAGTATCGTTGGACCAATAAACTCATGTATTTTCATATTCTTTTTTTTAACATCTTATTGGAGTATAATTGCTTTACAATGGTGTGTTAGTTTCTACTGTATAACAAAGTGAATCAGCTATACATATACATATATCCCCATATCTCCTTCCTCTTGTGTCTCCCTCCCACCCTCCCTATCCCACCCCTCAAAGTGGTCACAAAGCACCGAGCTGATCTCCCTGTGCTATGTGGCTGCTTCCAACTAGCTATCTATTTTATATTTGGTAGTGTATATATGTCCATGCCACTCTCACTTCATCCCAGCTTAGCCTTCCCCCTCCCCGTGTCCTCAAGTCCATTCTCTATGTCTGTGTCTTTATTCCTGTCCCGCCCCTATGTTCTTCAGAACCATTTTTTTTTTAATGATTCCGTATATATGTGTTAGTATACGGTATTTGTTTTTCTCTTTCTGACTTACTTCATTCTGTATGACAGACTCCAAGTCCATCCACCTCACTACAAATAACTCAGTTTCGTTTCTTTTTATGGCTAAGTAATATTCCATTGTATATATGTGCCACATCTTCTTTATCCATTCATCTGTTGATGGACACTTAGGTTGCTTCCATGTCTTGGATATTGTACATAGAGCTGCAATGAACATTGTGGTACATGACTCTTTTTGAACTATTTTTCTCTGGGTATATACCCAGTAGTGGGATTGCTGGGTTATATGGTAGTTCTATTTTTAGTTTTTAAGGAACTTCCATACTGTTCCCTATAGTGGCTCTATCAATTTACATTCCCACCAACAGTGCAAGAGTGTTCCCTTTTCTCCACACCCTCTCCAGCATTTATTGTTTGTAGATTTTTTGATGATGGCCATTCTGACTGGTGTGAGGTGATACCTCATTGTAGTTTTGATTTGCATTTCTCTAATGATTAGTGATGTTGAGCATCCCTTCATGTGTTTGTTGACAATCTGTATATATTCTTTGGAGAAATGTCTGTTTAGGTCTTCTGCCCATTTTTGGATTGGGTTGTTTGGTTTTTTGATATTGAGCTGCATGAGCTGCTTGTAAATTTTGGAGATTAATCCTTTGTCAGTTGCTTCATTTGCAAATATTTTCTCCCATTCTGAGAGTTGTCTTTTTGTTATGTTTTCTTTGCTGTGCAAAAGCTTTTAAGTTTCATTAGGTCCCATTAGTTTATTTTTGTTTTTACTTCCATTTCTCTAGGAGGTGGGTCAAAAAGGATCTTGCTGTGATTTATGTCATGGAGTGTTCTTCCTATTTTTTCCTCTAAGAGTTTTATACTGTCTGGCCTTACATTTAGGTCTTTAATCCATTTTGAGTTTATTTTTGTGTATGGTGTTAGGGAGTGTTCTAATTTCATTCTTTTACATGTAGCTGTCCAGTTTTCCCAGTACCACTTATTGAAGGGGCTGTCTTTTCTCCATTGCATATTCTTGCCTCCTTTATCAAAAATAAGGTGACCATATGTGTGTGGGTTTATCTCTGGGCTTTCTATCCTGCTCCATTGATCTATATTTCTGTTTCTGTGCCTGTACCATACTGTCTTGATGACTGAAGCTTTATAGTATAGTCTGAAATCTGGGAGCCTGATTCCTCCAACTCCATTTTTCGTTCTCAAGATTGCTTTTGCTATTCGGGGTCTTTTGTGTTTCCATATAAATTGTGAAATTTTTTGTTCTAGTTCTGTGAAAAATGTCATTGGTAGTTTGATAGGGATTGCATTGAATCTGTAGATTGCTTTGGGTAGTATAGTCATTTTCACAATGTTGATTCTTCCAATCCAAGAACATGGTATATCTCTCCATCTGTTTGTATCATCTTTAATTCCTTTCATCAGTGTCTTATAGTTTTCTGCATACAGGTCTTTTGTTTCCTTAGGTAGGTTTATTCCTAGGTATTTTATTCTTTTTGTTGCAGTGGTAAATGGGAATGTTTTCTTCATTTCACTTTCAGATTTTTCATCATTAGTGTATAGGAATGCAAATGATTTCTGTACATTAATTTTGTATCCTGGTACTTTACCAAATTCATTGATTAGCTCTCGTAGTTTTCTGGTAGCATCTTTAGGATTCTCTTTGTATAGGATCTACAAACAGTGACAGCTTTACTGCTTCTTTTCCAATTTGGATTCCTTTTATTTCTTTTTCTTCTCTGATTGCTGTGGCTAAAACTTCCATAACTATGTTGAATAATAGTGGTGAGAGTGGACAACCTTGTCTTGTTCCTGATCTTAGAGGAAATGATTTCAGTTTTTCACCATTGAGAACGATGTTGGCTGTGGGTTTGTCATATATGATCTTTATTATTTTGATGTAAGTTGCGCCTATGCCTACTTTCTGGAGGGTTTTTATCATAAATCGGTGTGGAATTTTGTCGAAAGCTTTTGCTGCATCTATTGAGATGATCATATGGTTTTTCTCCTTCAATTTGTTAATATGGTTTATCACATTGATTGATTTGCATATATTGAAGAATCCTTGCATTCCTGGGATAAACCCCACTTGATCATGGTGTATGATCCTTTTAATGCTGTTAGATTATGTTTGCTAGTATTTTTGACGATTTTTGCATCTATGTTCATCAGTGATATTGACCTGTAGTTTTCTTTTTTTTGTGACATCTTTGTCTAATTTTGGTATCAGGGTGATGGTGGCCTCGTAGAATGAGTTTGGGAGTGTTCCTCCTTATGCTATATTTTGGAAGACTTTGAGAAGGATGGGTGTTAGCTCTTCTCTAAATGTTTGATAGAATTCGCCTGTGAAGCCATCTGGTCCTGGGCTTTTGTTTGTTGGAAGGTTTTTAGTCACAGTCTCAATTTCAATGCTTGTGATTGGTCTGTTTATATTTTCTATTTCTTCCTGGTTCAGTCTCAGAAGGTTGTGCTTTTCTAAGAATTTGTCCATTTCTTCCAGGTTGTCCATTTTATTGGCATGAAGTTGTTTTTAGTAATCGCTCTTGATCCTTTGTATTCCTGCAGTGTCAGTTGTCACCTCTCCTTTTTCTTTTCTAATTCTATTGATTTGAGTCTTCTCCCTTTTTTTCTTGATGAGTGTGGCTAATGGTTTATCAATTTTGTTTATCTTCTCCAAGAACCAGCTTTTAGTTTTTTTGATCTTTACTATTGTTTCCTTCATTTCTTTTTCATTTATTTCTTTTTTTTTTAGCATCTTTATTGGAGTATAATTGCTTTACAATGGTGTGTTAGTTTCTGCTTTATAACAAAGTGAATCAGTTATACATATACATATGTTCCCATATCTCTTCCCTCTTGCGTCTCCCTCCCTCCCACCCTCCCTATCCCACCCCTCTAGGTGGTCACAAAGCACCGAGCTGATCTCCTTGTGCTATGTGGCTGCTTCCCACTAGCTATCTATTTTTCATTTATTTCTGATCTGATCTTTATGATTTCTTCCCTTCTACTAACTTTGAGGTTTCTTTGTTCTTCTTTCTCTAATTGCTTTAGGTGTAAGGTTAGGTTGTTTTTTTGAGATGTTTCTTGTTTCTTGAGGTAGGATTTTATTGCTATAAACTTCCCTCTTAGAACTACTTTTGCTGCATCCCATAGGTTTTGGGTTATCGTGTTTTCATTGTCATTTGATTCTAGGTATTTTTTAATTTCCTCTTTGATTTCTTCAGTGATCTCTTGGCTATTTAGTAGTGTATTGTTTAGCCTCCATGTGTTTGTATTTTTTACAAGTTTTTTCATGTAACTGATATCTAGTCTCATAGCGTTGTGGTCAGAAAAGGTGTTTGATACTATTTCAATTTTCTTAAATTTACCAAGGTTTGATTTGTGACCCAAGATATGTTCTATCCTGGAAATATTTTAACATTCTTGACACATTAAACAAATACTATCTTACTTGAGAGTATATTAAATTTATAAATTTGTCTAGAAAATATCTAAATAAAATGATATTTGCAATGCAAATCTGGTCTGAAAATAACTATATGTATCAGAAGATTTTTTTAAAATGTTAGAAATTGGTTCAGTGAAATAACCACACTCAGTTGCCAAAGAATTAAATTAGTATTCCCAAATATAAGTAGTGAATCAGATTGAGGCCACATTTGTTACAAGAATAGGAATTTGTGCAAGATCAGGATTTCAGGGAAAAAAAAAGATATTTTAAAGAACCAATAGTAATTCTCTGTTCATTTTGACTCTTTGAAGGGTAGCAATGGAAAATAACTAAAACCTTAGATGAGGGGTTAGCTCTGGAGGTTCCTTTGATGTAATTGATGGCTCAAGACAATATTTATAAAGCTCCCAACAAATGGTTTGGCTTACAGTAGGTCTTTAGTAAGAAATGGTTCCTTTACCTTCTAAGTTTAGGAGACAAAGTAGAAACAGAACCATGTCAGCTGCAATTGTATATCATAGGTCGTGTTTCTACTGTTTTATAATAAGCTTATGAGGACAACAATAACTCTGTATGTGTTTCCATATTATCTCATTAACTATTTGATGTGCTTTATAAAGTGAAATTTTGTGAAATAGCCAATTTTGCCTTGATTTGGTTGATTATTTACTTTGATTGAGATTGCATTGGAATTCTAGATAAATTTAAGGAAGAATTCATATCTTAATAAGGTTATGTCGCTCCTCCATGATTATGGCATATCTATTATATTCACATCATTAAAATTAATTCATTGTTTCTAATTCTAAAGATAAGCTCTATTACTTGAGTTCAATTTTTGGTGCATTTTTACAAGTTGTGGTGCAATTCCATGGCTCAGTTTATTTCTTCATGACAGAGACATACATAGTTATAGTTATTGATTTTTTTTAATTAAGAAAGGAAAATATTTAGATACAAAATAGATTAACATAAATAAAAATACCATTAGAGCAAAATCAGTTAAAGTATATGTTGATCTTGCAATTTCAATTTCAGGAATTTATCCTAGAGAATGTAAAAATGAGGATCTTCACTTCAGTATTGTTCATATATTAGCAAAAAAAAATAAGTACCTGGAGACCATCGATCATATTATTCAACATAAGAGAATGGTTAAATAGATTTCAGTCTATGTGTAAACCAGAACATTATGTATTTGATAGAATGAATGATATAGTGTGAATGTACTGACAGGTCATATTGCAGGAAAAATGTACATGTAAAATGATATCAATTCTTTGATTTCCTAAAAGCTATAGGTATTTGTCTACACCTATTCTCAAAATTGGTAATCTTTAATCACCTTCTGAAGTATAGTATCTGAAGAAATATTTTAGTCTTTAATTTGTACACTATAAACTATTATTTTTCTGTTGAGCATATATTTTGAAATTCTTTTTAAATGAAAAAATGGAGAAATGAATGGATAATTGTTAGTTGTTGGAGAACTTATAGGTGAATAAATTATATCGTTGAGGTAAAAATCTCAAACAACTGTAATTATGCCAGCTAGAAGAATGTGATTTTACTTTTGATATAATACAAATGCAAACAATGTAAATTTTCCTATTTCTTTACTAAAGGTAACTGATTTTTAAAATTGGATATAAAATTTTTTCTTTGAATATTAGCAGTCTTAAATTCTGTGACAAATAAAGTATTTGAAAATCTGTTAAGAACAATAGAAAATTTAAGGTTTTACCCTATTTGCAAACTAACCGATTAGTCTGCCACGTTTTTTTTTAAAAGTATGCTCCACCGAAGGCACAAGACTCCTAGATAAGAGCAAAGGACTTCACATCACTGCAGTGTGAACATCACATTTTCACTGGTTCCCCTTGCACCTCAAGTCCTATGAGGCAATACATAGGGGTCCTGATACATGCCTGCACTCAGGTTGCATTATAGGACAGAAGCCCTGAGCTTAGGAAATCCAAATACTTTATAATAAGCAACAAGCATGCCTGTTTGCTCTGAAAAGAGACACACTTTTCCAAGTTTGTTTGCTGGATATGAAGAAATGTGAAAGATCTGTTGAGAATGGTCTCCCAACGATAACCACCCCTTGTTTCTACATCATCCTGGGACTAAATATTTTTCCATGACTATAACTCTAATTAACCTGATGGATAGAGACTGGGACAAAATCCATTCAGTTGTCTCATTCAGTGGTAAGACTTCAAGCTGCAGGGGGGTACCAACATGCATTGTCTCAACCATGCCTACAGGTGTCCCATATTGAAATATTCTGTAAACTATCAGGGTCTAACTTAAAATAGCTTGTGGCTTCCTCCATCTAACTGGCATTTCTGTATTGACCTTTTCTCTTAGCTAAGGCATTCATACAGCTACAGCATGAGATATTAGTAATTGCACAGACTTCATTTTGTCCCCAAAGAGGGCACCTAAGGCATTTCTATCATCCACAACTATGCTTGGTTAGTGAGCTGCATCTGAGTTGAATACCTCTCAGGGCTGAGGTGGCATCATTGTTCTCTTTAGCTACAATAATGGGCACATTTCATGATACCTTTTCTAATTGTACAACTTACACTGTAGAGACAACTGCCTGCACTGTATATACAAATAACAAGTCAGTCCCCTCCCAGAGGAATTCCCCTAAATGACCAAGAGTTACCTAATTTAGGAGAGATCACCTCAGTTGTCTGAGGGCTATGTGTTCTACAGGTGGTGTTTCCTTAAGCAATTGCAGGTCTGTTATGACTACCATGAAGGGGCACATCACTGTTTCAGGGAGGGATGCAAGTTAATGCCTGGCTTCCACACAAGAAATACAGTCCTAGAGATGTACATTGTGTCCCTGGAAAGTAACTGTAATTTAGAATTGTTGGAGTCTCCCAAATGGGACCTACATTGTGCAGAGGTCGCAGGATAGTGCCTCCAATACCTCTGTTGTTCATGGTGCATCTCCCTTTCTGATAGTAAGTCTTTGAATCCCCAGTTCAGTATGACTAATTGAGTCTACCCTTTGTTCTTAAGGAAATACCTAAGGGAAGTCATCCCAATCTGTTCTTTGTCCCAACACCCCAGTGGTATTTTCCATGGTCTGTGGTGACATCCAATGGGATGCTTAGCCATGGTATACTACTTTTCTATTTTAGCCTAGCAAATCAATTACAAACTTAGCATCTTAACACAATACATGCTTATTATTTCATATGTATGTGAGAAGTCTGGGCACAGGTTATCTGGGTTCTCTGACTCAGGCTCTTGATAGGCTGCAAGTCTATCTGGGTCTGTGGTCACATCAGAGGCCTAACTGGGAAGATGTCCACTTTCAGCCTGTTTCTGTTGTTAACAGAGTTCGTTTATTTGTGGCTGTACAACTGAGGTCCTCATTTTTTGATGACTATTGGCTAAGGACAGTTCCTTGCCATATGACTCTCTGCATGGGCCCTCTCACATAATAGCTTACTTCGTTGAGCCAACAAAGTGATTTTCTCTCACCATGATAGCAAACCAGTCTTAATATATCAAGTAATGTAATCACAGGAGTGCTAACCCATCACCATTGCCATATAACATAACTTAATCAAAGGAGAGATACCCCGTATTTTGCCATATATTATTGTTTAGAAGCTAGCCTCAGAACCTATTACACTCAAGGAGGAAGAAATTCACTAACATCAATGGGGAAGGATAGGAGATGCAAGAAGCCAATTTAGATTCTGCCTAACACAGGGGACTGCAGGAATGAGGGTGGGAAAAGAAAATCCAGATTGTATTTTTATTCAAGAGGAGGATTCCAGGGATGGATATGAAAACAAAAAGATCATGTTATTCTGTATTCCCCCATACTTTCAAGGGTCTAATGTGTTCCCTGTAAAAGTAGTGGGGTGATTGTTTCCCCTGCTCTGCAAAATTGTTTTGCCTTCAGGAACTATACTGTAACTTTTATTCTGATCATATCCTCGTTGTACCCAGAGCTTTCATCTAGAAGAGTCAGGAGCAAGAGACCTATCATGTCCTTTGCATGAGTCTCTTGGGGACTTGCCAAGAAATGTACTAAGCTCATTACCTCTTTTATTGCCCTCTGATTGTTGCCACAAATGAGAAGATTTGAGTCCCTTCTGAGGACAACAACGTTTGTATGACCAAAGAGGATTACTAAGGTGTTTAAACCAGGGAGAGATGTTGGATGTAGAGTGAGAAAACTTTTTGAGCAATATTTGAGGAGGTAATTCCAATACTCAACAATACCAAATACCTATGTATCTGAGGTATTGTAAAAGGTCCATTTAAGGACCATCAACCCTTTGCTGAGTGTTTTTTGTGATAAAACTCATACCATTTTCAGACTGCAAATAATCTGGAAAGTCAAAAACATTATGCAAATTAATTTTAAGGGTGCTAGTGGTGTGGATAGCATCAGCTGATTGAATTGGAAAATCAACACTGTAACCTGGAAAATTGTAACATAGGGTTCCAGTCTATGATGATGGATGTATTGCTACACCTGGAATGATGATAGATCCAGACAGGCAACAATAGTTAGAGAAATCTTGTTAGTACAGTTTCAATCAGCAGTTAGGTTTCAGTCATTCTCATCAGAGAGCAGGCCCTTATTGTGGGCAACAAATAGTGAATGTTTAGTTTTCTAGGGCTGTTATAACAAATTACCACAACTTGATGGTTTAAAACAACAGAAATGTATTCTCCCACAGATCTAGAGTCCAGAAGTCCAGAGTCAAGATGTCAACGGGACTGGCTCTTTCTGAAGGTTCAGAGGGAAACCGTTCCATACTCCAATACTAGCTTCTGGTGGCTGCAGGCAATTCTTGGTGTTTTGGGGCTTGTAAATGTATTACTTCAATCTCTGCCTGAGTCTTCACATGACCTTACTCTTTGGGTCTCTTATGTTTTGGTGTGTCTCAAATCTCTCACTCTTTTTTCTTATGAGGAAACAAATTATTAAATTTAGGGCCTACCCTAAATCCAGGATGATCTCGTCTCTAGAACCTTAACTTAATTACATCTGCAATGCAACTATTCTAAATAAAATAACATTCATAGATGCCAGGGGTTCGTATTTAGAATATCTTTATAGAGCCATTATTCAACCCACTATAATGACCCAGATGGTTCAATAAGAAGCCATGATTTGTTTCTACAGTTTGTGACCCCAAAGAGATTGCTTAACTTGCCAGTTTAGTCTTCAACTAGGGTTAGGTTAGAGGGGGAAGATGGGAACAAAGGGTACAGAAGGAGACAGTGACTGTGACTTATTAAGCAAGGCTTTGCATTTACTTTCATTTTCAAGCCACATCGTTTTTGGCTCAAAAACAAAAAATGTTCTAATGTTTTCTTTCCACTCAAAGCTCTTGAATTGCAAGTTCCTCATCACAGACAATATTTGTTTCGGCTTTGGGACACCTTGGTTTCATTGTCATGGAGCCATGGCCTTTTAGGAAGGACCATGCTTCCCCGTTGTCATGTTAATATCCTCTTCTCATTACTCCCTCTCCCTTCAGGGGAGAGTGAACAAAAAACAGGCACCATTTGGACAATTTGTTTTGATGCTATCTTTCACTGCTCAGTCTCTAAATATTAATTCTTCTCCTGTTAATTAATGGGTAAGTCATTGGGTTATACTTCCTCCTAGTTTCCCACTACTAGGGCAAGAACAGGCACTACCAGATCCCAGGGAGTCATCTTGTATTTCCTATCCCAGCCCAAGAGTCCTCATCCTTCCTCTTTCAGAAAGCCATTTCTGTCAACATCACATTCTCATTGCCAAACTGTCAAGAACTATGAAAGGTCTGAGATCATATCTTACTTGCAAGCTAACAAGTGAGCCTTCCACGGTTTCATGGATGCTGACTGAGACTGCTAGACAGAAATGACTTTATTTCTCACATCATACCAAGCATTGTGAGAATTAGTGCATTTTTGGCCAGTTGTACTTACCCCTAAGTTCCATGGGGTGATGCAGATGGGCTCAGACTGGTGGCTACATGTGTATAATTGTCCAAGTCACTGGACTATAATGATAGTTTCATAACAGATACCCATCTTTTCTAGAGTGAAAAGAAGTGACTTTATTAAGACCACACATACATTATTGATCCACAGGGGGAAATAATTTTGATTTTTAATTAAATAATGTTTATGAGATATACAAATACTAACAAAAATGCTTCAGTTTTTAAGTTTATAGTCGCTATGGATTTTGCTGCATAAAGCTTAAAGGTTATAAATTTTAAAATTATCTAATTAGAAGTGAAAAACCAAACAAAACTAAAAGCACATATTTGATAATGTACCAATATACTAACTTAATGCTTGTTTTCTGAATAATGGTATTTTTAACCTCAGTAAAAATGTAAAATTGACTGAAACTCAACTGTAATGCTACCTCTTTGGCAGGTACTTATTTTGGTAGTAGGGCACATATTTCTTAAATTTCTCAATGAAAATGGATCAAGTAGGAAAACTTGCATTTAATATTTACTCATTGGATGTGTGTAACGGGAGGCTGTTCAACACGAACTCTTAAGAGAGAATGTTTGGATCAGGTAAAGATTGGACTAAATGAGCTCTTTATATATATATATATATATGTATATATATATATCTGTGCATACAGTCAACTTTTTTGATTTTATGATTTTAACAGGAACCTCTTAATGTTTATTTTATTGGTAAGGTCCTAGCTAAAAATGCAATAGTATCCAATTTTGAAAATCACCTCACATAATCTAGAACACATGGGGCTCCAGTTAATGTGGGGGATATCCTTCCTAAAGTTTAAGTTTTAATAAATTAAATTTAAAGACAATAATAAAATTATAATACATAATCAGAGGAAACATGTATTTAATATACCAGTAATTAATTTTTTTTGAAATTTAATAGGTCAACATGAAACTCAGGCCTATTTTTTTTAAACAGACTAAAATATTTCTACAGGGAATTTTTCTTGGTGTTCTCCCTCAAATTTCTTCTTTTCAAGTTTTGCATTTATCCCTCACCTTCCTAACAATGGATATATGTAATCTCAGATATGGTGTCATAACTTTTATTGTCAATATATAGACTATTATTTCAAATAAGTGTATGCATACTTTCAGTAATGAACTAAAGTTTGCATGCTCAGAGAGGGCATTTGTGAAGTGTGTATGCATACACGCACACACCCACACTCTCGTATTTCTTTTTGCAGTATTGTGACTGCCTAGATATACTAGAAACAATGTAGGTTAATGGCAACAACAGTATTGTACCAGCACTGCCTGTCTTTCAGTTTTCAGAAAATTTATTTCTACCAAAGGTCATTCATTCTTTTAGTCATAGGATATTTTTGTTTTTATTTTAGTCAAAAAACATCTTGTTTTAGTACAATGTCATTTTCTAAGATAATAGATGTTGTGTAGTTCTTCAGTTTTTTTGTTATTTATTTGTTTTTACTCTTTCTACTAAATGATAAAGCATAACTTTGTGGATCTTATGTGGATTTCTTCATTTTATGAGATAATGTAATTTTTTGAGATGTCAAACAAACAAATTTCATGACATTTGAGCACACAAATCATTTAGAAAACAATAGACCTTCCCTAGAAATACCTATGCTGCTGTCCATTTTTATCTTGGGGACTTTTTCCCCCATTACTATGTGAATATCTTGGTTACATGAACAACTGTTCTTACAAGTTTCTCACTCCAACTGTATAAAGTAGGCTGTGTGTTAAAGTATAGGTCACAATGTTGGTGCTGTGAATATTTATATATTTTGACATTTAGGAAGAAGATGCCTTTCTATACTGTAACCCCTAGCAGTGTTTTAGTTGATGTATTTCTAAAAATGGAGCAATTCATTTATAGTATGCCACTTCAGACTTAAGGGGCACACAACCTACCTTTCACAGGCATAAAATTCAGTTGTCTTATTTCTACTGCAAGAATTATGTTTAGAAGCTGTGGAGTCACAAAATGCTTTAATGTTTTCTGTTTCTATATTTATTTATCCCTGGGTAGCCACATTCACAGAACTGGCAGGGATATCAAGAAATTGCAGAATCTATGTTAGAATGGCATCTTAAATATATGAAACAGTTTTTTCTTTGTTAGGATCTCCAGAAACAGAGACTCTCCAAATTATTTTGGAAATTTGCTTAAGTTTCACCTAGTACCAAAAAATTCTTCTTCTGATCTCACATAAATCTTCTATCTGTAGCTTAAATTTTCCTTATATCATTTGAGAAAAATGGGTTTCTTGTCACCTTTCTTGTAATTGAACCAAGAAAGAACCACAGCAATAATATTACCCATTGGTCTTCTCTTCATTTTTGATGATTGAAGCTGTCTTAAGTCCTTTTGCTATTCTTTCAGTTATAAAATTTGATATTTGATAAGGGTCAGGAATATTCCAAGGAAAATAAGTGGGTTACACAATTATTTTAAAGTCTTGCAGACTTTACTATAAAGTTTGTGGATGTTGAATTTAACCAGTGTATGTTCATGCTTTCTAGTTCTTTAAAGGTCAAAGCTGTATTACCAGGGCTTTTATATTTTTACTGAGGTAAAAATTATAAAATGTTAAAATTCATCCATCTTAAATGCACATGTAATGAATTTTGACAAGTTAATATGTCTGTATAACCAACACTCAATCAAGATAGCAAATATTACCATTACCACAGAAGTTCCCTCAGACCTAATTTCTGTCAACCCTTACCTATTAGTCAACCACTGTTTTGATTTTGAATACTGTAGATTACTTTACCTGGCTTCAAAATTAGTATAAATGGAATCATATAGCATTTCCTTTTTTTTTTTTAACTGTATAAACTGTTTTAGAGACTCATCCATGTTGTGTATATCATTAGTTCATTCCTTTTTTTGCTGAATAGCATTCCATTGTGTGAGTATACTAGTTAATCCATTTTCCTATTGAAAGACATTGTGGTTCTTTAAAGTTTCTGGCTATTATAAATACAACTTCTATAAATATTTTTTAAAAGTTCTTTTGTGTACATATATTTTCATTTCTCATGGGTAAATAACCACGAGTAAAATTGCTGGGTCACAGAGGAGGTATATGTTTAACTTCATAAGGAAACACCAAACAATTCTCCCATGGTGGTTGTATTGTTTTACATTCTCATCAACAATGAACTGAAGTTCTAACTACTCCATATCCTCATTGATATTTGGTGTTGTCAATTTTTATGATTTTAGACATTCTAGTGGGTAAGAAGTGATATATATTATAGGATTAATTTTCATTAATCTGGTGAGCGATTTTGAACATATTTTATGTGTAGTGCCTGTTCAACTCTTTTGCCCATTATTTTAATGGGTTCTTTGTCTTTTTTACTATTGAATTATAGAAATTATTTATATATTCTGGATATACATTCTTTATCAAATACATTACTGATAACATTTTCTTCCAATATTAATTGCCTATTTATTCACTTAATGATATTTCTGAGGAGCAAAACTGTAATTTTGTTGAAATAATTTATCAATTTCTTTTTTTATATTTAATTATTTTTGTTGTATGAAAGAAAATGATTTGCCACCCTGAGAGCATAACTTTCTCTTCACTTTCAAACTCTTTGTTTATTCAATTGCCTTTATACTTCATATAAATTTTAGAATCATCTTGTTAATTTCAATCCCCCAAAAATCCTGCTGGAATTTGTATTAAAACTGAGGTAAATCTATAGAACTGCTTGTGGACTATTGACATATTATAATACTGAGTGCTACATACTTCTACTTAAAAGCCATTAGTCTCGCTAAGCAAGATTTTTTTGTTTTCAGAAAGTTTTGTAATCGTTCATTAGATTTATTCTTAATAATTTTTTGATGGCAGTGTAAAGGAGTTTTTTAAGCATTTTTTTAAAATGTTTTGCTAGTTTTTAACATACAGTTGACTTTTTACTGATCTTATGTCCTGAACATTGCTAAATTCACATTTTTTAAAAATTTGCATATTTCATAGAATTTTGAAGGTAGACAGTAATGTCGTCTTCCAGTAAAACCAGTCATACTTTGTGCTTTCTGATATTTTTTTAAAATTTATTTTTCTTGCTTTATTAAATGAATTAGAATTCTAATAAAATGTTGAGAAGTACTAAAAGTGAGCATTCTTGCCTTTTTGTGATCTAAGAGGCAAAATGCTCAATATTTCACCACTAAGAATAACGTCAGCTATAGATTTTTCTTAATGAGCTTTGACAGATGGAGGAAATTCTATTCTATTCTTAGATTTTTGAGAGTTTTTTAAAATCATGAATGGGTATTGATTTTGGTAAAATGCTATTTATACTTTTTATAAATCTATTGAATTTCTTATTTATCATATGATTGATTGCATAGTCTGCCCAACATTATAAAAAGGGGACCTACATAATCATTTTAAGCCTCAAACTCAATTTCCTTGGGTATAATTATTAATTATGACTAATGTTCCTGCAAAATTCTTAATCACATTTTAATCTATTTTCTGTTCGAACGCTAAAAATCTCTTTGAGTCCTAATAGGAGAGTGAATAATTGGATTCCTGAAGAATAATAATGGCATTTAAGGATAAATATCAGCAGTGATCCCAAATAACTTATTTTTTTAGGTGAGGGAATTGTTATTATATCAATACATGACTTTCAGTTTCTAAGACAATATTTGAATACAGTTTTCTAATTAAAATATTAATTACATTCTACATGAAAACTTTATATTTTTCCTTTCACAAAATAGCACCTCGATGTGTTTTGTTTTTTTTTTGCCATGTCACAATCACCATTCACTAATATGTTATTTTTGCTCTATCTAAAGTACCACACTTTGCAATACAATCATGGGAAATGGTAAGGAGTATTCTTTTAAAAGGATACTCTAGCCCATTTACTATGTATTGCAAAAGACCTATGAGCATTCATAAAATCAATAAAATATTTATGGGAGAAAACATTTGCAAGTTATGTATCTGATAAGGGGTTAATGTCAAAATACATAGAGAACTCATACAACTCTATAGCAAAAGGCCAAACAATTTGATTAAAAAATGTTCAGAAGAGCTGAATAGACATTTGTCCAAAGAAGACATACAAATGGCCACCAGGTACATGAATAGGTATTTAACATCACTAATCATTAGGGATATATATATAAACATAAAATGAAATATTTTCAATCATAAAAAAAGGAAATCCTGCCATTTGTGACACACCAATGGACCTTGAGGGCATTATGCTAAGTGAAATAAGTCAGACTTACTACTGTATGATCTCACTGTATGTGGAATCTAAACAAAACAAAACCAAAGAATCCAAATTCTTAGAAAGAGAGAAAAGACTGATCATTTCCAGATATGAGGGTTAAGGAGCAGGGGAATGGGTGAAGGTGGTCAAAATGTACAAACTTCCACTTATAAGGTAAATAAGTCCTGTGGATATAATGCACAGCATGGTGACTATACTTAATAATACTTTATTGTGTATTTGAAAGTTGCTAAGAGAGTAGATCTTAAAAGAGTTCTCACCACAAGGAAAAAAATTGTAATTAGGTGAAGTGATGATGTTAAGTAAACTTGTAGTAATCACAATATATACATATATTAAGTTATTATGCTGTACACCTTAAACGAGTACAACATATGTCAATTATACTCAATAAAACTAGAAAATATTGAAAATCCTCATAACACTTGAGGAGTATTTTCAAAAAGGAAACATTTTACAGTGTGTGCTTCTGAGTAATCTCTTGATTTTCCATAACTTTAATTGGAATAGTGAATTATTTTTTAAGATTTTCATTCTTAAAAATATTTATGTACCTATCTGTATACTTTCAGATGGTGTTGTGCACTGGAAACATTGTCTTACAACAAGATGATTAGCCTTAGAACAAAGTGGTTAGCTAAGATTTAAAGCTCTGTCATGCTTATAAAGTTAATCTTGTACAATCTGCCATAGTTTCATTTTTTAAAACTCATATATATAACTCCTTCGGGTGTTTGGTAAAAAGCAAACAGCCAGATTTTGGAATGAAGTACTTTGAATCATCATTATATATGTTCTTTTTCTTTTTCTTTTTTTATACTTTGGGCCTGCGACTGTCTTCCTTTGCCAGTTTGTTCAGATATGTTGTGATGCGACAGACTTCCTGTGTTCTATCTGAGTTGAAATAAGTGACACTTAGGTACCCGTTGGCTTATCAAGCCCCATATATCTTGGTTGTCAGTTTGAAATGTAGAATGACAATCATTTTAGAGAGACATCACTTCCCTGATCTAGTGACTCCAATGCAATCACAATTTCAGTCACAGCTAAACCAGCTTATTGTTGTCGCCATACACTTAAGCAGTTTAGTGTTTGTCATACATAGCCACTCCAGGGAACTGCAGAAATTGTTTCATGATAATTAGTAGTTCTTTGCAGATAAAATGTTTATTAAACTCTTTTTGGTCAATTCATGAATAATCTTACATATTTGAAATGTTTCTGTACTGGTTCAATTTTACTATAAAGAAGAAAATCTACTTCTCAATAATATATGAGGGCAGTGAGGTTGGAAGGCAAAAGAATAAAACTTTATTTTTTTCAAGTTTTCTCTTATGTTTCTTTCTGCAGTGATATCTGATTCTTAATATTGTAATATTGTTGGAAATTTCATTTATGATCTAATTATTTGGTGTCTTAGAATTATCTTTCCTAAAGTGTACCCAAGAAATGTCCAGATATCATCTGAGAAGTACATAAGCTTTGAAAATAAAGACAGACCATATATAAGTTCTAAATAATTTTTTAACATTTTTTACTTGGAAAATAATTGTCTACCAATGCCACACTGTAGCAAATCCCTACCTCATTTCTTAAGTAATTGTTTTCCTCTCAAAAAAGGATCATGTCATAAAATTTAGGGCAGTGGAGATGTATCAAAATATCTCAATTATTGGGTGTGATATAATGTCTTAACAAAATTCAGAGTGATATTGAGTTTGCATTTCTCATGGACTGATCTAAAATTTCACTGAGTAGCTGAATAGGAAGTTAAAAATGAATTGAACTGAGAAAATATAATAATCACTACATGCAACTAAAACCCAAATCTGTGGGGGAGTTTCTGTGATATGCAATACAATATTTGGGAAGACTCTGCAAAGGATATACAAAAAAATATCCATACATAGTTTTTCCTCATTTTTTATAAACATCTTTATTGGAGTATAATTGCTTTACAATGTTGTATTAGTTTCTGCTGTATAACAAAGTGAATCAGCTATATGTATACATATATCCCCATATCCCTCCCTTTTTCACCTCCCTCCCACCCTCCCTATCCCACCCCTCTAGGTGGTCATAAAGCAGCGAGCTGTTCTCCCTGTGCTGTGCAGCTGCTTCCCACGAGCTATCTATTTTATGTTTGGTAGTGTATATATTGTCAATGCTACTCTCTCACTTAGTCCCAGCTTACCCTTCCCCCTCCCTGTGTCCTCAAGTCCATTCTCTACATCTGCGTCTTTATTTTATTTTTTTTTTAGATTCCATACTTATGTGTTAGCATACGGTATTTGTTTTTCTCTTTCTGACTTACTTGACTCTGTATGACAGTCTCTAGGTCCATTTTCCTCATTTTATGTATATATAGAAATGCCTGATATAAGTGGGAACTTCTATATGGCATAAGAGAAATGATTACAATATGTATTAAACCATGTTTATAATGAATTACTTTAAAATATGAATAATCAGTCTTAAGAAACCAGTCTTATTTGTTTATGGAATTTGTTAACTAGTTTATATTTAAAATATAAAAACAGACTCCCTCTTGCGAGAGCACCAGAATCACAACTAACTGCTGAACAATCATCGACAGGAAGACACTGGAACTCACCAAAAAAGATACCCCACATCCAAAGACAAAGGAGAAACCACAATGAGATGGTAGGAGGGGCACAATCACAGTAAAATCAAATCCCATAACTGCTGAGTGGGTGACTCACAAAATGGAGAACACTTATACCACAGAAGTCCACCCACTGGAGTGAAGGTTCTGAGCCCCACGTGAGGCTTCCCAAACTGGGGGTCCGGCAATGGGAGGATGAATTCCTAGAGAATCAGATTTTGAAGGCTAGTGGGATTTGATTGCAGGACTTCGACAGGACTGGGGGAAACAGAGACTCCACTCTTGGAGGGCACACACAAAGAAGTGTGCACATCAGGACCCAGGGGAAGGAGCAGTGACCCCATAGGAGACTGAAACAGACCTACCTGCTAGTGTTGGAGGGTCTCTTGCAGAGGCAGGGGTGGCTGTGTCTCACCGTGAGGACAAGGACACTGACAGCAGAAGTTCTGGGAAGTACTCCTTGGCATGAGCCCTCCCAGAATCTGCCATTAACCCCACTAGAGAACCCTGGTAGGCCCCAGTGTTGCGTCGCCTCAGGCCAAACAACCAACAAGGAGGGAACCCAGCCCCACCCATCAGCACACAAGCAGATTAAAGTTTTACTGACCTATGCCCACCAGAGCAACAGCCAGCTCTACCCACCACCAGTCCCTCCCATCAGGAAACTTGCACAAGCCTCTTAGATAGCCTCACCCACCAGAGGGCAGATAGCAGAAGGAAGAAGAACTACAATCCTGCAGCCTGTGGAACAAAAACCACATTCACAGAAAGATAGACAAGATGAAAAGACAGACGGCTATGAACCAGATGAGGGAACAAGATAAAACCCCAGAAAAACAACTAAATGAAGTAGAGATAGGCAACTTTCCAGAAAAACAATTCAGAATAATGATAGTGAAGATGATCCAGGACCTCGGAAAAAGAATAGAGGCAAAGATCGAAGAGATGCAAGAAATGTTTAACAAAGACCTAGAAGAATTAAAGAACAAACAAACAGAGATGAACAATACAATAACTGAAATGAAAACTACACTAGAAGGAATCAATAGCAGAATAACTGAGGCAGAAGAACGGATAAGTGACCTGGAAGACAGAATGGTGGAGTTCACTGTTGTGGAACAGAATAAAGGAAAAATAATGAAAAGAAATGAAGACAGCCTAAGAGACCTCTGGGACAACATTAAACGCAACAACATTCGCATTATAGGGGTCCTAGGAGAAGAGAGAGAGAAAGGACCCGAGAAAATATTTGAAGAGATTATAGTCGAAAACTTCCCTAACATGGGAGAGGAAATAGCCACCCAAGTCCAGGAAGCACAGAGAGTGCTTCCTGGGCTTGGGAAGCATAGGACATTTCACCCAAAAACAGCAGATTACACTTTCTTTTCAAGTGTGCACGGGATATTCTCCAGGATAGATCACATCTTGGGTCACAAATCAAGCCTTAGTAAATTTAAGAAAATTGAAATCATATCAAGCATATTTTCTGACCACAACACTATGAGATTAGAAATCAATAATAGGGGCAAAAAAGGAAAAAAAGACAAACACATGGAGGCTAAAAAATACGTTACTAAATAACCAAGAGATCACTGAAGAAATCAAAGAGGAAATCAAAAAATACCGAGAGACAAATGACAATGAAAACACAATGATCCAAAACCTATGGGATGCAGCAAAAGCAGTTCTAGAGGGAAGTTTATAGCAATACAATCCTACCTCAAGAAAAAACAAACATCTCAAATAAACAACCTAACCTTATACCTAAATGAACTAGAGAAAGAAGAACAAACAAAACCCAAAGTTAGTAGCAGGAAAGAAATCATAAAGATCAGAGCAGAAATAAATGAAGTAGAAACAAAGAAGACAATAGAAAAGATCAATAAAACTAAAAGCTGGTTCTTTGAGAAGATAAACAATATTGATAAACCATTAGCCACACTCATCAAGAAAGTGAGGGAGAGGACTCAAATAGATAAAATTAGAAATGAAAAAGAAGAAGTTACAACAGACACCACAGAAATACAAAACATCCTAAGAGACTACTACAAGCAACTCTGTGCCAAAAAAATGGACAACCTGGAAGAAATGGACAAATTATTAGAAAGAAATAACCTTCCAAGACTGAACCAGGAAGAAATAGAAAATATGAACAGACCAATCACAAGTAGTGAAATTGAAACTGTGATTAAATATCTTCCAACAAAAAAAGTCCAGGACCAGATGGCTTCACAGGTGAACTCTATCAAACATTTAGAGAAGAGCTAACACCCATCTTTCTCAAACTCTTCCAAAAAATTGCAGAGGAAGGAACACTCCCAAACTGATTTTATGAGGCCACCATCACCCTGATACCAAAACCAGACAAAGATCCTACAAAAAAAGAAATTTACAGACCAATATCACTGATGAATATACATGCAAAAATCCTCAACAAAATACTAGCAAACAGAATCCAACAACACATTAAAAGGATCATACACCATGATCAAGTGGGATTCATCCCAGGGATGCAAGGATTCTTCAATATATGCAAATCAATCAGTGTGATACACCATATTAAGAAATTGAAGAACATCCATATGATCATCTCAATAGATGCAGAAAAAGCTTTCAACAAAATTCAACATCCGCTTATAATAAAAACTCTCCAGAAGGTGGGCATAGAGGGAACCTACCTCAACATAATAAAGGCCATATATGACAAACCCACAGCAAACATCATTCTCAATGGTGAAAAACTGAAAGCATTTCCTCTAAGATTAGGAACAAGACAAGGGTGTCCACTCTCACCACTATTATTCACCATAGTATTGGAAGTCCTAGCCATGGCAATCAGAGAAGAAAAAGAAATAAAAGGAATCCAAATCAGAAAAGAAGAAGTAAAACTGTCACTGTTTGCAGCTGACATGATGCTATACATAGAGAATCCTAAAGATGCCACCAGAAAACTACTAGAGCTAATCAATGAATTTGGTAAAGTAGCAGGATACAAAATTAATGAACAGAAATCTCTTGCATTCCTATACACTAATGATGAAAAATCTGAAAGAGAAATTAAGGAAACACTGCTATTTACCACTGCAACAAAAAGAATAAAATACCTAGGAATAAACCTACCTACAGAGACAAAAGACCTGTATGCAGAAAACTATAAGACACTGCTGAAAGAAATAAGGATGATACCAACAGATGGAGAGATATACCATGTTCTTGGATTGGAAGAATCAATATTGTGAAAATGACTGGACTACCCAAAGCAATGTACAGATTCAATGCAATCCCTGTCAAATTACCAATGGCATTTTTTACAGAAGTAGAACAAAAAATCTTAAAATTTGTATGGAGACACAAAAGACCCTGAATAGGCAAAGCAGTCTTGAGGGAAAAAAACGGAGCTGGAGGAATCAGACTCCCTGACTTCAGACTATACTACACAGCTACAGTAATCAGGACAGTATGGTACTGGCACAAAAACAGAAATATAGATCAAGGGAACAGGATAGAAAGCCCAGAGATAAACGCACGCATCTATCGTCAACTAATCTATGACAAAGGAGGCAAGGATATACAATGGAGAAAAGACAGTCTCTTCAATAAGTGGTGCTGGGAAAACTGGACAGCTACATGTAAGTGAATGAAATTAGAACACTCCCTAACACCATACACAAAAATAAACTCAAAATGGATTCCAGACCTAAATGTAAGACCGGACACTATAAAACTCTTAGAGGAAAACATAGGAAGAACACTCTTTGACATAAATCACAGCAAGATCTTTTTTCCACCTCCTAGGATAATGGAAATAAAAACAACAATAAACAAATGGGACCTAATGAAACTTAAAAGCTTTTGCAAAGCAAAGGAAACTCCAAACAAGACGAAAAGACAACCCTCAGAATGGGAGAAAATATTTGCAAACGAATCAATGGGCAAAGGATTAATCTCCAAAATATATAAACAGCTCATGCAGCTCAATATTAAAAAAGCAAACAACCCAATCCAAGAATGGGCAGAAGACCTAAATAGACAATTCTCCAAAGAAGACATACAGATGGCCAAGAAACATACAAAAAGCTGCTCAACATCATTAATTATCAGAGAAATGCAAATCAAAACTACAATGAGGTGTCACCTCACACCAGTTAGAATGGGCATCATCAAAAAATCTACAAACAACAAATGCTGGAGAGCGTGTGGAGAAAAGGGAACCCTCTTGCACTGTTGGTGGGAATGTAAATTGATACAGCCACTATGGAGAACATTATGGAGGTTCCTTAAAAAACTTAAAGTAGAATTACCATATGACCCAGCAATCCCACTACTGGGCATATACCCAGGGAAAACCATAATTCAGGAAAACGCATGCACCCCAATGTTCATTGCAGCACCACTTACAATAGCCAGATCATGGAAGCAACCTAAATGCCCATCAACAGATGAATGGATAAAGAAGAAATGGCACATATATACAATTGAATATTACTCAGCCATAAAAAGGAACGAAATTGGGTCATTTGTAGAGACGTGGATGCATCTAGAGACTGTCATATAGAGTGAAGTAAGTCAGAAAGAGAAAAACAAATATCGTATATTAATGCTTATATGTGGGACCTAGAAAAATGGTACAGATGTACTGGTTTGCAGGGCAGAAATTGAGACACAGTTATAGAGAACAAACGTATGGATGCCAAGGGGGGAAAGTGGTGATGGTGTGGTGGTGGTGGTTTGATGAATTGGAAGATTGGCATTGACATATATGCACTAATATGTATAAAATGGATAACTAATAAGAACCTGCTGTTTAAAAAAATAAATAAAATAAAATTCAAAAAAAAAAAATATATAGAAATATTTCTATTGGACATACTATTGAGATCAGTTTGAATGTACTGAATGGTTATGTGTTAACTCCACAGTAGAGAAGAGACCGTTAATTTAGGCATGGGAAAAAAACCATTTAGGAGAATAAAAAGTTAAGATTCAAGTGATTTTTTTAACTTGTAAAGAACAAAGTAACTGGGAAACTTGAATGAATTTCCTTGGAGTCATGGAGACAACCCCTACCCCAAGTGAAAAGCACAGGAAGTTTTCCATGCCCAGTGGACTCTTTTTTCCAAATGCTTTTTTGTTTCCTGCTAATTGATCTTTTACAATGAGTTCTTATTGGCATTCCAAAAGTCATGCATGATGTGACTTCTTTAACCAGGTACTATTACGTTGTGATTGTTAACTTCTTAGAGTTCTGATGATGATAGTTATTTCTTTTGAAGTTTATATGAATATCAATTCTAAATTGTACAGTTACAAGGTGAAAAATTTTTAACAATTTAAAATTTAAAAAATTTTAACATGCAATTCTGCAACCTTAACTTTTGTAATAAATCAAGCTAGTAATTTGACTACTATCCCATTTGTCCCTCTAGTCATCAATACCATTTTTCTCCACTAGAATACAACTGCTTTCCCCCTGAGAATATCCAAATTTTTGTCTTCCTTGATTTTTTTTTTTTTTTTTTTTTTTTTTACCAACACATGAGCTCTAAGATAGTGAAATACAAAACTCCACATGTTAACAGCTGGGCGTGTGAGTTCATTGCATATCTGCTGAAATCACTGAGTTAGATTTGGCCATTTCTTGCAAGCACATCTAGAGCAATTTCCCAACACAGAAGCATTCAATTACAAATCTAAATATAATCAAACACCTAAGTAAAACCGAATTCTGAAGATGTAATTTAGCATGATTTCCATCTTAATAAAACAGGGATGCTTGGAGGTGAAATTTTGTCGTTCCATTTTATTTTCACTAAATTATTGCCATTTTCCATTGTTGAAGCCAATGTTCACTTTAAGTTTATACCAGAAGTTTACATTATCATGGACATTTGACAATTTGTAATTGAATGTTTACAGGCTAAAGAGGTTCTGCTCTTTCATTTGATGGATTGTGTCATGCCAGAGTCTGGCAGTGCATTTTATTTGACCTTTCTCCTTAACTCCATTCATCTTAAACCCCTTGTCACATGAGTGACGGGCCATCGTGATGTGATGGAACACACAAAACTTCAAAAAGATGCATCACCTTGTCAGATAAATGCAGATCAAAAATCTTTTCTAAAAAATGTTTAGTGAGTTGGAGGACAACTTAGGCTAAATTAGATTATAATGTTAAAGAGTAGAAGAGTAAACTTTGGAGATCAAAGATTACTGTTGGAATATCTCTAATAATACTTACAAATGAAAAATCAGAATGATTTGTATGATCTTTCCTATAAATCAGGGGAAGTGACAAGACATAAAATTTTCCTAAAAAGGTTATTAGTGAGAGAAAATAATTTAACTAGATGTGTGTGCATAAACACACACACATACACACACACACACACACACACACACACACACCCTAGTTAAACTTTGGGCATTTATTTTAAAAAAACCCAAACTATCTTTATAGGGAGATACACAAACCTTTGTTCATTTTGGGCCCATGATACTGTTAGGAATTTGATACAACTGAAGATGGGCAGTTTTGTATTCCTTGAGCAGAAATCATCTATCTACTAGCAGGATAGACATGATTGAGGTGAAGAAAGGGGTAGATTTCCTCATCTTTTGTAGGCCATTCATCTCACACCCAAGACTTTTTCTTACAAAGTCCTGAAAGATTCTCTGCTTTGTGTGTTTATACCAATACACAGAGGCCATTCATATCGTAAATCAATGAACTAGTTTCTTATTTTGGCAGGATCAGCAGTGATTTAGTGGTGGAATATGAGCACAGAGTAAAGACATTGACCTGACACATTTTTATCCCTTCTCATGTGAGTATATCTTTTCTGTCCGTGGAAGAACAGAAAAATAAGAGAAACAAAATAATCAAGTTAGAAATATTATTGCCCAGGAACAGAAATGGAGAGAAGTAGAGACCTGAGTCCTCTTTAACAGGATACTAGAATTTGGTAATATTGTTTATCTATTATAAGAGTATACAACTATACAAACACATATATATATACATATAGATACATACACACATATATTGGCATTAATGTTTTCTTTGTTCATTCATGTATTTAGTCATTCTAAGTCACATATTGTGTATTTTTTGAATAATAAAACAATCATCAAAGACAACACAAAAAGACTTAACATCTCCAAAGTTTAACATATATGAATTAAATATATATATATATTTACATATGTATATACATAATTACTCTGGAACAACTAATATATTTATATTTTTCTCTATTATTGTATGATCTGTTTAATTTAGGTCATAAATTTTGTCCAATTCTCTCTTCTTCATAAGGTTGTAAAACCACTGTTATCCAAAGTAAAGTAATGCAGCAAATTAATTAATACAGCAAATTATTAATACAGTAAATTAATTTCTATTAATATAGAAAACAGTATGGCGGTTCCTCAAAAAATTACACACAACACTAACATATGATTCAAAAACTCCATTTCTGGGTATATATCCAAAGGAAACGACATCACTATCTTGAAGAGATATCTGCATCCCATTTTCGTTGCAGCATTACTCACAATAGCCAGGGCATGGGAACAAACTAACTGTCCATGGATGGATGAATAAAGAAAATGGTATATATACACAATGGAATATTTTCAGCCATAAAAAAGAAGGAAATCCTGCCATTTGTGATAACATGGATGAAACTGGAGGACGTTATGCTTAGTAAATAACCCAGACACATAAAGACATATATACTTTATGGTCTCACTTGTATGTGGAATCTAAAAAAGTCAAACTCATAGAACCAGAGCATACAATGGTGGTTGCCATGGCCTGGGGGATGAAGAAATAGGAAGTTATGATCAAATGGAACAAACTTTCAGTTACAAGATGAATAAATTCTGGGGACCTAATGCACAGTATGGTGATTATAGGTAATAATACTTAATTGTATACTTGAAATTTGTTAAGACAGTAGTAGATCTTAAGTTTTCTCACCACAAAAAGAAATGGTAACTATGTGAGATGATGATATGTTAACTTGATTGTGGTAACCATTTCACAAATATTAAATCATCACATTATACACCTTAAAAATCACATTGTACAACCTAAATATAAACAATTTTTATTGTTCAATTATAACTCAAAAAAGCTGAAAAAATCCAAAGTGGTATAAAAGAATGTTTTCTGGCAGTTGATGTCAGGACACATTGTGCCCTGTCTATAATTTCCCTTTCCTTTGCTATTACCTTTTCTTTTTTCAAACAATGTTTCTTGGCATAAATGAATGCCAACAAGAAATGATATTTTATTCAGTTATTATTGTAGGATTTGTGCACCACCTGCAAAATATTTTATATAGTGTCTTTATACTCTTTCTGTTGCCTTTCAAACTTAAGTAAAATAATGTAAATATTACATATATTTAACAGTGATAATTTTTGCTCTAAATTCTGAAAGATAAAATTTTCTACCTTAGTAAGGATTTACTTGCCATGAACATTATTTTTCACTACTACAGTAGATTTGGAAGAGAGTAAAATTTAAAATGAAAATGATTACCCCCAAGAATATATAGGAAAGATGAGGTACTACCCAATAATGAAGTAAAGAGATATGTTAACAAGCAAGTTTGTGTGAATTGAAAAGATTATTTTAAGGCTGGCATTTTGCATCAATAAGATGCTTGAGCATCACCCATGTTTACAAAATTCATCTCAACTTTACATCTTTCTATGACCATCCCATGGCTCTGCTCCGATTCATAGCCAAGGTTCTTCAGAGAGTCACTACCTAATAGTCCAGTAATTCTGCTGTGTGTTTGTTGTTGTTTTTATTGTTATTATTATTAGGATTAGCATACAGAATAGTGCATTAAACTGCAAACAAATTCATAGAAATAACTGTACAGTTTAAAGAATAATTATGACATGAACACTTGAGCAAACAAGTGTTTCAACCTGGTGAAGAAATAAATCCCAAAAAGCCCTACGGAAAGACCTCAACCACCTCCATCAACCCTATGACTAACCACTCTCCTGGCTTTTATGATAATTATTGAATGCTTTGCTTTTGCCTTTTTAAAAATCAATGTGTAAATTATTTAAAATATTTTAACAGTTTTAATAAAATTTAACAATAAAATTGAACTGTATATATTTGTTGTCTCTTCTTCTTTCCTAAATACTATGTGTTTTTTGTGCATTTTGTATATAACCATAATTAATTCATTTTTGTTGCTAAAAAGTTCTTATCAAAATTCATTTACTGATTTTGATGTTGAGGTACCTTTGGGTTATTTTCAGCATTTGCTCATGCAAGGCTGCCATGAACAGTCTGGTACATGTCTCCTTGTTCACATATGCACAGATTTCCCTAGGGAATCAATCTAAAAGTGGAATTGGTAGTTATAGGCTAAACATATCTTCAACTTTTCTAATACTATCTGCTTGTTTTCCCAAGTCATTATACCATTTAATATTCTACCAGGAGTTCTTGTTCCTCCATTTCTTCACCAACATTTTGTATTGACAAACTTCCACCACCCCCTCCAATTTGCTATGTAAATATTTTTCTGTGGTTTTAATTACAATTTTCCTAGTACTAATTAGCTTAAGCATTATGTAATGTTTTTATCCGTTGGCCACTTCTAGTTCTTCTTTTGTAAGGAGCCCGTTGAAGTTAATTTGCCCATTTTTGTAGTAGGTTTTAGGTTTTGCTTATTGATCTTTAGAAGCTCTTTATATATTCTGGATAATAAGATACTAGACTAAATTTGCTGCAAATATCTTTTTCCACTATATGGTGAATATTTTAACTTTTTTTTTACTTCATTTTAAAGATATAAATGAGATATATTTTATGTTTTAATGTCATTCAGATTAATTTTTTAGGTTAGTACTTTTTTCTTTATTTTCAAAGTCTCAGAGTATTCAGAAAACATGAAGATGTGTGCTACATTATTTTCCTTTACATTGTTTTCCAGTAATAATTCATTCCTGTCTTTTTCCACCAATATGCAGTTCTACCTGTATAAAATACCAAGTATCCTTGTATGCATGGTTTGTTTAAGGTTTATCTCTTCTTCTTAGCTGGCATTATTATTTTGTCATTAAAACAGTGTTTTTATTACTACAGCTTTATAATATGTTTTTATTAACAGGTAAGTCAAATTCCCCCAAATCACTCCACACTTTTTCTTCAAAACTTCCTTGGATAATCTTGGTCTATACACTTTGAAGTACATATTTATAATGTTTACAAAATCTGTGACTTATTTATGGAGACAGTTTTGAATTTATAGATATTTTCACAAAAATGGCACTAAAATATTGAATTCTCAGTCACTGAACATAATGTATCTTTCCATTTATTTAGGCTTTTATAAATGTCTCTCAATGAAATTTTATAAATTTTGGTATATGAAACATTCATATATTCATTAAATCTATTTTGATATGACTTTTGTTCCCATTTCTCTACTGTAACTCCCTTTCCAGTATCACCATTGCTGGCCAAATACAAAGATAAGTTTTCAGTCTTCATCTTACTTGACCTCTCAGCAGTATTGACCGAGTTGACCTCTCCTTCCTAGATCCCTCTTTCTTTACCTTCCATGACACTGTCCTTGTTTTCCTTCTAGCTTTTTTTTTCCAGCTTCCTTTGCTAGACCTTCTAAGCCCTCTCCTTTATATGTATATTTTCTTTTTTTTTTTTTTTTAGTATTTATTTATTTTTGGCTGCATTGGGTCTTCATTGCTGTGCACAGGCTTTCTCTAGTTGTGGCGAGCAGGAGCTACTCTTGTTACAGTGCATGGGCTTCTCATTGCAGTGGCTTCTCTTGCTGCGGAGCACGGGCTCTAGGCATGCAGGCTTCAGTAGTTGTGGCACGTGGGCTTGGTAGTTGTGGCTCATGGGCTTAGTTGCTCCGCGACATGTGGGATCTTCCCGGACTAGGGATTGAACCCGTGTCCCCTGCATTGGCAGGCAGATTCTTAACCACTGCACCACCAGGGAAGTCCCTATATGTATATTTTCTATCCTGCTAATTTCTTTCATTCCCATATTCCATATCTTCTCTGTTTACCAACAGTGTGTAATTAAAAAAAGTTTTTCCCCAGACATTTTCAAAAGCATCCCATATTGATCCATTAGAGTTACCCCAATATTAACATGCTCCAAACTGGAAACTTGATTCCTAATTTAAATAAATTTAAATAAATAAGAAAATAATATTGTAAGAAAATTTATGCCCTATCTCAGCAAATTGTACAAATAACTGCCAAATTTATAGACTGGATAAAAGAAATCTTATTATTTTGTCTTTCTTAAAATATTTCACTGTTTCCTGTGAACGTAGAAAATAATTTCAAATTTCTTGTTAGGACTTTGAGACCTAGATTACCTTACCTTCATATCTTTCTTCATTTTTTCACTTCTTCATTCACTGTCTCTCTTTTTTTAAAATTTTCTTTAACATGTTAAGTTCTTTTCCCCATGACAAGTTTTGAACATATTCTCAACTGTTTTCTCCTGCTGATAAATCTCAGCTTAAATACCATTGTCTCTAAAAAACCTTCCATGACTACCCTGCTCTACCTAAAATAGTACTAAAATCTCCATGTTATTCTTTCTCAAAATCATTTTGTGTGTATGTGTGTGTGTGTGTGTGTGTGTTTATTCTCTCATGCTTTAGATTTTAAACTCTGTTAAGGGCTCATAGAGTGTGATTAACACATATGATCTATCTACTAATAAATGAGTCATGGAATAAATGGATTGATCTGAGATGTAATATGGTCAGTGTTTTGCATTAAAAATATATTTGATTAATTTCTAATATTTGTTATAATGTGTTATTTTTAAAAGATTGCTATTACTACAAGTCCTTATATCCAGAATCATGCCTATCATTGCCATTATAACTCTGAGGTCACTGGAGTAAAATATTGTTCTAAGCATTTAAATGCTACAATTTATTTGTTTATTAATTTATCACATAACCAAGGGAGGTAGACCTTTAATGGTGCACTTACCTGCCCAAACTGAAACTTATAATTATAGATCTCACTAAATCCCTTAATATAATGTATGTGTAATGCATTCACATTTTATATAGCAATTAGACCAAAAAATTAATAGGAAAAATGTTATACCTAAGAGCATAAGTCTGGGATTTTACTCTATGACAGAGTCCGAAATCCAGATACATAACTCAGTGGTTGGCTTTGGATATTACCCCATTTAAATTTTTTGGTCTTGATCTACTTTTTGTCTTCAATCTTATTTGGATCATTATTTTATAATTCTAGATCACTTTTGCATTGATGCTGATTATTCTCAGGTTACCTATACAGCCATTGCTTTTGCATTTAAAATGGACTTAATTCCACAAGACAAAGGACAACAGTCTTCTGTTGTTTAACACTGAAAAAATTTTCATTCAAATTAACTACTAAATATATTTTTAAAAAACAGGATTATGAAGTGTTTGGAGTAACTGAAGAATTAGTGAATGTACTTTTTGATACCTTGATTTTACAAAGAAACTATTTTTAGATCAATTTTAATATGCACAATATTAAAGTTTTCAAATTTTACTTTTAATTTTTATTTCTATATTCTGTATTGTTTCAGGAAAGATGTAAGAAGGATAAGTTTTAGAAAACACTTTCAATGAAGTCCAAATTTGAATTATTTCTGTGCTCTCTGAATATCCACAGATATCTTATTGGATTAAATCAGAATGCCACGTGGAACAGTAAAACAGGGTGGGTTAGTCTGCTAGGGATGCCATAACAAAATATCACAGACTGGATGACTTAAGCAACAGAAATGCATTTTCTCATAGCTCTGGAGACTGGAAGTCCAAGATCAATGTCCTGGTGAAAACTTTCTTCTTGGCTTGCAGATGGCCATCTTCTCACTGTGTCCTCACATGGCCTTTCTGTGAGCATTTACTCATGGTGTCACATCCTTTTTGTTTAAAGACACCAGTCCTATTGGTGTCCTTTATGACCTTATTTAACCTTAATTACCTCCTTAAAGGTCCTGTCTCCAAATATAGGTACATGGGTGTAAGGGCTTCAACACATGGTTTAGGGAGGAATACAATTCAGTCTATTATACTCGTATTCAAAATATTGACAAACTCATTTTTCATTATTGTTAAAAATAATAAATGACTGACAACTTATACTAAGTAAACAAGAAGGAAATTTATTCTGATCTTTTCTAATGAAAACTAAAATTGATTATGTAATACAACTATAATTGAGGAAAGACAACGTAATTATTTCATACACGCGTACACAAACACACACACACTCTACGTACATATTTGGGAAACATCATATTTGCAATTCAGATTCAATTTTCCTGCCTCAGTGTTGGAGCTAGAATTTCTCTATAGGTGAGGGTTAGTAAAAGACTTCTGGCCAAAATTATCTATGTGGTGAATGTGCATGGGAGTGTGTATCTACGTAGAATTGTGCTTGATGAAGAAGTAGTCTAAGGAACTCACCTTAAAGCTGGGATTTCCTAGCAAGCACACTGATTTTGCTTAAATTTTGTTTATTGGGAGGGAGACTGAGTGTGACTGAACCTTCCAAAATATCTTAGTGCTTCTCCTGATAAAGACTGTCAGCTCATACAGTACTTTTCTCGGTCTTAGCAAAACTTTAAACATCTGTGGAGACCAGAAACTATAGAATGTTCTGAAGTATGCCAGCACTACTTGGGGGCAAGGTGGGGGGAGGAAAACTTAAATTACATTAAAAAAATGAAGGTATTATCACATAAAGTGCTCTATGTCTGTTTCTCTCAATAGATAGATCAATAGAGATTGTGTGTGTGCACGCTCTCTGCTCTCACAGCACTGATATGTTCAATCTGTACTATCAATTTTACAGTAGATGATTGTTCTCAAACTATTAGCTTTGAACTCCAGAGCTGTCCTCAGCATATGATGATCAAAGCTTCTAAGATTCTTATCTTGCCTTCTTGACAAAATTTTAATTTTTTGCTAAACAGTCCCAGGATGTGCTATACAAGATAAGCCATGGTGTATACCTAAAGTTATGAAAAATGCTACAATGCCTACTTAGAAAAGAATAATGCCAAAATAATAATATAGATAAAAATATAAGTGATGTAAAAACAGAAAGTGTAGCATACACACACATATGCAGATACACACATACACACACATTTTGGGAGTGTATGTGGATAAGTTTGATTATGCCTTGTCTCTAAAAGTACATTGAACTCAGATTGCTCAAACTAGGAAAGAAAACCAAGAAATCCTAAGACCAAAATAAATTCTTTCTCTGTGTGTTTTTAAATGTACATACCTTTTCATAAGAATCTGTTCTTTTTCGCACACCCTGGTCTGTCATAAGAATTTTTTTCTTGGAAAGTCTACTCTCTTTTCTAATGTTTGACATGTCCATATTTAATATAGCTAAAACTGGCTTTTTAAAATCCCCTCACATAAAATGTACTTCACATTAATCTATCTCTTCTCAAATATCTTTTATTAAACATAAAACTTAATCTTTCCTACTTTCTTCTAAGTTACCTTCCGCTTTTGAAATTCTGTAAGCATAGGAGTTTACATTGGGTCAAGCCATTTGGAGAGTTGAAAATGGTTAGTTATTCAGCATGACCTTTTGAGCTGGATGACACTCTTTTAAGTTGGAAGCTATGTTGAAGAATCCCAATTTTTTTCATCACTAAAATGGGTATAAGTGCATTAACCATTGTTTTGGGGGAGATCAGCCTATGGAAAGCACAGTATATGGCATATAAACACTCAATACATGTTAGACAATATTGCCTTGAAAGCATACCAATGTATTTTCAAAAAATTTGCAACGCTACATATAAATTCTTTCATGATTTTTAACGAAATCTGAATCCTATGAGGTAGAGGGGGGATAATTTTTTGTATATTCTTTGAATTAAAAAAAGTAATACCAGAATATTAACGCCAAATATTTTGTGTATCAGAGTAAAATATAAAACGAAACTTGTAAACTATTTTGTTGGATTAGTGTGACCTGGTAGGATGGGGGTGGGGCAGAAGTGGGGGAAAGGAATAAGCAAAAAAGTAATGCAGATTTTTAATAAAATAGTGATGTATTGCAGCAGCAGTAATGCAACTACATAATTTGTTTTTTTTTTTTTTAAGTGGTCCAAATAGTTCCATTACCACTGTGAATAAACCATTCACCATTGTGGTTAGAAAAGTTTATTTTAGCAATTTCCATGCTTATGGGCTTTCACTAAACAATGATTCTATGGTGGTGACTTTTTGGTGTGTCTAATTGTCCACAAAACTAAGCATGAAACTGGCATTTCATGTCATTAAGAAACAAGTATTCAAAATATATTTATAATAATAATATAATAATAATAATAAAAGATTTACAAGGCTGGTTATTTAAGAAAAATAGTAACATTAAAATGTTAAAGAACTTTATATATACACACACATGTCAAAATATTGTGGTTAAAAATACAAAAAAATTGTATAAAAATATCATAAAACATATTGATTGGAAATTACCTTTGCTGTCACAGATTTCTTTTTTAACAATCAGTTTATATCAAGTTTGTTTCAACATTCCTAATGCAGGCAAATGGCACTAGCAAGAGTTTAGAATTTGTCTAATATTTTCTAAAATATTTAAATATTAGTTAGCATTGCCAAGAAGTAATTGCCCTTTGTACATATTTTATAGATGTGCAACATTACCAAAGAACCCTGGCTTTTAAATATGTATATATTTGAGGCAGAAAGGAAAGATTCTCATTGTAAGGTCATCTGGAGAGTAGTGCTACCCTCAGCACAGCCTGAGTTTTAGCTGGCCTCTGAGAATATTTACAAAAACTGATGAAATTTCATCATTACAGTTCTCTGTGCTTGAAGCCAACATATCAAATAAACCTCTATTGAACTTTGTGCTGAGGTTATGAGCATGATACAGAGATAATTTGTAATAGGGTAGGAGTATTGTGTTTTGGTCATAATGAGTTTTTGGTCAAAAGAATGTGTGTTTATAAAATAATGGGACTGATTTTTCTTTCTAGTCTCATAAAACTTTTAAAGCTGCTTATAAAATTAAGATAAAAGTTTCCAATATTTTAAAAATAGTCAACCTAACACCATACACAAAAATAACTCAAAATGAATTAAATCTAAATCTAAGGCCTAATCTAAATGTAAGGCCAGACACTATCAAACTCTGAGAGGAAAATATAGGCAGAACACTCTATGACATAAATCACAGCAAGATCCTTTTTGACCCACCTCCTAGAGAAACGTAAATAAAAACAAAAATAAACAAATGGGACCTAATGAAACTTAAAAGTTTTGCACACCAAAGGAAACCATAAACAAGACTAACAGACAACCCTCAGAATGGGAGAAAATATTTGCAAATGAAGCAACTGACAAAGGATTAATCTCCAAAATTTACAAGCAGCTCATGCAGCTCAATATCAAAAACACAAAGAACCCAATCCAAAAATGGGCAGAAGACCTACATAGACATTTCTCCAAAGAAGATATACAGATTGCCAACAAACCAATGAAAGAATGCTCAACATCATTAATCATTAGAGAAATGCAAATCAAAACTACAATGAGATATCATCTCACACCGGTCAGAATGGCCATCATCAAAAAAATCTAGAAACAATAAATGCTGGAGAGGGTGTGGAGAAAAGGGAACCCTCTTGCACTGTTGGTGGGAATTTAAATTGATACAGCCACTATGGAGAACAGTACGGAGGTTCCTTAAAAAACTAAAAATAGAACTACCATATGACCCAGCAATCCCACTACTGGGCATATACCCTGAGAAAACCATAATTCAAAAAGGGTCATGTACCACAATGTTCATTGCAGCTCTATTTGCTGGCAGGACATGGAAGCAACCTAAGTGTCCATCAACAGATGAATGGATAAAGAAGATGTGGCACATATATACAATGGAATATTACTCAGCCATAAAAAGAAACAAAATTGAGTTATTTGTAGTGAGGTGGATGGACCTAGAGTCTGTCATACAGAGTGAAGTAGGTAAGAAGGAGAAAAACAAATACCGATGCTAACACATATATATGGAATCTAAAAAAAAAAAAATGATCATGAAGAACATAGGGGCAAGGCAGGAATAAAGACACAGACCTACTAGAGAATGGACTTGAGGATACGGGGAGGGGGAAGGGTAAGCTGGGACAAAGTGAGAGAGTGGCATGGACAGATATACACTACCAAATGTAAAATAGATAGCTAGTGGGAAGCAGCCGCATAGCACAGGGAGATCAGCTCGGTGCTTTGTGACCACCTAGAGGGGTGGGATAGGGAGGGTGGGAGGGAGGGAGATGCAAGAGGGAAGAGATGTGGGGACATATGTATATGTATAACTGATTCACTTTGTTATAAAGCAGAAACTAACACACCATTGTAAAGCAATTATACTCCAATAAAGATGTTAAAAATAAATAAATAAATAAAAATAAAAATAGTCAACATGATGAAGTAAGCATACATCTATTGTTGACAGCTTTGCAGAGGGCAATATGTAATTGTCATTTTTGATATGCAATTGGAAAATTAGATTTAATAACGTATAGCCATTTTGTAAACAAAGATATAAGTTAAAATTTCCTGTCAGTACTATCTTAAATCCTTATACCAATTCTTTATACCAACATATTTAATATTACATGATTTCTTATGGGAAAGAGTTATTAATCATTTTCTATTGAAATGAAAAGGTAACTCAGTCTAGTTACATGTCTCTAGATCATTGAAACATGACAGAAAATATGATTTTCTATTTTCAGCTAAATGCTTCTGCAAAAAAGGATTTTTTATCAGTAACTATATTATGTTTAATCAATCCTTTTATTTTAAGAATAATGAGATTTGTTATTAGTCTTCTCTGGGGAAACAAGTGAGTAGCTTTCAAGCAAATAAGTGAATTATCTGTAAAATTGTCATTGACAAAAAAAACCCTATATTTTATGCACATAAGTAATGAAGAATAAAAATGAAATCGAAAAAGATCTCATATAAGATTATTTTAAAAGTCTGTGCTTGGTCATTGTCTACTCTAAGACCCTTATAATACAATCATAAATATTTAAATTGTTTGACATTAAATTCTTTTTTTCTTGTTTACTTGATGAAGTTAAGTTAGCTCTATCTATTCCACTAAGCAGTGAGAGTTTTCCGCAAAACAGTTGCAGCATACCTTAATCTTCTTCAACCTTCAGAACCAGTAGTCTTCTACATTTTCTGAATGAAAGATATATATAAATGGTATTGGCATTCATAATATTTGTTAGAGAAAATCACTTCCATGTCCAACTTTCTAAATCAGATCCATCTTTCTAATTCCAAATTTCAGACATATTTCTTATTGATCATTCTGCCATTCATCTTTTCCTCACTTCCTGACACAGATATGACCCTCAGTAATCTAGTTTTATTTAAGATCCCAATCTCAATTGTCCCCAGTCTTATCAGGGTCCATAATATTTTAAGGTAAATTTCTCATTTATATCTGATAAACTACTTGTTCAGTATTTTCAAATAAGTTTATCAGCTCCTGACTAGAGAAGCATATTGATTAAAGGAAGCAAACCATCACTTTGACAACAGGAAACACAGAAAAAAAAAACTTTTGAAATGCGTCTTACTCAATGGCATAGGAGATTTCTAAAGACTACATTTAAAGAAACAAGAGGAGTCAGGAAGTGAGTTAATATTTTCTGTTTACTTGGAAATGTTATCAGAGAGAAAAGTAAAAATACTTTTTAAGATTCAGGAATTAAAACTGGAATATAATGGGATATAAACAGGTAATAGAGTTCTTCATGATTAAGATTAAAACAGAAACAAAAAACCTGAAAGGAAAAATCCACACAAGTCTTATAGAAGAAAAAAAAATAAGGTTTTATTGACTTGTGATGATGGTAACATAAGGGTAATATATTCTAACATGGACATATCTTGACCACAAGACACAGATAATAAAACAACTAATGTTTATTAAGCTTACTTAAGACCATAGTTCTAAGGGCTTTTCTTACGTCAATTCACTTAGTAGTCATAAAAGATCTGTGAGGTAAGAGCTAATAGTTTTCCATTTTTATAGATAATAAAACTAATAACATTTCTAAGATCAACGAATCAGTAAATGACAGACCCAGAACTTGAACGTGGCAAGATGGAGTCAAGGTATCTCTCTTAATCATTATGCAACCGTATTTCCCTTTAATTGAGAAAGAAAGACAAACCTGTAACCTGGGAAAATCAATAAAGAACGGTAAAGCTATAGTTAAATGGTGCAGAGTATTCTACAGCAACTCAGAAAAGGATATCCATCTACATGATCTCAGAACTTACTTTTGAAATTAAGTAAACTTAAATAAGTGAAAAAAATAATGCAATGGATAGAAGGGAGTAATTGGACTTAAAGTGTTCTAAGGTTCTAAAATTATCTTGGGAGTATAAAAGGAAAAATTTTATATTAATAACACATTTTGTTTTAAAACATCTTTGAATATAATGTTATTATCTACACAGTAATCTCTTGAGAATTCATTAAAAGAATAATAAAAAAATAGCAAAATAATTATAGTTACTTCAAACATATGGATACCAAATGGCCAATAAACATCTGACGATCTATTCAACTTCAGTAGTCACCAAGGAAATGTAATTCTATTGCTAGATACATACCTGAAAGAAATGTATTTCTCGCTGTGTTTATGTGTCTGTGTGTTTCACGAAAAACACACTTATAAGGATAGCAAAACTCTTCCAATAGCCTAAACTGGAAGTAAGCCAAATGTTCATCTACACTGGGGTAAATAAATGCACTGTGGTGTAATCATACAAAGAAATTATATACAAAACTGAGAGTGAACAATTTGAAACTGCATGAGTCTCACAAATATAATGATGAGTGAAAGAAGTCAAACAATGTATGCTACACGATTTCACTTACATACAGCTCAAATAAAGTAAAAATTAATCTATGGTGTTAGAAGTCAGGGTAGTAGTTATTCTGTGAGTGGAAACAGTGATGAAAATGGTTTTGCACATAGATAGACTCTGGGGTATGGTTAAGACTTTGTTTCTTGATCTTTGTGCTGGTTACACAACTGTTCCATCTGTGAAAAGCCATTAAACTGTGTACTTGTGAACTGTTATTTATATGAATGTATTTTGTGAATGTTTTATTTCAATTAAATATTTCCATAAAATTAAATTTTATAGATGGAATTAGATATAGCAGAATGTATTCCCGATGTTTTTCCCGATGGCAAAACATGAAATGATATTTAAAAGGACGTTGTTTATTTTTAGTAATACTGTCAACAGGAGATAATCAATTATCTGTATCAGTTTTATGTGTGTGTATACACACACACACATATACACACACACATAGTATATACATATATACATCTTTATATATATGTATCTTCAATTCTTTATTTATATGATAGAATTTAAGAGTTCACATTTTAGCATTATGATTATGGGTTGGGAAAGAAAATGAACCTCATAAACAAGCATAGGCAGTGGTGCTAAAACTTTTTGAAAGCTGTGTACATATTTCTTAAATGTTTCATTACAAAAATTGTGTTCATCTAATTGATTGTGAGAGAACAAAACACATTTTTAGCCTTAAATGTTCAAAGCAAATAGCACATGCTGCCTTCAAGTAGTAGTGCTGAAATTTAAAAAAATTTCCATCTCATCTTCAGGGCAATGAGTCTCACAAAAAGACCATTTTTCTCTAGTAACGTTTACATATTTTATTTTCAGAATAAAAACTCAGAATAAAAATGCAATTTGATTCCTAATGTTTTAAATTGATCCTTAAGCACTAATAATGAGTATGAAAAAAAAAGTTACCTTTAGTATGTATTTATTTGCTACATAGGAATAAGTCTTTGTATGTAAAAAATAAAATGAATGAGTTATAAGGAAGCTTCCTGGAATTGGGCACAGTTTCTAAATTCTTTACCTGTATGTAGCACACTTTAACACACTATTTTGAGAATCAGCACGGTTTTAGTTTTCCAAGAATTTTTGCTGTCACCCAGAAATTCTATGACAGTTCTCAGGAACTAAGGTGTATGAATTTGAAAAGCTCCATTCTGTTGCCTGAGAATTAAAAGGTACAGATATTGGTTAAAGGAAGGAATTGTACCATAATTCTATAAGCTCTCCTCTCTGATTTTCCCTTCTTATGCTCCCTATGAGCTATATTAACCAAAAGGAAATTGTGGACCATCTTTTGTTAGTATTGCCAACTAGTAATATGAAATAAATAAATGATATATAATTTTATTATCGTATAATTATTTTGTAAAAAATAAATAATTAGCAATTAAAATCATATATGAAACAATTCTTCCAAGGATAGGGGAAACATATTGATAAACATGGCTAAGGTAGGCAGAATAATGGCCTTCCAAAGATGAACTTGTGAATATGTTGCAGTACATGAAAAGGGAAGGTAACCTTCTGGATGGCATTAAGGTTGCTAAATTGCCAGACAGGGTAATTATCCTGGACTGTCTGGGTGGGTAGAATGTAATCACAAGAGTCCTTAAAACTGCCAAAGAGAGGGAGAAGAAGAGAATCAGAGAATAGGCCCTCCAGAAGGGAACACGGCCCTGCCAACACCTTGATTTTAGCTCAGTGAGAACTGTGCTGAACTTCTAACCTACAGAAATATAAGATAATACATTTGTGTTGTTTTAAGTTACTAAATTTGTGGTAATTTGTTATGTCAGCAATAAAAAACTAATACAATTCTTATGAGCTGTATTTTCCAAACAGCAGAGCAGGGATGCTGTTACAATCCACTCAAACTGCATGGGCATGGACTAGGCACCAAAACAAGTGTTCAGCAGATTGTATAAATCTGGGTAAGGAATCTCAAACTTATTCCAGTTTATAAAATATAAAACATGCTTCCACCAGCACACTTCTGTTGGAAAGCAAAAGAATATGCTTCACTGTGCACTGTGGGGGAACTGGCAGAGTAAAGATTGGTTTCAACCAGAGCTCCTAATGCTGTCACTGAGGCCTGAAAAGCACCTGCTTACACATCATCTGCTTTAGTATCTCTGTCTCTGGTTATTGGGCAATGTTTCAAATGTACATTTTGTGCCAATCCAGAGCAGTTCTATCCACATTCCCTGCAGATCAAGGTCTAGGAGCAGAAGGTCATTGTGAACTAGCAATAGCTTAAAGGTATTTTAGTGAGAGATGCAAGGAAAAAGATTGAGCTACGGAATATGGTTTGAGATGCAATTAGTCCTTGCTATTGCAAATGTAAATGAAGACTCAAGTAAAGGAAAAAGTTAAATTCCCCTTTTGTTGACGCCTATGGTTGTGTTCTCTCAGGATACAAATTAACAGAGAAAAAGAGTCTATCAGAGTCAAGTATGTTGGAAAACAGCTTAAGTTCACTCCTGCCAAAGTTGGCATCAGATTGAGCTGTCGCTGGTACTCAATTGCTAACAGCTGAAATGTAAACCACAGAGAGAGTAACTTCACACAGAGATACTGAATCTGTAAAAATTGTTCATTCATAAATTGGCAAGTAGTAGATGGAGGAGACAGAGTATACAGACTGAAATTCCAATGTGGGAGTAAATAATTACTGAAATATAATTTTAATGAAAAAATATATAGATTTGTTCCCAAGGTCTACATACAAAATATAAAAAAAGAAGAAAGAGGTTCATTCACATGCAGTGTATGGACCACTTTCAAACAAGGAGTATTAATTTTGCTACTAGAAGCCAGAGTATGACATGGTCACTGGATTAATTGGATCCTTACAAAATAGATCAGGTTGTGTAGTCTTAGTGATTTTTTTCCTCCTCTTTTGCTGTCAAACTAGTGATGCAGAGGTTGACTGTTTTGGATAAAATATCAGAATGGAGTCTCTGTGAATCTGAATTTTTCCAGGTTCAAAACAGTAGGGAAGTGAAAGTGACATTTATGTATTTTATAACTTATTTTCACTGTCTCTGATTATTTCAGATTGAATGGAGTTACGGAAATATGGGACCTTCTGACATCTCATGACTGATGAACTATAGCTGTGATTTTTATGATGATTGATTTTATTTTTCAATTGTTTTGATTTCTGAAAATTTAAGCACCCACTTAGCATGAGATTGATAATGGTTATTCGTCATGTAGAAAATCTGACTTAGATTTATGGAACTGCTTGACATATTTCAGACCTGCTTGTACATGTGAATCCCTATTATTTTGTTTATATATGAATTTGAAATAAAACAAGAATATCTGCTATTAGATTAGCATGAGAAGGGCAAGTTCTTATTATTGGCACCACCGATTTTGGTGACAGAAAAGTACTGTAGTTTATTACATTACTCCCAGAAGACTGTGTGTGTGTGTGTGTGTGTGTGTGTGTGTGTGTTTATATATATATATATTTTTTTTTTTTCCCCTTCAAAATAAACCCTTCCAGCAATATCACATTAATTCAAGAATGACTGCTCTGTGGGTATGAACCACTATCAGATGCTGAAATGTTTTTAAATAGTCATTGCATGTAATAAAAAGAAAGAAGAGTTTATTCTTGGACCCAGCTGGCCAGCAAACATTTATCTGGGATACTTATACATGTTAGTGTGAGTTCATCAAATCTAAAAGATTTTTCCCTTTCACTTGAAATAATCATAGAAGTTTTGAGTTGGAGTTGACCTAAGACATAACCTTGCTTACCCACCTAAAGTAGAAATTATCAATGTCAGTATCTCTGGCAAATGGTCATCCATTACACGTTTCAGATACTACAAGTGATAAGAAACTCACTGCTTTTTGAATCAGGTCATTTTATTGTTGAATAGACCAGTTTTCTAAAAATATTCTCCTGTATGGTGAGGAATCTGCATCTTCTTAATACATATCCATTGATTCTTTATCTGGCCCCTATAGCTCTAAGACTATTGAAGCTGCTACCATCTTCCTCTCACCTTTATCTCAGCTTCTGTTACCCTTAATCCTAACATTGCTCTTTAGAAATGTTCTCCAGGGCTGTTGTGTATGTTGTTCACCATGTTTTGGATACATGCTGATTTTTCAACAGAGTCTTAAAACTTTGGCTTGAGAAGATTACTGGGTTTCTCCGGTGTAGACTTCAGGGTTAGATATTGGCTTTCAGTCTTTCGAATACTATTATTCTGCTGAAGACCATGTTTTTTTGGTTTTTTTTTTAACATCTTTATTGCAATATAATAGCTTTACAATGGTGTGTTAATTTCTGCATTATAACAAAGTGAATCAGCTATACATATACATATACCCCATATCTCTTCTCTCTTGCATCTCCCTGCCTCCCACCCTCCCTATCCACCCCTTTAGGTGGTCACAAAGCACCGAGCTGATCTCCCTATGCTATGTGGCTGCTTCCCACTAGTTATCAATTTTACATTTGGTAGTGTATATATGTCCATGCCACTCTCTCACTTCGTCCCAGCTTACCTTTCCCCTTGCCCGTGTCCTCAAGTCCACTCTCTAGTAGGTCTGTGTCTTTATTCCCATCCTGCCCCTAGGTTCTTCATGACCTTTTTTTTTTTTTTTAGATTCCTTATATATGCGTTAGCATATGGTATTTGTTTTTCTTTTTCTGACTTACTTCACTCTGTATGACAAACTCTAGGTCCATCCACCTAGATGGCTGAGTAATATTCCATTGTATATATGTGCCACATCTTCTTTATCCATTCATTTGTCAGTGGACACTTAGGTTGCTTCTATGTCCTGGCTATTGTAAATAGAGCTGCAATGAATTTGAAGTACGTGACTCTTTTTGAATTATGGTTTTCTCAGGGTATATGACCAGTAGTGGGATTGCTGGGTCGTATGGTAGTTCTGTTTTTAGTTTTTTAAGGAACCTCCATACTGTTCTCCATAGTGTCTGTATCAATTTACATTCCCACCAACAGTGCAGGAGGGTTCCCTTTTCTCCACGCCCTCTCCAGAGTTTATTGTTTGTAGATTTTTTGATGATGGCAATTCTGACTAGTGTGAGGTGACGCCTCACTGAAGTTTGATTTGCATTTCTCTAACGATTAGAGATGTTGAGCATCCTTTCATGTGTTTGTTGGCAATCTGTATATCTTCTTTGGAGAAATGTCTATGTAGGTCTTCTGCCCATTTTTGGATTGGGTTCTTTTTTTTTTGATATTGAGCTGCATGAGCTGCTTGTAAATTTTGGAGATTAATCCTTTGTCAGTTGCTTCATTTGCAAATATTTTCTCCCATTCTGAGGGTTGTCTTTTCGTCTTGTTTATGGTTTCCTTTGCTGTGCAAAAGCTTTTGTGTTTCATTAGGTCCCATTTGTTTATTTTTGTTTTTATTTACGTTTCTCTAGGAGGTGGGTCAAAAAGGATCTTGCTGTGATTTATGTCATAGACTGTTCTGCCTCTGTTTTCCTCTAAGGGTTTTATAGTGTCTGGCCTTACATTTAGGTCTATAATCCATTTTGAGTTTATTTTTGTGTATGGTGTTAGGGAGTGTTCTAATTTCATTCTTTTACAGGTAGCTGTCCAGTTTCCCCAGAAGCACTTATAGAAGAGGCTGTCTTTTCTCCATTGTATATTCTTGCCTCCTTTATCAAAAATAAGGTGACCATATGTGCGTGGGTTTATCTCTGGGCTTTCTATCCTGTTCCATTGATCGATATGTCTGTTTTTGTGCTGGTACCATAATGTCTTGATGACTGTAGCTTTGTAGTATTTTCTAAAATCAGGGAGCCTGATTCCTCCAGCTCCGTTTTTCTTTCTCAAGATTGCTTTGGCTATTCGGGGTCTTTTGTGTTTCCATATAAACTGTGAAATTTTTTGTTCTAGCTCTGTGAAAAATGCCATTGGTAGTTTGAATAGAGATTGCATTGAATCTGTGTATTGCTTTGGGTAGTATAGTCATTTTCACAATGTTGATTCTTCCAATCCAAGAACATGGTATATCTCTCCATCTGTTTGTATCATCTTAAATTTCTTTCATAAGTGTCTTATAGTTTTCTGCATACAGGTCTTTTGTCTCCTTAGGTAGGTTTATTACTAGGTATTTTATTCTTTTTGTTGCAATGGTAAATGGGAGTGTTTCCTTAATTTCTCTTTCAGATTTTTCATCATTACTGTATAGGAATTCGAGAGTTCTGTGCATTAATTTTGTATCCTGCTATTTTACCAAATTCATTGATTAGCTCTAGTAGTTTTCTGGTAGCATCTTTAGGATTCTCTATGTATAGTATCATGTCATCTGCAAACAGTGACAGCTTTACGTCTTCTTTTCAGATTTGGATTCCTTTTATTTTTTTTCCTCTCTGATTGCTGTGGCTAAAACTTCCAGAACAATGCCGAATAATAGTGGTGAGAGTGGGCAACCTTGTCTTGTTCCTGATCTTAGGGGAAATGGTTTCAGTTTTTCACCATTGAGGACGATGTTGGCTGTGGGTTTGTCATATATGGCCTTTATTATGTTGAGGTAAGTTGCCTCTATGCCTACTTTCTGTAGGGTTTTTATCATAAATGGGTGTTGAATTTTGTCAAAAGCTTTTTCTGCATCTATTGAGATGATCATATAGTTTTATCCTTCAGTGTGTTAATATGGTGTATCACATTGATTGATTTGCATATATTGAAGAATCCTTGAATTCCTGGGATAAACCCCACTTGATCATGGTGTATGATCCTTTTAATGTGTTGTTGGATTCTGTTTGCTAGTATTTTGTTGAGGATTTTTGCATCTATGTTCATCAAAGATATTGGCCTGTAGTTTTCTTTCTTTGTGACATCTTTGTCTGGTTTTGGTATCAGGGTGATGATGGCCTCATAGAATGAGTTTGGGAGTGTTCCTCCCTCCGCTATATTTTGGAAGAGTTTGAGAAGGATAGGTGTTAGCTCTTCTCTAAATGTTTGATAGAATTCCCCTTGAAGCCATCTGGTCCTCGGCTTTTGTTTGTTGGAAGATTTTAAATCACAGTGTCAATTTCAGTGTTTGTGATTGGTCTGTTTATATTTTCTATTTCTTCCTGGTTCAGTCTCGGAAGGTTGTGCTTTTCTAAGAAATTGTCCATTTCTTCCAGGTTGTCCATTTGTTTGGCATATAGCTGCTTGTAGTAATCTCTCATGATCCTTGTATTTCTGCAGTGTCAGTTGTTACCTCTCCTTTTTCATTTCTAATTGTATTGATTTGAGTCTTCTCCCTTTTTTTCTTGATGAGTCTGGCTAATGGTTTATCAATTTTGTTTATCTTCTCAAAGACCCAGCTTTTAGTTTTATTGATCTTTGCTGTTGTTTCCTTCATTTCTTTTTCATTTATTTCTTTTCTGATGTTTATGATTTCTTTCCTTCTGCTAACTTTGGGGTTTTTTTGGTTCTTCTTTTTCTAATTGCATTAGGTGTAAAGTTAGGTTGTTTATTTGAGATGTTTCTTGTTTCTTAAGGTAAATTTGTACTGCTATAAACTACCCTCTTAGAACTTCTTTTGCTGCATCCCATAGGTTTTGGGCTGCTGTGTTTTCATTGTCATTTTTTTCTAGGTATTTTTTGATTTCCTCTTTGATTTCATCAGTGATCTCTTGTTTATTAAGTACTGTATTGTTTAGCCTACAAGTGTTTGTAATTTTTACAGATTTTTTTCCTGTAATCAATATCTAGTCTTATAGCATTGTGTTCAGAAAAGATACTTGATATGATTTCAATTTCCTTAAATTTGCCAAGGCTTGATTTGTGACCCAAGATATGATCTATCCTGGAGAATGTTCCATGAGCACTTGAGAAGAAAGTGTATTCTGTTGTTTTTGGTTGGAATGTCCTATAAATATCAGTGAAGTCCATCTTGTTTAATGTGTCATTTAAAGCTTGTGTTTCCTTATTTATTTTCATTTTGGATGATCTGTCCATTTGTGAAAGTGGGGTGTTAAAGTCCCCTACCATGATTGTGTTACTGTTGATTTCCCCTTTTATGGCTGTTAGCATTTGCCTTATGTATTGAGGTGCTCCTATGTTGGGTGCATAAATATTTACAATTTTCATATCTCCTTCTTAGATTGATCCCTTGATCATTATGTAGGGTCCTTCTTTGTCTCCTGTAATAGTCTTTGTTTTAAAGTCTATTTTGTCTGATATGAGAATTGCTACCCCAGCTTTCTTTTGATTTCCTTTTGCATGGAATATCTTTTTCCATCCCCTCATTTTCAGTCTGTATGTGTCCCTAGGTCTGAAATGAGTCTCTTGTAGATAGCATATATATGGGTTTTGTTTTTGTATCGATTCAGCCAGTCTGTGTCTTTTGGTTGGAGCATTTAATCCATTTACATTTAAGGTAATTATCGATATGTATGTTCCTATTACCATTTTCTTAATTGTTTTGGGTTTGTTATTGTAGGTCTTTTCTTTCTCTTGTGTTTCCTGCCTAGAGTAGTTCCTTTAGCATTTGTTGTAAAGCTGGTTTGGTGGTGCTGAATTCTCTTAGCTTTTGCTTGTCTGTAAAGGTTTTAATTTCCCCGTCAAATCTGAATGAGATCCTTACTGGGTAGAGTAATCTTGGTTGTAGGTTTTTCCCTTTCATCACTTTAAATATGTCCTGCCACTCCCTCTGGCTTGCAGAGTTTCTCCTGAAAGATCAGCTGTTAACCTTATGGGGATTCCCTTGTATGTTATTTGTTATTTTTCCCTTGCTGCTTTTAATATTTTTTTTTGTATTTAATTTTTGATAGTTTGATTAATATGTATCTTGGCATGTTTCTCCTTGTATTTATCCTGTATGGGACTCTCTGTGCTTTCTGGACTTGATTAACTATTTCCTTTCCCATAGTAGGGAAGTTTTCAATTATAATCTCTTCAAATATTTTCTCAGTCCCTTTCTTTTTCCCTTCTTTTTCTGGGACCCCTATAATTCAAATGTTGGTGCATTTAATGTTGTCCTAAAGGTCTCTGAGCCTGTCCTCAATTCTTTTCATTCTTTTTTCTTTATTCTGCTCTGCAGTAGTTATTTCCACTATTTTATCTTCCAGGTCACTTATCCGTTCTTCTACCTCAGTTATTCTGCTATTGATTCCTTCTAGAGAATTTTAAATTGCATTTATTGTGTTGTTCATCATTGTTTGTTTGCTCTTCAGTTCTTCTAGGTCCTTGTGAAATGTTTCTTGTATTTTCTCCATTCTATTTCCAAGATTTTGGATCATCTTTACTCTCATTACTCTGAATTCTTTTTCAGGTAGACTGCCTATTTCCTCTTCATTTGTTTGGACCGGTGGGTTTTTAGCTTGCTCCTTTATCTGCTGTGTGTTTCTCTGTCTTCTCATTTTGCTTAACTTACTGTATTTGGGGTCTCCTTTTTGCAGGCTGCAGGTTCGTATTTCCCGTTGTTTTTGGTGTCTGCCTCCAGGGGCTAAGGATCATTCAGTGGGTTGTGTAGGCTTCCTGGTGGAGGGGACTAGTGCCTGTGTTCTAGTGGATGAGACTGGATCTTGTCTTTCTGGTGGGCAGGCCCGTGTCTGGTGGTGTGTTTTCGGGTGTCTGTGACCTTATTATGATTTTAGGCAGCCTTTCTGCTAATGGATGGCATTGTGTTCCTGTCTTGCTAGTTGTTTGGCATAGGGTGTCCAGCACTGTAGCTTGCTGGTCATTGAGTGGAGCTGTGTCTTGGTGTTGAGATGGAGATCTCTGGGAGATTTTCACCATTTGATATTATGTGGAGCTGGGAGGTCTCTGGTGGACCATGTCCTGAACTCGGCTCTCCCACCTCAGAGGCACAGGTCTGACACCCTGCCAGAGCACCAAGACCCTGTCATCTACGCGGAAAAAGAGAAAAAGGAAAAAAAAAAAATATATATATATATATATATATATATATATATATCATTGCTCCCAAAGTCCACCACCTCAGTTTGGGATGATTCGTTGTCTATTCAGGTATTCCGCAAATGCAGGTACATCAAATTGATTGTGGAGATTTAATCTGCTGCTCCTGAGGCTGCTGGGTGAGATTTCCCTTTCTCTTCTTTGTTCGCACAGCTCCTGGGGTTCAGCTTTGGATTTGGTCCCACCTTTGTGTGTAGGTTACCTCAGGGCGTCTGTTCTTCACTCGTAGCAGCTGATTCGGTGTCTCTGGCTCACTCAGGCCGGGGGGAGGGAGGGGTACGGAGTGCAGGGCTAACCTGCAGCAGCAGAGGCCGGCGTGATGTTGCAACAGCCTCAGGTGCGCCATGTGTTCTCCCAGGGAAGTTGTCCCTGGATCACGGGACCCTGGCAGTGGCGGGCTGCCCAGGCTTCTGGGAGGGGAGGTGTGGATAGTAACCTGTGCTTGCACACAGGCTTCTTGGTGGCGGCAGCAGCAGCCTTAGCGTCTCATGCCTGTTTCTGGTGTCCGCGCTGATATCCGCATCTCGCGCCAGTCTCTGGAACTCGTTTAGGCAGTGCTCTAAATCCCCTCTCCTCGCGCACCGCGAAACAAAGAGGCAAGAAAAAGTCTCTTGCCTCTTCGGCAGTTCCAGACTTTTTCCTGGACACACTCCCAGGTAGCTGTGTTCACGCCGCCAACCCCAGTCCTCTCCCTGAGGTCTGACCTCTGAAGCCCAAGCCTCAGCTCCCAGCCCCCACCCGCCCTGGCGGGTGAGCAGACAAGCCTCTCGGGCTGATGAGTGCTGGTTGGCACCGATCTTCTGTGCGGGAATCTCTCTGCTTTGCCCTCCGCACCCCTGTTGCTGCGCTCTCCTCCGTGGCTTCAAAGCTTCCCCCCACCCCCCGCCACGGCCACCCGCCATCTTTGCCAGTGAAGGGGCTTCCTAGTGTGTGGAAACCTTTCCTCCTTCACAGCTCCCTCCCACTGGTGCAGGTCCCATCCCTATTCTTTTGTCTCTTTTTTCTTTTGCCCTACTCAGGTACGTGGGGAGTTTCTTGCCTTTTGGGAGGTCTGAGGTCTTCTGCCAGCGTTCAGTAGGTGTTCTGTAGGAGTTGTTCCACATGTAGATGTATTTCGGATGTATCTGTGGGGAGGAAGGTGATCTCTGCATCTTACTCTTCTGCCATCTTTAAGGTCTCCTGAAGACCATGTTTTGTATTATTATTTATATAGTCTTGTTTTCTTGGGGCTCAAAATAGACTTTGGGTTTATTTCATTTAATTTTGTCTGAATTATTATTCAACCAGGCTGCCCTCTGACTCCTGAATCCTCCCTCCCCGTCGCCACACCCACACACAGACACACACACATTATTTGCAGTTGATTTTTTAAACACTAATGCAACACTTCACATTTTCCTATGTCAGGGCATATTACTGCACTATTTTAGAAATTGTTTTATGCAATGTGGTGGTAGTTATTCCTCTAGCATAGTATAATCTTTTCAAGGCTGGCTTCTGAGTCTTCATCCGAGTCATCTATTTTAAAAAAAAAGTTTTACAAGAATAAGACCAAAGACTGGTTTCTGTGGCATATTTTGAGAAGCCTCTTTCCATTAATCATCATACTTAATGTAGTATTTCTTTGACATGATATGAAGTTCTTTTGATACTTGAATAAAAATTTTCTGAAACAATACATAGTATCATTAAAATTTCTAGGTATTTTCTCATTATACATGTTCCGACCCAAGCATGTTCAATTTCTTTTAATACATGTTTGTTTCACCCATTTTAGTTTGAAGGACATTTTATGTCCCATAATACATCAGCATTATATTAGTTATTCTTACCATTTAGGGATAACCTCCTTCATTATCTCTCAGCATGTTGAGTAATCATCAACTTATTCTCTATTCTAGATTTCCTAAAGCTGTTATTTTTGGTTAGCAGCATTTTCTAAAAATTTATCTTTGGAGATGGACACTTCTTCCATCTTTTGCACATAGTATTTTCAAATATTGGCTTTCTGCCAGACATATTATTTTCATTCTAGGTGTCTCTTCAGAGTAAAAACTTACAAATCTTTAGAAACAGGGAAGTTATAATAAGTAACTAGTTGTTGACCCATTGCCACTTTTGTAGCCTATTTCAGAAGTCCACAAATACTACCCACCATCTTATATAACCAGTTAACAGGTATGGCCATAAAGTTGGTGCTGTGTCATTTAATTTGCAAACTCAACTATGGATTTATAATTTAAGTTTTCTGGATATTTATTCAGTTGTATATGTTTCTCTTGTCCAATTTTTCTATTAAATCTGTAATTAAAGGTGTATACATTTTATTAGAAATAATGCAATCAAGAGACCAATTTTAGTATGTGGGAGAACCAATAAAGTCAATTAAAAGTCTAAATGAATAGACATGAGGACAAGGCACAATAGGCAAATCAATGGCTTCACAAAGATTTTTGTGTTGAACATTTTCAGGTAATGGAGTGTCTTCTGATTTTGTAGGAATTTTTCCCTCAGCAACATTTCTGTTTCTTTATTAAAAGTACAACTTCTTAAAGTAGATTTTTTTTGGCAGGAAAGGACTGTAGATAGTTAGTATTTGACTCTTGTTAAACTCTGGAGAATACAGAGATTCAAATATTGCTACTACTTTCTTCATGAGCCCTAAAATATACCTAGATATACATACAAAAAACAAAGCAAAGCAGTATAACTACAGTTGAATTTATGTGTAGTGAGAACAATGCTATAACAGTTCTGAAGAATATCACATTTGGATGTTATAAACAAGGAGTTATTTGTGTAACTGTTATGGACTAAATAGTGTTCTCTCAAAAATAACACATTGAAGCCCTAACCCGCAATGTGACTGTGCTTGGAGATAGTACCTCTAGGGAGGTAATTAAGGTTTAATAAGGTCATAAGAGTGGGAACCTAATCCACTGAGACTGGTGTCCTTATGAAAAAAAAAAAAGAGGTTATCAAATAGTTCTCTCTGCACTCACCGAGAAAAGTACATATGAGGACACTATGAGAAGGCTCCCTTGCAAGAACAGGGGAGAGACTTCACCAGTAACCAGCCTTGCTGGCACCTTGATCTTGGACTTCTAAACTCCAGAATTGTGAGAAAATAAATTTCTGTTGTTTGAGTAACACAATATATGGTATTTTGTTACAGCAGCCTGAGCAGACTAATATAGTAGGTAAGTATTTTAGTACCAATTTATTGGAAGAAGCCATTCAAACAATATGCATTTTTCCTTTTTATTTATTATTAGCATATTTGCAATATAACAATCAAAATAACTTTTGCTTAATTGATATTCAACAAGTTATCCATGTGTGTGTATCTTGATTTCTCTCTTCCCTTACAGAATGATTTAAATTGATGGGTGGACTTGCTTGTTTTCAGGTTCAGATAAAATTGAAAGTATTTTTGGAACCATAAAGACATGAATAAATTGAAGGTTGTCATAAATTGGTTAAAAAAAAAAAAAAAAAAGCTTGGTGATGATCTGTAACTCCAAACACTCCTTCAAAGTGGCTGCAACTATTTTTTCTTTAATATTTTCTATTGCTACGAAGCTTGAGAAGTTAAGACTCTATCAGAGAGTTAACCAGAGAGGAAAATATTGAGAAGTCAGGAATATTAAAGAAAATTTTGAAAGTTAAAGAAAAAATATTCAAGAAAAATCTATGAAATTTATCTACTTTAAGATACAGAAGATTGAATAATTACAGTCTTCTCAATCTTGGGGTCAAATTGGGTTGCAAAATAAAATATATTAATATTAGGGAAGAAGATGGTAAAAAATATGGGACCTCCTTCATAAACAATAGAGTTTTTTTTTAAATTAATTTGGTTGTATTTCTTTCTTTCTTTTTTTAAAATTTATTTATTTATGGCTGTGCTGGGTCCTCGCTTCTGTGCGAGGGCTTTCCCTAGTTGTGGCAAGTGGGGGCCACTCTTCATCGCGGTGCGCGGGCCTTTCATTATCGCGGCCTCTCTTGCTGCGGAGCACAGGCTCCAGACACGCAGGCTCAGAAATTGTGGCTCACGGGCCTAGTTGCTCCGCGGCATGTGGGATCTTCCCAGACCAGGGCTCAAACCCGTGTCCCCTGCATTGGCAGGCAGATTCTCAACCACTGCGCCACCAGGGAAGCCCAACAATAGAGTTTTAAATAAAACATAGTGGGAGGAAATCTGTGCTTCTAATATCATTAATGTGACAAAATTTTTCTTTCCTTTAATTATGTTGTATAGACAATGATGAACATAAAGGGGGACAGGCAACATGGCAATATGTGTGGTAATAACTCAATAACTCTTTGAGCCTGAAGAGATCTTCACCACCACATGTTATAGTAGATATAACTGATGAGCAGCACCGTCCCCACCCCACTGCATCTCATGCTTCTGCTGACTCAATGCACTGGGTTTGACTATGGCACACTCTGTGACAGCATACCTCTCTACCACACAAGTCAAGTGGAACTCTCAGTCTTCATTCAAATAAAGCTATTCGTGACTATTTCATTTATAAATCACTTATGGTTTTTGTACCTGTGATGTAACATGTATGTGAAGCTGATGAGTTCATTATAATATATACAAATCAGAATTGAACTGGTTAAAAATGGCATCTAAGAATTCAGAATGGCATACATATACCCAAAGTCTCTGAAAAGCATTTTACGTATATTTTTGCATGTAATCCTCAGGAACTAGGTTTTTCACCAGTTTACAAATAGAAACACTAAGGGAGAGAATGGGTTAGTTACTAGGCAAACCTCAAATTTAGGTCTACCTTAAGTCCTAGAGCTTATCCATGACACTAGACTGATTTGGAGAGGGGGCAGATGTTAAATATGATGAATACATAAAACTTGTTTAATTAAAATTAGCCAGACCTTCTGTAGAAATTGTATGTTTCTGCCATCTAACAAACCCCAGCTTCTAGTAGCTGAGGTTAATGAATAGACTGTGTGTGAGTACTTCCACAGTTAGAATGTGATATGAGAATAAATACTATAATGAGTAATGATCATGATGAGACATATTGAGAACTTTGGGAAGAAGTGACCTGAGTTTATGAATTCAACCAGTTAGATAAATATAAGGCATATACTGAGGTTTATAGTATGGCTTTGGCTTCTCTGTGATACTTAAAAATGTCCTCGTTCAAGTACACCCTTTGGAAATATACACCAAGAACCCAAATATAAAGCACATACTAAAAACAAAACAAAATAGAACGCTGGGATACCAAAGGAAATTTGCTGAGGACATTATTATTACTATTATTACTGTTACTTGTGTCAGGTTTCTTTTTTGTGGCTGTTGGTTTGTTTTAAAGATAAAATATTGCAATCTGGGGAAAAAATGAGCATACGTTTAATTTAAACCCTGTTCGAATCCATGCATATATAAAATAGTGAAAACAGGGTTTCACCTCTACTTATTTCCCGCTACAGAAAATAATTACAAAACTAATAAAGCAAAAGTTTGTAAGGAAGTGAACAGTATAAATTAATTTCACCCCAAACTAACATTATACAGCAGTGTAACATTAGGTAAGATATGTGTAAAAACACTGTTATAACAAAATAAAAGAATCAGAACATAAGTCTAGACAATAGATGGAGTAGAAAATACTTATATGGATTATATCTCAATTTTGGCTTCATGAGGTATAACATGTCTGGGTCAGAGGACAGTGACTTACCTCCCCAAACCTCAAATATCTGAGAAAACATGGTTTAAGAGCAAGAGTGAGAATCTGCTGCCACAGAGCTGAACAACATGAGAGGATGCTTGTTGTCCTTCATGTCAATGACAACAGGTCTCTGGCAAGAGAGAAGAGTGGCTTACGAAATCTAGGAATCCTACTCTTCACATGAGCTTGAGCTACTCTTGACCTTCCTACTCTGGTTCAAGCTGTAATTCTTTTTGTAGCCCTCTTTCTTCCTCCCTCAGTTAATCCTGTTCTCTTCTTTTCTCATCAATATTATCCTAAGTCCCTGCTAGGGACTTTTCCAAGTCTTGAAAATATGTTAATGAATTAGATTCCTAAAGAACTCTGATTCTGGTGGAAATGAAAGAAAAGGTAATAGGAGGGGGAAATCACTCATTTATGGAAAATTTATTTTACATGCCTCATTTTGTCTCATCATCACAACAATGAGATTGGTTCTGTCCAACATATGTGGAACCTGGGACTCATAGTTTTTAGAAAGTTGTCAAAGGATTGGAGATAAGTAAGAAAATTATCTTTGAAATCAGAAAATAAATGCATCAGCAACTTTAATAGTGTGCAGATGTTATTAATGAAGTGTAGAAGAAAGGCACTCAATGAATTTAGGTATGTCTGTTGGGGATAGGGGAGAACTGAGTGGTCACAAAAGGCTTGGTGGAGAAGAAGATGGGGACTTATATTTAAAGAATAGTAGATTTAAATTGATGGATAATATGGGGAATGGTGATCTGGGCACAGCAAGCTGTATTTGCAAACATATGGTACTATGGGAAAGTATGGGATATTTGATGAACCATAATTTGTGAAGTATAACTATCACAGGATACATGGTAGGAATGGTAGTCACAGAGTTTGAATAGAATGCAGGAACAAGATGAAGAAAAATCTAGTAACATATGGTACTAAATTTAAACTTTATACTTAAGGCAATGGTAATCCACATAGAGATTTTTAGCAGAGTAGTTGCACAGATTGCACTTCTAAATTTACTGAGAGATAATGAGGAATGGAGAAAAATAGTATAGGAGAGAAATGATGATATGTACTCAAGCAGTGGTAGTGTGAATGGTGGCAGCACTTTGAGAGATAATCCGGAGTAACTAAATTTGTGCCCAGCACAGCCCCTTTTACAGTAATAGAAAAATGGCCCTTATAAAACCATGCTTGGTGATTGGTCTCTACATTTATATGTCCCATACATATATATGTATATTTAATGAGTAAGAGGGAATTTATCATAGCAGCACATTGCTTTTAGAATAACATACATTTTCAAAGGTTCTGCTAGTAATGCAAAGCATATTAATGCTTTACCTGAATGTACTGCTGATTGTATGTGCAGCACACTTCCACTTATATTCTGCATACTTCCCACAGGAATCATGGTCTTCATACTGCACAGGCAGAAATGTTCTGTGAAGTAGACTTCAATGACATTAATTGTATTTCCTTTGCATAGTAACTCTGTTACAAATCAATTTTTAAAAGATTAATCTTATTTAATTAAAGCAAACCTAAAGTAAAAAATAGTTGTAAATCATTTACTAAGATATGTTTTTGCCATCATTTAAGAGAAAATTAATTTAACATTCTTAAAATATAATACCACAACCAAACACCACTCCCTATTTTATTTTGGTTGCATGGACGTTCTCAGTTATTAAAAGAAATTGCTATGTACATTAATTACAAATTTTATCATTAGTTGCATGAAGTTTTTCAGCCCCCGAAAGGGATCCTGGCTGGAATCTGGTTGTTATTATAACATTGTATCAATATGCTTCTTCATATTGCAAAGTGAGGTAGAGACTTACAAGTGCTTTAGTTTAAGAATATATTTCATCCTACTCATTTATTTTCTCTTCTCCTTGGTATTAGTTTTTTTTAATATAAATTTATTTATTTTATTTATTTTTATTTTTGGCTGCGTTGGGTCTTCTATGCTGCGCGGGCTTTCTCTAGTTGCGGCAAGTGGGGACTACTCTTTGTTGCGCTGCGTGGGCTTCTCATTGCGGTGGCTTCTCTTGTTTTGGAGCACGGGCTCTAGGTACGTGGGCTTCAGTATTTGTGGCGCACGGACTTAGTTGCTCCGCGGCATGTGGGATCTTCCCAGACCATGGCTCGAACCCATGTCCCCTGCATTGGCAGCCGGATTCTTAACCACTGCACCAGCAGGAAAATCCCAGTATTAGTTTCTTAAGTGCAAAATATCATTTCATTGCATAATTGTATTTTTGAATGTTATTTTCATCAATTTCCCTCATATTATTTTCTTCAGTATCCTTCAAATATGATTTTTAAAGCAAAAGTCTGTGCTCTTCTAAGCCTTTTATTCTTTGATCTGCCTTCTAAAATTTATTGTTTTGTTTCTCTATGCTATAAACATGCTCAAAACAATCTATCTGTTCTTCTTCTAGTATTTGAATCACTGTCTTTTTTTTTGACATGCACTTTTAATTTAAAGTCCTTGTATTTTCTTTCAATATCATTGCATCACTTGCCTTTTGCCATTTTGGAATACAGTATACAAAAGGTCCTCTCTATTCCATTTTCATCTATACTTCAGGCCAAGTATGTTCATAATACTGTACATTTCTCTTCCTTTAAAACAAATAGTCAAACCTATAAAATAGGCCTTATTCTTGTCTTCCCACACCAAAGTTATTGCAGTTTTCTATTCTAACTTTTTTTTTTTAAAAGCTAAGAAATACTGAGCCCAGATATAAAGGTCACGTAGCACAGTGTACACAGATACTCAATAACTGTGTTTCTTGAATTACACAATATAGAAAGGTGGGGACTGTGAGAAATTTTGACTGAAATCTTTAAAGCATGAGCATTATGGACAGGCAAAAGTACAGTTTTTCTTTTTCCTCTTCTGCCAGTGAATAAACTTAGCAATGTACTTTATCATGGTAATCAATACAAATTTTTGCTGAGATCTTTTATGAGCAGAGCGCTGTTCCAGATCCTTGGAGATGTAAAGAGTTCTAAAACACAGGTCCTGCTTTTAAGTATCTTTAATTTAGATGAAGAGTTAATAATTATATGATGCATAAAACATACTTTTTGGATCCAAAAAAAAAAAATGAAGGAATTTCACTTACCATAAAGAACAGATTGATTGGAAGTTAAAATTTCTGATGAGTTCGTGCGATGCTTTCACGTGTTTTGTCCTGTTTCCTACTCCTTTTTAGGGAAAATCTTCAGTCTTAGCCATACCCAGACTGGGCAGTAATATTGTAATGTAGAGAAAGGATATTTCCCTAAATACATGCATGCGCACATGCACACACATTAAGTACAACTACAATGTCTTTAAATAAACTCACAGTAACATTCTCTCTGATCAGTAGGAGTAGTTCTATGCAGATAAATAAATTATAAACAATTCTATGAAAGATAATAAATAGCATTAAAGCACTTCTGTTTATATGAGCATAAGTTGACATCATCTATCTTTACATAGAGTAAATGTGAAATGAATCATAAACAAAATAAAATTAAAGTAACATCTTCATAATACAAAATACATTCATAAAATATTTTTAATGAGGGGTTTACTGTAAAAATAGAACTATGAAATGGACTAAAATGTTGGTAGTTATTTAGAGTATTGATAAATAGTTAGAATAATTAACTTGAAAAATGTGTAGTAATTCACACTCTTCATATATAAAAGTTTTACAAATCATTAAAGAGAATGAACATGTTATATTATTAAACGAAAGAATCAGGAACTCAGTTCTGTAGTAAGATCAGATGTTTATATGTTTTTAATTCTCTCTAGCTAGCTAAGTACATGTATCCATCTTTTAGCTATATATTCATCCATATATATGCATCTGAAAATATAGCTCTATAGTAATTTCAGAAGAAATGTATAGTTCATATTTTCTCTATTTTTCTCCTGTGCTTTCTAAACTCTACAAAAACGACATTGGCATTATTATAACAATCAGAAAAAGAGAGTCAGTTTTGTATATAAATTTCCATAACCTTCTAGAAAATTATTTGAGCCAAAATATTTCTAGAGATGTATTATGGAGTAATGCTCTGTGAGCCTTTTATTTCTGTAACCCCTTCCTAAGGAATCAGTCAGAGACATATCAAAACTTATTCAGGTCATGTGCAGCCTCTCTGCACATGACCCCCAGCTGCCATCTTGGATTGCAGTGTCTTTCACCCCACTTCTGCACACGGCTCGCCTGAGCTGAGGTGTTGGTGGCAGCCATTACACACTAGGAACTCTGGTCGGAAGAGCCGGGTGCGAGGCCTCAGCATGTGGCCCCCTGTGAGCAAGAGAAACACGACTAAAAACAAAGGAAAAAAAAAAGCCATCTCAGAGCTGTGACTATTTTCAAGGCTGCTGTTTTTCTCTGTGGAACACTACCTTTGGGGCAAAACAAGGAAGAAGCAGGTGATTCTAATGGGCAGCACAGAAGGAGAGCCACTACAGGCCAGCTTCTACAACTCTGAAGGCACTTCAGCCGTGTGGCTGATGGGGTCTTGGTGCTCTGGCCAGGTGTCAGGCCTGAGCATCTGAGGTGGGAGAGCTGAGTGCATGACATTGGACCACCAGAGACCTCCCAGCCCCACGTAATATCAATTGGCAAGAGTTCTCTCAGAGATCTCCGTGTCAACACTAGACCCAGCTCCACTCAACAACAAGCAAGCTCCAGTGCTGGACACCCTATGCCAAACAACTAGTAAGACAGGAACACAACCCCAACCATTAGCAGAGAGGCTGCCTAAAATCATACTAAGTTCACAGACACCACAAAACACACCACTGGATGTGGTCCTGCCCACCAGAGAGACAAGATCCAGCCTCATCCACCAGAACACAGGCACCAGTCCCCTCATGAGGAAGCCTACACAACCCACTGAACCAACCTTACCCACTGGGGGCAGACACCAAAAACAATGGGAATTATGAACCTGCAGCCTGTGAATAGGAGACCCCAAGTGCAGTAAGTTAAGCAAAATGAGAAGACAGAGAAAAACACAGCAGATGAAGAAGCACAGTAAAAACCCACCAGACCAAACAAATGAAGAGGAAATAGGAAGTCTACCTGAAAAAAAATTCAGAGTAATGATAGTAAAGATGATCCAAAATCTTGGAAATAGAATGGAGAAAATACTAGAAACATTTCCCAAGGACCTAGAACAACTAAAGAGCAAACAAACAATGATGAATAACACAATAAATGAAATTAAAAATTCTCTAGAAGGAATCAATAGCAGAATAACTGAGGCAGAGAACGAATAAGTGACCTGGAAGATAAAATAGTGGAAATAACTACTGCAGAGCAGAATAAAGAAAAAAGAATGAAAAGAATTGAGGGCATTCTCAGAGACCTCTAGGACAACATTAAATGCACCAACATTCAATTATAGGGGTCCCAGAAGAAGAAGAGAAAAAGAAAGGGACTGAGAAAATATTTGAAGAGATTATAGTTGAAAACTTCCCTAGTATGGGAAAGGAAATAGTCAATCAAGTCCAGGAAGCACAGAGAGTCCCATACAGGATAAATCCAAAGAGAAACATGCCAACACATATTAATCAAACTATCAAAAATTAAATACAAAAAAAAAAAAATAAAAGGCAGCAAGGGAAAAATAACATATAACATACAAGGGAATCCCCATAAGGTTAACAGCTGATCTTTCAGCAGAAACTCTGCAAGCCAGAAGGGAGTGGCAGGACATATTTAAAGTGATGAAAGGGAAAAAGCTACAAACAAGATTACTCTACCCAGCAAGGATCTCATTCAGATTTGGCAGGAAAATTAAAACCTTTACCGATAAGCAAAAGCTAAGAGAATTCAGCACCACCAAACCAGCTTTACAACAAATGCTAAAGGACTACTCTAGGCAGGAAAAACAGGAGAAAGAAAAGACCTACAATAACAAACCCAAAACAATTAAGAAAATGGTAATAGGAACATACATATCAATAATTACCTTAAATGTAAATGGATTAAATGCTCCAACCAAAAGGCATAGACTGGCTGAATGGATATAAAAACAAGACCCATATACATGCTGTCTACAAGAGACCCACTTCAAACCTAGGGACACATACTGACTGAAAGTGAGGGGATGGAATAGATACTCCATGCAAATGGAAATCAAAAGAAAGCTGGAGTAGGAATTCTCATATCAGACAAAATAGACTTTAAAATAAAAACTATTACAAGGGACAAAGAAGGACACTACATAATGATCAAGGATCAATCCAAGAAGAAGATATAACAATTGTAAGTATTTATGCATGCAACATAGGAGCACCTCAATACATAAGGCAAATGCTAACAGCTATAAAAAGGGAAATCAACAGTAACACAATCATGGTAGGGGACTTTAACGCCCCACTTTCACCAATGGACATATCAACCAAAATGAAAAAAAAAACTAAGGAAACATGTCTTAAATGATACATTAAACAAGATGGACTTAATTGATATTTATAGGACATTCCAACCAAAAACAACAGAATACACTTTCTTCTCAAGTGCACACAGAACATTCTCCAGGATAGATCACATCTTGGGTCACAAATCAAGCCTTGGTAAATTTAAGAAAATTGACATCGTATTAAGTATCTTTTCTGACCACAACGCTAAGAGACTAGATATCAATTACAGGAAAAAATCTGTAAAAGATACAAACACATGGAGGCTAAACAATATACTACTAAATAACCAAGAGATCACTGAAGAAATCAAAGAGGAAATCAGAAAATACCTAGAAAAAATTACAATGAAAGCACAGCAGCCCAAAACCTATGGGATGCAGCAAAAGAAGTTCTAAGAGCGAAGTTTATAGCAATACAATCGTATCTCAAGAAATAAGAAAAATCTCAAGTAAACAACCTAACCTTACACCTAAAGCAAGTAGAGAAAGAAAAACAGAACAACCCAAAGTTAGCAGAAGGAGAGAAAACATAAAGATCAGATCAAAAGTAAATGAAAATGATGTGAAGGAAATGATAGCAAAGATCAATAAAACAAAAAGCTGGGTCTTTGAGAAGATAAACAAAATTGATAAACCATTAGCCAGACTCATCAAGAAAAAAAGAGAAAAGCCTCAAGTCAATAGAATTAGAAATGAAAAAGGAGAAGTAATAACTGACACTGCAGAAATACAAAGGATCATGAGAGATTACTACAAGCAACTATATGCCAATAAAATGGACAACCTGGAAGAAATGGACAATTTCTTAGAAAAGCACAACCTTCTGAAACTGAACCAGGAAGAAATAGAAAATATAAACAGACCAATCAAAAGCACTGAAATTGAAACTGTGATTAAAAATCTTCCAAGAAAATAAAGCCCAGGACCAGATGGCTTCACAGGCGAATTCTATCAAACATTTAGAGAAGAGCTAACACCTATCCTTCTCAAACTCTTCCAAAATATAGCAGAGTGAGGAACACTCCCAAACTCCTTCCACAAGGCCACCATCACCGTGATACCAAAAGCAGACAAAGATATTACAGAAAAAGAAAAGTACAGACCAATATCACTGATGAACATAGATGCAAAAATCCTCAACAAAATACTAGCAAACAGAATCCAGCAGCACATTAAAAGGATCATACACCATGATCAAGTGGGGTTTATCTCGGGAATGCAAGGATTCTTCTATGTTTGCAAATCAATCAGTGTGATACACCATATTAACAGACTGAAGGATAAAACATATGATCATCTCAATAGATGCAGAAAAAGCTTTCAACAAAATTCAACACCCATTTATAGTAAAAACCCTCTGGAAAGTAGGCATAGAGTGAACTTACGTGAATATAATAAAGGCCATATATGTCAAACCCACAACCAACATCATTCTCAATGGTGAAAAACTGAAATCGTTTCCACTAAGATCAGGAACAAGACAAGGTTGCCCACTCTCACCACTATTATTCAACATAGTTTTGGAAGTTTTAGCCACAGCAGTGAGGCAAGAAAAAGAAATAAAAGGAATCCAAATCGGAAAAGAAGAAGTGAAGCTGTCACTGTTTGTAGATGACATGCTACTATACATAGAGAATCCTAAAGATGCTACCAGAAAACTACTAGAGCTAATCAATGAATTTGGAAAAGTAGCAGGATACAAAATTAATGCACAGGGCTTCCCTGGTGGCGCAGTGGTTGAGAATCTGCCTGCCAATGCAGGGGGCACGGGTACAAGCCCTGGTCTGGGAAGATCCCACATGCCGCAGAGTGACTAGGCCCGTGAGCCATAATTGCTGAGCCTGCACGGCTGGAGCCTGTGCTCCGCAACAAGAGAGGCTGCGATAGTGAGAGGCCCGTGCACCGCGATGAAGAGTGGCCCCCACTTGCCGCAACTAGAGAAAGCCCTTGCACAGAAACGAAGACCCAACACAGCCATAAATAAATAAATAAATAAATAAATAAAATTTAAAAAAAAATTAATGCACAAAAATCTCTTACATTCCTATACACTAGTGATGAAAAATCTGAAAGAGAAATTAATGAAACACTCCCATTTACCATTGCAACAAAAAGAATAAAATACCTAGGAATAAACCTACCTAAGGAGACAAAAGACCTGTATGCAGAAAACTATAAGACACTGATGAAAGAAATTAAAGATGATACAAACAGATGGAGAGATATATCATCTCTCCATCTCATCTTGGATTGGACGAATCAACATTGTGAAAATAACTATACTACCCAGAGCAATTTACAGTTTCAATGCAATCCCTATTAAACTACCAATGGCCTTTTTCACAGAACTAGAAGAAAAAATTTCACAATTTGTATGGAAACACAAAAGACCCCGAGTAGCCAAAGCAATTTTGAGAAAGAAGAACGGAGCTGGAAGAATCAGGCTCCCTGTCTTCAGACTATACTACAAAGCTACAGTCATCAAGACAGTATGGTACCGACACAAAAACAGAAATATAGATCAATGGAATAGGATAGAAAGCCCAGAGCTAAACCCATGCATACATGGTCACCTTATCTTTGATAAAGGAGGCAAGAATATACAATGGAGAAAAAACAGCCTATTCAATAAGTGGTGCTGTGAAAAATGGACAGCTACATATAAAAGAATGAAATTAGAACACTCCCTAACACTATACACAAAAATAAAGTCAAAATGGATTAAAGACCTAAATGTAAGGCCAGACACTATAAAACCCTTAGAGGAAAACATAGGCAGAACACTCTATGACATAAATCGCAGCAAGATCCTTTTTGTCCCACCTCCTAGAGAAATGGAAATAAAAACAAAAATAAACAAATGGGACCTAAGGAAACTTAAAAGCTTCTGCATGGCAAAGGAAAACATAAAGAAGACAAAAAGAAAACCCTCAGAATGGGAGAAAATATTTGCAAATGAAGCAACTGACAAAGGATAAATCTCCAAAATTTACAAGCAGCTCATGCAGCTCAATATCAAAAAAACAAACAACCCAATACAAAAATGGGCAGAAGACCTATATAGACATTTCTCCAAAGAAGATATACAGATTGCCAACAAACACATGAAAGGATGCTCAACATCACTAATCATTAGAGAAATGCAAATCAAAACTACAATGAGGTATCACCTCACACCAGTCAGAATGGCCATCATCAAAAAATCTACAAACAATAAATGCTGGAGAGGGTGTGGAGAAAAGGGAACCCTCTTGCACTGTTGGTGGGAATGTAAATTGATACAGCCACTATGGAGAACAGTATGGAGGTTCCTTAAAAAACTAAAAGTAAAACTACCATATAACCCAGCAATCCCACTACTGGTCATATACCCTGAGAAAACCATAATTCAAAAAGAGTCATGTACCACAATGTTCATTGCATGTCTATTTACAATAGCCAGGACATGGAAGCAACCTAAGTGTCCATCAACAGATGAATGGATATAGAAGATGTGGCACATATATGCAATGGAATATTACTCATCCATAAAAAGAAACGAAATTGAGTTATTTGTAGTGAGGTGGATGGGCCTAGAGACTGTCATACAGAGTGAAGTAAATCAGAAAGAGAAAAACAAATACCGTATGCTAACAGATGTATATGAAATCTAAAAAAAAAAACAAAACTGTTTCTGAAGAACCTAGGGGCCGGACAGGAATAAAGGTGCATACATAGAGAATGGACTTGAGGACATGGGGAGTGGGCAGGGTAAGCTGGGACGAAGTGAGATAGTGGCATGGACATATATACACTACCAAATGTAAAACAGGTAGCTAGTTGGAAGCTGCTGCATAGCACAGGGAGATCAGCTCAGTGCTTTGTGACCACCTAGAGGGGCGGGATAGGGAGGCTGGGAGGGAGACGCAAGAGGGAGGGGATATGGGGATATATGTATACGTATAGCTGAATCACTTTGTTATACAGCAGCAACTAACACAACAATGTAAAGCAATTATACTCCAATAAAGATGTTTAAAAAATTGTCCCTTAAAAAAACAGTTATTCATTCAAGTAAATTAATATCAGCATTACTTATAAACATTTGGAAAGAATCTAAATCCAAACAATTGGAAAATACTTAAATATTGTTTGAGATAATCATGAGGTAGAATATTATGCAACCAGTTGCATCATATTGAGAATTAATATTTAATGACTTGGGAGCAAGTTTATAACATGAGTTAATAAATACAAACACTATATACAATATAATATAGTGACTTATACAGACAGACCTTTAGGTACACATGGGTTTTATATGTTCATAGAATAGTACTAAAATTAAGTACATTAATATAGGAATTCTTCCAGTAGGATTTTGATTTTCTTTATTATTTTTTATATTTTAAAATATCCCACCATGAAATCATATTGCTATTCCAATCAGATAAAAAGATAAATGGTGCAAAAATTGGGGCTAGATGTCAATCTCTTTATTAGGTTTTATAGTAATGGATACAAAAAAAGAGATAGGGTATTTTTCTCATTGGGCCTGACATATAATTATGGAAGTAATACAGAAAAAAATAGAAAAATGGAAAATGTAGTTAGTCCTCTGTGGGTGTGTGAATTTCTTAACTACTAGAAAACACAGTAAGCAGGCTTCTGTGGTTAGAAGATAGATTCATAATTTAGGAATGAGGAGGTTGGAAACTACTCAGAACTCATCTGACTTCCAGCAGGACTAGATGAGCACTGATATTGTATTGTTGTGTAGCTGAAAAGTAGCCTGGAGGAAGTTATCCTGAGTAATTTCCACGCGCTGTGTTTATGTTGTGGCCTGCCGGAGAGTTTTTCTGTTAGTACTGTCATTAGTCTTGAGTGCCAGCAGGCTCCCTGGCCTGATGCATGTTCCAAGATGCCATATTCACAGATTAGACACACAGGGTACATATCGAATTTTGATGAGCATCTCACTAATTCTGCATCTCAACCTTATATAACTACCAAGGGGTTCAGAAGAGAGAGAAAATAAGCCCTGTTTGTTTCCCTAAATACCGAAAAGAACTTATGCTGCCATACTCTTAAATAATTTCCAGGTTTTTATAGTACAATTTTGAGATTTAACGAAAGTCAGTGGACAGGAAAAGACAGGAAGTAAGGATCCGTATATTTTTCCCACTTGTCCCAAGTAACAACAGTTTCAATCTGGCTCTAATATTATTGTATATTTGGGTGAGAAATCACTGTGTAATTCAAATAATCCTTGACTTAAAATTCTAAAAATCTGAGATGAAATCTAGTTTTCTGATTTCTAGCTATGTGACATTATTTATCTTAACGTGTCAAGTTATTTAACACTTCAACTTCAGTTTCCTTTTCTGTAAAACAAGGGTATAAAATCTACTTTATAGGTTTGATGTGGGCTTTGAATGAGATTATTATTTTGGAAATGCAATGCAAAACATAAAATAAATATAACATTACTAGTTTTCTACTGCCCTTTCTTTTTTAATTAAGACCTGTGGTCAGTGTAATTAGGGGACTTTGTGTCAGATGTATCTGATCAGTTCCTAGATCAGCCACTTACTAACTGAGCTCTTCTAACCTGTTTCAGTTTTTTTCATTTGTAGTATAGAATATTATAATATAAATCATAGCATGGTTGAGAATATTGAAGAGAGAATAGGGGACATTTTAGACTCTGTCATTTATGTGCCCTTAATTATCACAACTGTCCCTAAAAAGTTTGTGTTATGAGAGACAGAAAACAAATTTCACACAGTCACACAAAGGTAAAAGGCAGTATTCAACAGCAAGTCTTTCTAACATCAAAGTCCCTTTCTATTTTTTCACACTGCCACCTATTGTTGAGGCACCTAGAAGCCACCCCAATTTGTGCCTCTCGGTAACTTCATTGCTATGGGTAAGTTTCTCTGGCCTTCTCTGTCCTCATCTTTAAAATAAGAAGCTGTATTAAATCATTATTTGCAATCTGGATTCATTTGAGGTCATGGGTTTCTCCAACCTTCTCAGAAACAACTTTGTGGGAAACTGAGGCAAACTGGAAAGTTCTACCTCTTCAACTACTTCAAAAAGACCAGCTTTTCTATAATCTTTTTAAATTTTCTTGTTTACATACTTAAGATTTCGTTTGGGCAGAATACTCCATTGTTAAAAACAAGCTTGAAAACCACAATATTAGATATTCTCTAAGGATCTATTCATTCTAAAGTATTTAATTCTAATTAAATATAGTTAAGGGCCTGGATTAGTCATATGGTCAGAATAAACAACGGATAAGTCAGCAAATGAATATTTAGCCTTAGAAATATTTCCCTGGAATATGTGCTGAATATGAGTAGATGAATGAGGCAAGTTTTGGGACCATTTCTTGCATTGCTATTTATGATAAAATTAAGTACTTTAGTCACAAAAGTAAAAATGAAGGTTAAACTATCTGAGTATGTCTATGAGAGTAACAAACAGCTTATTAAGTGACTATATTAATAAATATATTAGCCAGAAAAAGGGTCAGAATAAACAAGTACAAAACAGATGTTCCAGGAGTACATACAAACCAAGAGAAATGGGATAGAGCCTTAAGAAGCATAATCAGATGTTCACCAAAGTCACTGATAAAACCAGTCCTGATCACTCATGGACAGATGTCTGATGTAGCCAGAAGGGCAGGAATACATCTCTAGAGACCTTGAGAGTTAGAGCTAGAATTTGAAGGCTGTAAGCAAAGATATGGATATTTCATCACATCTTCTGGTTCATTCACTCATTCAGTGATTCACTCAACATACATTTATTAAGGATGATATAGAAAATGAGTAACTGGTGGAAAAGTTTTTGAATAGTCAAATTGACTTTCTGAGACTATAATTTACAATATGAAAGTAATGGTTCTCAGGAAAGGACAGAATTCACCTAAAATAGATTAAAGATAATGTTTGGAGAAAGATTCAATAACGTAATGAGAGAAATTTAAAACAACACTGGTGTGTATGTAGCAGGGAGAGGAGGGCATGTCTAGTAAATCAATAAAACCAGATGCCATGGGGAAGAAGCTATGTTATTCTCTTATTCTGTCCATCTCCACTACTAATACCATAGGCATATTCTCTACCCTGGAGTTTTAAAATTGCCCTTTTAACTGGCCTCTATGCTTCTATTCAATCCATGACTGTTCCTTGCCCACAAAGCAACCATAATACTCTTTTTAAAACCAAACAGATTATATCTTGCCCCTGCTGTAAATCTCCAATGACATATTATACTACATAGTACATACTATACTACAAAGATCCTCTACAAATAGGCCCTGCTCTCTCCATCCTCACCTTGTACCACTGTCCCCTGTCCATCAGTACTGACCCATGGGCTTTTGTTGATTTCTCAAACACCTCAGATCAATCCAACCTTAAGATTTTTGTACCAGCTATTCCAACTGAGTTGAATTCTATTTCCTGTGATCCTTCTATGGAAAGTTCATTCTATGGAGAACTTATTCTAACCTAAGCTTACATATAATTCTCTCAGAATGTATTGCTGACCATCAAATGTTAACTAATCCCTCAGACACTTGGTGTTTAATCACTCTAGCTTTATGCTGGATCTGTGAAATTATAGTTTGTATCTCTCATTCAATCACTATATTCACTATGTCTAGTTGTTACCTGGTACATAGTAGGTTCTCTCTCTCTCTCTCTCTCTCTCTCTCTATATATATATATATATATATAAAAATATAAAACATAAAAGCCAATTGTGAAGGTTATTCCCAGTCCAGAATAACAGTGTCAGAAACAATACCTATGGTTTAAGATTGCTGTTACAGGTTCATAGAATATGCAAAATAAGCAATGCTTATCTAAAATTTTCATCTAAACTATGTTACCTTGCAATTGTTACCGAGACTGGGTGAGAGAGTGCTTTTATCTGAGAAACATCAATGAAAGGACATTTCACATTAGATAGAGATCTAATACAGAATTAAGGAAAGGGGAAAAAATGTAATGCATTTACATTACATCGATTACATTGTAATCATATTAGATACATTTTCATTTAATCATCAACACAACCCTGGAATATTTTCAAATATTTGTATCCCTGTTTATCAAATACTGGAACTGAGACTCAAAGAAAACAAGGGACAAAACTAATGACATATAGTTAATGATAAAGGTATTATATAATTCATGTTCATCTAATTCAAAATGAATTTCCATCAAACCAGATTAGAAATATCTTTGTAAATGTATTTAAAAAAAAAACAAACCTCTTCCTTAAAATCAAGATCTTAATTAGAAGCCCAGTATGTAAATGGGCTTTTCCTATGGCTTCCATGGAGAGCTGAATTTCCCCTTCTGAGCTGCTCACATGTTTCCTTTGTATATTTTCATATGTTCATGCAGGTTTAATCAAATCTTAAAGGCTTAGATGTCAGTCTGTCTTCTAAAAGTCATTCTGCCTCTATGGTCTCTGTAGGTTCTATGTTGATTTATTGGCTTCTCCCAAATTTACTTAGAGGAAGAGCATAGGGACAAGGATATTGTTGAGAAGAGGAGATTTGTTTCATAGCTGTATTTGCTCATTTTCAATTGGGATACTTTTAGGTGAGCTGATGGAAGTGGTGCTACATGACTACTGATTAATTTTGTAGTTAATTTCCAGTTAACATTATAATATAAAGTAATTACAACCTCCACATGTGGATCAAATAGTCACATACCTACATATATGAATACATACATGCATGCATGCACCAATAGTCCATTCTCCTTTCTCCAATTTATGTTCCCCAATTATTACCATAAGTTTTTTTTTTTTAATTGCCACTTACTGAATCAAATAGAAAATTGGAGCTTAAGGAATGTTTACCTCCTGTAACAATCAAGAGGAATGCAGGCTGCAGAGAAACACATGACATGGGCAGGCTGTAGAGAAGCACCTGTCATGCACAAAGTTAGGGTGTAGTTGCCCCTTTATTCCCTGACTAGGGAAATTAAGACATTGGAACCCAGCAGTAACCTGAAAGTTTATACTGGTAAGAGAATGACAGCTCATGTAGAGGGTCAGGTGCCAGGCTGAGTTGAATGTCCCTGCTATCATGGTGCAAAGTTTTGCCTCTTCACAGCTATTCTCCTTCTTGTTCACAGACCTTCCAGACCTCATAATTTTCAGGCCATTTGCTAGCCATGGAGCACCATTTCATGGCTGGCTCTGGAATTCATCATGTCACAGGCATAAATCTCAAGGATATACCTTTTCCTTGCCTCTACCCAGGGTTTATATTTTTCCCAATTAAACCCTCCAAATCCCCCCCAAATTATCTGATTATAACCCTTTTCCCAACAAGGAGCTACCTGCATAACTTTCTAACAACAGCACAAGCCTCTAGAAAATGTACAGCTGTCTCTTACATCTTAATGATAACTTATCTCTCAACTGTGACCAATGGGAATTTCTGGTTCTTCTCTCACTTAAGTGTTGGGAAAAACATACTTTCTGGAGAGATACCACAGTGCCCTTTTCCTTTAATAAATTTTTTGTAGTCCTATATAGTTAATTCTAATGCTAAATCCTACCCCATCCCTAAATTCCTTCCTCAGGAGCTGGACAGGGATGCCATCTTTCATCTGGAGCTTCATGATTCTGCTCCAAGGATAGGTCACCAAAGTGTTCACCCTACACACAGAGCAGCATTTCATTATTTCAGTGCTATTTCTCCCAGGCACTCCAGAATATCTGGAAGTGAGATTCATACCTAGCAATTTTGCCTTCCCTACTGTTGATAGGACTATAAATTGGTGCCGTTAATTCTTACGCATGGACATTTTTTTTCACGGTCCTTCCAATTATAAATGGCAAAAGCAATGATCATCCTTGTACCATAGTCATTTTTAAATACCATTATATTATACTATTGTACTTTTAAAAATATTTTTAATATTTTATTATACTCTTAACACATTTTATTACACTATACCATTTTGCCTGTACTTTTTCATCTATTTTCTATCTCATGCATTGTATTGGAAAGTCATTCAGAGAAAGAACAGTTTTTACATTGAACATTGTATATTGATATATCCTAAACAACTTGAATATTTCTGAGCCTCTAGTTTTTCCTCAGAGATTAAAAAAATAATGATTTTTTTAAATGAATGGAAGCAGCATATATTGATGTTTAGACAACAGTGAATAGTAACAATGGCTGACTAGATAGAAACTTATCCTTAAGTTCTGCTGCACACTGAGAGAAGATCCTAAGCATGTTGCTTTCCTCACTCAGCACAGAGCAGTGATTGCTTTGCCATTGTGATTCCAAACAAATTTCAAGAATTCAAGACTGTGTTGTAATAGCTGGTATTGATGTAGGCATGTAGCAAAAATTGTTTCTGTTGGTAGCACTGACTCTCCTTTCTACGAGATAGGGTATAGTTTTCATTGTTTACCAGTTGTTCAGTTTAGTAGGTTCTTCCTTTTGTGTTCCTTAGATTTGGCTAATGCACCATCATCCAGAGGTTAGAGGAAAACCACACCTGGCTATAACTTAGGAAGTCATGCCTGGATATTTCATATAGATAGGAGATAATAGCTGTTATTTATAAAATGTTTCCTCTGCCCAGAACTAGATTTTGTTTATATGATAAACACTTTTACTGGTACCGAGACTGAGGGGGAGGGAAGTTAAGTAGTATCCAAAGTAGGAAGTTAAATTGTATACAAAGTAGCACAACTGAGACCACGTGAGCTCTCATAGACAGAATAATTAAAAGCTGCAGTTCAAATTCATGTCATTTTCATTTTTTTCATAAATTTAACTATCTATATTTATTAATTTTAGACACTTTAGTTAATCATAAATGTGTAAATAAATTCTGTGAACTCTATAATACCCAAAGCTCAATACTATGCATTTCCCCACATTTGTTTTCCATCCAAAGATTTCCTTGACTGATTCTTCACTACTTTAGTGTTTAAATATTCTTTTTTTACTTGGCTTCCAGTCTGCCCATATACTTTTTTTATTGAAGTATAGTTGATTTACAATATTATATTTGTTTTAGGTGTACAGCATAGTGATTCAGTATTTTTACATATTATACTCCATTAAATGTTATTACAAGATAATGGCTATAATCCCCTATGCTATGCAATATATCTTTATTGCTTATCTATTTTATACATAGTAGTTTGTATCTCTTAATCTCATACCCATAACTTGCCCCTCCACCCTTCTGTCTCCCCTCTGGTAACCACTAGTTTGTTTTCTATATCTGTGAGTCTGTTTCTGTTTTGCTATATACATTTGTTTGTATTCTTTTTAGATTTCACACATAAGTGATACCATACAGTGGTTTTCTTACTCTGTCTGACTTATTTCACTAGGCATAATATTGTCTAGGTCCATCCATGTTGCTGCAAAGGCAGAATTTCATTCTTTTTTATGGCTAAGTAATATTCCATTGTATGTATATACCACATCTTCTTTATCCATTCCTCTGTTGATGGACACTTGGATTACTTCTATATCTTGGCTGTTGTAAATAGTGTTGCTATGAACATTGGAATGCATGTCTTTTCAAATTAGTGTTTTCATTTTTTTCTGGATATATACCCAGGAGTAGAATTGCTGGATCATATGGTAGTTCTATTTTTAATTTTTCTAGGAACCTCCATACTGTTTTCCATAGTGCTGCACCAGTTTAGTTTCCTACCAACAATGTACAAGGGTTCTCTTTTCTCCACATCCTCTCCAACATTTGTTATTTGTAGACTTTTTAATGATAGCCATTCTGTCAGGTGTGAGCTGATATCTCACCATTGCTTTGATAAATATTCCTTATTAAGATGGAGGAAATTGTTGTCATCTTAATCATATTGCCTCGAGACTTAAAAAAGCATCTAGAAAGGTATCAGATTGCATGTGTAGAGAGTGATAGTGGATAAACCACACAGATCACTCAGACTTTTATCTAAAGAAGTAACCACCCATTTGGAGAGTACCATGCTGTTACTAATAATGAATAACTATTATTAAATCATAGGACATGCAAAGATTATAATCAACAATATAAAAAACATTCAAAAGTCAACTGGATAGAAAGATTTCATTTTAATATTGAGTTTTGCTTCTCTGTTTTTCAATAGAATCCTCTTTCTAAACCATTGCAGGATGCAAACCAAGATATCTATTTAAAAACTCATATGCTGTGTTTTGCTTGTTCAAATATAAGTTTTCTGCAATTATTGTATAGTTGCTATGCCACAGGCTTAACAATAAAAATTTAGTACTGGAAAGAAGTACAAATAGAAAGAGTAAAATTGTCTGTCTTTTCAGAGTATACTAAATTGTTCTTAAGGTAGTTTTCAGACTCTGATGCACTATTTATTTTTAGTCAAGATTATTGAACCATTTAGTAATGAATCCAGTATGTAAGCATACAGATGTAGATCAGTATTTCCCAAAGTTCTTTGACCATGAATCAACTTTATGGTCTAGTAGTTTGAGAAAATACCAAAAGTCCATGAGATGTAACATATACTAGGATTAAAAAGGTGACAAAATATAGCTCTGTAAATAAATTAACTGACGAAATTACAAAAATATGGTCATACGCTTTTTATTATATAAGAAAGAGATAAATAAGAGAATAATATCAACTATTGTATTAAATATTATATATTATCACTTTGTAAAATTTAACAAATTTATATTGAAATTGCATGAGATAAATGATATCATCAAATAGATTAGAGGTCAACAAATGTTTTCTGAAATGGGCCAGATAGTAAATACAATAAACTCTGGGAGCTATGCAAGTCTCTATCATAACTACTCAACTCTGCCATATAGGGCAAAAGTAGCCACACACAATATGGAAGCAAATGGGTGTAGATGGATTCTGATAAAATTGCATTTTCAAAAGCAGAAAACAGGCCTTATTTGGCCCAAGGACCATAGCTGGCCAATTCATGGACCTAGATTATTAACTAGGTTGTAGATGATGCAATGGTTAAATACTATATGGTGTCCATACATCAGTGCAAGGAAACAACAAGCAGAGCATTTGTTCAACAAGGAACTAATGGTGCATTCTTTGATACGGTGTATATTTTCTTAAAGGCAGATTAAATACGTAAAAGTTAGAATAATTTTATAGGTATATATGATATTTTACCTGTGACTTAAAATATATTTTAGCTAAAAACTATAATTATATAGCAATTTACTTCTTTTTTTCTTTCTCCCTCCTTCCTTCCCCCCTCCCTCCCCCTCCCTCCCTTCCGTCCTTCTTTCCTCCTTTCTTTTTCCTTTATTTGCATTTATTTTCTTTATTTTCAGTTATTTTTTCTTTTTAAAACCTTTTATTAGCATCTTGCAGAATGAAATTATTTTCCAAATACAGTTTAGGAAATTCTTTTTGAGATGAATCAGGACAGTAGTGCATCTTGTTTTACATAATCATAGATACGTTTTTTTCTTTTCAGTGGCTGTATTCTACAGATAAATATCTGAATTCCCCATTTGCCATTGCTGACATAAATTATTTCTTAATATATTGGTCAATGTAGCATGCTAGTAGAAATAACTCAGTCCTGATATAGAAAACTAAAGTTCTTCAAAAATGTGATATTAAAAAAATTAAAAGATTCAGTTAGTAAAAACAGCAATTTCTTACAACCACTAAATAACTACTATCCTTGATCATTTTCTATGTTCTATATGTTCAAAGAAGTTTGGAAAATTTGCTTCTACCGTGTTCTGACACAATATTGGAGTGTAGTCTTGAGCAATCCCAAACTGATTCAACATGTTTGAGATTTGTTGTTATTTGAAGTCCTTTCCTCACCTAGGATTTATCAGTAACAGAACAGCAGCAAGGCAAAAACCCCTTTAGGTGAATCTCCTGTATTTACCATTCGGTAAATGAAGCTATTTAGGTTAAGATGTTGGGAAATAGTCAGAATGCAGGAAACCTTCAGAAACTGGACAGAAAGAAAGAAAACAAAACAAACAAAACAACTCCATAATAGTCCTTTCGTCACCCAGGAAACCAGTCTTGCTTCATGACAAAATACCATAGCATCAAATTAGACTTCTTTTTTATTTGGTTTATAAAGGAATTGATTAAAGAATTATGAGTCATCTACTCAGTTGTGATGTTTTAACAAAGCAGGGAGACAAATAGAGAACATGTAGCACGGTTATAGCAAACCTAGAAATGCAATCTTTTCCAATGCTTTGTTACTCAAAAAAAGCTCAAAACCATCTAGAGCCAAATTATTTCTTCATTAGACAGAAAATAAAACACTACGAACTTCTGAAGCAAGGAGGTTCATAAAATTAGTTAGTAAACAAGTGAGTAAAATAAGTGATTGACCTACGTGCAAATTTGGACCTATATTTTGCTTTAATTCAGCACCTTTTTTTTTTTCTTTTACATTTACTGGATTATTACTATATTGTGTGTGTGTATATATATATATATATATATATATCTTAGATACACACATATATATACATACATGCATCTATATATGTGTATATATATATATATATATATATATATATATGTATCCTTTAAAAAATAAAAATAATGTGTTTCCTGAATCACTTCTGGAAAGTGATTTTCCCCAGAGTTCTTTCTTCTCCTTCTGAATTATGGATATTTTTAATTCCAATAATCATTGAAGCTGGAAAACTTTAAATCTACTCCTTTTCAAATTCTGTCCTCTCCCAACCAATGGTACATGAAGCTCTTTCAATGATAGCTCTTATTTGTATTGATCAAAACTTTTTTCTTTCATCCTAACTCTATCTGACTCATTCAGGCTCTCATTATTCCTGTTCTGAACCACTGCAACAGCCTCTCAATTCTGTCTTCTAACTCTGGTTTACCCTCATTTCACTGCAAATAAACATACACAGCTCCAAAGTCATGTTGTTACAATACAGATCTCAACAGGTTAAACCTTTGCTTTAATACTTTAATATATCTTCAACTCCTTTAGGCAAAAGTCCAAACTGTAGTCACTGTTATACACACAGTGTGTTATTTTATGTTGCTAAGGCTTTTGCAGGCTGTTTGCTGGGTCTACACTGCCAGGTTCCAAAATCTCTCCTTTCTTCAAACTCTGGACATCTTTTCCAGGGAAGTACCTACTCATCATAAGTTAAGCAGCCAGAAAGTTACCTTTTGGATGAAATTGTACAAGACATCATGCATTAAGCAATTCCTACTTCTATACGTATACAAATAAAACAATACAATATAGTGTCATCCCAAGAAGGTTATTAGCTCATCAAGGAAAAGACTAATACTTTATTCATGCCTCAATGCCCAAGACAGTTCACTGACTGCATTAAGGGATCTTGAGTGTGGGTATGTATGTAAAAATGAACCATCGACTGGAGACAACTGTGAATTTATTCTTTTATACCAGCACTATAGAAAAATTTCAGGAGCTGAAGAGTAACAAAGTAGACACTAACTTTGGTGTCAGACAGCTGTAGGTTTTATACCTGGATCTGTGTTTTTTTTCTACTACACTGTTTTATTGGAGACATTAAATATGACATTAATGGGTAGAAAGGGTACTGAAAAGAATGTTGATAGCTTTAAGCTCTAACAGAAGTTAAATTTATTTGCTCCTTGCTTCAATTTTTTGCAGTATAACTGTCTAATAAAATTATATAATTCACATGTCCATCAAAGTTTACCTTTGTATTAGCAATATGAAATTCACTTTGAATTGCATCCTTATGTATTAATGTTAATGTACAATCAGTACAATTCTTACCTAAATTTAAAAAAGATTATAACAGTAGTTCAATAAAGTGAGAAATTATTCCATAGCATTCCAGTAGGCAATATCATTGACATATTTAAAGTGGTGATACCTTTAGCATTACATTCATTTTTAAGAAATTATATTTTCCAACCATTGTTTAAGATAAACTGTTGAACAAGCTACAAACATAAAAGATGTCTTCTAAAAAGTGGTTTTATGTATGCAGTTTATTAAAAAAATAAATGATCTTTACTTCAATATAGATTAATTGCATTACCCAGGCCAAATGATATTTTCTCTCAAGGACAAGAGCTTAGTTATGGAGTCCAAGGTTCATTTTGTTAGCTAAATGAAAATAAATTGGTGACAACTTAGAGTTAGCATCTAAGAACTCACAGAGGATTACTCTAACTTGAGAAGATTAAAAGTTCTTTAAAGAAAGAGACCTCTCTCAAAAATTCAATCCTGGCACCATTTCTGCCAATCATACCTGTAAATCATTAGACACACAGACACACACATATCTGATGTTCAGCCAGCATGCTCCCTTATTACTTCTGATCTGTCTTGTATTCATTCTGTTTGCTTTGTGCTTATACCTTTCTAATTTTTAAATGATTTTGCCTAGTATTCGTGTTTATACATACACATATATATGTGTGTCTGAAATAAAGATCACATATTGTGAAAATCTTTCTGAGAATATGGTTAATAATAAATGAGTATTGAAACTCAAATTCTTTCTAAAGTGATATCTATTAGAATGCAATTCTACATAAAAGGAAGTAATATAAATGTAATAAAAATTACTCTTAAACAGGCTGAAAGAACATCTTGAGTAAAGACAGAATCTATGTGGGTTGGGGAGAAGAGTCTGGAGAATATGGTATATACAGAAAACTCACTGAGTCATTGACATATGGTGAATGTAAAGAGAAATATTTGGAGGTAACACTAGAGATCTCTAAATGTCAACTAAAGAGAAGAGGCTGTCTCTGAGAGGCAATGAGAGTCATTGAAGATGACTGAGCAGAGGATAGGTATGATCGGATTTATGATTTAGGAAGATTTACATCATCCACACCCATAAAGGGTTTACGTAGAACTTCGAGGTAGGAGACCACATTGTTCTCATTTGGCCTCAGTGTTCATGAAGAAAAAATACGAATAAATTGAGCTCATTTGCTCTAATTCCACAGATACGAGTTAGAAAAATATTTTTCATTCTTGAACACAAATATCATTCTTTTTTCTGACAGCATGAATTTACATTTTCTTTGATATATGTATGTGAAGAAGGTTGGAATAGTATATTCTAAAAATATGCTTAATTAATAGAATTTAACTTACTCATCTATGAATCTTTTTACCTTACTCTCCATTAGACGAGTTGGATAGATATAAACAGGAAAGAAAGCAAAATTAGTCATTCTTTTCAAATCTAGGATATTGGAATCAGGGTATAGTTGAGTATAAAGGTACATTTTGCTGCTGAGGGTCAAAGTTAATAAATGATTATAGTTTTGGTTATAAAAGGAAATTATGGAGAATGAAGTAGAGTTGACATATCAAAGGTGAACAATTGGTCAGGAGTTTTGAGAGTTAGGCTGAATAAATCAGTAATGAAGAAGAAGAAGAAGAAGCAGAAGAAGAAGGAGAAGGGGAAGAAGAAGGAGGAGGAGGAGAAGTAAAAGAAGGAGAAGGAGAAGGAGAAGAAATGTTCAGCTGCTTAAACAAAGAGGGTAAAAGAAAGGAGCCAGAATCAAGTGAAGAAAAAGGGCATTTTTTTCTTCCAGTACCAGCATCCAGATCCAACAAAGCCAATCGATGTTGACGTTACCTGAAACCAAATAGTTGTTGGTGCCTAGAGACTTCATATTGTGGAAAATGCTATAATTTTTGAATTCAGTAATAAAATATATCAAGAGAAAAATTAATATCTCAAAATATGCTAAGGAATTGCAGACTGTTCTCCCCAAAGAAAGCAAGTGATGTGACAATAAGTTCTTTCTGAAGCAAAAGAAAAATTAAACAAAGGAAAATGTGCTAATTATCTTTATCTGGGAATTTCATCAAAGAATTGACACGTGGGGGTTTGTCGTTAACATAATTCATTGCTCGTGTCCATGCTGTGCTTGGATTTTCTTCAGTTTCACTCTAATTATTGCTTAAGTAATTATGGTCAGCTATCTTAATGGCTTTGAACCCAAGGAAAAAAAAAATGTAATACTAGTTGTTTAATAGTATCTTCTGGTAATATAAGAAACAACATAGCAAGAAAAGTTTTAATCATAAAGTGCAATCACAGCCCCACTGTCTTCCACTGTGTGTGCTCTCTTGTACCTAACTGGTATTGATGTAATCTGTAATAGAAGAGCCAACTCCTCCTGGCACACTATTCTTTAACTATGTACTTCCATCCCATAAATCTAAAAGCTTTGAAATTTTTTTTTTAATTTATTTTTTTTCATTTTTGGCTGCCTTGGGTCTTTGTTGCTGCCTGCAGGCTTTCACTAGTTGTGGCGAGCGGGGGCTATTCTTCGTTGCAGTGCTTGGGCTTCTCACAGCGGTGGCTTCTCTTGCTGCGGAGCACGGGCCATAGGTGCGGGCTTCAGCAGTTGTGGCACGTGGGCTCAGTAGTTGTGGCTTGCGGGCTCTAGAGCGCAGGCTCAGTAATTGTGGCACACAGGCTCAGCTGCTCTGCTGCATGTGGGATCTTCCCGGACCCGGGCTTGAACCCATGTCCCCTGCACAGGCAGGCAGATTCTTAACCACTGCGCCACCAGGGAGAGCCCAAGCTTTTGAAATTTGATTTTCAATCTTTCGTAGCTTCTTTAAATCTCTCAAATAGAATTTATTATTTCATAGACTCCTGATTGATATAGAGTCATTATAAAGCATTATAGGAGTAATGCTCTTCTGAATTGTGATTCAGATCTTCTTATACAAAGAAAACACCTTCATTGCACTCTTAAAAATTAGAATATCTCACAATTTGTTAATTTATTATTTTTAAGGGAATTTATAGATTTTTAGAAAGTCACCTCTAAGTTGTTTGAAAGAATAATTAACTATAGAAGGTTTGTAATGAACTATGCAAATATGAAGAGCCACTTTTAAAACTGACTTATAAGAAGGATCAAAACAAGCTCGACTTGAGAAAAACAAGCAAAATCTACTTATTGCATGATCAGAAACAGTCAGTGCCCAAGTATGGAAGAGAAAGTTTGTTAGTCCTGCACATCATCTTCCATAAAGACTAAGAAATATAAGTAGTAATTCCATCATCCTGTGATTACTTAAGAACAAATGGAAGGTCCTATGTATGAACTGGGAAAATATCTGAGTCATGGGGAGAAATAAATTAAAAAGTTTTTCATTTAAAGGAACCTCAATAAAAATGCAAAAATAAAAGATAATATGCCTCTTTTTACATGGAATTTTAAAAGATTAATGTAGAAACAACCACAGCAGCCATAGTCTCAGAGAAGTCACCTTGTTTTCTAGTCATAAGACAACTATATAGCCATATGTTCCATTCCATTATAAAAGTAGTAGTTAAATCTGGCCACACATTAGACATGCCTAGATTTTTAAATATCCAAGTCTGTGCCTCACCTTTGGAGATTCTGATGTAATTGTTTTGGAATGGGGCTCAGAGATTGGCAAGTTTTCAATAGCAACCCACGTGATTCTAATTTGCAGAAAGGGTTGGGAATCATTGCATTAAGTGGAAGGAATGGTGATCCTATTAGTTTATTCCATGCTGGGCATTGTGTAAACTCTTTACTTACATCAACTTATTTAATCCTTCCAGCAATCCTACATTGCAGAAATCACTCCCCTCATTTTGCTGATGGAACAAGTAGAAAAATTAAATAAATTGCCAAAAACAATAGTTTATAAATGTTGAAACAAAGACTCAAACTAAGGCTATATGAATTCAAATCCCACACTCATAGCACCTTTACTATCTAGTTTCTGCATCTAGGTTGTAATGATAGAGCAGTCCTGGTTTATTTCCTCTGCCCCTTCTGGACCAAAGGTGTCACATGTCATGACTCAGGGGGATTGTCTCCACTTCAGAAATAGGTAAAATGTGAAAAACCTAGAGAAGAATGTAGAAACCTTTTGCCTCCAACAGTGTCTGATACATAGACATGTTTTGTGAATTGCAGAAAGTATTTAATATTTTTCTTTACATTATTAAAAGTATAAATATTGGAAATTTTGCTTTAAAAGTTAGAGTACAGATTCCACTTTAAAAGTTGTAAAATCTGTACAATTCTGGACCTAAACAGGTGAAGGTCTTTAGCTATAAATAGGTTGTGCTTTCTCCTACTCACCATAGTTCCTGCAGATGCCTATTGTCTCATGTGCCAGTGTTTCTCATAGATTAATAATGTTCATGCAGTTAACCTGGGGGTCTCATCAAAATGCAGATTTTGACTTAGCATTACTGGAATGAGGGCAGAGATTCAGCATTTCCAGCAAGTTTTTAGGTTATGCTGATGCTCCTGGTACTCTGACGACAACTTGAGTATCAAGGTTATATACCACCTGTCATATTATATTACTTGACTTTAATCAATCAATTAATTTTGTGTCTCCCACTATGGCTATCTTTATGTAGTCTCACGTTAACTAATTCACTCATGCTTTATTGGATAAAAATAAAAGCATGCGTTTCTAATTTTTTTTCCTTCTTTTCCTAGAAAAGTTGTTTTCTTTCTAAACTTGTCACATGGCACATAAGAAAGAACAAAAGTCCATTATGGATTTAGATTTTTAGATTCCCCAGCCCAAATTCCCATGGGTGACATTAAGTGAACCATTTGATGCACACACACACAGTGTATTGCACCGCAAAAGAGAAACTCAAAGTACAGAGAATTCTTTCTAGCATAGAGTCTAAATTGACCTACCCCAGAATAGAGATATCAGGCTGCAGTTTCACAATGCCTCCAGGAGTTATGCATTCAATTTCAACAAGAGGCCAGTGGCAAGATAATAGCTGCTTTCCAAGTAGTACACTTGGTAGTCATGCCTGGGAGGCAAGAAGTCCTAAACCTCAAGAGTCACCTCCAGGCAGGGGCTGCCTTCTTTTGCCAGAGACCCCAATCATTAAAATTCTCAGGCATGAAGACTTCTAGTTCAAAGGAGTCATTAGGGTTGTGTGGTCCCCCAAATAAAAGCGCTTTCTATATCACTCTTCCTGATCAAGAGAATCCCCTCCGCACTTATGGGATAGGGAAGTAAAAGTATATAAAACATCAACAAACTGAAAATTCAGTAGTAGAAGCCACAAGAAAACAGTACACTGAACTGGCCCAAAGGGCCACATCCATTGGTAATATTAGTTTTTCTTTCTTAATATAAACATTTTTCAAATGCTATCAGTTGAATTTGGGTGCCCCCTTTGCCCATGAACCTAAATAGGATGGTGACGTGGGTGCATATATACAACAATGCCATAAAAGTTTGAGTCCCTTCCTTCTTCAAGTTTACCTAGACTAATTGGATGAGTGAATATGCCCTTTAGGATTTACAGGAGACAGGAGGGCATCAGTCCCACTTTATACACCTTTATATCTCCTGAGTTTGAGGCAAAGAGACTGGAAATGGTCAGGGTGAAATTTGAAAGCAGTACTATTCCAGTAAGCAATACACATTTGCCTTTGGTTTTCAGGCAGCAAATAGCTCAATCAAATGAAACTTCAGTATTTTCTGTTCACCCCAAATCCCATTCTGGGCAACAACATCTTCATTAATGACAACATCTATTACAGCTTTGGATACATCTGGATTCGATAGCCACAGCCACATTGCTTTCCATCTATGTCCACATGGTTTATACTCCTTGGCTGATTTGGGTTTGACTAACAGAGAAATGCTTCTTTTTTATGAAGTTCACATGAATCTGGCGAATCTGCTGCTCCCTTACTAAAATAAGATCTAAGTTTTCACCCAGTTTCAATATAAGGGCTAAGAGAGTTTCCAAGGTAGGAGGGATGACCACAAGAATTATCTAGATTTCTTTGGGCCACTTTTCCATTCTCCCTTGGATAGACCTTATGGGCATGGTAAATCCAATCTCGAGCAGTAGTATCCCAAATAATAGTCAGTACTTCATGTATTTTTTCCCATGGAAAATGGTGTGTCACAGGGAAATTTCCCTAAGAGAGTCAAAACTCTCTTATAGCAGCCAGGACACACTTCAAAAAACTCTGAGTCCTTTTAACATTCTCTCTAAATGGAGATAAGTTTGGCATAATAGACTGTAGGGAATCCGGGGTGGGAGTGTGGGGCTCAGCCTTAAGACAACACAAACTTTGCTATTCTTCATTAATAAACAATAAATACTCTGCCTCCCTTACCCCCCAAGTGAACCAGCCATTGTTCTAAACATTCACCTTCTTTACCCATAGCAGTCGTAAATTTTTCTCTTTTCATACTCAGTGTAGAAAAGCATTTCTGTAACTTTTATCTGAAAGGAGACAGAACCTGGGAATTTCCTGATGGTCCAGTGGTTAGGACTCCGTGCTTTCACTGGTGAGGACCCGGATTCGATCTCTGTTCGGGGAACTAAAAATCCCACAAGCCACACAGCCAAAAAAAAAAAAAAAAAAAAAAAAAAAAAAGGCTGACAGGAGGCAGAACTTGCCACTGCTAATGAAATTTTTGGTTCTAGTAGTTATAGTTGGGTGGGCCTGCAGCTGACCACCAGATAACTCACCTACTGGGCAGTGAGTTAGCTTCAAACTAGGGCATTGTCCATGAAGCTATCTTTGAACCTACTTCTGGCTAGTTGGCCTACAACTACCTTCCCAATTCTGGCCCATGAATAGGCAATAAAATGGAAAACCATTTATTTCCTGGTGGCCCATACAAACGGGTCAACATGTTTGCTACCAGTCCTATGGACTTTCCTCAAATCCCATTAACTGGCCCATGAGATCTTCATCCTTCCTCTTCCAGAAAGTCTTGTCACTGCACCGTCCAATCCTCATCAGCAGTCAAGAAGTATGAATTGTCTGAGATTTTGTACTACCTGTAAGCTAACATTTTCCTCTGTTACAGTCATGGATGCTATCAGAAACAGAACAAAACATGCCTGGGTCAAAAAATGAAAGAACATTATTCACAACAGTAGCAATAACCAGAGTAGCAACACTTTTACTAAAACCCTGAATCCCAATCCCCACAGGGCAATGTGAAGAGACTCAAGTGACACCTGACATACAGTGGGTTGTTTCTGGAGAGTCTCCCTCAGCTGAGGAAATGGGAAATTGTTATAATGGATGATAAACATTCCTGCCCTTTGCTCTAGAGCATAATACTATCTCTATCTTCCAAAGTTGTTTACTGTATATTCTTGAAAGGTAATATAGAGCAAAAGCAGTCAGTGCCTTTTGTGTCAGGACATACAAATATGGGAGAGGCCCATGAAGAGGTATCTCCCTACAGAGGCAAGTCCACTGTATCAGTAAACAGTACATAAGAGAGAACCAAAGGCACATGTAAAAATAAAGAAATGTCAGGTTGGATAACACAATTAACATCTCAGGCAAATTTTATTTATAAGCCACATGCCTAAAAGCAAAATATGGAGAGATTGAAAATAACCCTCATCTGTGAGATTTTCTCTTTTCTCAGTTGCCCACTGCTTTGAATGAAGGCCTTGGGAGAGGGAGAGGAAGTCAGGATGCTTGTGGGCGGTCCCAAGTCATGCTTCTGTTGGGTCTACTTCTTTCCCCAGAAGAGCTCTGGGGCAGCCGTCATGTTATCATTCCACTCACCCCCATAGTACTGGGCTCAGTCTGCTGTGTTATTGTATCCTGCAATCTATTAACAGCAGCAAGGCAAAGAGCAAGGCCTCAACTCAAAAATCTGTTGCAAGACAATTCTCTGGGAACGGTGTCTTACCCTCCTACACCCCGCCTGTCCTCTCTGTCTCCACGGAGTTCTTGTAGTGGAGTTCTTGTAGTCTTTATTTTGATTATTCCTATAAGCCTGTGCACCACAACTACTGAGCCTGCACGCTATAGCCCGCGAGCCACAACTCCTGAGCCCGCATGTCACAACTACCGAAGCCCGTGCGCCTAGAGCCCATGCTCTGCAACGAGAAGCCACCTCAATGAGAAGCCCACGTACTACAATGAACAGTAGACCCTTCTCGCTGCAACTAGTGAAAGCCCGCGCAGCAACGAAGACTCAATGCAGCCAAAAATAAATAAATAAATAAATAAATAAATTTATTTATTTATTTAAAAAAATCATTTTCCTGCTGTGGCATCTCTAAGGTTGGACTAAGGCAAGGAATCAGCCTGACCCTGTGTAGCATCTTGACAGCCAGGGCATCTGTTTTGCTTTTATCTTTTTAGAGTTGTTCATTTTCTTGTCCATTTTGGCTCAGAACTCATAAACTCATCTTCACTGAGTGATACTGAATGTCTCTCTTTTTACTTACTACGTAATTGGATTTAAAGCTGATCATGTTAGGCATTAAACAATAAATACATTATTTTTTCTTCTTGCTTTTGTTATTGTTGCATGTTTGTCTCCACACCCCAAATCTAGTTAATATCTTTTATTCTGTGCCATTTTACTCTGATATAAAATATATGCCCCCAAACAAGAAAAACAGTAAAATACAGTCTGGATTGAATTTCATGATAAAAGGTATTTTTAAAGCAAAGATTATAATTTTTGTGACTTTCTGTTTGAATAAAAAAAAAAAATCCCACCAGGACTCAGAGGCAAAAAATATACAGATCAATTTTCATTGCAAAGTAAAGGAGCTGTTACAGTGGAGGATTACTGGACTGAATGTCAATATTATGACATAGTATGAGTGTGTTTCGTGTTTGGTAATTGCAATCATTGTTGCTTTTGTTGTGGTCATCCATTTACAATGCTTGGTGTCAGTCTATTTATCTCTTGTGAAAATAAAATACAGTGTGTGTGTGTGAAAAAAATAAAATAAAATAACCATACGGTATAACCCCTCATTTTGAGGCTAGTAAGAAAATGGATAAACCTGAAAATGCTCATTGTCTAACACTGTCTCAATAATGACATTTCATCCAATAAATCCCATAGATTCTCACACATGTACTACCCTAAAAAAAAAAAAAATGCAAAGAGATTTTTTAACAGTCAAGAATTTTTTCATCAATAATGTAAGTTGCTTATTTTAAATTGTAGCACTATTACAGATGTGCATGATAAATTTCTCCGGTATGCATGCTATCCCACAGATTTGAAACATATGAGTACTATGAATATCATATTGGCTATGAAGTAGCACAGCCCTTATAAAAAAGCTTGGCAAAATATAGAATGTGTTTTATCTACTAGCATGTACTATCTCACCATTTAACAAGAAGATTATTATAGAAATAGAAGGAAAGACAACTCCTGACTTGGCTAAATTGTGAATTCACCATCCTCCTTGACTTGCTCTGCTAGGGTCTAAGTTGGACATCCAAGGCTACTCCTTTGCAACTCAGAACCACTCCATCCGGACTTTGCCTGGCAGTTTTACATGCTTGAATCATTCCTGATTTTATGCTTTTCAATAAAAATCCATTCATTCTTGAATGATCTGTCAGCTATTGTCTCAACCATTCTTTTGATCAAAGGTAGTTCTTAAGAAAGTAATTGTTTAAATCAGTGTTTCTTAAAGTATGGCCCCACTGAAATAAAATTGTCAGGTAAGGTCAAGGAATTTTTTTTTTTTAATTAAACTTCCTAGGTGACTCTAAAGTGCTCAAAGGTTTGGAAATCACTGCCCTAAACTAGAGGAAAAAGTAACACTAAAATTATAGGCATCCATTGAAAGGTATAAAGGAAAAACATTTTAGGCAAGCAGGAGGAGGGTGATTTCCTTCCAAACATGCCAATATGTTTATCAGCTACGACATCCGGGTATAATGTTTACCAGGAATCAGTTTAAAGTATTTAAATGTTCATTATAGATACCGTGAACTTATATAATTATTGTATAATTTCTATCTCTTGAATTCATAGGCCACATCACACTTGTTTTGGTATAAAACCACAAATGTATTAGCCCAACTACCCTATACAGTGTAATAGTGAGAGCCATAGGTTTTGGGCCACACTGGGGAATAAGTTTCAATGTATGAATTTGGAGGACATAAACATTCAACCTATATCACAACCCCTGCTTTAAGTGAAATTCAGGCCCTTCTCAGAGGAAAATATTTCCCCTCTAACCTCTGAAACCAATCCTCATTCTGATGCCCTCATAATCCATACTTAAGAGATTGACCCTCTCCACTATTCTATTTTAGCCACTCTTTATTTTGGCCATTTGGGGGATTTTATCACCATACTGCACTTTCTCTGAAGCTATGGTATACAGTCTTTAAGACTGTCAAAATAGTTTAGAGCCCTGTCTGCCAACTCACTACCATGCTATAGAGTACATTTATTTTTTACTGAAAATTTGAAAAAGGGAGATCTCGTTCTGTGTGAAATTCTTTCGGTCAAAGAGGGGTATTCAAGCAGTGTGTACAAGTCTCTTGTCCCTCACACCTCCCCATCCTTTTGTTTTAGACCAGGAAAACAGGTCCCTGTCGTGGGCTCCATGATTCAAAGGGCACCGCATATTACAAGTGTAACAATAGTATTTAGTATATTATAAAAATTTAAAAATACATGAGTGCCTTTTCACTCAATTCCAGGGCTAAAAGGTAGCATAGTTCAATTCAATTGCTTTAGTGACTACAACCTTTAATATCCCAGAGAAACATGACTCCACATCTCTTGCCTAATGTCTTTATTTATTTATTTTTAACATCTTTATTGGAGTATAATTGCTTTACAATGGTGTGTTAGTTTCTGCTTTATAACAAAGTGAATCAGCTATACATATACATATATCCCCATATCCCCTCCCTCTTAAGCCTCCCTCCCACCCTCCTTATCCTACCCCTGTAGGTCGTCCTAAAGCGCTGAGCTGATGTCCCTGTGCTATGCAGCTGCTTCCCACTAGCTATCTATTTATATTTGGTAGTATATATAAGTTCATGCCACTCTCTCACTTCGTCCCAGCTTACCCTTCCCCCTCCCCATGTCCTCAAGTCCATTCTCTACATCTGTGTCTTTCTTTAGTCCTGTCCTGCCCGTAGGTTCTTCAGAACCTTTTTTTTTTTTTTTTTAGATTCCGTACATATGTGTTAGCATATGGTATTTATTTTTCTCTTTCTGACTTACTTCACTCTGTATGACAGTCTCTAGGCCCATCCAGCTCACTACAAATAACTCAATTTTGTTTCTTTTTATGGCTAAGTAATATTCCATTGTATATATGTGCCATATCTTCTTTATCCATTCATCTGTTGATGGGCACTTAGGTTGCTTCCATGTCCTGGCTATTGTAAATAGTGCTGCAATGAACATTGTGGTACATGACTCTTTTTGAATTATGGTTTTCTCAGGGTATATGCCCAGTAGTGAGATTGCTGGGTTGTTTTTAGTTTTTTAAGGAACCTCCATACTGTTCTCTACAGTGGTTGTATCAATTTACATTCCCACCAACAGTGCAAGAGGGTTCCCTTTTCTCCACACCCTCTCCAGCATTTATTGTTTGTAGATTTTTTGATGATGGCCATTCCGACTGGTGTGAGGTGATACCTCATTGTAGTTTTGATTTGCATTTCTCTAATGATTAGTGATGTTGAGCATTCTTTCATGTGTTTGTTGGCTATCTGTATATCTTCTTTGGAGAAATGTCTATTTAGGTCTTCTGCCCATTTTTGTATTGGGTTGTTTGTTTTTTTGATATTGAGCTGCATGAGCTGCTTGTAAATTTTGGAGATTAATCCTTTGTCTGATGATTCATTTGCAAATATTTTCTCCTATTCTGAGGGTTATCTTTTCGTCTTGTTTATGGTTTCCTTTGCTCTGCAAAAGCTTTTGTGTTTCATTAGGTCCCATTTGTTTATTTTGGTTTTAATTTCCATTACTCTAGGAGGTGGATCAAAAAATGTCTTGCTGTGATTTATGTCAAAGAGTGTTCTTCCTATGTTTTCCTCTAAGAGTTTTATAGTGCCCGGTCTTACATTTAGGTCTCTAATCCATTTTGAGTTTATTTTTGTGTATGGTGTTAGGGAGTGTTCTAATTTCATTCTTTTACATGTAGCTATCCAGTTTTTCCATCACCACTTATTGAAGAGGCTGTCTTTTCTCTATTGCATATTCTTGCCTCCTTTATCAAAAATACGGTGACCATATGTGCGTGGGTTTATCTCTGGGCTTTCTATCCTGTTCCATTGATCTATATTTCTGTTTTTGTGCTAGTACCATACTCTCTTGATTACTGTAGCTTTGTAGTATAGTCTGAAGTCCGGGAGCCTGATTCCTCCAGCCTCATTTTTCTTTCTCAAGATTGCTTTGGCTATTCCGGGTCTTTTGTGTTTCCATACAACTTGTGAAATATTTTGTACTAGTTCTGTGAAAAATGCCATTGGTAGTTTGATAGGGATTGCATTGATTCTTTAGATTACTTTGGGTAGTACAGTCATTTTCACAATGTTGCTTCTTCCAGTCCAAGAACATGGTATATCTCCTCTTGCCTTATGTCTTTAAAACACCAGGTAAATGAAGTGTGCCACTGTTAATGTTTTTGATAATAGGCACTGCTTTGGAGTGAGAGAAGAATTCGAGTAACACAGTGCTTATGGAACAAAAAAGACATTAATAAACTTGTTAATTCTTTTATCTTATACAGCATAAATGTCAATTATTATTATATAGAAAACTATTATTTCCAACTTTCTCAGTAATGTCAGGGTATTCATTTTCTTGTTTTTGTTTTTTATTTCCATGTACTAATTTGTGCTCCAGAATTAGCTATTAGTTAGTGCAATTTTTATAACATTTACACTAGTTGGCTGAGGATATTAAATAATTAAATAATTAATATTAAATAATTCATATTGAGCTGTATTTGTACATGTGTACATCCAATTGTCAATGGATGAAATATGACAGCAATTATTTACATTAGCAACTGCATAGGCACTGAATGTTAAGATTAAAATATTAAACAAAAATAAAATTGAATAAAATATTAAAACAAGGAAAAGTGAGTTAAAGAATTTTTATTTAAAACTTCAATATGCATTCAGTATAATTTGTATTTGCCTTTAAATTTTAATAGATACATTTAAATTTTGAGAATATACCTGTTTTGAAAACATGAAGATATTATTTTTACATTAACATGAGCATTAATTTACATTTATGTAAAATCTCCAAATTTTGAGTGGTTTGAATACAAATACAGTTGTTAAATCCTTTACGTTATCACTACGAATCAAATGCCATTACATGAAAATCCTGGTCATAACATATTTTTCAAATTTTTATGGATAACTATTTACTAATTTATAGATTATATATACTTCTTTATTTCCCCTCCAAATATCACTAGCCTATAAGCTCAAACCTAATAATGTGTTATTATTAATTTTCTTTGATATTTTGCTTACTTTTAGGTAAAAAACATAACTTTACACATATTTTTCTATGTTGTAATAAATTATATTTGTCAGGGTATATATTTTATTTAGCAGTTTGCATGATTTATTACTTTTAAATACATGGATTCACAGTACCTAGTGTCTCATTTATATTTCTGCCATGTATACTACGTATGTTAGGGACCTACTCTTCCCCCAGAGCATGTCAAATGGAGACTCTGAAGTGAGAGTGGAGTGTTTATTGATCTAAATTGTACTGTAGTATGTGTATGTGTGTGTGTCAGTGTGTGTGTATGTGTGCTTATCAGGTGTGAGAAGATTTGCCAGGGATGACAGATGATGGTAATGAGGAGAAAAGAGAGATTGTAAAATAACTTGATTAAATAGCCTAGTTATAAAATCAAAACAAACACCATAACAAACACATTTTTTGAAATCACATTGGCAATGTCAGACTGTTTAATAAATTGGGTATATTATCTGGGAATTAATATTGACTTTTCCCTCATATTTAGGATGGTATTTTAGATATAACTTTTTGTGGTTTTTCAAAATTGTCAAGAGAATATAGTTATAATAGCAAAGCAATCTGATATTGATGGGAAAGAGACTATTTTGCAAATAAAATTTTAGTGTTTTGTGAAGATAAGTTTCCTTTCTTCTCTCGAAGAGTCAACATTTTTAATCAAATGAAATAGAATGCACTTACATTTCATCTCAGCAAGTTGTATGCATTGGAACATTTAGGGAAAAAAATGAGAAAACAGTTGAATATAACTTATTTATTAGGATAGAACAATTATTTACAAGGAAATATTTACGAGAAAAAAGATAATTACTTATCATTCACTACCAATGGAGTTACCTCTGCTTCCACTGATGGGGAAATGTTATAACTTATGTTTTCTGACATTCACTTCTAACTCTGCCAATCTCTCCCAGACTTCTAAATCTATCTCTACTTTATTGATTCCTGGGAAGTTTCTGATGTGTATGAGGCACATCATGCTAATGTTTGTTAAAGAATAACTCAGGATCTCACCCAAATGCAAATGTGAAGGTTAATAGTCAGTGGGAGTTTAAATCACTTCAGAAATCCTGAATCAGCCCTATGCTGTGTGCTGTTTCTGACAATGCCAGTCTTGGCTGCTCATATTCCCTCCAGCCCCAAAATAATACTTTGAGGTTTTCACCAAATAAACAGTAAGCAAATGATCCTCCATAAAATAATTCTTACTTTAATGTGTAACAAGATTTTGATTTTAATCTTACATATATTAAGGAAAAAATATGGCCAATGGATAAAATATTTAATACCACTTCGTACTTATTAAAAAATCAGTGACTAAATGGTAAAATCAAGAATGTTCAAGTGCATTGTTTGATATTTTTCTCATGTTAAATATATCACAGGAAAAGATTTACTTTCATGATAAGTTAGGTTGTATGTTCTTGTAATTAACCACCTTTTGGGAAGTCTCCCACAAATAGAGGAAGTTAGAAGGTACTCGTATAGGATTTCCAGAAGCAGAAGAAATGCTTCAATTTAATCAGAAATACTTTGTCCCCAGTTGCCTGAAAATATGTTACTAGCAAAACTAACTCCAATAATTGTATATTTTAATATCTTTGGGGATCTGTTTAATAATGAATAAAAACTCATTCTAGGACCATCTCAACTTTTTGGTTTCTCCGAGGCCAGCATTGTCATTAAATCTTAGTAAGAGAAATGTGAAAAATGGCTGTGTATATTCATTTAATTTATTTACATTGTGACATCATCACTTTTAACTAATGTTATCAAATAGAAACTTATTTTGCTGGGAATTTGGAGGAAGAAATATTTATTCTCAAAAAAAACTCCAGATTGAAAATTTAAATATTAGTGTGGGAATGGACATGGGGAAGGGTTGACTGCATTTTGTGAGCACTAAACTTTATCTGCCATCACTGACAAGGTCAAATAACTCTCTTAATTGAAAATAGCAAGAAGGTAATATTTTGTAAGCTATTCTAACCTGCATTCTTTTACAAGTAGTACACTTTGTTTTATTTTTTTAAGCCACATATCTCACCTAGGAGAAATTTTCTTTTCCGAATCTAATTCATTGTTGGATGTTACATCGCTACCTTAAGTTTTATCATCATGCACAAATAATTTAACTAATCAAAAGGAAACATTATGGAATGAAGAACTTAATAGTTAGTTGTATCACAAAAGTTTAAATAATTAAACTTTTGGTCCTTATGAGACCAAATATGAGAGAAGAGAATAAAGAGTCAAAAATTTTGGGGGGCTCAACACAGGCATCTGTTAGAAAATTGTGTGTCAAATTGGTACAATTATTATTGTCTTCTTAATGTAACCAGAGTGTTATAGCCAATCTTTTATCAATTTATTTAATAAGCATTTGTGGAACACCAAGCATTTCCTTGGCACTCTGCTGAGGATACTAGGATTAGACAAAACCCCTGTTTTTATGGAGTTTTGAGCCTTCTGAGAAAAAAACATTTAAATCATCTTAGTTCATATTTGGGACAAGAGCAGCAAGGGGAAAAATACAGTGTAAAGTGAACATACTTCACATTGTACCTTACCTAGTTGAGGTGATTAGGAAAGATGTTCCTGAAGCAGAGACCTGAAACTCAGATTTGAATATGAATTAGTAATTAGGAGAGGACTGCTACAGTAAGGGAGAGAAGAATATTTTAAAGCCCTGAGATTCATACACAGCCAAGAAGGCCATAGTAAAGGGTTTTGACCTATGAGTTTTGGGAAGCCGTTGAAGAGGATAGGCGAGGTTGTTATAGGGTCAGATTTATTTGATTGAAAACTATATACTCTGGACATCTGCATTCAAGAAAAATGAATCTAGATACAGACCTTACACTCTTCACAGAAATTACTCAAAATGGATCAAAGATCTAAAGGTAAAACACAAAACTATACAGCTCTAAAGAATAACACAGGAGAAAACCTAGATGGCCTTGTGTTTGGTGATGACTTTTTAGATAAAACACCAAAGGCATGATTATAAAGCAAAGAATTGATAAGCTGAACTTTATTGAAAATAAATTTTTCTGCTCTGTGAAGGCACTGTAAGAGAATGAAATGAAAAGCCACAGACGGGGAGAAAATATTTACAAAAAATATTGATAAAGGAATTGTTATAAAAATATACAAAGAACTCTTGAAATTCAACAATAAGAAAACAAATAAGCTGACTAAAGATTGGGCTGAACACTTTACCAGGTCAGCAAAGAAGGATACACATGTCAAATAAGTACACAAAAAGATGATTCATATGATACACCAACTGAGAGATGTAAATTAAAACAACAATAGAATACCACTACACACCCATTAGAATGCCTGAAGTCCAGAACATCAACAACACTGAAGAGTGTGGAGCAACAGGGACTCATGCATTGCTATTGGGAATGCAAAATGACACAGCCATTTCTTTAGAGGGCAGTTTGACTCTTCTTATATGATCCAGCAATTGTGCTCCTTGGTATTTATCCAAAGGAAGTGAAAACTTATGTTCACAAAAAAGCTGCATCCTAATGTTTAGAGCAGCTTTACTCATAATTGCCAAAACTTGGAAGGCAAGTAGGTTAACAGGTAAACTCTGGGATATCCAGAAAATGAAATATTATTCAACACTCAAAAGAAATGAGTTATCAGGCTATGAAAAGACATGTACGAAACTTAAATGCATATAATGAAATGAAAGGAGGCAACCTGAAAAGGCTACATACTACATGATTCAAACTATATGACATGCTGTAAAAAGCAAAACTATGGAGACAATAAAAAGATCAGTTGTTGCCAGGGGTTGTTTATCCATGGGTGGGAAAGATGAATAGGCAGAACATAGAGGATTTTTAAGATAGTGAAAATACTCTGTTTGATACTGTTATGTTAGATACATGCCATTACACATTTCCCCAAACCCATAGAATGTACAACACATGGAGTGAAATTTAAGGTAAACTATGGACTTTGGGTAATAATGATGTCAATGTAGGTTTGTTAGTTGTAACAAATGTATTATCACTCTGGTGAGGAACATTGGCAATGGTGGGGTGGGGGGCCATTGAATGTGTACTCCAGGGAGTATATGGAAAATCTCTATACCTTCCCTTCAGTTTTGCTCTGAACATAAAATTTCTCTAAAAAATAAAGTCTATTAAAAAAAAAAAACACCTATATGCTTCTGGGTTGTAGAGACTAGACTGCAGAACAAATGTGGGTGTATGGAGACCAGTTACAAACCTACTGCATAGTTCCAACAAGGGGGGACACAATATAAAGAGATAGAATTGGTGAGATTAATGTACCTTAGAAAATACAAATTGAAAAGACTTAGTGACTGAATAGTGAGACTGATACAAGTAAAAGTGTCAAGAATGTCTTCCAAGTTATTGTCATGAGCAATTGCTTCACTGATAAGAATGTCGATTGCTTCTACTCTTTTTTGTAGATTGTCCCATTTTCATCATTAATTATCTTCCTTTTTCTAAAATTTAATGTTTTTTTTTTAATTCTTGGACGAGGGATTGATTCTGAGCTCCCTTTTTAACCCTCCTTTCCCCTCCCATTTATTTCTCCCCCACCATTCTCTCTTCTTTTCTCCTCTTCTTTTCTCTTCATTTTTTTCTCTTCTCTGTCTTGCCTTCTCTTTTCCTCTCCCCTCTTACCCTCTCCCTCCTTTTTCTCATTATTAATCATCTTTTCTCTTTCCTTGTTTTCTCTATATCACTCTATAAAAGTCCTCATCAAGTATTATGTTGTCACAGGTTTGTCTTTCTGGAAATAGATGCAGAAATGGAACATGTCAGATATTTATTAGAGACTGACACTTGCGGATCAGAGGGGAAGAGAGCAGGATTGAGCAGAGTAAGAAGTCAAACTACAGTGTGGGCCAATAAGACCCCTAGGAAACACCTGTGTGTAGAGGGCCAAGGTTGTCCCATGGAGGTCAAACTTTTATATCTTCACTGTGGTCAGTTATTGGATGCCTGCTGCTCTGGGGATGTGTGATTTGGGAGAAGGGACTTTCTGTACCTGATGCAGACCCTGAAGGAGCTGACAACTGGAGTCTGTCTGTTGAGAGCACTCCCAGCTGCTGGGTCAACAAGTCCTTCCATGAAGGAGCATCTCAAAGTAAATGTCTGTCTGCTATACATGGCTTTCTGGTAATGACACAAATATATCTCTACCATGGCTGTTCTCCTAAGCTTCCATACAAACTATTTAATATTTCTATTTTCATGTTTTATGCATTTCAACCATACCATGTAATTCTTCCTCCAGTTTGCTCCTAATGACTTATCCAGCTTCATAAATAGCACCATTATCAGTTGTTCAAGCCAACGTCTTGGGCTATTTCATGATTTCTCCCATTCTTTGACTAGACTAAGTCCAATCATAATCGATTTATTTCATTTTTACCTCCAAAATATGCGTCAGTCTCCATGTCCACAATGACCATTGTTTCAATTCACCATCATTGTCTCTCCCTTAGTCTTTTACAATGGCCTACTAATTTGTCCTCTAGGGTCCATAATTACACACCTCTGATATAAACTCCACACTATAGAGAGAATCATATTTTAATAAAATGAATTGGATCTTTACATACTGCTTATTAAACACTTATATGGTTTCTCACTATTCTTAAAATAGTATTCTAACTCCTTATTATAACTTCTGTGCCCAACTTGACACCTGGTCCCTTCTTATCTCTAAGACACCATCTCTAACCACATTTTTCTTCTATTATTTTCTTCTAGTCACATCGTCTACTTTTCTCCAATCAAAATTTGAATCTCATATCTACCCCTGTAGATTTGCTTTTAAAGGTTCTTTTGCATGGAATTATCCTTCCTTGGCTCCCTGCATGTATCATTCACATTTCAGTTCAAATACAAACTCTTTAAATGTGACTTAACTGTACCACATAAACCACATCACCATGTTTATTCACTTCATTGCATATATCATGATCTATATGATCTATATTTATGTTTTTTACTTGTTTATTTACTCGAGTCTCTCTTCCTACCCCCAGTAGGAAGATTTTAAAGGCAGAAGATCGTGTGCCTTGTTAATCGTTGTATCACTAATACTTACAAAAAGGATTGCCTATCATATACTAAACATTCAAAATGTATTTTTGCCTCCATTAATGAATTGTCTGTGATCATGTTTGCTGAGATAGAAAAGATTGAGAAGGAGCAGTTTTATGGCTGAAGATGTTGGATTAAGGTCTAGATATTGGGCATCACAAGTAGATATGTCCGATAGACAATTGAACACATGAGAATGTAACTTAAAAGAAAGATGTGAGCTGAAAATATAAACTAATCATCAGAGAAATGCAAATCAAAACCACAATGAAATGTTACCTCACACTTGTTAGGATGGCTATTATCAAAACAAACAAACAACAAAAGACAGCAAATGTTGGTGAGAATGGAGAAATTAGAACCCTTTGCACAGTGTTGGTGGGAATGTAAAATAGTGCAGCCTCTATGAAAAACAGGATGGAGTTTCCTAAAAAAATTAAAAATAGAACTGCCACATGGTCCAGCAATCCCACTTTTGAGTCTTTATTTAAAAGAACTGAAATCAGGTTCTTGAAGAATATTAGCACTTACGTGTGCCTTACAGCACTTTTCACACACGCCAACATGTGAAAACAAAGTAAATGTTTATCAAAAGATGAATAGATTAAAAAAAAAGTGTAGTATACATATGTACAATAATACTATTAGGCCTTAAAAACATAGGAAATTCTATAATATTGGACAACATGGATGAACCTTGAGGGAATTAAGCTAAATTAAATAATCCAGTTACAAAAAGACAAATACTGCATGATTCCACTTATAAGAGGTATCTAAAATAGCAAATTCATAGACGCAAACTTTGGAATAATGGTTTTCAGGTGCTGGGGGAGAGGAAAATTAATGGGCGTAAAATTTCATTCAGCATGATAAATAAGCTGTAGAGATCTGCTGTTCAACAATGTAAATAAAGTCAACTATAAAGTATTGTACAAGTACAAATTTGTTAAGTGGGTAGGCCTCATGTTAAGTGTTCTCACCAAAATAAGTGATACAATGGGAAAACCCTGGGGTACCTTGTATAGATAAAGCTTATGGGTGTCCTGGAAAGATTTTCCTGAAATCTGAAGAATGAGTAAGAATAAATTAGGCAATTGGTGGGGATGAGGTTTTTGGAATACCAGGAACAGCACATGCAAATTCACTGAGATAAACAGAATTTTGACATAGGGCAGAGATGGTACAAAGGCCAGTGTGATTCTATAACAGGGATTGATGAGAATAATGGCAAAAGAATAGACTGTAAATAAAAGCACAGGCTTGATATAAATTCCCTTATGGATCTGAAGGATTTTATACTTTATCTAAAAGACAATGAGAAACTATTAAACTGTTTTATATAAGACAGCAATGTGTGTCTCTTTCTTTCTAAAAGATCCTTATGGCTTTATTATAGAAAGGAAATTACAAAGATAAATATGGGACGACCTGGTAGATAGTCACCAGAGACCATGCACATGACAGAGTAACTCAGAATAGGGAAGATTATATAGAAATGGAAAAGAGAGGTCACATTTGAAAGTATTTGAGGAGATAATTTTGAAAGAAATTAGTGATCAACTGTGTAGTGGGTGGGTGTGGAGGAAGTGTCAAGAAATACTCCGATTTTCCATCTCGTTCAGCTGAAATTCCATTTTGTTTTCTGTTTATAATTATACAAGAGTGTAGAGCTGGAAGACATGCCTAAATTTTTTCAAAAAATAGCATCTAGAGGATACAGACATTAATTGAATATGGGCATGAATAAATATTATGGGCTAGAGTAAAGAGCAGGAAGAAGAAAAATTGCTTTGAGTTGTAATAGTTAAAGGTCAGGTAGAGGAGTACCAAAACAAGACTGAAAGGTAGCCAGTACATAAATAGATCAGTGCAACACCATAAAGAGAAATCAAGTTTTCAGAAAGGAGAGATGGTAAGCAGTGTTAACTACAGCTGAGGGTCAAGTAAAATGGTACATTTGAAAATGTCCATTGGAATTAGAGACCCTAGGGAAAGTCATTACTATAGAATGATGAAGGTGAAAGCCATTTTCCTGCAGATTGAATGGAATTGTAGCCCTCTGATTCCTTCAAAACAGAAAACAAAATTATGAATCTATCAAAAAATCAGGCTAACATTTTACTTTGTGTGGGTCAGTATCAGTGATGAAATTAGCAACATTAATATGCTAGAGATTTCTAGGCAGATAAAGCTGAATTCAAAGAGGAAATGCAGCATCTTACCAAATAATTCAGATATTTTTGGTTCTAGAGATTTCACTGGCCCAGAAAAAGTGCTGACATTGAAGAATTGAAGGCAGGAGTAAAAGAAGTGAGACAAATGGAGATTCTCTCTCAAGTCTTCTGTTTGAGCTCATTATATCATATGGACATTCTTTTATTTAATTATATTTTCAACACTTTTTCTCCTTTCATGATTTTTTAGGGGAAGCTATCAACAGATTTTAAATTAATGAATGTGTACAATAAATCACTTCTGTGTGGGAGAGGAAAAAAGTATAAGTTTCTGGCTTTGTTATCAAGGGGCTTACATTCGTAGACATGCATACATGGAGCTTGCAAAAATCCTAGGCAAAACAAGGAAGATTATAAACAAATCAATGCTTATGTTAATATTCAATACATTCCTTAAGCCACAGGTCAATGCATGCCATAGGAGTTAAAAAAATGATATATTTCTTCTGGACCTGGCTCTGAGCTTTCTCTGTCATTCTAAGCAGTGTACTATTTCTTGGAAATCATCCAGATAAATTGCCCTTGATCAGAACATGCACAGAAATGGGCAACATTACCATGTAACATTAAATCAACTTTTGATTAATGTATTCATTTAGTCCAAGGCATTTCATAAGAGCCAAATTTCTCATGACAAAAAAGTTTTCTCTACTCCACTAACTTAAGACATCTCTTAAAATCTCATTCACAACTTCCAATGTATAGTTTCTCCATTCAAATTTTTTCTTCCACTTTGATAAACATTTCTATTTTCTGACAGAGCCTTTTTATTTTCTTACCTCTTGTTCTTTTCCTAGTTTGTATGTGCATGTGTGTGTGTATGCTTGACTACATATCCGTTACATTAGGAGTAAAGGTAGTACTTTAGTGATAAGTAAATAGAAGAGCCATACATTTGCTAATGTTTGCTGATCAAAACCAAAAAGAAACAAAGAAGATCAAAAGTATATTATGTGCTCTTTTATGTTAAAGCTAGTAAAATTATTATCTGATTAAAGCATACATGATAAAACCTTAAATAGGTCCAGAATCCCATGTCTGAAAATCCTGAGGTTACATATATTTTTGAATTCAGAATTATTCAAATTCTAGACAGATAGTACATGCATGGACTATATTATATAATATTCCCAGCAAGTTCTAAAGCAACACCCTATATTTATGTAAATCAATATTACTGAAGTTAAAGAGTCACCCTACTTAGGACAAAATAATAAATTATTTATTTGTGTTTAGCTAGAGTCAAATCATACAGTAATATGTTGATAAATGATGTGGGTAAATATATACTGCAAATATCCTAATACTTCTCAATTCAAAGAAAATGTCCATATTTCTATCTATTCTCCCTCTCTCCCTTTCTCTCTCTGTCTCTGTCTCTCTCTCCCTTTCCCCATGTAATTAATATTCATTCTATCAGCTTGTTTGGAAATCTTAGTGAACGGGTCACTTCAATGTTAACACGTTCATTGTCATTACGTTGGAGCTAGATATGTGATGATGGGACAGAAACAGGATTCTCGAGTAATGAGACAGAACTTCGATAGGCTGCTTTTAAAGAGAGGTTTCAGTTTGCCTTCCTCATTAAATAGCCTTCTGTCTAAGCAGTCTATAATCGAGTAAAACTGCCATAACCTTCTGCTGATTGATAAATGGATCATGATCAAAGAAGGAAGTTAGTTGGTCACAATTTTTTACCATATCTTAGGGATTTTTCCACCTGTGTTCATAAACACTACTCTCCTCATGCTCATCATTTAAGCAATTTCTTCATCATCCATGGGATTGCACAATAGGAATATTGCTATAAATGTTCACCATTCATTCTTTCAGTTTTCTCCAAGGATTATGATTTTTGTCCATTATTATCAAATTTGTCAACATATTGATAATTTTCAGCTGCTTCACAATTTGCAGAAAATTTTGCTATAGGTTTTCAGATACTTTACACAATGATACTTCTTGAATTCCTGAATATTCATACTTGTCTTTAATGTTTCATTCTTTGTGATATATTCTAGCTTAATAAACAAATCAGCCATATGAGTTTCCTTCTTCACTGTCAGATCTATTTAATCAGTACCAGTCATTATCTTTTTTTGTTTGTATGTTGTTTGTTTCATTTATAGTGTTTGCCCATTTTTCATTAGTTCTTGTAACCACTCTCAGGCTCCAGTGTAAAAACTTCAACAATTTATGTTTCTGTTTCTTTAAATCATATTCTAAAGAAAAAGTAATAATGGATTTTCTATATCACATTCCTTATTAAGATACCTCACAAACACACCTTGTTAAAGCTTATACAATAACAACATTTGCTGAGATACTGATAGTAAAATTTGTTGTAATTTTCATCTCTTGATATTACTCATGGAGTTGTATTTAACACTTTTTGGCAATTTCACTATTTAATTTAACACAATGTCACAAAACACAAAACAAAAAATATTGGTGAACACAAGTGTGTGACTACTAGAAATACCAAATCTCAACAAGTGCCTCCTATCAGTTCAAATAAGATTTTTGCACAAAATATATTTTATTGCCAAATTTATAGAAAAAAAGAAAAGAAAAAGGAAATTTAGATTTTTGAGCTTTTCAGATTTTGAAATTGCCCTGAAAGATTGTAGATCTATATTGATTTAAGATAGACATTTTAAATATCAGTTACAGGGAAATACCTTTTGATAAATGAATACTCATGATTAATCTAAAAATAGATACTAATAAAAGATACATATATTAGTTAACTCACTCCATTATGAAAACTGAAACATTACACATTTACATTCTTTTAGTCTTAAGATTTTCGTTGATGATGAACACCTCCCTGTGTACGAGAAATGCTAAGAAATTTATATTTTATGTGCTAAAAAATTCATCATTGTTTACCTGTATTAAATAATGCATTTAGACTTATAGCCAGCAAGATCTCCAGAAACTCTTCAGAAAATGGTTCATCTCACAGTCACTGACTTTTTTCAACAAGGAAACATTCATTTTTACATGCAAAGTATAACACAAAGAATAAATGGTAGCTAGAGCTACATTACTTTGAATTTTTTTGATTTTTTTCTGTTTTGAGTACTTTACATGCAATTTTCTCACTTACTTTATTTTTATTTTATATTATTATGGTTGAAATGGTTTCCATTCACATTCCTAGGAAAACAGTAATTTAGGGTATTATGCATCATACTTATTTGTTTACTAAACAAATTTTTTTTTATTCTATTCCCACCTTGTGGCAGTCACTGTTCTAGGCATTCTGGACCTAGCAGTGAAGGAACCAAACCTCCTGAGTTATGAAGAATTAAATGTGTTAATACAATATGATTCTTAGAAGAGTACCTGGCATATAGTAAGCACTTAATTATTAATTATAGCCAGTAATAATATTAGAGGTGACTATATCTTATTATTAAGCAACTCTTCTACTGGCAGATACATGCTATAGGTATATACAACAATTATAATATCACTTTATATGGAGATTGATGCTTTGAAGTAAACACAGCAGGTGAAAGGAGTGGGGTGCTCTTTAGTTAGGATAGTGAGAAAAAAATTCCTGTGAGGAGCTGAAATTTGAACTTAAACCTAAATGAAGGGAAATAACTGCAGAACTCCTGCAGAGTTCTGGGGAAAGAGTATTTCAGGTAGAGTGATATTTAGTGTAATGCCCACAAAGAGATTTGTATGTTCAGAGGCTTGGAAAAATGTAGCCGGAACATACTACACCAGGAAGAAATAGGTAGGATATGAGGTCAGAGATTTGTAGGTTAGGTTATTACATGCCATAGAAGGAGACTGAGTTTTATGCCAGTTGCTATGGGAAGCAAGAGGAGGGTCTTAGGAGGAATGTTGTTACCTGATTTGAAGTTAAAACATGATTCTTACTGCCCTTTGCTCGTGTGTGCGGGGAGGAAGACCAGTTAGGAATCTAAAACATCAGTCCTAGTTAGACATAACGTTGGTTTGGGCTTGTTAGCAGTGGAGATGATGGAATCAGGCTAGATTATAGATGTAGCACTAATGGGATATGTTCATGAATTAATATAAAAGATGGCAGAAGAAGAGGAATCAAGAATGGGTTTTTTAATTGAACATTTGAATAGATAGGGGTAACTTTATTCTAGAGAATACTGTAGAAGAAACAAACTTGATGTGAATGAGCTTGTGTGTTGGAGTGATGATGGTGGTGTGTGTGTGCAAACATGATTCCAATTTTGCTAACTATTCAAATGAGACAATGTTCTTTAAGTATAAATCTATGTGATAAATTCCCTAGATTATATTGCCAGAGGGGGAAAAAATACAACAGCCTGTTTGCTTTCTTTAATCAGTCACTGATTTATTAGCGTAGAAAATATTTCCTCTTTTAAGTTGGCTATCTGGAAATGAAGAGATAAATTTAATGCTCCATTATAATAAATAATTCCTTCCAGTTATATAGTACATTACTACCCTTCTACCTTATAAATGGATTTTGAACAAACTTTATATTTTAATTGGCTTGCTTCATATGTGTTTTAAGAATACATGTTACTTCAAACTAGTTTGGGGACTCTGTAAATCATAGATGAATAAATAAGTAAATGAGTGAATTAATTAACAAATATCCATTGCTTCAAATTCAGTCCATCAACAAATTTGGATAAATAGCAACACCACATACAAAATTCATAAATTAAAAATGTTAATTGTATCTAGCCCTTGATGAAATTAAGCAATGAGTGAAATCTGACCTGTGAATCATAAATTCCTTACCTTCTCTTTCCTGAAGAATTAGCATTTGAGTAATTGAGCATATTTTTTTTACTAAATTGAGAAAAATAGTTGGTAAAATGTAGAAATGGCCACAGTTTGCCTCAGAGCTTGCTCACATTTAATATAAGCAAAGTGGCCAAAAAATTATTTTAATTCATGTACAGACCAAAAAAAGCCTTATACACATGGTTTAAGAAGTACTCCTTGAGAATGTTAATTTATATATTCCTTTTCAGTTGTTGAGTAAATGGAGAAACAATGCACACATTTAGTTTTAGCCTTAAGAGAGATGTATAAAACTTACTTTACTCTGTTATGCTTTCAGAGCAGCTTATAATTCTGGCCCTTAAGAGTGTTACAACCACTGAACTCACTTGTTCTCTGTCACCTGCTGAATAATAGCACAACCCCACATTTCAAGGAAAACATCTATTGCTTCTGGCAATTCTCCTCTTCTTTGCAACATGAGAGGACTCTGCAGCCAGGCTGCCTAGCCCAAGGTTCTGTCGCCTGCACACTGGCTGTGTGCTCTTTGACAAGTTGCTTGCCTTCTGAAGCTTCATGTCTTGTTTGCAATCTAGACATGACGTAGTACTTTTTTCATACAATCATTGATAATAAATAAGCCACTTAATATAATTTTTCAAAAAGAATCAATGCTAAATTAAAATTAGCACTATCACAGTACCATTTTTCTCTCCTTCTGGACCCAATAGCAGGAATGCTCACAGGAAAAGCAAATGATGGTAATTAATTTAAAGTGATTTTAGTAATTTCTTTTGGAGACTGCCTCCAGCAGAGCAGCAGCAAAAAACCCTTGATTTGCACAATCAAGTCAGAAAGTCAAGAGTATTTGGAGGCCTTCTAGAATGTGTCAGGCCCAGGAGTGAGTGTTAGTTGTGTCTTCTTCATTTAGTTTTACATTAGAGAATATAAAGCAGATGTAAAATATTCTCATTAGCACTGAGACTAAGGTGGAGAATGTTGAGGGATGTGCAACAATCACCAATGGCTTGAATAAATACATTAGCTGTGGTTCCAGAAGGATAAATATACATAAACTAAAGAGAGAGGGAAAAGAGTTCAGAACAGAAAGAAGACCAGAGATGATATATAAATAGCCAACAAGCATATGAAAAGATGTTCAACATCACTAATCACTAGGAAAATGCAAATCAAAACCACAGTGGGATATCATTTCACACCCCTGAAAAACACACACACATACTATACACACACACCATCTGAAAATAACAAGTGTTTTTGAGGATGTGGAGAAATTGGAACCTCTGTGCACTGTTGGTCATATTGTAAAATGATGCAACCACTATGGAAAGCAGTATGGAAGTTTTTCAAAGAGTGAAAGTAAAACTACCATAGGATCCAGCAATCCCATTTCTGGGTGTATATCCAAAAGAAGTTAAAGCAGGGAAGAGATATTTACACACTAATGTTCATAGCAACACTTTTCACAATAGCCAAGAGATGGAAGCAACTGAACTGTCCATCCATGGGTGAATGGATAAAGAAAATGTGGCAAACACATATAAGGATGAATAAGCATATTATTCATCCTTATAAAAGAAGAAAATTCTGTCACATGCTACAACATGGATGAACCTTGAGGATATTATGCTAAGTGAAATAAGCCAGTAACAAAAGTACAAACGCTTTTTGATTCCACTTACATGAGGTATATCTAAAGTAGTTAAATTTATAGAAGCAGGTATTAAAATGCTGTTTATCAGGGGTTCAGAAAAGGGGGGTTGCTGTTTAATGTGTATAGAGTTACAGATTTGAAGGTGAAAAAGTTCTGGAAATATTTTACAACAATGTAAATATACTTAACACTACTGAACTGTACATTTACAAATAGTTAAGATGGTAAATTTTATATACGTTTTTAGCACAATTAAAAAAAAATACAAAAGGAAGAGTGTTGCTATCAGTCCATAGAGGAGAGATGGACCACCTCACCCAATATTTATTCAGATGTTGAGACTGATGACACCACACATATATTAAGAGGGTATGAAAAGGTTTATTACTCACATAATGATGAAGCTTTCTGAGGTCAAATAATGGTGTGAAAGAACAAGAAAGAAGACTGGCTTGGGGTTTTATGCTATCTAGGGAGTGGGGCAGAGTGAGGGTTTCTGCATGTGAGTTGGGGCTTGTGTGGTTTCCTGCAGTGCCAAAAGAGGGAATATCCAAACTTTCTTAACTCATCCAGATGTGGGGCAGAAGGGGAAGGGGAAATGGTGGGACTTGAAAGCCATAAGTGGTCAAAAAAATGAAGTCAGACTGTTAAAATTCATGATTGTTACACACTATTACAATTCATGATATTTGGCTGATGACTGAAATGTGCCATGCTTCATTTAATTATATTTGGGCTTAAGTAAGCTACTGGGGTCTTCTATGATGCTTATAGCCTTGAGGCCATAAGTGAGGTGAAATTTTCATTGAATGCTTTGTTCATAAGCTCCTCATTGTCAGTTTTGTATAGTGCCTTGTACTGTGACTTTTATGTAAAGAAAAATGTGAGACCTTCATTTATAGTGAGGATATATATGAAGTGAGAGATTCCTAGAGTTCTTTACCCCAAAGAGGAAAAGCTTGGATAAGGAATTTTGTTGCTGCTATTGGCCACACAAGACAAGCTGAATCATTGGCAGTAGTTTAAGAGTTTGGAAAATTGTGCAGATGGGGCCAATTGTTGGCCAGGGAATACAGTGCTAAAATGAGTACCTGAAGTTTAGCCAATTATGCTGACCCTTCAGTCTCATCATGATTAGGCATAGCCTGATTAATGGATGAAAAGCAGCAGATCTCCGAGGAGCTCCATCATGTGTATAGTGGCAACACATCTTAAGTGTAGGAATTCTCTTTGCTGTTCACTGAAGCCAAGATGGCCAGGACTGGGCTGACCTCATTATAGAGCATCATGGCATCTGGCAAGGGACTGAAGACAGGAGAAGAGGCCACCCCTTCCTGCAGTCAGGATATGCAAGAGGGCCCAGTCTTGTCTCTATCTTATAGCAAGGAGATCTTGGGGACTATGCCAAGCTTTCAGGTGCTGCAAGGCTTAACGGGCAGTTGGGTACGAAGGGTCATAGACTTAGGACCCATGAGAGCATCTGTTTCCAGCAGAGTGTGGTAGCAGCCTGCAACTTACACTCTAATGATATACAGAATAGGGCTGAGGAGAGTTTCTTGTACCAGAATTTCATGGGCAATTTATGGCTATCATGAGTGGCCCAGAGATTCCAGGATACATAAAATGAAGTTGCTAAAGGCTCAATAGGAAAGGAGTCTTTGGGGGCACTAATGGGAATGCTGTTGTATTGCAGTTTGGACAAATTCTAGAGACTTTGTTGTAGGAGGCTCATTCCAAGTGGGCCAGTTTTCAAGTAACAGCCTGGATAGCGTTAAGTAAAATTAAAGTAAAAAAAAATAAGTAAAATTGAGAAATATATTGCCTCCAGAATCCAAAAAGGCCTAAAAGACATTGGACTTGTTTCAATTTTATGGGTGCTGAGAGGGTCAATAACTGTTTCTTGGCAGTGTCAGGGATGGAACAGACTTTAATTAATAAATAATTTTCAAGAATTTAACTGAGGTGACAGGGCCTTGTACTATGTGTGGGGCAAAGACCCATTCCCTTTTTGTGAGCTCCTTTGTGCGTATTGGTATGTCCTGAATGAGTGTGTCAAATGAATCTCCTTGGTAGATGATGTCTTCAGTGTGATTTAATACCTGTGTTTTTAGAGAATGTCAGTTGCAGTTAAGATCTTTCCTGCAAATGCTGTATGTGATGCCAGGGTTGTTGAGGTACTGCAAGAATAGCTGAGTAAAAGCATATTGTGTCCCTTCAAAGAGGAAGGCAAACGGCAACTAAAAGCCTGTTGAAATAGGAACCAAATAGAACATATTAGCCAAATATCCATCTGCAATGTCTTTAACTGCTGCTAATGGGATGGTGTCAGTAATTTCAGTAACACTGATATAGAGACACAAATAAAATCACATGAGCTAAGGGCACTTTGAGGAGGGCCTCATTCCCATCTTCTTGTCCCTATACATCCATTATAACTTCTAATTTAGGTTGGGATGAATCTATAACAGAGGCAAGGTAGAACCCATTAAATGTAGCACAGATCAAAGTACAAGCTTGCCAGTGTGCAGCAACACAACTCAAAAGCATGCTAACCTGCAAGCATAAGAGTTAGTTGTTAACAAGTCCCAGCAAGAGAAGAAAGATCCCCAGTGAGGGTGATCATTGCCTAGACACCCTGTTCCCAGTGCCAGTAGTTGTGTCACCTTACAGAGGCAGAATGGACTCTCACACTCAAAATCTGGTTCAAATGTTGAGATTAATAATGCAACACAAGTACTAAGAGGGCATGAAAAGGTTTACTACTCACAGAACCAGGCTTTCTGAAGAGAGCCGGGTAGACTCATGTGCAGATCCAAGAATGGCATGAGAGAGCAGGGAAAAAAGCCTAGCTCGGGATCTTATGGTGGTAATCACGTGGACTGGAGTTAAGATTCTCACACACAGGCCAATGTTTGTGTGGTTTGAAGTTCCCACAGGCGCCAAAGTAGAAAGCATCTGGGTTTTTTTTTTATCAGCTTACCCAGATGTGAGGCAGAAGAGGAAGGGAAAATTGGTGGGGTTTGAAAGCTATTAGCAGTGAAACATCAAAAATGGGGTCAGACTATTACAAAGAGCATGAGCAAAGGCACTGAGGTCAGTGAGAACATAAAATTTTGAAGGAACTAAGAGTGTGGCTAAGGGGTAAGAGCAAAATTGTAAATAAAAAGAGAAGACTATATTCCACTGTGTGTGTGTGTATATATATATATATACACATCTTTATCCATTCATCTATAAATGGACACAGACTACTGTAAACAATGTTGCTATAAACATTGGGGTGCCTGTATCTTTTTGAACTAGTGTTTCAGTTTTCTTCAGTTATATACCCAGGAGTGAAATTGTTGGATGATATGGTAGTTCTATTTTTAATTTTTTGAGGAAACTCCATACTGTTTTCCATAGTGACTGTACCAATTTACAATCCCACCAACAGCATACGAGTGTTCCCTTTTCTCCACATCCTCATAAACACTTATTATTTCTTGTCTTTTTAAAAAAAATTTATTTTTGTATTGAAGTATAGTTGATTTACAATGTTGTGTTAGTTTCAGGTGTACAGCATAGTGATTCAGTTATACATATACATATATTCATTCTTTTCAGATTCTTTTTCCCATATAGGTTATTACAGAATATTGAGTAGAGTTCCCTGTGCTATACAGTAGGTCCTTGTTAGTTATCTATTATATATATATATAGTACTGTGTGTAAGTTAATCCCAAGGTCCTAATTTATCCCTCCCCTGCAACGTTTCCCTTTTGGTCACCATATATATATTCTTTATCAGATTCTTTTCCCTTATAGGTTATAACAAAATATTGAGTATAGTTCCCTGTGCTATACAGTAGGTCCTTGTTAGGTATCTATTTTATATACAGTCGTGTGTATCTGCTAATCCCAAACTCCTAATTTATCCCTCCCTCCCCTTTCCCCTTTGGTAACCATAAGTTTTTGTTTTCTATGTCTGTGGGTCTATTTCTGTTTTGTATATAAGTTCATTTGTATCTTTCTTTTTTTAGATTCCAGATACAAGTGATATCACATGATGTTTCCCTTTCTTTGTCTGGCTTACTTCACTTAGTATGATCATCTCTAGGTCCATCCACGTTGCTGCAAATGGCATTACTTCATTCTTTTTTATGGCTGAGTAATATTCCATTGAATATATATATCACATCTTCTTTATCCATTCATCTGTTGATGGACATTTAGGTTGTTTTCATGTCTTGGCTGTTGTAAATAGTGCTGCTATGAACATTGGGGTGCATGTATCTTTTTGAATTACAGTTTTCTCCAGATATATGCCTAGGAGTGGGATTGCAGGATCATATGGTAGTTCTATTTTTAATTTTTTAAGGAACCTCCATACTGTTCTCCATAGTGGCTGTACTGATATCTTGTCTTTTAAAATAACCATTCTGACACGTATGAGGGGATATTTCACTGTGGTTTTGATTTGAATTTCCCTGATGATTAGTGATGTTGAGCATTTTTTCATTTGCCTATTGGCCACCTGTATGTATTACTCAGCCACAAAAAAGAAAGACATTTTGCTATTTGTGACAACATGGATGGACCTAGAGGGTATTATGCTTAGTGAAAGAGTCAGACAGAGAAAGACAAATGCTATATGTTTTAACTTATTTATGGAATCTAAAAAATAAAATAAATGAATGAATATAACAGAAACAGACTCACAGATACAGAGAACAAACTAGTGGTTACCAGTGGGAAGAGGGGTGGGAGGAAGGACAGATAGGGGAAGGAGATTAAGAGATACAAACTGCTAGGCATAAAGTAAATCAGATACAAGGATGCAATGTACAGCACAGTGAATATACCCAATATTTTATAATAACTTTACATGGAGTATAATCTATAAAATATTACAATATTACACACCTGAAACTAATATAATATTGTAAGTCAACTATACTTCAATAAAAAATAAAATAAATCATAAAAAAATAAAAAGGAAGATTTAGGTGAAATGGGCTAGTTATTTTGTCCCTGTATTTGTAATAAGAAAAGTATATATTCTTCATGATGAAAATAACTTGGAAAAGTCTGTATCAAAATGCATAAGAAGATATTTTCACTAATATTTAGATATATTTCATACTGGCTCCCTGAAAGCGTGTTCTCTGCTCTTCCTAATTTCTGAATAGAAAGCTCCCACAGTATCTAGGGCCAAAGGGAAAAGAAAATAAATCTGTTCCAGTCTAATCCTGCTAACTTATTGCTATTTTATTATTTCAAATTTAATTTATTTTTATTTGATTGGTTATAAACATTCTATATGGTATCAACTTAAATAATGCATATCAACAATTGGGATGTATTTTCTTGTAATACACACACACAATTTTGAAATTTGCAAAGCAAGATGAACATAGCATTTTGGGTCAATTTAGAAAATTTATTTTATAGTAATGTCTAGCATTTGCCTACATATGGCTTTTCAAATGCCCTTTGCATATATTATCACATTTTACCTACAAAATAGCTTTATGAGGACAAATAGTATGTTGATCATCTGCATATATATGTGTGTATATACATATATATGTTCTCTTTATGTTTCAGTTCATATATAAAATCAAAATGTACATTATATTTTGTGCAAAATTAGGCAACCACAAATAAAATCTGTCTTCTAACTTGCAATCTAAATTCTTCTTAACTATGAAATATTTAAATTCAAGAATTAGAAATGTTTATTAGTTTAAATTTACATTATATATGTATGAGTCCAGTCAAAAAAAAAGAAACCACATTAATTATTTTAGCAGAAATAATTTAGAGCAGGAATTTGGTTACAAAGGTGAGAACACAGAGATAACACACAACAAATAGCAGGGAGCAGCTACGCATCCCAATGAGGAAATGAAAGGAAAATGAGCACTTGAAGGAAGGTCTTTAGCAGACCACCAAGGAGAGGGTACTGCCCAACTGCTACTGGTTCCTTTGAGGGGTTGTGGAAAGATTGGTTCTCGGAGTGAAGAAAATAATAGAATTGACAGCTGGAAGCAACTGCTTCTGCAGGAATTAAGAACTATTGGCTAAGTGACTCTACAGGCACCATAGTCAAAGAAGACCAGAAGAGCTCTTCCAGTCTCCTCAAAGGTCTCCTTTGGGCAGAACCTAACAGGGAGTCAGCCTGAAGAAGGGGAAATGTAATATGCACAGTCAGTTCTCAGCCCAGGCATTACACTACTGTAGATGGGTGAGTTTGGAGCTGAAAGATTCTAGCCTAGTAATTACCTGCACAACATGGAAAATGAAAATCCATTCAATGTATATATATTGTGATGACCTTAAATGATACATAATATGTTTAGGGAACAGTAAGCTATTTTACACTCATGAAGAGAAAACATATAGTAGATATATGTAGAATGAGCGCTTCCCCCCCCCCCCCCCGCCCCTTCTCTCTTTTCTCTTTGGGACTAGAGTAATTTTTGATAAACTATGCCACTGGCACTTAATTCAAGAGTGCTCTTCACTGAGTGCTAGACTCTCAGTACTCTATATGCCATTTGTGAAGCCTCCCTTCAGATACTTCTAAATTGGGAATTGTGCAATATTTATTAATTCAACAAGTATATGTGGAACATCTACAATTTTATGTGTTATAGATGGGTAAAATAAAGGATTTAGAGATCCTAAGAATAGGATAGGTTTTCAAAAGGCCCTTTCTCCTGATATATATAAAAATATGAAATCATAATATCTAAAGTTTATAGGTACGCTAAAGTCAAAGTGGATTTTATTATCATATTATGGACAAGCTTAAAATATGAACTAACCATCTTTCTTTCTCTCTTTTTGGGCTTGCCTCTACTGGCCCCGCTTCATCAGGGACGTAATCGGTCGTATCATTACATGGATTATACAGGCTTGGTTCTAGTGGTCCAGAGGTCAGCAAGACTTAGGGTTTTTGTACTTGTGGAGCTTATACAGGTTGCCAGCTTCCAGAGGGCAATTCTCTGTTCCTGCTAGGTCTAAACAAGCAAAGAAATCTTGCTTTCATTTTATGACCTTGAGAATGTAAGGGGGATTTGTGCAGACTATACAGAAACGAGCTCTGACTATAAATTAAAGCATAACCCATCAATTTTAGAGACAGTATATTTCAATGTCCTCCTTACTATTTTAAAATATGTAGTTTTAGGTAACAGATGTGAAATATTAATTTATAAAAACCACCTCTATACAGTAGTATGAATTTTGTCTAGAAAAACTGCCTGTGTTAACAGTTCAATCTTTTATGAAGTCTTTAAATGATTGTCTACCAGTAGAATCAGGACTTTCTACTACTGCCCTTCCATGTGTGTCTCATCAGTGCCTCCCTATTTCTACCACCTATTCTGTGATAGATGTTAATCCATGGTAAATTTGTCCTAATAGAGGTGGTTCTGTCCCTTTCTAACTAAAAAGATGTGACAGCCTGTGAGGATAAAATCAATGTTAATTTTCAGTGAATTGTGTTCATATTAAAATAACCAAGTTTTCCACATATAAGGAGACAGCAAACCAGAAAATAAAGGAAAAGGTAAGGGCTCTGCTCAGCTTTTATATTTGTGTATTTTGTTTCTGTTACAAAATAACTCCATCTTAATGATCTGTTCCTTAATCTTTCTTTGACTTGCCTCATTATGTATCAGTCAATGAATTGAGTAGTGAAAAATTACATCCAATTGACATTTAGAGGATTTGTTTTTACCTATGAAATATACTATATATATATATAGATATTTAAAATTTCCTTCTGACCTTCTACCTACTCCTGCTCTTACCCTTTTACTTATCTCTTCTTTATCCTAATATTTGCAAATGCAGTGAAACTTTTGTAGGGATAGTACCCAGGTATCAAAGACTAGTTATGTCTGTAGTCCTTTCCGAATCAGTGTTTTTTTATAGGGATGTGTAATAAGCACAGCACTCAGGGTTAATTGTACACAGTCCTCACTTCAGTTTATAATTAGGAACTCAGAAAACTTTTCCTTCCACAGAAACTATTTTAGAAAAGATCAACAGGTTCCTAAAACCTCTAAGAATACCTTTTTAAACTGATAACATATATAAGTAATTAAGGAAATAATAGTAGAAATATATATAGAAGCAATGGAGAAAGTCATTCAGAGTTTAACTTGTGGGCAAAATAATACGCCATCCATAAAAGGAGAGGCACTAGGTGAAGTCACTCTTTGACCTTAGACAACCTACTTGAGACAATTTACTCATCTATAAAATATGAGCAGTATCATCCATTTTATAGTATGAGTGAGAACTAAATGGGACAATATGTAGATGAATAAAGTGCTTAGCACCAGATTTGGCATTAAATGACCATGAGTTGTTACCATGATGGTGAGGTCAACAGTTTGCCCTTTCCTCATGTCTTAGGAAATTGGAGATCAAACTCAGTGAACAAGCTTCCTTTAGGTTCAGGCCTACAGAGATATGGGTGCTGGTGTGGTAATAAAATTTGGCTGAAGACATGGGATTTGGGAATTTATGGTAAAAAAGAAAGAGCATTGAACTTGGAGCCAGGAAAATTAGACCTAAGTCCTGATGTATGAATTACGCTCTTTAAGCTTTAGTTCAGTTATTTAATTTGAAAATAAGTGTGATGTTACCCAGAGAAATAGCCTGGTAGAGGGACTTCCCTGGAAGTCCAGTGTTTAAGACTCTGTGCTTCCACTGCAGGGGGCATGGGTTTGATCCCTGGTCAGGGAACTAAGGTCCCGCATGCCGCGCGGCCAAAAAAAAAGAAGAAAAAAAAAAAAAGGCTGGTAGATGTGATGTTCAAATTATGCTTGTTAAAATTATGTGAGCTATAAAGCATTGTAGAGTTGCCATACTCTATTCTTATTATTATTACTACAGGTAATAATCGGGACTTGTTTGTTTTCCATAGAACTGTCATGACCCAGATGATCAAATAATGATCTCTTTTTAATGATAACATCAAAGTCTTATGATATTTACCCAAATTTTTAGTTTCTAAAATAAGCACAGACTATTCATCAACTTCTTTGCTCAATCTTATTTTCTTTCTTTTCCTTCCTTCCTTCCTTCATTCTTCCTTCCTTCTTCCTTTCTTTATTTCATTTAGGTTTTATAGGTTATTTTCTACTGTAAATAATAAGGTAATAATTGAAATGTGGATTAAAGTAGTAGACATAAATAAGTAAATTACAGGAAAGCACACATAACGTTTTACTCAGATCATGTAGGGAAAGGCTATAGATAATAACTCGTTTTCAGAGAAGAAAGGACATAAGAAAGATTCATCCACATTCATAAAAGAAGGACTGAGGCTTTTTAAAACAAGGCATATCATAGCAGTCATGGTTCGTAAACAGAAGTCACTTTGGGAGGAAAGTTTAAGGCCACTAGGCTGAAGCTAGGATGCTGCCTTTGAAAGTGGGCTTCTGGGACTGACAATGAGAGATCAGGATGTGGGAAAGGGTGTAGGACTTCCCTAGATAATCCTTTTCTTTTCCTCATCTACCCTGATATTCTAGCAATTTAGAAATTTCCAAAGTAAATGCCCTCTTACTAATTCAGGGGATCTTTCCTATTAACCAATGCTTAGAATTTTATTTAATTAATTAATTTATTTATTTTTAATAGATCTTTATTGGAGTATAATTGCTTCACAATACTGTGTTAGTTGCTGTTGTACACCAAAGTGAATCAGCCATATGCATACATATGTTCCCATGTCCACTTCCTCTTGAGCCTCCCTCCCATCCTCCCTATCCCACCCCTCTAGGTCATCGCAAAGCACTGAGCTGATCTCCCTGTGCTATGCTGCTACTTTCCACTAGCTAACTATTTTACATTTGGTAGTGTATTAGATTCAAGTTAGGAAAAGCCATAGGGCTCAACAAATGCCGTTTTTCCAAATTCGTCTGAGCATAAGAGATACTTGGGCACCTCTTCCATGGAGATTCTAATTCAAGATGTCTGTGGTATGCCCTAGGAATTTATATTTTCAACAAATGTCTAGGTGATTCTGTTGATCATGCAGTTGTAAAAATACTCCCGTGTTACTGCCTTGGAGCTAAAATCTTTGAGACTCAGTGTGGCAAACAAATGAATTATAAGATCCCATAGAATGGAAGGAAACTGAAACCAGTTAAGAATCCAGATCTCCTAACTTTTAAACCAGAGATCTTTTCTCTTTTAATTTAGGGTCTGACCCATGTGAAACAACATCACATGTGCTTGTATTATTTGATATTCACCAGTCTACAACTCAAAAGAACAATGCATGTCAAAATAGGAATTGTTTTTGTTTCATGTACTCATGAAAAGTAGAACAAGCTACCCAAAATCTTTTCAACAAATTTTCGTTTGTGAGGTAAGCTATGATTTGAAACCAGAACTTGGCAAGTTTATAAGAATGGTTATAAACTAAAATAAGCTATTAAGTGAAGTTTTAGAATCCTTTTCCAAAGGGATAGGTTTTTTTGTTTTTTTGGTTTTTGGTACTTGGGGTTTTGTTTTGTTTTTTCCATGTAGTAGAACCAATAGGCAGTGGAAAAAATGGAAAAGTGGAAATGTACTTTAGCACTGTAATTTTATAATTTACCAACTCTTCCCCTTTTGATTCCAACTTTCCTTCATTCACAAGAAATTATTAATAAATACCTGTATTTGTGTGGGACCTATTGATGAATACAAGGAAATAACATAGATGAAATATCTTAGAAGATTTTCGACTAGACATGTTATTTACAACCAAAAATTGTTAAGAAAATGATGAATGGAAACCTCTTTAAATTTACCCATATTATATCTCATGCTTCTCTCCTTCCCATCAGTAAGCACAATTCAACTAAAAAAAAGACAAGGACACTAATAGTACAATGAGAAACAGATATAAACAGATAATAAGAGAAAACCATGGTTATAGAAGGAAAAATCCTATTCAAGATTATGAGTAGTCAGAGATATAAAAATAAATCTTTTCATGTAACAGATTTTTTTCAGTTTTTTTTTTTAATTAATGATAATTTCAGAATAGTCATTGGGATATACAAAAGGAACCCTCAGACTTTGCTAGGTGGACAGTAAATATTTACAGGAACACAATTTGGCAATTTGTAAAAAGCCTTAAAAAAGTTAATAGTCTGTAACATAGAATTCTACTTTTAGAATATTTTTCTAAGGAAATAATTGGACAAGTTTTCAAGGATATAGTCATTTACTAATTTATTCATTCAACAAATATTGAGTATCTGCTATGTATCAGGCAATGTTCTGGTCACTTGACATATATCTTAAAGAAAAATCAAGTGTAGCTCATGCTTTCAGGACACTTACAGTCTAATAGGGGAGTTAACAGTCACAAATATGTACATGACTACAAACAGAGGAAAGTTCTGTGAAGTTAAAAAACATGGTGTTATCAGACACTTCTCTACTTCCCTTCAGGATTATTTCTCTAGAGAAAGTAACATTTAAGCTAGGATTTAAAGAACAAAATGTGAGTGAACTAAGCAAAGAGAGTTTGGGAGAAGGAACAGCACATGCAAGGCCCAGGACTGAGGAAAACATGTTTTGTTCGAGAAACCAAAATGTGGTCTGTCTGGAGAAGTAGACAGTGATGACAAAAGATGCAGCTGGATGGTAAGCAGAGTAAAATGTTGGCAAGCTGTCTTATAGATATTGTTTTCTTATCCAAAAACAATAATAATCCATTGAGCAGACTTGATAGCAAGTAATAGAAACCAATTTTTCTCTTGAAAGTATCCCTCTAGCTACAGTGTAAAGAACAGATTAGAGAGAGTCAAGGAGAGATTGTAAAAAAACCAGTTATTGGCCAAATGCTGTGCTGTGAATTAGAGGTGACTGGCTTATATCAAGGTAGTGCAGATCAGATGGAGAGAAATAGATGAACTCAAACTCTATATAAGATGTAAGATCTTAAGGATATATTGTGGGTTGGATTTGGGGAGAAAGGAGAGGGATTCTTTAAAAGTGACTACAAGGCTTGCTGAATTAACTGTTAAGACAAAGGGCCCAATCAGAAAAATTAGAGAATCATGGCTGAAGACAGAGTTTTGGTAGATTGCTGGGAAGGGAATGTCAAGAGTTCAATTCTGTAGCTGTTTTGAAGGAGTTGGCTCTGAGAATTCTAAGTGGCCATGTCAGTAATTGACTTGAGTATTCAGGGCTAGAGTTCTAAGGAGAGGTCTTCAATGGAGGTATAAATATATATGTATTTCCTAAGTATTTGATAATTATTGAAGTTATAAACATGAATGAGGTTTTCCTGAAAAAATGTAGAATGATGAAAAATAAGAAGAAATGGAGACTTTGGACTTGAGTTTTTTGCAGACTCTGACGTACACAGTAGTGCATGGTTCTTCAGCAGAAAATGAGAATGGAAGTCACACATCTAGAACGAAAACCAGAAAACACTGGAGATAGAAAAGCTAATGGCCAATGGAGGGAGTCTCACTGAACAAAAAGTAACCAATACTTATAACTAAGTACACAAAAGATGAAGGCAAGGACTGACTGGATTTAGTGAGCTAGAGCAATGACACTAGTTTTCATAGTGTAAAGGAGAGGAGAGCCATGCGGGAATGAATTGAGGAATGAGTAGATGTGTGAAAATGGTGATCGAAACACTACTAAAATAGAAAAGAGCTTAGTGTACAGTTGAAACTTGTGGTTAAGGAAGGGGTTTTGGGTTATTGTGGCTGTTTTTTTTTTTTTTTTCATTTGTTTTGTTTTAAGATGAGAAAGATATGAGATAATTAAATGGAAATAGAGGGAGAAGGAAGAAATGATAATGAGACTTTCTAGGAAAATAAGAGGTATAGGCTACGCCATGTCAAATAAATGAGCATCCTTTATGCTAACAGGATACTTCTAGTATAATGTTTATTAAATTTAGGGCTTTTTTTGTTTTTTAATTCTAGAGGAAAGTTAGAAGTTGCCTAAATGTTAAACCAATATGTAGTTCATTAAATAGAATATTGTATAAATATGAAATAAATTATAATTTGGACTTTAAAATTATCTAAATTTTTATTTATTAAACTGGAAATATTTTACCAGTAGTAGAATTGTCCACGAATTTATCTTTTTGGCTTATGTTTAGCAAAGTGTCTTATACATGATGAATTTTTAATAAACATTTACTAAATAACTAAATAGAGAGTTACACTATTTTGAGTAAAAATCCTACTACATAACAGATATACAAAGAATATTGGCATACTGAGAGCATTTCTTCATCTTCTATAAATCAGCTTAATTTTGATTCCAAATTCTCATTTCATAGGGACTTGTGAAAAACCCCCTCTCAGTGTCTGGACAAGAATTTCAGGGGGGTAACTCTCATCATGGGCAATGTTTATCAATAGGCAACTATGTTCTGGCTTCCATGGTCCTTTCCAGTCTGTTATTTTGTCTCATTTGCGCAATGAGAATGTTAGACTGTGGTGTATAGTGTAGGATCTGACCTTCTAGTGCATCAAGCAGCCTTGCCCACAAAGAATACCTTGACTTCCTGCCAGCGTACTGACAGAGAGCTAACCCAGGCACCATTGGCTTACATCACTCATGCCTATTTCTCCCATCTCCAGAAATGCTGAGTAAGTAAAGCAACTTCTCTTCATTGTCATTCTCCCCCATGAGCTTGGACTTTTGATAATAAAAGACAGCTCTACAGCAAAACTGCCCTGAATCATAAAGCACAGAAAATGCTTTATGGAAATAGGAAAATGTTAGGGCCAAAAAAAGAAATATCTCAAAAATTATCTGGTCATATATATCAATTCTATGAAAAAGCCATTAGAATGTGAGATAGATAGATAGACAGATGGAAGGATTGACAGAGTCTTTGTGTAGGGAGGTAGTGTGGGTTTTTTTTTAATTTGTTTTTCTTGACTCATTTTATTTTTTAAAATTATTTTAATAATTTCTATTATACTATATTATTTAATAAATGCAATAGAGAAATACTGGAAAAAGAAATAACCTTAATATTATGGAAACATAAATGATTTTCCTTTGAAAATAGAGCAAAGCCTAGAGCTGATACATGGCAGAGTCCGCTAACAATGCCAGCTTCTAAATGGCCAGAAATATAGGTGTAAGAAATCCCTGTTCCATGTTGGCTCTTACAAGCTTTATGCAACTCTTGCCTTGGGGATACACTATATTAATTATGTGCTCCATTTTTGAGTATTTTTCTTTCTTAAATAGTCATATTGTATGCATTACATACAGAATAATATCATATTTTTTCTTCAGTGGGCTCCATCCTGCTTTGCATTTATGTAGTTTTTGGATGTATTATGAAAAGGTCTCCAATTACAGCTGGAGGACAGGGTCTAATAAATCAAAGAGGAGGGAAATTTTATATGGGAAAAGGCATTTTCCATACCTTTGCCATTTCTAAAATATATCATCCATCCATATAAGCATTTGAGTTACAGAAAGGGCTTGTACATATTGATATCCCTTTTGAGCATATTCTTTAATTGACTTAGCTTTAGAACATTTGGGTTCTATTCAGACTGCAATACTGTCTATGTTACTTGGTCTTCTAACATTTTCTTTCTTTCACTTCAATTCTCTTAGCACTTTGAGATTAAGAATGAGAATTCTGCTTTCTTCTTTTCCCCTCAAGTAATCATTTGCTATGACTAAATTCCTCTTGGTAATGCTGACAGGCATGTTGCCAATAACAGAGTGTACACTGCTTATTGCTCTTGACCCTGCTCTGCTGGACTCGGGGCTACACACCAAAAGAGCATATTCTGATCTTCTCCATAGAGAAAGTCAAAGTGAAGCATGAACTGATAGCTACCTACTGTTTTTCTGGTTTGATTCTAAGAATTATATATGACCCTTCTTTCATCTTCACTTTGTATAAATTCCCTCTGCTCCTAAGGCCAATGGACTAGGAAGATAGAAGCAAAAAGTAAAGCTGCAAATATTCAAGGCTAAGGACTCTCTCAAAACAAAATCTCACCTTAATGAGAGCTGTGCATGCATTTGAGAAGCCTATTTTTTGCTACCTTGTGCCTTTTGGGAATTCAGTTCCAGAAAATATTTTACTTGTCAGATATCTGTCCAAACCTTCAGATTAAGGACTTTGGGCAGCAGCTACTGGGCACAGAAGCAGAAAAGAGAAGCTAGGACTAGAAGAGATAGGGATTCAGTGAAGCTGAGCAAAAAAAAAGGCTCAGCAGTGGATCCACAATAGACAGAAAACCAGGTATCCAGAGGCAAATAAGAACTGAAGATCACCATGAAATAGTAGCTTGGAAGTCATACTGGTAAGCAAAAGTTCCAGGCACCTGGATCCTGGGAGTTATTTTAGAGAATATCTCCTACAAAATGTGGAACCCACAGCAGTGAAGGGGCAAGAGAAGATTTTAGGCTTTGCTCAGAGCCACTATTCAATAAAAGTGAATCAAAATGTGATCACTTTATTTCATATTTAACTACCTTTCAAGCCTTTTCAAGGAAAAAGTCTCAATTTAAAGCTTTATTTTTCGTAACTCTCCACTAATTTCTTTTTTATAAAAAGGAAACCTAGTCTCTGATTCAAAGACTTTAAATAATGTGCTTTTTATCACATTTATTTTGTTTCATTTCCTATTTATGACAAGTTATATTTTCATTTTTTAATAACATAAATTTTCCTTTTAAACATATTTAAAGTTAATTTACTTAAAGATAAACGTTAGGTAAATAATAATTTTAATGTAGTAGAGCTGGTACTTAGATATGGCAAAATCCTGAAGATGGCACTCAGAGGACAGACATTTGGGAAATACTGTTTGGAGCAGTATGTTGTTACACATACTCTTGCATATACACCAGTTTCCTCCATCAGTTAGAAGCTATGTCTATTTTCATGCAAGACTGAGGATACTGAACACACAGTCATACACATGCAAATAGATGTTACTGTGAAGGGCATGGGGAGGGGAATCTGCTTCCAACTTTTATTATCCTCTTATCCAAAAAAAGAATTTGAAATGAAAGAATAACTTGGATTTTGGATTTATGACCCAGGAAGAATAACAAAAAAATGTGTGTCTACCTTCTGTTTGTAACTTCTCTGAATTAACTTTCACACATAAGTGATCCAGTTTCAGATTGTCAGTGGCATTCCCCATGGTTGATGACAATAGCACTGGGTAATCCCAATATTCTGATATCAGTAAGGAATATAAGACTTAAATGCTTCAATTTCATGCATTCACACAAAAAGCTTTCTAGTCTGAAAACTCCATGAATATAGCCCATAAGGCAATACTCTTCTATGATAATTGTGAAGCAGAAACGAGTTAGGATACTAGTCAACTGTCACAAATCAGCCTATATTTGAATAATAAGAAAAGACTTGTCTTTTCTTTTCTTTCATATTTGATAACATATTAAACTCTGTATCTAGTAGTCTTGTCAATCTAAGCCCACTGTGTTTTTAACAATATAAATATGCATACAGAAAAGTGAACATATCATAATTCTACAGCTCAAGAAACTTTCACAATCCAAACATACTCATGAAACAAGCACCTAAATTAAGAAACATGAGGTTACCAGTATCTCAGGGACTGTCAGCATTATCCTTTGTGGTCACTACAAATCTGACAAGGATAACTGCTATCCTGATTTATAATAGTGTAGATTAGTTTTGACACATTTTGTTATTTATATGAATGAGGTAATGCAGAATATACTATTTTATGCCTAGTTTCTTACATTCAAAAGTATATTTTTGAGATTCAACATTATGTTTATGAGTGCAATTGTAGATCGCTCATTTTTATGCTGTACATTATTTATGAAAAGATGTTCAACCTCACTCAGAACAGAGAATTACAAATTAAAACTACACTGAGATACAGTTTTTATCTATCAGATTCACAGAATTAAAAAAGTTAAACAACATGGTCTATTGCTGAGGCTGTGCGATAGGACAATCTCATACTTTTTGGGTTAGAATTCAAATCAATATACTGCTTATGAAAAACACACTCATTTACCTTTTGATCCAGCCATCTCACTTCTAGGAATTTACCCTACAGATACACCAATCACAATTTTTTAAAAATAAAAATATCATATGATTTAATGTAGCATTATTTGTAACTATGAAATATTGAAAATAATGTTCATACATAAGAGAGTGCTTGCATAAATTATAGCACATTCTCACAAAGGAGAGCTTAATAACTCAAAAAATGAGCATTTCTCCCTTCTTCTAGGAGCTTTACAATTTCAGATCTTAACACACACACACACACACAAAGAGAGAGGAACAGGGAAACTTTTGGAGGTGATGATTATATTTGTTACAGTAATGGCAAAAGTGTATATATATGTCCAAATTCAACAAATTCTGTACATTAATTATGTGCAATTTTTGTATAACAATTATGTACCTTCATAAAGCTGAAAAAGAAAAATGAGGGGAAGTGACTCTTCTCTGAGTATATCGTTTAATGATGTTTCATATATTTAAAAAAAAGGTTATGAGGGAAAATTGAAATGGAATTTCAACAAAAACAAATTAATCAAATCATATTTCAAATAAATATTATAACCCACTCTAAAGGTTAAAGAAAAAACCCAAACAAAATATAAATCAATATATCAAAAATAGTAAATGATTAATAAATAAACCAACAAGCAAATGAATTAACAAACAAATAGGAAAAATAGGAAAGTTCTTCCTTGTAGTATACGGCTGTAGTAAATGTGGAGATAATGATTAGTTATGATGGCAACAATCATCATACCTGATTCAAGCAGGAATTATAAATAGATGATAAAATAAATAAATGAAAGTTTGAGAGTTGGGAGTTACTTATATAGTCTAAAAGTATTTCCATACATGATATTTATTAATTATAAAGGAAAAAATAATAAGTGTATAGTGAAGAAACTTTGCGGAAAATGACCCTAACCGGGGGATCCAAATTAATATTACAATAATGGGGAAAAACAAGCCTCACACTCCACCTGATGCTATGTGCTGGGAAGACAGCAATACCATTCCTGTGATATCCAAAACAACAGTGAAGCCAAAAGTGAGGAACATTTTACAAAATAATTGTCCTGTACTTTTAAAAAATATCAATATGCTAAAACCCAAGGACTGCAAATGTATTTCAGAATCAAGGAGTCTAAAAACATGTTACAACTGGATGCAATACACAACCTGGGATTTTATTTTTTATAAAGGACATCATTGGGAAATGAATGAAATCTGAATTTTGGCTACCAATTAGAGAATTATATCAAATTAATTACCTAAACTTTTATAATTTTACTGTAGTTGTGTAAGAGAATGTCCTTTACCCTTAGAGATGCAAATTGAAGTACTTAGGATAAATGCATATCATGTTTGGAAAATTATTGTCCAAAGATTGTGGGGAAGATATACATATATATTAATATAGAGAGAATATAAATTATAAAATATCAACTACCAATATACACATATATATGTATATGTATATATATAAGCATGTGTGTATATATACATGCATACATTTATTACATATGGGTACATATAATACATATATTACATATAATACATTATATTAAAATTTGGGGTATCTGGGTGGTGAAGGGTATACAGGATTTTTTATAAAGATTATTTGTATTTTTCTTGCAACTTTTTTGTAAGTCTGAAATTATGTCAAAACAAAAAGTTAAAAATGAAATTTAAAAAGTACAGGGCCAGCACACTAATTTTAAAAAGTGTCATAGGATCAGGTACCACACTTTAGTGAAAAAATGAAATTATAGAACCCGAGGCTAAGGATGTAGTAAAGGTAAAGAAAGACAAGTTCTCAGCGATCAGTTGCTACATCAATCAGGCTAATTTTGCCAGGTGACATCTCTTTCACCCAGACCTTTTAAAATCAATCACGTGGATCCTTGCCAAAATGTGGACTCCTGTGCTTTAAAATTGTGGCCTGGAACTGAAGAACAACAAAAACCCCACACGTCTTTGAAAATGCTAGTGAACTTGACAGCTTATCTCTCTCCCTCAGCTTTATCAATGAAAGTGAACATTAGTTAACTGAGGAAGGTGTGTACATTTCTATTTTCAAATATAAAATTCCCTTCAGTAAAATAATCATGGTGCCTTTTATAAAGTTTTTAGTGGCTCTTATATAGTAATGATGTGTTTAAACTTGCAGGGTATGCCTGACTTTCACAAGTGTTTTAAAATAGGCATAGAAATTTTTTCAATGTGTTTACTTATTTAGTATTTATTCAAGGCTGATATAACCTACAAGCTTAATTATTTAAAATACAAACAGGATTCAATTACCAAATATGCTAATTGTGCTAATTTAGAAATTAAGCTCAATTCAGTTCTTTGGAAAACTTTGAGAAAGAGTGGATTGTAGTCAAATATAAAAGATATAAATGCACTGGAATTTCTTTGAAACACTTTTCTTGATTCCAGTATTTCATTGTTAGCATTTGGAATTTGTGTATTTTTTGTAAAATATCAGTGTATTTTGCAAGGTTTAAAAATGTCATTTGATATTATCTTCAGCTTATTTTTTTCAGTGGGGAATATGCAGTAAGATACGGCTTAAACAGCCAAGCTGACCTTTAAATTTAAAAAAAAAAAAATTAAGAAAAGCAAATAGTGTTAGTGTTTTTGATTTGATAGACCTCAAAGACAAGTTAAACTTCCTGCTAGCAGCTAGAGGGAGAAACCAAGAAAGGTATTGGCTTATAATTATAACTTTTCTCAAGAAAATGTTGACTCTGAAAAGCCAGCACCACAAAGCTTCCACTTATTCATAGCTATTATTTCTTATATCAGTAAATCAATGGTGACAACAAATGATAAACATTACAAACAAAAAATCAAAATTCCTTATTTGGGGGCTACAAATAACCTGGAAAAAAAGACTTCATTGACAGGAAATTTCTGATATAGAATGAATACATTTTTGTTTAATAAATCTAATTGGCCATGGCTTAATATAAGACTTCTGGTGAATGTAATCTGAGTGGAGACAATTATATTCAAAAGATTCTTATTAAGTACCTAGTACATGCCAGGCTAATCTGAAAATATTTTACCTAAGACAAATTTTTGAATATTATATTAGTATCTGAGCGATCTGCTGTGCTGATATTTATAGAGGAGAAGAGTATGTACAGAACACAAAACAAATGATAAAGTTAAAAATGACAGGAAGAGGGTATCAATTGTCAGAAAATACAGATTATTGCACCTCATTCTCTTACTTCTCCTGAATTCTCATAGAAGCTAAAATAATCTTAAATAATTTATTGATTTAAATAAAAATTTGGTAGTCAACAGTGAGTCAATTTCTGAAAGTCTCTTTCTTTACTTTATAGAAATAGGTTTCTTGCAGTTTATACAACTCATAAACAGGTGGCCTTTCTTATCCAATTGAGAATATAAGTTTTTTGTCATATTTAAGAGTCTAATGTCATAATTTTAATGTTCTGAGGATTAACCTCATATTATGTTATTTCTACAATATATATGCATGTATGCATATTTTCAGTCTTTTTTTCCCCTCTTAATTTTAATTAAAATAAAGTTCATTAAGACTACACAGAAGCTGAAGACAAAGGAGTCTAGGACAGTGTCTTCTACAAAATGAACACCTGAAATTTATATGCCAAAACTTCATAAATTTGGTTTGGCTCTTATTTGCATTAAATAAATATTACATTGAAATTTCCTTTTATAATGCTTTCCTACTCTGTTTTAAAATGATATTTTAATTGTTTAGAAAACTAATAGATAAGATTTCATAAAATTATTTGTTATTTAAAAATTTTAAACATAAAGGGAAGAGAGAGAAAAAAACAGGAGAGAAAAAACAGGATTTTTAGTATAGAAAACTAATAATGTTTAAAATTTTTTGATGAGTAAATATGAGAGTAAACTAAGAGAACCTTTGTTTTAAAAGCTAAGTCTTAAGATGGCTAGATGAAGCATCATTTCTGTTGATTCTTGTGAAGAGCAGATAAAGCAGAAGAAAATAAGACTCCTGCGGGAAAGATGAAGGTCACTCCAGCCACACTGAGTCAGTTAAAGCAAACTTTATATTGGTTTTTGTTCACAGATGTCATGTCCACTGCATTTTGCCTTTGGTTTCCTTTCATTTGAAACACTGGGAAACCTGAAACTCAAAATCCCTACCCTTTGCTCAGCTCTGTGGGTTTGGAAACTTCTCTAGGGTTTAGTTCATTTTTTCATTCTTACCAACTGGCATAAGAATTAGATACTAAACCCAAATGAAACCACAAAAATTGGTCTCAAAACAGCCCTGGCTATGAAGAGAGAGCAAAATGTTGTTTGTAGGTTCACTGAATGGTTCAGGGTTTTGGAAAGTATTCACCTTATATTTGGCCATTTTTATCTCTATTTTCAACCCCCAACTAAAGAATCTCTCAGGATTTAAGGTTTCAGTTTTAGGACAGAAACTTGGATCTTAAACATAGAAACGTTCTTGAATAGATACTCAAAAAAAGAGGGTTGTATATATTTGAATCTTATGAAAAATAAATTTAAAATTTACATCATAAAGTTGCAATGAAAACTTGTAAAGTGCAAACTAATCTCCTTATTATGGACCCAGAATGATGGGATATCACTGACTTACTCACTAGATTATCCAAACATGATGAGCAGTGTACAATATAGGTATTTAGGTAGTTAAATAATTTGAGAAGATTAAAATACACTTAGTGTTTTTGGAGTATTTAGTTAATAATTGTAAATATAATAAAAATAAAGATTATTATTGACTTTGCATAGGAGCTAAATTTATAATTATATTGTCAGTAATTGTGAGAATGAACAAAAGTAGACAAAAACAAGTTATGTTTATCTTCTCTACTTTGAAAATATTCTTTTTTCTTTTCTACCATGTCTTACTTATGGAATGATTGTCATCTCTTGTTCTTACATTTGGGTTCCACTAATTGCTTCTGATTTAAAACTATATAGTTTACTTCCTTTAAAAATCAACACCAACACCAAAATCAAAACCAAAATCAAAACCAAAATACCTTCTATTGACTAGATGCCTTGTTAGGATAAAACTTGGATTGAATTTGGCTGCCTAATAAACCTACGTGCGTGCGTGTGCACACACACACACATTTGGTAGCTTTACAAAATAAGCATTTATTTATATATTTATTTTCACACACAGGCAATCTGGAGGTAAAAAAGGAAGACAGTTGTTTAGGTAATTAATCAAGGTCATAAGTTTCCTCTTGTTTCCTATTCCTTCTCTTGTACTACACAGCTTTTCCTTTACCTCCTAGCATTACAACTTTTTTCTAGGGAGGAAGAGCAGATAACAGTCAACAGAAAAGAAAAAAGCTTTCCATTTATCTATCCCCTTTTTATCTTATTGTGGTAAAAAAACAAGTGAGACCTACCTTCTTAACAAATTTTTAATTGTACAGTGTAGTATTATTAACTACAGGTCTCTATCTCTTTTAGAAGCTTTCTTAGAACCTCCAGCCAGCAATATCCACTTACTTCATCTTGGTCAGAACTGCATCAAATGACAACTGCCTACAGGTAGGCAGTCTGTGAAGCCAATCATTTTTAACTAGACACAATATCACCATTTAAAAAATAGGAATTTTTTTATTAAGGCAGAATGAGAAAACAAATATTGTATGTTGAACCACAACCAGCATTGGCTATTGAACACAGCTGATTAAAAACAAATCAAAACAGTAATGCTTGCCCTATATCTATCTATCATAGATAGATAGATATGAAGATTAAGGATTATGTAAAATGATAACTGTTGAGAGTTTTCCATAGGTACAGAAAGATAGTCTTCAGATCTAAAAAACACATTGTAACCAAATAGGGTAACAAAACCTATAAACTGGAACTCCAGGAAAAAAAAGAAAGGAAAAAGATATCCTAAAGGCAATGACAGAAGGAAGAGAAAAAATACCTACAAATGAACAATAACTTGATAAGGGCAAACTCCTCTTGTAAGACTAGTGCTCTGAAGGGAATGAAATACTATTTTATTTGTGCTCAGGGAAAACATCTGTCAACGTAGAATGCTATTATTCATCAATAAAGGTAAAATAAAAACATCTTTAAGGCAAAGAATTTTATTGTAATGGATACATACCTGCCACACCAATATCCATTTTACACAATTAGTTCAACAAAGCATAATTCTTTCATTCTCCTTTCCATTATATAGGTGGATTTCAAACGTGCCAGTATACTGTAATCACCTGAATTCTTGTGCACTGGATCCATTGACACAGATAAAAATTTAATTTTCTGGGGTTGGGATCCAGATATTGGTATATTCTAAAGCCTCCCCAAAGTGTTAACAATATGGAATCAATGTGAAAACTACTACAGTAAATGGTTTGACAACCTCAGATCTAACCAATTTCCACCTGAAGACTGTTGTTGTCTGGATACTGGATTTTTTTGTTTTATGAATTAGCTCAATGAGGTTAAAAAGAAGAACTTAAAATGCATGATTGAGGAGGAAGTCCTTCATTTCTTCTACTTGGTATAAACAAAGAAGAAAGATGTCTCAATTGACAATGACAGTTACACCAGCAGAGCTGCATGATGAAAAAAAATAAAATTCAAGACCTTGTTAACAAAATAGAGGTACTGACTACATTATTTTTATACTTGGTTCTATAATATGGTAACTTCCCTTAATAGTTTATTCAATTTGATTTAGGTTCAATAGTTGTTATTTGTTATTTGTAACTATCCCAACTGATGTGTTCCCAAGTCATAGAACTCTCAGGAAAACACACACACACACACACACACACACACAAAGAAATATTACATTTCAGACAAAAGAAAATTGAACTCAGAAGGATAGATTGGGATATAAGGAAAACTGATGGGAAAATAAGAATTAAAAATGTAGGTAAAACCAAATAAGCATAGGTGACTAGTTGGGGGATGACAACTAACAAGATATAACTAAAAGAATAAAACCAGAAGATAAAATAAAATATAAAAAATAAAAAAATAAAGTAATAAAAATAAAGATTTGAATAGCACAGATAATAAGCGTGATTTAATGAACATACAGGACTCTGTTCAACAATTAGAGACTACATATTCTTTTTAAGTACACAGGAAACATTTAGTGAAATGGACCATAAAATAGAAAATTAACAACAAAAATACAAAAAATATTATATGAATACAGAAACATAGTTTTAGACATTAAAAAGAAAACCCATGTATTAGAAAGTTTAAGAAATATAATTTTTAATTAATAGTCAAAGAAGAATTCATAATTGAAATTATAATTATTTAGATCTGAACACTAACGTATCAAAGCATACAAAATACAAAATATATCAAAAGCAGTACACAGAGAGGCAGTTATAGTCCTAAATGCAAAATTTGAAATAAAAAAAAAAGAAAATTAATGACCTAAAATTTCAAATCAAGAAATAGGAAAAAAGAAGAGAGGAAAAAAAGAGAGAGAAACAAAAGATGATGAAAAATTGGAGAAAAGAAATCATAGCAATTAGAGTAGAAAATACCTAAATATAAAATAAGAACATATTAGATTGGTTAAACAAAGCCAACAGATAAATCATGGGGGTAGGCCCTCATGATGGAATTAATGGCCTTATAAGGAAAGGAAGAGAGAGAGATTGCTCTTTTTCTCTGTTTGCATCCACAAAATAAAGGTCATGTGAGGACATCTTGATAAGGTAGCCATCTGCAATCCATGAAGAGAGCCCTCACAAGGAATCTACTCAGCTGGCACCTTGATCTTGGACCTCCAGTTTCCAGAACTGTTAAAAATAAATTTCTGTTATTAAAGCTACCCAGTCTATGTTATCTTGTACTAACAACCTGAACAGACTAGTACAAGTAGGTATTAAATTATATTAGAATAGTATAAACAACAAACTTCCAATGAAAAGAAAATTTAGATGCAAAACAAATATTCTTGGAAGTATAAAAATTACCAAAATGGAGTCAATTAAAATTTTTACTGACAAAATTAAAACTCATAATACTCAGATTTTTGTGGGAGAATTCTATCAAAATTTCAAGGAAGACAATTCCTTTCATATGCAGACAGTTTCACAAAGCAGGAAACACAAAACAAGAAGAATTAAAGCATGGCAAGTACAGTAAAAAAAAAAAAAAAAAAATTAGGGCATAGTGGTTTAGGAACATAAATGTAAAAAAACAGAATAAAATATTAGCCAAATTAATGAAACTATATCTGAGAGAAAAAAATCACACCAAGTAATTTTCACTGACAGAAAAACATTGGTATTAGATGATCTTTAAAGTAATTAATCTCATTAACTTATTCAGGGTAAAATAGAAATGATTATTCAACAGATGCAGAAGAACTAAATATTTGCTAAAATTCATATTTTGACAGAAATTTTAGTAAAAGTGAAAGAAACTTACTGAATCTATTAAAATTATCCATGTAAAACCTATAAAACTTCACAATTAATGATAATATCATTCATTTTAAAGGCAGGAAAAAACACAGAAAAGCGAACTATCATTGCTGCAATTCAGAATATTATATTTGACTTCAGTTAGTAAAACAATGATAGAAATTACATAGAAAAGGCATTTAGAAATTGGAACAACCACAAAAATATCATGTTTTTGCAGATGTCATGATTACATAGAGAATTCAGAATATCCTAAAGAAAAAAATATATATAAAGACAGAGTTCAGCATGATTGTTGGATATATCAAGCAATGGTCAAAACATACCTATAAAAAAAGTAAAAAATGTACTATTTGAGAACCTTATTCATAATATTAAAAAAAAACCTTAAAGGTATTTCAGAATAACAATATGTACTAGAACTTTATGGAGAATATCATAACATTTACTTTGGTACTTATACAAATATTAAATAACAAAAAAAATCTTTAAATGGAGGTACAATCTACTGGCATATATGGAGAGACTGAATGTATTAACAATGTCAATTCTTCCCCAGATCAATTTGTAAATTCTTTGCAATTCTAATCAAATTCACAGTAGGATTTTTTTCCAGAACTAGGTAATCTGATCCTGTAGTTCCTTTGGATGAAGAAAAAGTCAAATAGAGACCGAGAATTTTGAAGAGAAAATTATATTTGTATGGGAGCACAGTGGAGCACTTAGTCTGCCAGATATTTAGACTTAGTATAAAAATTTAGTAACTGCAATCAAGTGGTATTTGTAAAGGGATTCTCCTTCTGATAGCTCAGAAGGAGATCCAAATCGTATAGAAAATTGATATATGACCGAGATAGCATTGTGTGTTTATGAGGAATGGATAAGATAGTCTAGTCAATAAACACCATTGGTACCTTTGGCTACACATATGAATAAATTGTTTCTATGTTACACAGTACCTCAAAACAAATTCCAGATGAATTAATAAAATAAATGCAGAAAACAAAACTTTAAAACTTTTAGGACACAATGTAGAAGTAACCAGCCAACTATTAGTGCTTAAAATAAAAAAGTGTCTCCCATATTACTTAAAAAGAAAATGAACAATCTAATTAAAATCTGAAAATGAATATAAAGAGTTAAAAATCTGAATGATTAATATATGTATATGAAAATATAATTCTTTATTTATGAAGAATAATAATATAATTTATTTTTGTTTAAAGTTGTGTTTCCCAGGTTATGCAGTTTCTGCTAGCCTGAAGACCACACTTTGACTAACAAGATATAAAGAATCTCAACTTGTGCAAAAGGGTGCCTGTAATTCTTGTTGGCAATTGATAAATTGGAAGTTTCATAAAAAGTGGATCAGAGAAATGAAGCCTTCTGCAATCATAAATTGAAATACTGTTCCACTTTTGAAATGAATGAACCAAATTTAAATATATCAACCTAAATACATTTGGAAAAAGTAATGTTGATTTTTAAATATCTCAAGAAAATGTTTACACTATGATAGCATGTTAAAATAAAACAAAGCCTACTATTGGTATGTGAAAGTGATTATTTACATAATATATAAAATATGAAAATGCATTAAATATTCCAACCTAAATATAAGAGTTTCCTCTTGGATAGGAGGAATGGATATGGGATAGGTGGAGTAGGTTTTATCTATAATTCTCCAGGTATTTAATAATGAGAAGTATAAGACAATTATTACGTTTATCAGTTAAAAAATACAGGCATTTAAAAAAATCTAGCTGGTACGTACATGAGTTCATAGTGTATTATGTTCTGTATGTATGAAGCATTTCATAATTAAAATAGTTTTAAAATATTAAAAGTCAACTTATCAATATCAATTTCTCAGTAGAAAAAAATAGACATTTCTTTACCAAAATGATTTTTTAAATGTAATGGTACTTCCTTATATATTACCTAATTATCATTCTGTCATCAACTGAAAATCAAATCAAAACCTTTATTTTATTTTCTTCCAGTTTTATTGAGGTATAATTGACATACAGCACTGTATAAGTTTAAGGTGTACAGCATAATGATATGACTTACATACATCCTGGAATGATTATTGCAATAAGTTTAATGAATAACCATTATATTATATAGATACAATATTAAAGAAATAGAAAAAAAATTTTCCTTGTGATGAGAACTCTTCGGATTTTCTCTCCTAACAGGTTTCATGTATAACATACAACAGTGTTAATTATATTTATCGTGCTGTATGTTACATCCCTAGCACTTATTTATCTTACAACTAGAAGTTTATGCCTTTTGACTGCCTTCATCTGGTTCTCCCTTCCTCCACTCCCTGCTCTGGTAACCACAGATATGATCTCTTTTTCTATGAGTTTGTTTGTTTGCTTTTGAACTTTAATTGACCTACAACACTTAGTTCCTGTTATACAACATAGTGATTCAATATTTCTATCATTTTAAAATGATCACCAACGTAAGTCTAGTTGAAATATGTCACCAAAATAGATATTACATAGTTAATGTCTATATTCCCCAACAAAATAATATTTTCACGAATAGGCTCAGATTTATAAGATTTACCCCTCAGCTGTGTCAAGTTTGCTAGGTAAATACTAATCTAAGTATTGCTGTGAGGTATTCTGTAGTGTGATTAATATCTAGATCACTTAACTTTAAGGAAAGAAGGCTATCCTCAATAATGTGGGTGGGACTTATCCTGTCAGTTAATAGGACCTTAGAGCAAAACTGAGGTTTCCCTGAGCAAGAAGAAATTCTGCCTCAAGACTGCATGCAGGATTAGCCTCTGCCTCAGAGTTTCTAGCCTCAACTCTGTCCTATGAACTTCTGACTTGCCAGCCCCACAATAATGTAAACCAGTTATCTGAAATAAATTTCTTTAAGTGTAAATAGTAATGCTATATCAGCTAATTCCTATAGTGATTCATAAATATTGTATAATTTTAAGTTAGGTAAATTTTAAGCAGTTTTATGTGAGAATATGTATGTATACACATTCACATGTGCATATGTAGATTTTCTTGCTGGAGACTGTTTTTGCTGTTCTTTGATTTGTATTCCCTCTACGGCTCCTTCTCTGTAGAAAACTATAGGTTACTGACATAATATCCATCCCTTGCTTCTCTGCAAGCAAAATCACAATTTGTTCATATTTACATCCTTTAGTAAAAGTGACTGTATGCCCAGCTGGGGGGTAAATCTTATAAATCTGAGCGTATTCCTGAAAATATTATTTCTCTTTCCAGTGACTGATCAAGGGCTGAGCACATGGCTAATTTCTGGGCATTGATACACAATGATAGGTCTACTGGACGTTCTACAGGCAAACTAAAAGAAATAGTCCCTTTTCTCCCTCTGGATATTGTCTTGTCCAGATGAAATACGTGGAATTGTTGGAACCATAACTCAGCTATGATAGGAGCTAGCCTGAATTAAGCCTTTTGGGATATTTCACATTTCCATACTTTTTTAGCTAATCTAGGCTAGATTTTTCTGTTGCTTGTGGCCAAAGTCACCCTAATTTATATATACTTTTATCTCTTTATTTAGAAATTGTGAAAAAATATGTAACTTGCCAACTACTAAGTCCACTGCATTTCAACTGACAGGGTAGTTTAAGACTTGAACATTAAATGCCAGAATATTATAGTATATTCAGTGAAACCTAATTATCTTGGTAGAGCCTCTTCAAAGACCCAGTTTGAGTGAATTCAACTAATGACACTTAATTCCAGATTTTTTTGGCTGGTTTCAGTCAATTGAAAGCATTATTAATGTGGAGTGCAAATGGATATGAATTCAAAAAAGCATTCATTCCAATCTTATTCTCATAATACTGATAGAGTATAGACCAATCTTTGTTAACTACTGAAAATACTTTTCAACCATATCTGATTAATTGTGTAGACTGATAGAAATCTCTATTTGTAGAACAGAATATTGCCTTATCAGATTGCTCACCTTTGGTTCTTTATCCAAATTAGCAGAATTTATAGGGGAATTACCTGAGAGACTATGCCACTAAATAACCATTTATTTTCTTTTATATATTGCCTAAAATAGGAATGTTAACTGTTTTATTTTATTATGGAAAAAGAGTATAATCCAGCCTGTAGTCTCTTTTGCTGTGGAAATGTGCTAATATTAAAATGATAAAAACAAAAACAATAACAGTAACAAAAACAATTTTAAAAACAATTTAAAAACTTTTAAAATCTCAATGAGGTGTTTAAAGGTCTAATAACTATATATATATTTCTATTAATTGTACCTGTCTTAATTTACATAATTGTCACACAATTTTAGTTAACTGTATATTTTCAGTGGCTAGTATGGAATGGGATCTCTCAACTGTTTGTATTTCATTCTGAGTTGGTATAATATTCTGTATCTCACCTATGAGTTTGCTTTTAGTTTTTAGTGTGTTACTTAGATAATAAAAAATAACTTATTTCAATATTCTAATGATCATAGAAAGGAATGAGTTCATGTTCAGGGCTTCCCCACTGTTGGAGCTGCATCATAGGGTATCTGGCTTCTTCACTGGGGAGCAACCACATGTCCTTTGTTTCTCATATTGTCTCTTAGGTCATGTTACATAGAGAAGAATCCTGTAATATCCTGCCTGTGTGAGAGTTGGTGTGGGGAAGTATGGGTCAGTTTTAGCTGGTTCTTGGAATTTGTGGGAGTTGAGTGAGAGAAATGGGCTGGGGTTCTCACCACTCACTTTGTCTATTGTCACCAAATCTTTTCAGAATTCTCCCAGTATCCACCCTCTGATATGCTTCCCATATCTGATAGAATGAGGAAGACCAGTTTCCTGCCTACATAGTCTGGGAAAGGGGACCTAACTTCCCCTCTACTTCCTCTGACACAAACTTCTAACTAACCTTCCTATGTTAAACCTATCCCTGTATTCTGGCCTTCAGCAATACCAGGGACCTCAAATTCCTGAGAATGTCTGAGGTTTTGTGACATTAGTTGTCTTCCTTGTTATTAGAATGCCTATATATTTACCCTGTCACAGTCAGACTTAGATGTTCTTCAGTCTGAAATTAGGTTATCAGGTGTCTTTCATTTGTCCAACTTCTAATCAACCGTTGTCTAATGTTCTTTTCTCACTGTCTTTGTGGTTTATAACTTTTTAATCATTTCTGTGTTGTATCAGAAAGGAGTAAAAGTAAATGTAATGTGTCAGTGTTCCATAATAAAAATACAGATATTCTATAAAATGGTATTGTCATATTGGCCAAACTCTTACATTTGCATTATATGTTATGCTATACTTAATAATTATTATAGAAAAGAGAGGTAAGTAAACTAGATACAATTAAAATTTACACCATTTGGCATTTCACAAGGCTAATTTTAGTCATATACTATATTTACCAATTTCCTTTGTGAAGTAAATTACACTTTTTTAAATTTTAAAAATATTCAATGTATATATTAAAATATAGAACAATATGACTGATGATATTAATATTGAATAAACATAGTCAGAAGTATTATAAGTGCATTTTGCCCCTCTCTAAAAAATTAGTTTAACAACTTCCCTTTACCACGCACAGGCAATATGTTTTTACACCATATCTGTTTTGAAAACATAAATGCACCTATAAAATCTATACTCTTGTTTTCACTGATTTAGTGATACTTGAGTTACATTATAATGTCTGAAAGCTGGAATATTCTGAAGCTAATGAATATTCATAGGTTTTAATAATAAAGTAAACACCAATTTGACCAGAAGACCAAGAATCTTTGGCATAAAATGCCCAAGAAAAACTGAGACTTTCTTGTATCTTGCTTTCTACTAATTTTGAACCAAAGGAATCTATAAGAAAAATTCAAAACAATGCTTCCTTATATCAAAACCAAAATTCTGAATAGCCTTTTATGCCTCCTTCACAGTCTAAGTATGTCATAATAATTGCTGGGCATTTTCAGAGCTTTTTAGCATTGTAGTTTTAGTATTAACCTATGCAACATGATAGACTTGAGTAACCCTGTGTGTGCTAATAGTGGAATTTCTGGCAGCATAATAAACGAAAGCTTGTGATTCAGAACTCCATAGGTTTTTCATAACACATGCAACTGAGAATCATTTTTCAGTTGTTATTGTTCCATGATAATCAACATTTTTCTTGGATAGTTTTTATTTGGATAGTCAACTAAAAGTCTCATATTTAGCTCACTATTCACAGTTTGGACATAAGAAAGAATGACCCTAACACTATTTGTTGTGATTTAATAACATTAAATATATTGACTGGGTTGAGCCATACTGGATATTATAAACTTTTGTTCTTTAGTCAATTAGATTGCTATGTTTGTGAAGAAACTGTAGTTTGTTAACATTTATGCAGAGTGGGTTACACTTTAATTCAAATATGTGTGATAAACTGACAGGAGAGGTGGAGAGGAATGGTCTGAAACTTGTGTTTTCCATTATAACATGTTTCTATCCTCAAACCTGTAACAAAACAATAGAGAAGTCAGTGTGTTGTTTATGCGAAACAGCAATTTCCTGGATGGAGGTAGCCTCCTGGGCTTGTACCTGAGAGTCAGAGAAAGAGAATTATGAAGAGAAACTCTGCTAAGCTTATATACAAAGAATACCCTAAGAGCTGTGGGTAATTTTTATGTCCCTCTCCTTCAGACTACCTGTTTTCTGTTTTCTTCTTAAGAGAGCAGGAGCTACACATCCTTGGCCTTAGCTTGCCAAAAAATGAGATGTATGTTCAGAGGTGTTGAGAGACAGTTTTCCATGGGCCTCTTGCATTTCTGCATGTCTTGCTAGCAGAAGCACTGACTGTATTCTGGAATATTTTTTAAGAATCTGTATGTAGTGAAGAGCCTTGGAAGACAGAGATATTGTCACCTTTCAAAGCAAAGGGCAGGTTTGCTTACATCCTTGGAAGCTAGACAAAATTTCACTCTCTGGATAGTTTGCTTCATATTCTCTGGAGCATAAAACAAGATATGCTTGCTGTCCATAGTAACCCATTGCATGTACAGATATTGTTTGGTCTTCTTTACATTTCTCTGGGGAATTTTGGCTTGAGGAAACAGCACAGGAAAATGCTGGTACTCTGACTACTGCTATTACTGTGAGTAATAAAACCATTTTTGTCTCTGACCCAGGTGTCTTACATCTTCCACCAGTGTCTATTAAACTATCCTAGGTTAACTTGTTGGCTTGCAAGTTGGGTAAAAATTCAGACTCCCCACAGTTCTTGACAGAAGGAAACCTCCTTTTATCTTGCTTCAAATTCCCTTACTCATATTTCCCCAATTTCTTGCAAGACATGACTACGTATCTTACTTTCACTTGCTACTTCAGTCCTTTGGAAATATTCAGAGGTCTTGTTTAACTTATTTTAAGAAATGTATAATGTCTGAAGATAAATAATCTCTTAATTTAAGACAGACTAACTTTAGAAAAAATAGATTTAGTCAATGAAGTTAAAAATTATATTCATAAACATTGTTTCACAAAAAAATTTGTGCTTGACTCTTCAAGTATGTGAAAACTCAGAATTCATTTCTATATTTTTTTCTTTGACCTTAAAACCATTGAGGTCAAACATGCACTACCACCCAATGTTAGAATTCACAGTTTCTCAGTAGGACCATTTGAGTATGAGGAACTACAGGTCAACCCTATTTCAATATGGTTTGTGTCAGCTCTACAGATCTAGTCAAATTCTAGCCTGCCTCAACATAGGAATTCTATTTCAGCTTTATACTTCTAAAGAGACATTCATACCAGTGTGAAATGTTCTTCTTTATGTTTCTAATAGAATTAAAAAGGCACTTAAAAATCTGCTGTGAATGCAAGTGACACTAATTTGATTGCTAATTCTGATATGTGCTTTGGTGCATATTCATATTTATTACTTGCATTTAATGACTATGGGTGGGTGGAAAAGTCACACAAGTCAGTGCTCCTCTCTTGGGAGCTAGTAAACGAATCTGATGTCTAGCCTTGGGTATTAATATCTGGCAAATAACTTTGACTTATATTCTAGTTGGAATTTATTATTTTGATATAAATTGTGATATGTTTATTTGATATTATAGTAAATTTTTAAAGTTTGGGGTATTATATTAAATCTGTTTCATAGAGTCCAACACGACTCTTTTAAGAAACTACAATGTTCCCTTCTGTTGTATAGGCAAGTTTCAAGAAGTATATGTCTGTGTTTATATAGAAAAATAGACATCATGATGCCATCAGTATTGTCATATATGCTTGTTGAAATAACAAAAATAATCTGGACACTCATTTGTTAGCTTATTGATTTGTGGGCAAATGATATACTACAAAGTTTTTTTTTTTAATCTTTCAACCATCTGTTTTTGTGAAGTTTTAGGATAATACATTTCTTTGTAGGATTATAATCAATGCTGTATAGTTTCTATATTTTAGAGTTAAGGAAATTAAGGCATAGAGAATGGTGGTTTTTTGGTTCAAAAGGACATTTAACAGGGGATCTAATACTAGAATTCTAATTTAGAGTACTATAGCAATGGCATCAGAATTACCACAGGAAATTTATATATATTTTTATATATATATTCACACACACATTCATATTACTTGGCCTGATTCCAGGAAATTCTGTAATAACAGGCATAGAATCAGTGTCAAATGATTCAACCAGATCACAGGAAAAGAAAAAAGTTACCTCAAAAAGAAACAAGCAATGCCGTGGGAAAGTTTTTGAATGAGGTGGGCACTTTGTTGACAGTCATCTTTGTGGGCAATCTAAAAATACACTAGAAAGTTTTCTAAGGATCTAGACACATATTGTATCAGGTTTATATTGATCTGTTTCATTTAATAATTATATTTTGGAGTATATATTGTCTTCTGGGCAGAGATATGATGATGGATATATAGAGACTCAATATCTAGTAAGGGAGATTTTTAAAAATAATTATGCTAATAATTATATTAACTATAAGAGAGATATTTTGAAGGACAGATGAGAGTATACAGCGAAAGAAGTGGCCTAGTGACAGAGTGTGGCAAAACTTTCTGAGGATATATTGATAATCTAAGGTCTAGAGGGTAAGTGGGAGAGCAAACAAAGTTTTTGAGAGTCCCCATGATGAAACTATTCTTGTCACATTCAAGGAACAAGAGTAATTCAAGATGGAAAGAGTGTGAATATGTTATGGCTAAAGATGGGAAAGCACCAACTGGATGAATACCCAGAAAAAAGGGATTGAGAGGAATAACAGAAAAGAACAAGATGAAAACTGTTTACTTATTTAGAGCATGTGTATTGAACCCTGAGTATGTGCCAGGTACTTTGCTTAATATTCTGGAATATGAAAAAATTTAAACAGTTCACAATCTAATTCAGAAAAGATATGTATTTGAAATAAGTTTGTGAATGTGACTATAAGAAACAATTATTGCATATTTGGATTTGATAGTTTGATAAAATGTTAAATGGCTTTTAAAGAAAATTAAACAATAGGCAGCATATAAAAGGTACTAAAAGTTCAATATGCAAACTTTTGCTGGGTGTCTAGAGAGTAGCCTTTTGTTCTTAAGCATTCAGTATCTTTATGTATCAATTAGCATACACTAGCAAGAGAATGGCAAATGCTGGTTAAATAATATGGAGACTTGCTTACATGGAGGGTGGCAAAGAGAGCTTTAGTTAAACATAAATTTCCAGACACTTGTATTGCTAACAGTATAACTACAGTTAACTGTGTTCAATTATCATTGCAAATTGACAGACAGCACTTGCCAGCCTTCTAATCATTCAATATATTCTTTCATGTTTAAGCACAGCTGACAGTTTAGTTGGACAGTTAATGTCAAAAATTTCCTCAATTATCTCCACCCATATGTACAGAACAGTTAGATTACAGACAGGAAAAAAAAAAATGTTTGCCATCTTTATATCCATCTATTTTATAAATACTTAAAATGAGTGGTAGATTACCTAGGTTGCTGGCTGGAATTTGGAAATATAAATGAAATTTTCTAACTGGACCTGTGTTCTTTCAAGTGCTAAAGTAGGTAGGTTATGGTGAAATTTTTCACATATTGCTCACAACCGTAGGGCTTATTCCCTGGACAGTTTATTAAAGGTCAAGATTATATTTTTGTCAATAAAAACAATAAAACTACATTTCATGTACTTTGTGGACTCTTACTCCATACTTCATAGACACGACCTACATAATTCTCTCTGTAGAAAGAGATTATAAAATGACTGTTGTGCAGTTTTTCTTCTTGTTTACTAATCTTTTTTCTTCTCTGCCTTTCTTCATGAGAAACCCATTTATTTATTTTTTAATAAATAAGTTGTTGAAGTTGTTTGACAATCTATTGAATTATCTGACCACCTAGTTTACTAACAGAATTTAATTCAAACTATTGTTTTCAACTTTCCACTGCAGATTAGAGGAACTTCACGAGAGGAGAAATACATTACATTAATAGATCAAAGTTTAGTAGAAAACAGACCCTCAAAAAATTGGATCTGGCAGAAAAAAACTTTGAAATCTTACGTTGAGGGCAGGATTATTGTATATCCCTTCAGTTTACAGAGAGTTTGTTCTTTCTTTTCTCGTTGAGGAAATGAGAAGTGGGAGATTCAATATGGGTTTTAACTTGCACCTTCTATCTGGGGAAGTGTTCTCCCATAGCTCTCTTGCTATGCAATTTGAGCTTTGCATTGAATGGCCACTTGTGGAATGCAGGTTTCTTTGTACAGCCTTAAAAATGAAGTTTTAACCAGTAACATGACTTTTTAGGTTTGTTTTATCTAAGATACAAACATTACCAAATATGAGTAGAATTTAATTAACTAAAACGTGAAGTAATTACATATGAATTATTTTTCTGCAATTTATCATCTTTCTGCTTTGTTTGCGTGAATACATACTACCTAATGGATTAAATACACTTTCTAACATGCTGGTTCATTTTCCAGGGTTAGAGGTGAATGCTCAATGATTTCCACCAGTTAATGTAAACATTGACCTGACCGAATGCATAGATCCCCACGTGCCGTTAAATGGCCACAGATTTATTACTCCTGTCGAGGTTTTGCTCCTGGCATCTGATTAAAAACCATACGCCAATGTCTGCTTTTATCTACTTATTTTGATTTCCTCTTTGGATCTCTTCTTTGGCACTGTACTTATGACTCCCTGCTGTTTACATGCTTCCTAGCATTTATTATCTTGGTTTTTCTCTCAGTGTGGTACCATAGTCCAACTGCATGATATGCTTCCCTGTACAAGGATAATCCACGTCTTCACCATCACTCAACCATCCTGAACATGGTTTCTATAATGTTATGGTATAATAGAGAAGAAAGCAATCACCAACGACTCTAGGATATTTCAAGTTGGTATAGAATGCTAATAAAATGCACCATATGCTTCTGTGAGCCAGAGTTTATTCCTGAAATCTATGCAAGACACTAAAGTTTTAATTCAAATGATGATGTCATCTAGCAGAATAGTTTTCTGGAGAAATTAATGGAAAGAGTCCTTATTACTGGGTCATTCAAATCCACATAGGCACTCCTCTCACTAGAGCGTTTATTAAAACAAATGACTTTTGCTTCTTAAGGATCAGGCTGAATTCAGTCCTCCCTTAAATAAAGAGAATAAGATTGATATGCTAAGAAGACAGGATATTTGGGTATAAATGATAGCCTATTAGTCTAATTTATTAATATTATAATTTTTATTAAAGAGAGAGAAAAAATAGTTGAGAGTGATTGCAAAATAATGGGTAGACACATTGTTTCCTTCTATATACACCAAAAATATTTATTAAATATTTTCTATGTAATGTAACTTAGTGCCATTGATGTAGTTTCTCTTTTTGTGATTGCTAGTGTTTAATCTCTCTATGTTTTTTAATTAAAATATAATTGATTTACAATATTGTATTAGTTTCAGTTGTACATCAAGGTGATTCAGTTTTATATGCATATATATATTTTTTCAGATTATTTCCCATTACAGTGTAGATTTTTACTAGATATTGAATATAGTTCCCTGTGCTGTACAGTAAATCCTTGTTGCTTATCTATTTTATGTGTAGTAGTTTGTATCTCTTAATCCCATATTCCTAATTATTCCTTCTCCACCTCCCTTTCCCCTTTGGTAACCATGAGTTTGTTTTCTATGTCTGTGACTTTGTTTCTGTTTTGTATAAAGATTCACTTGTGTTATTTTTCAGATTCCACATATAAGTGATATCATATAATATTTGTCTTTCTCTGTCCAACTTACTTCACTTAGTATGATATTCTCTAGGACCATTCATGTTGCTGCAAATGGCAGTATTTCATTCTTTTTTATGGCTGAGTAGTATTCCACTGCATATATATCACGTCTTCATAAACCAATCAATTATTCATGGGCACTTGGGTTGTTTCCATGTCTTGGCTATTTTCAATAGTGCTGCTATGAACTTTGGGGATCATGTATCTTTTTGAATTAGAGGTTTCATCTTTCCTGGATATATGCCCAGGAGTGGGATTGCTGGAACATATGGTAGCTCTATTTTCAGTTTTTTTAAAGGAACCTCCATACTGTTTTCCATAGTGGCTGACCAATTTACGTTCCTGCCAACAGTGTAGGAAGGTTGCCTTTTCCCCACACGCTCTCCAGCATTTATTATTTGTAGACTTTGGATGATAGACATTCTGACCATTATGAGGTGATATTTCATTGTGGTTTTGATTTACATTTCTCTAATAATTAGTATTTAATCAATATATTTTATGATTAGTATCCATATGATATTTCAGAAGTCTCAACAATTAAAATAAAATACCATAAAGATAAAATAATTATTTAATATTTACTTACTTTGAATCCATTACAAGAAAATGTATTATGTACCCATGATATGAGAAAAATGGAGAAATATGCATTTTAGGTCTGTAACAAATTAGCAATACTTTGGGATCTTCTGTTTGAACAATATTTTGAAATATTTATTCATAGTCTCTTTCAATGAAAATTTGAATTTGCAGTTGCTGGGTGAAAAAGTAGTGTTAAAATTAGTTAGAAAAGAGCATGGTGAAATAAGAAATATATGACACCATATGCAGTATGTTCTATGTATAATGACAATATTATGCTATTATTATGCTATTATTTAACATGTGTTAATGTGTATGTTTATATAATGTATAATTAATAATGTATCCATTTATATAATGTAGTCTAAAAAATGGTCCCTTTTCCTTTAGCTATATTCAGTTTTACCTAGTCTTTTCAAAGTATACAAGGCCTAGATAGAAACAATATACTATTTAAAGTCAATAAAAGAAAATGGACTGGTTTTTTGGGGCCATTTTGAGAGATTTTCATTTTATTGAAAATTGAAATGACCTGAGTACCAATTCTCATAGTATTAAAAAAACTCACATAATATAACATACTGAGAATAGATGAAATTTCATCATCTGAATATATGTATATATATTATATAAATACATATAATCTAGTTATTTTAAAGTCTCATGGCCTATGAGTTTCAATGGTATTATTACTCTAAAAAATTTGCCAGTTTTTTTTCTAGATTTATTTTGGGATTTATCCCATAAGCCTTCCACATTATATATCATTAAACATTAAGAATTTATAATTAAGTACCAAGAATATATGCAAGGCAAAAGATTAGTAACACTGAAAAGCAATAGAGGCATATGATATGCACATAAATGGGAGTATAATTTTGTGAATTGTCATAATACAGGCTTTTATTTTAGTAGACATATTTCTTGTTTCAAACATTGAGATACTTGAAATTAGTGTACAAGGTCAAAGACTTGTTTATGTTGCCTTGAGTTTAAGAGGTTAATATTTTAAAGCAGCATTCCAGTAGATAAGATTTCCCAGTCACATTTTAATTAATCCCCGTTCTTCATGGGGTATCCACTTTTCACATCACATACTAATTTCACACTTGAGACAGTCTACTGTAATATCATATGTAAATATGACTGTTATGTCTTAGAGTTCCTGGATTAAAAAAGGAGTTGACTTTATTTCTGCCACAACATAACCTTTGATAATTAATTAAATCCTATATTCTACTCTATTATTGTTATTATTATATTTGTTTTTTTAATTTATTACTTACTTTTTATATATTTTACCTATAATTGAATACTAGGGCTAAACGACATAAGATTAACAGTAGGTAAATAGGTAGATAGATAATCAGAAAAACAGACAGATAGATAAATACGAATGGTAGAAATAATCATTGCCTCCCTGTCTTTGTGAATACCAGGTGACTGCACTCTGTTTTTTTTACAAACATAAATAAAATTCCCAGTCACTAGTCCCTGGGCAAAACCTTGAAAAATCTATTAATCAAAATGTACATGTTCTAGACTAAGAAACTAAATATTATGTTATTGTAAAGTATGAGTATTACTTCAGAGATGAATATTGCATCTCTACAAATATTGTTCCTTTCTGATTGCTTAACATGCAGTGCGACCAGACAATGAGAAAGGATTTCCTTCTTCTATATTTATTATCTATAAACTCATTATTTTTTGTAGAGAGGTTTTCTTATTTTTCCTAATAAGCCAGTTACAAGACAGGCACAAACTTCACCTCATTTCAGAAGAACAACTTTAAAAAGGGTGAAATTCAGTGCAGAATGTGATATATGATCCTGAATAACTGTTACACTGGGAAAGGTACTGATGTTAGATTATGCCCTTAACTATGACCTGAGTAGATACAGTGGTAAGGCCACATCTCTGTTGGTAGGAGGTAAAGTTCCAACTCTAAGATGTGGACATATGCACTATGGGAAATAGTACAATCTGGGAAATATCAGATCTTGCATAATTTGGACAGCAAAGAGTCATATATAACATAGGCTTCAAATCTAGTATCAGCAACCTAATAATGCTCACAAATGCTAGTTGCGTTCTCATTTTAACAATAAAATGTATTAATTTAGAACCATTGTCATTATCATCAACGACATTATTTTATCATCGTTATCATCATTCTATTCATTCTGTGGCAAGAAATCTCTGGAGTAATTTTGGGAACTACATTTTTAATGGTTACCCTGAGCTACTCATGTTCCTTAAAGTAATTTAAGCACTGCTTAACTTAATGCCCATCTTCTAAGTTCCTGCTTCTGTAGCTACACAGTGTGGACTGGGAAATCGACAGCTAGAAGGATTCTGATGCAGACTGTGAATGATCACTCTTAAAAAATATTGGAATAAGTTGAGGGGCAAGTGTTTTTCTTCCTTTGTGCTCCTAAATTCTGGACAGTAAAATCAAAAACTGCTTCAGTGGGAAGGTGAGGATAATTGGCCTCAGGCCTATAGAGGAGGCTGGAAATGTGTCAGAGATGCTGCAGGCAGAGTTGTGTGCCCATGGCATAACACAGAAGGCACATGCAGTTGCTGTTTCTTGTTAATATCTTCACTGTACCTTTTTCTTTTGAACATTTAAAGAAAATCTTGAAGAAAGATCGATATTAGCTTGGCTCTGTGAAACATAGCTTGAGATTGGGACAGAGTAGTAAATGGAAAGTCAAAGTTTGAAACCCATCCACAAATAAAAGCTCACAAGTGGACAAAAGGATTAACGAGAGACTAAGCAGTAGTACTACTCTAAGGATAGGATAAATGAGTACTTTGCTGGGATTTTTCTTTGGTCCAGGAGAAAGATAAGAAAAGAAAATTGTAATGAGAATGAATAAAAAAGAGAAGGATGGAGGAAAGCAAACAAAGATGACATCATTTCTGCAAACCATAACCCTAAAGGTAATAACAATTCTTAACAATTTTGAAGTTTATGTGCACGCTAGTATTTTATGTATGTACAGTTTATACTCTATTTTCATATGCTTCATATCATTTTATCTTCACAGAACCTTCATGAGATAGGTTTGGCAGGAGTTGCCAACTTATTTTTTTAATGAAAAAATAGAAGCCTAAATTATTTCCCCTTATTTCCTTCCCAGTTTTAAAACAGCTTACTTTTGCTGACTAGCTAGAAAATAATAAAGAAAAAGTACTAGGAGTTATACCCCTATATTAAGGATAACACAGCTAAAGCATTGTGAACTCATTGTTTTCACATTTATTTGATCAAAGGACTGAGATATAACATCTATAAAGTAAACATCACAGAAAGAAAGATTATTTAGTTTAGCCTAGTCAGCTAAATTGAATAATAATAAAATTTTCATCTTTAAGTCTGTGGATAACAGCTATAGTATCTTGAAAAAGAAAATGGTGATAATATATGCAGTATTTGCTCTAATAATGCTAAATGGGATCTGGGTTTGCAGCATCAAAGTACCTATATCCAAGTTTAATAATGAACTTCTTCTAGCCTCAAAACTGTCCTTTTGCTTGCTTGCTACATCCATTCTTTTTCATTTAGCCTTCATATCACTGGGTAATAAATGATATGAATGTGAACATAAAATTGTCTTAGGCTGTAAAGTCACACCAGATATTATGTGAACCTAGAAGAAAATTCATATACTACTAAGAGTATACTGTTCCTTTTCTTTCTATAATGCCACAAATGATTTCAATGAAAATGAGTCATAGTACCCAAGAAGAACTAGATATTGAACTTTATAAAAGTACAAGCAGACCTCACTGACAGGCAGTTCATCATGCTTCTACATTTAGGTATTAATTTCAATTTCAATCTTCCTGTAAAACAAAAAAGAAGAATTTTTTATTATGGAGTAATGGCCTTGCTGAAGTGACATAAATTATAGTTGAAGACATTAAAGTTACACACTAAAGGCTATTTCCCACTCCTTTCCACAGTGTATTTCTTTCCAGTAGAGTCTGGATTGTTTCTAAAAATAACCTAGACTTTTACCAAACCAGGCTGTCTACTTTCCATATAGGATTGCTGCAACATTCTTGGACAAAGAATGTCAGAGATCGTTGGTGTGTTATTTTGCCTCGCTTGATGAGATACCTCTTTGGGCATATCCTTGAAAACACTCTCTTACTGATATCACTACCATCTATGAATCTGAAAGCTGCTAAAGCCCTAATATGGCAATCAAAGACAGAGTCAAGTCATAGCCAGAATTATGAATTTGACAAATGTAATTTTTGGGTTATTCTTTTTTTTCCTATCCCAATTATATTTTCTAGATTTTATCTCCATTTATTCACAATTCTTTTAACACCACTACATACTTTATTGAGTATAAATAATATCCTAAATCTATTGTAGTTGCAGGAGTTATAATTCTGAATATTGCAATGTAGTTTTCTTCAAGGAGCTTTTGGTAATATTGAGGGAAAGCAAAAAATAGACAATTACAAAATGATGTGATACTACCATAAAGTCCACAAGTATAGAGTGCTTTATTATAGGGGACATCTAAGTAAAGGTTAGGGGCTGTGGAAGCCTTCCTAGAGTAAGTAACATGGAAGTTGAGGCTTTAAAGATGAGTTAGGAAATAAGAGTTGCCTGCAAGTAAGAATAGCAGAACTGGAGAATACAGCATTGGCAAAGTTTCAAATTAAAGGGATAGCATGGAAGTTTTAGGCATTGCAAACAATTCAATTTTAGTAAAAATATAATTTTTTAAATTTCAGCTTTAAAAATATTAAAATAAACGTTAAAAAAATTAAATAGTGCAAAATAATTTAGAATGAAAAATCTTCCTTAGAATACAAGCTATCAGTCCTATGCCCCCAAAATAGAAATCATTGACTTCTTATTTTTTATCAGTTTAGTCCATTTTGAAGCCTCTCCAGGCAAATGGTTATGTGTACATATATGATACAAAGGTTTCTGTATCATTTTATATGAATATTTTTGCAGAATTTATATATCAATATATAAAAATTTATCTCATTCTTTTAAACAAGGTAAGATTTCTATTACAGATATTTATTAGATTAGTCAAAAAATTGTTTTTTCTTGCTATAAATAACAATGCTGTAATTGATGTTAGTGGCTACATAAATTTCAATTTTGATATATATTACCACAGATTTTTTCAAACTATTTATTCCAATTTAGTTAAAAAGTGTGAGAGTATGTGTTTTTATGCTGTTCCAAAACTAATGCTATTTAGGTTGAACCCTATAAAATTGCAGATTTATAGGTTTAAAATGGTTGAGTATTGGCTATTTAACAAGATTCAACTTAATATTATAACATTTATCTTTGCCAAAATTCTAAGTGAATTACTTTTTGTATTTCAATAGTAAAAATAAATAAAAATATTTCAGACATTTTTCTACATCTTTTATATCCTTTGAATATTTTTTCCATCCATTGTTTCCCTTTGTATTATTAGTTTGCTCATTTTATGATACGTAAATAATTTATGAAAATCATTACTTGCACAAATGTTGCAATGTTTTTCCTAAGCTTTTTATTATTTTATCTTGTTCAGAGTGAATTTTATTATAGAAATCATAAAAAATATTTATAAACAAAATGATTAATCTTGAGCTTTATTTAAGGTTTAGAAAAGTCTTTCCCTCTCTAAGATCAAGTGTGTGTGTGTGAATCTAATATATTCCTCTAGTACTTTTAGGTTTTCATTTCTTTAAATTTAGAATATTGATCCATTTGAACTTTTTAAAAATAATAGATAAGAAAATGATGCATTCTCATTTATTTAATAAGTTAGAAAGTCATCACAGCACTATTTAGTAAACAATACATTTTTTTCTGCACTGTTTGAATTGCAAGTTGAAAATATGCATATGTACTAGCTTTTTTACTCCCTCTCCTTTTCTATTATGATCTGCTGATCTTTTTGTCTATCCCTTTGACTACACTAAATCATTTTAGTTAGTGTATGTTTAATATTGATTTTGGAAAACTATCCAATAAAACTTTCCTACATGATTTCTTCTGGCAATTTTTATATATCTATTTTTCCTCATAGAGCTAAGTTTTTTATAATTTACACATTCACATTTACAAACAAAATAATCTTCTATTTTGTGGGGGAACACTACACACACGTGTTTGCAAAGAGGGAGAATTGACATCTCCGTAACATCAATGCTTTAAGTCCAAAAAAATCATGTTTTTCCATTTATGCAAATCTCCATTTGGGTACTTCAGTAGAATATTAAATATTTTATGTAATTCCCTTAGACTTCTAAAAAATCATCAAAACTTTACACATATTAAAAAAAAAAAACTTCACACGTATTAGCTTAAAAAAAGTAAGTAACAACAATCACAACAATGACAACAACAAACTGTTAACTTTAGAAATGCAGTAGTCTCTTGCCACACAGTCTCATCACAAGTTTCAGGCTCCAAAGGCAAACACTTACAAGTATTTATAAGCATTTTTTCTGTCAGTGTTCTGGTTGTTATCTTCATAATATGTCTGTATTTCTCAACTAATCAAACTTTTAATATTTTATCTTCCAGATACCAAATTTGGTGGATTATATTAGTAAAATACATTATCTAATTTCCTCTTACCATTTACATCATTATCTTTATATCAGTTCTTAGCAACTCTATAACTTTTAATAATAGACTTCAAACTTTATTTCTTGTGTCTCAATGAAGAAGTCAGTGCTCCTGTGTTTCTCTTCTTGTCTGCTGCCTCCGAATTTCTCTTAATTATAAAATCACATATTTTATCATAAAATTTATAACATGTTGGTTCTGTTTTGCAATCATTATTAAAACTAGGGCACTTTGTTTAAATATTGATTCAAAACTTTTAAAAAAAACTAATAAGGAGATTTATAATATTATAATTTGTAAAAGCTGAAATTCATCTCGAATTGAAAGAGAGAAAATCAGCTCCAACTGAAAAGAGAAAAAGCTGTCCTTCCCATAATTAAGATGGAGAGACAGACAGAGGTAAAGCCAGTTGCAAAATAAACAGAAAACATTGTTTCTCCCCAGTTCATGTAGCAGTTATAAAATGCCTTAGCAACATCTTATCAAGTGACTACTGCTTTCTTACCAGTAATGCCCCAGGCATATTTTCATTTATTACTGTAGATACTCAATTGCTAAATCGCCCTTAATTCATGATAGCACCCAATTACTAGTTAATTCTCACTTCTCCTAATCCCACTTTAGGAATAAATTCTCCTTTTAGACCCTCTTCAAACTTTCAGCAGAAACACAATTTTGAAAAAATTGTTTCCCTCCTCTTCTAGTTGAGTAGAATTCCCAAGTTCCCTCCTTCCTTTTGTTGAGTGACTTTCTTGAGATTTAATAAATCTGATCTTGTCTGACTACTGGCTAGTTCTTGGTAGTCTTTGGCTGAGTAGACTTTAATGTTTTGGAGATTACACCAAGGTTTGTCTGAGATTTATTGCTGAGGACCAGGACTCTTGACTAGATAACAGTGCATATATATAAGACTGTACCCTCTGGTATGATTAAGTTTGGCACTGAACTTGGGCTTTGATGTGTTCTTTGAGCCTTTCAGTGTCACATTTGTTTCTCAGGATATGTGTTTTTATCATACTTTGGTGTTCTCTTGTGAACTTTGGCTTCTAAGCCTCTGATTGCCTGCCTGTTAGACAGTCTATAGGAAAGTTCTGGTGCATCGTAATTAGCTTACATTTAACTGGCCTTGGGAGCTGAGGAGTTCAGACAGTCTCTTCAGCCAGACACTCTTTGGAAAATTTGCTTTGGGTCACCTTTTAAAAACCATATAAGGACTTTCCTCTGAGCTGCTTTTGTGTCCCTGAAACCTCCCTGTTTAGCTCAGAGTTTTATCAGAACCTTGCTAATGGCATTTTTTAAACTAGATTCTATAAATAGGAAGTTATACAAGAATCATTCTTAACACCTGTGTATTTATCATGGGTCATCTTATTCTCAGCCAGCCCCTTTACTGGGTTGGAAGTCAATCTTTCTCATGTATACATACTACTATGCTAATTTATTTGCTTATGTCTCTAAATGGCACAGTCTAACCAAGGACATTTTGCAATTACTGTGACCACAAGAATTTGGGAAATTTTTAATACAAGAGTGTCTTATAATAGAACAAAAATACAGTGGAAAATTGTCTGCTTTCTGTAATCAGTATGATAAAGCGTCTAAAGTCAATTAAAACTCTAAAACTTCTTCCATAAAATGTTCCTAGCAAAGGTGTGATGGGTTAAATTGCTTTCCCCCAAAAGATATGTGCAAGTCCTAACCCCAGTACCTGTGAATGTGATCTCAATTGGAAATAGGGTATTTGCAGGTGTAATCAAGTTAAAGTGAGGTAATACTGTGCCCTAAATTCAATGACCACTGTGTTTATAATGGAAGAAGAAGGAGATTTGGATACAGAAACACAGAGGGAAGAGACCACGTGAAAACAGCGGCAATAGCTGGAATAGTGCAGCAACAAAGGCAAGGAATCACAAGGGTTGTTGGCAACCACTAGAAATTGAAAGGGGCAAAGAAAAAGATTCTTTTCTACAGCCTTTAGACAGAACATGGCCCTTTTGAAAGCTTGATATTGGAATTCTAGCCTCCAGAACTTTGAGAGAAATTTATGATCTTTTAAGCCATGTGGTTTGTGGTAATTTATTATGGAAGCCCTAGGAAACTAATACAAAAGACAAATGAAAAATGAGAAAAACTTGAGACTGCTCCTTTTGTGAATCTTTCTAAATCCTACTCCCCTTGTCTTTATCCAACTCTTACCTTTCCTGACTCTTCAGCCCCCAAACTGCCAGGGCCATGCCAGTCCCCACAGACCCTCTCCCTTGTTCCCCTTCAACTACACCTGTAAAGCCCAGGCAACCACAATTTATTTTATATTTGTCTAAAGCCAAAACATCTCTCACCTTTTTTTTTTTTTTTCTGTTTCTCTATTTTTTTCCCCTCACTCGAGAAATTTAAAAGGTAAATTGATCAGAAAAAAGCAATCATTTTGTCATTATGTGAGCACTCTAGGAATATCTATTTCAGATAACCAGTTAAAATGTGTAAGAAAAAGTTAATTAACTGTTATTCTTTTGCTTTAAGAAACGTGAACAAGTAAATTTAAATAATAGCTTTTGTTGCTATAGTTACAAGATAAGAAGAAAAGGCTTTGGTTCAAGATAAAAGAGGAGCTTTCAAAAATGATTTAAAGATTTTTAAAAATTTAGTTCATGGATATCAGATCTGTATTTTGCATTTTTTGAAGTTTATATAATATTTCTGATAGGTAGGTAAAATTGTGGCCTGAAATGAGTTAGTAATCTTATTGTAAAGATAAGTCTGTATCTATTTTATTTATTATATGAAATAACAATTTTCCTTAAATAAGGCTAAATTTAAACTTCTCATGATTCAAAGTTTCTAAGTACATTATCAACCTTGCTAAAAACTGTTTTAAATTACAAGCTAGAAAATAATACTTAGCTAAGTGATATTACAATGATGGATGTCTTTTTAAAGTTTTGTTTTTTATAAAAGCTTTATTGAGGTATAATGATAAACAATAAACTGCACGTATTTAAAGCATGCAGTTTGGTATGTTTGCACGTATGTATACAGCCATGAAGCCATCATACTGTCAAGATAAAGAACATATCCTTCACCTTCAAAAGTCCTCTTATTCCCTACTGTAATCTATCTCTCCCTCCTTCCTCTCCTTGTCCCAACGCTGTCTCCAGGAAAGACTGATCTACCTGCTTATAGATGTTCATATTTTCTAGAATTTTATAAAAATGGAATTATACAATATGTACTTTGTTTTGTTTGGATTTTATTACTCAGAATAATTATGTTGAGTTTTTATACATGTTATAATGTGTATCTATAGTATTCCTTTCAATTGCCAAATAATATACCGTTACATGGCAATTCCATGGTTTTTTATGCATTGGCTTTAATGGCAATGAAGTCAGCTCTCTCTGGCGTTCATGGTGGCTTTTCCTATGAACTGATAACTATATGTTAGATGTGCCTAGGAAAATCTCCCCTAATCCTAGACTCTGCCTTATTGCAAACTGACATTGTTAAATATCCCAAAGGACTCAAACAATACACAATCTAATCATCAGCATCTATGAACAGCCTTTTCTCAACATCCTGTTAAATAATTCTTGCCTAACCTAAAACCTGAAGACATAATTTCTGTAAGCAACACCAGAAAAAGACTGTTCTTGAATCTTGATGTAAAAGGACTTCTTCAGGTACTGTTAATAACCAGCATGTCAGTGAATGTTCTAGGGATTCATCCTTAGATTTGTGTCTTTCAATTAAAACAGCATAGAGCATACTGAAATCACTGTCCCCTAAAAATTTCCTTATTAGACAGAGATCACAAGCTGTGGGTTCTTAAATATGCCTCCCTCCCGTCCCCCACACCTCCCCTTAGGCAGACAAACTTTGGGAGGAACTAACCCCATCCAAGAAAGTTGGATCATGATTGCATGAGATGTTGGGAGCTTCCACCCGAGTTATACAGAACATCATCACAGATTGTCATGTTTTAATAATTTATTATTTTGTTCTTTAGTTTCATAGCTATAGTTTATTTCTTTTGCTGGTTTAAGGCTACTTTTAAGTATGTTACTTATAGGACCTTAATTCTTAATATTGCTTTTTACATCATTAGTCACTTCTTGGTATGAGGCAAACATCTGCTTACAATTTGGTCATGATTTGGCTAAAATATAACAATTAAACTGACTATTGCTTTTCCTTTGGATGCCACACAATTTCCTTTGGTACCAATTACTTATAATAGATCAGTTGGCATCCTAAGTGTTTGCACTCAACCGTTAGGATCCTTTTTAGAAGGTAAACATCACAACAATCCAGACAAACAGAAATCTATCCACACTATCATATCATTCTTTCTCTTCAGTATGACACTCAGGGGCCTGTCGTGGCATTTAGCTTTTATAACAGAACTTTCACAGACACAGAATTTGAGTAAGTCTTGGGGAATGGATGGCATATATTTGAAGGCTGTCTTACTTTTACAGACTTTACAATAAATGTGTAGTATACAGACGCAGGCCTAAATTTGTTTGGTTTAGATCTACCTAGTGGTCTGTATACAAAAAACCATCATCACTTGATGCCAAACCACACTTGATAAATGGTGTCAAAGCATTTTAACTCTATTTGGCAAGCCCATAGGTTATTTTGGTCAAAGGTAGTTCGTTAGGTGGTCCTTAACGACTAGTCCTGGATTCCTGGCACAGAAGACTTTGTTATTACTGACATATTGGAAAAGATCTATTATCTTGGGAAACTAATGCCTGCCTTCAGGAGGGTCCGTGACATAACCTAGCTCTGTTTTGTCTTTCCCCTGGGCCCTTTTCTATTTATGCCTTCCTCTCACCTTCCACCCCTCATAACCACTGATCTATTTCTTCTCCCTATGTGTCTACTTTTTCCAGAATTGTGTGTAATCAAATCATGTAATATGTTGTTTTTTGAGACTGGCTCCTTTCACCTAACATAATGCATCTGAGATTCATCTATATTGTTGTTTATATTTGTGTTCTGTTCCTTTTTATTGCTGAGTATTCCATTATACAGATGTAACTTGATAGGTCCTTTACTTTGAAAACTCTAGTCTGACTACCTCTGTGACATTTTCTTCCAATTTTACTTTCATTTTTTCTGTTCTCTTTCTAGTACTTTTTCTCTTTTTTGCTTGGTTTTTCCTCAAATATTTGGAAAATCTTTTTTTTTCCTACCATATTTAAGAATGAAAGCTTAGTTTAATTAGTATCAATAGTAGATGTAAGATTTCTTTATCTTTCTTTACAGTATATGTGGATGCAGCATTTTTTGGATGTCCCTCTAAGATAGATATTTCTTAACATATGAGGTGCAAGAGTACAAAAGAGGACCCAGTATAGAATGTCATTACCACATCAGAACTGATAGGTTCTCTCAGCAAGTTTAAGCTCTTTAGAGAAGAGTTTTCAGCTGTATGCCTGAGTATAGATACTTGACTTCCAAGTATTATGCATGAATCCAAGGATAGAAAAAGTAGTAGTTGGGGTAGCTTTTCCATGGATAGCCCTGTAAGTTACATTCTTCTTCTTTCATTACCAGCTGCTCTTACTCTTTATATATACATGCCTAGCAATTTCTCTGCAGGTCTTTACTGGGAAACCTATTCTATCTCTGCTGAAGCATTTCCTCTTTGTCCTCCATAAAATAGCTTCTTTGGTTTTCCTTTATCTCTCTAAATGTTACCATTTACTTCCTGTCTTTGAGAAATTTTCAAAAATGCCTGTTCTATAGGGTCTGTGATCTCCTATTTTCAACAATGCAGGTGTTTTTCTCTTTTCAACCCCTTTACTGTCATTCTTTAAAGGCCCAAACATTTGTAAAGTCAGATTACTGACAAAGAAAGAGTGCATACTGCCATACTGAAATATTTATTTTTGTATTCAACTTCAGCTTTGTAATAAAAATTTGTAGCTTACTTACTCTAAGTATAAACCATATGATTACCACAGTTACTTACTAACTGTATATAAACTATTTTCACTCTATAGATCTATTTATAAACTATATATGTTAAACAATACATATATATATACACACATATATATGAACTATTTCACATTTTATTTTAATTGTTTTCATTATTTGGTTTAAATTGTAAATTATGTAGCAGAAACAGTTACTTCCTAGGATATTCTCTCTCATAGCTTTCTTAAAAATTAATTTTATTCATTACACTACTTTGATACAGCAAACTTTATATTGCATCATCATTGGAAAAAAAACAAATAATTTTATCTTCTATGTATAACATTTTACTAAATTTAGATCAGCATTTACAATGGTATCAAATGTTTTACCTTAGACAAAATGAACTTCTAAAAGTTTTACTTAGAGTCCATGAGTTGGATGAAAAAAATCAAACTACCTTGAAATGAACTGTTTTTCTATTTGCAGAATCTGACAGCGATGAAAAACGGGTATCGTTTAATTGTTTGTGAAATTCTTCTGCCACGAATGGAATCAATTAACACCCAATGCTCCACTTTTCATTCCTGAATGAGACAATGTGGAATCAAAACTAAATGAAATTGTTAGAGGAATAATCTAACTGAACAATCATGCTTTACAAAAGGACATTTATAAACACTCTACAGATTTATATAGTAAAATATCCACTTCAAACATATTCTTCACAAAATAATTTTAACTTTTTGAAGTAAATACTAATGTGTCTCCAGCAGGTTTGTGTCCTCCAATTCTGATACTCAGTGATGTTGCTATGACCTCCATAGTGGATAGTAAATATTGACAAATATTTTAGGCAACTTGCAATTCATTTTCAACTTTCTTAAGTGGAAATTCATTAACTTTTCATTAAATGTGTACTTTGTTACCCCCCTTTTGTAGCTCATTGCTACAAAAAAAATGATTTGAAAAAAATCATTACAAAATAAAATACAGGTGTGAGGTAGTAAAATAAATAATTGTACAATTATCACATACAATAAATGACAAAACCATTCTGGCAAGAATATTTAGACTATTTTTAACAGTTTTATTGAGGGATACTTAATATACCATAAAATGTATTAATTTTTAAATGTTTCAATAAGTTTTAGTAAATTTACAGAGTTGTATAATTATTACCACAATCTAACTTTAGAAAATTTCCATCATTCCAAAACCAAACCTCATGCCCAATTGAGGTGACTGTCTGTTCTCACCCTCGGGCCAGGGAAACTGCAAATCTACTCTCTCTGTCTATAAAATAGGCCTTCTCTGAACACTTCATTTAGTAAATGGAATCATACAATATGTGGTCTGTAACGTCTGGCTTCTTTTGCTGACACTGTTTTAAGGTTCATCCATGTTGTAGCATGTTTCAATACTTTGTTCTTTCTTCTTAAAATTTCCTTGTCAGGAATTTTGAGACTGTGTTCCCACACATATTTTCACAAATACCTAACATAGAGACTCTCACAACTGCCCTTGAATTTCCTAACTAGTGACTGACTAGCTGCTTCATGTATCTTTCACCATGCCACAGCACAACTGGCACATATACCAGTGACTGGAAGGCAGCAGTGTCAAATTCTTCTCCCATGCTCCACCTGGGACTAGAAGGTGTTGGCTGTGAGAAAAGTGAGATGGATTACCCCAGGTCTCCTTTCAGATTTCACTACATGTTGAAGTGGGAACTCGGTTCACTGTACATGTGGTGCACATATTTCTAGACCATGGCAAATGTTAGAAGTTTAAGACAAGGACTTCCAAACCTATTCCATCCTATTTTAATGCTGACTATTATTAATACATATTGTTTTAAATGTAAAAATCTGGATTCTGTGACAAGAGGCATAATCTGAGGCTGTCCTGCACCAACCATCACATATGATCACCCAAAGCCCAGTGTACTATCTCAAAATATAAGCTGATCCTTGCACTTTTCTTATTAGGCTTATTGTCATTATTGTTGCTACTGTACTTTTTGCATATTCTATAATGGTTTATAGTTTGTTATTAAACATACTACTTCTTGCATATTAATATTGCTACATAACAATTACTATATTCTCCCATTTTATCTGAAGAGATTTTTGTTGTCCTCCCTTTGAATTTTCCATGTACACAATCATATTAGATGCAAGTAATTCATCAATTCAAGGAGGATATGGAGTGAAAATTGGAGACATGGAGGTCTATATTGCTTTACCTAAGAAGCAAAGATAAAAATGAGGAAGGAGGAGGTAAAGGAGAGATGTGGGTAATCTTGGGCAATGTCCTATAATCATGAGCACCAGCCTGACAATGCCTGCTGTTTTGTGTCACTATTGTGAGATAATTTTATCCTCATATTTCAAAACAACTCAGGTCTGGTTTATAAAGCCAGTCTAAAAAAAATATATTGTCAAGTGCCAGATAAAGAACCAATCAAGTTACTATAATCTATTTCTACCTAATTGTCTAGCAAGAAGAAACAGAAGAAAGGAAAGAAATGGGCATCACCTTTGCGCCGTTTGTCAATCAAAAAAAAAAAGAAATGAGTTGATTGTGGTTAGAAAGCTATCACTGAACATGGGAGCTTCGGGTTAGCATTAAACTAGGGACTGTGCAATTATTTCTTGCAAGTCACAAAGATATGCTAATGAGTATCATGGTGAGAAACCTCTATTGCTCGTCATGCGGCTTCAAAGCTAACATTAATCCAGAGGCTGTGTGAATGCTGTTCACTAAACACAAAAGACTTTCTTTCCTTAATTTTTGTCATTTGGCATTTTATATTTGGGACACAGAAACACAGTATGCAGCCATACAACCTATTTTATATCAGGCAGGGGCTGCAAGAGAAATATGCTGAACAATGAGACAAGTAGATTTCAAAGATCTTCCAAACCAATTTTGATATAGGTAACGATTAGAAAGGCAATGCATTGCATGACTCAGACATAATGATAAAAAAGAAATGAATGAAATGCAAATTAATGATTCTAAGATAATTTTCTTCTACCACAAAAACACAGTCTTCTAATTTTCACTCCTTTAAATTGTTAGAATTACAATTAACTGACTATCAAAAACAGGATTCTATCCTCGTTTGTGTATTTTAGTAAAAAGTGAACTAAGATATGGATAGTTTTCATTTTTGAGTGCCATTTGTTATATTCCTCAGTTCAAATATTACCACCTTTATTTCACACTCAAAATATTTTGTTGGATTCTAATTTAGGGTAATTGTAATTTATGGTAATTCTGATTCAAGAAACAATTTAGCTTAATGGGGAGGACAGGAGAAAATCTTCCTTTTAAGAACATGGATCTCTCAAAATCAAAAGAAATTTGAAAGGGAAAAAAGCTTGTGTTGTATATTAATTGCAGGTATATTTTCAGGAGAATTTGATCGGTCTTTGTTCTCATGCCTCTTGTTCATATGACTCAGCATGACCTCACATCTTCCCACGTGAACCTGATTGGCATGATCCATTCTGTGGATTCATCCATCTATGTTTAGAGTTTCACCTATTCCAATCACTTGTGTCAATAAAATAGTACAAAATATTGTAGCTTGCACACTGTGAGTAGGATGGAAAATTTTTTTTAAAGCATTAAAATTGGGGAAAAAAGGATGGATTTTTCTGATACAGCTTATTTTAAAAATTATATTCTACTTTGCAACCAAGTAGCCATCTCTAATTCCCATTTTAGTATAAGCTATTTAAGGACCATAAGTAATCCTACAGTAGGTTCTAATATCAGTTTCTAGGCATTCTTCACTAAGGAACACACAAAAGATTTTAGCTCAACATATCTAAAAATATTTCTCTAATGTATCACTTAATACTTAAGGACACTTATTACAAAGTCCTTAGCCTTCCTACCTGAGAATTCTCAAAGTTCGCTTTATAAAAGAATTATATCTTTAATTCATTATTTTACTTATTTTTAGATATGCAAGGTGTCAATAGTTGCATTCTTATAAACAAACAATATTAATAAAGCCAAAATTTGCAGTCCACATCACAACATTTACCCACATATTTCATTTGAGTCAATGAACTTACAGATTTTTTTTATGCATTTTACATTTATACATGTACATATAGAAGTATGTCTGAGGATACCCATATGATCATTTTATATACATTTATGTTTCTATGATTTTCTTTTATATACAAATTATATGCATTAGAGTTATTCTATATCAGTGCATATTTTTCTGCCTCTCTCTTTTTAACTCTTGTACAGGGTTCTATAGTATGACTACAACATAATCAATCTAGCACTTTCCCTGGGGGTACAAATTGAGATTGCTTTAAGTTTATTAAAAATGTTGCTAAAATGAACATCCTTGTATATGTTTTTGTGATTATTTCTTTGGGAAATATATATATATAAATACACACGTATATATATAGAGAGACAGAGACAGAGTGAGAGAGACAGAAAGAGAGAGAGAAAATTGGAGAATTGTTCACATAAAGATTTTTTTTTTTTAATAAATTTATTTATTTATTTTTGGCTGCGTTGGGTCTTCATTGATGCGCGCGGGCTTTCTCTAGTTGCGGAGAGCGGGGGCCACTCTTTGTTGCGGTGCGCGGGCTTCTCACCGCGGTGGCTTCTCTTGTTGCGGAGCACAGGCTCTAGGCACACGGGCTCAGTAGTTGTGGCACGTGGGCTTCAGTATTTGTGGCTCGTGGGCTCTAGAGCACAGGCTCAGTAGTTGTGGCACACGGGCTTAGTTGCTCCACAGCATGTGGGATCTTCCCGCACCAGGGCTTGAACCCATGTCCCCTGCATTGGCAGGTGGATTCTCAACCACTGTGCCACGAGGGAAGTCCCTCACATAAAGATTTATTTTTAATTTGTCTGTATAATATACCACTAAATTCCAGCAATTGCATGCCACAATGTTTCTATTTCTAACTCAGTAGTCCAATTCCCAGCCAATGATTAACGCTATTATAATGAGGGTTGAGTTTTCATGATGACAAATTTCAGCTGTGCCTATGTAAAAATCGTGATATCATAGCCCATATTTCCCAGACTTAGTAATAGTTACTAAGTATTAGTAACTACACTTAGTAATAGTTATATTTTTCCAACTATTACAATTTGATTGAAGGAGAATTCAGGTTAAAAGAATCACACATTTTGGAGTCTGACAAGTTCCTAACTACTCCCTGGAACTGGGTGAGGATAGTAGTGCATAAATTCACAGCAATGTTGAAATTTTACTATGACAGGGATTCATTGAATTGAATAAAAAGTACTTATTCTGTATCTTCTTTTAGTTTTATCATTTACTTGACAAAATTACATACCAGAGATTAACATTTAAGATGGGGAATACAAAACCCCTTCAAGACTGACTAATGAAATTGGAAGGTGGTTTAATGGCTCGGAAAGATGAGAAAATATATTAATCTTTTATTTTCTGAAATCACAATTTTCTGAGGTGGATAATAAATGTAGTTTTATTTCCTATTTTTAAACTCACATTCTGATAACCTCCTGGTTAACTTTTGTGTGTCTAACAAAGTCTGTCTCTTCCACTTCACATTGAAATCACTAAATTATGATGATTTCTCTAGAATAGTAATTTCTATATGAATAGAGACTGAAAATATTCAATGATAACAGCAAAATCAGTTTTAGTCTGACTTCCATCTTCTCTAGGTCAGGGGTTCAACAGAAAATGTCAGAGAGGATTCCTCAGAAGATTTGTAAAAAGAAATATGCTTGAGCTTTAGAGACAATATAATCTGGATTTGATTACCACTTCTTACAAACTATGTGATCTTGGATAATTTACTCAACCTCTCTGCGCTTCAATTTTCCTTTCTCAAAACAGAGGATGATAATGCTATTATTTTCAAGGAAGACTAAATAAGCTATTTCATCAAGTAGATAGCTTAGCACAGTGCCTGAAATATTGAGCACTAGATATAAATTCACCTTCCTAACATGAGGAATTATACAATAATTCCATTTTTATCTAACTATAATAATTAAAAGCTTTCCTAACCAATTCTTATCCTTTTTAACTTGTAATTTTCCTTGTGACACAAATCAGCTTTATCTGTGCACAATAGTTAGCAAACTCATGCTTAAACTAATTTGAAAACAACCATCTCAGGATGGTGCTTAGGTGATGGTAGGTGTGCAAGGATGAATGAAGCACAAATTACTCATGGAATCATTGTACTTCTTGGGTTCTTTTTGTGTTCTCTATGAGTTTATGTGATATCAAACATTGAAATATATACAACTTAAGCACACCTAGGTGTGTGTTTGTTTTTAACCTACACAGAGGATCCTTTCACTCCTTACACCTTGTATCAGTTGGACAATTGAAGAAGTTAATCTTACACTTAAGTATTTGTTCTGTGGCCTGCAAAATAACATAACTTTTTGAAGTTTTCTTTTTCCATTTTTTTTTTTCCTAGATGAGAAGGATGAGAAGGAATTTTTTTTCCTAGATGAGCAGCTTTGTGTTGCTGCTCCCAAATCTTACTTTCTATCTTTCCTTAAAAATTTGCCTGGACTTCCCTGGTGGCACAGTGGTTAAGAATCTGCCTGCCAATGCAGGGGACACGGGTTCGAGCCCTGGTCCGGGAAGATCCCACATGCCGCGGAGCAACTAAGCCCGTGCACCACAGCTACTGAGCCTGCGTGCCACAACTACTGAAGCCCACGTGCCTAGAGCCCATGCTCCTCAACAAGAGAAGCCACTGCCATGAGAAGCCCACGCACCACAACGAAGAGTAGCCCCCACTTGCTGCAAATAGAGAAAAGCCCATGTGCAGCAATGAAGATACAACACAGCCAAAAATAAATAAATAAATAAATAAATTTAAAAAAATTTGCCTGAAAAAGGATGCTCTTTTATAAATATGGATATGTGTAGATGTTGCTAAACACAAAATTATGTTTTCTCATGATATTCCAGACATATGGAGTATCAATATCAAATTATATAAAATGATTATGTTTTCATTACAGAAACTCACCTGGTATATTGTCTTTGAAATATATATGTGTATATTCACACACACACACACACACACACATACACATTTGCCAAAAAATAATATAAATCCTTTGTGGGGATTTTTTGTTGTCACATGGATGTGTTTGATATCTGCTGAGCTTACCTATTCTCAGATCACTGAGGGAGTCAATACAGATACTGTGAATCAATCTGTGTCTCAGTTGCTGGCAGGTGGAAATGATATCTCTTCTACTTCACTGAACTGTTCACTATGGTTTGAGGACAAATGAAAGAATCAGATTTTCTGTTGGACAATAAACGTTTTCTAAAAACTTGATATGGTCCTTCTTTCGGTATTTGATCTGTACCATATGTAGGTTTTTTGTGATTTTTTTATTACATTTTTCCACCAATTCTTTACCTGCTAACTTTGGTCCACTTTCTATTCTGAGAGTAATTTATTGCTTTTAGAATTATCACTACATTTACTTTTACATTAATTCCCTGTTGCAGATTATTTCTAATTCCTAAACCCTATTCCAGTGTGTTTATGGCTCTAATTTAGTCTGTGTAATAGTCAATGTTCATGTCAGTATTAGACACTTGATTATGTTTTTATTGATATGTCAGAGGTTAATCAACATGCGTGGAGTCATAACAAAGCAGATGTGAATACTGGTATTTAAATGTAGAGCATGTGCATAAATGAGCCTTTTGCGATTCACATGGCAGTTGTGCAGTTAAAATAATCTCAAAGTTATGTATTCTACACTTGTAAAGGACCTAAGTGTATAACTAACTTTATCTATAGTCTGAACCTTATATGATTTTTTTTTGTTAATTCTCTCAACAAGATATTCTTACACCAATTTTTAGATGAGACCACTGTTAAAGATAGTAAGTACCTTCCTAAAATCATAGTTAAAATTTGTCCACATGTCAAGGTTTTGTTGTTGTTGTTGTTTTTTAGTATTTCTCTTACTTTAGTGTCCCTTAATTTAAAAAGTTTAGCCCATCTCTCTTGAAAAGGATATGATTGTAATGCTTGGGCTACTGAAGAGAGGTGGACACATATGAGGCCTAAAATTTAAACTAGTTTCAACTTATTAATTCTGTGATATTACGTTTTTAGTTTTTCAACACTCGTTTCCTTATCTATAAAATGTAGAAGTTATATTAGATGACTTCTAAGTTCCCACTGGGCTCTGAAATTCTAACTCAGATCAACACTGTATAATTTACTCTTTTCTCAAATTATGATTGCCAAGCTCTAAACCAATCTTTACTCTTCAGGAGTGCCAAGATATGTCATGTATTAAGACCTTATTTTATAATCACATTCATGCTCTTATAACATTCTGGTAATCTTTTTACTCTCAAGAAGTCTGAAAAACTATGGATCATTTAGCTAACAGGATTGTCTCTAAACTTTTAGCCACGGTTCCTCAATGTTGGCACAATCGAAATTTTGTGTTGGATAACTATTATGTTGTGGAGGGCTGTCCTTGGCATTTTAGTATGTTTAACACCATAATTGGTGTAACACTAGATAGGAAGAACACTGTTCTTTAATTGTGGCAATCAAATATGCCTTCAGACATTCTTAAATATCCCTCTGGTGATAATCACTGATACACTTATAACAATATCAATAAAATAGTGTATTCCAGCTTTCTTACTGCTTCTGTGTTTTAACAAAAATTTTTTTTCCTTCTTATGGGTAAATTATAAAACTTGGCCTCAGAACAAATATAATTCTCCCTAATTTGTAGCCCCATAGGGAATAATTTATGGTGTCTATAGTCATCAGCTTATAAGCTACCAAAGTTGACTTCATGACAATTGGATATACATCTGTTGAAACTCTGAGGATTATTTATCCTTTATTTATCCTAGGTCCTTCCTAGTCTGGAGTATATCTTAAATTTCTGCACCCAATTAGATCGAATGATGTGGCTCTCTTCTAAAAAAAAAAAAAAAAAACCAAAACCCCAAACCAAAAACCCCTGCTAGTGTGTCTTTACTTTTAGAGAATGAGAATTCTGAAAAATGTGAACTAACAACAGTTTTAAGGTTTGTTTTCTTGATTTTTTCCCTCTTTCCACCTCTTTTTCCTCTCTATATGGGTGTAATGCCTTAAGTATAGACAATTAGCTGAAATCTTGTCTGTTCCCAAGCTCTGTGGCTTTCCATTAAAAGTTTAATGTTATTTAAGAAAGACTTTTATAGCTCATTATAAAAACCCACTGCCTTATGTTACAATTGGGGCTCCCAGGGAGAAACACATTTTTTTGCTATTGTTCCCATTTGTATGACGTATCATGTCTAAGAAATTCATAGCACTTTGCTGTCTTTAAATAAACTGAGCTATGGTTTATGGGGAGAGAGAGAAGAAGGAAAGGAAGAGAAGCACACCAACAGGGGTGGGGGGGATAAAAAGACAGAAAACAGAAAAGCTTCGAGAAAAAACAATTCTTTTGGAATATGGGTAGACTCAGAAACAGACCATTTGGCTAATGTTCTACACTGGGCAAACAAACTGTGAAGGGAATTTTTTCCTACAATTGTTTCATTTGGTTTCTTACATATACATAGAAACAAGGAATACCTGCAATCAGAAAACAATTCCTGCTTTCCAGACTCCATAGCATCTAAGTTTAATCTTATCCCTCTTTTCTTAATAGATGACTAATGCAGTCATTTTCTTTCCTTTTTCCTCCCTTCTTCTTTCCTCCAGTCAGGTTCTAGTGGCAAGTTTCTTCTCACATGTAAGAAGTCTGAGTAGTTTGAAATCAATGCAGATGATGTGGAGAGCCTGACCTTACTCTAATACATAAAAACAAGGCTGGGACGAAAGATTGGGGATGTTTTAGAGATGTCCTCTTCATTCTACCATACATAATACTAAGAAAAAGTCTGACCCAGAAATCACATTTTAGAATTTTGGGTTCCCACTCTCCTTGTGCTCCCAAACTGATTATTTACTGCTCAGGTGACCAGGGGTTTCATAGTGGTTCCCACAGATTATAGGTATTTTTTCTGGGCCTTTGAAATAAACTTTGAACAAATGTACTTTTCATAGTCAGGAGAATAAAAGCAGTGATATCGCCAACAAATGATTGTAAGAAACCGTGTGCCTTTATAATTTAAAATAAGATACTTTGCCATGAGGGTTAGCCCTGAACAGAAAGAGTTGATGCTATAGCAAGATTAATTCTTAGATCTTTTGCTTTTTTACTGACCTAAATTATCAATATACTAGCAAATAGGAGTACTATAGCATATATTGCTTTGGGGTTTTGTATGTTTGTTTGTTTAACATTCAAGTGAAATAAGTCTCCCTTCTAATGTCACCCTTATTGGCACTGTTCCCAGAGAAGGGAACACTCTGTCATGGCAGAGGTGGAATGGAGAAGTCAGGCTTTCCTCTGACAACAACCTGTCATCATAACATGGTGACCTAGCAGGCTACGTCAGAAGAAGAAACCAAACCAACCAAACAAAGAAACAAAAAAATACAGACAACCCAAAATATAATCATACAGTTGTGTGAGAAGAAACATGGAAAGGACTTTCATTCAGGTCCAGAAGGTCCTGTTAAAAATCTGACCCTTCTCGTGGAAATGTAAGCAGGTCATAAGCTGGTATAGCTTGAATTTCCTTGTCTAAAATGATATTCCAGTCCCTACAACCTTAATTATGTGATCCAGTATAATTATAAAATGTTTAAGTGCTATATAATATAGGATGTCATATCATATGTATGTATGTATACATATAATAGAAATATTTTGTAGAGCTCTTTCAAGATGTTTGTTTTTTTTTTTTTTAAATAAATTTATTTATTTATTTATTTTTAGCTGTGTTGGGTCTTCGTTTCTGTGCGAGGGCTTTCTCTAGTTGCGGCGAGCGGGGGCCACTCTTCATTGCGGTGCGCAGGCCTCTCACTATTGCGGCCTCTCTTGTTGCGGAGCACAGGCTCCAGACGCGCAGGCTCAGTAGTTGTGGCTCACGGGCCCAGTTGCTCCGCGGCATGTGGGATCTTCCCAGACCAGGGCTCGAACCCGTGTCCCCTGCACTGGCAGGCAGATTCTCAACCACTGCGCCACCAGGGAAGCCCAAGATGTTTGTATTTTTTTTTTCCGCTTTAAAAATTATTTCTTTTATTATTTATTTATTTATTTATTTATTTTATTGAAATATAGTTGATTTACAATGTTTCAGGTGTAGAGCAAAGTGATTCAGTTATATGTTTGTGTATATATATACATATACTTTTTTTTAACATTTTTTTTTAACATCTTTATTGGAGTATAATTGCTTTACAATGGTGTGTTAGTTTCTGCTTTATAACAAAGTGAATCAGCTATACATATACATATATCCCCATATCTCTTCCCTCTTGCGTCTCCCTCCCTCCCACCTTCCCTATCCCACCCCTCTAGGTGGTCACAAAGCACCGAGCTGATCTCCCTGTGCTATGCGGCTGCTTCCCACTAGCTATCTATTTCACATTTGGTAGTGTATATATGTCAATGCTACTCTCTCACTTCATCTCGGCTTACCCTTCAGATTCTTTTCCATTATAGGTTATTACAAGATATTGAATATAGTTCCCTGTGCTATAGAGTAGGTCCTTGTTGTTTATCTATTTTATATATAGTAGTGTGTATCTTTTAATTCCAAATTCTTAATTTATCCCTCTCCCCCCTTTCCTCTTTGGTAACCATAAGTTTGTTTTCTATGTCTGTGGGTCTATTTCTGTTTTTTAAATAAGTTCATTTGTATCATTTTTTTTTAGATTTCACATGTAAGTGATATCATATGATATTTGGCTTTCCCTGTCTGACTTACTTCACGTATTCACGTAGGATGATAATCTCTAGGCCCATCTATGTTGCTGCGAATGACATTATTTTGTTCTTTTTTATGGCTGAGTAATATTCCAGTGTGTGTGTGTGTGTGTGTGTGTGTGTGTGTACATACCACATCTTTATCCATCCATCTGTTGATAGACATTAAGTTTGCTTCCATGTCTTAACTATTGTAAATAGTGCTGCTGTGAACAGTGGAGTGCATTTATCTTTTTGAGTTAGAGTTTTCTCCAGATATATGCCCAGTAGTGGGATTCCTGAATTATATGGTAAATCTATTTTTAGTTGTTCAAGGAACCTCCATACTGTTCTCCACAGTGGCTGCACCAATTCACATTCCCTAAAAATATTTCTTTTAAGTTCAACATTCTGAATGGACTCTTATGCTGACCTATTTTAACAGTATCAAATTGTTCTAATTGTTCGACATAATGCCAGGTTAGAGATTGAACTGATTTGGGATTAGAAGAGAAGCATTTCAAAATATGCTCAGTACTGCATAAAATCACTGAAAGTGGTTAAAATAATTTCAGAAAACCAAGGTTAATTTGTCCATATTTAAATGAAAAGTAGGGACTGCTTTACTTTTATTTTAATACATTTGTTTGTGTATTTCTAGCATTCATGTCTTAAACCTTTTAATGTATCTTATAAACTAGTTCATCTTACATGCAGTTTGGAAAGGTAGCTTTACTGCTAATGTCTCCAAATTGTTCTGTCTTCACGTTTTGTTTGTATGGTTCTATAACACCTTGGGAAGTAACTTAAGCCTCCTTCTGCTATTGACTTTCTCTTTTGTGATTTTTAAAAGCATTCTTCCAATTTTCCTTTTTTATTTATTCTCTATGAACTTTGAAGTTCAAGTGTCCATTTTTTATTTTTAGAAATGATTTTCGATTCTCTGATTTACTAATGTCTCTATAAAATTAATAAATTAACAAAAGTGACACCTGTTTACAACTCTTTGAGAATGGCAAATCATAGATGAGCTTTGCTTTTCTTTAGTAAAATAATTTGATTTTTAAAATGTCTTTCTCTAGTACTTCAAATAAAAATTTCCTGTTGGAGGTAAAAGGCATATCATGCTAACAAACTCATTGCACTAACTTATTTGATCCTTATAAGAAGACAACTATTATCCTCATCTTACAAATGAGAAGACTCAGGCACAGTGAGAAGTTAAGTATCTTCCCCAAGATCACACTGTTTTTAACTTGGCAAATTCATGATTTCAGTGCGGACAGTCTGACTCCAATACCCATGCTGTTTACTACTATGCTTCTATGCCCAGTAGACAAGTAGCCATTCCACTGTTAACATTTTTGTCCTCTTTCTTATGGGAATACCTCTCTGCAACACTCATTATTTGTGTTTGCCACCTTTCCATAGGAGAAAACACTGTATAATGGAAAGAGATCTGTACTATTAGTCTAAAGAACTGTGGTCATTTCAGAAATTTACCTGCTTTATGATATTGGGCAAAAGCAATTAGTCTGCTTCTGTATCAGTAAATAAAGGTAGACCTTACTTGTCCAACTTCTAATAAATTTGTGAGGAAGAAGAAATTACATTATATCTAGGAAAAGTCCATTTTAAATGTTAAATGCTGTTAATATGATACATTATTAAGTCTCTTCTCTCATCACCTACTCTGAATCTATTCTCATCATATCCCTCAACCCTTCTCTTCATTATGGTAGTTCTATAAAACCATAAAAGCCCACATTGTGTGTTATTATGTGTGTATATACATATATACCACATTTTCCTGGAAGTTACTGTATCAATTTCTTTACCTCCCTATACTTTAGTGCTCGCCAAGCTAATTTCTTCCCCCCACATTCACCCAAAGCAGCTTGTGCTAAAATCACCAGGTGCTTAAGTCCAATAGGAAATTCTAATTTATCATTTATTTCATTTCTTCAGCAGTTTTGAAGATGTTGATCACTTCTCCTTCTGGAATATTCCATTCAGGAGGTTCCTAAAACAAAAACACCTGGAATTCCTCCTTTCTTTCTGACTGCTGCTTTGTCTTTGGCATTCATTTTCCTACTTGTCATTAAATTTCTTCAAGATGAAAGCCTAGACACTCTTATTTTCTCAATCTATTTTAGCATTGTAACTGATGTCAAACACATACAAAACTTCAATTTCACTGTATCTACTAATGGATTACAAAAGTTTTATCAAAAGCCTGACCTTTAGTAAGAGTTTTATACCCATATTTAATGAGCTCCAGAGGCCTATTTAATATTTCATCTTTGAAGTTTCAAGCCAACTCATTTCAATATGCATTTACAATCACAAACATGGTCTTATAGACCTTTCCATCTCATGAGTGGTACAATCAAGTCTGTAGCTGTGCAAAAGATAAATGTAGGCTTTTTTTCTTAATAGTTATTTACTCTCACTCTCTGTATCCAATCCAGTCATCAAGTTCTGTCTACTAGTTTTTTTTTTCTACATATCTCTCAAGTCTAGGAGGAAAACTGTGGGCACTCCTCAATACAAGTCATTTAACTGGTGTTTAGCAATCACCTCATAACCTGTGTCCACTGTTGCCTGCTGTGGTAGATTAGAAACATAGCCACAATAAATGTTTTTTATTCATACCCCCTTGCCATGTAATTTTTCTGTGCTCTCTCATTCTAACTCTGGGTTTCGGCATGTGATTTAATTTGGTTACTTCATGTCAACTGAAAAAACACACAACCTGAGAGCTGTGAGTTCAGTTTTATTGGAGGCTTACTGAGGGCTATAGCCTGGAGACAATCTGTCAGATAGCTCTGAGGAACTGCTCTGAAGATTTGGGGGGTGATCAGTATATATATGATTTTGGTGAAGAGGATACGTGCAATCAAGCACACATCTCTGTAGAAGGTTGCTGATAGTCAAGAGGAGCAGATGTCTCCATTAATGATTTTAATGCTTTTCTAGGTATGAGAAGATGCAAGAAATTGGGTTCATAAAATTTTTTCCTGTAAATATCTAACTATCTGAAGGTCTGTTCTTGCCAGTTTTTCCCAGAGCACAGAGTGCCTCATTCCTGATCTCCACCCTGAACTTTCAAGGTGTGTTGAAGGTCAGTGAACTGCAGCGGCTAGTTACTTCGTTCTTGTAGAACAAGATAGTGAGCACCATTCTTTAGTTGGCATACACAAAGAGAGCCTTGAAGAACACTTGTATAGTCAGGCTTGTCTTTTCTTTATTTTCTTGAGATCCCTGCCATTGACATCATGTGACAAAGCCTTAGCTAGCCTATTGGATGGTGAATCGTGCATAATTCAATCACTGCAGTTAAACCAGCCAACAGACAACCAACCTCTAGAAATAGAGCCATCTAGCTGACTGGCAGATGACTGCACATGCATGAGCAAGCCCAGCTGAGTCCAGTGTAAATTACTGACCCACAGAATTTTGAACTAAATAAATAATGACTGTTTAAGCCATTAAGTTTTTGGTGGTTTCTTGTGCAGCAAAAACTAACTGATGCTTCTCTTCTTAGTATTTTTTCCGTCCTGCATCTACAAATATTTTTTTGTGAAGCAATCAGGTCATGTCATCTCTGTGTAATCTTTGGATAGCTACCAATGACATTTAGAATACAAACTCAACACCACAACAAGGAATAAAAAGGACCAGCCTATTCTGGCTTCTACCAACATCTAAAGTTTAATCTATGATAATCATGATCATGTTTTCCTTTGCTCTCTGTACAAACCACGGTAGTCTTTTTCTTCTTTCATGAAAGTTCCATGCCCTCTACTAACACATGACTTTGCACAGTCTGATTTTTTTTTGCCTAGACTAATATCCCCTCAAACACTTTTTTGTCCATTTAGTCATTATGCATTCTTTGTATTTCAGTTTGATCATCACTTTCACAGGGACTATTACATTAACCTCTCTGACAAGGTCAAATCACACTATTGGTTAAACTTTCTTAAAACATACCTGTCTCTATATATAAACCTGTCTCCTGTTCATGTTGTGACATTACATTTTTTGATTAATGTCTCTGTTTTTTGAGTAGAATGTAAGCTCCAGGAATACAGTGACCTTATCGTTCTCACTTTCTTACTTCCAATGCTTAACATTAGTGTGTAACACATAGTAGACATTCAATAATTGTGGAAAAAATAAATGAGTGAGTCAATTAATGAATTTAGTTGAAATATGTTTAGAATATAATTATTAAATTTGTTGGCTATTAGACTAACAATGATTTAGTCTAGTTTTTAGAAGTAAATGATGTTGATTCTGCATCATGTGAACATATAGATAGCCAAAGTTTAGTATATTTAAGAATCAACTGGGTAATATGTTAAAATGAATATACTTGATCCATAGTTCCAGAAAAGGTGGTAAGGAAATTCTGGGATATGTCCCATGGGACTACATTTTTAGTAATCCCCCAATGACTTAAATGTACAAATTTAATGAAATTTGCTTTGAGAAATACCAACTATTGAATTTTGTTCACTCACTTTAAACACCAGGCTTTTTTATCTATTCCACTAAGAATATTTCTGGTTACCTATTGAAATGTACTCAGAAAATATAAATTGATTTTAATATTGGTCTAAGGAAGCCATAAATGAGAAAATAAATATGAGCTAAAGAACTATAACAACAGAAACAAAAATATCTATTACTCTTCAGCAACAAAGTCTTTTTGATTATTTTCTGTTTGGATTTGTATATCCTATCTCTTCCTTCTTTATCATTGGTATTTGACAGCTAATTGAATACAAAGAGAAGAAAGCCATCTTGTTCTAAGTCACAAAGAATCTACTATTTCTTAAAGAGTATATGTGGATTCATTCTATCTTAGCATTTGAAAGGGATTTTAGGATTTTTTTCTAGTTCACCAGACATATTGTGAGTAAATGTCCCAATGGAATTATTTCTGATCAAGATGGAGCTCTCAGTTGGGAATGATTTAGTCCCTAGTGTCCCCACATTGCAAACTACTCAATCAAAAATGAGAATATTGTTACTACTTTGCTGTTATTGAATATACAGCCTCAGTTACATTCCCTAGTTTAAAGGTCTCTATAACATTGCTTGGGGGATATGGACATAGGTGTCAGTCTTAAATAATAAAGTGGGAAGAGAGAAATCTAATCTACCATTTTTTGGTCTCTGAAGGGAACAACCAGAAAATCAAGATAGTAAGAATTACTGGGTAACTTCCTCCATTTGCTCATTTGACTCTCTCATGTCTTTTTCATTGTGGTGATTTTAAGCAGTATAGCTAAGGGTGGCAGATTAAGAATGAAACGGCCAGGATATAGATAATGAATTAGGGAACAGATGTTTGTAACTTCCACATGTTCTTGAGGAGACATATATATACAGAAGTCAAGGACAAGCAAACATACTATTTTTATTATTATGGTTTATATGGAAAAATTTCTTTTGTCCCAGAATAGTTGTCTTATTCAGTCTGTTTGCTAATTGAATAGGCCTAGCTCTTAATGTTTTACATGCTTCCTGCCCTCCAGCCATCTAGACTCCCTATCCTCTTATAGTTTGGCAAAATGCAACAATAATGATCCCAAACAACTACCACATAGAAAGAGAAATATTTGATATTGATTGCTTTTAACAAAAGAATACTTTTTGTTCAGGAACACACTTGTTATCAAAGATGGGGCCCAGCATATGGTGGCACTAGTAGACACTCAGTATATCTTTTCTTGCCTAGGGGATCCCATTTGATGAGCTGGCATATCTATGCAAGAATTAAGCCAATCAATGGACTGGGTAGCTGGGGGATCTGCTAGTCAAATGAAAAGTCAACTCCTTGGCTTATTTGGAGCCCCTTTTCCAATAAAACTGTCTAAGATCATATAATAATTTCTGTAAAACTAGAAGACTGTATGACAAATAAGTCCAAACACTTGTTAAATTAAAGCAAATATATTGTTACCACAGTAGCCAGCAAGCAAGGATCAAGTAGTATTATCACCTGTTGCCTATACTTTGGGCTATAAAATAGTATTGGTTTACCTGCGTACTGGTTATCATCACAAATGAGAGTGCAAAGTAGAAACATGGAATTAAAAACTTCAAATTAAAAAAAGTACTCATGAGTTTATGCGAAAGTTTGTTCATACCTTCTGCTTGAGAATTTAGACAATTGCCTTGATTATGAAGGGACGTGAAACAGGCTGCCTAGGAATTTTTTTTTTCTTTTTTTTTTTTTAAATTCTTTATTTTATTTATTTATTTTTGGCAGTGTTGGGTCTTCGCTAATGTGCGAGGGCTTTCTCCAGTTGCGGCAAGCGGGGGCCACTCTTCATCGCGGTGCACGGGCCTCTCACTATTGTGGCCTCTCTTGTTGCGGAGCACAGGCTCCAGACGTGCAGGCTCAGCAGTTGTGGCTCACGGGCCTAGTTGCTCTGCGGCATGTGGGATCTTCCCAGACCAGGGCTCGAACCCGTGTCCCCTGCATTGGCAGGCAGATTCTCAACCACTGCGCCACCAGGGAAGCCCCTGCCTAGGAATTTATAATGGCTGATTCCACCTTCTTTGTGTGTATGTGTTTGCACATGTGTGCACATGTCCATGTACAGATGTATGTGCATGTTTGTGTGCATTGCCATATATTGAATTTTTGCAAGGGCCTTGTAAAATATTACAAGTAAAAGTGTCTGCTACTTTCTTATCCTTTTTCTTGAGCTCATAACAACATGATGATGATGAAATATCATTAGTTTCTCCAATAATGTGGAAGATATATATTGTAGGGGGAAACAATTAGCCTTTTTAAAAATTTAAACCCTTAATTGAATCAATTCAGGCTTCTCATTAACATTTATAAATATTATATTTTGAAAATTATTTTCACTCTTAGTTAGCTTGGCAAATGTCATAACCTGGAATCCAGTTTATGATTGTCCCTGGTGTTCTAGAAACAGTGGATTCAGATGTTTAGGAACATATCAGGTTCTTGCTCAGGATTATCCACCACTTGGCCCCTACTCTTTATATTCAGTGGAAAACATATCCCATAAGGCAAGTGGCTTCTTGAGGCTTATACATACGTGCCCACCATCCTTTTATTCAAAATTTCATTTTGACTTGCTGTCAAGAACTATGAAGTGCCTAAACAAGTTAGCTTGCCACAGTTTCATGGATGTTGATAGAGGACTCGAGACTTCTGGGTCAGAGCCTGAGTTCTACAGGACAATATGAGCCAGGCTACATTAGACCTCCACACCCAGTGGGTTATGTTATTATAGAAGAGCCCTGCTCATAGAGAGACTGAATTTTTTATAATTGACAGTAAACATGACTATCATTTGCTTTGGAGGGAGACACTATTTCTATCTTCCAAGACTGTTTGCTATACAAAGATCCTTGAAAAGATAATCTGGAACAAAAGTCCAATTGGCATTTTACTCACAATAAATGAATAAACATGAGAGATCCATGAAAATCATTTTCCAAAATTTATTTTCTTTATTTTCCCCCTCAAAAACATAATTTGAGTTAGTTTCTTATGTGGGAGCTCTTATAATAGAACTTAGGTTAAAAGTTTCTGAATATGAGTGCTAAGAATCCTTTTTACGGATGCCAACTCCATTTTGTTTGTTTGTTTTTGTTTTTGTAATGACAGCTAACTCTATTGGATTGATTTTCAGCTTTTTGTAAGGATATGGAATGTGTCAGAATAAGTCATCCTTAGAAGATGATAATATAAACCCCATGAGGCAAAATACCCTCATTAGTTTTTAAAACTAATTATATCATTTTCTTATTTCTCAATAAAAGACAGTACCAACTTCTTAGAAATCTTGAATAATCTTGTGCTAGATAGAAATATTTTCCAGAGTTATCTATCAATGTGTTTGCATAAATCATTAGACTCTATAACTACTTACTTGGAAATATGAAACCCCCATTGGGAAACAGTATAGCATGCAAAATAATAATTGTTCTGAATTAAATTTTAGTGCTTAAACACTATCTGTATTATTTGATTGGTGCTTTAGGAAAGAAATGGGGCAAGAAGACATTGCTATCATTTGACTTTTATTTAGCAAATATTTATTGACAACCTACTATGGAGTGGGCATTGTACATGAAGCTGATGATAAGAGGCAGATTTATTGGGAAGATAAAGAAGCTTAAGTCTCTAGACCTCTCACCTGATTGGGGTCCCTCACCTCTCTAAGACCTTATCCAAGGCTCTGGGAATTGTTCAGCAATGGATTCATGTCATTTTTGTAAATTTTGGTCATGACATTTTCGTAAATTTTGCAGAAATATGACTGAAATCTTTTTCCATTCTGATTTCCACTCAGTAAAGACTGCTGTCTTTTAACCACTCTGATTTTCTGTCCATTATACTTTTCTTTATGAGTAGCATTGGATTGCCTAGGGATATTTGGGGATCTAACTAAGGAAAAAGTTGAAGTGATACACTGTCATTTCTACACAGTTAAGTTTTTGCTAGGTATCCTTGTACAAGAATAGTTTCCTAGGAAAATTCTCCCAACCTGTATCAATTACCCAGAATTCATGCCACAAAAATGTAGTGCCAGAGGCAATATCTTGATATGAATATATTTGATGGGCAGTGGGAGATAAACATGGTTTTAAATATATGGTGTCAGAAGCTGGTCTGGATGTTTTTCTTTTTTGCATTTTGTGATGTTCTACGAAATGTTTGTATTTATTTTTTTCTATTTTTAAAATTTAAAATATTTGTGTATATTTTTCACTCCTAATTTTATATTTATTATATATAAAATTGAATCTGACCTTACTAGGGACACAATGATGAGCCAAAAAGAGTCATACTTCTTATCAACCTGGAGCTTAGAGTCTTATAGACAACATAGATATTAATAAAATATTCACAAATTGATTTAAAATTCTAGCAAATATAAATGCCCCAGATGAATGGTCCATTGTGCAATGAGCACATGCTTTAAGAGAGCCGGCTTTGTCTGGAGGGTGAGATATGTCTTCCATGCGGAATTACTGCTTGAAAAGAGATCTGAATTAGATACCCATTTGAATTAACAGATGACAGTGGTGTGGGCAAAAAGGTAATTACTTGAGATGAACCAGAGAACATGTATGAAGACCCTTTGGAAAAAGGAAACACACATTTTTTTGCTTATCTTAAATCTTTCAGAAGAATATCCAGTTTTTAAAATTTTCTTACTGACCACTAATTGTGTTGTAGCACACAAGAAAACTGCCAAGGTAGTGAGGCCCATCCTGTTTCCTGTGTAAGTAAAAATACTGGCTAGGATAAACTAATTTCCCTTTCTCTCTCCTCTCTCTTTCTTTCTCTCTTCCTTCCTTTCTTCCTTTCTTTTTTCTTTGTTTCTTTGTTTCTTTCTTATTTTCTCTCTTTCTCTTTCTTTGTGCTTCCTCCCTCTCTCCCTCCCTCCCTTCCTTCCTTCCTCCCTCCCTCCCTCCTTCCCTCCCTCCCTTCCTTCCTTCCTTCCTTCCTTCCTTCCTCTAGTATAGAAAATTGTATTGATTTCAAGGAGAATATTAGCCTGTTTAAGAGTTATTTTCTTTAAGCCCATTATATAAATAAAGTCATACATTTACAAGTTTGTAAGGTCTTTTTGTGGATATGTGTGGATAATGCTTAGTTTTGGCTGGAGACTACATTTTAGTTGAGGTTTAGCTATCCTTAAAATTGATATTTAGTTATTTATTCCCTCTCAATTTCAAAATGTTTTACTGTAATCACTGAATGCTGTCTGTGTTTCCTCCAATGGCTAATTCAACTGTTAAATGTTTTAAACATTTTTGGAAAGACAGTAGTGTAACAGAAAATGGTGGCTGATAGAGATGTCATATAGTTGATGTAGTTCTTGTTGATAATATATTTCTTATTCTATGAAGTTCTCTTTTCTTGTCTTCATCCACAGTTTCCTCAATATTTTTTTCTGTAAAATAAAAAAAAAAAATAGGTGACAATATGTAGAAAGTTTAGTGGATGCTTTTAGTGCCTCATGCAGATCCCTTTCACCAGACAAGTTAATCTATCTGCTGTAAATTGAGCTGCTACTGGCTCAAAATAGCTTTTCTTTTCCTGCAAAATTACCAAAGGAATTGCTCTAGGCCAAAGGTTCTTAACTTTTAGGGGACATCAGAATATTCTGGAAGGAATGTAGAAACACAGATTCCACTTCCAGATCTTGAGTGAAGAATTAGAATTTACATTTCTAATAAGTTCCCTGCATTGCTGGTGGTGTTGGTCAGAAGTACTAGGCTTAAGGAAATTGCTTTCCTGGGTCTCTGCATTCCTGCAAGGGAATGGCCCAAGGGGTGAAAATTTAGGACAATTCTTGGGTGTGATTTTTGCTCAAAAGGCATCCTGGCCTTTGGAGCAGACCAAGAAAAGGCTTTCTCTGGGTCCACAATCTTGCTCAACTCTTTTGCCTTCACTGTATTGCTTTCCAAAAGCACACTCTCCCTATATATCACGTGCTAGAAGACCAGACTCAGGCTCTGTTTCTATGAATTGAACCTAAAAAAGACTAAGAGGATTAATTTTCTTCAAAGTAATTAAACAATTTTTATAATCATTAATTGTCTTGATTCCATGTTAGTATACTTACTTTGATTTGTCAGATTTGTTAAATTGAGACCGGAGTGTAAATCCACCATTGTTTGGGGATCAGTGCTGAGATCTTGGATTAGCAGATGCTCAGACTTGTTACCAAAAAAAATCAGACTTGAGCCAGAAAAAACCCTCTGTTCTTGGACTTTATTTCCTTCCTACCTATCCCCTTCTCTTCCCACCTAGGGCTGAAAAAAAGGTAAGTTCTATTGACTGATCTTGCAAGTAAGACAAACTAAAGCTCATATTTTCAAAGTTAATCATCTTGAATAATGAAGATATGATAAATAGAATACATATTTGTATACTTGATGTTGAATATACCTTCAAGCAGTACATCTAAGAATATAAAAATATAGAGTAATTAATAGAGAAAAGAAAAAGTATCTTATTTAGGTTAGTCTACCTGCATTATAATACTGTGCAAATTATGTACTCTGGGCCAATTTTTATATTTTCTTTTTTGATTTTCAAATATTTACATATTTTATGTAATTTGTTTTTATTCTGGTAATTTTTTGGAAGAAGTAGTATCACACTATTTAACAGATAAGCATTTAGGCTTAATTTAAATAAATTAGCATGGAGTGAGGTCCTCTTGTTCTTGTTGTCAGTCAGCTTCTCCAGGAAAGTGGAAGGAATCATTTTGAGAGATCAATGAGAAATTTCTATTAAATAACTTTAATAAGCATAAGGCTTAGTGAATTATAGGAGAGAAGGAATTGCTTGTGATGTGGTTACATTCCTATCCACTATCATACATACTAGTGGCTTTCACAGCTCTAAAGGAACAGGAAATACATACACACACACATGCGCAGACACACACACACACATACACACACATCCCTGTTTTATGTGGTTATATGGCCATATGAGTTACAGATTAAGAAATGCATGTTGTAAAATAGAGTATTTTATGATTACATAAAGAGTAGATTATGTTGCTAAATTTAATTCACAGTACCATAAAGGGAAAATATTCAGAGGAAATATGCATTTAAGTATAATATTGCTACAGAACTGATGAGGAAGTATTTAGAGGTGGCAAAAACTGTTAGTTATCAATGACTTATTAATTATAGACATTGATCTATTATTTGCTCATATAGGATTCTAATTTAGCAGGATTTTAATTTAGTTTAAGTTAAACATCTCAGTGCAACAAGTGAAAAAACTCAAATGGCTTATAGAAAGGAGAAGCAATCTGTTCACCAAATATGACAGCAATAGCAGAGGGGTTGTGCATGGTTATATTGAGTTTAAATTCTGCATTTGCAAAGGAAGCTGAGTTTTGTTTTTTACTTAACTGCAAACATTACTCCATACATTTTGAATAAAAAAAGAGAGCAGAGACTATTATGATTTGTGTCAGTAAACTAATTTTTTTTAAATTTATTTATTATTTATTTATTATTTATTTTTGGCTGTGTTGGGTCTTCGTTTCTGTGCGAGGGCTTTCTCTAGTTGCGGCAAGCGGGGGCCACTCTTCATCACGGTGCGTGGGCCTCTCACTATTGCGGCCTCTCTTGTTGCGGAGCACAGGCTCCAGACGCGCAGGCTCAGTAGTTGTGGCCCACGGGCCTAGTTGCTCCGCGGCATGTGGGATCTTCCCAAACCAGGCCTTGAACCCGTGTCCCCTGCATTGGCAGGCAGATTCTCAACCACTGCACCACCAGGAAAGCCCAGTAAACTAATTTTTTAAGATTTTATTCTTTGAAGGAAATGGGGAATGTTTTCTCTTAGTTTTCTTACTCTCAAATCAGCTTTTTAACCTCTGAGATCAGCCTATGAAATTTCAGATACCAGTTCTAACACATATTAACTCTTCAAATATGACTCTGTTACTTTTCTTTACAATGTCTTGGTTTTCTAGACTGTGAAATAGGAAAGAGATTACTGACCTCATAATTGCCATGATAATTAACTAAATTTATATCTTCAGAGAATGTTGAACAGTGAGTACCTGTCACATAGCTCAGCAGATGTGCACGTGTTTGTTATTATTGCCCCTAAGTACCCATATTCCAGGTCTTTTTATTTTTTTGTCTTTTAAATGTCATCAGAAGCACTTATTTCAAATTTAAATACATTTGCTTTTTGAGAGATAAAACCTCTAACTCTTACCAAAATTGTCAAACAAAACCACATTTCATCTTGTCACTTATAACACAGTTTAAAAAAAGAAATACAAAAATGTATTTAGGATTTAAAATTACTATACTAGTGTTTTAGACTAAATAAGAGATTGGAAGTACTTTTATAAACCATAAGTCCAATAAAATTTATGGTGACATTATTCTTGTCTACGCTTCTACCCTTCACTCTAATAGTCGTTTTAATAGTGGAAATTTTCATAAGTATATATGAAACTTTTGTTAATTTCATAAATTAATTCATTAATAGTAGTAGGTTTATTTTCCATCCAATGTGAACAAAATTGTTTGTGTGTCTACTACATAAACAAAATAGAGCCCTCAGTCTTAGGTCTTAGAGCTAAAATTCTGGTGAGGAGAATACAGACAATAAAACCACTAACAAATAAAATTTTAGTTGTTGCTATGTACTATAAAATAAAAGAGATGAGCAATGTAATAAAGAATAACATGGGGAAAGAGGTATATGGAGGAATTGCTTTAGCAATGGTGATTGGATAAGGCCTCTCTGGAGACCTGAAAGAAGAGAAGAAGCCAAGGTTGTGAAGATCTAGTAGTAAAAGGACAATGCAAAATGAAAAAATCACAGGATAAAATACCTGAGAATGTTTAAGGGATACACTAAAGGCCAGTGGGAATGAAATGTAATGACTAAGTGGAAGAAAGGAGAGAAAACAGACCAGAGATTCAGGCATCAGTCAGAACACGTAGTAGCTTGCAGAACAGAATATAAGTTGATATATTTATTCTGGTTGCAGTGGGAAGCCACTGGAGAGTTCTAAGAGGAGTGTGTTCTGAGATTTATGCTATCCAGAGCTACAAACAGCAGAATATCAGAAATCCTATGAGAGCCCAGCCTGTAATATATTTATCATTTTAATGGGCACTAATCATATTTTGATGATATTATACATTCGGAAGTTATCTTGTAAATCATTGGGTTTTTATATCACTAACAACATTTGGACTCAGAGGTACAGGTGTAGGGAATAAAACTTTGGTAGAAGAATCACCCTGCACATCTCTAATCAGCCACTGTTCATAATTAGCAAAGCAACTATTCACATAGATATCTTCATGTTGCTTCTCTCTCTAGGCTTGCCAGCCTCAGTGGAAGCTTGTTGCATTTACTGAGTAGTAAATTAACATCACAGTGCTTCAAGCAACAACATGTTTTTTTAAATTTCTGTTACAGTTTCAGCCTGTCTGCCTTCCGTGCTGCAATCCTCTGACAATGGAGCCAACTTACAAACTGAATGCTGAGATAGTTTTGTCAGCTTGGCAAATCATTTTATTTTTCTTCCCTTGTTTAGTAGAAATAACAAGATGATTCTCTTTTAGTATAAAACTTTTAAAAATGAATAGCAGAAATTGTACAGAAACTTAATCCTAGAACATTTTATATAAGCAATACTAGATCATCTCCTTTCACAACAAGAAAAGCCATTACTACTTCAAATGCTCTAATTCCTTTAAAGTTTCATGGAATGTACCTTCTGAGAAACATCAATTACAGTAGAAATCAATCATAAAGGGGCCTATTTGATAAGCTTTAACTGTATAACAACACTCACACACTTTCACTGATACTATACAGAGGAAGAAATTGCCATTATAAAAGAAGTGAATGTTCTTAATCCAAGTATCATCCAGAGTCATTTACAGAATAGGGAAAATGACTGGGAAGTTGACTGTTTTGAGCTAATTGAATATAGCAAAATAAAGGGGGAGCATTAAAATATATTAAAAAATAGTGAGGTAAATTAAAAATAGGAACAAAGAAATATTTGAACTTTGAGACCAAACGGGGAGATCTATAATTTAAAAATGGGTATCTAGTAATATTAAATCATGCAAAGAGAATCTGGCAAAAGTAGAAGGTAAGGGAGGGAACAATAGGTCCTCTGTTCCTCTTATATTGGGAGAAGAGTGGAGCAAAATTCCCTAAAGATATTTTCCCTTTAATAATTATAAATATGATTTTTTTGTTACAAATTCACTTTGTAATCAAAGAAAGAGCAATATTTTTAGATGTCCTCAATCACACACAGAGATAAAAAGTCAGTCATGACATACTACTTCAATAGGTGTATCTCAAGAATAATTAACTTCTGCTTATTTTCTGGTATTAATTCATTTCTGTGTACAGGGACCTAAAACAACAATCCATACTTTATTTTATATATTTCTAGAATGCAGAAAAGAATGTCTGCCTTTCTGGCATATTTAGAATCAAGAAAAAATGATGTTTCTATAAACCATGCTAAACATATAAACTATAAACTGTATTGTTAACTCAAAATAATGACAAGTGATTAAATGCAACTAGGTTTCAGCTTACAAGTGCATGTGACTATTGAATTATAAAAAATAATAGGATTCTGGGTTTCTTTTGTGTGTTCAGGTATATTTATCGTATTAACTTCACAAAAGAATTGTAGGAAAGTGAGTGACTTTCAGCCCACATTTTGGCTTTCATACTAGATTTCAAAGTTTTAAAATGTTGCACCTTTTATTGGCTTGATGATATTTCACTTATGGGACAAGGCTATAGGAAGAACTTTACTTTTCTTAGGCCAAGTTTTTGTATGGAAATCAAACTCAATATGATGTATTAAGTATCTTTCCTTGGGAATGAAACATGTGGATTGGTCCTCTATTTGTTCAGGTAGGAGGAAAGCCATGGAAACTATAATACCATAAAATCTATGAGAGTAGGAAATGTCCTAACACTGAGACTTTCTCATGTTATTCATTCAATACAATCTACTGAACTGAATTTTAGGAAAAATAAAAGTTTATGCCTGGAAGGTTTGTTACTTAATGCCTACCATTACACAAATATCTGTTCCTACACAGTTGCACATGAGAGAATAATCTTGAAAAACAAAACTAACGTATAGCTTTGTGCAAAATGCATGTGAGTGAGCTCTTATTGAAATGTATTTTTGGGGTAGAAATTGGTTCTAGGGTTATATAGGAACTATACTTTGAATAAACTGTTTTTAATAAAGAAAGCAAATGAAAGCATGCATATACTTACAGTCAGTGTCATTTGATTAAACATAGCATTGCTTCTTTAACATTTTTCTCTCATCCATGTTTTTATCATTGCTCTTCTACATAGTAACACTGGAGATTTTATATTAATGCATGTTATATGTATATATAACATGATTTGAGATAATCTTGAATTGGTACAATGTTAATAATGTATCCTGAAAATTGGCCATTTTGCCTGTCCTTAAAAAAACAAATTAAAATGATGGTGTCACTTGTATCAACATTTAGTAATTGGCTTTTTATTTTCATCTTTAATAGGTTGAAAACTCTTAAAAAAGAAAAATATAATGTGCATTATTTTTTCTAATTACACACAGATTTCTTAAGATTGAGATTTAAGTAGCATTACATCACTGACAAATATAACTTTAGAAATGTCTAGTGCTTTCAATTATTTGCTAAGTTTATGTATTTTAGTTTTACACTTTTCCAGTGTATCTAGGTCATTCCACATTATATATAATTTTCTAAACTGTGAAATATATTAGCATTTTCTATTCGGTGTATCTGAAACATTTTAATGTAATAAGATAAAAAATTTATCTTAAATCTGGTGCCATAAACTTGTGTATGTCAATTTCCACTACTAGCAGTATGGGGGACAAGACTCCCTGATGATCTCTTGAATTTAACACAGCTAAGCTATGAATAAGAACAATATGCTATAAAATGAACAAGACAATTGGAAAATATTAAACAGGACTGCTTAAAATAAATGCAATAAAAATTGGAAATAAATCACAATGAATTAGTGATTTGATCAAATTGTAGAGGGAATTTGGAGACTAAATTAAATTATAAAATTAAATTAAATTATTAAATGTGTAGGTAATTCTCAGTAATAATTTACTGTTAAAATAACAGTGGTAGTCATGTGTTATTCTAAGTCACTAGTGGACCCTTGACTTACATATATCTCAGTTAGGAAAAAAATACTATCTTCCATAACTGTTAAACAAATTTGAAATGCTAGTAAATGATTGAGTTTCATAAAAAATCTACATGCTTAGTTATTAGTTTTTCAAAGAATTTATGTGACAGTAAAAATTATATATTGGTTATTTTGTCCTTGTTAACATTCAACTAAAAGATTATTTAAGTTGATGTTATTTACCATTTGCCATTATTCATATTTCTTAAGTTTGTGGGTTCTTAAAAATATGATGTTATAGTTCCAGTTCACCAAATGAACAGATCACTTTAAAATTATTCATTAAAGCATAAAATGTGTTAATATTATCCATAATCATAGTTTTAAAATATTACACAGAAAAGTATAGAAGCAAATAATAAACTGAACTCAGGAAATACAGAATGTAAATCTTTACATTCTGGTATAAGGAAATATGTGAAACAAATATTTCTACACAAGCAATTCAAAAATTGTAAAAAGAGAAAACAATGTATTTTAAAGTTTTATGCATTAGACCAGCTATCTAGTCACAGTTTCTTTCCTATTTACCTGTATATTATACAGTGTTGTCAATACTCATTAAGGTTTCACATCATTTTTGTAGAGAACAAAGTTATGGACACCAAGGGGGGGAAAGGAAGGTGGGATGAATTGCGAGATTGGGACTAACATATATACACTAATATGTATAAAATAGTTAACTAGGGCTTCCCTGGTGGCGCAGTGGTTGAGAATCTGCCTGCCAATGCAGGGGACATGGGTTCAAGCCCTGGTCTGGGAAGATCCCACATGCCGTGGAGTAACTAGGCCCGTGAGCCACAATTACTGAGCCTGTGGGTCTGGAGCCTGTGCTCCGCAACAGGAGAGGCCGCAATAGTGAGAGGCCCACGCACCGTGATGAAGAGTGGCCCCCACTTGCTGCAACTAGAGAAAGCCCTCGCACAGAAACGGAGACCTAACACAGCCATAAATTAAAAAAAAAAAAAAAAAAAATAGTTAACTAATGAGAACCTGCTGTATAGCACAGGGAACTCCACTTCGCTGTACAGTAGAAATTAACACAACATTGTAAAACAACTATAGCCCAATTAAAAAAACAAAAAAAGGTTACACATCATTTTAGAACAAATCACAGAGATCATTGTTATAATTATTGTTTGTTGTTTGTGTTTTATTGAATAATCATGAAATGTTTTCCAGCACACAATTGGTAAATTTTTGTCACTAATGGCAGGCAAGAGCCCAAAATTAAAGAAGTATCATTCAGCCTACTAACATGGCATAATTTGCTAGGAGAGAAAAAAAAATGAACTACTGGAAAAACATTATTTAATAGTACAGTTATATCAACAGCACCAAGTCAGTACCCTGACTGCCAAGGGAAAAGTACTCACATGCATTTTGGTACTAAGGGAAGATGTACAGTATTTACTTATTGCACTGATAATACAAAAAAAAAAAAAGTCCATTTCAGTTATTTTATGTGACCTGTTATATTGTGTGGTAAGGGATAATTTTAATATCCTGTATAGAAAGAACCTATAATTTCCCAGATAAAAATAGTTCTTTTTTAACATTGAGGATAAGATATTCAGCTGTTTTAAAGCACAAACTCTGATAGTAGTAATTTGAAAAGTAAGAGCTTGAGTCATTCTTTCTTTTTAAAAAACTGTTACTGTGGTTTCTATGCTTAGAAGGTGATGCTTTACATTCTCTGCTGAGCCTCCTTCTACCAAGCCCAAGGGTTATGCCAGGGCTCTAATATACCATTTTGCCAGGCTCATGGCGCTGTCCTAATTGGATTTTAATTTTCTAGTAACCTGCAGCAGTACACTGAGTTCAGTTCATTACAGTCCTGAATAGAGATGCAGACAAAATATTCCCCATGGTTGGCCTTGAAAAGCTGCTTCTTCTCCTTCTTCCTCTTCTCCTCTCCTTCTTCTTCTCCTTCTTCTTTTCCTTCTCCTCCTCCTCCTTCTTATTCCTCTTTCTTTAATTTTTAAAAGTTGCAGAAGATTCAAAGAAATGTACAGGGAAGACCTGTTCAGCCATCACCCCACCTCCACCAGTGTTGACATCTTACATGACTGTAGTAAAATACCAAATCCAGGAAGTTGCCATTACCAAAATCCACAGAGAAGATGCTTCATTTTATAAGATGAAACTAGAACATTCTCTAACACCATATACAAAAATAAACTCAAAATTGATTGAAGACCTAAATGAAAGACTGGACACTATAAATCTTCTAGAGGAAAAATATAGGCAGAACATTCTTTGACATAAAATGCAGCAATACTTTTTCGGATCTGTCTCCTAAAGTAAAGGAAATAAAAACAAAAAATAAACAAATGAGACAATATTAAACTTAAAAGCTTTTGTCCAGCAAAGGAAACCATTGAGGAAATGAAAATACAATCTACTGAATGGGAGAAAATATTTGCAAATGATATGACCTAAAAGCGGTTAATATTCAAAATATATAAACAGCTCATACAACTCAACATCAAAAAAAACAAACAACTGATTAAAAAATTGGCAGAAAAACTGAATAGACATTTTCTATGCAAATGGACAACAGACATGTGAAAAAATGCTCAATGTCAGTAATCATCAGGGAAATACAAGTCAAAACCACAATGAGATATCTGTCAGAATGGCTATCATCAAAATGAACACAAATAACAAATGGTGAGGATGTGAAGAAAAGGGAACCTTTGTACACTGTTGGGAACCCCTGTACACTGTGGAAAACAGTGTGCAGGTTTCTCAAAGCACTAAAAATAGAACTACCATATGACCCAGCTATTCCACTCCTGGGTATATATTCAAAAGAAACAAAAACACTAATTCAAAAAGATACATGCACCCCAATGTTCATAACGGCATTATTTACAATTGCCAAGATATAGAAGCATCCTCAGTGTCCATCAACAGATGAATAAAGAAGATGGTATATATATACAATGGAATACTACTCAGCCATTAAAAAAAATAAAATTTTTGTCACTTGCAGCAAAGTGGATGGACTTGGAGGGCATTATGCTGAGTGAAATAAATCAGACAGAGAAAGACAAATACTGTATGATATTGCTTATATGTAGAATCTAAAAAATACAATGATCTAACAGATATAACGAAAAAGAAGCAGACTGACAGAGAGAACAAACTAGTGGTTACCAGTGGGGAGAGGTGGGGGAGGGCAATAGATGAGTGGGGGAGTGGGAGGCATAAACTTTTGGGAGTAAGATCGGCTCAAGGATGTATTGTACAACATGGGAAATAGAGCCAATATTTTGTAATAACTGTAAATGGAAAGTAACCTTTAAAATACTTTAAAAATAGTCAATAAAAAGGGATAAAAAATAAAAAAAAAATAGGACTGCAAATAAGCTAAGCTTGTTACAGGCATAAACAAAGAGCTGTATCAGTACAGAGGAGGTACCTAACCCAGCTTGAGAGGAATTACAAAGAGAGTGTTGTTGGAGAGGAGGTAACACTAAGACTTAATCTTAGAAGATGAGGAAGCCTTGGGCAGGCAAAAAGACTAGATGAGTGTGTGAGTGTGTGTGTGTTGGGGGGGTGGCAGAAGGCAGATCAAAGCAAAAGGAGAGCTCTATAAAGGCAAAGGATCATCGCCTTTTGCCTCTAAAAAGAAGAAATTTCTCTCAATTAATAGAAAGTGCAGGACATTTAAAATGAGCTCTTTAGCTCTTGAATATCAAAGTAACACTAAGGTATCAGCAACTCTTAGCTGAGTGAGAAATTTGCTAATAGAACCCCTGCAATAGTGGGAAGGGATAAAAGAGCTTGATAAGTATAAAAGCACCATGTGAATACAATAGTTTATTATTATTACTACCATATTGCCAAACACCACCATCCCAGCCCGGAGGCGTCTTCTACAACTCATTCTTTCTTTTTTTAGATAATATATTTGTGATGAATTATTGGGTATATAAAAAAAATTCTAAATATGCCACAGGAATGAGGAGACTCTTTTCACTGTTTAAATATAAATAAAGATTGATTAAAGCTTCATTAGGCTCTGACTTTCAAATTGAAATCCTCAACACTTAATTTGAATCTAACATACACGTTGTGTTAGCATATTACATAAGATTGTTAAAGATTTTCAAGAATAAATATCTCCTTATTTTCTGAGTCCATGTCAAATATTCCGATTCATATGGTAAGGCCACCAAGCACTTGCTACCACTTCCCAACCTCTAGCTGTGTGTTGCTTTAAATAATTATAAATAGAGAAAGAAAAAATAAAGATAATTGGATAAAGAATCTGAACTAAAGTTCAATGTCAATCACCAAGACTCAAAGAGATCCCTTAGTGTTCATTGGGTAAACCATATAATCCCTCTCAAAGATCTGAAATCATTAGTTTTAATATTATGTTTATTGTCATATTAACAGAAATTATTGTATCCATTTTACTTGAAAACTATTCTTCTATCACTAAAATTCACCTACAGTGAAATTGAACTCCAATTCCATATTGAGAAACACCGTATTGGCCTCAGCTACAAAATTTTGAGAAACCTGATCTAACTGAACTGTTGAAAATGGGAAAATATAAATTTGGTGTATAGCATAGTATATTATTAAAAGTGGAACATTTTGATTAATATATTTTCCCTCCCATGACCATCTCATTAGACTTTATCATTGAGGTTAATTTTCTGCTCCAAATCTAGCTGTTACTTTGTGTATAATATGCCTACATACATATATAGAACACTAAAGGGGTAATTAACTTTCCCAGCTAAAGTTTAACTCACATAATGACTAAGGTACAGAATTTCCCAGAAATTTTATTCTTTGCCTGTATCTTTAAAACATACAACTTTATTGAAAATATAAAGGGATTTTAACTGATCTTCTTAATGCACAGTGATGTCAGTGTTCTGGTGAAATAAATATACTTAGTGACTCAATATAATTCTTTGATGTGGAAAATAAACCTTTGGAAAAGTGGGACAGAGTAGACATAAACATATTATCATTTACTATAATAGGTTTACTATATTATGTTGTATGACAATGGCCATGCTTAATTAGCTAAATCTAATGTATGAATTTCTAGAAAAAATTACCAAGGGCAATTTTGCTCATATCTATGTTATATTTAGACAAGTCAATTTGTTATTATTCAATAAAGTATATCTATCTTAAATTAACTATATCATGCCCTAAAGAATTCTTTCTTAGAGTTCCAGGAAATAGTACATTCTACTTAGAAGAAAATAATAATAACAATAATAATAAAAAATCAAATCAAATCAAATGTGTTTAAATATTGCCTTTCCAATTTCCTCAGTTTTCTCATTTGTAAAATCAAAATAACAATTGTACATATCTCATATAATTTCACAATGTTTAAATATAATAATAAATGCAAATAAGGTAAAACTATATATGGGGCATTTGTGGATATTCTATATTTAGCCAATAGCATTTCAGTATTCTAAGTATATGTTTTTTACTATGTATAGATCAATATTTTAAAAGATGTATTGATAAAAATTATTGCAGTTTGCAAGAGGATAAGTATATTAATGTCAAAGTAAAAAAGTAGTCAAAGTAGTTCTTTCATTCAATATTTTCCCAATCTGTCTATATACACTTCTTTGTATATATAAAATTTCTGTATATTTTATTCCATCTATTTATTTTGTTAATAGTAATAGTAATGGACATATTATGGATAAAGTATTTTTAATTAATAAGCTTTGAGAAATAGAGGGTCATATGAGATGGCCATTTCCACACTAAGAATGAAATAACTCAAACTACAAAATTATGATTTTGCAAAATTTATTATAAAATTAATGTCTCTCTTTCACATATACACACAAACACAAATGAAAACAAATACATTCCAGACAACCTCAGGTTCTATTTGGGAGAGAACAGAGTCACAACTTATCCCTAGTAGAGGTCCTCAGGAGGAGGAAACCATTAAAGAAGTGGAAGAGACACTACTTGAATTTTAGCACCCATTTAATAGTGGTATGTGGGCTGGTGTGACAGAATAGAATTCAGAACATCCCACAAAAAGTAAATTGCATCTACATGTTCTCCTTGACTTGTTGTTCTTCATTATTCATAGTGGTGGTGAAGGAGACAGGAGTACTGAGAGAAATCCCTCAATAGCTCTCTAAATCTTCAGTTATAAAAAGACTCTAGTCATTCAGGGTAAGGGGACAAAGAGAAACATCTCAGGCACTCTAGGCTTTCACCTTCAAAATACTGAGCGGTTGGCAAGTGAACTAAGAGACATGCTCCTAGAGAATGTTGTACACCTTAAACTCGTACAATATTATGTGTCGATAATATCTCAATAAAACTGGGAGAGAAAAAGAACCCCACACAGCATAGAGCTGGAGCCCTACAGAAGCTAGGAAGGGGTAACTAGATTGGAAGAGATTTACTGAGACACAGAAAAGAGAGGGCAGAGCTAGAGTTCAAAGACTTCCACAGAAAGCCAAAAACCTGACAGTGAAGCTATAAAGAAGCATGAGATTTTCCACATGTTTGAAAAATAGAAGTTTAATTGTGAAACAAGGAAGATCTTTGGTATCTCCTCTGTGTTCAGATCTCTGGTCCGGATTCCATCCTCAAAATGTTTAAAAAACAGCTGTGATCTGAACCACATTAAGCCTGAAACAAAACTCAGACCCAGAATAAGTATAGGTTAGATTGACTCAGCCCCATTGTTTTGGGACAACAAGAAAGAGATCTGCTCTTTTCTTGATATTAACATTATTTACTTAAGTCTCCATCATTATTTTATATAAAACTTTCAGTACAAAATCAAATATTATAAAATACATTTAAAAAATCAAGAAAATATGACCCAAGGTCAAGAGAGAAAATGGTCAATAGAAGCAGTCTCAGAAATGATCCAAATATTAGAATTATCAGACAGGGACTTTCAAATAATTTTGTATGAATAATCAAATTATGTATTTGAAAAAGTGCAAAAAAATGTGTGAAGAGATGCAAATTTTCAGCAGAGGTATGGACACTATAAAAATGAACTGAATGGAGTGCTAGAAATTTTTTAATGTAATATCATATAGGAAGAAATCATTTGAAAGGCTTAAATTCAGATTAGACTAACTGAAGAAAAGATGAGAGGCCTTGAATATGAAATAGAAAAATAGGACAAAATAGTCAGAAAGCAATCCAGAGAGTCTGAGATCCTTGGGATAATAACAAACAGTTTAGCATACTACAATTTAAGTCCCAGAAGGAGAAAAGAAAAATATGGAGAAAACGGCTGAGAACTGTCCAGAACTGATGAAGGATGAAAACAGATCTAACAAATTCAATGACTTCCAAGCAGGGTTAATAAAGAGAGAATACACCTAGTCACATTATACTCTAAGTAGTGAAAACTGAAAAGAAAGGGCAGATGTTAAATGGTGCCAAAGAAAACAAATTGTATCATAGGAACAAAATACGAATATTGCTGATTTTCTATTAAAATAAAGTGAAAAAGAAGATAATGAAATGACAATACTAAATGGTTGACTCAAAATAAGTAAATGATTTAAAAACCTGTAAAATTTAAAAAAAATCACAACAGTATCAAATTACTAAATTCTCAAAAACATTACTAGGGTAAGTAAAGAATAACTAAACAAATGGAGAAATATATTAGATTCATGGATTGGAAGATTCCACATTTTTCAGATGTAGTTTTCCCTAAGTTGATTATGGATTCTTTGCCATTCCAGCCAATTTATTGAAAAAATAGATAAGCTGATTCTAAAATTAACATAATGTGTCTAGAAAAGCCAAAAGGGTCTTGCAAAACAAAAACAAGTTGGAAGACATATACTACCTGATTTCAATAATTACTGTAAAGCTACAGCCATCAAAACATCATATTTGCATAAGGATAGACAAATCAATCAATTGAACAGAATAAAGTTTCAAAATAGACCAACATTTTTATGGCCAATTGATTTTCAGTTAAGGTCCCAAGTCAATACAACAGAGAAAAGAAAGTCTTTTTAACAAAAATTACTGGAAAATTAGATAACAATATGGAAATAAAATAACTTCAACCACTGTCTCATTCCCTATACAAAATTAATTTGAGGTAGAGTATAGATGGAACCATAGCACCCAGATCCATAAATATCTAGAAAAACAGATTTTTAAAAATCTATGGGAACTTAGCATAGGAAAAGATTTCTTAAACTAGATGCCAAAAGCATGTACTATACAAGGAAAAAATGATAAATTGGACTTTATCAAAATTAAAAATGTTTGCTCCTTAAAAATCACCATTAAACGTTGAGTTGGCAGACCACAATTTGGAAAAAGAATGTATATGACAAAGAATGTGTCTCTAGAGTATGTATAAAGAACTTGTACAAATAAATAATAAATAAAAAACAATCCATTAAACATGGCCAAAACTTTAATGGACACCTCAAATAAAAGGCACCAAAATTATTATTTTTCAGAAAAATCCCAGTTAAAACACTAAAAATATACTGCCTTATACCAAACAGAGTGGCTAAATTTTCAAATATATATATTGACAACGCCAAATATTGGTATGGATGTGAAGTAACTGGAACTCTCATATAGTGTTTGTAGGTATGTAAACTGGTGTAACCTCTTTGGAATAGTGTTTGGCAGTTTCTAATGAAGTTAAAAATGTATCAACCCTGTGGCTGAGGAATTATATTACTAGATATTCACCGCTACCACCACCAATAAAAATGTATGTCCACAAAAAGACTCATACAAGAACCTTAATAGCAACCTTACTCATAGTAACCAAAACTGGAAACGACTGACATGTCTATCAACAAGAGAATAGATAAAAATATTGTGGCCTATTCATACAATGTAACACTACTCAGTACTAACAAAATAATAATAATGAACTCCCAATACATGCAATAGCAACACAATTGAATCTCAGAAACTTTATGTTGAGTGAAAGTAGCCAGACACATAAAAGTATGTATTAAGTAATTCTATTTATAAAATATAAGAAGAGCCAAAATCCATCCATAGCATTAGAAATGAGAGTATAATTTGGGGCAGGGACAGAAAATTTGTAGGAAAAATACATGAAGGAATTTTTGGGGTGATGGAAATTTTTGCATCTTGCTTTGGGTGTTGGTTGTATAGCTATGTAAAATTGGCAAAACCCTTTAACTGAATTCTTGTTTCTGTGTTATTTTATTTTATGACAATGACACATCCATAAAAAAATATATACAGATCATATTTGGAAATTATACCATGTTAAAGTATATAATGTTTTAAATATACTTTATATAATATCATCAATCTTATGATTTCTTTCTTATATAAACAGTTTCCTCAACCAGGAGAGAAATTTTTTTCTAAGTCTCATGGATACACTAATATTTTAAATTTAACTTACTCTTTTCTATTTTTAATTGTTGTAAGAAACAGGAGAGACATGAGTAACTGAAAACTGATGAATTCTTATCACTGTTAAAAGAGAATAGTAGCGTAAAATGGTAAAGTGGTTTCTTCATATTTAAGCAATTTTTCCCCTTTTGATTGCTTTTGTTTTAATATTTTAATAATAAATGTATCAATATTTTACATTAGTTGTTTTGTACAAGCTATTTAGCCATATATTTATGATTAAATTATTCTAAACTTTAATGTAAGAAATTTCTAAGGTAAACAGATTACCTTAAGGGAAAACACTTATTTGTTCATTACACACACAACTATTGATCACCAGTACTTGCTAGGCCCTTGGGAAAGTCATATCATGACAGGATGAAAGAAAGGAAATAAAAAAATATTAAGAGATAAAGTGTTTTTAATGTTTGTTTTGCTTTATTTTTCTTTTTGTGTGTGCTTTTAATCATGTGGATTAAACTAAGGAAGGAGGGGAATGATTAAATTCTACATACAGAAAGATAAAATGGAATTCAAAGTACATAGAAAAGAGATTTAGAAAAAACAAATCAGAGGCAAAAAGTTAATAATGTAAGCATATTGTATACTAGTAATATGAAACATTCAAAAAGTTTACACTTAAAGTCTTCTCTTTTCTCTGGAAAGTAAGAGGAAGTAAAATCACCTAGTGTAGGAGAGGCACTGTGATAAGAACACCTCTTGTATTTCTTTTCCCTATATACACAGTCAGTTAAAAAATCAAGGCTTTCTAAAGGAGACAAAGACATAAAGCTTTTACTCTTCGATGGCTTATTAAACTGTTTAAGAGTAATACTTTAAGAGTACTTTAGAGTACTCTTAATTACTTTAAGAGTAATACTCCTGAAGCACCTGGCTCTGATGACCAGGAGGGGCTGTGCTACTGGGCCCAACAAGACATTTTGTACATAAAGCCACTCCTTCAAGACTGGGCGATATAGCTGATCTACCTAACACATAAAGACAAAAACAGAGAGTTAGGCAAAAGAGGAGACAAAGGAATATGTTCTGCACCAAAGAACAAGACAAAACTTCAGAAAAAAACTCAATGAACAGAGATAAGCAACCTAGCAGATAAGGAGTTCAAAGTAATGGTCATAAGGATGTTCACCAAACTCGGGAGAAGAATAGAGGAACACAATGAGTGTTTAAGAAGAGATAGAAAATACAAAAAATAACTAATCAGAATGGAAGAATACCAGAAATGAAAAATACGGTAGAGGAAATCAACAGCAGATTAGATTATGAAGAAGAAAAAATTCAGCAATCTGGAAGACAGGGCAGTGAAAATCATCCAATCAGAAAAGCAAAAAGAACTAAAAAAAATAGTTAAAGGGACCTCTGAAACAACATCAAGCATACTAACATTCACATTATAGGGGTCACAGAAGAAGAAGAGAGAGATAAAGAACCGGAAAACCTATTTGAAAAAATAATGGCTAAAACGTACCTAACCTAGTGAAAATAACAGACATCCAAGTTCAGGAAACACAGAGAGTCCAAAACAAGTTGGACTTAAGGAGATCCACACCAAGACACATTATAATAAAAAGGTAAAAGTAAAAGATAAAGAGAGGATCTTAACAGCAGCAAGAGAAAAAAAAAATGTCTTATTTACAAGGGAAACCCCATATGGCTATGTGCTGACTTTTCAGCAGAAAGTATATAGGCAAGAAGGGAGTGTAATGACATATTTAAACTGCTGAAAAGAAAAACTTGCAAAACCAAGAATATTCTACTGGGCAAATTTATCATTCAGAATTGAAGGAAAGATAAAGAGTTTCCCAGACAAAAAAAAAACAAAACAAGGAGTTCATCATCATTAAACAATCTTAGAAGGAATGTTAAAGGGAATTCTTTAAACGAAAAAGACAAAGTCATAACTAGGAAGAAAAAAATTATGAAAGAAAAGATCTCATTATAAAGGCAAGCCTATGGTAAAGGTAGTCCATCAATCACCTATAGAGCTAGTATGAAGAATAAAAGACAAAAGTAGTAAAATTTATCTATATCAATGATAATTAGTCAAGGGACACAAAAAATAAAAATACATAAAATATGACATTGAAAACATAAGACTTGAGGGGCACAGTAAAAATTCAGTGCCTTTAGAATGTGTTCCAACCTAAGTGACCATCAACTTAAAATAGACTGCTATATACATAGGTTGTTATATAAGAACCTCATGGTAACCACAAACCAAAAACCAATAACTGATCCACAAACAATAAAGAGAAAGGAATACAAAAATAACACTAAAGAAAGCCATCAAATCACAAGGAAAAAGAATAAGAGAAAAAGAAAGGAAAATAAATACAAAACAACCAGAAAACAATAAACAAAATGGCAATAAGTACACACCTATTAATAACTACTTTAAATGGAAATGGACTGAAGACTTCAATCAAAGATATAGAGTGAATAACTGGAAAAACTAGGCTGTCCTTTGGAACAAATTACCATACCAAGGAATGAAATTCTACTTTCTAGAGGCTTGATGCTATTTCCTTGATTTTTTTCAGTTAGAATTCCCACAGAATTTTTTTTCAAAATCTGTGGCATGTATACAGCAATAGATATACAAAGTAATTTTATGTGGTACATAAAAAAAATCAGGCTAATATGTATTCAAAACTACAATTAACACGTGAATCTGATTTCAAGGACGCTATTTTCTAGGATGAAACAAGACTAGATAGTGATAACTGGGATTATTAGATTTAAATGGAAATATCAAGTTAATAATAATAAAATTACTAGGTGATATAAAAAATGAGAAAGTAATAAATAAGAGCACTAAATTTCTGGAACATGCTAAATTCGAACATTGCTTGAGGCCTTGCTAACTCCTAAATATTTCTCCTTTTATACTATGTATTGGCTTTTATTTTTTATTTTTTATATGTGCACCACACAGTATTTTATTGTAATTATATGTTTTCTCATCATGAACTGTGTTGTTTTTTTTCTTTGCTTCTTTCTTTCTTTCTTTCTTTCTTTCTTTCTTTCTTTCTTTCTTTCTTTCTTTCTTTCTTTCTTTCTTTCTTTCTTTCTTTCTTTCTTTCTTTCTTTCTTTCTTTCTAACATCTTTATTGGAGTATAATTGCTTTACAATGGTGTGTTCGTTTCTGCTTTATAACAAAGTGAATCACTTATACATATACATATGTCCCCATATCTCTTCCCTCTTGCATCTCCCTCCCTCCCACCCTCCCTATCCCACCCCTCTACCTGGTCACAAAGCACCGAGCTGATCTCCCTGTGCTATGCAGCGGCTTCCCACTAGCTATCTATTTTACGTTTGGTAGTGTATATATGTCCATGCCACTCTCTCACTTTGTCCCAGCTTACCCTTCCCCCTCCACGTATCCTCAAGTCCATTCTCTAGTAGGTCTGCATCTTTATTCCGGTCTTGCCCCTAGGTTTTTCATGACCTTTTTTTCTTTTTCAGATTCCATATATATGTGTTAGCATATGGTATTTGTTTTTCTCTTTCTGACTTACTTCACTCTGAATGACAGTCTCTAGGTCCAACCACCTCACTACAAATAACTCAGTTTCATTCCTTTTTATGGCTGAGTAATATTCCATTGTATATATGTGCCACATCTTCTTATCCATTCATCTGTTGATGGACACTTAGGTTGCTTCCATGTCCTGGCTATTGTAAATAGAGCTGCAATGAACATTTTGGTACATGATTCTTTTTGAATTATGGTTTTCTCAGGGTATATGCTCAGTAGTGGTATTGCTGGGTCGTATGGTAGTTTTCTATTTTTAGTTTTTTAAGGAACCTCCATACTGTTCTCTACAGTGGTTGTATCAATTTACATTCCCACCAACAGTGCAAGAGGGTTCCCTTTTCTCCACACCCTCTCCAGAATTTATTGTTTGTAGATTTTTTGATGATTGCCATTCTGACTGGTATGAGATGATACCTCAATGTAGTTTTGATTTGCATTTCTCTAATGATTAATGATGTTGAGCATTCTTTCATGTGTTTGTTGGCAATCTGTATATCTTCTTTGGAGAAATGTCTACTTAGGTCTTCTGCCCATTTTTGGATTGGGTTGTTTTTTTTTTGTTATTGAGCTGCATGAGTTGCTTGTAAATTTTGGAGATTAATCCTTTGTCAGTTGCTTCATTTGCAAATATTTTCTCCCATTCTCAGGGTTGTCTTTTGGTCTTGTTTATGGTTTCCTTTGCTGTGCAAAAGCTTTTAAGTTTCATTAGGTCCCATTTCTTTATTTTTGTTTTTATTTCCATTTCTGTAGGAGGTGGATCAAAAAGGATCTTGCTGTGATTTATGTCATAGAGTGTTCTGCGTATGTTTTCCTCTAAGAGTTTGATAGTGTCTGGCCTTACATTTAGGTCTTTAATCCATTTTGAGTCTATTTTTGTGCATGGTGTTAGGGAGTGTTCTAATTTCATTCTTTTATATGTAGCTGTCCAGTTTTCCCAGCACCATTTATTGAAGAGGCTGTCTTTTCTCCACTGTATATTCTTGCCTCCTTTATCAAAGAAAAGGTGACTATATGTGCATGGGTTTATCTCTGGGCTTTCTATCCTGTTGCATTGATCTATATTTCTGTTTTTGTGCCAGTACCATACTGTCTTGATGACTGTAGCTTTGTAGTATAGTCTGAAGTCATGGATCCTGATTTCTCCAGCTCCGTTTTTCTTTCTCAAGATTGCTTTGGCTATTTGGGGTCTTTTGTGTTTCCATAAATATTGTGAAATTTTTTGTTCTAGTTCTGTGAAAAATGCCATTGGTAGTTTGATAGGGATTGCATTGAATCTGTAGATTGCTTTGGGTAGTACACTCATTTTCACAATGTTGATTCTTCCAATCCAATAACATGGTATATCTCTCCATCTATTTGTGTCATCTTTAATTTCTTTCATCACTCCATTATAATTTTCTGCATACAGGTCTTTTGTCTCCTTAGGTAGGTTTATTCTTAGATACTTTATTCTTTTTGTTGCAGTGGTAAATGGGAGTGTTTTCTTAATTTCACTTCCAGATTTTTCATCATTAGTGTATAGGAATGCAAGAGATTTCTGTGCATTAATTTTGTATCCTGCTACTTTACCAAATTCATTGATTAGCTCTAGTAGTTTTCTGGTAGCATCTTTAGGATTCTCTACGTATAGTATCATGTCATCTGCAAACAGTGACAGCTTTACTTCTTCTTTTCCGATTTGGATTCCTTTTATTTCTTTTTCTTCTCTGATTGCTGTGGCTAACACTTCCAAAACTCTGTTGAATAATAGTGGTGAGAGTGGGCAACCTTGTCTTGTTCCTGATCTTAGTGGAAATGGTTTCAGTTTTTCACCATTGAGGATGATGCTGGCTGTGGGTTTGTCATATATGGCCTTTATTATGTTGAGGAAAGTTCCCTCTATGCCTACTTTCTGGAGGGTTCTTTATCATAAATGGGTGTTGAATTTTGTTGAAAGCTTTCTCTGCATCGATTGAGATGATCATATGGTTTTTCTCCTTCAGTTTGTTAATATGGTGTATCACATTGATTGATTTGCATACATTGAAGAATCCTTGCATTCCTGGGATAAACCCCACTTGATCATAGTGTATGATGCTTTTAATGTGCTGTTGGATTCTGTTTGCTAGTATTTTGTTGAGGATTTTTGCATCTATGTTCATCAGTGATATTGGTCTGTACTTTTCTTTCTTTGTGACATCTTTGTCTGATTTTGGTATCAGAGTGATGGTGGCCTCGTAGAATGAGTTTGGGAGTGTTCCTCCCTCTGCTATATTTTGGAAGAGTTTGAGAAGGATAGGTGTTAGCTCTTCTCTAAATGTTTGATAGAATTCGCCTGTGAAGCCATCTAGTCCTGGGCTTTTGTTTGTTGGAAGATTTTTAATCACAGTTTCAATTTCAGTGCTTGTGATTGGTCTGTTCATATTTTCTATTTCTTCCTGGTTCTGTCTCGGAAGGTTGTGCATTTCTAACAATTTGTCCATTTCTTCCAGGTTGTCCATTTTATTGGCATAGAGTTGCTTGTAGTAATCTCTCATGATCCTTTGTATTTCTTCAGTGTCAGTTGTTACTTCTTTTTCATTTCTAATTCTATTCATTTGAGTCTTCTCCCTTTTTTTCTTGATGAGTCTGGCTAATGGTTTATCAATTTTGTTTATCTTCTCAAAGAACCAGCTTTTAGTTTTATTGATCTTTGCTATCGTTTTCTTCATTTCTTTTTCATTTATATCTGATCTGATCTTTATGAATTGTTTTCTTCTGCTAACTTTGGAGTTTTTTTGTTCTTCTTTATCTAATGGCTTTAGGTGTAAGGTTAGGTTGTTTATTTGAGATGTTTCTTGTTTCTTAAATTAGGATTGCATTGCTATAAACTTCCCTCTTAGAACTGCTTTTGCTGCATCCCATAGGTTTTGGGTCATCGTGTTTTCATTGTCATTTGTTTCTAGGTATTTTTGATTTCCTCTTTGATTTCTTCAGTGATCTCTTGGTTATTAAGTAGTGTGTTGTTTAGCCTCCATATGTTTGTATTTCTTACAGATTTTCCCCTGTAATCGATATCTAGTCTCATATCATTGTGTTGGAAAAGATACTTGATACGATTTCAATTTTCTTAAATTTACCAGGGCTTGATTTGTGACCCAAAATATGGTCTATCCTGGAGAATGTTCCATGAGCACTTGAGAAGAATGTGTATTCTGTTGTTTTTGGATGGAATGTCCTATAAATATCAATTAAGTCCATCTTGTTTAATGTATCACTTAAAGCTTGTGTTTCCTTATTTATCTCCATTTTGGATGATCTGTCCATTATTGAAAGTGGGGTGTTAAAGTCCCCTACTATGATTGTGTTACTGTTGATTTCCCCTTTTATGGCTGTTAGTATTTGCTTTATGTATTGAGGTGCTCCTATGTTGGGGGCATAAATATTTACAATTGTTATATCTTCTTCTTGGATTGATCCCTTGATCATTATGTAGTGTCCTTCTTTGTCTCTTGTAATAGTATTTGTTTCAAAGTCTATTTTGTCTGATATGAGAATTGCTACTCCAGCTTTCTTTTGATTTCCATTTGCATGGAATATCTTTTTCAATCTCCTCACTTTCAGTCTGCATGTGTCCCTAGGTCTGAAGTGGGTCTCTTGTAGACAGCACATATATGGGTCTTGTTTTTGTGTCCATTCAGCCAATCTATGTCTTTTGATTGGAGCATTTAATCCATTTACATTTAAGGTAATTATCAATATGTATGTTCCTATTTCCATTTTCTTAATTGTTTTGGGTTTATTATTGTAGGTCTTTTCCTTCTCTTGTGTTTCCTGCCTAGAGAAGTTCCTTTAACATTTGTTGTAAAGCTGGTTTGGTGGTGCTGAATTCTCTTAGCTTTTGCTTGTCTGTAACGTTTTTAATTTCTCCGTCAAATCTGAATGAGATCCTTGCTGGGTAGAGTAATCTTGGTTGTAAGTTTTTCTCCTTCATCACTTTAAATATGTCCTGCCACTCCCTTCTGGCTTGTAGAGTTTCTGCTGAAAGATCAGCTGTTAACCTTATAGGGATTCCCTTATGTGTTATTTGTTGTTTTTCCCTTGCTGCTTTTAATATTTGTTCTTTGTATTTAATTTTTGATAGTTTGATTAAAATGTGTCTTGGCGTGTTTCTTCTTGGATTTATCCTGTATGGGACTCTCTGTGCTTCCTGGACTTGATTAACAATTTCTTTCCCATATTAGGGAAGTTTTCAATTGTAATCTCTTCAAATATTTTCTCAGTCCCTTTCTTTTTCTCTTCTTCTTCTGGGACCCCTATAATTTAAATGTTGGTGCATTTAATGTTGTCCCAGAGGTCTCTGACACTGTCCTCAATTCTTTTCATTCTTTTTCTTTATTCTGCTCTGCAGTAGTTATTTCCACTATTTTATCTTCCAACTCATTTATCCATTCTTCTGCCTCAGTTATTCTGCTATTGATCCCTTCTAGAGAATTTTAAATTTCATTTATTGTGTTGTTCATCTCTGTTTGTTTGCTCTTTAGTTCTTCTAGGTCCTTGTTAAATGTTTCTTGTATTTTCTCCATTCTATTCCCAAGATTTTAGATCATCTTTACTGTCATTATCCTGAAATGTTTTTCAGGTAGACTGCCAATTTTCTCTTCATTTGTTAGGTCTGGTGGGTTTTTGCCTTGCTCCTTCATCTGCTGTGTGTTTCTCTGTCTTCTCAGTTTGCTTAACTTACTGTGTTTGGGGTCTCCTTTTCTCAGTCTGCAGGTTCATAGTTTCCATTGTTTTTGGTGTCTCTCCCCAGTGGCTAAGGTTGGTTCAGTGGGTTGTGTAGGCTTCCTGGTGGAGAGGACTAGTGCCTGTGTTCTGGTGGATGAGGCTGGATCTTGTCTTTCTTGTGGGCAGGCCCACATCTGGTGGTGTGTTTTGGGGTGTCTGTGGCTTTTTTATGATTTTAGGCAGCCTCTGTGCTAATGGATGGGGTTTTGTTCCTGTCTTGCTAGTTGTTTGGCATAGGGCATCCAGCACTGTAGCTTGCTGGTCCTTGAGCGGAGCTGGGTCTTGGTGTTGAGATGGAGATCTCTGGGAGATTTTCGCCGTTTGATATTACGGGGAGCTGGGAGGTCTCTTGTGGACTAGTGTCCTGTACTTGGCTCTCCCACCTCTGTGGCACAGCCCTGACGCCTGGCTGGAGCACCAAGAGCCTGTCCTCCACATGGCTCAGAGTAAAAGGGAGAAAAAAAAAGAAAGAAAGAAGAAGATAAAATAAAATAAATAAACAATAAAGTAAAATAAAATAAAATAGTTATTTAAAAAATAATTATGAAGAGAAAAATATTTTTTAAGTAATAAAAAAAGCAGACAGACAGAACCCTAGGACAAATGGTAAAAGCAAAGCTATACAGACAAAATCACACACAGAAGCATATACATACACACTCACAAAAAGACAAAAAGGGAAGAAATATATATATATCATTGCTCCCAAAGTTGACCTCCTCAATTTGGGATGATTCGTAGTCTATTCAGGTATTACACAGATGCAGGGTACATGAAGTTGATTGTGGAGATTTAATCCACTGCTCCTGAGGCTGCTGGGAGAAATTTCCCTTTCTCTTCTTTGTTCACTCAGCTCCTGGGGTTCTGCTTTGGATTTGGACCCGCCTCTGTGTGTAGGTCACCTGAGTGCATCTGTTCTTCACTCAGACAGGACAGGGTTAAAGGAGCAGCTGATTCGGGGGCTCTGGCTCACTTAGGCCAGGGGGAGGGAGGGGTACGGATGTGGGGCGAGCCTGCGGCGGCAGAGGCCAGCATGACATTGCACCAGCGTGAGGCGCGCCGTGTGTTCCCCCGGGGAAGTTGTCTCTGGGTCACGGAACCCTGGCAGTGGTAGGCTGCACAGGCTCCCAGGAGGGGAGGTGTGGATAGTGACCTGTGCTTGCACACAGGCTTCTTGGTGGCTGCAGTAGCAGCCTTAGCGTCTCATGCCCATCTCTGTGGTCCGCGCTGATAGCCACGGCTCGCGCTGATCTCTGGAGCTCCTTTAAGCGGCCCTTTTAATCCCCTCTCCTCGCTCACCAGGAAACAGAGGTAAGAAAAAGTCTCTTGTCTCTTTGGCAGCTCCAGACTTTTTCCCGGACTCCTTCCCATCTAGTTGTGGCGCACTAGCCCCCTTCAGGCTGTGTTCACGCAGCCAACCCCAGTCCACTCCCTGCGATCCAACCGAAGCCCGAGCCTCAGCTCCCAGCACCCGTCCGCCCCGGCGGATGAGCAGACAAGCCTCTCGGGCTGGTGAGTGCTGGTTGGCACCGATTCTCTTGCGGGAATCTCTCCGCTTTGCCCTCCGCACCCCTGTTGCTGCGCTCTCCTCCGTGGCTCCGAAGCCTCCCCCCTCCGCCACTGGCAGTCCCCGCCCGCGAAGGGGATTCCTATTGTGTGGAAACCTTTCCTCCTTCACAGCTCCCTCCCACTGGTGCTGGTTCCATCCCTATTGTTTTGTGTCTGTTTTTCATTTTTTCTTTTACCCTACCCAGGTATGTGGGGAGTTTCTTGACTTTGGGAGGTCTGAGATCTTCTGCTAGCGTTCAGTAGGTGTTCTGTAGGAGTTGTTCCACATGTAGATGTATTTCTGATGTATTTGTGGGGAGGAAGGCGATCTCCGGGTCTTACTCTTCCACCATCTTGAAGCTCCTCCTCTATGTATTGGCTTTTACATGAAGGTTCTCCATTTTACTCTCCTCATATTTTGTCTAATCAGTGTTCATTTCCTCTTCCTGAATAGATATTCAGGAAATAGTAATTTATTTCATTTGATTATGTATATTCAAAAAGTTTTAAATTTTTCCATATGCTTTCTTGTTTTGAAAAATATTGAATTTTATTTGCTTTATAAAGGCATAATTTGATACAATTCATGTCTAAATGGAATGTTATATTTCAAGAACTTTTCATATCAAACAACTAACTGAAAAATATGTTCCCATAGCAATCAAACTTTCAAAATCACAAAGCAGAAACAATATTGTTCAATTTTAAAACCCCACTGGTAAATATTGGCAGAGCTTTTTATGGTTTGGAATAATTAAATCATCATGGAAAGTCTTTATGAACCCAGATCCAAAAATGTTGGCAAATATTTTAAACTTTGCATTGTCTTAAAAGTGACTGATGACACGTATTAATATTGGCAGGCCTCAAAATTACAAATAAATTGTGTTTTTATCATTCAATTTTAAGTTGATTATTTATAACTCAGAGCACATACCTCAATGGAAAAAATATTAAATTTATTCAGTTCTCAGCTTAGCCTTTAAATGGCTACAAAATCTAATGTAGAAAAATGAAATGCTAATACTTCTGGACTGAATTCTGAATACTAGGATAAGAAAACAATGATATATCGAAAGGAAGACGCAGAGATTCCTTATTTTTCTGAGAATAGGTTAAATATTAAACAAAGTTGTGGTATTATTTATTATCATTGTTACTAATATTATTGGTATCTATTCTCCATTCCAGTACCCTTTTCTTACCCAGTTTCCTTCCTCTAAAATGTTTTGAGTTGTATCCATCGTTAAAGCACCCACCCTGTAACCTCCAGTCAACCCATTCCACCCAGCTGCTCCAAAGTATTTCATAGTTCAAAGCCATTGCCTTACTATGTGATCAAAACTCCTGTTAATTAAGGACTGCTGATTTAGCTATATTTTAGGAAGAATGTAATATGATTTAACTGTTTCATACTAATATGTGATTATTACCCCTTTAAAGCCTTAAAGTTTAAAAAATGATATAATCTTAAAATTTATAGTGACTGTATCTAAAGGCAGTCCTCTCTTGAAATTGGCTACTGAATTTATCTCTACCAAGGATGATTATTTTCTGGGTTAGTTTGAGCGTCATTTGTTTTATCATTCCAGTTTCCTCCATTATTCCACCTCTGAATTTATAAGACCACCAAAAATTCCAAGTCTTATTTCTCTCCCACAAAAGCTTCTATGGCCAAAGTAGTGAGTTTTGGTGGCTTGGGAAGGATCAGAGGAACAAAGGCCAGGGGAAAGGCTACAGGAGAGGTGGCATCAGTCCATAAGTGAAGGATGTTTGCAATAAAGATCATTGTAAGAGGGTGTGTTAGGGTTCTCCAGAGAAATAGAGCCAACAGGATGTTTTTGTGTGTGCTTGTGTGTGGGTTGGGAGTGCGGGTTGTGTATGAGAAAGAGACTTTAAGGTTGGCTTATGCAGTCATAGGGACTGATAAGTCCAAAATCTGAAAGGCAGGCAGGCAGGCTAGATGACCAAGGAAGAATCGATGTCATAGCTGCAGTCTGAAGGCAGTCTATAGGCAGAATTCATTTTTCTTTGAGGAACCTCAACCTTTTTCTCTTAAGGCCTTCAACTGGTTGGATGAGGTTGGAGATTATGGAGGTTAACCTGTTTTACTCAAAAGTCTACTAATTTAATGTTAATCTTATTTTAAAAGTACTTTCACAATAATACCTAGACTGGTGCTTGACCAAATATGTAGTCAAGTTGGCACATAAAATTAACCATCACAGACTGCCCACCAGAACTGTAAAGATGATGTTTGTGGTTTAAATATATTTAAATGTAAATATAATTACTTCTATTTTAAAGTAAGCAATGGTATCATTGTATAGGAATGTCTATATATTTAAATTTTGCAAAGTAAAAAAGTAGGAGACAGAAATTTTTAAAATTTAATACTAGTTGTTTTTTAATAATAAATGGCCTTTATTCTTTATATTTTAATGATTTATGCTATTTAATGATTACAAACTGTCACCTGTGAAATCAGTAGAGATTATGCTCATTGTTCCTTCAATATATGTATATGGAATACATATTTTCATAAAAATTAGAATTGAAAATACTTCTTAAAGTGAATCTTGCTATTACTTCATCTAAAGAGATGAATGCAAGAGTAGGGCTTGTTTATATTTTGTAACAAGATAAAATTCAAAGCAGTTATGTACATTCTCCAAAAAAATTTAAAAAGAAAAATAAATTGTCATTCTGGGGTGTAAATTCCCACTTTAACTAATTTGGCAGAGCATAATTTATACAAGGCATAAACTTTTTTACCTAGAATATGCAGGTATTACTGTCATTATTACTTCATTTCTCTTTCAACTATAAAAGGCAATATTTTACGGTTTAAAAGACATATAGATTTAAGTAAGTTAAACAAGCAAACAAACAGATACTGAAAGCTGTTGTTCACTGATACCATAATAAAAACAAACACACTCATACAATGATTAAAAAATAGTGACATTTTATGTTTAATGAAGTTCCTTTTTTAACAAATTATAATAAGAGAAGATGCTGATTTTCAAATGAAATACTTTTATCTCTGTATCCATAGCAATATAAATCACTCCTTTATGGTTATTATAATGCTGAGCAATGATAAAATCACATACACACATAATGAATACAAATGAAAGGTAATAGTTAGCTAAATAATGTGTGCCACATAGATGTATGAAACACTAATTTAGAAATTTCTAGCAACCAAAGGGAATATCAATGAGAAATAACCTAGAGCAAGAAAGAATCAGTTTGATGAATTGGGCTATATTAAAGAAGTTCTGAGATTTTTTCTTTTTTCAATTCCAGCAATAAAATAGACAAAACTTTCATGTGAGAAAGTAATATTTTACTCTTGGAAAATGAAAACTTCGAACCTTTTCCTTAAGGGAAGAACTTTGCATTTAATCCACTGGCTCTTTAGAGACATTTTCAGGATGAAAAAAATCAAAAGATTCATTTTACTTGGAGCATTAAAAAAGATGAAACACATGGGGCTCCTGGTATTCCTCCTATTTAAGTTTAGTGTCACAGTGGTTTGAAAGGGTCTGAACATTTCATTTAAAAAGATATGCCAAGTAATTAAAAATATTGCAGGTAAGTTGAACATTTGACCTATTTGCTTATTTTAAGCTCTGCCTTGGGATCACTCCTATTCCACAATGTAGACTATTCCACAGAAGTTATAGGCCATGCATATATTTTAGCATGGTGAATGTTGGTATTAAAAGGCTACAGTATATCCCATTTGAGGCAGCACTTTATATCAATATAGAAACTTACTGTGAGATTGGGAGTTACTGCAGTATCCTAAGGACTCAAGAAAAGTCATACTCTAATGTGATGAATACTCAGAAGGAACAACATATAAATGTACCATGTTTTAATCAACATCTCTACAACAGTATTATAAAAAATGTTCTAAAATAATACATTGCCATTTTGATAGCAACATTTGGTCATTTATGCTTTCATTCATTCATTCATTTGTATATTGCTTCATTTATTTAACACATTTATTGAGCATCATTTATGTTTCCAGGAATTCTTCTAAATTCTGGGACATAGTTGTGAATAAAACAAACGTGTTTCCCCAATCCCCATTTAGTGAAGGGAGATAGAAAACAAGCACATAAATAAATAAAATATATGGTGTCTTAGGTGACTAACAATAAAGCATGATGAGAACAGAGAGTGACGGATGAGAATGGTGAGATATAATTTTGGAAAGCACTGTTACAGAAGGCCTCAGTTAACAACTACCATTTGAGGAAAGATCCAAAAGATGAGAGGAAAGCCATGTGTTGATAACGGGGAGAAAAACCTTCCAGGCAGAGCGAATAGCAAGCACAAAGGCCCTAATATGATTGGCAAATTCTATAAACAGCAAGAGGTTCTATTGCTGGGGTGGAGAAAATCAACAGAAAAGCGGCTAGACTTTTTAGGACCTAGTAGGCCACAAGAACTTTGGCTTTTCTTCTGAGATTTTCTACTTATCAGAAGCCACCAAAGGACTTGAGCTAAGGATAACATGATGTGACCTAGGTTTTAATAGCAAATTCTGACTGCTATATTGAGAATTGACTATATGTGGTGAGGAAGAAAGCAGTTATACTGGTTAAAAGACTTTCCCAATAATTCAGGTGAGAAGTGACAGCAGAAGATTAGCTGCTGAAACATGTCAGAAACTACATGAATTTTGACTGTAGAGCAAACAGAATCTAGGCACAAGAGCATTTCTTGCTCTTCCCTCATGGACAGAGGTCTTTTGCTTTTGCATCGGGTTGACAGCTAAAATACAAAATTCCCTGTTAAATTTGAATTTCAGAAAAACAGTAAGTCATTTGTAGTATAAGTATGTCTTATAGAATATACTATTAATGCAAGTGTGTTTCATGCGGTAAAAAAATATACTAAAAAGTTATTTGTTTTGTGTTTGAAATTTAACTGGCAGTCTTGTATTTTTATTTGCTGAATCCAGCAACCCTACTTCTAACATTTCACCAGCTACAATGGCTCTTTACTTGCATCCTATTGGTGAGAGTGTTCTTATATTTCCTCAGATGCAGATATGTTTTTCTTCTTCCAAACCCAATCCCCAGAATCAATAGATTTTTCCTCATCCCTGGGAGATGGAGAGTTTGCTATCCTTTACCAGCAGCCTAAGATTTTTGCTCCAATGAGAAATGGTTCTGAGGGAAATGGGCACGGCTTTCTGTCTTTCTCAAGCAGGAGCTAATAACCTCTGTATCCTGTATCATAGAGAATGGTTCTCTTTGATTTTCTGCCTTGCCCCCAATCCTTCTTATGAGCACCCTTTGGAGGTCTACAAAGTCATCTTGGGTTTGGAGCTACCAGATTTTTCAAACAAGTGTTCCACATTTGGCCTTTAAGAATCAGTTAATATTTTAGCTAATTTCTTCTTACCCTTTTGTAGAGTAACCAATCTTTTCCACGCTTTTCCAAAGGTAAAAAACTTTCTATGTGTCATCTCTTCCAGGAGAGTCATGCTTTGGAATTCAATTTATTTGGTTGCCTTGTGGCACCCTATGTCTGATAGTTTCAGAAAAGTTACTTGGATTACTTGGCCTTTTCTCATTGTTAGGGTGGAAGAAATACCCTAAGTCCCCTACATACGAATGAGTTCCGTTCCGTTCGTAAGTTCAGTTTGTTCCTAAGTCCAACAAAGTTAGCCTAGGTACCCAACTAACACAATTGGCTATATAGTACTGTGCTGTAATAGATTTATAATATTTTTCACACAAATAATACATAAAAAACAAACACAGTACAGTAAAGCACAGCCACTTGTAGAGGATGCACCCACGTGACAATGTATGCCAGACACGTGAAGTAACTTACGTGATTGGACGTGTGAACACAAGTTCACATCTTTGAAAGTTTGCAACTTAAATTTTCGTATATAGGGGACTTAACTGTACTCTCTTGCAGCTCCTACATACTAAGTGGAGTAAGATCATTAAAAGCTTAAAAAAAATTTAGACACATTATGACCCTACATTTTCCCCACCTTTTCCTATCCATCATCCAGGAAGACTAGAGACAGTACTTTTGATTTCATTGTAACCACTGAAAACAAATAGGAGGTAGTGCCAATAAAGAGAGCAGAAATTTAGACAATTAAAGTTTAGGCAAGTAAACAAATAAAAAATAGTGCTCCCTAAGCAAATATTCTGCCTGTGTATTTACTTCATTTTTTGCTCCTGTTCAGCCTTATATGGCTGGAAATGCTCATAGAAACATGTGACAGGTATTCACTATAATATGTGATATTTAATCTCCCCTAGCTCTTGATCTCTGCCTAGCCATCTGTTTAGTTAACCCATATTAATTCTCTCCCTGTAGAAATATTTTAAATTTGTCTATCCCATCCTAGACCTCTATTTTAATGTCATTTTCAATATCATTCTTCTCTTTCAACAGAAAGTCATCCCACCTAATTCATTGAGGGTGAAGGTCATTTGGCATGAGCTCCTTCAATTTCACCACTCTTCAAATGTAGTTTACCCTTGTATTCACACATCATTGTTTCCTTTTCTTCTGCCTCAAAAAGATTCTTCTTTCCCCAAAACAAAATTCTTTCTGTTACCTTGACATGGTCCTAGATTTTACAAATTGATATTCTTATTTGTTTGTGATTGACCTTTCTCCTTATAACTGAATATTCATAATTCATCCCCCCCATCTTTTAAAACATTGCTCTCATTTATTTTACTTATCCATAAGCTATAATCAGCTGATATATTGTTGATGTGATTATTTTGAACAAATAGCTCTATTAAATCAATTAAGAATAAGAAAGACAAAAGATTTTATTTTACCATTCTTGCAAGGCAGATCTGATGACAAATCGCCTCATTTTTTTAATATGAGGACATTTTTATTTGTCTTTCACTTTTGAGAATAATTTGAAAAGATACATATTTCTAGGTTATTGTTGTTGTGTGTGTTTTTTTTTAACACTTTAAATATTTCATTCCACTTTCTTCTTGCTTGTATTGTTTTTGAAGAGAAGTCTGATGTAATTCTAATCTTTGCTCTTCTGAAAGTAAAACATTTTTTTCTTTGACTTCTTTCAAGAGTCTTTTATTTCCTGCAGTTCGAATATTATATGCCTGTGTATAGGTTTATAATATTTACCCTGCTTGCCGTTCTACAGACTTCTTAGTGTAAATCATTAATTTTGAAAAGTTATCAGCAATTATTAGTTCAAATATTTATCTTGCTGTTTTTTCTCTCTCTTTTCCTTCTGATATTCCCCCTATGTGCATGTTTCACTTTTTATTATAGTCCCATAGTTTTTGGCTCTTCTGTTCTTTTTTGGGTTTTGTTTTCATTTCTTTTTTTTTTTTTCAGTTTGGGAAATTTCTATTCATATATCTTCAGGCTCACCAATTCTTTCCTCAGCTGTGTGCAATTTAATGATGAATCCATCAAAGGAATTATTTAATTATTTCACTGACTCTTTAATTTCTTGCACTTCCTTTTGATTCTTTCTTATGGTTTCCATCTCTTCACTTACATTCCTGATCTGTTCTTTCATGTTGCCAATATTTTTCGTTAAAGCCCTCAGCATATTAATCAGAGTTATTTTAAATTTCCTGTCTGATAATTCCAAAATCTCTCCCTTATCTGATTCTAGATGCTTGTTTTGTCTCTGCAGACGATGATTTTTTTCTTGCCTTTTTACCATGTCGTGTAATTTTTTGTTGTAATGTCTTGTAATTTTTTGTTGAAAGTTGAACATGAAATAAGAACTGAGGCAAATAGGCCTTTTTTGAGAGGTTATATGTTTATCTGGCTAGGAGTTATGCAGCATTAAATGTTTGCTGTAACTGGAAGGGTCAGAGGCTTCAGTTTCCTATATGCTCTTATTTTTTTCTCCACTGCTGTTTTTGGGTTTTCCTAGAAACTGTCTCTTAAATAGAGTCTGTCTTGAAGCTATCTCAGTTATAATTTACTGTTACTATACTGAACCCCTGGATGTGGTTGTAAGGTATTGGGGGAGAGAACCATTCTGTAATTTTTTTATTAATTATCCATTTTGGGAGTCTGCCACTGTCCCTGGGCTGTGACCTTTAGAAATATTTCTTAGCCATTTTTTCTTCCCTATGTGAGACCTAAAGTCTCCTGGAAGCTGGAGTTGTCTAATTCCTCTTCCCCTTGGTTAGATAAGGCTCTGATAAAGTATTTTCCCATGAGGACAATTTGTTATGGAGAACATAATGGTCATGGCATATTTCAAAATTGTTATATTCCCTCCCCTCCTCTACCACCAGAAGTAGGAAGTCATTTTTCTCTGACCTTCATCAAGAGAACCTAGTAGGGGTCCTAGAGGTAAAACTCATGAAAGTTCAGAGGTACTTCCTGAGTCTGGGCCTCCAAGAGATTTTAACTCTCAAGCCAGTCCACATTCAGCTTACAGTCATTTGCAAATTACTGGTTAAGTGTTCCTATTTATGACTTGTTCCAGTGATTTCTTTTCCCTGGAAGCTGTGATTCTCTTTATTTGTCTGTGTTTACAGTTTTCAGGACAGTGGTTTGTTATGTGAACTCAATTCTCTGGTGGACCTAACAAGAGTTGTTGGTTATCAATCTGTTTAGTTTGTTTCTTATTATAAGTATGTGAGTGATGACTTCCAAGATTTTTACACATCAGAGCAAAAACTGGTAATATCTCTTAGAGTTTTTAAAACCTACTTTTTATACTAGTCTTGAAATGCTTATTAACTGATCCTTATCTAAAATTCACTGCAGAGTACAATATATTTTTATATATGTCACAATTTGTGAGACTTGCCACACACTTGAATCAATTGCAATATATATAGGGGTATTTTTTCCATCTCCTTATTCCTTAATAAATAAATTCTACAGCTGGGACCACGTTTTATTTGCAGAAACATTTTAATCTGTGTAGTTTTTGCAGCAGATATTTGTAGGAGGCATGCTCTAATCATGCATGAATATAAATGTTTAACTAAGCACCAATTTGTTATCTTGAGACTCTATTTTTTTCTGTTCAGAGGTAGTTTCAGATATTTAAGTTCTTAAGTTAAAAGAATAATTCAAGCTTTCAGTACTAAATAGATTTTTATTGACATATAGTGTCTGTTGTGTAAATATTTTCTTTAGTTTCTTAACTTCAACATTTAAGGTCAGCAATGTTTGATAGCTATGCTATTTTTCTTACCTTGATCTTTGCCTCTTTTTGAACCAAGCCTACCTTAACAGATAGGATTTTAGAAGATTTCCCCTAGAGAATTACTTCAAGCTATTTAAGCTGCCATCAGCTCCTGATTTAGCATTTTTAATAAACTTCCTAGGGCAAAGGATTAATTTCCCTGGACCCTCTTTATCCTTGATGTAAAAGTATAATGTTTAATCGAGGATGGATCATTGTTCTCCTGCTGTCTTCCCTGTGAGTTTATGAATAAGTTGTTACAAGTTCAGGGAATGAAGGAAAGCCAGGGCAAAATAAAAGTATTCCCAATACTTAAAATTTGTTGCTAAATAAAAACAGCAACTAATACATATGAATACAAATAGAATTACTTTTACCACATTAAAGAAACATATGTCTACTGATGCAGTTTATAGCCAAGTAGTTGCATTAAATTGCCTATGTGCTTATTGATTCTTATCTAAAACTCATCTAAAAACAGAAGTTCCACTGTCTTAGCAAAACTGTGGTTCACATAGTGACCCAGAAATTTGGGGCTTTAGCATTATTAGGGACACTTGGATTAGTAAGTCAACTCTCAACATTTTCTCATCATTATAATGGGAAGTTAATCTAGGAAAAATATGTGTAATTTTTCCTACTCTCATTACATATATACATATTAATATTCAGAACCCAGTTATTTCAGAACATACCAGATTATTATTTGTGAGATTCTCTAGTCTCAAGCTTGGACCCACATAAAACCCTTTCCAAGAAAATGAGAAACTAGGTGAGAAGGTATATGTTACCCAGAAAATTGTATAAGAATTTCTGGCAAACAACGTATTACTTACATATACTCTTTGCTAAAATCGAACTTTCTATCATTGTTTTTTTTTTTTTTTTTTTAGACTAACCTTCTCTGAGCTTCAGTTTTTTGTTTTTTGGTTTTTTAAAATTTATTTATTTATTTTTGGCTGTGTTGGGTCTTCGTTTCTGTGCGAGGGCCTTCTCCAGTTGCGGCCAGTGGTGGCCACTCTTCATCGCGGTGTGCGGGCCTCTCACAATCGCGGCCTCTCCCGTTGCGGAGCATAGGCTCCAGATGCACAGGCTCAGTAGTTGTGGCTCACAGGCCCAGTTGCTCCACGACATGTGGGATCCTCCCAGACCAGGACTCGAACCCATGTCCCCTGCATCGGCAGGCAGACTCTCAACCACTGCGCCATCAGGGAAACCCCATTGTTTCGTTTTTTTTTCTTTCGGCCGTGCTCATGTGGCTTGCGGGGTCTTAGTTCTCTGACCAGGGATCAAAGCTGGGCCCTTGGCAGTGAAAGCGCAGAGTCCTAACCACTCGACTGCCAGGGAATTCCCATCATTGTTTCTAATAAGATCTGATATAACTTACTTTTGACAAAACATATACATTCTATGTTAAGGCACATAATATGCTGCCACACTGCCATGAGTCAAACACAAGCCAGAGTCATTGACAAGAATTTTCTTAATGATAATTAAAGATGATATTATCTCTCAAGTGCCATTCTGTTATCCCTTCTTATTGAGGATGACCGTATAATTTATTGTCCAAATGGGACACATTTCAACATAAAAGATGGCACTTAGTGGACAGGATGTTGCAACAACAAGCCTAAATTGTGACTATTCCAGGAAAATCAAGGTGCATTTGGTAAAATATTGAACAAATTTCAAACTTATGGTTTGATGACTTATTTTCCTTCTACTGTAAGATAAGTGTTCCAAAATTACCAATGTTTTCTAAGATAGAATGTGTATGCTAGTAAAATGATAACTATGAAACATTTTAAAAAATAAGTAAAAATGAAATCCAACATTTTAAGGTAAGTTTTTAAAATAATAAAAAGTAATCATTTTCAAAAGAAATGGGTGCTAGATAAAAGGCATTTAAAAACAAATATTTGGAAATATATCTAACATTAAGGGGTTTTTTTAGACAAAAACTATATATTTCACATGTAAAAATTCCATCATCTGCAAACTTTTACAGATTAAAAGCTCATATATAGACCCTTAATTTTCCAAAGGAAAAGATTTAATAGGATATAAGTGTATATACTTACACTTTTCTTTTTTATATGTTTCTAATTTAATTTTTTTAATTACTAAACTATTTGTGTAGTTAGAGGGTTACAGGAGAATTCAGTAGAAAATACAGAGAGTTCTCGTATATATCCTTACACCATCCCATTTTCCCATTAATATCTTGCACTACTAGGTTACATTTGTTACATTTGATGAGCAATAACTGATATTAACTAAAGTCAATAATTTACATTAGGGTTCACTCTTGCTGTTGTACATTCTATTGGTTTTCATAAATGTGTGACTTGTATTCATCATTCTACTATCACATGGGATAGTTTGACTGCCTTAAAAATCCCCTGTGGAAAATCCATAGGATGTAATTGAACTCAACAACATCAATCAACTGTATATAATTGACATCTATAAACTACTTCATCCAACAACAGCAGAATTAACATTTCTCACAGGCTCATTTGGAACATTCACTAAGATAGACCACATTCTGTGCCACAAAACACACCTTACCATATTTAAAAGAATAAAAATCATACAACGTGTATTCTCAGACCATGATGGAATTAAACTAGAAGTCAGTAACAGAAAGAAAACTGGAAAATTCCAAAATATATGGAGATTGTGTAACACACTTATAAATAATACTTGGATTAAAGAAGAAATCTCAAGAAACTGTAATAATATTTTGATTCAAATGAAAATTTGTGGGACAAAGTGAAAATAATATATACAGGGAAATTTATAGCATTGAATGCATATGTTAGAAAAGGAGAAAGATCTAAAATCACCTAAGTTTCTACCTTAGGAAACTTGAAAAAGTAGAGCAAATTAGATCCAAAGTAAGCAGAAGAAAAAACAGAAGAATTAGAATAGAAATCAGTAACAATTCAAAACAGGAAATCAATAGAGAAAATCAACAAAACCAAAAGCTGGTGCTTTGAAAAGATCAATAAAATTGATAAGTCTCTAGCCAGACTAAGAAAAAAACAGAGAAGACAAAAATTACCAGTATCGGAAATGAAAGAGAGGACATAACCTTTTGAAGAAGAGGTTAAGAGAAATAAGAGGATAATAAAAAAATACTAGGAAAAACTCTATGCCTACAAATTTGATAATATAAATGAATGGACCGATTTCTTGAAAAATACAATCTACCAAAACTCACTCAATAAGAGATAGAAGACCTATATTTATTAAAGATATTGTGTCAATAATTAATAACCTTCTGAAACTGAAAGCAACAGGCCCAGACAGAGCACAGAGGGTTTTTTTTTCAAGGGGGAGTGAAAATACTCTGTATGATATTATAATTATGGATGTGATTATATAGTTTTTCAAACCCATAAAAAGTACACCACCAATAGTGAGCTCTAAGGTAAACTTTGGATTTTGAGTGATTATCATGTGCCAATATAGGTTCATCCTTGCTTAAAAATGTTCCATTTTGGTAAGTGCTTTGACAATAGGGAAGGCTATGCATGTGTGCCTTGGCAGGTGGTATATGAAAAATCTCTTTATCTTACTCTCAATTTTGTTATAAACCTATAACTGCTCTAAAAAATTGTCTTCAAAACATCCCCTGTGCTGCATTTATTTATCCTTCCCTACCCCCACTAATGGCAACCACTCACCTTTTTACCATCTTCACAGTTTTGCTTTTTCCAGAATGTGCTATAATTAAAATCATACTAGAAAACAATTTTATATTGGTTTCTTTCACTTAGCAAATATTTTTAAAGTTCCTCCATATCTTATCATTATTTGATAACTCATTTCTTTTTATCACTAAGTAATATTTCATATTATGAAGGTACCACAGATTGTTTATACATTTATCTATTGATGTCTGTCTTAGTTGCTTCCAAGTTTTAGTGATTAGAAAACTTGTGATAAGCATTTGTGTAGACATGAGTTTTCAGCTCCTTAGGGTAGATACTAAGTAGTGCCATTGGTGGATCACATGGCAAGAGTATGTTTAGTTTTGTAAAAAACTGCCAAACTGACTTCCAGAGTGGCTGTACTATTTTGTATACCCACAAACACAAATGAGAATTACTTTTGCTCCACAACTTTATAAATAGCAAAGTAAGTAATCTCAATAGATGCAGAAAAAGCATTTGATAAAATTCAACATCTACTCATGATAAAAACTCATACCAAAGTAGGAATAGAGGGAACATACCTTAACATAATAAAAGATATTTATAACAAACCCACAGCCAACATAATATTCCATGGTGAGACGCTGAAAGCCTTCCTGCTAAAATCTGGAACAAGGCAAGGATGCCTACTCTCACCAATTCTCTTCAACATAATATTGGAAGGCCGAACCACAGCAATCAGACAAGAAAAAGAAATAAAAGGTATCCAAATTGTAAAGGAAAAGGTAAAAGTGTCAATAAATGCAGATGACATGATATTACCTATAGAAAACCCTAAAGACCCCACACAAAAACTATTAGAACTGATAAATAAATTCAGTAAGGTAGCAGGATACAAGATCAATATACAGAAATCTGTTGCATTTCTTTACACTAACAACGAAATGTCAGAAAGGGAAAGTTAAAAAAAAAAAAAAAAACCTTTAAAAATTGCATAAAAAATAAAATACTTAGGAATAAACCTCACCAAGGCAGTGAAAAACTTACATGCTAAGAACTATAAAACAGTGATAAAGGAAACTGAAGATGATTTAAAGAAATAGAAAGATATCCCATGCTCTTAGACTGGAAGAATTAATATTGTTAAAATGGCCATAATACCAAAAGCAATCTATAGATTTAATGTATCCCTATCAAATTACCCGTGGCATTTTTCACAGAACTGGAACAAACAATCCTAAAGTTTATATGGAACCATAAAAGACCAGAATCGTCAAAGAAATCCTGAGGAAAAAGAACAAAGGTGGAGGTATAACCTTCTCAGACTTCAGACAATACTACAAAGCTAAAGTAATCAAAACAGTGTGATATTGGTACAAAAACAGACATATAGATCAATGGAACAGAATAGAGACCCCAGAAATAAACCCACACAACTACCATCAATTAATCTTTGACAAAGGAGGCAAGAATATACAATGGGAAAAAGACATTCTCTTCGACAAGTGGTGTTGGGAAAGCTGGACAATCACATGTAAATCAGTGACGTTAGAACACACCCTCTCACCATACACAAAAATAAACTCAAAATGGCTTAAAGACTTAAATATAAAACATGACACCATAAAACGCCTAGAAAAGAACATAGGCAAAACGTTCTCTGACATAAATGGTAGCAATGTTTTCTTAGGTCAGTCTCCCAATGCAATAGAAACAAAAGCAAAAATAAAGAAATGGGACCTAATCAAACTTATAAGCTTTTACACAGCACCAAACCATCAACAAAATGAAAAGACAACCTATGGACTGGGAGAAAATATTTGCAAACAATGTGACTGTCAAGGGCTTAATTTCCAAAATATACAAACAGCTCATACAGCTCAATATCAAAAAAAAAAAAAAAACAAAAAACAACCTAATCAAAAAATGGGCAAATCTAAATAGATGTTTCTCCAAAGAAGATATACAGATGGCCAAGAGACACATGAAAAGATGCTCAACATCGCTAATTATTAGAGAAATGCAAATCAAAACTACAATGAGATATCACCACACACCAGTCAGAATGGCCATCATCCAAATGTCTACAATTAATAAATGCTGGAGAGAGTGTGGAGATAAGGGAACCCTCCTACACTACTGATGGGAATGTAAATTGGTGCAGTCACTATGAGAACAGTATGAAAGTTCCTTAAAAACTAAAAATAGAGCTTCCAGTGTGAGATGGTATCTCACTGTAATTTTGATTTGCATTTCTCTCGTAATTAGCGATGCTGAGCATATTTTCATGTGCCTTTTGGCCATCTGTATGTCTTCTTTGGAGAAATGTCTTTTTAGGTCTTCTGCCCATTTTTCAATTGGGTTGTTTATTTGTTTGTTGTTGAGTTGTATGAGCTGTTTGTATATTTTGGAAATTAAGCCCTTGTCAGTTTCATCGTTTGCAAATATTTTCTTCCATTCAGTAGGTTGTCTTTAATGTCCATTGACAGAAGAATGGAAAAAGATGTGGTACATATATACAATGAAATGCTACTCAGCCATAAAAAAGAATGAAATAATGCCATTTGCAGCAACATGGATGGACCTGGAGATTATCATACTAAGTGAAGTTAAGTAAGAAAGAGAAAGACAAATGCCATATGATATCACTTATATGTGGAATCTAAAACATGATACAAATGAACTTATTTTTAAAAAACAGAAACAGCCTCACAGACATAGAAAACAAACTTATGGTTACCAAAGGAGAAAAGGGGTGTGGGAGGGATAAACTAGGATTTTGGGATTAGCAGATATACACTACTATATATAAAACAGATAAACAACGAGATCCTACTGTATAGCATAGGGAACTATATTCAATACCTTGTAATAAACTATAATGGGAAAGAATATGAAAAAGGATATATATATGTATAACTGAATCACTTTGCTCTATATCAGAAACTAACACAACAAGAAAATAAAGTGCTCTTCTCAAATAAAATGGGAATGGATGCCTGTCAGCTAGCAGAGAATGCCCACTAAACTAATAAAGTAAACCTTATTATTTTTCTGACTCTTATATACACCATTCAATAAACACAGATTGTCTGCAATGTGCAAGACATATGAGGCACTGATCAGAGGCAGAGAAAGACACTGCTTTATATATGAGAGTGGCATAAATCTTCCTAAGAAATTATAGCTAGGCTATTCATATTTTATAAAAATTGTATTTTGACGTATTTTAAAGTACATGAGTATAGTGATGTTTTTTCCCTAAATACTGTTCTGCAGTCCTGTGATTCATACTGCTTTTCATTCTTAAACCTAGATTTGAATGGCTATTAGTCTATAATCTTAACTAATTGCTTTTCTAGACTTGAAAAGAAATATTTATAAATGCCTAAGAAATCAAAATCCACATGACATCTGTTGCTCACAGCCAGAACATTACTCATTCACTTTTATTGTTCAAAATCATTTACATTTGACGTAAGGACAATTAACTACACACACATGAAAGATAATCACATAATTAAATATTATTCCTAGCACCAGAACACTTTAAAAATATTACTGCAGAAAGTTGGTTCACAGTGGGAGGGCAATTTTAACAAAGTTGTATAAAAGATGATTTTAATTTTTAAAAAATACCTTTTTTTCAGGTGTGAGAATACGCTTAAGGAAGGAAAATAATATTTTCTTAACTCCAACCCCAGCATTTATTTTTAAATCTTATCTCCTATTTTTAAAGAATGTTTCTGAAGGAAAAATAGATTCTTGTTGAACTCCTAAGGTTCGGAGGGATGAGGACAACACATAAGTTATAGCCATGAATTGTATTTGTTCAACCTCTATACTGTTGGGAATCTTGGTGTTCTGCTGGGAAACTGACATTCCAATCTGGTTTACAATCTGGCTGTCATAAGAGACTATTTGGAAGAAAATTTTGAGCCTCTTACTCAGGGAATTGTGGATAGGAATGGGAGGGAGTGGTAGCAGTGTTTAGGGGATAGTCCCTGAGGAGGAGACAATTGACTTTGGAAACATCTGTTCTGGAACAGTCAAGAGCACCTGATTTAGTTTTCTGCTTGCCATCTGAATTATTCTGCATTTTATGTAAAAAATGTTTTTATAAAAAAAATCTTTAGAGAAAGTGACCCCATAGTGTATACTGACAGCATCAGCATTGACTCTTAGCACCAGCATTGTCAAATATAAAACATATTCATTGCGATCGTCAGAGGGAAAGGGTAGAAGCTCAGCCCACATAATTTAAGTACAATTCTGGATCCAGGGGTAGTCATGTGACAAAATCCAGCAGACAAGAACATCACGTTACTCACCCAGAGTATTTTGGCTCAGAGAGAGTAATATGATTCAGGCAGTGTCAAACTCTTGGAGCTTTTGCTTGAGTGATTAGGAGAGGAACAGACACTCTTCTCGATTGGAATTACTGAAGTGACTAGAAAAGCTTAGAGCTCAGGGAATCACCAAGAGGAATCATTTTGCTTAGGAAAGGAGCAAAGCCAAAACGGAAGGAAACAGAGCTGTGAGGCAGAGAAAGATTAATATTGATGAAGTCATTTGAGCTGCTGGATCCAGCCATGGGTGATAATTTTTTTCCCTAATTTGTGAGATTCTCTCCTTGATCAAACTGTAGCCAGGTTCCTCTGAGCCCTTTCTGGACTATAAAGACTTGAACAAACATGAACAGTTTTTAATAGCCAAGGCCACATTCCTAGGATGACTCTACTTCCCTTAAAGTGTCAGCTGAGAAAACATAAGGTTGCCAACAGAATTTACTGTTTGTACACAAGGTTACCAACAGCTGGAGATAGGGTGCCTGTCTCTCAGTTTCTGTGGGAGGATAGGAGCCTGGTGTAGATAAACATCAGTTAGCAAACCCAGATGTCTTTCACATGGACCAAGGCCTGTCTCTTGTTGATTTTGTAATTTTTTACTTCCCTGACTCCACCAAGCTCTGCTCACCCACTCCCTATTCCTTCATTCTCCCTTTAAAATCTTCAGTCAACTCTATATAAGTCAAAGTTGAACTCAGTTCACACTAAACTGTTTTTTCTATTGCAGTAGTATATTACTGATTAAAATCTGTCCTTACTGCTTTAACTTGTGTTTGGCATTGTTTATTTTTGATTCTTTGCTTACAGTAGCCAATAACCTAACATGTAGCAAATTGAGTTTAGTTTCTCCCTCATTTGCAAACAAAAAGAATCATAATTATTTTATTCTGTGCACTACCTAGAGTTTGATTTCCCTTCTCCACGTGCCGATGCTCATATTTCGTAAAGATGATCACAAAAATATCATTGTGAAGCAGATCTTCCACAAAGATTCCTCTTTATCTCTAGGAGGAAACAAGCATGAAACTTGTTTGATAGTTACTCTAATGTAATCTAATCCTTGTTAAAATAGTAAATTCAGTGTTGTTTTAACTGTGGAGAAGAGAAGAATCAGAGATGGGCAAGAAACACAAGTAGAGGAATGACATATAGGCTAGACAGCATGAATTTAAGATATTTAATGGAGACAAAAGAAGTTGGAAAGGCAACATGATAGGAAGATATAAAAGAAGATGATTAAGCATTTTTTATATAAGTGGAGAATTAAAGGCTTATAATTATTTTTAAATTGAAGTGAAAGTGAGAACGAAGGACTTAATGAGTGTTATAAGAATGGGAATACACAAATTGTGAGGATAAGAGAAGTGTAGATTCTATTTTGACTCAAGAGACCAGAAGAAGAAGAAGGCTAATGGAAAGTTGGATCTAGTTTATTTAGTAGCTATTCTAACACAAGCTAAAGCAGATGCTCTTTCTCAACTCTGATCATGGTTTTAATAGTTTGAAGTTGTAATTTTCTTGCTTGGAGTGAAAGACCACTTAGTTTTAACTATTACCAAGGTTGAGATTACTGTTGCAAAATATTTTATTCCTTTGATGTACAGTAGTTAAATGTAGCTTTTGACTACAGGTACAATAGACAAAAACATACTCAGATAATCAATGGCCTGTTCCTACAAATGTATACTGTATCGGCACAGCAAGGAGTCTCTGTTTCTGTGACAATTGGATGTTGAAAAAAATAATGATAATCTTCAGAAGATCAATGGTTTCTGAAAGTGAGGAGGGGTTTGTGTAAAACAGGAATGCCTTTTAGAGTCATCACTTTCAAACTTGATTGTGCATTGCAATCAACAAGGATGTTTTAAAAAAAAAATCTCTGATGTCTGGTACCCCCTCCAGAGATTCTAATTGTTCTGAAATTAAGGCTATTGGATTTTAAAAGAAAATATCTCCTCAGATGGGTGTAATGTGCATCCAAGGTTGAAAATTACTGTTTTGAGAGCTCAGTTCAGGGGCAGGCTTCTAGGCATTGGGAGCGTTTCTACAGTGGCCTCCAATGTAGCTGCTAAACACTCGGGAATTAGAGGTTGAATGATGGCAATACGCATATTCTCTTAAAGCTAATAGCTCTCTGATGAGCTAAATTAAACTCTGATGAGTTATTGGAATTTAAGCAATATTTATAATATTTACATAGCAAAAGTGTGAACAACTTCTTAATGAACTTTGGAAGAAAATATGCAACCATTGCAAGTTATGGGAATACTTGTACATTATTAATTCAATTTAACAAATATTCTTTAATGAAAACTATTTTAAATACATTATACAGCTTAAAGTGTATTTCCAATTCTTAGATGAATTGCTACAATTGGGAAAATTATAATGTATGTTAAGTTGAATCCATTAGTGAATTTTTACAAAAGTACTTGATAGTAATTTTTTTTTGTAGATCGTGAGCTGGGAATTGTGGCTAGTTATGTTTCCATGAACATTATTTTATTTGTCCTTGTAGACAATTCAAATTACCTGTAAGATATATTTAACTGTTCCAAATTATTCTTTTGAGAATATCTTATTCCCTGAGAAGAAATATATTTCATTGTCAAACAAATTGTAATTTTGTAAAGCCTTCCAAGAAACACTATCCTAAAATCATCACCTTATCAAATAAGATATTAGGAATATTTTAATAAACATATTATTTATTAACAAATGCTAGGAAAAGAATTATGATTATAAACTAAAGTTAATAATACCTGGTCCTTCATTTGGATATTTAAACTTTATCACTTAAAAAAAATATAGCAATTTAAAAAATAGTTATGCACACATAAAAATTCATAATGTAGTGATGAATATCTTTTAGTTCAGAATCCTTAGTTGTGGGTAAGGACTAAATTCATGTAAGTAGCATTGCTCACTAAAAGAGTATATGTTGTTTTAATTTTGAAGGACATTACCAAGTTATACTACATAAAGTTTCAGCTAATTAATATTCCAAACCAAAATATGTGAGAGAATATATATATATTCACCCCCACCTCTTGTTAGCATAAACATTAATCTGACAGATATGAATTATACTTTACAAAACTTTCAGTGTACTGAATCATAAGTGTTTTGAGCATGTTTTCACATATTTCTAAGTTATTTTTCTTTTTGGTAAGCTTGCTGATTATGACATTTACCAACTTTTTTTGTAATAGGATATTTTTATTACACTGATTTATGTAAAGGCTTTGCATTTTTTTAAAAAGGGTTTATAGTGGTGCGTGTGTGTGTGTGTGTGTGTGTATGTGCTTGCCTGCATGTTGTAAATATGTTTTCCTGATTCATTGTTTGACTTTGGACTCCTTGATATTTTAAGAAATGCAAATTTTAAAGTATTATGTAATCAAATTTATCACTTATTTTTATTGCAGTTCAATTTTATATATTGTTTAGGAAAGCTTTCCTCATTCTGAGGTTATGATGATAATAATCCCCATGTATTCATCTAATATTTTCATGGTGTAAAATAACATTTTTTCCTCTTTTTCTTTGAAATATAACAGTTGGTGAGGGAGAGAGAGAGACAGAAAACAAAGTAAAGGTTTATATAACAGCAACTTAAATAAAGACAGAGAAAATTTCCAAACCTCACGAATTCTACATTTCTTTTCTAGGTCTGGAGTAACAAATTACCATAAATTTGGGGGCTCATAAAAACAGGGATTTATTCTCTCACAGTTCAAGAGGCCAGAAGTACAAAATCAAGGTGTCAGCTGGGTTGATATTTTTCTTTTTGAAATTTATAGTGATGCTATCTGGGTTTTTATTTTCCTTTGCGATATACTCCGTTCTATTCAACAGATATAAAATTAATCAAAATTACTATTTCTTCATTTTAAAATTTTGGTAATGTATTTATTTAGGAATTTGTCCATTTTAATTAAATATTCAAATATATAGTATATATTTTATCATGATATCATCTTATTACCTAATTTTAATGTGAATGGGCTCTGAAGCAGTGTCCCTTTTTTCTTTCTCTTCAAATTACCAACTTTGGGCTTTGTGGATGCTCTCTGTGTTATGCTTATTTTCCTTTTTATTATTTTCTCCTATATTCTTTTTCCTACCTTTAAGATACTCTAGGTTTAATTTGCCATTCTTGGTCTATTTTTATAAACCATAAACTGTGTACTAAAATGAATTTCCTCATAAACATGGCTTTATTTTCCTTGCATGTATTTTATATGTAATATTTTCATGATTCTTCAGTCAAAATTACTTTTTAGTTTTTATTGTTTTCTTTGACCATGGGTTATTTAGAGTTTACTTCTTAATTCCCAAACATACAACTTTTTTTTCATTTTGTTGTTTTTAATTAATTTTTATTAACTGAATTATAAAATTTACCTTAAGACTCACTTTTTTTGTTGTACAGTTTTAAGCGTTTTCATAAATTCATGTCATGTATCCACCATTATGGTAGCATACAGAATTATTTCTCTATCCTAAAAATCCACTGTGTTTCATCAGTTTATCCCTCCTCCACTCTTCCCAACTGCTGACATTAACTGATCTCTTTTATTGTCTTTATAGTTTTGTCTTTTTGTCATGTCAATATTTGTTGGAATCATATAGTACGTAGCCTTTTCAGACTGGGTTGGTTTTCTCTTCTGTTATCTTCTAGAAGTTTTATATTTTGGGTTTTAAATTTAAGGCTATGATCCATTTTGAGTTCAGCTTTGTCAAAGGTATAAATTCTATGTCTAGATTTTATTTTATTTTTTGTTGTTGTCGTATGCAGATGCCCAGCTATTTTAGCACTGTTTGCTAAAAAACTATCTTTTTTTCCATTGAATTCCCTTTGCTCCTTCGTCAAAAATCAGGTGTCTGTATATGTGTGGATTCATCTATTTACCCTTGCATGTCTATCAGTTTTCCTCCAATATTTGACACTTTCTTGTTAGGCACAAACACATTAAGGTTTATTGTATCTACTTGGAGAATTGACTCCTTTATTATTATTTAATGCCCCTCATCATCCCTGATAAGTTTTCTTGCTCTGAAGTCTGTTTTGTCTAAAATTAACTTAGCTACTCCAGCTTTGTTGGATTAGTGTTAGTCTGGTATACCATTCTCCAACCCTTTAATTGTAATCTACCAAGACCCTGCCCCAAGGCTGCACTATTGTTTCTTGACTGCTTCTCGCTTGTTTCTGCATCCCCTTCCTTCCCTGATTAAAAACTGCTTGAATCTGCCCTTTGGAACTCAGGTCATGGAGCCTCAAGCCTGTTTCCTACAAACAGGAAATGGGGGACTCAGAAAGGCTTTTGGGCCCAGGAGCCCCACAGGGTCCTGCTTGGTTTCAAGCCTTTGGCATATTCATCATAGTTATTTTAAATTCCTTGTCTAATATTTTCAAAATCTCTACCATAGCTGATTCTTGATGCTTCCTTTGTCTCTTCAGACTGTTTTTCCTACCTTTTAGTATGTCTTGGAATTTTTTGCTGAAAGACAGATATGATGTATTGAGTAATAAAAAATGAGGTAAATACACATTTAGTGTGAGGTTTTTCTGTTTCCTGGCTAAGGATTTGTGAGATAAAATTTATATTTTATGGCAAGACAAGAAGAAGTTAAACATGAAAATTTTTCTCTGTCCTTTGGCCTCCCCTTTCCCCCCACTGTGCATTTTGTGTATCTGCATTATGCATCAATCAAACCTCCCCATTGGTAGAAATACCTGATCAAACATAAAGAGCAACATTCTCCTAAGCATCAATAAGACAACTCCCTAAAAGATAACATTCCTTCTTGATCTTGTAAGGGGCCAAAAAGGTGCTTAGATCTGAGTTGTGTAAACTGTCAATAATACATCATTTAATGTACAGCCCTCTGTCTCAAAAAACTTACATAGCTGTGCTTTGACTTCTAAGGGGCTGTGCAGAGTTTTCTGAGGTGCTCTTCCTGAGTTATAATTCTCAAATTTGTCTTGAATAAAATTTTCCATTTCTTTTTTAGATTGACTGATTAATTTTTCATCCACAAGTTAAACTGTGTTTAACGTTTGCTATCACTGTACATGTCAGAGGTTTCAATTTCCTCTAATGTCCTTGTTTTTGTCTCCCCTGTTGTATTTGGGTTTCCCTAGAAACTCCTTTTTAAATGGAGTATGTGTCATGCAGCTCTCTCAGTTTTAATCCGGTATTTTTATTCTCTTATGCTGGAGTCCTGTTGATGTGGTTGTAAGGTGTACAATAATCTGTATAATCTATAATCTTATGATTAACACTTTTTTTTTTTTCTTAGTAGACTGGAATGCTTGGGATGTGACCTTCAAGAGCACTTCTTAGCTTTTTTTCGCTCCACTTTTGTAACAGAAAGAAGGCTGAAGGAGGATGAAGTTGACTAATTGCCCTTCCCTCAGGTAGGTTAGGGCTCTGGTTAGTTTTCCTTGAGAGTAGGCCTTTGTTATGACGAACGAGAAAGAGAACGCTTCCGGCCTATTTCACAATGGCTGCTCCCCGACCTCCCCCCACCCCGAACCCCCCCCACCGGCCCCCCTCCCCCACCGACCCCCCTCCCCCACCGCCCTTAGCAGCCTCTGCTCCTGTTACGTTGAGATATCTGTATTCATCTGCCTTTCCAAATTCCAGGGCAGTAGTTTGCCCTGCCACTTAACTTCTCTCATGGATCTGAAAAGAGTTGTTAGTATTCACTTCTTCAGCCTTTTTCCTGTTGTGAGATTGGGAGTGACAACTTCCAAGCTCTTTATATGCCCAAATGGAAACGATAGCCCAGTTTTGTATAAATTGATTTTGGGGTTTAATTTTTAATTTAATTCCTTTATGTTCATGGAAAACAGAAATATTTTTTGGCCCAATATAATGCCAATTTTTGGTAAATATTCCCTATGAATTTGAAAAGAATATGCAGGATACATATTTTTAAAATACTACATATTTTTGGTGTAATATTTTACATATATCAATATGACCATGTGTATCGTTCAAATCATCTACATGTTTACTAAAACGTATATTCTTTTCAAAACATGAGTGATTGTTTATTACTATCTCTGTAGATTTAGGTCAAAATCTCCACAAATTTTGGATTATCCAGGACATTTCTTTTTCTACACACAAATAAATCTTTTTTTTTTTTTTTTTGGCTTCATGCATTTTCAGACTATACAGTATTAGACATCACCTTGGACAGTTATCTCAATTTTCCAGCAAATTGTCATCATTTTGAAATATCTCTATCATTGATAGTGTTTCTTACCTTAAAGTCTATTTGTGTAATATGAATATGGTCTTCAAGCTTTCTTTTGCTAAATGTTGGCATGGTCTTTTTCCATTCTTTCATATTTAATCTTTCTGCATTTTTATATTTTATCTATGTGTCTCAAAAACATATATACATGAGTTTCATTTTTTGTTTCCAGCACCACAATTTTTTCCTTTTAGTTGAAGCATATACTTCATTTACATTGGACCTCATTATTAACATATTTAATTTAAAATGTATTATCTTACTGTTTACTTTCTGTTTACACCCATTTTGTTTTCATTTTTTGTTTCTTTTTTTTTGGATTGATGTTAATTTTTAAATGTCTTTTCCCTTTTATTTCTCTAGCTCTCTAGTACAATTCAGAGATTATAACATGCATCCTTGACTTACTAAAGTCTAATGTAAATTTGAACGTATTAATACATATTTATATATTTACCCTACTTGATTTTTCTGCAAGATTAGTGTACTTCTATATTTATAAAGTTCACAACACATAATTTTTAAAGTTTTGTATATATTAATATTTAGTTATATATACCCAAATATTTACTGTCTTTATATAAAACTGAGTCTTTATTTTGTCATAATTTTTATAGCAGAAAGAGTATCCATTTTTATTCTATCAGTGATGAAATTACATGTTTTTGTTTGTCTGAAATTATCTTTTTAAAATATTTTTTAACTGGAAGTTGTTTTCATTTATTTATAGAATATAGAATTTGACACATTCAAGAAACTATTCAATTTTTTTCTGACTCTCATTGTTTTGGTTAAAATGTTTTAAATTGTCTATGTTTAATATTTTTGGTTTAATCTTTGTGGATTTCAAAATTTTTGATATTTTTCCAGAAGATTGGTCAATTATTCCATTTTATTTCACTTTATTTTTTTCTCCGTTGCTCTGATATGCCTTCTTTATCATATATTAACTTCTTTATATCATATCATATATCATCTTCTCTGGATACTTGAATATTTTTCTGGATGTTCTTTACCTTTACATTGATTTGCTGTCTATTCATGAATTGGTTTTAATTTGTTTTATGTAATGTATCATTATAATGAATTTAAAGTTTGCATCATTAGTCCTGACACTAGTATTCTTTTAAAACTATTTCCCAGGCTATTCTTATATGGTCTCCTTACCATGTGAGTTTTATCATTTTTGCCCATTTGAAAAATCCTGCTGATATTCTTAAAGAGAAAAAATAAAGTTTGCCATATTTTCTAACATTTTGAATTTGTTTTATTTCCTATTAAACATATCACATAACTTTTAAAACAAGGTGTTGTGTAACTTCCAATAGTTTCCATTTACTTAAAGACATCCAACTGGGGATTGGTATTTTTCACCAATCTTCCCTGGTCATTATTAAAGCTTAATATATAACTTACCTCAATACTCTACTTTTCAAGTCTTCTGGTGAATTTCTTCCTCACCCATATGAATTGGACACCATGTATTCTTCATCTCATGTTTCATTTTGTTGTTCTTTATATTGTTTCTCTTGTTGATGCTGTTGTTGTTTGCTTGTTTGATTACGTGGCTACTGTCTCTTGTTTGTGGACAATAGCATCTGATAGTTCTTGAGAAAAAGTGAATGGTAGTATTTTTTTTTTTAATATTCAAAATCTGTAAAAAAAAGTTTTAGTGTACTCTGAACCCTGATGGATAATTTTCTAAGTGTATCACTCTGACTAATCATTATTTTTTTCCTTCAGTATTTTCAAAGCATTACTCCTTTGTACCATTTTCTTCTTACTGTTCCTATGTAGGTATTTCTTTTGGTGCCATTCTTTTCACTACAACCCATTACTCCTTCCTCAGCCATACTGGTGTCACCAAAGCCATACTGTTTTTGGTTCATCCTGTCCAGAGAGCAATCACCCAATTATCTGCTGAATTGAGGGAGGTTTACCTGATTTTGGAGGGGATACAGAATCTTATGGTCTAAGAGTTTCATAAAATCACTTTCAATCAATTATCTGCTCTCAGTCTCACTCTGTACTTTGACTTCAGCAATACCTGGTGTTTTCACTGCCTGGCTTTGTTGCATTGATCAGCTTGTTTCTTGCTGGTATTCTCTCTTGGGTATTTATGTTGCAGGCACTAGTTTAATGCCTTTTGTATTATTGACTATCATATTAGAAGGGATCCATGAGAAAGAATTCTGATAACCATGTTGATTCAAACTATTTTAAAATCAGAGATATTTTTTAAACAGCATTGTGTGTTGTACCTCTGTAGCAAAATACATAATGTCAAAGTTTTAGTTTTTGTGTGATTATTTTCCTTCATTTTATTAATGGATCTTCCTCATTTTTCAGGTCTCCATTCAAATGTCACTTATTCCATCTTCTCTGCATGTCACCAACCCCATCTCTTGCTATCATAGTGTGCTGTTACACTGATTTCCTAGAACTTATCTAAAGTAATTCATTATATTCCACACATTTCATTTCTTTTATCAATCTTGTTCAACACTATATACCAAACACATTGAAAAGTACCTGTTTAAAGGTATAGAGTAAGTACAGCATAGATATTTGATGAATGACAAAATAAATGAATGAGTATGACATTTTGTATATTGAGGATTTTGATTACTGAAAAAATCTAGTAAAAGAACAGCTTATTATCACAAGTCACATTACTTGTATGAACCTTGGCACAGATTAGTCACTTAACAAAATGTTGACTTAATAGAAATGGAAAGAATTTCAATTGTCACTTCAGATGGAATTTTCTGTATAATACACCCATTTTTCTCATAAGCAAAGCCCATGTGTATCAGAGTTTGTGGTATGTATTTAGAGTATTAACTTTGTGATACTAACACTTTATATTATTTTTCAAAACACCCCATCTGAGATTCAATTAGTAAATACTTCCTATTTCAATTAGTAAATATAAAATCCTAAAATATGATCTTGTCACAACTTTAGTTTTTAATGTTATGCTAGTTTTTTGTCTTTTTAAGTATTCTAGGACAACATGAGTTTTCTGCTGTATGAACCCAGAAGCACAATTCGTTCTTAGATAACCTTTTTCTTCTCTTTGGAAGAATCAGTGTCCTGCTGTTTTACTATTTGTGAACTTTTATACATTATTGTATATTTATTGTTAAAAAATACAACAAAAGAAAGATCACTCAAAGGACTAGAAAAGAAAAATTGAAAGCATATTTCAGTGCTTTCAATGCATTGAAATGCATTGAGTAAAATGCATATTTCATGTCATAGTGGTAAGTGCTGCATTATATTAGCAATTTAGCTATAGGTTCAGTGACTTTTCTGTCCTGTATTGAATTTCTAATATCATAAGAAAGTTACTAATGTGATAAAAGTCTTAAAGTATTACTGACTTTCTATCATGTTCTTGAAGTAAATTTTTATAGTATTAGCAAAAACAGAGTTTCAGAATACCATATAAACTGACCAAAATGATAATAAAAAAATGCTTTAAAAATCAATAATACAGTTTATTCAGCTGGTCTATTTGAAGCTTCTTATATTTCATTTTCAGATCCTTCTCTTTTAGTGGCTCCTGCCCATTGGTAAGAGTAGAAATTGCAAAATCCTAACTTCCTCTGCAACAACATCTAGTTTTCAATAGATTATCTTGCTAAGAGCAGACTCAGAAAATTGCTAGTAGTCTTATTTACAGAAAAGAATGATAAAGTACTTGCAACACAATAAAAGTTACTGCCAGCTTTACAAAATATCCAGCAAAAAATAAAGTCCACTGAGTGGATATGTATGTCTTGTACATATGGAATGTGTCAGTTATGACAGACAGAATGTCATGTATAATTTTATTTTCTATAATATTGAATATGAAAAATTAAAAAATAGGAAAAAATGTTTACTTTTCTCCAGTCCTAGATAGACAAAGTAATTGTTATTCTTTACCACCCATTCAGTTTTACTAATGTAAATTCATTACAGTTGTTTGTAATAGAAATGTAACATAAATGGGCCACAAATACAGATTTTAAAAAAAACACACATAATCAAACTAGTTTTCAGTAGGTTAACTTTTCCTTAGCACGAATCCTGTATTATTGGAAAAAAGGAAATTCTTAAAATTTGCTTGCTTATTGAGGATTTTTATACTCTCTTTTAAAATAGCTACTTTGGGTTACTTACTGATCAGTGCTAGTTGTCCAAACACTTTTCTTGTACTCTAGCTGCATAATTAAGTACCAAAAATGTAATTTGGAAGATAAAATTAAAAAAGAGTTATGCATTAGTAACTTTGGGAAAAATTACAAAAATTTAGTTTCATAAATTTGGTTCCATAAATTTGGAAAAATATCACAAAAATTATTCATGTTCCTGTGTTTTGTTTCTGTATTAGACCACAATATAGAAATTGATGGTGTTAGTAAAATGACTAAAACTACCCACTATTTTCTGAGTCTCTTGTTATTTTATGTTTCTTTCTCACTACATATAAATCATCAGATTGATTTTTAATCTTTTATGAAATTGATTTTAATTATATTTATTTGTTTTGTGTATCCTCTCTTTGCACTATGAATCTTTTAATTTAAAATCTGTATTAGAGCTTCATGGTTTCCCACAATTCTTTAGCGTTTAATAGTTTGTATTTGGTTGAGAGAAGTAGTATAGTGAAGAGTGCCAAAATGTGTATTATAGCAAATCTTGAATCAGGGACTTAACACATTCATTCCACCCTTACCATCTCCATGTTCCTTTAAACCTTCATAGAGTGCTCACAATGTGCCTATAATCATAGTGCTATGCACACATGTTTTCCTCACTAGAGTGTAAACCATATGTGGGAAAATTCTCTGCAGACCACGACACTTGGAGCATAATCAAACATGACCCAGGAAATATAGAACCAATTTAAAACACATCTCAAAAGAAAAATTAATCCAATCATCTATTGCCTAAGATCACTGTTTCTGTCAGAAAACTGTCTTATTGGATTCAGTCTTTCATAATTTTGTTCATAAGTTTGTTTATTTGTTCAAGTAAAAGTCGTAGTGCCACATAGGTATCCTGTTAGAAATCTGAAGTTCCAAATAATATCATGGCAATGACTTCCAGCCAAATATCACCTGAAACACACCTATAGATTAAAAAGTCAGATTTATTATTCATTGCAGCAAAGAAGAAGATACTTCTTGGGGAGCTGTAGGAAGTCTCAGTAAGAGCACATCAGATGAATTAAGGGAAGATTTAAGGAAGTGGGCATTTGTTCCCGATTGTATGTTATCAAGAATCCTGGTAAAGCTATGACTGGGTATTTTTAAATCTTGAGTATTGGGAGGGAAGACTAGACAGGGGCAAAGGTATAATTTATAAGCAAGCAGCAGTAGGAGATGTTTATTATTTTGTGCCTTGATAATATTCTTGTTTTATTTGTATTCAGACATGATTACATAGTGATATTATTTTTGTTTTGATTCATCACGGTCGGAGTGACTGGTCTGATGTTGATGTTCTTTCAAATTATTTATGTTCAAGAGGAGAACATTCACACTTAGCTGTGAGTGCCAGACAGTTAATAGTAACACCAAAGCCTAGCTGATATTACCAGAATAGCTCCTGGATGTCAGAGATCACTTTTTTCTTTCTCAATAATTAACATATAATTATAATATATGTACTAGCAAACAAAACTTTCATTAAATCTATTTTGGACTTTGTATCATAAAAAAATCACTGGAGATTGCCTTAAACAGTTTGTTGGAATGATTGCTTTTTCTTCAAAGTTATGTATAATACTCAATTTTTTTCAAAGTAATGTAATGAATTGATAGAAGTAGACAATCAAATATAAATTATTATTTTACCTGGGAACTTACTCACCATATATGTAAAACAAATTAATGATGCTCTCTGTTTTACTAGAATTGTGTCATTGTTTCTAGGAAAAAAATGCTAACATACATAAAAACAGCTTTCCATGTTCCTGAATGAGGCTGATTTACAGTCTTTAATACTATTCTATGACTTAATGCCAGAGACTTCGGACAGCTTGAGGCTTATTTTGGCTGTTCTTCTAATTGACTATTCCAGAGAAGAGCCAGTTTTTAACTTCTTCAATGTGTGATCAACTGTAGCCCCTCTCAGAAAAATTGCATTATAATACAGAAATATCATTGTGAGCTTGTAATTTTCAATTTAAGTGTTATTAGTTGTGTTAATTATAGATGAATGATTGACAAATCAAGTTCATAACAGGGGCTCCAGTGTGGAGGCTTGACAGTCTCTGCACGAGTATTCCATCACTGTAGCCCTGTTTTGGAAAAATAGATGAAAGTTTCATGAATGTGAAATTTAAAACCATATTCCTAGAGCTTTCACTGAAGGACCTTTTAACTAATTTAATAAAAATGCCCCTTCTTATGGACCTGAGGAATAAAGTCTTGGAAATTGATAAGAGACTGCCTAAAGGCAAAAGAAAAGGCTGAGCCATAGTGAGATTATCATTTCCACAAGTTTAGCTTCAAAACTGCATCAGAGAACCAATAGTAATTTTATTTGCTTTGTAAATCTAGAAAGAAACCGGAGCCATTGTGCAGGGTAGAAGACAACTATTACCATGCAACCCAGGTTCCTTAAAATGTCTGGTTCAATCTCAGCAAAGGTGCAACCTTCCCAGTTATTTTTGTCATTTGTCCTGCCCAACCTGCACCACCCCCGCCCTTGCCAAGTAGGACTGAAACAAAAGTGTTCGGACAGAAGAGAGAATTTACAACTGATATAGAATGGAAAAGTTAATTGGATATTTTCTATGTAAGGGCACTGCTGCAATTGCCAACTGTATTCCGGTCACAGAAGAAGCCATGTGTCTAGGAACATGATGATATAGCCACTGTTACTGGTCAATAAAGAGATAACATTGTGGCAGTAATTTGCCTCTCCATCTGCAGCAATCTGTCAGTAGCTCTAAAAGCCACTTATCCTAGGAAGACAAACCTAAAATAACCTGGAAAATTAAGAATAAAGTATAAACAGCGAAGGAAGATTTCAGGCAAGAGTTGCCCAGCAACAAAATCAATGTGACATTATTACACATTATTTTGTATGTCCTAAATATTATTTTTATATCGTTCTACTATAACATCCCAGATAATTTCTAGAGGAAATTATTAGGTGCCATTTTCTCATATTAATTAATTTATAAAGTAAATTTCTTACTAGTCTAATGACAAAAGAACCAACTAATTTACACATATTGATCTACTTAAGCCTTTGGGAAGGTACTATATCTATTTCTATTTTACAGATAAGGAAACTCATCTGTAAGAAGGGTCAAATTACTTGCCAAAGATCACATAACTAGTATTTGAACACAATCCATATTTGTAAGCTACTTTACAATTCAGTAAGAATAGTATAAAAAATGTAGTTGAGTTAACACAAGATAATTATACAGCTAATCCCCCTAACAAATTTATATATAAATAATAAATTCCCAGTTGATACAGGATAATTATGTAGTTAATCTCCCTAACAAATGTTCATGTGAATAATATATATTGGAAAGGTGGTCAATCAAAGTGAATTATGGAGGACATTACAAATTTGTCTATGGTGTTCTTTCATTTATTTGTTTAAGGGTTTAAGGGGTAGTGTTAGTAAGTAATAGGTCAACAGGAGGTTAACATAGGAGTAGTGTTTATTAACAGTATGATCATAGCTGTTTCCTATTTTTTAGACTATGATACAGAAATGCCAAATGAAAGAAGAATTACATTAGAGACTTAGTTGAATTCAACATAGTTCCTTTTTGTGGATGCAAAAGAATAGAAGGCTTATCTTCCTCTGCTCTTGATCATCTTAAAAAAATAAACACTTTCTGCTTAAAAAAAAAAATTGATTAAAATCAAGACCCTATATTCCATAAAACATGGTCTTATTTTCTTTATCCTCTTAATATAAACATCCAAGTATGCCATAAATATGAAAACAGTTTTCAGAGTAGAAGTAACTAATCATGATCTTCCTTTTTAAAAATGTCTCTGGATTCTAAAAGAGACTTATTCTTCTTAGAGTTTAGCAAAGTTGTCATACTCATTTTCAACAAAAAATTAAATGCCACTGAAGCTTGAAACCCAAACATTTCTTTGCTAAAAAAATTGTTTGAAAAACTGACAACTATAAAAATATAAGAGAGAAAGAACATTTAATACCAAGATCACATAATCCTATCAAACTCTTCAACAAAATAACATAGTCTTCTCTTTTGCTATTTTCTACCAGATTTGTACATTTTACATTGCTTTAATGTGTGACAAATGCTTGGTAACTTTCTCTTCAGAAAATCTGTTTTCAATCTTTAAATTTACATTTGACATTTAAAACTATCATTATAATTCTCACCATTGATGCATATCATAAGTTACACTATTTTATTTACTGTAGCTTCATGCATATGAGAACATGCTGTTAAATTTAAAATATCAAGTTTACAATTCTTCCATCTCATCAGGTGAGCTATTTGAAGCAAAACTCCCTGTCAACAATATGTGATACATAAATTTGATGAGAGTATTTTTCAGTTAAGCTACTATTGGATTATAGTTTTCAATTTAACATTTCAAAATATTTGTAATGTTTTCTAAAGTTTCATCAGAGAGATCATTTTGGTTTTCATTTGAGATGAGAAACCTAGTAATTATTTTTGTTTGGAGGTAATTTTTTTTGGAACCAAATGATGGGTCTGCTAATGCTAAAATTTGCTGCTGGAAATGGACACATAAAACTACTTGTACAGCAACAGGAAGAACAGAGTGCTTGATATTAATGGCCTGTGACAGTCATTCTAAAGGGAACTTCTTATATATAGAAAAGGAAAAATAATAACTATACAATAAATTATCTTACATTTTGATAGGTGTCTTTTTGGTCAATTCATAGTAAATTGTATGTGGTAAATAGTTCATCTGTATTTGCAAAATTAAATTGATACTATTATCTAATCTGCAACCAAAAGCCCCAAACTACTGTGAGTAAGATTTCCAAAATACATAAAGGGCTTCTTTCATTAGATATATCATTCATATTTTGAACAGACATGTTCAAGATCTTGATATAAGCTTATTGTCTGAGGATACTTGGCTAGTCATTCAGACTCTTGTCTTTCTCATATAAGAGTTTGATCTATACTGAAGATTACTCTTGGAAATACTGCTTGAGAAGTAATTTGTCAGCTCTCCCATGTTAGGAAGTGATTAAATCTTAACCTAAAGAATAATAGGGCTCCTAAAATCTAAAACAATACTCAACTGTCTTAATAAAATAATGTGGTACCAATGATAGATTTTTATCCAACCAAATTCGTTGTTTAAAGTTGTATGTGTATATCATAACAAAACAAAGGGGTATGTGTGTGTGTCTGTGTGTGTGTGTTTGCACCTAATCTGTGACCCAAGTAAGCAACTCCTAAGAATGATTTTAAGGAAATAACAATGTGTATTAAGATATGAACTTAAAGAGAAATATCCCACATAGTTAAATTTATGTTTTCATTTGAAGGGTAGATTACATTTGACTTGCGTAGAACTGAAGGTCAGGTCTGGCACAATCAAATTATTTCATCTTTTAAACTGTATCCAAACATTTAAATTGACTACCTTTTAAAAAAATCACTATGGGTAAGTGGAAAGGATATATTCCTTAAAGAATGGTTTGTGAAATAACAGGGGACATTGACTGCAGCAACAATAGAGCATAATAATGTTCTCATGGGGATAAACACCAAGTTCAATTTTACTGGAAAGTCAAAAATCACAACAAGGAAAATTAATGTTTTACTATAAAACTTTAACCAAAGTACCTACACTATAAGATTCACACCAGACACATTTGAACAAATGTAGATAAACAGATTTAGTCAGAAAGTTTTTTTCCCACCAGAAGGAAAGACCTGAGGAAGATACCAGGAGGATCTTTTGAAATTTAAGTTTAAAGAAAAAGCTCTTTTTCCCTCAGAAATGGGACTTTGAACACTGGCAAAAACTGTATTTCCTTACTATATCAGTTGAATTATTACTTTATTACATGTACAATATATATGAAAACCTTATTTATACAAAGATTCAGATAATGTGCAATTTTTCTTCATTTGAATGTAAATATTGCTATTTGTACATGTGCGTATCCAACAATATATGTATATGTAGGTAAATGTGTGTGTATAAGTGTTTTTGTGTGTGAGTGTATATATTCCAGTTTCCATGTAGAACCCAGGGTGAGAAATAAAATTTTTTTCTCCCAATAGTGACATACTTGCTACTATTATATAAGAGTTTCCAAATATACTGAGTTTCTTTTTTTTGCCATGGACACCTCAATGTTTGCACAAAGAAAAGCTAAAACTTACTATTTCATTCAACTTTTTAACTTCTGTAAAAGTCCTCAAACAGGATTTGAAAAACGTTCCTTTTCTTTCTATTTTACTTCATGTTTTTAAAGTGTTTCTTTTGCCTTTTAAATTAATAACTTTCTGTTATTATTTATATTTGCATTGCCTTGATGCTTTTTGGTAGTTTGTTACATTTGATACAGGTATCAGTCAATAAAAAAGTATTTCTTAATTAAAATAAAATTCATAAAAGTGATTTAAAGAACATGAGAACTAGGTTCAGACTTATACTATTATTAGGAGTTTAGAATATTATGTAATTATATTAGAAATAGAATATTGAAATATAATATTTGAAATAATGGTAATGAAAACAAAATACAAGAAATAAATGCTATTGTTTTAACATTTTGCAAGAGCTTTAAATCTACCAAAAGCAAGGATATAAGCAACAAAAATGATGAAAACATTTAAAATGAAAAAGCAAACATCTCAGGAACATACATTAAGTTTTTTGTTGAGAGTTCTGTTATTTCTATGCTTTAGCATTACTTTCTTACCTTAAACATTATTTTTTTTATCAAAGTATACTTGATTTACAGTATCGTGTTAGTTTTAGGTGTACAGCACAGTGATTTAGACTTAGATACATATATATATTCTTTTTCAGATTATTTTTCCTTATAGGTTATTATAAAATATTGATTATATTTCCCTGTGCTATACAGTAGGTCATTGTTGGTTATCTATTTTATATATAGTAGTGTACATGTTAATCCCAAACTCCTAATATATCCCCTCATCCTTTCCCCTTTGGTAACCATAAGATTGTTTTCTATATCTCTGAGTCTCTTTCTGTTTTGTAAGTTCATTTGTATTCTGGTTTGGTTTTTTTTTTAGATTCCACATGTAAGCGATATCATGATATTTGTCTTACACAGTCTGGTTTACTTCACTTAGTATGATAATCTCTAGATCCATCCATGTTGCTGCAAATGGCATTATTTTGTTCTTTTTTATGGCTAATGTTCCTTTGTGTATATGTACCACATCTTCTTTATCCATTCATTTGTTCTGCCTGTGTTTTCCTCTAGGAGTTTTATAGTATCTGGTCTTACATTTAGGTCTTTAATCCATTTCAAGTTTATTTTTGCATATGGTGTTAAAGAATATTCTAATTTCATTTTTTTACATACAACTCTCCTGTTTTCCCAACACAACTTATTGAAGAGACTATCTTTTCTCCATTGTATAGTCTTGCCTCTTTGTCATAGATTAATTGACCATAGGTGTGTGGGTTTATTTCTGGGCTTTCTATTCTGTTCCATTGATCTATATTTCTGTTTTTGTGCCAGTACCATACTGTCTTGATTACTGTAGCTTTGTAGTATAGTCTGGAGTCAGGGAGCCTGATTCCTCCAGCTGCATTTTTCTTTCTCAAGGTTGCTTTGGCTATTCAGAGTCTTTTGTGTTTCCATACAAATTAAAAAAATTAAAATTTGTTCTAGTTCTATGAAAAATGGCATTAGTAATTTGATAGGGATTGCACTGAACCTATAGATTGCCTTGGGTAGTATAGTCATTTTAACAATATTGATTCCTCCAATCCAAAAATGGTATTCTTTCCATCTGGTTGTGTCTTCTTCAATTTCTTTCATTAGCATCTTATAGTTTTTGGAATAGTTTTTTGCCTCCTTAGGTAGGTTTATTCCTAGGTATTTTATTCTTTTTGATGCGATGGTAAATGGAATTGTTTCCTTAATTTCTCTTTCTGATCTTTCATTGTTAATGTATAAAAATATAACAGATTTCTGTGCATTAATTTTGTATCCTGCAACTTTACCGAATTCATTGATGAGCTCTAGTAGTTTTCTGGTAGCATCTTTAGGATTTTCTATATATAGTATTGTGTCATCTGAAAACAGTGACAGTTTTACTTCTTCTTTTCCAGTTTGGATTCCTTTTATTTCTTTTTCTTCTCTAATTGCTGTATCTAGGACTTCCAAAATTATGTTGAATAAAAGTGGCAAGAGTGGTCATTCTTATAATTTGCCGATAGTAAAAGAGCAAAGCTGTCATGATGGGTTGCTGTATTTTGAATGACAGTCTCTCCATCATATTAGTAGTAAATATTATTTTTGTTATTCAACTTTAAATATATACATTGCATATCTTGATTCTTAAGATAACTTGTATAGGAATACTAAATAACTTGAAAGAGTTAAAAGACCGTGTTAAAAGACTAAAACTTGTTAGAAAACATTCAGTAGATACATTTAATTTACCCTTGCAGAATCATGTAAATCATTATTTTTAAAGTCAGGTAGTTTGCTTTTACATCATATACGAACGTTTCTCTAAATCAAATGAAGTCTTTGAATTAGACTATGACATTAGAATTTTTCTAGAGTACTTTCTGAATTGATTTTAAAGATTTCCTCCTTGATATCATTGACTTAAAATGTTATAACAATGTTAATTAGGATGGTTTTGTACTTTTCATTAAATTCCTTAAACTATAAAAAAAAAAGTGAGCATTCTTGTCTTGTTCCTGACCTTAGAGGAAATGCGTTCAGCTTTTTACCATTGAGTATGATGTTAGCTGTGTATTTGTCATGTATGGCCTTTATTATGTTGAGGTAGGTTCCCTCTATGTCCACATTCTGGACAGTTTTTATCATAAATTGGTGTTGAATTTTATCAGAAGGTTTTTCTGCATCTTTTGAGATGATCATATGACTTTTATTCTTCAATTTGTTAATGTGGTGTATTGCACTGATTGATTTGTGGATATTGAAAAATCCTTGCATCCCTGGGGTAAATTCAACTAGATTGATCATGGTGTATGATCCTTTTAATGTATCGTTGGGTTCAGGTTGCTAGTATTTTGTTGAGGATTTTTGCATCCATGTTCATCAGTGATATTGGCCTGTAATTTTCTTCTTTGTGCGTGGAATGTTTGTCTGGTTTTGGTACCAGGATGAGGGTGGCCTTATAGGATGAGTTTGGAAGTGTTTCTTCCTTTACAATTTTTTGCAATAGTTTCAAAAGGATAGATGTTATCTCTTCTCTAAATGTTTGGTAGAATTCACCTGTGAAGCCATCCGGTCCTGGACTTTTGTTTCTTGGCAGTTTTTAAATCACAGATTCAATTTCTGTACTTGTAACTGGTGTGTTCATATTTTCTATTTCTTCCTCTTTCAGTCTTGGGAGATTATACCTTTCTAAGAATTTGTCCATTTCTTCTAGGTTGTCTATTTTATTGGCATATAATTTCTCATAGTAGTCTTTTATGGACCTTTGTATTTCTGTGGTGTTGGTTGTAACTTCTACTTTTTCATTTCTGATTTTATTGATTTGGGCCCTTTCCCCATTTTTCTTAATGAGTCTGAGTAAAGGTTTATCAATTTTGTTTATCTTTTCAAAGAACCAGTTTTTAGTTGCTCACATATATGTAAACAATTAATGTAGAAAATATCTCTCAGGGGAAGAGCTGTTGCTATATTAACCAAAATTCACCTCATTCCTTATTTTCAATCTTTATAAGTATCCCAGTGTCTGAAATGACAGTAAATATTGTTATTTAAAATTTTACAAAATTTAAAGTATTGAGGGTAGGATCAACATGCTTTTGTTTTTTAGTAGAAAAATACCTGCTGATTTAAACAATTGCAAATATTACCTTTTGTTAATCATTTTATAAACATTTCTACATGCCAAATGTGAGAACTTAGTGAAAACAAATAGTTTTAACTAATTTAAAATTAAATAGAAAATTTTAAGAAATTATGGCAATGTGTTGTTTTTCATGTTATATGATATTTAATAGTGAATGTTAATGAGTTGAATAGTTCATCGATGAGTCTTAAAATAGAACTAAGGTGAGATATGCTTATTTACCTTTTCTATACTGGACTTGTGCAAATTACACAACTATTAAAAGCATACTATACCAAAGGAAGAGGTGTATTTTATAAGAACAAAATAAATGTAGACTCTCTGTAAAGATTTTGTTAAGAGAATGAATGAATGTGTGTGCATTTGAGTGTGTGGGGTGTATGTGCATGGGGTGTATGTGTATGTATATGTGTGTATATAAAAATTTATATTAAGTAACAGAAGGGAATTTTTCTTTTTTTGAAAAAAGTATTTCAATAAAATTTCAGACCTAAATATGTAAATTAGAACAGTAAAATGCTTAGAGGAAATCAACTTCACGGCATTGAAGTAGGCAAATATTTCTTAAATAGGTCCCAAAACTCTAGTTGTAAAAGAAAAAGTATATAGATTGGACTGTAATAAACAAAAGAACTTCTGTTCTTCAAAGTAATCATTATGGGAATGGAAAGGCAACTCAAGAGTGAGGAGAGCTTTCCACAATACATATAACTCACAAAGGATGTAAATCTAGATTATGAAAAGACGTCACACAAATCATTAGAAAAAAAACAATTGAATAGAACCTGGACTAATGTCATGACCAGACAATTTACAAAAGAAAAACCAAAATGGCTAATAGATTTATAAGATACTCATCTTCATTATTCATTATGGAAGTTCCCATTAAAAATACAATGTGGTACCACTGCACGCTCAACAGAATAAATAAAGTTAAAAGATAAAAAGCATCAAGCATTAGTGAAGCTGTGAAACAAGTTACACCGTACAAGTGCAACTTGGTAAAGTCACTCAGGAAAACTTTATGGAAGTTTCTTATAAATTTGAATATACACCTACCCTATTATGCAGCAATTCAACTTCTAGTTATATTTCAAGCAAAAGTGTACCCAAATATTCACCAAAGTCATTGATCAGAATCTTCACAGCAACTTTAATCACAATAGCAAAAATCTGGAAACCAGCAAAGTAACTTATCTCAAGTAGAATGGAATACTACCCAGCGATGAGAATGAATGATCTAAAACAACAAACCACAATATGAATGAATTTACAAAAGAAGTCAGACACAAGAGAGGATTACTCTATTAAAACAAAGTACAAAAGCAAGCAAAACCAATTTATGGCATTAAAAATCAGGCTAGTGGTGCTGGTCCCAGAAGGGAGGTAAGGGAATCTGAGATGGGTTCTTAATATATGTGCTGGTTACAGCTGGTAAGTTTGATTTGCAAAAAATTCATCAGGACTTATGTGTATTTTATTACACATATATTTTACTTCAATAAAAAGTTTAAAATGTATGTCATATACCCTAAATCAATTCTTATTTTCAATAAAGTTTGAGACCTCTTAAAATATAGATGCTCATTTTTTTTTCCTTGCTCTCTCCTGTTATTTTCTCTGTACTCCATATTTTGGCCATATTTCTACGTACTCAGGTCCTCCAAATATCATAATGATACAATGTAAAAAGTTCAATTGAGACATGATATTTTTGAATTTGAAGAAGCAAAACTCCTAACGAATGACTCTTCACATAAGATTCCATCCTATATTGAAGTTAAGGGTTGTCTTTTTTACTGGAAGTCAACAAATGGTGAGAGCCTAGTACATATAAAGTAAATTTAAAAATACCAATTGTTAATGGCAGACTTGAAATTGCTCAAAGACAATTTCTAGATTAGACCATCAGTTTTAATATGACTCTTTCTGTTTTTGGTTTTTTTTTCCTTTCACTTGGGAAATGTGTATTGTTGTGAAACAAATGCTGAGATCAGGAAATCCCTGCAAGAACATTGCCTACCTTCTAGCAAATGATTTTTGACACTGTTTTCTGGTCCAGCTATTCTGAAAATATCTAAGTATGTTTTGAATTGCTTAGTATTTTAATTTTTAGAAAACAATGTAATTATTCAGTTGGGACATAGAGAAAGTCACAAGCATTCCTATTATATCAATTTATATTTTTTCCTTATGTTCTACAAAGTTCCAAATTTTTACATGAGGAAATATTCTCACCTATATTAATGCACAATAGTAAAATACATTAGTTACTGGAGGTGAAAAATTTGCATCCATACTCAATAACTCAGAGTTCAAAAGATTTTCCTGGCCCCCGCTCTTCTTCCTATCCAGGCCAGTATGATATTGTCTCCATCCTCCCAGTTTCCAGTTTGGCCCAGCTTGAATTTGGGAGTTGCTCTTTTTCCAGATATAACCAAACAGGTTAGCTCTGCTTTTGGATTTAAACACTCATGTGCTCTTTGACCTTTGATTAATTCCTGATAACAGCCAGGTGACCTGAGAGGTTAATGTACCGACACAACTGCCTAAATGACACAGAATGCTAGAATCCTAGTGCCAACATCCATAGCACTTTATTATCACCATCCCCACCCTCACCTGAGTGTTGTCATTCCCACTGGAGGTTTACAAGCTGAATAATATGACTTGGTGAAAAATGTCTTCCTACTAGTGAATTAAACTCTGCTTTGTAAGTAATTGGACACTGTGAACATTTAGCTACATTTTGTCTTTTTAAGCATTCATAGAATGTCACTGGAAAGTGCACATTATTTTCTTTCCTTTTTTTTTTTTTTTTTTGTCTGCTTTAAAATTTCACCCTGTTATATTATGTCCCTGGAAAGAAGTTAATATTTACTGACCACTCTGCTAGATGTGTTTTGCGCCCTTGCCCTGCCTCCCTAAAACTCCCACAACAGCCAGGCTAGAGTCTATAGTAGACTTAAAATGAGGGCACTAATGTGATTTTTTGCTTACTCTCTTCACCTCGAGACAGTCCTCACCATCCAGGGTAACAAAACAAGTGTGATTCTGGTGCTGGAACATTCAATCCAGCAATTTACAACAGTGTCACCTAAGAAAGCATAACACCTTGTCTGCGTAAGGCTTTCAGAAGTAGCATTTTCTGAATTTATGTGAGGAGACTCAGATCTAGAAAAAAGAAAAATTTCAGGAATTTCTACCATTCTTTAATCCATTTCTTCTCTTTCAAATATTAGCCTCATTATGTAGCATATTTTTGCAGTGGTCTTCTTCAAGTCTTTCTTTGCTTGTTAATACCAGATTTTTGGTCAGAAGCATTACAGCTTGTTAGTTTAACTCTCCCTCCATTTACTCTTTACAATATAAAAATATAGATGAAGATTCATGCAAGGTGAATTAAATTCATTCTTTTGTCTTAATGGTAAATAGTTCATACTCATTTTTAAAAGAGTTGCTAATAAGTCTTAATTTGTGGGCAGTGCTTTTTAGTTAACAGTGGGCTTTTACATAAACCCCATTTTCATTTTTAATCCCATAAAAATTCTGGGAGCTTTTTTCCAGGGTAGCTGTGATTATTTCTATTTTCAATGAAAGAAACTGAACATGCTTTCTGATCCTCTCTTGATTCCAGTGGGTGTTATTATTTTTAACATACCATTACATAGTAATGTCTATAGCTAAATGCCCCATCTTGTGATTTTCTTAAGGGCTTTGATTGGGTCTTGTTGGGGGTTAGCATAGGACGTGGCACATAATATATGTTTGTGAATGAGTTCTAAATATAATAAACAGAGTTGGCTAAGGCACCAGCTACTGAATGGCAGAAATATTATATAAATTTGGTAATCCAACTGTAAGTTTTAAGCTCTTCACTAAAATATATTTCCACTTAACCCTATAATTAGGCAATAAGTCAATTAAGTAAGGCCTCTGCATTAAATGGCACATGCTTTCTACAACCTATAGCCAAGTGACAATAGCAATGAGATAAATATCAGGAGGTTCCATGTAAAAATGTATGTTTTGCTTTAATTTTCACTTCCCAATTGAGCAGATCAACCATCCACTTTACCATTATCATTTTTTAGTGGAAAACACTCCAAACTCTTCCTGTTGTTATTGCCTTTTCAGATTTAAGTTGCATTGTATTTTAACTTTTCAGAAAATATGTCAAGAAAAATTACTCTTTTTATTACCAAAAGTGAAAGATGAATACCAGCTGACTTGTAAGAATTCGTGGGTAGAAGTTTGTAAGGATTAAAGGAGAGGCTCAAAATGAATTCAGAAATAAGTTCCTTAATAATGACTATTTGTGAAGATAATTCAGTGGGTAAACTAATTTTCTTCCCCAATAAAGTAAAAAAGAAAGAAATTTAGTTAAAACAATTGTTGACTAGCTTGAGAGAATAAAGTGTTGGTTGAATGAACTTTGAGATTAATGCTGAATTCATAAGAATTACAATTTTTTCTCCATTCAAAGCAAGAGTGGTGTCAAAAAGAGTTTTGCTCCTAAGTTCATACATTTTTAGAATAATGTGTTTTAAAACTGAATGTAGTCTGGAACTGTGTTGTAGCATCACATATATGCATTTTATTCTGTAAATCTTTCAATAATTATTTGAGTCAAGACATCGATCTCCTTATCTTTAAAAGCAGTGAAATCCACAAGTTATACCATAGAAAGTGCAAATGTGTGGAACCAAAGGATATTCTATTTCAAATATGAATCTAGTATTTTTCATTAGAAGGAGAAACATTGATAGAAGATAGAGAGAGACTGGGTGGGAGAGGATATAACTATCTGATCAAGGCTATTTGATCAAGGCTATTTTCTGTATTTTTCCAACAGTAGGGTTGAAGTGAACCTTACAAAGTCATCTGGTCCAGTCCTCTGCCTTGAGGCAGAAGTACATCACCAAAGTAGATGAGAATCAATACTGTTTGTTGAGACCCTCCCCCAGAGAAGATCATGCCTAGCCTCCCTCATAACCTTTGAATCTTTTTCTTGTGGCTATTTAAAATGGTTGAAATCCATATGGTTTTCTGAAGCCTTGAGTTTCCTTTAGGAGAAATGAACAAAAAGCTTCTGAAACAAATCAGCCCCCCTTTAAGGAGATCTTTGACCACAGGTCTAGAGATTACTTTAAAGTAGTCAAATAGGAGAGAACCACATAATTTTAATATTTAAAAAAGCCAAACACTAAATCATTAGCATACTTAAGTTAAACTGCTCAAATAATGTTACTGTTAAAATGGCATATTCATTTCGTAAGAAAGACCCACTAATGCTTGGTAGAAAAAAAAATGTGTTGGTTATAATTGTGTTGGTGTTTTAGGTTGGGGAGGTCTTTTTTTTTTTTTTATTCTTTTCCCTTATGGTTTATCACAGGATATTGAGTATAGTTCCTTGTGCTGTACATTAGGACCTTGTTGTTTATCCAGTCTAAATGTAATAGTTTGCCTCTACCAACCCAAAACTCCCAGTCCTTCTTTGAAAGAAAAGAAGTCTACTCCTTCTTTATTTCAGTAAAGCTCTTTTCCATGTGGAGTAGGTCAGAGAAGAAGACTGTTTAACACCAGGTAAAACGTTTAAAAATAACAACAAAAATCACAAATAATACATAATTGCTACTTATAAAATTTATTGGTAGAGAACATATTTAAGGAGCTCTTATTTACATTGAGTCCTAATTAATGAAGTAAGTCTGCTATACCACAACCCATAGATTTAGTATGTAGGATACTATAATGCATTCAAAGTTTACAAATATTTTTATTGCTTTCTTTTGGTATTTTTCATGTTCATTTTCTTTAATTTGTGGTATTTTCTATAAGCCCCATTTTATTTGGATAATTTTTCCTTTGTTATTTTCATAATGACAGTATTCAAACATATATAAAATAGAGAAAAGAGTATAAGAAAACCTCACCATATCCATCATCCATCATTAACCTCAACAATTATCAACATATATTTATATTTTTTATACTTCCTCTTTCTATACAGTATTATATTACAGCAAATAAGAAGTATTATATTATCTTCCCTGTAATACTTTGACAGAATTTTTAAAATAACAATAAGTTTGATTGCACAAGTTTCAAAATGACCTTTTCATGAAAATTGATAATGCCCTAAATAACTCAACTTCGTCAAGAAAACATGCTATTCCTGGAGCTGACAATGTGATCATAAGCAAGAAATAAAAATCATCAAGACACCTGGACAATTCTGAGAGGCAGATGTGTCTTGATCATATCCTGTGCAATTAGATTAGAAATGTAGATAGAATTTTGTGGACCATAGATATCTACTAAGCAGGCAGGAATATAATGTAGATGTGTTTCAGGGATTTATTGTGTCCACACCACATCAATGTCATTTAGATAAAAATTAATAAGGAATTTGGTAAATACTAGTCTCCACTTATATAAATTTGGGAAAATCCTTAGCAATTCATCAACAAGAAATAGAGGAAGAAAATTAAAATTCTATGGCACAGGGAAATTAGAGCAAAACATCTTTCAGAAACTATCCCAGAGAGAAAACAAAGAATTTAAAAATTTAGAACAATTTGTTTATATAATTAGCTTATACCGAGACAACTAAACAGAAAAAACCAAACCTATAAAACATGTTTTGAATATTATAGCCAAAATGAAAATATTTTTAAAAATAGTGATTTTAGAAAACCTCTAGAAAAGTATTGAAAACTAAAACTTCTCAGTCTTCTTTGAGCATATACTCTAGTGACCCATTTGTTCCTCTTGTTTTTGCTTTGACACAGCTCAGCCTAGGCAACTGTAACATCTTTCACCACTCCCAGTGACGCTCAAGTATAGTGAAGGAGTTGGGTCCATAAATCCTGGGCTCAGTAAAGTGGAATCTTCTCGAGAGGACATAAACCTTAGTATTATGGTATGAAAGTGATGTTTTAATACAAATTTTGAACAAAGTAAAAACAAAACCCAATTAAGACAAATTTCTTAATGTGTCAGGGACATAACATTAACAATATCTAATAATTTTAGTATAATTACACAAACATGTATTACGAATGACTAGAAATCTAGATTTTTAGTGCAGTGATATTGCAAAGAGAGGTATTTCTATATGCTGCAGCTGGTATCACAAACTAACATACCAGGTGTTCTCAATTCTAATGCTTCAAGTGTCTAAAAGATATTCTCAATAAAATTATCCATGAATATATGCTAGTTTTTAGGAAAGTGAATTATGCTGTGACCAAGGATCCTTTCCAAAAGGAATTATGAAAAATAATTATGAAATAACCAGTATCTTAAAGTTCATTGATTTCTGTAAAGCTTTTGATAGCCATCCTTCCCCCCTGCCCCGCCTTTAATTACGCTTTTTCAGGGAAGCTATAATCTCTTTCAATGAAGTCTTGTTTTGAGGATTGTAAGGGAAATCCATGGAGGAGATTAAATGCTGACTCAGTGATTAGCCTCTTCCAATACAGTGACATCTTTTTCTTTTTTCATGTATTTTTAAAATTTCAGACATTGCAGGTGGAATAATTTGTGGAAATTAAGGTACTCCTAGATACAGTAGTAAACTTCTTATGAAAAAGGATGATCCTACCTTACTCATGCCATCTTTCGGCCCATATTGAAATTTAAGGGACTTATTTAAACCCTAATTCTAATGAAAGGGAAGTGAGGTTTTATATAAAACTAGTAATAATAATTTATTTGATCAAGTTCTAATCTATATATACATCTTATCTATACATACATTGTATATACTATATATATATAGAATGCAATGTGTGAATACACACACACATTTATAACACTTCAAAACTATTATTATCCTTATTTTCTGGATGCAAACACAAAAGCTTAGGGAATTAAGTAACTTGCTCAATACCATGTCCAATTTAAGTGGTAGATACATATTAATAACATCCTAATTTGCTTGACTTGTTGCCCAAACTATTCTCCTTCAGTATATTCAAGATTGGGCTAATCCTTAGGACAAAGGAAATGTACAGTTTTCAGAGTTGTCTGAAATTTTCCTATTTTTTTTCTTTAAAAGAATGAAAGTGCCTACAAAACTCAGTCCACCATTTTGCTGTAACAGGGATTTTCTATAATGTTAATATTTTTTAAAAAATACCAGTGTGCTTGGACCTAGGGAAAACAAACAAACAAATGAAAGAAAATAAATGCATGAAAAACAACAACAAAACTCACAGGAACTGATAGGAGGCTGGACTGAGTCTTTTTTCCTTCACTAATTAAAACCAAAGGAAAAATGGATTATTTGGTCAAATTATTTGATGTGAGGAATCTCTGCTACAAGGAAAGCAAAATTCCATTAGAACCTCCTCTCTCAGCTAATGCAGATAATCTGCTAGTGTGCACCAGTAGCGCCATACAGTAAAAATATCTAAATCCTTTCATGCAAGTGGTTATGTAGACTCTGCTGGGAGACCCCTGCCCTCCTTCCTGGCTCTTTTCCTAACCAGCAAGTGAAGGATGGGTGAACACTTGGAAGGAGCAGGGTTCTCCAGGACCTGTTCCAACCCATGTCCATATTTATTCTGACTGATCCCTGCCCAAGCAGACTGGTGGTTACATGACTTAAAAGCTATTGCTGGTGTCAGCACAGATTACCTTATTTCAGAAATAAATAGATAAGTAAAAATGAAATGAAATATTTGACTGATTATTGGATAAAACAAGGCTGTGCAAGCAGAACAGCAAAGGAAGAGAAAGGCCAATAGTTTTTATCACCTTTCAAACAAGTTCTATATACAAAATTAAATGGTACATTGGAAAATACGTAAAACAAATATGACAGAAAAAGTATTAATATATAAGTGTCATAGCTTTAAATATAAAAGTAATTGAATACCAAATTAGATAAAAGAAAATTGCAAAAATATATTACAGTTTACTGAACAACCCAAATAAATAAGAAATATATTTTTATAGTCTATTTTTTTCAGTTATTCAAGAAAATTAAAATTACTACAGCAGTATATTGTCTTCAACTAAGGATTTAGCATAATTGATCTCTTAAGTAGTGAAATCTGCAATTTGAAGTGTCTCAACCATTTTTCTCACAGATACAGTGAGATACTCAACTGACAGATATGTAATATTTCTTGGTAATTATACTGAAGGTTATTTGTTTGTTTAAAGAAATTTTGTATATTTCTAATTGTTGAGGAGTAGTTGTTATACTAATTAATGTTATGACACATAAATCACTATTTAAATATTATTATTTATAAAATCATTAGACTACACAAGTGAATTAACTGAAAAATCTCAATTCCTGGACAAGATATGGTTCTTAATATCCTTTTCAAAATTAAGGTACATTCTCAAGCCTAATTTGATATTAATTATGATAATTATGATAAATATGGTTAGAATATTTTCTTTGATTAATTCTAATTTTACATTTAAATTATTTTACACCAGTTTTATTATACATGCATATTTTGTTACCCTTTTCTTACATCTTTTTTGGGAAAACATGTGGTATATATATAAACATATACATTAAATTAGGGTAGGTTTTAAATATTCTGTCTTTAATATTTTAAGAATATTTAGGTGGTCAAAACAGTCTTTGCCTTTAGATTGTTCTCGAATAGATTTTAATGAAATCTTTTTAAGATGATCTTCTGCCATATCTGCTACTACTCTCGAATGGAGTGTCACTATACAAACATGCTGTTTTAAAATTATAATTGCATTTCTTTTAGCAATAGAGATGTGAATCATTCATATTTGAACCACAATGCATGCACTTCTTAAACACCTTTTCAAAAAAAATTACACTTTTAAAAAGGTTTTAATGGAAGTATGCATCACTTTATAATTAACCAAATCTACAACAAAGTAAAGTGCTGTTGTGAAGGCAAAATAACACTAATCTATAATTATAATCAAGAATAGCAGCTACTGAAAGCCATAGCCAACTCAAGACAAAATTTTTATGGAATGCAAGAGCCTCAAGAGATTTCTTACTTGAATTCGAAGTGAGCCATAAAAATGCACTCGTGTTATATACTTTTTAAGTTTTGGTGGGTCTTAATCATTTATTTAATAATTTACTGGATGTTTGTACATAAAAACAAAATTACATGGACTTTTCTGTCATGTTTTCTACAAAAAAATGAAAAAAAACCCTTCAGTGTTAAGCTCAGTAACCCCAATCTCAGAGCAACTTCAGTGTTAAGCTCAGTAACCCCAATCTCAGAGCACTTGTTAGTCCAGGCTAAGATCATATCATAAAAATCACTACTAAGAGACAAAACAAACTAACAAACCAAGTAAAAAAGCAAAACAAAACAATGTACTTCAAAACCTTTTGTCAGCATATCCCTGCAATTATTTATTTAAGTACAATTGATTTACAATATTATATTACTTTCACGTGTACAGTATAATGTTTCAATATTTTAGTAATTTATAATCTATTTAAAGTTATTAGGAAACAATGGCTATATTTCCCTGTGCTCTAAGATATATCCTTGTTCCTTGTCTATTTTATACATAGTAGTTTATATCTCTTAATCCCATACTACTATCTTGCCCCTCCCTCCTTCCCTTTCCCCACTGGTAACCACTAGTTTGTTCTCTATATCAGTGACTGTTTCTGTTTTCATATATAAATTCCTTTGGTTTATTTTGTGATTCCAAATACAAATAATAACATGGAGTATTTGTCTTTCTCTGTCTGATTTATTTCACTAAGCATAATACTGCTTAGGTCCATCCACATCATTGCAAATGGCAGGATTTCATTCTTTTTTTATAGCTGGGAAATATTCTAGTGTATATATATATATATATATACCACATCTTCTTTATTCATTCATCTATTGGTGAACACGTAGGTTGACCCATATAATAGCTATTGCAAATAATTCTGTTATGAACATTGGAGTGCATGTATATTTTCAAATTTGCACTTTCATTACCTTCGCATGTATACCCAGCAGTGGAATTGCTGCATCATATGGTAGTTCTATTTTTAGTTTTTTAAGAAACATTTATATTGTTTTCCATAGTGGCTTCACTAATATTCATTACCACTAACAGTGTATAAGAATCCCCTTTTCTCAACATCCTTGCCAACATTTCTTATTAGTAGACTTTTTGATGATAGCTATTCTGACAGGTGGAAGGTGATGTCTCACTGTGGTTTTGATTTTTGTTTCTCTAATGATTAGTGATGTAGAGCACTTTAAAGTTAATTCCTATATATTAATGTTATTGATTGAGCATTTTTCTTCCTAGAGAGAAAAATGTGATTACACAGATACCTGTTCTTACTAGATTGTACTGACTTAAGACTTTAGTGGCAAAGTGTAGACGTTCGAGGAGCCCAGATGATCCCTTGCTAATAAATATACATTCCAGTAGTTCTGAGTTAATTAGCATAATGGTTAAATTATCTGGAGTACCTAAGTTCAAATGCCCTTTCCTCAGATTACTAATTGTTACCTTATATCTCTAAATCTTCATTGCCTCATCTTTGGGGAATAACAGTAGTATGCATCTCATAGAACTGCTGTGAAGATTAAACAGGATAATACATGTGTGCTATTTTACATGATATATGACACATATGACAGACTCAAGTATTTTTCACTTTTAATGGCTGAGCAACATTCCATTGTATATATGTACCACATCTTCTTTATCCATTCCTCTGTCGATGGACATTTAGGTTGCTTCCATGACTTGGCTATTGTAAACAGTGCTGCAATGAACATTGGGGTGCACGTATCCTTTTGAACCATGTTTTTCTCTGGATATATGCCCAGGAGTGTGAATGCAGGATCATATGGTAGCTCTATTTTTAGTTTTATAAGGAACCTCCATACTGTTCTCCATAGTGGCTGCACCAATTTACATTCCCAGCAACAGTGTAGGAGGGTTCCCTTTTCTCCACACTCTCTCCAGCATTTATTGTTTGTGGATTTTTGATGATAGCCATTCTGACTGGTGTGAGGTGATATCTCATTGTAGTTTTGATTTGCGTTTCTCTAATAATTAGCAATGTTGAACATCTTTTCATGTGCCCCTTGGCCATCTATATGTCTTCTTTGGAGGAATGTCTATATAGGTCTTCTGCCATTTTTTGATTGGGTTGCTTGTTTTGATGATATTAAGCTACATGAGCTGTTTGCAAATTTTGGAGACTAATCACTTATTGGTCCCATCATTTGCAAATATTTTCTCCCATTCTGTGGGTTATCTTTTCATTTTGCTTATGGTTTCCTTTGCTGTGCAAAAGCTTTTGAGTTTAATTAAGTCCCATTTGTTTATTTTTGTTTTTATTTCCATTTTTTCTGGGAGACAGATTGAAAAAGATGTTGCTGTGATTTATGTCAGAGAGTGTTCTGCCTATGTTTTCCTCTAAGAGTTTTATAGTATCCAGTCTCACATTTAGGTCTTTAATCCATTTTGAGTTTATTTTTGTGTATGATGTTAAAGAATGTTCTAATTTCATTTTTTTACATGTAGCTATCCGGTTTTCTCAGAACCATTTATTGAAGAGACTGTCTTTCCTCCATTGTATAGTCTTGCCTCCTTTGTCTTAGATTAATTAACCATAGGTGTGTGGGTTTATTTCTGGACTTTCTATCCTGTTCCCTTGAACTATATTTCTATTTTTGTGCCAGTACCATACTGTTTTGATCACTATAGCTTTGTAGTATAGTCTGAAGTCAGGGAACCTGATTCCTCCAGCTCTGTTTTTCTTTCACAAGATTGCTTTGGCTATATGAGGTCTTTTGTGTCTCCATACAAATTTTAAGCTTTTTTGTTCTAGTTCTGTGAAAAATTCCATTGGTAATTTCATAGGGATTTCATTGAATCTGTAGATTGCCTTAGGTAGTTCAGTCATTTTGACAATATTGATTCTTCCAATCCAAGAACATGGTATATCTTTCCATCTGTTTGTGTCATCTTCAGTTTCTTTCATCAGCATCTTATAATAGTTTTCGGGGTACAGGTGTTTTGCCTCCTTAGATAGGATTATTCCTAGGTATTTTATTCTTTTTGATGCAATGGTAAATGTTTCTTGAATTTCTCTTTCTGATCTTTCATTGTTAGTGTATAGAAATGCAACAGATTTCTTTGTATTAATTTTGTAACCTGCAACTTTACCAAATTCACTGGTGAGCTCTACTAGTTTTCTGGTGGCATCTTTAGGATTTTCTGTGTATAGTATCATGTCATCTTCAAACAGAGACAGCTTTACTTCTTCTTTTCCAATTTGGATTCACTTTATTTCTTTTTATTCTCTGATTGCCATAGCTAAGACCTCCAAAACTAAATTGAATAATAGTGATGACAGTGTACATTCTTGTTTTCTTCCTGATCTTGGAGGAAATGCTTTCAGCTTTTCACCACTGAGTATGGTGTTAGCTGTATGTTTGTTTTATAGGGCCTTTATAATGTTGAGATATATTCCCTCTATGCCCACATTCTATAGGGTTTTTATCATAAATGGGTGTTGAATTTTGTCAAAAGCTTTTTCTGAATCTACTGAGATGATCATACGGTTTTTATTCTTCAATTTGTTGATGTGGTGTATCACACTGATTAATTTGTGGATATTGAAAAATCCTTGTATCCCTGGGATAAATCCCACTTGATCATGTTGTATGATCCTTTTAATATATTGTTGGATTTGGATTGGTAGTATTTTGTTGAGGATTTTTGTGTCTATGTTCATCAGTGATATTGGCCTGTAATTTTCTTTTTTTGTGGTATCTTTGTCTGGTTTTGGTATCAGGGTGATTATGGCCTCATAGAATGAGTTTGGGAGTTTTCCTTCCACTGCAATTTTTTGGACAGTTTCAGAAGGATAAGTGTTAGCTCTTCTCTAAATGTTTGATAGAATTCGTCTGTGAAGCCATCTGGTCCTGGACTTTTGTTTGTTGGGAGTCTTTTAATCACAGTTTCAATTTCACCACTTGTGATTTTTATGTTCGTATCTTCTATTTCTTCCTGGTTTAGTCTTGGGAGATTGTACCTCTCCTAGAATTTGTCGATTTCTTCTAGGTTGTCCATTTTATTGGTGTATAGTTGCTTGTAGTAGTCTCTTATGATCCATTGTATTTCTGTGGTGTCATTGTAACTTCTCCTTTTTCATTTCTAATTTCATTGATTTGAGTCCTCTCCCTTCTTTTTTTTGATGAGTCTGGCTAAAAGTTTATCAGTTTTTATCTTTCCAAAGAACCAGCTTTTATTTTCATTGATCTTTGCTATTGCTTACTTAATCTCTATTTCATTTATTTCTGCTCTGATTTTTATGATTCCCTTCCTTCTACTAACTTTAGATTTTGTTTGTTGTTCTTTCTCTACTTGTTTAAGATGTAAGGATAAGTTGTTTATTTGAAATTTTTCTTGTTTCCTGAGGTAAAATTATATTGCTATAAACTTCCCTCTTAGAACTTCTTTTGCTGCATCCCATTGGTTTTTGATCATTGTGTTTTCATTTTCATTTGTCTCTAGGTAATTTTTATTTCCTCTTTGATATCTTCAGTGATTCATTGGTTTTTTAGCAGCATATTGTTTAGCCTCCACATGTTTGTGTTTTTTACAGTTTTTTTCTTGTAGTTTACTTCTAATCTCATTGTGTTGTGGTCGGAAAATATGCTTCATATGATATCAGTTTTCTTAAATTGAAAGTGAGGCTTGCTTTGTGGCCTGGCATGTGGTCAATCCTGGACAATATCCATGTGCACATGAGAAGAATGTGTATTCTGCTGCCTTTGGATGGAATGTTGTTTAAATATCAATTAAGTCCGTCTGGTCTAATGTGTCATTTAAGGCCTGTGTGTTCTTATTGATTTTCTATCTGGATGATCTGTCCATTGATGAAAGTGGGGTGTTAAAGCCCCCCACTATTATTGTGTTACTGTTGATTTCTCCCTTTATGGCTGCTAGTATTTACCTTATATATTGAGGTGCTCCTATATTGAGTGCATATATATTTACAATTGGTATATCTTCTTCTTGGATTGATCCCTTGATCATTAAGTAGTATCGCTCTTTATCTCTTACAACAGTCTTTATTTTAAAGTCCATTTTGTCTGATATGAGTATTGCTACTCCAGTTTTCTTTTCCTTTTTTTTTTTTAAACATCTTTATTGGAGTATAATTGCTTTACAATAGTGTGTTAGTTTCTGCTTTATAACAAAGTGAATCAGCTATACATATACATATATCCCCATATCTCTTCCCTCCTGCGTCTCCCTCCCTCCCACACTCCCTATCCCACCCCTCTAGGTGGACACAAAGCACCAAGCTGATTTCCCTGTGCTATGTGGCTGCTTCCCACTAGCTATCTGTTTTACGTTTGGTAGTGTATATATGTCCATGCCACTCTCTCACTTTGTCCCAGCTTACCCTTCCCCCTCCCCATGTCCTCAAGTCCATTCTCTAATAGGTCTGCCTCTTTATTCCCATCCTGCCCCTAGGTTCTGCCTCACAATTTTTTTTCTTAGATTCCATATATATGTGTTAGCATATAGTATTTGTTTTTCTCTTTCTGACTTACTTCACTGTGTATGACAGACTCTAGGTCCATCCACCTCACTACAAATAATTCAATTTTGTTTCTTTTTATGGTTGAGTAATATTCCATTGTATATAGGTGCCACATCTTCTTTACCCATTCATCTGTCGATGGACAGGTTGACTCCATGTCCTGGGTATTGTAAATAGAGCTGTAATGAACATTGTGGTACATGACTCTTTTTGAATTATGGTTTTCTCAGGGTGTATTCCCAGTAGTGGGATTGCTGGGTCGTATGGTAGTTCTACTTTTAGTTTTTAAGGAACCTCCCTACTGTTCTCCATAGTGGCTGTATCAATTTACATTCCCACCAACAGTGCAAGGGGGTTCCCTTTTCTCCACACCCTCTCCAGCATTTATTGTTTGTAGATTTTTTGATGATGGCCATTCTGACCACTGTCAGGAAATACCTCATTGTAGTTTTGATTTGCATTTCTCTAATGAATAGTGATGTTGAGCATTCTTTCATGTGTTTGTTGGCTATCTGTATATCTTCTTTGGAGAAATGTCTACATAGGTCTTCTGCCTACTTTTGGATTACGTTGTTTGCTTTTTTGATATTGAGCTGCATGAGCTGCTTGTAAATTTTGGAGATTAATCCTTTGTCAGTTGCTTCATTTGCAAATATTTTCTCCCATTCTGAGGGTTGTCTTTTCATCTTGTTTATGGTTTCCTTTGCTGTGCAAAAGCTTTTAAGTTTAATTAAGTACCATTTGTTTATTTTTGTTTTTATTTCCATTTCTCTAGGAGGTGGGTCAAAAAGGATCTTGCTGTGATTTATGTCATAGAGTGTTCTGCCTATATTTTCCTCTAAGGGTTTTATAGTGTCTGGCCTTCCATTTAGATCTTTAATCTATTTTGAGTTTATTTTTGTGTATGGTGTTAGGGAGTGTTCTAATTTAATTCTTTTACAGGTAGCTGTCCAGTTTCCCCAGCAGCACTTATGGAAGAGGCTGTCTTTTCTCCATTGTATATTCTTGCCTCCTTTATCAAAAATAAGGTGACCATATGTGCGTGGGTTTATCTCTGGGCTTTCTATCCTGTTCCATTGATCTATATTTCTGTTTTTGTGCCGGTATCATACTGTCTTGATGACTGTAACTTTGTAGTATTGTCTGAAGTCAGGGAGCCTGATTCCTCCAGCTCCATTTTTCTTTCTCATGATTGCTTTGGCTCTTCGGGGTCTTTTGTGTTTCCATACAAATTGTGAAATTTTTTGTTCTAGTTCTCTGAAAAAATGCCATTGGTAGTTTAAAAGGGATTGCATTGAATCTGTGGATTGCTTTGGGTAGTATAGTCATTTTCAAGATGGTGGAAGAGTAAGACACGGAGATCACCTTCCTCTCCACAAATACATCAGAAATACATCTACATGTGGAACAGCTCCTATAGAACACCTACTGAACGCTGGCAGAAGACCTCAGACCTCCCAAAAGGCAAGAAACTCCCCACATACTTGGGCAGGGCAAAAGAAAAAGAAAAAACACACACAAAAGAATAGGGACGGGACCTGCACCACTGGGAGGGAGCTGTGAATGAGGAAAGGTTTCCACACACTAGGAAGCCCCTTCACGGGTGGAGACTGTGGGTGACGGGGGTGGGGGCGGAGCTTCAGAGCCATGGAGGAGAGTGCAGCAACATGGGTGCAGAGAGCAAAGTGGAGAGATTCCCGCACAGAGGAACGGTGCCAACCAGCACTCACCAGCCCAAGAGGCTTGTCTGATCACCCGCCAGGGCAGGTGGGGGCTGGGAGCTGAGGCTCGGACTTTGGTCGGATCCCAGGAAGAGGACTGGGGTTGGCTGCGTTAACACAGCCTGGAGGGACTAGTGCGCCACAGCTAGCCGGGAAGGAGTCCGGGAAAAAGTCTGGACCTGCCGAAGAGGCAAGAGACTTTTTCTTCCCTCTTTGTTTCCTGGTGCGTGAGGAGAGTGGATTAAGAGCACTGCTTAAAGGAGCTCCAGAGATGGGCACGAGCCGCGGCTATCAGCACAGACCCCAGAGACAGGCATGGGACGCTAAGGCTGCTGCTGCAGCCACCAAGAAGCCTGTGTGCAAGCACAGGTCACTATCTACACCTCCCCTCCCAGGAACCTGTGCAGCCCGCCACTGCCAGGGTTCCGTGATCCAGGGACAACTTCCCCAGGAGAACACAGGGCGCGTCTTAGGCTGTTGTAATGTCACGCTGGCCTCTGCCGCTGCAGGCTCGCCCTGCATCCATACCCAACCCCCCTGGCCTGAGTGAGCCAGAGCCCCCGAATCAGCTCCTGTTTAACCCCGTCCTGTCTGAGTGAAGAACAGATGCCCTCAGGTGTCCTACATGCAGAGGCGGTTCCAAATCTAAAGCTGAACCCCGGGAGCTGTGCGAACAAAGAAATGAAAGGGAAATTTTTCCCAGCAGCCTCAGGAGCAGCGGATTAAATCTCCACAATCAACTTGATATACCCTGCATCTGTGGAATACCTGAGTAGACAACGAGTCATCCCAAATTGAGGACGTGCACTTTGGGAGCAAAGATACATATATTTTTTTCACTTTTTCTCTTTCTGTGAGTGTGTATGTGTATGCTTCTGTGTGAGATTTTGTCTGTATAGCTTTGCTTTTAGTACTTGTCCTAGAGTTCTGTCCATCCTTTTTTTTTTTTTTTAGCTTTTAAAATTTTTTTTCTTAATAATTGTTTTTTATTTTAGTAACTATTTTATTTTATTTTATTTTATTTTATTTTATTTTATTTTATCTTCTTTCTTTCTTCCTTCCTTCCTTCCTTCCTTTCTTTCTTTCTTTTTTACTTCCTTTCTTTCTTTCTATTTTTTCTCCCTTTTATTCTGAGCCATGTGGATGAAAGGCTCTTCATGCTCCAGCCAGGCATCAGGGCTGTGCCTCTGAGGTGGGAGAGCCAACTTCAGGACACTGGTCCACAAGAGACCTCCCAGGTACATGTAATATCAAACAGCAAAAATCTCCCAGAAATATCCATCTCAACGCCAAGACCCAGCTTCACTCAACGACCAGCAAGCTACAGCACTGGACACCCTATGCCAAACAACTAGCAAGACAAGAACACAACCCCATCCAGTAGCAGAGAGGCTGCCTAAAATCATAATAAGGCCACAGACACCCCAAAACACACCATCAGGTGTGGACCTCCCCACCAGAAAGACAAGATCCAGCCTCATCCACCAGAACACAGCCACTAGTCCCCTCCACCAGGAAGCCTACACAACCAAGTGAACCAACCTTAGCCACTGGGGACAGACACCAAAAACAGCGGGAACTACGAACCTGCAGCCTGTGAAAAGGAGACCCCAAACACAGTAAGTTAAGCAAAATGAGAAGACAGAGAAACACACAGCAGATGAAGGAGCAAGATAAAAACCCACCAGACCTAACAAATGCAGAGGAAATATGCAGTCTACCTGAAAAAGAATTCAGAATAATGATAGTAAAGATGATCCAAAATCTTGGAAATAGAATAGAGAAAATACAAGAAACGTTTAACAAGGACCTAGAAGAACTAAAGAGCAAACAAACAGTGATGAACAACACAATAAATGAAATTAAAAATTCTCTAGAAGGGATCAATAGCAGAATAACTGAGGGAGAAGAACGGATAAGTGACCTGGAAAATAAAATAGTGGAAATAAGCACTGCAGAGCAGAATAAAGAAAAAAGAATGAAAAGAACTGAGGACAGTCTCAGAGACCTCTGGGACAACATTAAATGCACCAACATTCGAATTATAGGGGTCCCAGAAGAAGAAGAGAAAGAGAAAGGGACTGAGAAAATATTTGAAGAGATTATAGTTGAAAACTTCCCTAATATTGGAAAGGAAATAGTTAATCAAGTCCTGGAAGCACAGAGAGTCCCATACAGGATAAATCCAAGGAGAAACACGCCAAGACACATATTAATCAAGCTATCAAAAATTAAATACAAAGAAAACATATTAAAAGCAGCAAGGGAAAAACAACAAATAACACACAAAGGAATCCCCATAAGGTTAACAGCTGATCTTTCAGCAGAAACTCTGCAAGCGAGAAGGGAGTGGCAGGACATATTTAAAGTGATGAAGGAGAAAAACTTACAACCAAGATTACTCTACCCAGCAAGGCTTTCCTTCAGATTCGATGGAGAAATTAAAACCTTTACAGACAAGCAAAAGCTAAGAGAATTCAGCACCACCAAACCAGCTTTACAACAAATGCTAAAGGAACTTCTCTAGGCAGGAAACACAAGAGAAGGAAAAGACCTACAATAACAAACCCTAAACAATTAAAACAATGGGAATAGGAACATACATATCGATAATTACCTTAAATGTAAATGGATTAAATGCTCCAACCAAAAGACATAGACTGGCTGAATGGATACATAAACAAGACCCGTATATATGCTGTCTACAAGAGACCCATTTCAGACCTAGGAACACATACAGACTGAAAGTGAGGGGATGGAAAAAGATATTCCATGCAAATGGAAATCAAAAGAAAGCTGGAGTAGCAATTCTCATATCAGACAAAATGACTTTAAAATGAAGACTATTACAAGAGACAAAGAAGGACACTACATAATGATCAAGGGATCAATCCAAGAAGAAGATATAACAATTGTAAATATTTATGCCCCCAACATAGGAGCACCTCAATACATAAGGCAAATACTAACAGCCATAAAAGGGGAAATCGACAGTAACACAATCACAGTAGGGGACTTTAACACCCCACTTTCAACAATGGACAGACCATCCAAAAGGAAAATAAATAAGGAAACACAAGCTTTAAATGATACATTAAACAAGATGGACTTAATTGATATTAATAGGACATTCCATCCAGAAACAACAGAATACACATTCTTCTCAAGTGCTCATGGAACATTCTCCAGGATAGACCATATTTTGGGTCACAAGTCAAGCCTTGGTAAATTTAAGAAAATTGAAATCGTATCAAGTATCTTTTCCGACCACAATGCTATGAGACTGGATATCAATTACAGGAAAAAATCTGTAAAAAATACAAGCACCTGGAGGCTAAACAATACACTACTTAATAACCAAGAGATCACTGAAGAAATCAAAGAGGAAATCAAAAACTACCTAGAAACAAATGACAATGAAAACACGATGACCCAAAACCTATGGGATGCAGCAAAAGCAGTTCTAAGAGGGAAGTTTAGAGCAATACAATCCTACCTTAAGAAACAAGAAACATCTCAAATAAACAACCTATCCTTACATGTAAAGCAATTAGATAAAGAAGAACAAAAAAACCCCAAAGTTAGCAGAAGGAAAGAAATCATAAAGATCAGATCAGAAATAAATGAAAAAGAAATGAAGGAAACAATAGCAAAGATGAATAAAACTAAAAGCTGGTTCTTTGAGAAGATAAACAAAATTGATAAACCATTAGCCAGACTCATCAAGAAAAAAAGGGAGAAGACTCAAATCCATAGAATTAGAAATGAAAAAGGAGAAGTAACAACTGACACTGCAGAAATACAAAGGATCATGAGAGATTACTACAAGCAACTCTATGCCAATAAAAAGGACAACCTGGAAGAAATGGACAAATTCTTAGAAATGCACAACCTTCCAAGACTGAACCAGGAAGAAATAGAAAATATGAACAGACCAATCACAAGCACTGAAACTGAAACTGTGAGTAAAAATCTTCCAACAAACAAAAACCCAGGACCAGATGGCTTCACAGGCGAATTCTATCAAACATTTAGAGAAGAGCTAACACCTATCCTTCTCAAACTACAGGCCAATATCACTGATGAACACAGATGCAAAAATCCTCAACAAAATCCTAGGAAACAGAATCCAACAGCACATTAAAAGGATCATACACCATCATCAAGTGGGGTTTATCCCAGGAATGCAAGGATTCTTCAATATATGCAAATCAATCAATGTGATACACCATATTAACAAATTGAAGGAGAAAAACCATATGATCATCTCAATACATGCAGAGAAAGCTTTCGACAAAATTCAACACCCATTTATGATAAAGAACCCTCCAGAAAGTAGGCATAGAGGGAACTTTCCTCAACATAATAAAGGGCATATATGACAAACCCACAGCCAACATCGTCCTCAGTGGTGAAAAACTGAAATCATTTCCCCTAAGATCAGGAACAAGACAAGGTTGCCCACTTTCACCACTATTTTTCAACATAGTTTTGTAAGTTTTAACCACAGCAATCAGAGAAGAAAAATAAATAAAAGGAATCCAAATTGGAAAAGAAGAAGTAAAGCTGTCACTGTTTGCAGATGACACGATACTATACGTAGAGAATCCTAAAGATGCTACCAGAAAACTACTAGAGCTAATCAATGAATTTGGTAAAGTAGCAGGATACAAAATTAATGCACAGAAATCTCTTGCATTCCTATACACTAATGATGAAAAATCTGGAAGTGAAATTAAGAAAACACTCCCATTTACCATTGCAACAAAAAAGAATAAAATATCTAGGAATAAACCTACCTAAGGAGACAAAAACCTGTATGCAGAAAATTATAAGACACGGATGAAAGAAATTTAAGGTGATACAAATAGATGGAGAGATATACCATGTTCTTGGATTGGAAGAATCAATATTGTGAAAATGACTCTACTACCCAAAGCAATCTACAGATTCAATGCAATCCCTATCAAACTACCACTGGCATTTTTCACAGAACTAGAACAAAAAATTTCACAATTTGTATGGAAACGCAAAAGACCCCGAATAGCCAAAGCAATCATGAGAAAGAAAAACGGAGCTGGAAGAATCAGGCTCCCTGACTTCAGACTATACTACAAAGCTACAGTCATCAAGACAGTATGGTACTGGCACAAAAACAGAAATATAGATCAATGGAACAGGATAGAAAGCCCAGAGATAAACCCACGCACATATGGTCACCTTATCTTTGATAAAGGAGGCAAGAATATACAGTGGAGAAAAGACAACCTCTTCAATAAGTGGTGCTGGGAAAACTGGACAGGTACATGTAAAATTATGAAATTAGAACTCTCCCTAACACCATACACAAAAATAAACTCAAAATGGATTAAAGACCTAAATGTAAGGCCAGACACTATCAAACTCTTAGAGGAAAACATAGGCAGAACACTCTATGACATAGATCACAGCAAGATCCTTTTTGATCCACCTCCTAGAGAAATGGAAATAAAAACAAAAATAAACAAATAGGACCTAATTAAACTTAAAAGCTTTTGCACAGCAAAGAAAACCATAAACAAGATGAAAAGCCAACCCTCAGAATGGGAGAAAATATTTGCAAATGAAGCAACTGACAAAGGATCAATCTCCAAAATTTACAAGCAGCTCATGCAGCTCAATATCAAAAAAACCAACAAACCAATCCAAGAATGGGCAGAAGACCTAAATAGACATTTCTCCAAAGAAGATATACAGATAGCCAACAAACACATGAAAGAATGCTCAACATTATTAATCATTAGAGAAATGCAAATCAAAACTACGATGAGGTATTACCTCACACCAGTCAGATTGGTCATCATCAAAAAATCTACAAGCAATAAATGCTGGAGAGGGTGTGGAGAAAAGGGAACCCTCTTGCACTGTTGGTGGGAATGTAAATTGATACAGCCACTATGGAGAACAGTATGGAGGTTCCTTAAAAAAAGTAAAAATAGAACTACCATACGACCCAGCAATCCCACTACTGGGCATATACCCTGAGAAAACCATAATTCAAAAAGAGTCACGTACCAAAATGTTCATTGCAGCTCTATTTACAATAGCCAGGACATGGAAGCAACCTAAGTGTCCATCAACAGATGAATGGATAAAGAAGATGTGGCACATATATACAATGGAATGTTACTCGCCATAAAAAGAAAGGAAATTGAGTTATTTGTAGTGAGGTGGATGGATCTAGAGTCTGTCATACAGAGTGAAGTAAGTCAGAAAGAGAAAAACAAATACTGTATGCTAACACATATATATGGAATCTAAGAAAAAAAAAATGGTCATGAAGAACCTAGTGGCAAAACGGGAATAAAGGCACAGACCTACTAGAGAATGGACTTGAGGATATGAGGAGGGGGAAGGGTAAGCTGTGACAAAGTGAGAGAGTGGCATGGATATATAATACACTACCAAACCTAGAATAGATAGCTAGTGGGAAGCAGCCACATAGCACAGGGAGATCAGCTCGGTGCTTTGTGACCATGTAGAGGGGTGGGATAGGGAGGGTGGGAGGGAGGGAGATGCAAGAGGGAAGAGATATGGGAACGTATGTATATGTATAACTGATTCACTTTATTATAAAACAGAAACTAACACACCATTGTAAAGCAATTATACTCCAATAAAGATGTTAAAAGTAAAATAAAATAAAATATTGAATACATCTTCCTGCTCACTCTAAAATCTTTTTGTTTAAAACATCATGCCACATTAGAGAGTTGATATATTTTATAAATTGGGTTTGATTCTGTCTTTGTTTTGAATTAGTGTTCATAAAATGGTTGTTAACATGTTTCTTCAATGGGAAAGGGATGCTAATCATTCATAGAATTGTTGAATATTCCAAAAGCAGTTCTAGTGGTTTTAGATGATCCATGAATAAGATTTAGAGCATACACATGCCAGGCAGGTATAAATGCAGAGTTATCACCTTTTCTATTTCTTATTCACTCACATGCATACACACATACACATGTTCTTAAATATTTTGATAAAAGTCTACATCAAGTCCAAGAAATATAATTATGTAAATCTAATCCTATGATAATAGTTTTTTCTCCAATTAGATAATTTCTCATAGAGTGAATGAATCTATGTTTCTATTGTAAATTAATTGCTTGGAAGTCAGTGCTTAGAATACTGCCTTGTTCAGACTGTGTTTTTACTGACACATATTTCCCTGTGGGTCCACAAATAGCGTGTTTTCAAATTTATTGGTTAAATTTAGTTTGGGTAAAGCTTTGTATTTATGGAGATTTCCTTCCTAAGGTGGGAGTAATCAGTGATGGTAAAACCATTAACATAATGCTTTACATATAGTACCTTTTCTGTACATCAAGAAAGATTGAATAATTTGGATGGCTAACATAGTAGGTATAAAATTTTGTTGGAATATCCATGAGTGGAGACCACTTTTCCTTGGAAAGAGGCAACTAAATTTTCTTGATATAAATACTATATATTAAAGTTTGTAATCAAAAGTTAATTGACCAAAATATCCCTTTATTATTAAAATGGAAAGTAATATTTTAGTTATAGTTTGTTTCCAAGCCTTATGGGCCATATGGATTACTCATTAGTAATTAAACTAAAAAATAACAATCTTTTGAAACCAGTGTAGAAAATTGGAAGCACAATTATAAAACAAAGGGTGGATTTTATATAATTATATAATCTTTTTCAAATTTCAGGAAGTTGCATTTTTTCTAACTTATGAATAATGGAAGTGACTACTAAGTAAACATGATGTCAGTTGTTACTTACTTCATATGTCCCCAAATGATGGGCAATGGAATACTTCAGTGTTTGTTGTATAGGCACCCCCTCAAAAAAAAATTAGTAAGACTCAATCATGGGGAATACTTAGTAGTGTTGCTGATATTCAGCCTCTGTACACTGATGCCAGATTAAATCTCAGAGACAGAGTTTTGGGTGAAGTATAAAGAAATAGCTTTATCGCTTTGCCAGGCAAAGGGAGCCACAGTGAGCTAATGCCCTCAAAAGTGTGTCCCAACCTGGAGGGGGTGGTAAGGAGTCTTATAGTAAAGGTTCAAGGAGCAGGGCATGATCAGCTTTTGGTCATTCTTCTGATTAGTTGGTGGTGAGGTAATTGGGAGTCAGCATCATCAACCTTCTGGTTCCAACCAGTTTAGGGCCTATGTTCTTGCTGTCAGCAGTTTTCATCTGATGGGGTTCTGCTTCCTGTAAAACCAACTTAGGAATGTGTGTCAAGTGTTTATCTATACCTTTCAGGGAACTGGGAGTTCGATGTCTGCTATGTGGCAGCTTTATAGTCTAAATTGTTACCAGTTCCCCAGCCCAACAACTATTCTTTGTTTCTACATCTTCACATTTCCCAGTCATTAATTCCTGAGTCAGCCTTTTACTTCAAAAGACAAAGACACAGGGACTTGTACATGGTTCCGTAGCTCTGAAGTGGAATCTAAAAATCTGTATACTTTACTCCTAGCAGGTCCTTCTTAAAGAAAAAAACAAGGTAAACAGTCCAACAACTCTTTTTAACATATAAGAAACCTAGAACCCCAAGACATTAGGTAAATTCTTCAAGTTCATAAAACTACTGAGGAACAGGATCACAACTAGAAACAATTGATCTTCCAATTCATACTCTTGTTCTGCTCCCCAGTAACAACATATTATCACTATATCTCTTTCAAAGTTAATATTTATGTTATTTCTAGTGCATGCATTTTTCTGTTTATAAAACAAGTATGTCGAAAAGAAAAAAGAAGTCCCTGGAAGACAAGGACATTTCTCCCCAGCCTTGTTGAAATATATAGACGTATAACATTGTATAACTTAAGGTGTACAGGTGATGGTTTGAAAAGTATATATTTTGAAATGATTACCACAATAACTCTACACGAAACATTCATTACCTCATAGTTGCCATTTTGTGTGTGTGGAGGGGGTGGTGAGAACATTTAAGAGCTACTCTCTTATAAGCTTTCAAGTGAACAACAATAGGGTAATCACCATGCCATACATTATATCCCCAGAACTTATTAATCTTTTAACTAGAAGTTTGTACCCTGTGACCAACACCTCCCCATTTCCCCAGCCCCCAGCTCCTGGCAATCATGTATTTACTCTGTTTCTATGAGTCTGGCTTTTCTAGATTCCACATAGAAGTAAGATCATGTAATATTTGCTTCTCTCTGTCTGACTTATTTCACTTAGCATAATGCCTTCAAGATTCATCCATCTTATGAGAAGTGACAGGATTTCCATTTTTATCATTGACTAATATTCCATTGTGTATATATACCACTTTATAAAAAGTTCATCCATCAGTGAACATTTAGATTTCTCCCATGTCTTGACTATTACGAATAATGCTGCAATGAAAATGAGATGCAGGTATCTCTGTGTGATACTGATTTATTTTCCTTTGGATATATAACTAGAAGTGAGATTTCTGATCATACGCTAGTCCCAATTTTATCTTTTGAGGAACCTCCATACTGTTTTCCACAGTGGCTACACCAATTTACATTTCTACCAGCAATACCTAGGTTTCCCTTTCCTGCATATTCTCACCAGCACTTGCTATCTCATGTCTTTTTATTAATAGCCATTCTAACAAGTGTGAGATGATATCTCATTGTGGTTTTCATTTTTGTTTCTCTGGTGATTAGTAATGCTGAGTACCTTTTTCATGTACCTGTTGGCCACTTGTATGTTTTCTTTGGAAAAATGTCTATTGATGTATTTTGCCCATTTTTAAAATCAGATATATACATTTTTTCTTCTATTGATTTGTGTGAGTTCAACAAGAGTGTATTTTACTCTTCATATCTCTGGTACGGAGGAAAAAAAGTTAAATAAATTAATAGATTTTCAATTAAATTAAATTGCTGTTTCAAAGATATTACTACAGAAAGAAAATAAGTCCAATACTACTAGAACATGCATTTGGAGTTGGCCTATCAGAATTGTAATGGTTTGTTGCTGTGCAGGGTGTGTAGTTACTGACTGTGTTCCTCTCAAGTAAAAAGTACTAATACTTTGAATGGTCTTTGTCCAGTGTTTTGTCCCTTTCCCCATTTCACTGTGTATACTCTTCCTTGCAATCTCATCTACTCCCTTAGCAAGTTTAAGTTGACAAAATATATAGCTGTAACTCTAGGTTAAATATGTTCTAAGCTTTAGATATATACTATAAACCAAATTTTATATAGCTCAGCTTGGACATCCCAGAGGTGATTCTAACTCAACCTGTCCAAAACAAAACTCATCATCTTCCTTCTATGAATGGTTTGCTTCTGAATTTTCTATTCCAGTCACTGGTACCATCATCCATCTTGTTGATCAAAACAGAAATATGGTATTTCCCAGAAATGCTATGTACTACCCCAAATATTTCCAGGAAATACCCATATATTATATCACACCATCCTTAAAGTTCTCCGTTGACCTAATGGCAAATCCAAATTTCAAAACAGGGCTAGTAAGATTCTTTATTAATATGATCTTATTAATTTCTTCAATCCTCTCTTCTCGATATAAGCACAAGTGTTTTCCTCTACTCAGAAAACTCTGCCTCCTCTTCCTTCCAGACAATTCATCTCTTCTCCATAATCCCATGTAACCTTTAGCATTCATACCAGGCAGACTCCCTTTGATGCAAATGTCTGGGTTAGGTACCTATTCAGTACACTGAAAGTATTCTATTGTAATTGGCAGTTTATTGGTCAGGATTCTCATCTGCGCTCAAATAAGTCAGGTTTCATAGAACAGTCTTATTCTAAATGTAATTCATGGCCCATTGCCAGTCTACAGACTCTTACTAATCTGAGATGAAATAGGTAAAGAAATTGAAAGCAAGTGTTTTGAAACTCTTTTAGCAATTTGTCAGAGTAATCTTATATTTGGTGGATGTAATAATAAAGAATTTGGCCTTGTATTCTATTTCACTTCTCTGGTAATTCATTTTCACTGTGTCATACAAAAATATCAGTCAGTGATAGTTTGGAAATCACTGCAATTGAAGCAAGGCCTTTGTGGCCTATGCCTGTTCATTGCAATATTATATCAGCTGAACCCAACACAGAATTTTACTCATTGTAGTTACAATATGTTTGTTGATTTATTATTGAATGAATGAAAATACTAATGAATATAACTATATTCACAAACCTCACTTAAATTTGATAACCAGTGCTTAAATGAAGCAAACACATCAAATCTTGAAAAGCAAGAAATATGAAACATAATACTCATGAAAAAGCATTCACTATATTTGGAGCAGCTGACAACTTTCTCAGTTGCAAATATTATTCTCAAAATATTCATATTAAATAAAACCAGATTTTGAAACACCTCTTTTCACTGAAATGTTATCATTTGCAATATTTTTGATTAACCAGTTTTTATCAGAAATTACAAACTCTTAAGAATGTTAAACATTTTAATTGACAAAAGATATACACTCTGTATATAAAGTGTATATACTGTGCCTTTATATATACTATCCAGATATACACTTTCTTATATCCATGGAGCAACTAGCCCGTGCGCCACAACTACTGAGCCCGCGTGCTTAGAGCCCATGCTTCACAGCAAGAGAAGCCACAACAATGAGAAGCCCACACACCGCAACGAAGAGTAGCCCCCGCTTGCCACAACTGGAGAAAGCCCAAGCGCAGCAACGAAGACCCAACGCAGACAAAAGAAAAAAAAAATCTTGGAGGTTTTAAAATTTTTATTTATTTATTTATTTTTCTGGGTGGTACCAATCTGTGTTTATTCAATAACCTATATCCAGGACACAGTGAATGATTCCACATCAAGGAAGCCATAGGTGTATCCCCTTTTTCAGTGAAAAACCACCCCCTCCCACCCCTAAACAAGAATGAGAAAAGGCACAGTATATACACGATATATACTATCATGGATAAAGTAAAACTCTATATATGTTTTACAACTTTTGTGAGTCTTTCTCTTCTGAAGTCATTTTTTCTCTAAAATCTCCTTTACTCTCTTAACTCTTCCCTTCTCACATCTTTATTTTTTTTTTCTTGTCTTAACTAGGAAGGAATTTCTTGAGCAATACTTTCATAAGAAATTAATGAGTGTGTCTATGAAGACAAACAGTCCACAAATCAACTTTTATCTGCTAATGCTGTAGTGGATTATGTACTTCCCCATCCAGACCCTGCGTTTAGGACTGAGGCACTCATTTTTAGCTACTGCCAGGATTTTTAGCTATTGATAGTTCACAGCATATTCACTCACTAGAAGTTGGCCTTTGCTGATAAAGGCTGCCTCACTCAAGGTTATACTCTTTTCCTGGGAGTTTCTCAAATCCAGTGACTAGTGATATGGAGGTACAAATGACCAGTCTCATTGCTTCAATTCGAAACAAGTGCAAGTTCCTTCTAGTTCCTTTGCATCTCATGGGATGGACTGAGGTCTTTGTTTTAACTTTATTGTATTTCAGTTTCTCCCTCTACTCAAAACTGTTTTCTCCTTTCCATACAGGAATAGTTCCTGAGAGCACTCCCTAATAAACCACATAAATGTATATATACATCTCAGATTCCATTTTCTAGGGGAAACTGACTTAAGAGAATGAATAAAACATGTTAGACTGGGATCATATCTTACAGAGGAAGTCAAAAGACATATAAACTGAAATAAGTTTAAAAACATTGTAGAAGTCACAAAGGAGAAGCATGTAAACCAGTGGTTCAAATCTATACCCAGCCTACTCACAAAGTATTAAAATGCAAATAGGATCTCTGTGGGTAAAAACACAACAGTGACTATCTGGAACAGTGGTTCTGGAACTTCATTCAATATAAGAATCGTGTTAAAAACTTATAACAAATTCAGTTGGTTTGAGGCAGGGCCCAGGAATCTGTTTACCAAGGAACACAGGGAGATTCTGGGCAGAGAACATATATTAAATAGCCTTCTGAGAAGAATTGCTCAGATCAACTTTAGGTGAAATCTATTTATGTGTCTTCTTTTTTTTAATATATTTATTTATTTTTGGCTGTGTTGGGTCTTTGCTGCTGTGTGCGGGCGTTCTCTAGTTGCAGCAAGCTGGGGCTAATCTTTGTTGTGGTGCATGGGCTTCTCATTGTGGTGGCTTCTCTTGTTGCGGAGCATGGGCTCTAGGCGCGGGCATCCATAGTTGTGGTACACGGCCTCAGTAGTTGTGGCTCACGGGCTCTGGGGCACAGGCTCAGTACTTGCAGTACACGGGCTTAGTTGCTCCGCGGCATGTGGGATCTTCCCGAACCAGCGCTTGAACCCATGTCCTCTGCATTGGCAGGAGGATTCTTAACCACTGCACCACCAGGGAAGTCGCTATCTATGTGTCTTTAGTGCTGAGATAAAAGAGGAAATAGGTTTAAAAAAAAGAAAGCAAGAAAAGTGCATGAGAGAAAAAAAATTTTTGTAAATTTTTTTCAAAGAGATGATATACAACTTTGCATAGCAAAATTTATATTGGCCCAGTTTAAAAGAGAAAGCCTTTTTTTTTTTCTTTAATAAGAAGTGAATTAGATTGACTTGTAAAAGTTCACCTCATACTGTAAACTTTTTTAGTATATGTCCTTTGGACTATGTGGAAATCAGTGCTGGCATTTTAGAGTGAGAACAATTATTGTTTTTCTTTGTAAAGTGCATAGATACTATTAATGTTTGGAGTTTTGACCTCAGTGCTTTTCTTAATCTACAAATTTCCCCTTGGTAATCTTAATCACTTCCATGCCTGCAACTGTACTTAATCCTAATGACTTCTAATTGCTTGCTTCCAAATCCAGATCTCGCCTTGGAATATCAGATATAAATATGTATTTGCCTGCTTTATTTTTCTGATTATCCGTAGTCTTTTCAAGTTCAACATATTCACAAGCTTACTTTCTTTAGCCACCCAAACTGGACCACATCTTACATTTTACATTTCAGATAGTATTATCTCCACCTACCCAGTTGATCAGGCTTGTCACCAAACCCCCTTCTTCTTCATCAACTATACACAATTTGGTGTTAAATAATTCCTGAAGGCTTTATCTTATAAGTATCCCTTTAATATAATACTTCTTTCTTCCTTGCTGATACTGACTTTGTCCATGCCTCAGTCATCGCTCACCTAGATTCTCGCAGTTATTTACTTGTTTCCCTGCTGCCAGGTTCTCCCTTTTAATGTCTCAAGTGGCCAAGGGAGTTACATTCCTGAAACTTCTGAATATTCACTTTTTATTTAAGACTTAAGCCAAATTTCTTAACATCATCTTTGTAACAGCATCTTTGTAAACTTTATTCTACCAACTTATGTTGATTTCTCACAACTGCAGTGCTCTGGCTATGCAATTCTGTCCTACGTGGTTAGGTATAACATTTAATTTAAATAAAAAATAGAACAGAAAATTTTTAACATTTTATTTGATTTCTTTAAATATAATAATAAATGATTACATATTAACATAAATATGTTAAATGTTTTATGAAAATTAACCATATTTTCAAACAAGTAATTTATAAGAAAAGATAGCATGGATTTTTACAAATTTCTTCCATGTCTTGTTTTATAGAGAACTAGATTATTCTATTTACTTCTACATTCAACCTATTAGGATGTTTTGTTTTTATTGAGGTATATGATAAAGATGTAGACTCATATAGATAAATAACTAGAAAAGGAAGAGTGTTTAATAACCTTTCCAGATAATCATAGAAATTCTTCTTTGATAGTGTACCCAAATTGTCCAAGTAGTAGTTTCTTAAAGTCTAGTTACAATATGGAATCTGAAAATATAGGAAAGAAATTTCCATACCCTGTTACACTAAAATTCATTGGCCTATCTTATACTTTGAATATATGTTTAATCCAAAATTATGCATTTTTCCTTCAGAAAATATTGCCTCATTGAGTTACACAACTTTTTCAAATTCTGATGTAATTTATTACAAAACAGTGGCACATAAAATTTTTCCAAATATTTTAATATTTTTATGGAGGCTTAAAGTGTATCATTGAGAACAAATTATGTCATTTTGGTCCCCTTCACATGGCTGGCTCACTTCATTCAATCTTCAAGAAATATTTTGCTAAATGCTTAATTCTGAATCATTCTAGTTTATTGATTGGCCACCGTTTTGAGCAAAAATGGTATTTAACAAGAAAAGCAGCTAATTCGGCCTACAACTCAATCACACCAAATTTATTTTTTTCCCCTTGGATACAACAATCATAATTTGGTACGCAATGCTTTAACCATACCTCCCAGTTTGTCATGCAGAATATTAAAAACGTGTATTCAAGAATTAAGATTTAATCTGCCTCATTGAAGATAACTCATTTTTAGATACAGTTTTTCTTTTTCTACAAGTACCTGATGGTGAAGAATACGACTGCTGATACAATTTTGTGCCACTACCTCAATTCAGGTAAAGACACCCAGCAATTTTAGTCACTAGTGCCTGAACAAGCCATATTGAAGCCTGAGGCAAAGTGAAAAAGTTTGTGTGTTTATGAATTTTATGTATGTTTCTATATATTTTAAAGTATTTATATATATTTATGTATGTCTTATGCATTCTTAATAATTAGTTTTTTCCAGAACATTAATGTAGTTTAAAAATAATGAAACATTGAAACTTTTCCTAAGACCCCAGTATAAACTCATCATGGCATTGGCGTTTATTTAAATTTTTATTTTTTTGTCACAGATTTTTGTATAAATTTTTATTTTTTAAATATTGCACTAAAATATTATTTGTATGGATCCCTGAGTGTTTTGGTGTTCCCTTAAATTTTGCACCCAAGAGAGTGCCTCACTTGCCTCACCCTAACCTTTACCCTATTAAACCTCTGTCACTTTTGTTAACATCAGTGCAGAGCCAACACAATGAAAAAGGCAAATGACATCTTAGTGTATAAACATAGTTTTGACCTTCTAGACCTACTGAAAGTGTCTCAGTAGCTGTCTTTGTGTCACATTTTAAAACTACTGCTTCGGACTTCCCTGGTGGTGCAGTGTTTAAGAATCCGCCTGCCAATGCAGGGGACACGGGTTCAATCCCTGGTCCAGGAAGATCCCACATGCCACAGAGTAACTAAGCCCGTGCCCCACAACTACTGAGCCTGTACTCTAGAGCCCGCGAGCCACAACTACTGAAGCCCACATGCTATAGGGCTTGCGTGCTGCAACTACTGAGCCCGTGAGCTGCAACTACTGAAGCCTGCGTGCCTAGATCTCATGCTCCACAATAAGAGAAGCCACTGCAATGAGAAGCCCGTGCACTGCAACGAAGAGTAACCCCCGCTCGCTGTAACTAGAGAGAGCCCCCGCACAGCAATGAAGACCCAATGCAGCCAAAAATAAATTTAAAAAATAAATAAAACCACTGCTTCAAGCTAAAATTATTAAAAAGTTAATTTAAAATAATGTTGCTTCTAATAATTCATTCCCCCTCCATCCTCACACACAAAAGTAAAGCATGTTGACTTTCAAGACTGTCACTATGCAGTATAAGGAAGTATATTAATTCCTTAAAAAGATCCACATGTTTAACAGAACTGTTACAAGGGACATTAAACAGGGATATTAAACAAGATAGAAGAAACACTCTCAACATGGAAGGAAAAAATCTTTCTGTGTTCATGACTTATAATAAATTAAGTAAAATCTCTAAGTCTGTGCTATTCACATGTAACAGGCCTTTCCTGTAGGTCTTTCCTACAATGACTTTCTGAATATTGGCCGTGACATAGATAATTATGTGTCAGGTGATTGTGAGGTTGTTCAAACTAACCGTCTCTAACTGTTGCTGTTGTTCATTATCATTGTCATTGCAGTGAGACATTTCTAATTATTTCCAAGATTATAAACTCCTTGAAATTAGGGTCATACTTTTTGCACATTGAGATTCCCTACATCATTAAATGTCATGATCTAAACATAAATGTGTATTAAATTAAATTTCCTGCATAAACTGAAAGGCACTATTATGGATGGTGTGATTTTATTTTCAAACCCTCCAAAAATAAAATTTATTAAACTCAAAAGACAATCTATTTTTCATGTTATAATGGACTCACATGAAATTCTAGAAGATTGCAAAATTATTTTCAAAAATGATTATGACTAGAAAAAAAGCTTTTAGCAAAAACCCACAAATTTATATAGACACTAAACAATCATCCTTAACCTTCACTTTAGTTTGTCATCTTTGTATGTGGATAAACTGTATATATTGCCACATTTTCAAAAGAAAAAACTTGTATGAATCAAATTTTAGAAAAGGTAATTATAGATAGCCCTTAAAATTCTGAATTTTCTTAATTACAGATATTTGGTTATTAACCCTTTATTCCTACTAGTAGAGCAAGGAAAGAGTCAATATGTAATGATAATTCTCTTGCTACAAAATAGCTTTGTGTATTATATCAAATTAAGAAGTTGACTTAAGCCACACTGCCAAGTATTTAGAAAAATGATTTTGTCTAATTAAAGTTAAAATACAAGTTGTTATTAAGGTGCATTTTAGGCTGTTTGTTAAGTAAGAAATATCAGTGAGCAGTAAGGTCAGTGCCAGAGTCTAGGAATCATATGACTATAGCATGTAATATAAACTAGTATGTGCATTCATTAGGTATCATGAAGTAACACTAATAAAGAGTAGGGATGAACAGTTTTAATTACTCTGTGATTAATGACAATGAAAACAAAATCATGGCTTTATTCTAGGAAATGTTTTCTAGTAATTTATTCCATTCAACCTACTTCAGGAGGTAACAATCTTATTGCTGGATGGAAACAGAAAGACTAAGAGCTTCACATGAACTAGAAAGCCAGAGGAATTATAAACTGACATTTTATTCCGCAGAGGTTTTTATACAGACTCACTGCATTGCTTAGTAAGGAAGATTCTTTTTAGCTCACTAAAGGATTTAGAATCAAAAGTTCAAAAACTGAGCATTTTTACAATGCTTCTACTTTCTTAAGTACTAAACTTTATGAAAGTAAATCAGGGTTAGGGTGGAATTAAAGTTTCTCTTTAACAAGATAAATGCAATCAGTTTAATGAACTCTTCTTGGAGACAAGGATGAGATGGAAGAAATTATTTGTTCATTATGCTAATTAAAATAGGGGATCTAAAGTCTATGAAAACAAAATTGATTAAAGCATATCCAGTTTGTCTACTTAGAATTGTGAAGCACAAAATCCATACTTAGTGTGCAAGCCATGGATATAGAATGGAGACTGCACATAATTATTATTTTTTTGCATGTGGTGAATATGGTTTTTGGTTTTTACCTATGACTGTTTGAAATATTAAACACATATGGGAAATATAAATTCAAAAAGAGGGAGATCACTGAGCAAGGCAGAAGGAAACTCTTAATGTTACATTGCAATTAAACAGCACATAGACTAAGGCACAGAGAAAAAATTCCTAATGGCCTTCTTTTATGAAACTGCTAAGAAGTCTAGTTGAAATAGTGTTCACAATATATAATGTTGGCTTGACAACAGAGAAAAATGTTTTTCACCAGCTTTTTTCCATTAGCCAGTCAGAGGGAGCTTGCAGGGGTATAAGAGTTTAATCATCATTTAACAGCTCTTTTTGATCCACCCCCTATCTTTGGTGAGGACTGGAAAGTGTTTCTCTTGCACTCATAGTTTCAATTGTTAACAAAAGTCCTAGTATATGAGTGAATACACATGACATTGAACTCTAAGCTACTGAAAAGAAAATAGAAAGTTTACTTCTGAATGAGGTTAAATGTAGATCAACCTCTTTCCTAAGAGTCAAGAGATCAAATGGACTAAAATTTAGAATTAATTTCAGGTGAAACTTAATATGCTATATTAGAATAAAATGACTGTATTTTCCAAACGTTTTATATGATGAAATATATTTTAAATTATAAATAGAGAACTGATGAAAACCCTGGAAATTTTTGCAAACTTTTAAAAAAAAAATAGTTTGATGAAAGTGATACATATTTATTAAGTAAATTCAGTACTCTCCACTGGCATTTTACCAGATCTATTTCATATAATTACAGAAAGTTTTCTAAGCAGAGCAGATAGAAAACAATTCACATTTCATGCCATTTTATTAAGTTCTTCTTTTAGTCTTAAGACTTTGCTTAACCATGTGTTTCCCTGTGAGGTTTTATTCAGCATATATAGACAAAATCAGTTACACTCCATATGAACTTCAAATTCTCTCTCTTTTGATTATAAGTTCTTTGGGAAGACTTTCAATATCTTGGATTCCAAAATAGTAAATGATATTGACAAATGTACCAACAAATAAAAATACTGTATAAATATCAGTTGGATTTATTTATACCCTTGGACATTATGAATACTATTCTCACTATAGTTTTAACATGATGTGATAAGGTGAATAGAAACATGGAACTCCAAGTTAAAAGACTTCAGTTTGAGTTCTGAAACTAACAATTACAACCTTGGGATATTGGGCAATGCATTATTATTCTGCCCATATTTCCTTATCGATAAAATAGAAGAATAACCTGACTCTTTCTATGTAACTCATAGTGTTATTTGGGGATGATATAAACCAGAATATAGTGTGCTAGCTCCATACACAGGAATCACTTGGCTGCCTACTAAGCAAATAGATTCTGGAGCGCAGAGGTGACTAATATAATTACATCTAGGGGTATGCACCAAGAACCTGATTTTTAACGAATTCCCCTGCTAAAGTTTGATTGAGATTTGTCATCTAATTTCTAAGGAATAATATGCAAATTAGTAGTTCTATGTATCATTTATATTTTTGTATTAGTAGAGATCTCTTAGAGTCCTTATTTTTCTTCAGAAAAGTTTAACCTACTAAAATAATAGGGCATTACCACTCAGTGCAAAAGGAACCAACTTAAATCTTGATCCCTGGTTAAATAAAGAGTATTTTTCCTCCATTATCATTATTACTGTTGTTCTTATAATTGTCATTCAGCTTTGTCACATGAGGGAAGTATCACACACTATGAATCTTAAAATTTTAATTTTAATATTTGAACTCAGTAGCAACTTGGCTTTAAGACAGTTGTTCTCAAAGTGTGGACTCAGAACCAGAAACAACATTATTACCTGGGAACTTATTAAAATCAGAAAATCTGGTGTGGCACCCAGCAAGCTCAGTTTTTATAAGGCTTCAAAGTTCTTGGGATGCATGCCAAGTTATGGGAGCCACTAATGTAGGATAATTGGGCTAAGGACAAGTGTTGTAGGATAATTTGACTTATCCCTTAGGATATATCCTACATTAAGCCTTGTTGATCTTCAGTGGGAAAATGAAGCACATACTATTTAACACATTTTATTTATCTTTCCTTAATTCAGGATAATTGTGCTAAGACCAGTGCTGTTTTTTGCAACTTATCCTATTGTCAGGCCACTCCATTTATGTCTCCTCAAATGCAGCCCAGAGAGTCCTCTAATTCTTATATTTGGGGATTGACTTTAAGACAACTCCTGATAACACTTAAAGATAAATTTTCTGGCAGGAGGTATCCAGTTCTTTTAAAAAAGGCTTGATCTTTTCCTATACCTAATTGTACTGATGATTAGCTATCTTTTCCCTTCTATTGAGAACAGAGATAAGGGAACTGACTGGAGTTTATTTTCAGCTGGAAGCCTACAAGGGAATGAAAGTTATGCTAATGGTATGCTGAGAATTCTGTTCTGACACCATTTGAGATCTACATCTAAAACATATAAAACAAATTCTATGTAACCAATTTTTATCCAGTCTCTTTGTAGTCACAATTTGGGAAAGGTAATATATGAGAAATTAATTTTCTTCCACCTATTTTTACTAGGCTCATGATGGGAAAACTCCTATGCTATTATGAAAATTTGTGAAAGCAAATCATTTGATTTTTTGATATAAGGATGACATATTCTGGGCCAGTGTTTACCAAAGTGTGGTGCTTATAACACTGGTTTTATTTAGTATAATGAAAAGACTTCAGCTGAAATGCACAAGTGAGGGGCTGACATTCTGTAATCCTTCCTTTCCTCTTCATTTCCTTTTCCATCTCTTCTCTTCTCTTCTCTTCTCCTTCTGCTGTGGTTTTTCTGTCATGAATTCTTTTCTTGACTGGGCCACTGCTACCAAATACCTGGCTATTCTCATCCCTTTTGCCCACCAAGGTTCTTTCAGGTTGCATTGACTAGGTATTCAGGAGATTTCCCAGTTCTAATCCCTCCCACAAACACCACCAGCAGCTCTGTATACTCCAAGCACATCCGGAGTTAAATCTAGAGACACCAGATCCATAAAATATGACACTGCTCTAAGGGATATGACTGACTAGGCCAGGCATCATCCAAGGCCAATCCAATTCCCTGTCCTGGGAATTAGAACAAAGATATTCAAACCATAGGCTAGTGTATCTATGGAATGGAAGAGATGTAAACTTGGAAGCTGGGCCAGTTGTGTCTTGTGTAAACTGGGAATCATAAAACTTTGCTCCTCAGAGACAGAAAAGTAAAAAAGTACCCAGAAAGTTGCAGAGGATAGAGATGGGGAGAGAGAAACTTGATGCTATTTTAGTCCTGGTTCTAATTTACTGCTGATGTTAGGATTTACTCCTGCACTAGGGTGTGGGAAGTAACACTTAAACAAAGCCTCCTTTTGTGATAAGTGAATTCAATGGGGTCCTATTTCTTTCAATCAAAAAAACTGAATCAATATAATATTATCTTTGTGTTTCTTATCACAAATGGACAGTTAAACTGGTTTTATAAGCTAAGGTGAGAAACCTAAAGAACATGTTGCACACCTCTGTGGTCAAATGAGTTCTGAGTTCAAAATATTAATAAATAATAAAATTTTAGAACCACAGTCCTTCATTTGTGAAGGACTGTATTTGTGTTCTTTACTGCTATTTTAAAATACTATGGTGCCTGCAATATTTCTTGTTCATTGTGATTTTAAATTATGTTCCTTTGAAAAATAGTTTATAAGGTTAATTATGCTTTTAGATATTTGTCAAATATTATATCTAAGAGTAAATATACAAGAGGTGCATGACACAGTATACTGCTCTCATATATACATATGTATATATACACGCATACATATTATTGGATGGTTTTATTTATTCTGACCCACAAAATATGAGAACCAATTCATTTTATAAATAATGTTAGCATCTTCAAATCTTAACATACTTCTAGAAGATCATCTGAAAAAGAATATTATCAGATTCAGGAAGAGAAAAAAAGAACATGTTTTACTTTAGTGTAAACTGAATGGCTCATAAATTTAACATTCAAAATTAAAAATAATGTTAAAAAATAAAAAGCAGGCAAAGAGATATTATGAATCTTACTACAATTTCCAGAATAAAATAAATTTGTTGTAAGCCCTATAATATAAATGTGAGTGATTTATTAAGGAAATTTACATATAATTTTTGTTCTTAACATAGTTATAGAGCTGAGATTAAATACATAAATATATAACAAAAGAAATTATAATGAAAAAAAGATGGAAAGTTTTGTTAGATGCTTATTCCAAGACACTTTCCTAAGTGCACACTTTCCTTCTGAAGTAACACTTTTTATGGTTCTTCCTTCAAATTGCAGTCATTTGGTGTATTAAACTAGGCACGCGAATAATGCTATTTATCTGCAACTCATTTCTCAGATATTTTTGCCATTATATTTAGTCTTGGATTTCTAGATTTTCCGTGTTTCTGGATAATGGTATTGTTTTAGATAGATTTCTTATAATTTCTACTTAGAAATTTCTAATTGGGAAAGAAGGAGGGAAACTGACATTTATTGATTCCCTACTGAGTGTCAGTCAATTTCTATGGATTATTCAGTTATGCTAGCCACACAACACATACTCAGAAATTTACATTTTGAGATTAAGATTTTCCCCAAGTATCTGAGACTCAGAGCAATTGAGAAACTTGCTGAAGAATTCAGAGCTTTGAGAATTGAAGCCAGAATTTCAATCACAAGCCTACGCTCTAATACATCTGTCACCTGTTTCAAGTAAACACTAATGTGCTGAATACATGGAACTAAATTTCACATCACTGAATGAATGGTTTGATACAAACATTTGTTTGATAGTATAGGACTGACTTTTATAGTTTGAAACACTTGTATTTTGGCCAAGTCAAAGTTTATGCATTTGTTGAAATCAAATGGAGATGTGTAAAAGAAAAGATGGTTCTGCCTTATTAATTCTATGAAAGTAAGTTATAGAACTTTTGATTCCATGAAAAATTGTTGTGTAGATTTTTTTAGATGCTTAAGGATATATATTTACTTTTTTTTTACAAAGTATGAGGAATAGGTCTAAGGCGTAAAATGAGGATCTTAACTCATTTATTGTGCCTTACGGCAGGCATTATATTCTCCTACAAGAGAGTTAAAGTGTTCAACATATATAATCTGCACCTAGAAAAGATAGATGTTAGTATTAACATATATTCCACATTTCACTGTTAATTCAATTATATGAGAGAAAAAATAATCACAATTATAATAAGAAGATCACTAAAATTTGGTTAGATTTACAGTTGAAGGATGTGAAGTACATGTGTGTTTTGTATATTAATAAATAGAAAGTAATGAATTCTACACTCTGGAACAAACATACTTTTACTCAGCACAGGTAACCACAATAGCCAGAGTTTGCTGACATCTAGTTTCTCAACAAAGTCACAACAAACAAAGATATCCAAAAAAAGCAATTTTAAGTTAGGAATTTCCTAAGACAAAGTAATAGCTCTCTTCCAAGACTATATTTGAGTGCTCCCAGAAGACCTATTTTTGTATTGGGTGCATGCCAGCTGTACCTGCAGTTTCTTCCTGTATGCTGAACTGTAACAATGGCATGGAGTCCAGGAACTCATCATGCCAAGAAAGTTCTGTAGTCCCCTGAAGACTGAGGGTCAGTTAGAGATGAATACATATTGGCAAATGTTTTAGAAAAACAATTTTTTAAATTATTCTTTAAACTTTCTGATCTAAACAACATCTGGGGAGCTGGGCTACATGATATGGAAGAAGGTGGCTCCCTCCTCGTTAAACTCCAGATAACTGGCACATGAGCCATCGTATGAAAATTTTCTGTTCAAAAACAAACAAGTAAAGGAAGAGGAAAGGAAAGGGAAAGGGAAGGAAAGTAGGAAATAAAGGAGAGAGAAAGAAAGTAAAGAAAGAAGCATATAGGTCATTTGATCAATCCAGAATAACTAGAAAAAATTGTGCCTTGACATATATTGCTAATTTTGATTTCTAGAAGTAGTCCAACACATCTTTTCTGCTTTGACTTTCAAACAATTTTTCATCTATTATTATACCTTTGATCCCCCTTCACTTTGATTCTCAGTCTGTGCTGACTTTTTTGTTATAGGCATATATGATTTTGATACAACTTTGTTTCAGATTCTTATTCTTTCTAAATTTTGGTGCATTCAGAATCTTGCACCGAACAACTAGAAGTTTTAAGGGACAAAAATGCCAACATTTCTTTTCTATACAGTGTCAAAGAGTTATATTCCTGCCCTTACACAGATCACCTGTCTAGGTGTCAGTGAATTTTAGCAAAAGTTACACACCACATTGAACAGTCGAAACTTATTCTATGGAAAGTATAGTAATTCACATGAACTTCCCATTTATAACATCTAAAAAATTAGTATACTTAAATCATGTAGTCTTCTAAGGCACCGCTTCCTGCTTTAATACAAACGAATGATACTTATACATCTACACAGAATAGAAAGTGTTATCATTGATTGGCTTAAGTTACTATAAGAGCAAAAGCAATTTCTTTTGATATATGTGTTGTACCTATTTTTTTCCTGATGAGATACAGATTTTTTTTTCTAATTACAATAATTTTAATGACATTCCACATTCATATGTAGTCAAAGCTTTTTTAAAATGTGTATTTTCTACAATGGCTTTTATCAAATACGACACAAGACATGTCTTTCACTCATGTATTTTCTCTTTGCAGTGGTACCAAAAAGTTAAGAAGGAGTAAACAAGATGTTTTTTGGCTTCAGGATCAATACTCTATATTGGAAAAATCCAGAACCCAAAGTGAGTTATTTAAGCATCAGTTTCTCTTTGAAAAATGTTCAACAGTAACAGAAGTCATGAAAGCAATCAGGTTCTGTCTCAAGAGGGAGCAGAAGGGCCTTTTGGCATACACAGATAGACAGTCTATAAATGTCGATGCTCAGATTGGAACCTAGATCTATCTGAGTATAAAACTTATACATACTATAAGCAACTGTATTTTGCTGCCTCATAGTAACACATGTTAGCTCTATGGGCCATATTTCCTTACTTTGGATTCTGCATGATTAGTCCTTTTTGTGCATTGCCATTCTCTGGCTTTTGAAAACTGATGCTAACTCAAGAAGTGATGGATCATTTATTTGAGGGGGAAGAAGCAATGTTGTAGAAATATACTGTCAAAATAGTACTACCTAACAACACCACCTCAAAATTCAGTGGCTAAAACAGTAAACATTTGCAATTTTGCTCACAAGCTTACAGGCTTGCTGGGCCATATTTCTAGTTTGTTCTCACTCACGCTTCTGCAAGTTAGTAATGAAGCTTTGCTGATCTTCCCTAGGCTCTTTCCTGTTTCTGGGGTTTCAGCTGAGACAAATAGATTGACTTGGATCTGCTCCATATATTCTTTCCAGCAGTGTAGGTAGGAGTCCAAGAGAAGTAAAAAGCAATGATGTCATTAGACCAAAACTTGATACTGGAAAATCATCACTTTTGCCATACTCTATTAGCCAAAGCAAGTCAAAGGTTTATCTCAGAGTCACTGTGTAGAGACATAGATTCTTCTTGTGGAATCAACTCAATTATGGATAGTAAGAGATATGGAGAATTGGATGATTTTTTTCAATCAATCTACCACAAGGAATCCTACATATACTTTAACAGATATCAAAATGTCTACTATAAATGTTCAGTCCTTGTTTATAATCTTTAGTATTCAATTTTCAGTAGACTAGGAAATTACTTAAAATTAATTCCTTAATTACTTTTAATTACTTAAAATTAATTGGATGCTAATATCACAAGGTGAGCAACAGTAAAGTTACATCTCTGTGTTTCAAATCTAACAATTAACTGTATAACCACTGATATCCTAAAACAGTAAATTCAGCAACTTGGTGTTATGCTCTAGGAATCCCTCTTCTGAACAAACATCAATGTAGGAAAACATTTTTATTTTAGTTAACAAAATGCCACGTCCATATGTTACCCACTTCCTCATTGGAACTCCTGTTGACGTCAACAGGAACAATTTATGTAGCATATGGTCTTAAGAGGTAACTACTTTTATTTGAAATTTTAACTCCCCCAAAATAAAGGACTTTTAATTATAATATTGCCTTTTCCTTCAGTTATCACTCTTTTAAGGAATCTGAGGTTTATTAGCAAGAATATCATAAGAAATTTTAAAAGCCCACTAATTTAGACAGAAGATAGTTTTGCAGTGCTGATATAATAAAATGATATTACGCAAAAGTAATATTTGATAAAACATTTGTATTATCAAAGTAAAAACAACTTTCTGTAATTTAAGTTATTCACTTTTAACTATTTCTTATTTTATTTTTATCCATGTTTGATATCTGAGGAAGAAAAACATAGCTGAATAAATGTTGTTCTCAAGTTTTATCTGGAAGTGAAATGGACAAGTATTAACATCATAAACAATCTATGATTTATTTTACCAAAATAAATTTTAGTGGGCTAACACAATCCAAGAATGTACCAAAAAAATACAGTTAAAGAGCACAAACATTAGAGTCTGACAAAAATAGGTATTAATTCAAATTTGGCAATAAGATCAGCTGGGTAGCTGTAAGTTTTCTCACGAAAGCCACAGTTTTCTTATCTTAATACAGGAATAACAATGGTTCCATATATAGATGACATGAGGATTCAATGGCTTCATGTATAAAGAGGATTTTGCATAGTACCTGACAAAATTATCATCCAATGATAAGAAAATATACACTAGGTAAACTGAAGCTTTTGTGTTTCATACTTATTTTTGTGCTTATTGGTGCTAACCTTCTCATTCACTTTTACTTTCTCCTTCATCTTTTCCTTCTACTTTTCCTCCTCCTCCTCTACCTAGTAGTTCCACTTCTCCTCCTCCTCCTCCTCCTTCTTCTTCTTCTTCTCAGTATTCACATTAATGTTAGAAATGTAATTACTACAGACGTAATAAAACTAAGTTGATTCGCTGCTTATTATTTTATAATATTTTCCCTTCAACTAGATAAGTATTAGAGTACTGTATAAGATCACAGATCTAGTTAGCATTGCATTTGGTAACTCAAAGTGTTTTATTCTTCCTTTCCTTCATTTTCTGAATCCTGCACATAAAGCTTTTCATAAACCGTAGGAATCAACTCACTCCAGAAAAATGACATTAATGACCTAGCAAGAAATTCACTATCAGTTTTGCGAATTATAAGAGCCCTTTAGTGAGGTGGCAAATTAAGATGACATTTAAGGTTGACTTCCTATTAGGTTTTCTTCAGTAAAATATAGGACTGCTAGAAACTAAGTCATATGTGGTTCATGATAATAGAGAGGGCAGCAAGTGAGTTAATTAAATGTGTAGAGTAACTTTTCTTTCTTCAGAATGAAATCTATATAAAGAAATATAAGAAATAATTTCATTAAATATTTTTTACATTGCTCTTAAAATGATAAATTTATTTAAAATGTAGTTTTTAAACTATCACAGGTGAAATGCCTCATAATAATTTAGGAAAAAGAAAAAACTTTCATTATTAGTAGTTGTCAGTTTTCTTTCTCAACATATATAATAGAAAAGAAAACAAAGGTAAATGCTACATCACATGTTTTGTGGAAACAAATATTCATAAATATAAAATATCTTTATGGACTGAATCCAAATAGATAAATACAAGTCATCTAGTACATAGAAAAAAGTTCAACTCATAAAAATAAATTTCTGAGGAGGGGCAAGATGGCGGAAGAGTAAGACGCGGAGATCACCTTCCTCCCCACAGATACATGAGAAATACATCTACACGTGGAACTGCTCCTACAGAACACCCACTGAACGCTGGCAGAAGACGTCAGACCTCCCAAAAGGCAAGAAAATCCCCACGTACTTGGGTAGGGCAAAAGAAAAAAGAAATAACAGAGACAAAAGAATAGGGACGGGACCTGCACCAGTGGGAGGGAGCTGTGAAGGAGGAAAGGTTTCCACACACTAGGAAGCCCCTTCGTGGGCAGAGACTGCGGGTAGCAGAGGGGGGAAGCTTCGGAGCCACGGAGGAGAGCGCAGCCACATTGGTGCGGAGGGCAAAGCGGAGATTCCCGCACAGAGGAGCGGTGCCGACCAGCACTCACCAGCCCGAGAGGCTTGTCTGCTCAGCCGCCGGGGCGGGCGGGGCCTGGGAGCTGGGGCTAGCCGGGAGGGAGTCCGGGAAAAAGACTGCAGCTGCCAAAGAGGCAAGAGAATTTTTCTTGCCTCTTTGTTTCGCGGCGCGCAAGGAGAGGGGATTCAGAGCGCCGCCTAAACGAGCTCCAGAGACGGGCGCGAGCCGCGGCTATCAGCGCGGATCCCACAGCAACAGGGACGCAGAGGGAAAAACGGAGAGATTCCCGCACAGAGGCTCGGCGCCGAGCAGCACTCACCAGCCCGAGAGGCTTGTCTGCTCACCCGCCGGGGCGGGCGGGGGCTGGGAGCTGAGGCGCGGGCTTCGGTCGGATCCCAGGGAGAGGACTGGGGTTGGCTGCGTGAACACAGCCTGAAGGGTCTAGCGCACCACAACTAGCCAGGAGGGTGCACGAGAAAAAGTCTGCAGCTGCCGAAGAGGCAGGAGACTTTTTCTTGCCTCTTTGTTTCGCGGCGTGCAAGGAGAGGGGATTCAGAGCGCCACTTAAACGAACTCCAGAGACGGGCGCGAGCCGCGGCTATCAGCGCGGACCCCAGAGACGGGCATGAGACGCTAAGGCTGCTGCTGCCGCCACCAAACAGCCTGTGGGCGAGCACAGGTCATTCTCCACACCGCCCCTCCCGGGAGCCTGTGCAGCCCGCCACGGCCAGGCTCCCGTAATCCGGGGACAACTTCCCCGGGAGAGCGCACGGCGCGCCTCAGGCTGCTGCAACGTCACGCCGGCTTCTGCCGCCGCAGGCTCGCCCCGCCTCCTCCGTACCGCTCCCTCCCCCCGGCCTGACTGAGCCAGAGCCCCCGAATCAGCTGCTCCTTTAACCCCGTTCTGTCTGGGCGGGGAACAGACGCCCTCAGGGGACCTACATGCAGAGGCGGGTCCAAATCCAAAGCTGAACCCCGGGAGCTGTACGAACAAAGAAGAGAAAGGGAAATCTCTCCCAGCAGCCTCAGAAGCAGCGGATTAAAGCTCCACAAACAACTTGATGTGCCTGCATCTGTTGAATACCTGAATAGACAACGAATCATCCCAAATTTAGGAGATGGACTTTGGGAGCAGGATATATTAACTTTTCCCCTTTTCCTTTTTTTTGTGAGTGTAGATGTGTATGCTTCTGGGTGAGATTTTGTCTGTATAGCTTTGCTCTCACCGTTAGTCCTAGGGTTAGGTCCGTCCGTTTTTTTGTTTTTTGTTTTTTTTTGGCTTAAAAATTTTTTTTTCCCTAATAAATGTTTTCTTAATAATTTTTTCCTTATTTTCTATTTTTAAAAAAATTTTTAATAAGTTTTTTCATATTTTTTATTTTAAAAAATTAAAAAATTTTTTTTCTTAATAAATTTTTTCTAAATAATTTTTTTCTTATTTTTAGTATAAAAAATTAATAAATCTATTTTTAAAAATTAAAAAAAATTTTTTTCTTAATAAATTTACTCTTAATAATTTTTTTTCTTATTATTTATTATAATTGCTTTATTTTATTTTATTTTATCCTCTTTTTTTCTTTCTTTCCATTTTTTCTCCCTTTTATTCTGAGCCGTGTGGATGAAAGGCTCTTGGTGCTCCAGCCAGGCATCAGGGCTGTGCCTCTGAGGTGGGAGAGCCAACTTCAGGACACTGGTCCACAAGAGACCTCCCAGCTCCACGTAATACCAAACGGCGAAAATCTCTCACAGATCTCCATCTCAACATCAAGACCCAGCTTCACTCAACGACCAGCAAGCTACAGTGCTGGACACCCTATGCCAAACAACTAGCAAGAGAGGAACACAGCCCCATCCATTAACAGAGAGGCTGCCTAAAATCATAATAAGGCCACAGACACCCCAAAACACACCACCAGACGTGGACGAACCCACCAGAAAGACAACATCCAGCCTCATCCACCAGAACACAGGCACTAGTTCCCTCCACCAGGAAACCTACACAACCCACTGAACCAACCTTAGCCACTGGGGACAGATACCAAAAACAACGGGAACTACGAACCTGCAGCCTGTGAAAAGGAGACCCCAAACACAGTAAGATAAGCAAAATGAGAAGACAGAAAAACACACAGCAGATGAAGGAGCAGGGTCAAAACACACCAGACCTAACAAATGAAGAGGAAATAGGTAGTCTACCTGAAAAAGAATTCAGAATAATGATAGTAAGGATGATCCAAAGTCTTGGAAATAGAATAGACAAAATGCAAGAAACATTTAACAAGGACGTAGAAGAACTAAAGAGGAACCAAGAAACGATGACAAGCACAATAAATGAAATTAAAAATACTCTAGATGGGATCAATAGCAGAATAACTGAGGCAGAAGAACGGATAAGTGACCTGGAAGATAAAATGGTGGAAATAACTACTGCAGACCAGAATAAAGAAAAAAGAATGAAAAGAACTGAGGACAGTCTCAGAGACCTCTGGGACAACATTAAACGCACCAACATTCGAATTATAGGGGTCCCAGAAGAAGAAGAGAAAAAGAAAGGGACTGAGAAAATATTTGAAGAGATTATAGTTGAAAACTTCCCTAATACGGGAAAGGAAATAGTTAATCAAGTCCTGGAAGCACAGAGAGTCCCATACAGGATAAATCCAAGGAGAAACACACCAAGACACATATTAATCAAACTATCAAAAATTAAATATAAAGAAAACATATTAAAAGCAGCAAGGGAAAAACAACAGATAATACACAAGGGCATCCCCATAAGGTTAACAGCTGATCTTTCAGCAGAAACTCTGCAAGCCAGAAGGGAGTGGCAGGATATACTTAAAGTGATGAAGGAGAAAAACCTACAACCAAGGTTACTCTACCCAGCAAGGATCTCATTCAGATTCGATGGAGAAATTAAAACCTTTACAGACAAGCAAAAGCTGAGAGAGTTCAGCACCACCAAACCAGCTTTACAACAAATGCTAAAGGAACTTCTCTAGGCAAGAAACACAAGAGAAGGAAAACACCTACAATAACAAACCCAAAACATTTAAGAAAATGGGAATAGGAACATACATATCGATAATTACCTTAAATGTAAATGGATTAAATGCTCCCACCAAAAGACACAGACTGGCTGAATGGATACAAAAACAAGACCCATATATATGCTGTCTACAAGAGACCCACTTCAGACCTAGAGACACATACAGACTGAAAGTGAGGGGATGGAAAAAGATATTCCATGCAAATGGAAATCAAAAGAAAGCTGGAGTAGCAATTCTCATATCAGACAAAATAGACTTTAAAATAAAGACAATTACAAGAGACAAAGACGGACACTATATAATGATCAAGGGATCGATCCAAGAGGAAGGTATAACAATTGTAAATATTTATGCACCCAACATAGGAGCACCTCAATACATAAGGCAAATACTAACAGCCATAAAAGGGGAAATCGACAGTAACACAATCATAGTAGGGGACTTTAACACCCCACTTTCACCAATGGACAGATCATCCAAAATGAAAATAAATAAGGAAACACAAGCTTTAAATGATACATTAAACAAGATGGACTTAATTGATATTTATAGGACATTCCACCCAAAAACAACAGAATACACATTTTTCTCAAGTGCTCATGGAACATTCTCCAGGATAGATCATATCTTGGGTCACAAATCAAGCCTTGGTAAATTTAAAAAAATTGAAATCGTATCAAGTATCTTTTCCGACCACAACGCTATGAGACTAGATATCAATTACAGGAAAAGATCTGTAAAAAATACAAACACATGGAGGCTACACAATACACTACTTAATAACGAAGTGATCCCTGAAGAAATCAAAGGGGAAATCAAAAAATACCTAGAAACAAATGACAATGGAGACACGACGATCCAAAACCTATGGGATGCAGCAAAAGCAGTTCTAAGAGGGAAGTTTATAGCAATACAAGCCTACATCAAGAAACAGGAAACATCTCGAATAAACAACCTAACCTTGCACCTAAAGCAATTAGAGAAAGAAGAACAAAAAAACCCCAAAGCTAGCAGAAGGAAAGAAATCATAAAGATCAGATCAGAAATAAATGAAAAAGAAATGAAGGAAACAATAGCAAAAATCAATGAAACTAAAAGCTGGTTCTTTGAGAAGATAAACAAAATTGATAAACCATTAGCCAGACTCATCAAGAGAAAAAAGGAGAAGACTCAAATTAATAGAATTAGAAATGAAAAAGGAGAAGTAACCACTGACACTGCAGAAATACAAACGATCATAAGAGATTACTACAAGCAACTTTTTGCTAATAAAATGGACAACCTGGAAGAAATGGACAGATTCTTAGAAATGCACAACCTGCTGAGACTGAACCAGGAAGAAATAGAAAATATGAACAGACCAATCACAAGCACTGAAATTGAAACTGTGATTAAAAATCTTCCAACACACAAAAGCCCAGGACCAGATGGCTTCACAGGCGAATTCTATCAAACATTTAGAGAAGAGCTAACACCTATACTTCTCAAACTCTTCCAAAATATTGCAGAGGGAGGAACACTCCCCAACTCATTCTACGAGGCCACCATCACCCTGATACCAAAACCAGGCCAAGATGTCACAAAGAAAGAAAACTACAGGCCAATATCACTGATGAACATAGATGCAAAAATCCTCAACAAAATACTAGCAAACAGAATCCAACAGCACATTAAAAGGATCATACACCATGATCAAGTGGGGTTTATTCCAGGAATGCAAGGATTCTTCAATATACGCAAATCAATCAACGTGATACATCATATTAACAAATTGAAGGAGAAAAACCATATGATCATCTCAATAGATGCAGAGAAAGCTTTCGACAAAATTCAACACCCATTTATGATAAAAGTCCTGCAGAAAGTAGGCATAGAGGGAACTTTCCTCAACATAATAAAGGCCGTATATGACAAACCCACAGCCAACATTGTCCTCAATGGTGAAAAACTGAAACCATTTCCACTAAGATCAGGAACAAGACAAGGTTGCCCACTCTCACCACTATTATTCAACATAGTTTTGGAAGTGTTAGCCACAGCAATCAGAGACGAAAAAGAAATAAAAGGAATCCAAATCGGAAAAGAAGAAGTAAAGCTGTCACTGTTTGCAGATGACATGATACTATACATAGAGAATCCAAAAGATGCTACCAGAAAACTACTAGAGCTAATCAATGAATTTGGTAAAGTAGCAGGATACAAAATTAATGCACAGAAATCTCTTGCATTCCTGTATACTAATGATGAAAAATCTGAAAGTGAAATTAAGAAAACACTCCCGTTTACCATTGCAACAAAAAGAATAAAATACCTAGGAATAAACCTACCTAAGGAGACAAAAGACCTGTATGCAGAAAATTATAGGACACTGATGAAAGAAATTAAAGATGATACAAATAGATGGAGAGATATACCATGTTCTTGGATTGGAAGAATAAACATTGTGAAAGTGACTCTGCTACCCAAAGCAATCTACAGATTCAATGCAATCCCTATCAAACTACCACTGGCATTTTTCACAGAACTAGAACAAAAAATTTCACAATTTGTATGGAAACACAAAAGACCCCGAATAGCCAAAGCAATCTTGAGAACGAAAAATGGAGCTGGAGGAATCAGGCTCCCTGACTTCAGACTATATTACAAAGCTACAGTAATCAAGACAGTTTGGTACTGGCACAAAAACAGAAATATAGATCAATGGAACAGGATAGAAAGCCCAGAGATAAGCCCACGCACATATGGTCACCTTATCTTTGATAAAGGAGGCAAGCATATACAGTGGAGAAAAGACAGCCTCTTCAATAAGTGGTGCTGGGAAAATTGGACAGGTACATGTAAAAGTATGAAATTAGAACACTCCCTAACACCATACACAAAAATAAACTCAAAATGGATTAAAGACCTAAGTGTAAGGCCAGACACTATCAAACTCTTAGAGGAAAACATAGGCAGAACACTGTATGACATAAGTCACAGCAAGATCCTTTTTGACCCAGGTCCTAGAGAAATGGAAATAAAAACACAAATAAACAAATGGGACCTAATGAAACTTAAAAGCTTTTGCACAGCAAAGGAAACCATAAACAAGACCAAAAGACAACCCTCAGAATGGGAGAAAATATTTGCAAATGAAGCAACGGACAAAGGATCAATCTCCAAGATTTACAAGCAGCTCATGCAGCTCAATAACAAAAAAACAAACAACCCAATCCAAAAATGGGCAGAAGACCTAAATAGACATTTCTCCAAAGAAGAGATACAGATTGCCAACAGACACATGAAAGAATGCTCAACATCATTAATCATTAGAGAAATGCAAATCAAAACTACAATGAGGTATCATCTCACACCGGTCAGAATGGCCATCATCAAAAAATCTAGAAACAATAAATGCTGGAGAGGGTGTGGAGAAAAGGGAACCCTCTTGCACTGTTGGTGGGAATGTAAATTGGTACAGCCACTATGGAGAACAGTATGGAGGTTCCTTAAAAAACTAAAAATAGAACTACCATATGACCCAGCAATCCCACTACTGGGCATATACCCTGAGAAAACCATAATTCAGAAAGAGTCATGTACCAAAATATTCATTGCAGCTCTGTTTACAATAGCCAGGACATGGAAGCAACCTAGGTGTCCATCATCGGATGAATGGATAAAGAAGATGTGGCACATATATACAATGGAATATTACTCAGCCATAAAAAGAAATGAAATGGAGGTGTTTGTAATGAGGTGGATGGAGTTAGAGTCTGTCATACAGAGTGAAGTAAGTCAGAAAGAGAAAAACAAATACAGTATGCTAACACATATATATGGAATCTAAGGGAAAAAAAAAAAAAAAAAAAAGAGGTCATGAAGAACCTAGTGGCAAGATGGGAATAAAGACACAGACCTACTATAGAATGGACTTGAGGATATGGGGAGGGGGAGGGGTGAGATGTGACAGGGTGAGAGAGTGTCATGGACATATATACACTACCAAATGTAAAATAGATAACTAGTGGGAAGCAGCCGCATAGCACAGGGAGATCAGCTCGGTGCTTTGTGACCACCTAGAGGGGTGGGATAGGGAGGGTGGGAGGGAGGGAGATGCAAGAGGGAAGAGATATGGCAACATATGTATATGTGTAACTGATTCACTTTGTTGTAAAGCAGAAGCTAGCACACCATTGTAAAGCAATTATACTTCAATAAAGATGTTTAAAAATAAATAAATAAATAAATAAATTTCTAATTCTGTTATAATATGATTATTAGAGTATTTAGAGTTTGGCTGAAATTTGAGTTTAGTTAATTGACTTTTTTTTTTAACATCTTTATTGGAGTATAATTGTTTTACAATAGTGTGTTAGTTTCTGCTTTATAAGAAAGTGAATCAGCTATACATATGTATATATCCCCATATCTCCTCCCTCTTGTGTCTTAGTTAATTGACTTTTTAAGTCTACTTATGGAAATAGATTTAATAGCAGTTTATCATTCTTCTTTTATGAATATATGCCAATTGGCAATTTATTTCTTACCAATTGGCGAGTTTTGATGTTCACACTGATATTTGGAAGCAGTCATGGTGTGGTATGTATTTATGGGCATTTGTATCAGAGGGCAGGGAGTGATGGAGGGGACAAGTGTATTATGTGCCAGTTTTGGATTTAGTTAAACAGATATGAAGTACAGAAATTTAAGATACACATCCTATCAGTACTCTCTCTGCATGCCTAATGAATTGGGATATTCACTTACATTAGTCTCATAGCACAAAAATACCTTGGGAAACAAAGGCTCCATATAACTTTCCAAAAATCACCAATATTTTAAGACAGTAAATGTTAATTTTATATCATATTGTGAATTTGTCTTCTGGAAGAGTGTGATCGAGAATTTAGTGGTTCTTTTAAACATACTATTGTTTTTCTCTTTTAAGTTATGACTAAAAGAATTTTAAAATAAATGTCAAGACTTTTGTTGTATTTATCATGAAGGTTTAAAGTATATAGATGTATATTTATACACCACATAATTACAGATACCCTCCTACAACTAATCATGCATGCATATCCATTACACTCAAAGCTTCCATTCCTTAATCAAGCATTCTGTGATTGCACAAATTTGAAAGATAATGAGGTGCACCCTATAACAGACAGCAAATCAGCCTTGTTAAATAAGTCCTGAAAAATGAGAAAATTGACTCTTTGGTCTTGAAAATCTTAGGGAACTTTCATAATTAGTGAATTAGTCACATAGAGGAAAGTAGCACTTTTTCATGTATTGTATTAGTTTTCTCTTTGCATTTATTTGGTTGTTTCCTTTCCTCATAGTCAGTGATTAAGTATTCCCCAAATTTCTGGTCACATCCAGCAATCAGAAAAATGATGAAATAGATAAAAGAGGGCTTAAATCAAAAAACACACTTGTCATGACTATTGCCTATTGCTAGTTCAGAATTTGTTTTAAAGATTTATTTTGCATGGGTCATTTGCCTAATGAAAGTTGTGATACTTTTAAGAATCAATGTAGAATTTTAGGTTTTGGTACTTTCTCAGCCAGGATATATTTGACAGCAGAATAAGTAACTGCATTTTTCATACTTTGCTCTTTCTTATGCTGTGTTGATCCCTTCCAGGTAACTTTGCTTTAATCATTGCAATGGACCACACAATGGTCTTATGCAAGTCGAAGCACATTTTTATTGAAAGTTTTCATTTTTTTTTCCTTTTTTGGAAAGGAACTTATGACTTAGGAGGAGTTGGAACAAAATGCTAATGTGTTGTATTATCCAGCTATTTCTGTTAATAGGTCTTTGTTAAGGGTGGGTTAGTTAAATACTTCATCTTAAAAAACCAGGAATACATCATAAACATTATTTTCTTTAAAATATAAGAAGAGTGATTACAGATTATTTAAGGAGCCCAGTAGGTGTTCAACAATTCAGTGCGATTTAGAATTAGTAAGAGACCTCCCCATCCTAGGATATTTTGTCTAGCTGTATGTAATGGAAATTGAAATGTTAGTCACTCTTTCAATTAGCATATGAGTAGATAGACCCAAAGATCAAACTATGCTTACAATTCCTAATAGTTGTGAATAAAATTGTAAGACATTTGACTTCATTACATGTATATTTAAAACAAAAATAGCACTCTCATTCTTCTTCAAAATAATATTAAATGAGATAGATAGTGATCTTGCTCTTAAAAGGGGCGGGGCGGGGGGGAGTGTTGCAATGGTACATGAGATCAGTGTTTCAGAAGATAAAATCAGATTGTCTCAAAAGCCTGTTTCAGTGGCTTAAAGATGATTATTGCAAAAAGCTAATATTAGAAGAAACTTTGTGTGTGTGTGTGTGTGTGTGTGTTTTAGTGTGAGAGGCATATTCATTTTAGGTGGAATAGAAAGTCAAAAGTATAAGATCAATATTCAAGTGCTAATAGTTGTAGGTTTTATTTGTTAAGTTGCATTCTTTCAAATATATTATATCTTGTTGATTGTTTGCATCAGATACTTGTAACTGAAGAACCTCATAGTGTTTTACTTTTCTAAAATTCTCACTTTCTTTCTTTTCAACAGTCTCTGTATCTCTTTGTCATTTGAAAGTTTATGTCTTATAGTCTTTTGATAACTACTACAATGCTCCATTACATATTATCATGTGATTATATTTGAAAACTTTTAATCAATATATTTTTATTTCTCCAAATGTTTCTTGCCATTGAACAAATGATATTTCCCTCCCCTTAGGGAGGCAGTGGATAGAACCTAGAGTAAAAAAGTCAATTAATGAAGTGATGTGTTAGCTTATAGTAGGTAATTTGATTTGAAATCAAACAGTTTTGAGATGAACACTTCATATAGACATAGATATATTACATTTCCAAAGGCTCAATTGGAATACTTAGCCAGGCTCTACAATGCTAGAGCATAGATCATTGGGGAATAGATCTAATGAAAGTAAACTGTAGAATAAGGAATGGTACAGGTTAAGCCTGGGACATGAGGGTCATGGCAACATAAATTCTAGATATGTTGAGAGGAAATTCAATGTCTGATGGCTTGTTCTCTGCCTGCCATTTAGAGACCCAACAAGAGACCATCTTTCATGAAAATGGAGAAGCCACAGGTTAAATCTGGCTTTTTAATAAATATATACTCAAAACAGTCTAAATTTGTAAGCATAGATGAGTCCATATCTACTAGTAAAGATTATTATAAAATGGCAAAATTTAATAGTTTATTATACAGATATTTATTGAGCCTCTACCATGTTATTAGAAACAAAACAATGTCCCTGCTCTCACAGAACTTACTTCTAGAGATAAAGAAGGGCTAAGATTAAGAATTTTCAGATATCAGCAGAATTAGGTGCTTCTTAGCTAAAATGAATTTGTTATAGAAAATAATGTTACATTTCTGTACATCTGAGTAGTGAATATACATTTAGAATGTAAATTTAGAACTTAGAATTCTTAGAGTTCAGCTCTTTTAATCCTTTATAAAACTTTTAAACTTTAGAGACAAACTACGGGGCAAAAGCAGAAACAATTATATTTTTAAAAGAATCACTACTACACGTTACTTGTCAGAATCAACATTTTTTTTTCATTAACAGCAGTGATTTTCACATGATCCCAGGTTGTTTCTGCATTCATTGTCTGAAGGTATCAAGAGAAACCATATTCTGTTGAAACTTAAGAAAACATTCCTATGTATTACATAGAAAAAGAGAAAACTCTATGTAGATAGATGATAGAAAGATCGATGGGCAAACAGACACACTTTTTTCTTAACAGCATCCCATCAACAATAAATTCAACATTTATCTATTTAATTGGTAATAACTCTTATAGTTCCTGGCACCTTGTAGATGCTCATTTTATGTTTTAAATGTATAAAGCTATTCATCAGCAATTATTAGATGTACTTTAGTATGGCTAGGTTTATAATACTTATTCAGTGATTATTGTATATATATGTTTCCATTTTAGATGCATATTCCCTGAGGAAATTTAACTAAAGTTAGGCAAATTACTATTGCTCTACAGAAAAGGAGAAAGGCCTGTTGGTCAGTAGCACTATACACGTGGGGTCCTAGAGTTGGGTCCCTGTTTTATTAAAAAAAAAAAAATGAGCTAGTTAGACTACACAGAAACCCAGAAATGGAAGAGAGACACTCTGAGAAAGTGGGGGGAAAACCAAAGACACACTTTCCTTTATTTTGCAGTTTTGCCCAGGGTTTGCTTTGTTTTCCAGTTATGATTTATTACTATGGGAGATCCCTGAGCACTTACATGATTTCACATTATCATCTTTCTGCTTTCTGGAAAGATTTAAGTACACTTGTACAGCTGACATTGACACAAAGTTTTATTTAGCATGGAAGTGCTCCAGGAATTTCAGTTCATACTTGGGAGACTACTTGTCACCTAATGGTATTGTACATGACAGTTCTGTGAAGAAATTTACAATATTTAACCATCTGTAAATATGTATAAAACATCAGAGGGAGTGAAGACACACAACAATGCTTTATTTGCCCTTTTTTTCCTTAGACTAAGTGTAAGAAGTTTGTCTTCCTTGTCTCTACCACACAGGAGACCACTGCTGCTAAAGGCCAACACAGTCACCTACACAGTGTTCATCAATGATTTAGCATTTGTCAACTGAAGCCGAGGCAGGAAATGCTTGTTCCAAATAGCAGTAATTTCTGTCTTACCCACCTCCAAGAAGAATATTTGGAGTAAATGCAGGCTTTTATTTTTATCAGAAAAAAGACCTCACCATAAAAAACAGTGACTTGAGCAACTTAGTCCTAAATTGTAGGAAGGGTTGGGAGAGAATTTTCCAAGGAAAGTTTTTTTTTGTTTTTTGTTTTTCTCATTAATAAATGATTGTATATGAAGAGAAAATAGGAAACAGGGCTGATAACTAGTAAAAGAGCTAGGTAAGCCATTACTCACTTAACTTCCAGTTAGTATAATATGTAGAACTATAAAATAAAACCTATTTTATGACTTTAAAATACCACTAAAGAAAATCAGAAAAAGCATGCCATCAGATTTATTTATAATTTTGTGAATAGCTTTGCATGGCCCATCTTTAGGTTCGTGAAAACATCACTTGCATTATTATTATTTATAATGCACATTTTTTAAGGAGAGTAACTCTGAAAAGGCCTTGACTACACTGTGGTGAAATAAAACAATTCAAAGAGGTACTGTTCTTTACAATATGCATGAGTTATAACATGTTTACAGAGATATTGAAGGCAAATATACAACAATTTCATAAATATACCCAAGGAAAGAAGGAAATATACTTGGATAAAAAAAAAATCATACAAAGTCATAATAAGAATAAACATTTGTTTTGCCCTATCAGCTTCAATAAGAAATCAAAGTGATTTTGAGACAAGCTGGTTGGGAAACAAATTATTTTTAATGAATTGAAAACCTAAATATTTGATTTTTGACATCTATAATGGCATTTAATATTGGCAAGCTAAAGAAGAAAAATCATATGATTATATTAATTGACAGAAAAAAGCATTTGGCAAAACATCCATTCTAATCCATTACAGCACCAGCTAACATCATATGTAGTGGTGAATATCATTCCCCTAGGATTGGGAGCAAGGCTTTTTCAATATAGCACTGGAAATTCTAGCCACTGCAACAAGTCAAGAAAAATAAATAAAAGCATGTATAATGGAAAAGAAAAAATAAAACTGTCTCTATTTGCAGGTGACATGATTGTATAAGTAGAATAGCCCAAGGAATCTAAAGAAACACTTGGAGAATTAAAAAGTGAGCATATTAATATTGCATGATATATGACTGTAATGAGGGGCCTGACTTTATTTTTGATGTTTGACTGCAGCATCTTTTAAGTCTCATCCCTCCTTTTTCTCTTTGTGAGCCACATCTGTATAAGCTGATGAGAAAGCCAAGGTGGATTTTCCTTTGGTGCCTGTGGGGAATTCTAACCATGCAAGACCCTTCCAGTGTTCAGCAATGCTTACCCTGACCCCACCCCCTAATCATAATATAAACGCAGGCCAGTCTTCTTTCCTTGCTCTCTCAAGCCGTTTTGGACCTACTTGAGATGCCTGGCCTGATCCCCCAGAGTCTTCACTGATAATAAACCTTTTCATACCCTCTTGGTGTATATTTGATATTGTCAGTCTCGGTAACTGAACCAGACTTTATGTGGGGTTCATCCACTTCTGCAGATGATCATAAAAAGACCAAACATTTTTAAAAAATCAATTGCATTTATTATACTAACAGTGAACATTCCAAAACTAAAATTAAAAGCACAAAACCATTCACAACTATGTCAAAGAAAATGAAATACTTAAATATACGTTTAACAAATCATGTATAGGAAATGTATGTTGAAAATTAAGATAGACCTAAATACATAGAGAGGTATACCACGTTCATGGAGTAGAAGACTCAAGATAACAAATATGTCATTCAGATCTATAGATTTAATGCAATTGGCATCAAAATCCCTACAAAGTATTTTATAAATCCAGACAAAATTGTTTTCAAATATATATGAAAATGTAAAGAAACTAGAATAGCTAAGACACTTTTGACAAAGAATGAAGTGGAATAATCATTCTACTGAATATTAAGTTTTACTATGTAGCTACAGTAATTAAGAGAGTTGCTATTAGTAAAGTAATAAACACATAGAACAATGGAATCAGATTTATAACCATACAAATGTGCCCAACTGATTCTTGACAAGGTACAAAAGAATTCAATAGAGGAAAGATAACTTATTCAATAGATAGTGCCGGAGCAATTGGTTATCCATAGATAACCAGTTGCTCCGGCACTATCTATTGAATAAGTTATCTTTTTTATTAAAAAAAAAAATAGGTTAAAAAAAACCTTAAACCTAAACTTCATACATTATTAAAAAATAAAAATAAACTTCATACATTATTAAATAATAAACTTCATACATTATTTAAAAAATTAACTCAAAATGGGATACAGACATAAATGTAAAACATAAAGCTATACAACTTAAAAGCAAAAAAGGGAGAACATATCAGGGGACCATGGCTAGGGACAGTTCATAGTCTTGGCATGAAAGCACAATCTATAAAAGACAAATATATATTAGTTACATCTCCTCAAAATTAAAAACATTTCCTCTGGAAAGGCCCATGTGAACATCCTACAGCTTAAGAGCAAAATCAAACAAACAAACAAAAAGCAACAAAAAAAGACAAATAGCTTGATTAAAAATGAACAAAAGACTTGAACAGACAATTCTCCAAAGAAGACATACAAATGGCCAACAGGTCATTGTGAAAGAAATAAAAAGCTGCTCAACATCATTAATTATCATGAAATGCAAATCAAAACTACATTGAGATATCACCTCACAGCTGTTAGGATGGCTGTTATCAAAAAACCAAAGCGAACAAGTGTTGGCAAGGATATGGAGAAAGGGGAACCTTTGAACATAGTTTATAGGAATGTAAAATGGCTTAGCAGCTATGGAAAACAGTATGGCACTTCTTCAAAAATTAAAATAGAACCTCTATATGATCCAGCAATCCCATGTCTGGGCATATACACCCAAAGGAATTGAAATGAGGATCTCAAAAAAATATCTTCTTTGCATCATTATTCACAATAGCCAAGATATGGCAACTACCTAAGTGTCCACTGACAGATGAATGGATGAAGAAAATGGTATATACATATGATGGAGTATTATTCAGCTTTAAAAAGGAAGGAAATTCTGCCATTTTCAACAACATAAATGAATCTAAAGAGATTATACTGAGTAAAAGAAGCTAATCACAGAAGGGCAAATAGTACATTATCCCAATAATTAAACTCATAGAAGCAAAGACTACAATAATGGTTGTGAGGTGTTGGGAGTAGGGAAAATGGAGAGTTGTTGTTCCATGGATATAACATTTTATTTATGCAAAATGACTAAGTTTTAGAGATCTGCTACACAATGTAATGCCTATAGTTAACAGTACAGTATTGCACACTTCAAAATTTGTTAGGAGGGTGGAGCTCAAGTTAAATGTTCTTACCATACACACAAAACAACCAAAACCAAAATAAAGGGACCTAAGGAAACTTTGAGAGGTGTTGGCTGTGTGTATTACATTGATTTTGGTGATAGCATCATGAGTGTTCATACTTGTCCAAACTCATTAAATTTTACACATTAAATATATTTAGTTCTTTGCAATCAACTGTACCTCAGTAGAACTGCTTTAAAAAACCAATGTGAGGAAGAAGAAAAGATAAAGTACATTCTGGGGGAAAATATTTGTGAACTACATCTCTGCCATAGGATTAGTATTTATAATACACAAAGAACTCTAAAAATTCAACAGTGAAAAATAAACAAAAACTCAAATTAGAAATAGACAAAACACATGAACAGACATTTCACTGAAGAAGATATTTAGCATCAGTAGCCACCAGGAAAAGGAAAATTAAAACTATAATGAGATATCACTACATACTTCCAAGAATAACTTTAAAAAGATAGTGATAATAACAAATACTCGTGAGAACATGGAAAAATTGTATCACTCATACATTGCTTGTGGGAATGCAAATGGTATAGCCAATCTACAAAACAGTTTGTCACTTTCTTCTAAAACTAGATATGCAACTGCTATACTACACAACAATTGCCCCCTTGGGTATTCATCCTAGAGAAATAAAATTTTTGTTCACAACATATCCCATACACAAGTGTTCGTAGCAATTTCATTTGTAACAACCAAAAAACTGTAATATTCCTAGATGTTCTTCAATAGGTGAATGGTTAAACAAACTGTGTATTTGTATGTATATGTACATAAACCACTTAATACTACTCAGCAATAAAAAGGAATAAACTAGATATATGTAAAAACTTGAATGAATCTCTAGGGAATTATGCTGAGTGAAAAGTACAGAACTCAAAAGATATATATAACGTGTGATTCCACTTATGTAACATTTTTGAAAGGAAAACTTTTAGAAGTGGAGGACAACTTAGTGGTCTCCAGTGGGTAGAAACAGGCAGGAGGAACATGGGGGTGATTAAAGAAGGGCAGTAGAAGGGATCCTTGTGATATTGAAACTGTTTAATGTCTTGCCTGTATAATTTTAGTGTAGAAATAAATACACATACACAAATGAGAAGAAGTAAAACTGGGGAAATCAGAATAAGACTGGTGGACTGTACCAAAGTAAATATCCTGCTTTTAATACTATACTATAGTTTTGCAAAATATTACCATTGGGGGGAACTGGATAAAGTATACATGGGTTCTCTGTTTCTTGTAATTGCACGTGAATTTAAAATTATGTCAGTATGAATTTTAACTTTAAAAAAACATAAAAGTACATCTGAAAACCAAAAAAATAAAAATGCATTTAGTTGTCTTAAAAATCTGTTGATTCAGTATATATAACAAATGTTTCACTCTCTCTCATATACACTTCAGGATATTATTTGTTAAACCATATGTTCTTCAACTATAATTCAATTTTTCCCTAAGAAGTACAAATCATAATGTCTTCAGTATAAGTAATGTTTTTCATTACACTTGCTCTTGCATACATTGGATTTAGTGAAAAATATGTGCAATTAAGAACTATGAAATACGGAAATATAAAAACTAACAATTTCTAAGGGAAAAATAAAAAATAAAATAACTCCTTTTGGTCACTTTTCAGGTTTTCCAAAAATTATACATATTTTTTTGTAACTCCATTTATGAAGAATATAAGCCAATTAATTTGTAAAATGTTCCTAATTTGTTTTTTTTTTAACGATGGTTTCTTATGATCTGATTCAGATTATACAGTTTTTGAAGAATATCACAGTCATGATTTTGCCTTCTCAGTGTATTTTATTCAGGAGGCCTATGGTGCTGTTTTGACTCAACACTGATAACATTGTCTTTGATCACTAGATTCTCTATGATATAATTGTAATATATCCTCTTATACATAATAAGTGATTTGTGTAAAGACAGTTTTATACACTATAGATATCTATATTTCACCCCATCCACACTCCATCAGTGATAATTTAATGTCATCCTTAGAAGAGATTTTCCTTCTTTTACTGATCTATATCAGAAAAGAAAATTGTTCCTATCATTATAGAACTTAAATATACATTTTTGTGTGTGTGTGTATATATATATACATATATATGTGTATATATATATATATATATATATATATACATATATATGTATATATAATATTTAAAGTTCCAAGTAGAAACTTTTTTTTGTCTGTGTAAATAATTCCAATTTTTATTGCACAGTGATCCGATATTTTTTGTGTGAAATTTCTTCTTTATAGAATTTATTGATTTTTCTGTCAGTTAATAAAGGATCAATTGTGAATGTTTTAGTGTATTGGAAAGAGGATTTATTTTCTTTTATTAGGATGTAAAGTTTAATATGTATTCATATGATCCACCTAATTTTTTACACAATCAAAAGTAATATGTTGCGTTTGAAGTCAGGTTAGTTGTTCCCTTTGGAAAAGAGGAAGTAGGTTGTATTGGGGGGGAGTACACAGTGAATGCTGTGTTGCTGCTAATGCACTATTTCTTGTCCTAGGACATTATCCAGTAAATTTCCATTTGTGCTAACCTATTTGCTTTTTACAATTCTGACTTGCGCATTTTCTAAATTTTCTAAAACTTAAAAAATAATAAGGAATTGTTCATAAAGTTTTTTGATGTGGGCTCTGGGGGAAAAAAAAGCAACTTTCCTTTAGAATGCACATGACTGATTTCTGTAGCATAATAGGGCCTTGCAAGTTTTTTAGTGTTTGTGTAAAATGTCTGGAAATATATATAAATATTAGTGTTAAAATTAATTGGAAGTTAATGAAATATTCATCAGGCAACTATATTTTTACTAAGCTTTAAGGCAGCTGGGGTAATTTGCAAAGGGATATGAGAATGAATATGACATTACTTCAAAGTATACACAGTTTAGTGGGGGAAACAGGAAAGAGAAAAAATTCACTACATCTCTGTGTGGTAAATTTTACTTTGTATGAGAGCACTGTTCAAGTTGTTATGACAACCAGCAAAGGAGGCTGACAGGAAATGCTCAGAAAAAGTTAAAGGAGAGAGCTCAGGGATGGGAATCACAGGAAAAGTGATGAACTAAAATAATACAGAAAGTCATTGGGTATTTTTAGGAAGAACATTTGCAGTGGCTGTTGGGGAAGAAAAAAATACTAAGTTAAGATGGAACATACGCTTTCGGTGAGTTTGAATAGAAGGAAGAAATAAGCTATATTTATAAATTTGTTAAGTATGATAGGAAAGTGAGCTAGTTTGTGTCTTGAGGTGGAGATCCCAGCAGAAAAGAATAGGTTGAAGAAAATTTTTTAAAAGTTCGAATACTTGGACTGCACTATTTCTGGAAAGATTGGATCAAGATTACGGAAGAATATCTTTTCTTCCAGCATACCAAATGCAGTGAAAAATAAATGCAATTAAATTTAAGAGACTTGAATTAAAATGTATTCTCTGGTATTAATTTCGCTTTTACCTCTGAATCTCTGACCACAATTACTTGTCTTTTTCATTCCTCCCACATGCTTACTCTTTCCTCCTCCGTTCTCCACTTCCTCACTGTCTCCAATTTCTGACTCCTCACTTTTTTGTACTCTATTCTAATCTGACTCTTCTACCCAGCAAGCATCTGGTTGATTACTGTCACTCCCTTTTCAAATTCCACATGTTCACATGGACCTACCTTAAAAATCCTTTCTTTTCTTTTCTTTATTTTTCTGTTTTTTTTTTTTTTTTTTAACCATTGACTTCTCTATTTCTGCATCAGAAAACTTTTAACTACCATGCATGCCTCCTGGACTGTGAAAGATCCAAGTTAAAATCATGAAAGAAGATGGCTGAAGTAGACTGGAGAGGAGACCATTACTATAAAATCAGGCTCACGTAACAATCAAGACATTATCTCAAATGGTGCCAGATGTTGGAATCAGAAGGAAAATTGTAAACCAGGTGTTAATAAATATGAATGTGTCACCTAAAGGTTATAATCAAAAGTCGGGGTTTGAATAGTGTTATCGAGTTATATGAAATTCAGTGGAGGAAGATTCGTTTGTTTGTTTGCTAGGAGAGTGTGGAAGTTTAATAATCTGGATGGGCAGTGGGAACGTGGACCTACAGTCTGACTGATGGGGTTGCATGAGAGAAAGAAGAACCTCTTTTTCAGAGAGCTGTAAGAGATACTGTGCTTGTTTGGGGTGGGGGTAGCTTTCTGTTAGTGCAAATAGGGCATGAAAAGTAGGGGTGCCCTCACAGTTCTCAATATTTTCCCCATAAAACCATTTTCCCAAAACTGGCAGAGATTCTAACAGGCAGGCCAACACTTGTCTTCAACCTCCAGAGCAGATGGAAGCTATCAAAGGTTTCAGAAAGAATCAGGATGTGGAATCTATGGGAAAAGATTTTCTCTTTGTTTTTCCTTTACCAACATTCATCTACAAGGGCATTCTTCTGTATCACTGTACAATCCTGGCCTGTAAACTCTGTGACTGGAGGAAAAATTTATTCTTATGAAGGAGAAGGGTATGGTAGAAAGGGAGGAGACAAGAATTCAGACATTCTTTCCTAGACTATTCTGAGCAACCAGAGTTACAGAAACTTAACAGCAGAATAGAAGATCGTAATGAAAAGTTTTAAAATAGGAACTGCTGGAGAAGCAAAGAGAACCTGGCTTATTAAATTCCTGCCTTCCTTTATACCTAGTCCCTTCTCAGAGGCCCCAGTCAAAGCCAGTTGCCTTCGCAGGAGACAATTAGACTCCCTTGCCATGCCCGCTCAAATATATGTTTTAACATATGGCAGTTTAGATGCAGTTGCTTGTCTCCTTAAATGTCTTTCTAAGACTATTTACTGTATTTATGGCCAGTTTTAATGTGCTGCCATGTTTTCGGTATTGGCTGCCAGATATTATTTTAATACTGGCGTATCTCTTGCAAGGAAGCAACCTGATTCATTATTATTAAGTTATCTTTTTTGACAGTAAGTTCTGCCTGGCTCAAAGATTATGTAGAAGAAGAATGTCCTTTCACAATCATGGTTGCCTCCTTGACGTTTCTCCTGTTTTCTTTGTAGAGCTTTTCTTCCAAGGTTTCATTACAGCCAGGGCGACAAGGGTTTTGTTGTTGTTGAAGTAAGTTGGCATGTGCTAAATTGCCTCTGACAGAAGAAGAACTCAATCAAAACTGACATTGTCTGTCTAGTGTTTCACTAAAAGCACGCTAGGTTGTGATATGTTTTAATGTTTAGACTTCAGTTCTGCAGTGAACGTTAAATCGACAACTCTGCCTCGCATACCAATTCAGGGAATTAGCACAGAGCTTGGAAACTCTTGAAAATAAGGTATGACCCTGCTGAAGATAATTCTGGCTTCCAGGCTTTCATGGAGGATATATTAATTCATTAAATTATTCAAGCATGCTGCATACAAATGCTGACAGGCATTCAAAGGTTTGTTGTCTCCTATTAATCACTTTATCATTCATATCATTCTTTCACTAGAGGCATTAGAATACATTTGATTAATATCTTATTTCTATTGTTCTTATGAGCAATGTTCATTGGGTCTGCTCTAGAGAACTTTGTCTCCTTTTAAGTAAATGGGAATAAAACAATAGATAATTACCAAATCTTGGTGTTGTTTTCTGTGATTGCACAGTGTCTCCTGACAACCATGGCTATCACACCTACTTCAGCCTGTGGCTTGGATGGATGATGGTGATATGTGTGTGGTGTCTTATCTTAACCTGACAAGAGATGAAGACTTGCTGAAGATCACTTGACTGAAGGGAAATCTTAGCACCTCTGAGTATTCCCTGGCTACTTCATTGTTCTTTCCTTTGGTATCCTTTCGCAGGGATTCTATCCATTTGGTCTGACTGTCAGATCAAGAGGAACTGTTTCCTTCATCCATTCTACTAAACATAAAGAGAGATGAGGGAAATTTTAGAAGTCTCTTAAAGCTCCAAATATTGAGCTCACTATTGCATATATTCCTTTCTCTAATCTAAACCATTAGGCAATTCTTGATGATTTATACGCCAAATACTTCGCTTCAGTTTTTGAAGCATAAATTATTCTAGAATATGTTTTGAATTGATTTAGGAAAAACCCAAATTTGGATGTGTTTCATGTACAAATCTTAGAAAACCAGGTTTTTGAACATTATTATTAGTGAATGTTTTAAAGAGAAAAATAATATTTACTATAAAAAAGAAGGTAAGCAAACTAAGCCTGAAGAATAATAGAAACAGGAAACACAGAAGCATGCTTCTTGTTCAAAAATATCTATTTTCAGTTGCTGATTTTTTTGTAGTCCCTAGATTCAGCACCTATTTTTTTAATATAGGTACTTGCCCCTGACATTTGGGGTCCTGGCTTCTCTCAACTGCCTTGCCCTGCATTCCCTGGGCTGAGCAGCTCACCACAGGAAGCTCCACAGAACATGCTGCTTAGAGCTAACTCCTCAGCAACCATATGCCTTGATCAGGTCCTTTACAAGCTTGATTGCATGCACCTTGTACCTAGTATTTATTGACCCTGCTGCTTTCCTTCTGTTCACTGCATCGCCCTTATTCATTGTTCATTTTCTGCCTTCCTAAAGTTAATAAATAATCAACCAATTGGGCAGAAGATTGCCCCGCAGAAGTCAGTGCCATCTCACTTATCCAGATTTCAGTTTTCTGGCCGTCTTAATTCCATAAAATTTAGCTATGAACAACCCCATATGTGTGAAGAAAAAAAGCCATTGAATGAGAGCTTATATTTACAAGTGAGGGCAAGTCAGCAAAGTATTATAAGAGAAAGATGTAAAGATAGTCTCCCAGAAGTATTTCTGCTTTGTGCAAATTGCTTCATTTTTAGCACCCTTCTTCACACTCCTTTTTGTGTATTAGAAGGGAGATGGGGAGAAACAGGAAGGGAAATGGCATTTGGGGAGAGAACATAGCAAAATGGAAAGTTCAGAGGTTTTAAGTCAGAAAGACAAAGTTTCAAATCTTGGCTTTGACACTTATGATATTGGGCAAGTTATTTAAACTTGAGTTTCATTCCCTTCATTTGTTAAATAGAGAAATATTACTTGCTTTGTTTGTTTAAACTTTTTTGTGATTTCATCTGAAGCTTCTGACCCTAAATATAACCTGGATGATTGCAATTTTTATTTCCTTTTCTTTAACTTTATTAGTCCAGGTTCTCCTGTCTTGAGGAGAACATTTCTCTTTTTTTGTTCTGCACCTAGAAGGTGGGAAGAATCCAATAAACATGTGTCATGTGAATCTATGAGTGAATAAGTAATCCATGATATTCCTTCAGAGAAATACTGAACTTGTGTTAAGATACCTTCATAAATCTTAATTTTTTCTAATAAAGCTAGTAATGTAGTTTCCCAAAGTTCAGCAAAAATTGGAAAATTAAATTAGAATCGGGCTTGAAGATGGCTAGTTAGGTACATAAACAATAGTAAAACTTACAGCTCACAGGTTGAAGATAGAGAAAAGCTGAAAAACATTTGAGTGTGACCTGTTCTACAGCTCTCCAAGCCATATTGATTCCATTCGCTATTATATTACAGAATAGATTGGCATTCATGTAGATAGATACTTTGGGCTTTAATAAGAACATACAAACTCGAAGAGGGTAAGGGACTTGCCCAAGGTGTAACTTCAGTTCTTATTTATTTATTTATTTATTTATTTATTTATTTATTTATTTATTTTTGGCTGTGTTGGGTCTTCGTTTCTGTGCGAGGGCCTTCTCCAGTTGCGGCGAGCCGGGGCCACTCTTCATCGCGGTGCGCGGGCCTCTCACTGTCGCGGCCTCTCCTGTTGAGGAGCACAGGCTCTAGACGCTCAGGCTCAGTAGTTGTGGCTCACGGGCCTAGTTGCTCCGCGGCATGTGGGATCCTCCCAGACCAGGGCTCGAACCCGTGTCCCCTGCACTGGCAGGCAGATCCCCAACCACTGCGCCACCAGGGAAGCCCCGATACTTTGCGCTTTAATAGAAAAGTAAAATTATATTAAACTCATGTGTTTTAGAAGGCATAAATGTGTGTAATGTTTCAGAAATATTTCTATTAAAATTACTTTCAGTGCTTGAAAGCTTCAGTTATCTATAAAATTTACATATGTATACAGATCATTCTGCTTCAATGTCAGATTAGCAGAGTGTTCTGCTTATTATTACCTATCATCCTCCACCTCCATTTGGCATTTTTCCCCTACCAAAGCATGCTAGAGTGATGAATAGACTTTCTAAGGAAGGATCCTTTCAGGAAAGGTAAGAAAACCTACTTTAAAATTAGCAAAGGCCATCCTAGACCTGTTTCAGGTGATCATTCAAACATTTATACTTCACTGTGATGTCAAGGAAATTCCCAGGCTCAGCCTGGCATCAGTGCCATTGTATACATTTCTAATCTGAGCCAGACATCTGTGAGTGAACTCAACAAGCCCCAGGGTAGGAAGGCTGGCACTTTTCCACCTGAATAACTGTTTAAGTAAAAGCAGCACAGAGGGAGAAAGACAGGGTAATGTTTTCTTTGTAATTGGTGTTGGCTTGAATCTATGCAATTTATAAACTGGCTCAAAGGCTGTTCATTTTCAAAAAAACAATGCTTTCATATAATGTAGCAATCATCAAAGAGCTGGAAGATACAGTAAAGTTTTAACTATATGAGTAGTCTAAACTTTTCCTTATAGCTTTCCGTGCATACTGCAGCTCTATCCTTCCCAAATAGGCTACCACATCCTTCACCACACACATACACACACATACCTAAAGTATGTGGCAATTTCCTTGCTCTCTTGGCTTATTTGATAAATGCTTTAAAGTACATTCACATAAAAGTAAGTCCCAAGTTCCTTTTAGTGGCTCACTGAGTGAAAAAGATTTACAGATGGACTGACGAATATTAAATATTAAAGAAAAACCAATTATAAAAATCATGTATTTTAATATTCTTATGTAAATCAAAATTTAGAAATTTGTAAGAAAGTAGAAGGAATTAATACTGTCTACAAGTAGAAAGTAAATAGGAAGCTAGTTTCAGTAATAATTTCTGAGAGCAACTTTAATAAATTGCTGTGAATACTGGTACAGGTTATTTAGTGTAGGTGCCAGGAAGAAAAGTCAACTGGTGGCAAATTGTGGAGATGCAGAGATAGATATACTATACGGGACTTTACATGGGACTATATTCTAGCAATGGGACCCTCCTTCTTTACTGCTCTCCCTTTTTTTATGGGGCAAGAATAAAAGCAGCCTTGTATTCAGAGAATACATATTTTGGGCTCAAGCATTAGTCAGGCTGAGCCTAGCTGCCAGTTTTGAGGAGACTTCAAGGAATTGCCATCTGCCTGATACTTGCAGACATTAGGAGTCTTCAGCTCCTGTAGGCAAATTGAAGATGGGCAAATCCCTAGCCCTGAGAGGAAGGACAAGTTCTCAGCTCCAATAGGTCATTGCCAGCAACCCGTAATGTATCTCTAAAGTTTCTCATCTGATTTTCATAACTGCTTGTCTACACAAATGTTTATATAACTATTGAATATCAAATTTAAATCAGAGATTTTATTATTAAAGAAAATATGAATTTGATGGAATTCATTTAGAAAACATAGAATTAAGAGGTTACAATTATTTTTTTCAAGCCCTTCATTTTGCATGTGAAAGAAGAGGGTTTAAGGACTTAACTTTATTTGCTGAGATTTCTGACCTTTCTTGGTTTGTGCTTTTGGTCCAAACTTATCTTCTCAATAGCTAATCAATTTTCCTGAAAGAAAGTATGTTGCACATATCTCAGGTTTACCAGCTGTAGGTCACCTTTTTTCTTCTAATTTTTACACTTCACTTTTTGTACAAATTCTATAGTGAACCAAGCCCCTACCAGTTCACTGACACAAATTAATTTCTGTTAACACATCCTCAGTACAAGGAGGTTCAAGAAAGGTTTGTAATAAATGCACACAAATAAGCCTGTCAGCTGAAGTTACCACGTGGCAAGTGCCTTCTTTTTCTCTACTACTTTGACACTTTCTTGTTAATATCTGATCTTGTGAAACTTCACCCTTGGCTTCGCTGAGGATTTGATCCACAGAACAATCCAAAGGCAGTTAAGTTTCCAGTTAATCCAAATATTCCAATCATAAGGGCAAAATGCATTTCTGTGTTTTATGAAAAGGCTAAGAGAATGACCTCCAACATACCCCAAGAGCCTTATAATATAATGTTTATTTCAGCTCTAAAACAAACAAATAGAAATCAAACCAATCTAAAAAGCCATCAAAGGAGACGACTAAATAAATCATAGTAATATATGTCTATACTGAAGCAAAGCTACTCAAATAAGGAAGTGGGTCTATGGGAAAAAAAATTCCCAAGATATTATATTAGATATTAATACATAGATGGCTGCAGAATGGTATTTTAACATTAAAAATAATAATGAAATTCTCCCATAAAATACAGTATTTATAATTTGGGTACTTAATGAACCAAATGCATATAACAAAAGGCCAGAAAAAATACACAGCAAATTCAGAAAAGTAGTTCCCTTCCAGGAATAAGGAAGGGATTAGGGCTGGGGATGCTGATCTATAGAACTTTTATGTAATAACTCTTTACACAGGAATTTATTAAAGTATTTTTTTATGTAAATCAATCAACTTCGCTACCTACCTTGCTGAGCCCATAAGAATATACGAGGATTTATGGGTGGCCAAATGAAAGGGCCAATGCTGTTCAGGAGACTAATGTGTTTTTATTAACAATACCTGTCCTTTATTAAGCCTCCTACTAAGGTCCAGGCACTGTGCCAGGGGCTTTACATGCATTAATGCTAATCTATTTTTTGATTGAATTGTAATTGACATACAGTACTATATTGGTTTCAGGTATACAACATAGTGACTCAATATTTTTATACACTATGAAATGATCACCACAATAAGTCTAGCTACCATCGGTCACCATACAAAGTTGTTACAATATTACTGACTAAATTCCCAATACTGTACATTATATCCCCATGATGTATTTATTGTATAGTTATAAGTTTGTACCTTTTAATCCTCTTCACAGATTACATCTATCCCCCCATCTCCCTACCCTCTGGCAACCACCATTTTGTTCTCTGTATCTGTGAGTCTGTTTCTATTTTGTTATGTTTGTTCATTAGTTTTGCTTTTTAGATTCCAAGTATAAGTGAAATCATATGTTGTTTTTCTCTGACTTATTTCACTTAGCGTACCTCTAGCTGCATCCATGTTTTCACAAATGGCAAGATTTCATTCTTCATCATCACTGAGTAATATTTCATCATACCTATATCTATATCTATCTATATCTATATATCTCCCATACCTTCATTATCCATTCATCTGTCAATAGACACTTAGGTTGCTTCCATATCTTGGCTATTGTAAATAATGATGCAATGAACAATGGGGTGCATGTATGTTTTCAAATTAATATTTTTGTTTTCTTCAGATACATACACAGAAGTGGAATTGCTGGGTCATACAGTAGTTCTAATTTTAGTTTTTTTTGAGAAAACTTCATACTGTTTTTTACAGGGGCAGCACCAATTTACATTCCCATCAACAGTGTATGAGTGTTTCCTTTTCTCCACATCCTCATCAACACTTGTTTCTTGCCATTTTGATAAAAATCATTCTGACAGATGTGATGTGGTATGGTTTTGATTTGCATTCCCCTGATGATTAGTGATATTGAGCATCTTTTCATGTGCCTGTTGGCCATCTCTATACATTCTTTGGAAAAATGGCTATTCAGATCTTCTGCCCATTTTTCAATAGGGTTGTTTTTATTGTTATTCAGTTGTATGAGTTATTTATATATTTTGGATACCAGCCCCTTATCAGATATATCATTTGCAAGCATCTTTTCCCATTTAGTAGTTTGCCTTCTTGCTTTGTTGGTTGTTTCCTTTGCTGTGCAAAAGCTTTTTAGTATGATGTACTCCCATTTATTTTTGCCTTTGTTGCCCTTGCCTGATAAGACATATCCAAAAAAATATTAAGACCAAAGTCAAAGAAATCACTACCTATGTTTTCTTTCTGGAGTTTTATGATTTCAGGTCTTGTATATAAGTCCTTAATCCATTATGAGTTTATTTTTGTATATGGTGTAAGAAAGTGGTCCAGTTTCATTCTTTTGCATGTGGCTGTCCAGTTTTCCTAATATAATTTATTGAAGAGACTGTCTTTTCCCTGTTGTATATTCTTGCCTCCTTTGTTGTAAGTTAATTCACTATATGAGCATGGGTTTATTTCTGAGCTCTCTATCCTGTTCCATTGATCTATATGTCTGTTTTTGTGCCAGTATGATACTGTTTTGATTACTGTAACTATGAGGTATAGTTTTAAGTCTGGGAGCACAATACCTCCAGCTTTGTTCTTCTTTCTCAAGATTGTTTTGGCTCTCCAGGGTCTTTTGTGGCTCTGTAGACATTTCAGAATGATTTGTTCTAGTTCTGTGAAAAATACCATGAGTATTTTGATATGGATTGCATTTAACCTGTAGATTGCTTTGGGTAGTATGAACATTTTAACAATATTGATTCTTTCACTCCATGAACACAGTATACCTTTCCATTTATTTGTGTCATCTTCAATTTTATTCCTCAGTGTCTTATAGTTTTCAGAGTATAGGTCTTTCACTTCCTTGGTTAAATTTATTTCTAGGTACTTTATTATTTTTGATATGATTTTCAAATGAAACTTTTTTCTGATAGTTTACTATTAGTATATAAAAAAGCAACAGATTTCTGTATATTGATTTTGTGTCCTGCAACTTTACTAAATTCATTTATTAGTTGTTATAGTTTTTTGGTGGACTTTTGGGGGTTATCTAAATACAGTATATTGCCATCTGCAAATAGTGACAGTTTCACTTCTTCCTTTTCAGTTGGGATGAATTTTATTTTTTTTCTTGTCTGATTGCTGTGTCTAGGACTTCCAAAACTATATTGAATAAAAAGTGATGAGAGTGGGCATTCTTGTCTCACTCCTGATATTAACAGAAAAGCTTTCAGCTTTCATCATTGAGTATGGTGTTAATTGTGGGTTTGTCATATGTGGCCTTTATTATATTGAGGTATGTTTCCTCTATACCCACTTGGTTGAGAGTTTTTATCATAAATGGATGTTGACTCTTTTCAAATGCTTTTTTTTGCATCTGTTGAGATGATCAGATGATTTTTATTCTTCATGTTGTTAATGTGAGGTATCATGTTGATTGATTTGCAGATTTTAAACCATACTTGCATCCCTGGAATGAATGCCACTTCATTCTGTTGTATAATCCTTTTAATGCATTGTTAAATTTGGTTAGCTAATATTTTGTTGAGGATTTTTGCACCTATGTTTATCCATGATATTGGCCTGTTATTTTCTCTTTTTGTATTGTCTTAGTCTGGTTTTGGTATGAAGGTACTGCTGGCCTTGTAAAATGAATTCATAAACGTTCCTTCCTCTTCAAATTTTTTGGAATAATTTGGGAGGATAGGTATTAGCTCTTCTTGAAATGTTTTGTCAAATTCACCTGTGAAACTATCTGGACCTGGACTTTTTTTCTGGTCGTGGGAGGGGGGGAGTTTTTTTATTACTGAATCAGTTTTGTTACTAGTGATCAGTTTATTCTTATTTTCTATTTCAGTCTTGGAAGATTGTATAGTTCTACGACTTTATCCAATTCTTCCAGGTTGTCTAATTTGTTGGCATATAATTGTTCATAGTATTCTGTTATCATCCTTTGTATTTCTGTGCTGTTGTTTGTAATTTCTCTTTTTCATTGCTGATTTTTTTTAAATTTGCATTTTCTCTTTTTTTCTTGATGAGTCTGGCTAAAGTTTGTCAATGTCTGTTTTCAAATGAAACCAACTCTTAGTTTCATTGATCTTTTCTATTATATTTTAGCCTCTATTTCATTTATTTCCAGTTGAATCTTTATTATTTCCTTCCTTGTACTAACTTTGGGCTTTACTTTCTCTTCTTTTTCTAGTTCCTTTAAACATAAACTTAGATTATTTCAGATTTTTCTTGTTTCTTGAGGGAGGCCTGTATCTCTATGAACTTCCATCTTAGAACTGCTTTTGCTACATCCCATGGATTTTGGAAAGTTGTGTTTTCACTTTCTTCATCTCCAGGTGTTTTTGATTTCCTCTTTGATTTCTTCATTGACTCATTCATTCTTTGGTAGCATGTTTTTAGTCTCAATGTGTTTGTGCTTTTTGTAGTTTTTTTTTTTTTTTTCTGGTAGTTGGTTTCTAGTCTCATACCATTGTGATTGGAAAAGATGCTTGGTATGATTTCAGTCTTCTTACATTTATTGACACTTTTTTCACCAAACATGTAAGGTAGTCTGGAGAATGTTCCATATGCACTTGAAAAATGTGTATTTTGCTGCTTTGGGATGTTTATATAGCTACTAATTTCATCTGGTTTAACGTGTGTTTAAGGCCAGTTTTTCCTTATTGATTTTCTGTCTGGATGATCTATCCATTTATGTTAGTGGGTTATTATAGTCCCCTACTATTATTATATTGCTGTCTATTTTTAAATTTCTCTTACTATTTGCTTTATATACATAAATGTTTACAAATGTCATATTCTCTGGTTGGATTGACCCCTTTATCATCAGGAATGCCCTTCTTTGTCTTTTGTTACAGTCTATTTTAAAGTCTATTTCATCTTATATGAGTATTGCTACCCCAGCTCTCTTTTTTTCCATTTGCATGGAATATCTTTTTCCACCCCTTCATTTGCAGTCTATGTGTATCTTTAGATTTAATGTGAGTCTTTTGTAGACAGCATATAGATGGGTCTTGTTTTTCTATCCATTCAGCCACCCTATATCTTTTAATTGGAGCATTGAGGATTGGAGCAATTAAATTACATTTAAAGTAATTATTGATAGATATGTCCTTATTGCCATTCTGTTAATTGTTCTGGTTGTTTTTGTAGTTCTCTGTCTTTTGTAGAACCAGTCTTCCCTTGATTCCTTCCCTTGTGATTTGTTATGTTTGGATTCTTTTGTCTTTATTTTTGTGTGTATTCATTGTAAGTTTTTGGTTTGTGGTTACCATGAGGTTCATATATATCAACCTGTATGTTTAGCAGACTATTCTAAGCTGATAGTTACTTAAGTTTGAACACCTTCTAAAAGCACTGCATTTTAGTTCCCCCTCCACCATATTTATGTTTTTGATGTTATATTTTACATCTTGTTATTTTGTGTATCCTTTACTTACTGTAGTTATACAGTTATACAGGTGGATTAAGTGTGCCCATCCACCACATAGTCAAAAATGTGTGCGTAATTTTACAATTGGCCCTCCAAATCTACAGTTCCCCACCCACAGATTCAACCAACCATGGATTGTGTAGTACTGTAGTATAACTACTGAAAAAAATCCATGTTTACGTGGACCTGTGCAGTTCAAACCTGTGTTGTTCAAGGTTCAACTGTAATTGACTGTACTAATTTTATCATGAATCTTCATACTAGCTTTTTAAGCAGCTGATCCACTGCCTCTACTATACACTTGCCTTTACCAGTGAGATTTTTTCTTTCACATATTTTCTTATTTCTAGTTGTAGCTTTTTAATTCCATTTAAAGAAGTCCTTTTAACATTTCTTGAAAGGCTAGTTTAGTGATGATGAACTCCTTTAGTTTTTGCTTGTCTGAGAAACTCTTCATCTCTTGTTCAGTTCTGAGTGATAACCTTGTTGGATAGTTTGAGTCTAGATTGTAAGTTTTTTCCTTTCAGCACTTTAAATATATCCTGCCACTTTGTTCTGGCCCATGAAGTTTCTGTTGAAAAATAAGCTGATAACCTTTATGGGGTTTCCCTTTTATGTGATTGTTTTTCTCTTGTTCACTTTAAGATTTTCTCTCTTTATCTTTAACTTCTGCCATTTTAACTATAATGTGTCTTACTGTGGATCTCTTTGGATTCATGTTGTTTGGGACTCTGTGATTCTTAGATCTGGATGTCTGTTTCTTTTACCAGGCTAGGGAAGTTTTCAAGCATTACTTCTTCAAATAATTTTTTCTGTCCCTTTCTCTCTCTCTTTCCTTCCAGGACTCCTATAACGCAAACTTTAATATGCTTGATATTGTCCCAGAGGTCTCTTAAACTATCCTCAATTTTTTTTAAATCTTTTTTTCTTTTTGCTGTTCTGATTGGGTGATTTCCACTCTTCTGTCTTCAAGATTGCTTATTCATTCTTCTGTATCATTGCTCTATCATATTTTTCATTTCAGTTATTGTATTTTTAGCTATGAATATTTTCTTCTTATGTTTTCTAACCCTTTGTTAACGTTCATTCATTCTTCATTCACTGAGTTCACTCATTCTTCTCCTGAGTTCAATGAGCATTTTATGACCATTGCTTTAAACTCTTTATCAGGTAAATTACTCATCGCCATTTCATTAGTTCCCCCACACACACACCCTGGGTTTTATCTTGTTCTATCATTTGGAACATATTCCTCTGTCTCCTCATTTTGTTTGACTTGCTATATTTGTTTCTATGAACTAGTCAAAACAACTACCTCTTCTTTTCTTGAAGTAGTGGCCTGGTGTGGGAGAATCCCCTGTGTAGACTACATGCACAAGTATGGGCTTGATGTATGGCTGGAGTGAGCATGGGCTGGGAGGAGTATGGAGGGACTCAAACTATGGTGCTCATTGGTGCCTCTGACCCCTAATAGGGTTCCAACATTTCCCTGCCCATTTGGTAGATGTTTTATGGTTAGTAATTGGATTATCTTCCTGCACAGCTTAGGTGCCCTTTAAACTGCTGTGATTTTGCTTTGTCCCATGGTGGGTGAGTCTGGGCTCACGTCCCTCACTGATATCCCTCCCTACTGCAGCTTGCTGCATTGGGAGTGGGGTTCCATGGATGCCATATCTCCATTTTTCTTATCCATTTCTGCGTGGTCCCTCTATATGCAGAAGCTCTTCAATCAGCCCTCACATCTTCTTTGGGAGGAATTGCTTTATATGTAGGTGTAGATTCAGTGTATCTGTGGGAGGAAGTGGGTTCAGGGTCTTCCTATGATGCAGTCTTGGACCTGCCTCTGAGACTAATTTTTTTTATGTGTAACATTAAATTTACTTATTAATTTGCAATTACAAATTATATTCTAAAGCCATTCAAACAAGTAGGCCTTACTGCTTAATATATCTCTTTTCTCCTTAAACTTCCCTTGGGAAGCGTAAGTTGCAATAGCAACTCCAAGGAGTTTCTAATGTGAATACCAGTGTCACCAAGCTCTCTGATCTTTCCCTGTCACCAAGGGGCACTGCTTCATTTGGATATGCCCTCTGTTTCAAAGTGTGCATAGAAAACGTTTTTACTTCATACCTTTAGGTGTTATCTGGAGTAAAATGGGATTAAAACGATTTCTTGTCTGACCACTTGGTTGAGAACTACAAGTGCTGATGGCCTGAGTAAAAACTAGATTTATTCAGGCATGCTCAGTTTTAAAGAGGTCTCTCCTTAGTTTTCACAGAACCACACACTGAATTAGTAACTCCAAAGCTCTTGGTGATGCACCAAGGTAATATTTCCTGTTAAGTTCCATCCTTCTCTCCCTACTTCCAGTAAATTTTTCCTTGTTCTGCTTTCTGGTTCTGGGTCTCCCTCACTCTTCAGTTAAAGTCTATTGAGGCAAGAGCCCTGCTGAAGAGGATACTAATTTAAAGATCAATTTCTACTTGATGAAAACATTAGTTCACTGTTGTTTGTTTAGTTGGTTTTGCTCTTTTAATGACCCCAAATGAATATAAAAGTTATCCAAAGTTATAGAGTTTAATTTATCTTCAAAGCCCTAAGCAAATAATTCAAACAAAAAGGTTCAAAAATTTCATTACAAGATGTCAAATGAGACTCTGCAGATAAAACCACTTAAATTCATGATCGTGTCTTCTCTTATCTTCTCTGGGATTTTTATTCATTAGATTTTTTTTCCTCTGTACTTCTCCCTTTTGTCTTTCTACAGTGAGTTCTCTCCCTCAACTTCTAAACATTCTCAGTCTCTCTGTCATTTAAAACTAATGACCTAACTAACAAACAAAATGTGTCTCAGCTATTGTTTACTCTTCATGCTTTGCTCTTGGGGTCCTAATTTCCTTATCTGTCATTCATTTCACCTCTCAATCAGTCTAATTTGTTTATGACTCCAACTTCTCTCACTGAGGGAGAGGATTTTTTGGTATTAAGGTAACAAATTGCTCTGAGAGTCTAATCAAAGCTTAAGGTTTAACCCCCGGGGAAAAAATGCAAATACAATATACTCCCCCCAAAAATTGACAGAAGCCTATCTATGTGTCTGTCCTGAATTAGATACGTTGAAAGTAAAATCCATGAATTCAGGACTCACAACTCTCTTTTTCTTTATTATATCCTTAAGACAAACATAGTTTCTAGATGCTTGTGAGCATTTAATAAATAAGTGTTACATGACTAAATCAATGCATTAAGTGCCATGGAATATGATGAGTATTTTTCACTCTACTAAATTATGGAGTACTAACAATAGACCATGCAACACACTAGCCTTTTTATATAAGTTTTATATGTGTAACCCACATGAATTCTGGAATTGATATCAGTCCATTATTACCCAGACAGCATTCAAACCATCCAATTCAAATAGCTACAAGAAAAAAGTCATTCCTGTCCTTACTTGAAACACATTAAAAAGAATGCAATTCATAACCCCTAGTAATATTTCTTAGTACCTGAATTTTCATAGGTCAAACTTCTCTGAAACGTTTTATTCACCAATTACATCCTAATTTCTCTCCACCAAAACTGCCTTCACTTTCCTTTCATCTTTTTTCCCCCTAAGAACTTAATAATTTAGATTGGCTTTATCTCTTTATCTAATTAATTTTATTTCCCTTCAAGTGTTAATGATTCTTCCTCTTTGTGCCTGTCATATACTGCATAAAAGTTCAGGATTTGTCTGAAGAAGATCATTTTTCTACAGAAGTTGGAAGAGAGAGGAGGGGATAAGTGAGAGGAGACAGCATTCTGTTTCTGAACCCTAAATAACTGTAGGTTTTCTTACTATCTTTCTGTAAGTTACCAGAAACAAAATCTCAAAGATCTAAAGCTATTTTCCCACAGGTTCACTAAGGGCTAAAACAAGACTCATCCAGATCCATTTGATTCCAAAAAGCATGTTCTTTAGCACCATACTTTACTACTTACTTGAAACTGTATTCATTCATTCAATAAATATTTAGGGTTATCTATTATGTACCAGGGGTACAGACATTAACAGAAAACTATGTAAAAATTCTTGACCTAATGGATCTGATTTTCAAGTGGAAGGATACAAAATAAAGAGTAAAATAAACAAAAATTAAACTGTATAACATTTATAAGGTGCTACAAACTATAGAACAAAATAAAGGGATATCTACACAGTGAGAAGTGGTGAAGGGGTTAAAGTTTTAATTAGATCAGTTGTGGTCATCCATATGAGAAGGGGACATTTGAGCAGTGACTTGAAGGAACTGAGAGAGTGAACCAGGAAGATAAATCCATGAGGATCCTTCCAGGCAGATGGAATAGTCAGTGCAAAGGCTTTAAGTGGTTCTGGATATTCAGAAAACAACGAAGACGCTGTCATGGCTAGAGGGGAGTAAGCCAAGAGAAGAATAAGTGAGAGAGATATATGAAATATTTTATGTTTGTATATTTTCCTCAGTTAATGGCACATTATTTTACTAAGTCCCCCAAAGAGTCGGTGAATCCAAAGGGTTAAATTTCACTACCTTTGGGAAAAGAGAGTTGGTAGATGGTTGGTTGCGGTACTCATTCACATTAGCTATTAATATGACTGTGTATTACTTACTCCTTGAAATTCTCCACTCTTATCTCCCTAAGCATGCATGCTCCTGGATTGTCTCATAGCTCTTGGGATTTGCAACTTATTTCCATCATGAGATCATATTTCTTAACCTAGGTGGTTGGTAAATGTCCATTGAAAAAATAAACACATATAAAACTATCTGGAATCCATGCATTTAGCAACAAATTAGAACATTGTGTTATGTGAACCACCCATCAGAGAATTGATCCATACATTGACTTTGAGAACTTGTCAGAAGTTTTCTTGAGACTGACATTTAAGAGAGTCAGGCTTTCTATATTCTCAAAGTTCTATCCTTGTCAAGAGTTACTCACCCAAATGGCATTCCTGAGGTAAATTTTCAGTTCCTTGACTTTTATAATGAGATATTTGTAAGAAGTATCTACGAGAAAAGTGTATTTTATCTCAGAAAATTATAATCATATATTATTCATTAAGTTATTTATTCCCACTCACATGAGGGTGCATTTGACATAGTTTTTCTAGAACTCAGTGCAAGAAAAACATTTGTTTTACAAATTAACTTTCATGCTTTTGTTGTTGTTATTTTCTTAATGAGAACAACCTAAGCCCAACCCCTTTCTCACCTGCCTGTCTCCTATGACACTCAAAACTATATTGAATACTTATTGAAAATATGTGATATACAGGACACTATTACAATCAATCTGTGAAGTGTACAGCAATTGATTAGCTAGTGATACTGTTTTCACAAATCTTGCAGGGAGTGTAAAACTTAGGTGTAAACAACAGTGGCATAAGAAGTAAGATAATAAGGACATTAATGAGGGTAAGGAGATAGATTACTTTCAACAGTGGAGAATTATAGCAATCAGCTCTTGAAAGTATGTATCTATCATCTTTTAAAAATGCTTTTCCCTTTAATCATTTTATTCTGTATGTCAAAACTAAGTCATATCCTTTCCACAGATAGTCAAGGAATATATCATCCCTTATAACAATTCCAAATCTTTATGAAACAGGACATCACACATCCTGATAATCCTCTATGTATTTTAGAATTGTTCTAGATTGTATGCAAACAAAGACAAAGTTCTCTGAGAATGATGAAACAAGAAAAAAAAAAAAAAGATTAAAGGAAGCCGTGAAGATTTCCTGGAAAAAAACAAAATAACAATTTGTCCTGGATTATATTATTGCCTACCTTTCTGAAGTTAGAGAAATAAACCAGATAAATCATGGGGTAAATTGTTTTCATAGGTCCCTTTGTTTTGCTATTGATTTTCCATATTAGAAATGAGAGAAAGCACTATGTATGCCTAAGTCTGTATGCATTTGGCAAGGGAAGAATACGGTCTGGGTGTGTCTTCATGTGTCTCTGTGTGTTTCTATGAGTCTACTATGTCTACATTGGAATGATATTTACCTTGATTGAAATCCGGAATTTTATCCAAGATTTGATTGGCACATAGGTAAGTCTGACTTAGTGCAAAAGAAGTAAAATCAGCAAAACGACAGAGATAATAAAAGCATGATTTAAAAATAAGAGACTGAGTCATAATTAAATATTTTAGAGGAGATAGAAGTAATTATGAGGTTTCAAACCAAATAGCTGTCTTCAGATCCTGTATGCACAAGATGGAATTTTGGTGATTTCCACATTTAAAATTTAGTTCTTCATCTATTAAGAGGAAGTATGCATTTTCACATGAGTATCATTTGTTCAATATCATTTAATTTTAAAAAGTATAGTTAGCTGAGCACCACATCAGTTACACAAAACCCCTGTGGAAGTACATTCTCTCACTCTCTATTACAGATAACAGGTAGGTGTTGATGAAATCGTAGTTATTGGTCAAAGCCTGACTTAGCTGACCTTCAGCATCATGGCATCATCTCTATTTCATGACAAAGGAATTCAAACATCATGGACTAAACTGTTATTATCATTAGATTTATACATAAAAAAGGAAAGCATAGTTGCTAACTATTTCTTAGTTGGTCAATATATCTAAAGACTTTTCTTGGCCCACATTTTCCATTTACCAACACTATGATCAAGGCCCAGCTTCCTTTTACAATGTGGAAAGACTGTTAGAATGTCAGGATTCCATAAATGTGATAAGCACTGCTAAAGGAGCCTTAGCTAGCTAATTCATCTCATTTCACAGTTTGGGGAGGGGGCAGGGTGGCTATGATTAGAAGTCCTTTAAAATAAGGGATCCATAGCAGTCCTTTTGCTCACACAATAAGCTCTCCAAGATGAAAGTGGATCTTACATAAAATACCTTTATGATCTGAACAGTACATCCTCATTACATTTTTAGATCTCCATTTCAAAGACTTCAGGCCTACTTTCCTCTCATGAAGTGAGACCTCTCTGAAGAGCATCACAAATGGGCTGTCATGTACTGCACTTACTGGGTCATAAACTGCATATTGGTTGATTAGAGAAAACTAAAAGGCAACATTGGGATTTGCTCCCCTGGAAGTTGGTATTCTTACCACTGACTTTTACCCTTACCTGTCTGCGGCACCTCTCTCAGCTTCCTATCTCATTTCTTTTAGATCAAACTTGTATAAAACATCCCTGTAGGTGGCTTTATTCTCATGGTAAGGCTTGTGAATTTGAGTTCTTTGTTTCACAAAAGCCTGACCAATTCAGCTTTCACTCAAGCCTCGAACACAGTTGTTAACTAACTAAACAAGAATAGTAAAAAGCTGACAGCTGACAGGCTTTGCATAGATTTTGTCTGCAAGTGGATCATTTCAAAGAATTTGAGCCTGGTGATTTTGACGAACACTCAATTAATTTATGTCATAGATTGTAATCATATCACCTGCAGCTTAACATTCAAAGGTTAAGGAGATTTAGGGCTAGGTCAAATGAACCTGAACAACAAAATTTCTTTAAATTAAAAGAGAGTACTTTGAAAATGTCATAATGTAGTCATTTGTTTACTTCCTCTAGAACTTAGTAACATCTCAGACACTCCCCTCTACAAACAGCAGCAGTCCCTGTCTCCTCAGATTCTAGCCATTCTTAAAGAAAAGGACAGAGCAAAGTAAAAGTGAGTTGCTGGGTGAGGACAGAGTACAAAAATGTGAGACTTGTGAATGTGGTTTAAATAAAGAATACAGAGAGTGAACATCTAGAAGATACATATGAGAAACCAGAAACAGGTTAGAAAAAATATTTTACCAACACCAAAAATATAGATTAAAAGGCAAGGCATAAATTTAAATTTCTCTTCCATGAAATCGAATTTTTAATAAATGAAGACGTATTTTAGGTGTGTGGGTTTGTGTACATATTTTTCCAGATTACTTATAAATAGTGGGGAAAGGAATGGGATGGGAGCAGGTGGTTGGCAATATTTTGGGAAAGGAGTTAAATTTGAAGCAGCTGCTGATAATTTTCCTACAGTATTATTCATCATTTTTAAAAAATTAAAATGATTATAATTACCCTGATATGTCACACCGTATGTGACTGAAAAGAGGAAACGGTGGAGATGGAGAAAATGTCCATATCCCTGGAGTAGGTGTTCATTACTCTGTAAACTCCTGAGAAGCTGTTCTCCATGGGATGTTACCCCAATGGATGCAGCTCAGGTAAGCAATAAAATCTAACAGAAGGCCTGTGCGTGCCAGGGGCCACCTGATCAGAGCTCATTTAGTGATTGTCATCACTTTGTAGCGACCATGCAGTTAATACACGGTGTATTTGACACCTGCTATGGTAAATTAGTACTTGCAGAATTAACACCTGCTGTCAGCCACCCAGCATGAATGTTGCTTTCTTCAGAATAAAGGGGAAATGAATTATTTCCCTAGAAATTTGTGTAAATTATTTTTGTGGATGGAGAATTCCTTGGAAAGATCTTGGGACTGGCAGTCAAGATTCTTCATTTTTTTATAGAGTTAGCACTGTTAGTAATTCAGAGTCTCTTTCTGGCTGTCAGAATACAGATCTAAAAGATGAGCTTATTATCATCCCCAGAAATAAACAAGACACTAGAGGTAAACATGTTTTCTAAAGTACGAAAACCTATACAGGTGTGAAGTGGTATGTTAATTGTCCATTAATAATCATAATAAATTTGCCATTTTCAATTCTCATTGATTATTTGTAAATGGGAAAATATCTCTTGCAGTACATTTTCTTATAGTAGGGCACAGTATTTTTTTTATTTATATAGAACTCTATACCTATTTATATTTATAGTGAATATAATATTACATAGTACCCTTTTAAAAACATTTTATCTATTATGATTTTTATTAATATTATGTAATTACATATATTATAAAATATAATATATACACATGTGCATATACCGTGGGCAAATTACTTAACTTCTCTAACATCTGTCTCCTTATACATAAAACAATAAAAATAATAGTATTATTATGGTATAATAAATAGGAGGCACCTTAGCACAATGCCTGATATTGTAGGATAACCCTGAACAAACCAACAAGCAAAATAAATAATGTAAAGCAAAACAAAACAAACCCAGAACACGATTATACTGCAAAAACTTCTACTGTGGACCACAGTAATAATAAATGTATAAGACTTGAAACTTACCTTTGATTTGCTTATTCATTTGATTCAGCAAAAATGTATTAGATACTGTGGGAAATAATATTAAGTATAACATACAGTTTCTGACTTCATGGCTTTTAAAATATGGGGATAGAAGTTTTATCATTTCTTATAATTCAAGGAAAATTAAGTAAGTACTTTCAAGGAACAAAATAATAAAATAGTAGACATTAGGGAAGTTTCATTTTGAGGAACAATATAGGATATTTATTAAGAACTTGGGATTGAAGCAAGAAAGTTGCATGACCTCTACCAAGTAACTTAACCTTTCTGTGCCTCAGTCTCTTTATTTATAAATTGGGGGTGTGACCGTATCTATGGCATAAAGTTAGTATAAGGATTGAGTGTTTGGAACAATGATTAGCACATAGTAAACATTCTAACGGTGTTCATTATATAATTTAAAAATGGGGAATTTGAGAAAGGGTTCATCAAAAATATTAATCCGGGCTGGGCCTTTGTGAAATTATAGTTAGAATCAATGGTGAAAGCTATTCCATATGGCGAAACAATGTGCACATAAGTAGAAGACTTGGAAATTGCTGATCATCTGTATATTTGTGATAAATCATAATGGGAGATAAAGTTGAGTGGCAGAATGGGGGTATGCCCATAGAGCACCTGAAACCCATAATCAGAAGGATGCTTTATAATTCATAGGTGATGACAGCCATTGAAGGTTTTAGAAAAAAAAATGCCTCTTTTTCAGAGGGACCAAAAATCAAGGAAAAGTTAGTGTGTGGAAACTGAGTGAGTTTAGGAAAAGAAAGTGTTATAATAAAGACTGTTGGAGAGATAGCCCAGTGATGATATTAGTTCCTGGCCTCATATCAGGATCTAAGCTTCCTTAGTAATTACTATTGAGACAATTACATATAAACCAGCCAGCTATTATAACCCAAAACCTGCACTTATTTGTTTTTTCTTGTCTTGTCTGAGACTCAGGCCATGGTCATGGCACTGGATACTTCTTGACTGTTGGCTATGCGGAGATCTGTCAGGAACTCACTGGTACTGTGCTTTGAGAGCTGCAAAGATTATATAAAACTTGAAGAAACAACAATTTTAGAGATTAAATTGTGCAAAACCCATCAGTGTAAGTAGTTCTTAGAAATCCTCTTGATTGGATCTCCAAAGACCAAGTTTATCTGCAAGGATTGAGAAAGCACACTTTTGGAATTCAATCAAATCTAATGACTTTAAAGGCTGTGATCAATAACAGTTTTTACACCAGGCATCAGAAATCTAGAATTCAAGACCAGACTGAGCAACTGTTCTTTGATAAAGACTGACTGAAAAAAAAAATAAAGGATAATAGTTAATGGAGCTAATGTGAATAGAAATGTTCATTCCTTCAGAAAATGACAAAGATTCAGGTCCAAGTTTGCTTCAAGAGCCTCTTGAGAGGAACACATTTATAAGGTGATATTAACTCAATGAAGGAATGATATTATGAGTACAATACAATAGTGATTATTCACATCTCTCCCGTCTTCTGCTTCCTGGATGCAGGTTTTAGTCCCATAGAGAGATAAAACATACATTTTTAAAAAAAATACAAAGTAATTTTATTAAATTCTTAATGTACACTAGGGCATAGACATTATTGTATTGGGGATCCTCATTTACAGGCTACTACACAGCTTGAGCTTCCTGAAATGGTGTTTAAAAATTGCTGTGCCAGAGAAAAATTAGAACCCACATCCCATGCATTGGCAGGCGGACTCCCAACAACTGCACCACCAGGGAAGCCCAATGACCCTCTTAAAAACAAAAATGATTAAAGAACCCTATCATGTCTTTCCTTCCTCATGTTAATATTCATGTAAACACTCCTGTTTTAGCTAACTACTTATGCTGAAAATAATGACAAAGAAGGAAGTGGAAAGAAAGGGTAACCCATAGTTCCTTTCCTTTTCAGTCTATCTTTACTCATCAGTAAGCTGAAGGTAGAGAGCATTGGGAGAACATGCATCAGGAGGTGAAAAAAAATCAGTTGAGTTTGTTTCTTGTGCTGTTTTCACTATTCTGATAATAAGAATATATATGTATATGCATGTATGAGCTACAAAATGCAAATTGTATAATTTCAGGGATTCCACATATGAGTTAAATGCTATTATATTTGCATTTAAAACTGCTATTGTGCAATATAAAGTTAATCAGTAAAATTAATGCTAATAATTTAGAAGTTTCATTTTTCTTATCTCAGAACTATATTACAAAGTAAATTTAAAAACACCTTAACAAGTTGAAAGACCGTGGAAGAAAGGAAAAAGGTTTATCTTGCAAGATCCTTAATAGTGCTTTTCTCCTGCTTTTTCAAACAAGGGGCCCCCACCTTTTCATTTTGCATGGGACACCACGAATTAGGTAGACAGCCCTACCTATTCCTTTCCAGCTACCTTACTGTTATGCAAACCATACTTGCTCTCTTGCTTTTACTTGAGCACGTCAGAATTTCTCTCATTGCAAGGCCTTTATACTTTCTTTCTGCCTGGCAAGCTCTCCTCCCAAATATCCACAGCAGGCTTCTCATTTCCTTCACATTATTTCTTCCAATAAAATTTTCCCATTCAAACTCTCCTTGTCCAGGCTGTTTAAAGTGTAATCTCTCTCAGCAAGTGAAGTCTCAATTCTTTTTCTTCAGAAATGTATGGTATAGTACATAATTAATTTGCTTGTTGTCTGTCTGTCCCATTTGTTGTGAGAAGGAATAAATTGCTATCTAGAAACAAATATCTAGGGAGACACGGGGTAAATTACTCGTGATTTTCCCTATAGAAAACATCATTTTAACCAAATGGTAAATTTTTGACCTCTTTCCTTTGAGTTAATATTCAAACTGTGCTCAAACTTGGTTGTCAGATGGGATCTTAGTCTCAATGTAAAATTTTAATTCTTTGGCAAGAGAATAGATTTATATGTTACTTATGTCATAAAATTTAATTAAGACATAAAAGTTAAGATTATAGTTTATTTAATTTTAAATCTTTAAACAGTTTAAAGCCTCCAGTCTTTTTATTTTTTACTTGAAATTAGTGAGCAGTAAGCATTCCGAATGACGAATGGCAGGTGTTCACTGTAATTTGACAAAGCAGGTGTCAAATATTGTTTACTGGGTCTAACTGCTACTCCTTCTGGAAAGCTCTTTACTTTAGGGTTTCTCCTAATTAAAAATATCTAGCCATCACCTGTCAACTTTGTTTCAGTGAGACAGTGAAACCTTTAGGGAACATGACTTGAGCAATCTTTCAGATAAAGAAAGAAAGGGGGGATATAATGCCATTAATTATTTAGAGATACTTTTTTCTCTGCTGTCAAAATTATAGCTGCATAAGTAACTCCTTCTGGAAAAATTATTGTACAGAGTCTGAGATTGGTACAATCTGATAAGTAAATTCAATGCCAAAGATGATGCATAAAGGAGAGCCAAAACTGCAATGTTAGATTATAAATTCACGTGTCTTGCATTATTCTGTTTCCTATAAAACATCAAATACACACACTAACGTATTTTGAGAATACCCCAAAGAGACACATAAGGTCAAGTGGGTAACTTAATAATAAATTGTATGTTTTAATGACAGAGGTTTTCCTAGTGTTCTAACTATAAGATAGTACTAACTGCCATGGAACTGACTTGTATGGATCATAGTTCACACTTTCTGCATGATGATTGTGGTATTTTAAAGACTTTATACATACCTTGATTTATATTGCAAGGATAGAATATGGAACTTCATCTTCATAAAATAAAACTTTGTTAATGGTACCACTTTCATAAAGAATGGTGTCACCATGTTAAGGAGGTTTCCTCTTTGTTTTAAGTATCTGAAAGGTATGTTTATATAAAAAGTTTACATATACTTATTAGCCATAAAGTTGTTTTTATTTTTATCTCATCATATTTGTTTAAACTTTACCCAAACATGCAGCTGTATTGTGCTGCACTTGCTTAAATATATAAACCTCAGTTGTTGAGTTCTATCAATATTAAGAAATGCATATTAGGTTGGATCATAAAAAGTTGAGGTAAACACTGGCTATTTAATGTTTAACCTAATATGTCCCTGCTAAGCTTATCTGAATATTGATTTTCAAGTGAGCTTGTTTTTTTTCTAAATTTTGTCTTGGGAAGCTAGGTACCTGTAGTAATATGCATAGGGAAATGATCTGAATGAATTTTCTAAACCAAATTGGGTAAAGTTAATAAAAATTATTTTCTTTCAGATCAATTAAGTTTGAACCATGAAAATGTATTTAGTCAACCTATATTATATTTTTCCATGGCCTTATAGATTTGAGATTTAAGTTTTCTTGTTGTGAACAGTAGAAGCAGAACTCAAACACACACACAACACACACATTCAAAACTTGCCAATACAATGGTTTAAAGACCTAAATATAAGACATGGCACCATAGAACTCTTAGTACAGAACATAAGCTGGTAAATAAACATCCCAGCCTTTTGGATGGGTGAAGCAACAACTATACAATCATATATAATTGGTTCCAGAAAACCATAAATCACAAAATCTATAATGAATAAAACACAGATTTTCTAGAATATTTGATATTATTATTGTTATTTGTATTATTTGTAAGGATTAACTAACAGTGAAATTTCTAGACTTTATAAATTTGTATGTTTTAGAGAATAAATAAGAGCACAAGTGAATTGTACATCAATCCAAATGCAGTTATGATAGATTATTAAAGTGAATCCTTATTGCTAAAACTCCAATCTAAAAAAAATCAAAATAGTACCTTAAGGCTGCATTTACCTTCCATAAATTTATTTAATTTTAACAAATTCAAAATTAATTTAATAAATGATATAGGAAATTCTACATTAAAAATCGCTTTAAGATCCAAAAATCTGTTGAACATATCAATCAGTAATCATATACTATTCTTTCTAGTAAAATCAGAAAGCACTTCAACACAGTGAAAGTAGTTCAATATTGAAGTTTATAAGGATGTAATTTCATCTGATTTTATCTTCTTACTGCCCACAATAATGGTCTGGTTATTTTATCCACTTAAATATTAGAACTACTCACTTGAATCAGCTGATTTTAATAAGATTGAGTACTTGATATTTGACATTAAATAGCTAATCCATTTTATTATAAAGATCCTGCCTTAGGTTCACCTTATAGCTATTAAAATTTAACTTGTCTTATAATTTAGGCAATGAGGTATCTGTTTAATCAGTTGTAATAATTTTAAGTGACTGTGTTTGACATGCAGTACTTTTCTGCTTTCAATTAGTCCCTAATGTAGACAGCCAGATCTGATCATTCAAAAGTGTTTTTTTTTTTTTTTAACCTGAGTTATCTGCTTTGGTTTACTACACTGCCTGAGTTCATTGAAAAGTTGCCAAATATCTACTTCATGGTGTGCTGGGCACACAGAGCAATAACATATTTGATATACCAAATGATTTCATGGATAAATATGATGAAAACAAGACACTTTATTGCCATATTTATCTTCATTCCTCAAACAAAACCTGGCCTCACAAACCTGCTCTCCCATTTTGGTTACCACTGTGATCACTGCCGTTTGCCAAGACCTAACTGATGAGTTGACAATGTACTATAATCATCCAGGTCAATAATTCATAAATTTTTAAAAAGATAACTTAGAGAAATTACCATCTTAGAAATCTATACCTAGCCATTTAGAATAAATTTATTTGTTTAGCTCACATATTTCCTACTTTGGAGACTCAAATATGGTCATTAGATGATCCTTCCGGATTACTTATATGTTTCTATAGATATTTTCTTTATAATATCACTTTTATTATTAATGTTACTTTTATTACATATGCTTCAACTGCTAGTACAAATATACTACTTAGTGCTCAGAAATATTTTTTAAATGCATGTTACATAATAATTTGGCTTTTTTTCCCCTTCCAGATAAATTAGAATTGCCTTTGCTTCCCTTACTGACTTTTTAATGAAGCTCCTTCATAGCTAATATAACTTTATTGGCATTTAGATGCTATACATTTACTTTTTTTTTTTTTTTTTTGGTTAAATGGTGTATGTCATAATAACGAATTGCTGAAAAATACAGGATCAAACTTGTTGGGAGGATGCTAGCTTTCATGACTTTATTCTCATTCTCATTTTTATAGAATGAACATTCAGATGAACTAACTACAGCTAAATTTTGTCTTTTCTTTATTTTCTTAAAATAAAACACAATTTGGCACTCCTATGAAGGAGGCTGGAAAATTGAATCTTACAAATGTTGCCAAGGCTCTTTTCCCATTTGATGAGAGTATATGGGAATCCTGGGAGGTATGGAATCCAGAAAAACACAGAGTGAAATAATTGTCTTGAGCAGTCAGTCCATACTGATGGTCCTTGACCTTGACCTGTACAATCCTGGCTGATTCCCAAGTCAATAATTCCATTCTCTTTTGCTTTACCATAAGAGTGATCCACTCTCAGCCTTCAGATTTTCTATCCAGGAGTCAGACCACAGTCCGATTTTCTAGCCTGCTATAGAGGTACACATCAAGTTCTGAGAAGAGTTCTCCTAAAGAGAACTTTCCATTAGATTTCTAGTGAGATGTGTGTTCCCTCATTGAGATGGGGGAATGATGAGAGAGTGGAGCTCACCACCTGTTGGCAGCTTTTTTCAGTACAATTCTCTACAAATAAACATCTTTGAATCACATTCTTACTACGTTTTAATGGGAATCTAACACCTGTGTCTTGGCCTTATTTTGAAATTTTTCAAGCGTGAGTTGTCTTACATCTCACTTGGTATTTGCTAAATATCTCAACTAAAACTCCCACTTTAATATTCTGTGCTTCAGTTTCTTCATCTGTAAAAAAGAACTTATTTTTTAAACATCCTATGTGGAAAGTGACTTCTTAGGGTTATTGTGACAAATAAGTTATCTCATGCGTAAATAGAATTTTTTAAAAAATTAGATACTTTTCTCTAAAGCTATGAAGTCTGCCTGCAGAGATGGTTAAATGGCTGGAAAGAGAGATTGGACATAGGCAGCTACACTGGCTTGTAAGTTTGAAACTCTTCCTATATTTTCTTTCCATCTTTTCAATTATTTTAACTACAGATACTGACCTATATATGTCTTGACACAGATTTTTTAAAGATTTTTATTGGAGTATAGTTGCTTTACAATGTTGTGTTAATTTCTACTGTACAGCAAAGTGAATCAGCTATATGTATACATATATCCCATCTTTTTTGGATTTCCTTCCCATTTAGGTCACTGCAGAGCATTGAATAGAGTTCCCTGTGCTATACAGTATGTTCTCATTTTTGACACAGATTTTTAACCTGAAGTTAATTTGTAACTATGCCTTAGCACAAAAAAGCTGATTTTTGTCTCTGATTTCTTCAGTTTTAATGTTGCAGAACAGAGAATCTGAACATTTGAGCTTTTTATCTGACAAAATTTTAATTAATTGGGATCCACCTATCTTATTATTTCAGACAAAGAATTTTATGTGATGTATCAAGCATTGTTAGTTGCCTACATGCTCTGTTTTATTATTGTTCAAAATAACTGTTGCTTGCTTCTTAGGGAATTACAATTCCCTGTACCAATGACACTAGACTAGCTTTAGCCAAAAAATGTGAGAAAAAGTGGTATGTCTCACTTAAATGTAATGACAGTAAATTACTAATTTTAGTGTATATTCTGGTTAATATTTTACATAAACACACATACATACACATAAAATCACATGGATTACATAATAAATTGTGTTTTCTAAAACAGACTAGCAATTTCTGGATTCAAAAAGAGAAATGAAGTCAGTGTATAAAAAACCACCTTCAGGGAGAGGGGCAAGATGGCGGAAGAGTAAGACGCGGAGATCACCTTCCTCCCCACAGATACATGAGAAATACATCTACACGTGGAACTGCTCCTACAGAACACCCACTGAACGCTGGCAGAAGACGTCAGACCTCCCAAAAGGCAAGAAAATCCCCACGTACTTGGGTAGGGCAAAAGAAAAAAGAAATAACAGAGACAAAAGAATAGGGACGGGACCTGCACCAGTGGGAGGGAGCTGTGAAGGAGGAAAGGTTTCCACACACTAGGAAGCCCCTTCGTGGGCAGAGACTGCGGGTAGCAGAGGGGGGAAGCTTCAGAGCCACGGAGGAGAGCGCAGTCACATTGGTGCGGAGGGCAAAGCGGAGATTCCCGCACAGAGGAGCGGTGCCAACCAGCACTCACCAGCCCGAGAGGCTTGTCTGCTCAGCCGCCGGGGCGGGCGGGGCCTGGGAGCTGGGGCTCGGGCTTCGGTGCTAGCCGGGAGGGAGTCCGGGAAAAAGACTGCAGCTGCCAAAGAGGCAAGAGAATTTTTCTTGCCTCTTTGTTTCGCGGCGCGCAAGGAGAGGGGATTCAGAGCGCCGCCTAAACGAGCTCCAGAGACGGGCGCGAGCCGCGGCTATCAGCGCGGATCCCACAGCAACAGGGACGCAGAGGGAAAAACGGAGAGATTCCCGCACAGAGGCTCGGCGCCGAGCAGCACTCACCAGCCCGAGAGGCTTGTCTGCTCACCCGCCGGGGCGGGCGGGGGCTGGGAGCTGAGGCGCGGGCTTCGGTCGGATCCCAGGGAGAGGACTGGGGTTGGCTGCGTGAACACAGCCTGAAGGGTCTAGCGCACCACAACTAGCCAGGAGGGTGCACGAGAAAAAGTCTGCAGCTGCCGAAGAGGCAGGAGACTTTTTCTTGCCTCTTTGTTTCGCGGCGTGCAAGGAGAGGGGATTCAGAGCGCCACTTAAACGAACTCCAGAGACGGGCGCGAGCCGCGGCTATCAGCGCGGACCCCAGAGACGGGCATGAGACGCTAAGGCTGCTGCTGCCGCCACCAAACAGCCTGTGGGCGAGCACAGGTCATTCTCCACACCGCCCCTCCCGGGAGCCTGTGCAGCCCGCCACGGCCAGGCTCCCGTAATCCGGGGACAACTTCCCCGGGAGAGCGCACGGCGCGCCTCAGGCTGCTGCAACGTCACGCCGGCTTCTGCCGCCGCAGGCTCGCCCCGCCTCCTCCGTACCGCTCCCTCCCCCCGGCCTGACTGAGCCAGAGCCCCCGAATCAGCTGCTCCTTTAACCCCGTTCTGTCTGGGCGGGGAACAGACGCCCTCAGGGGACCTACATGCAGAGGCGGGTCCAAATCCAAAGCTGAACCCCGGGAGCTGTACGAACAAAGAAGAGAAAGGGAAATCTCTCCCAGCAGCCTCAGAAGCAGCGGATTAAAGCTCCACAAACAACTTGATGTGCCTGCATCTGTTGAATACCTGAATAGACAACGAATCATCCCAAATTTAGGAGATGGACTTTGGGAGCAGGATATATTAACTTTTCCCCTTTTCCTTTTTTTTGTGAGTGTAGATGTGTATGCTTCTGGGTGAGATTTTGTCTGTATAGCTTTGCTCTCACCGTTAGTCCTAGGGTTAGGTCCGTCCGTTTTTTTTTTTTTTTTTTTTTGGCTTAAAATTTTTTTTTTTCCCTAATAAATGTTTTCTTAATAATTTTTTCCTTATTTTCTATTTTTAAAAAAATTTTTAATAAGTTTTTTCATATTTTTTATTTTAAAAAATTAAAAAATTTTTTTTCTTAATAAATTTTTTCTAAATAATTTTTTTCTTATTTTTAGTATAAAAAATTAATAAATCTATTTTTAAAAATTAAAAAAAATTTTTTTTTCTTAATAAATTTACTCTTAATAATTTTTTTTCTTATTTTTTATTATAATTGCTTTATTTTATTTTATTTTATACTCTTTTTTTTCTTTCTTTCCATTTTTTCTCCCTTTTATTCTGAGCTGTGTGGATGAAAGGCTCTTGGTGCTCCAGCCAGGCATCAGGGCTGTGCCTCTGAGGTGGGAGAGCCAACTTCAGGACACTGGTCCACAAGAGACCTCCCAGCTCCACGTAATACCAAACGGCGAAAATCTCTCACAGATCTCCATCTCAACATCAAGACCCAGCTTCACTCAACGACCAGCAAGCTACAGTGCTGGACACCCTATGCCAAACAACTAGCAAGAGAGGAACACAGCCCCATCCATTAACAGAGAGGCTGCCTAAAATCATAATAAGGCCACAGACACCCCAAAACACACCACCAGACGTGGACGAACCCACCAGAAAGACAACATCCAGCCTCATCCACCAGAACACAGGCACTAGTTCCCTCCACCAGGAAACCTACACAACCCACTGAACCAACCTTAGCCACTGGGGACAGATACCAAAAACAACGGGAACTACGAACCTGCAGCCTGTGAAAAGGAGACCCCAAACACAGTAAGATAAGCAAAATGAGAAGACAGAAAAACACACAGCAGATGAAGGAGCAGGGTCAAAACACACCAGACCTAACAAATGAAGAGGAAATAGGTAGTCTACCTGAAAAAGAATTCAGAATAATGATAGTAAGGATGATCCAAAGTCTTGGAAATAGAATAGACAAAATGCAAGAAACATTTAACAAGGACGTAGAAGAACTAAAGAGGAACCAAGAAACGATGACAAGCACAATAAATGAAATTAAAAATACTCTAGATGGGATCAATAGCAGAATAACTGAGGCAGAAGAACGGATAAGTGACCTGGAAGATAAAATGGTGGAAATAACTACTGCAGACCAGAATAAAGAAAAAAGAATGAAAAGAACTGAGGACAGTCTCAGAGACCTCTGGGACAACATTAAACGCACCAACATTCGAATTATAGGGGTCCCAGAAGAAGAAGAGAAAAAGAAAGGGACTGAGAAAATATTTGAAGAGATTATAGTTGAAAACTTCCCTAATATGGGAAAGGAAATAGTTAATCAAGTCCTGGAAGCACAGAGAGTCCCATACAGGATAAATCCAAGGAGAAACACACCAAGACACATATTAATCAAACTATCAAAAATTAAATATAAAGAAAACATATTAAAAGCAGCAAGGGAAAAACAACAGATAACACACAAGGGCATCCCCATAAGGTTAACAGCTGATCTTTCAGCAGAAACGCTGCAAGCCAGAAGGGAGTGGCAGGATATACTTAAAGTGATGAAGGAGAAAAACCTACAACCAAGATTACTCTACCCAGCAAGGATCTCATTCAGATTTGATGGAGAAATTAAAACCTTTACAGACAAGCAAAAGCTGAGAGAGTTCAGCACCACCAAACCAGCTTTACAACAAATGCTAAAGGAACTTCTCTAGGCAAGAAACACAAGAGAAGGAAAACACCTACAATAACAAACCCAAAACATTTAAGAAAATGGGAATAGGAACATACATATCGATAATTACCTTAAATGTAAATGGATTAAATGCTCCCACCAAAAGACACAGACTGGCTGAATGGATACAAAAACAAGACCCATATATATGCTGTCTACAAGAGACCCACTTCAGACCTAGAGACACATACAGACTGAAAGTGAGGGGATGGAAAAAGATATTCCATGCAAATGGAAATCAAAAGAAAGCTGGAGTAGCAATTCTCATATCAGACAAAATAGACTTTAAAATAAAGACAATTACAAGAGACAAAGACGGACACTATATAATGATCAAGGGATCGATCCAAGAGGAAGGTATAACAATTGTAAATATTTATGCACCCAACATAGGAGCACCTCAATACATAAGGCAAATACTAACAGCCATAAAAGGGGAAATCGACAGTAACACAATCATAGTAGGGGACTTTAACACCCCACTTTCACCAATGGACAGATCATCGAAAATGAAAATAAATAAGGAAACACAAGCTTTAAATGATACATTAAACAAGATGGACTTAATTGATATTTATAGGACATTCCACCCAAAAACAACAGAATACACATTTTTCTCAAGTGCTCATGGAACATTCTCCAGGATAGATCATATCTTGGGTCACAAATCAAGCCTTGGTAAATTTAAAAAAATTGAAATCGTATCAAGTATCTTTTCCGACCACAACGCTATGAGACTAGATATCAATTACAGGAAAAGATCTGTAAAAAATACAAACACATGGAGGCTACACAATACACTACTTAATAACGAAGTGATCACTGAAGAAATCAAAGGGGAAATCAAAAAATACCTAGAAACAAATGACAATGGAGACACGACGATCCAAAACCTATGGGATGCAGCAAAAGCAGTTCTAAGAGGGAAGTTTATAGCAATACAAGCCTACATCAAGAAACAGGAAACATCTCGAATAAACAACCTAACCTTGCACCTAAAGCAATTAGAGAAAGAAGAACAAAAAAACCCCAAAGCTAGCAGAAGGAAAGAAATCATAAAGATCAGATCAGAAATAAATGAAAAAGAAATGAAGGAAACAATAGCAAAAATCAATGAAACTAAAAGCTGGTTCTTTGAGAAGATAAACAAAATTGATAAACCATTAGCCAGACTCATCAAGAGAAAAAAGGAGAAGACTCAAATTAATAGAATTAGAAATGAAAAAGGAGAAGTAACCACTGACACTGCAGAAATACAAACGATCATAAGAGATTACTACAAGCAACTCTATGCTAATAAAATGGACAACCTGGAAGAAATGGACAGATTCTTAGAAATGCACAACCTGCCGAGACTGAACCAGGAAGAAATAGAAAATATGAACAGACCAATCACAAGCACTGAAATTGAAACTGTGATTAAAAATCTTCCAACACACAAAAGCCCAGGACCAGATTGCTTCACAGGCGAATTCTATCAAACATTTAGAGAAGAGCTAACACCTATCCTTCTCAAACTCTTCCAAAATATTGCAGAGGGAGGAACACTCCCCAACTCATTCTACGAGGCCACCATCACCCTGATACCAAAACCAGGCAAAGATGTCACAAAGAAAGAAAACTACAGGCCAATATCACTGATGAACATAGATGCAAAAATCCTCAACAAAATACTAGAAAACAGAATCCAACAGCACATTAAAAGGATCATACACCATGATCAAGTGGGGTTTATTCCAGGAATGCAAGGATTCTTCAATATACGCAAATCAATCAACGTGATACATCATATTAACAAATTGAAGGAGAAAAACCATATGATCATCTCAATAGATGCAGAGAAAGCTTTCGACAAAATTCAACACCCATTTATGATAAAAGTCCTGCAGAAAGTAGGCATAGAGGGAACTTTCCTCAACATAATAAAGGCCGTATATGACAAACCCACAGCCAACATTGTCCTCAATGGTGAAAAACTGAAACCATTTCCACTAAGATCAGGAACAAGACAAGGTTGCCCACTCTCACCACTATTATTCAACATAGTTTTGGAAGTGTTAGCCACAGCAATCAGAGACGAAAAAGAAATAAAAGGAATCCAAATCGGAAAAGAAGAAGTAAAGCTGTCACTGTTTGCAGATGACATGATACTATACATAGAGAATCCAAAAGATGCTACCAGAAAACTACTAGAGCTAATCAATGAATTTGGTAAAGTAGCAGGATACAAAATTAATGCACAGAAATCTCTTGCATTCCTGTATACTAATGATGAAAAATCTGAAAGTGAAATTAAGAAAACACTCCCGTTTACCATTGCAACAAAAAGAATAAAATACCTAGGAATAAACCTACCTAAGGAGACAAAAGACCTGTATGCAGAAAATTATAGGACACTGATGAAAGAAATTAAAGATGATACAAATAGATGGAGAGATATACCATGTTCTTGGATTGGAAGAATAAACATTGTGAAAATGACTCTGCTACCCAAAGCAATCTACAGATTCAATGCAATCCCTATCAAACTACCACTGGCATTTTTCACAGAACTAGAACAAAAAATTTCACAATTTGTATGGAAACACAAAAGACCCCGAATAACCAAAGCAATCTTGAGAACGAAAAATGGAGCTGGAGGAATCAGGCTCCCTGACTTCAGACTATATTACAAAGCTACAGTAATCAAGACAGTTTGGTACTGGCACAAAAACAGAAATATAGATCAATGGAACAGGATAGAAAGCCCAGAGATAAGCCCACGCACATATGGTCACCTTATCTTTGATAAAGGAGGCAAGCATATACAGTGGAGAAAAGACAGCCTCTTCAATAAGTGGTGCTGGGAAAATTGGACAGGTACATGTAAAAGTATGAAATTAGAACACTCCCTAACACCATACACAAAAATAAACTCAAAATGGATTAAAGACCTAAGTGTAAGGCCAGACACTATCAAACTCTTAGAGGAAAACATAGGCAGAACACTGTATGACATAAGTCACAGCAAGATCCTTTTTGACCCAGGTCCTAGAGAAATGGAAATAAAAACACAAATAAACAAATGGGACCTAATGAAGCTTTTGCACAGCAAAGGAAACCATAAACAAGACCAAAAGACAACCCTCAGAATGGGAGAAAATATTTGCAAATGAAGCAACGGACAAAGGATTAATCTCCAAGATTTACAAGCAGCTCATGCAGCTCAATAACAAAAAAACAAACAACCCAATCCAAAAATGGGCAGAAGACCTAAATAGACATTTCTCCAAAGAAGAGATACAGATTGCCAACAGACACATGAAAGAATGCTCAACATCATTAATCATTAGAGAAATGCAAATCAAAACTACAATGAGGTATCATCTCACACCGGTCAGAATGGCCATCATCAAAAAATCTAGAAACAATAAATGCTGGAGAGGGTGTGGAGAAAAGGGAACCCTCTTGCACTGTTGGTGGGAATGTAAATTGATACAGCCACTATGGAGAACAGTATGGAGGTTCCTTAAAAAACTAAAAATAGAACTACCATATGACCCAGCAATCCCACTACTGGGCATATACCCTGAGAAAACCATAATTCAGAAAGAGTCATGTACCAAAATATTCATTGCAGCTCTGTTTACAATAGCCAGGACATGGAAGCAACCTAAGTGTCCATCATCGGATGAATGGATAAAGAAGATGTGGCACATATATACAATGGAATATTACTCAGCCATAAAAAGAAATGAAATGGAGGTGTTTGTAATGAGGTGGATGGAGTTAGAGTCTGTCATACAGAGTGAAGTAAGTCAGAAAGAGAAAAACAAATACAGTATGCTAACACATATATATGGAATCTAAGGGAAAAAAAAAAAAAAAAAAAAGAGGTCATGAAGAACCTAGTGGCAAGATGGGAATAAAGACACAGACCTACTATAGAATGGACTTGAGGATATGGGGAGGGGGAGGGGTGAGATGTGACAGGGTGAGAGAGTGTCATGGACATATATACACTACCAAATGTAAAATAGATAACTAGTGGGAAGCAGCCGCATAGCACAGGGAGATCAGCTCGGTGCTTTGTGACCACCTAGAGGGGTGGGATAGGGAGGGTGGGAGGGAGGGAGATGCAAGAGGGAAGAGATATGGCAACATATGTATATGTGTAACTGATTCACTTTGTTGTAAAGCAGAAGCTAGCACACCATTGTAAAGCAATTATACTTCAATAAAGATGTTTAAAAAAAAAAAAAAACCACCTTCACACAAAATCTAATGAAATTAAAATATAAACATGAAAAATAAAAATAGGCCAAAGAAAATACCAGGAATTCTCAAACTGAGGAAAAGCAATATTACCATAAAATAAACATGTTCTTTATTGAAAAAAGAGAGACAACTTCAGAAATCAAGATGAGTCTTAAAGCAGGGCTGGGAAAGGAAAGAATTGATGTGGAAAAACTCTCAAAGATATCATTGATATCTTTCATCTGTCTTATGAGTTAAGTAGGAAGCCCTCAAAACTGCGATAGAATTATCTCTGAAAACTGCTGATTTACAAGAAAAAAATAAAAAGAAAAATGGCCATGGATTATTTTTTCTATTTTAATGGGACAGAGGGGAAGAACCAGAAAATAATGATGATTACAGTAACCTATTTATTTAACAAAAGAAGGAGGTAGGTAATTTGTTAACTTTTGAATAGGATGTAGAAAGTTACAAGAGATCCTTGTCCTCAACCTAACACAAAGAACAAGGCAGATATGCTACAAAATCATAGCTTTTGTGAATTTATTAGAAAGCTGAAGGGAAAAAAATAACCTGAAGAACTAAAATGCAGAGAGTAACTTGCAAGGATAGAGATGACCTACCACTCTTTTCAACGCTGTTGGAATATTGGGCCAAAGTGAAATTCACAATGGATGGGTCTTTGGAAAATATGGATCTCATTAGATTGTTAAATAACCTTCATTCAGGCTCTGTAATCAACTGTGGTATTGCAATGAACTGTTCAACAATCACATCCTAAAGAAAACCAAATACAGATACAAGTATAAGAGAAAAGTAAGATAACAGGGAACTATGCAAATAAGAGTAGGTAGCCATAAGGAGAAGCAAGCCAAGTCATTAATGTTTATCATGACTTGATAAAAAGAACCCTAAATTACCTCAGTCACTGAGCAAATCTGCAGCTACTTGTCAGTGTTTTCTATGGACCATACCTGAGTGAATGGCGATGTCAGGTGGTGTGCCAAAATAAAGGGCAGGGCAGGAAAGCAGAAAACACAATCTCTGATATATGTGAGATCTTCTCTACCTATAAAACAGTGGAACACTGAAGTTTCAAGACAAATCAGGAGAGCTAGTTCAGATCAGGCAATGCAGATTTTTGCTGAGAGGCAATCCACGGGTCTTTTGTATTTTTACATATCAGAGGCATTGACAGGCTTTTGCCCTGGATTATCTTTTCAAGAATGTTTTATAACAAAAAGTCTTGGAAAGTAGGGATAGCTGTCTGCCTCCAAACAAGAGGGCCAATATTTTGCTGTCCAGTATAATAAAGGTAAAATCTCCCTTTGTGGCAAAGGTTCTGCAAGTTTGGTTGCAACCGATTATAAAGATTTGGGTTTTTAAGTTCACAGTTGCCATGTGTACCCATTCCGTATGTAGCATCCAGCTGGGCCCATTATCACCTTATTGCCAGAGACTTAGTTGGGAAAAGGATCCAATGTGAACATAAAACTCATACTATCTGCTATCATGTGAGTAATAAAATCGATTGTTTCTGACCCAGGAATCTCCTGTCTTCTGCCAGCACCCATGAAATTATGACAGGCTAATGTGTTAGCTTGCAAATAGAGAAATTTTTCATACTCTTCACAGTTCTTGGTAATTTTCACCAAGTGTAAGGCATAAGCTATTAAAGGCTAGAGACAAGAAAACAGGGATGAGAGGGATTTCACATTGTGCAGAAAGACCAAAATGGTATTGGAGATGAAAGAGAACTTCCCCAAGAGAAGTTCTTGGAAGAGAATCTAATATCCCCAAGAGATCTCTGTCACTGCTGAGACTCCAAGCCCTTTTGAAAGGAAAGTTCTGACTTCACACACAAAATGTTTAAATCAAAGTGAAGTTAATCAAGCTAAGACTGCAACAAAGTCCAAATACAGCTGAATTAAACAAGAGAGAAAGTCAATCCCACAAACTACCAGTTCTCCATAATAAGTAGCATGCTCTATTATGGAAATAAATGTTATGAATTTAATTAAGTCACATGGCTAAGAGAAGAAGAATCAATAATGAAAAATTGGAGATGGCTTAAAGGTTGGAACTATCAGGAAGATACTTTAACATTGATATTAATGCATAAAGGGCAAATATGGATAATACTCATGTGCAGAAAGAGGATGCACCAAAGAGAGGTAAGTAGAAAATATGTACCCAATGAAAAAGAAAAAAATAGAAAATAGAAAATATTAAAAGAGAATTGTTTTGATGGGCTTAATAGTATTTTGATATATTAGATGAACGAATCTGTAGGTATGAACATAGGGTCAATAGAAATTATAAAAATGAACTACCAATAGAAAAGCGTCAAAAACATAAAAAATGTCTATTTGAAATATATGGTCAGTAAAAATTGATATAACACATGTACAATTGAGTACTCAAATAACAGGAGATGCAGAATAAGGAGAAGATATTTTGAAAAAGATCATGGAAAGGATTTTCCAAAACTCTGGAAACATTTCAAAGAGAAAAAAAGACAAACAGACAAGCAACAAACAAACAAACCTCAGGTAACATATGCAGAATAAATACAAAGAAAGATATACCTAGGCATACCACATCACATTGCCAAGATGAAGAAAACAATTTTTTTTAATATCCACCAGAGAAATGAAATTGACCCTGTTTGTAGATGACAAGATCTTATATATTGAAAACCCAATAGACTTCACCAAAACAAACAAACAAACAAACAACAACAAAAACATGTGTTGAGCTAATCAAAGAATTCAGTAAATTTGCAGGATACAATATTAACATACAAAAATCATTTGTGTTTTTATACTGTGATAAGCTGTCTGAAAGAGAAATTAAGAAATCCATTAAGATTTATGAAATTAAGAAAATCCCATTTATAATAGCATCTAAAACAATAAAACACTTATGAATAAATTTAACCAGGAGGTGAAAGACTTAAACGCTGAAAACTATAAGAAACTGTTGAAAGAAATTGAAGAAGACATAAACGGGAAGATAGCCTGTATTCTTGGATTGAAAGGATTAATATTGTTAAAATGTTCATTTTACCCAAAGTGATCTACAGATTCAATGCAATCCCTATGAAAATTCCTATGGGATTTTTCATAGAAATAGAAAAACCATGCTGAAATCTATAAGGAGATACAAAAGACTCCAAATAGCTAAAGCAATCTTGAGCAAGAACAAAGATGGGGACATCATACTTTCCTGATTTCAAATTATATTACAAACTAATAATTATCAAAACAGCATGGTGCTGGCATAAAAACAGACATTGATCAATGGAATAGAATAAAGAGCACAGAAATAAATCACACATATATAGGCATAGCTTGGAAATATGCTAGTTAGGTTCCAGACCACCTCAAAAAAATGAATATTGCAACAAAGAAAGTGACATGACTTTTTCTGGTTTCCCAGTGTGTATAAAAATTGTGTCTACACTACACTGTAGTTTACTGTGTGCAATAGCATTATGTCTAGAAAAACAATGTGCATACTTCAATTTAAAAATACTTCATTGTTAAAAAATGTTAGCCATCATCTGAACCTTCAACAAGTCATAATCTTTTTGCCGGTGGAGGATCTTGCCTTGATGTTGACAGCTGCTGACTGATCAGAGTGGTGGTTGCTGAAGGTTGGGTGGCTGTGGCAGTTTCCTAAAATAAGATGACAATGAAGTTCAACATATCGATTGACTCTTTTACTAACAATTTCTCTGTAGCAAGTGATGCTGTTTGATAACATTTTACCCACCATAGAACTTCTTTCAAAAGTGGAATCAATCCCCTCAAACCCTGCTACTGGTTTATCAACTAAGTTTATGTAGTATCTGAAATCCTTTATTGTCATTTCAACAACCTTCACAGCATCTTCACCAGAAACCACTTTCTTGCTCATCCATAAGAAGCAACTCTTCACCTTTTAAAGTTTTATCATGAGATTGCAGCTATTCAGTCACATCTTTCAAGCTGCGCTTCTCAGTTTTAGTTCTCTCACTAGTTCCACCACATCTGTCGTTAAAATAGTAACATCAAAGATCACAGACCACAGATCACAGATCACCATAACAAATATAATAATAATGGAAAAGTTTGAAATAATGCTAGAATTACCAAAATGTGACACACAGACACAAAGTCAGCAAATGCTATTGGAAAAACGGAGCTGATAGAGTTGCTCAAGGCAGGGTTGCCACAAACCTTCAATTTGCAAAAAAACCCAGTATCTGTCAAGTGCAATAAAGTGAAGTGCAACAAAGTGAAGTGCAATAAAATAAAGTATGCCTGTACGTTTAACTAATCTTTGGCAAGGATGACAAGAAGACGCAACGGTAAAAGACTAGTCTCTTCCATAAATGGTGTTGGGAAAAATGGATACCAACATGCAAAAGAATGAGACCAGATCCCTATCTTACACTGCACACAACAATTTGCTTGAAATGAATTAAAGATCTAAATGTAAGGCCTGAATCATAAAACCATAGGACACCTAGAAGAAAACCTAGGACAAAAACCTCCTAGACATTGATCTTGGCAACTTTTATTGTTTTTTGTTTTTTGGATATTACATAAAAAGCGTAGGGAACAAAAGCAAAAACAAACAAGTGGGACTACATTAAGCTTAAAAGCTTCTCCACAGCAAAGAAAACCATCAGCAAAATGAAAAGGCAACCTACAGAACAGGAGAAAATATTTGCAAACCACATATCAGATAAGGGGTTAACATCCAAAATATATAAAGAATTCATACAACTGAATAGCAAAACAACAACAACAGACACACAGAAAAAACAAATTCCCAATTAAAAAATAAGCAAAGGGCCTGAATAGACATTTTTCCAAAGACATAATGCAAATGGCCAACAGGTACATGCAAAAGTGCTCAACATCACTAATCATCAGGTAAATGCAAATTAAAGCCATAAAGAGATATCACCTCATACCAGTCAGGATGGATACTATAAAAAAGACAAGAGATTAAGGAGGATGTGGAGAAAAGGGAACTTTGTACATAGTTGGTAGGAATGTAAATTGGTATAGTCACTGTGGAAATCAGTATGGAGGTTCGTCAAAAAAATTAAAAATAGAACTACCATATGGTCCAGTAATCCCTCTTATGGATATATACTCAAAAGAAATTAAATCAGTATCTCGAAGAGATATCTTGACTCCCGTTATCATTGCAACCTTATTGACAATAGCCAAGATATGGAAACAGCCTATGTTCCCATCAACAGATGAATGGATAAAGAAATTGTGATATAGATATAACATCATTTAGAATATAGCTTATCTGAAGTGACCCGATTAAAATGTTACACTCTCAGATTACCTTTGATTAGATCTCTTTGCTGTGGAAATCCAGCTACTCTCTGTTATTGTTTCTATTATTCTGAATTCCTGGCCAGACATTTACAATATAAACACCCAAAGAGGATAGATCTGATTGGTTCAGTTGTCAACACCCAATACATAGTGACCCTATTGATTAAAATGTCAGCATCTCATTATCCTATTGACGGGATTGTTCATTTTTTTCCCCTCAAATATATTTACACAGGTAATTGGAACATATGATACAAAGCATAGTAAATAAACTCTGTGGGGGAAAAAAAAAAAACCTTTCAAAAGAGGGATTGAGTGCCAGGTAGTCTAAATTTTCCTAGGCAAAGTTACCTTAATTGGTAGACACCTTGTATGGCTTTTACAGATAAGTCTTTCATAAGTTTGCCTGGAATGAAGTGAGCCATTTCAGACTTCATAAATATCTTACAATTATGAATTTATTGTTCCTTCTCTTTCCAATCACTTTTTATCATCCATAGTGAACTGATCAATTTGCACTATCATTAGCAATGTATATAAATTCCATTTTCACTACAAACTTACCTGCGATTGAAATTTCCACCTCTTGCTGAATTTGTCATTCTAAATGCACTGATTTGGGATGCTAACATCATTATATAGCAAGTCCTCATATTCGCATGTCTCAGTTTCTGGGATTTCTATTCTGTTTTATTAATCTATTTTTCTAATACTGCTATAGTTGCTGCACAATTGCATGTTGTTTTAACACTATGACTTCATAATATAACTTGATATTTTTTAGACTTTGCTCCTTTGTGAAGAGATTCTTAGAATCCCCTGAAATATATTTTCTTCCTCTTCCCAAATAAGTAATTTTGTTCACTAGAAATTATTTGTTTTCATGGACATTCACATGCATTGGCTAAGCTTTCCAAAACACTGTTGAATAGCATTGACAATGGACACCTTGCCTTGTTACTGATTTTAGTTTTATGTTTTGTAAAGTTTCCACATTTAGTATGATTCCTGGTCTAAGATTTTGGTAAATATCTTTTGCCAGCTTAAGGAAATACACCCCTATTTTTTATTAAAAAGCTGCTTGTTTTTATTTCTTTGCTTATTTGTTCATTTTATCATATGTGGGTGTGGACTTTTGTCAAAATGCTTTTTTAAATTGTTTGATGGTATCTAAGCAAATGAGAGGGAAAACAATATAAAAGTTGACTTATATTGTCAACTTTTCTAGTGTTGAACCATTTTCATTTATCTGGGATACACTCCCTGGTCATTTGGCATAGTTTCAGTTGTCCTTTCATTTTTTTTTCGTTTGGCTTTTGTGTTATTTAACTTAATAGTTTTAATTAGACCCAATTTTATCTTCCAATATCCTTTTTTCCTGTTATGTAATCAAGGTTTTCTTCATTTGGTAAAATACATTAGCTAAATTTTTCTTTTATATATTCCCTGAACCAGTTTACATATTGTAGACAGAGTCCATTTCATGAATGTTTGGCATATTGTGCGTGTAAAACATATTAAGCATGGTGCATTTTTGGGATGCAGGACTTTTTTTATATTTCTTTCATTTCTTTAATCTTTATTGGTTGTGCCATAATTTTAAATATGTATAAATACATTCTACCATATGTACTGTATTTTAATTATAATCATTGCTAAAAAATTTTTAGTTTAAAATTTTAAAGATTTGTAAAAATGTTATTCTGAATATTCAGTTAAAATAACTGTTCTATTCAAGATAGTTAATTTAGGATAAATTCCAGGAACTATAAGATGGTTCAAAGACTTTACTATATTTTAGGATTTTCAATTTGTATTACCAAGTTGTCCTCCATAATTTTGCAGTTATGGACACAAAATGCTTTTTGGGTGCCCAATTTCTGAAGCAACTGAGCTGAAAAAAATCTTAGTTGTTTCCCTTCTTATTCTGTACTGGGAATTTAAAAGAGGTCAGCATATTTGAGCAAGTTAGCAACAGCACACATTTTGACACTAAATACAGAAACTTAGGATTGTTCAGTGGAGAAATGATCTAATTGAACAAGCAGAAACCAGAGTCATTCTATAGAACTGAAAACAATGCCTCCTGATCTCTAGTCTGTAGTACACTGCGACTTTATCTAAAACCCTACAAAAGAGAAAGCATGGGGATATTTAAAGGACATTACCTTACACATTTAAATAATGGGGATTTTGAGAAGTATTCATGTAGAGCAATTTCCAGGAAGACAAGACTGCCATCTAGTCAAGTAGATAGTATTTTAAGACATGATTTTTAAGATATTGCTATAAAAGTGGTCTCTGTACCATACATTAAATATCAGTTTCATAACATATATTTAGTGTGCTTTCAAAATTGTTTTATATTTAATACTTCTTTTTATTAACCTAAGGAATTTAATCAATATTATGTGTAATTGAATCAATTTATTTATGAAAATCAAGAGTTGGCAGATTATTTTTATTTTCTTCTTTTTTTAAATATTGTATTGGGGCATAGTTGATTTACAATGTTGTGTTAGTTTCAGGTGTACAGCGAAGTGAATCTGTTATACATATGCATATATGCACTCTTTTTTAGATTCTTTTCCCATATAGGCCATTACAAAGTACTGAATAGAGTTCCCTGTTCTATTCAGTGGGTCCTTATTAGTTATCTATTTTATATATAGGAGTGTGTATATGTCAATCTCAATCTTCCAAGTTATCCCTCCCCAACACTTACCCCTGGTAACCATAAGTTTATTTTCTACATCTGTAACTCTATTTCTGTTTTGTAGATAAGTTCATTTGTACCCTTTTTTTAGATTCCACATATAAGTGATATTATATGATATTTGTCTTTCTCTGACTAACTTCACTCAGTATGACAGTCTCTAGGTCCATCCATGTTGCTGCAAATGGCATTATTTCATTCTTTTTTATGGCTGAGTAATATTCCATTGTTTAGATGCACCACATCTTCTTTATCCATTCCTCTGTCGATGGACATTTAGGTTGCTTCCATGTCCTGGCTATTGTAAATAGTGCTGCAATGAACATTGGGGTACATGTATCTTCTTGAACCATGTTTTTGTTGAATATATGCCCAGGAGTGGGATTGCTGGATCATACGGTAGCTCTATTTTTAGTTTTTTAAGGAACCTCCATACTGTTCTCCATAGTGGTGCTACCAGTTTACATCCCCACCAACAGTGAAAGAGGGTTCTCTTTTCCCCACACCCCCTCCAGCATTTACTGTTTGTAGATTTTTTGATGATGGCCATTCTTACCTGTGTGAGGTGATACCTCATTGCAGTTTTGATGTGCATTTCTCTAATAATTAGTAATGGTTAACATCTTTTCATGTGCCTCTTGGCCACCTGTATGTCTTCTTTGGAGAAATGTCTATTTATATCTTCTGCCCATTTTTTGATTGGGTTGTTTGTTTTTTTGATATTGAGCTGCATGAGCTGTTTGTATATTTTGAAGATTAATCCTTTTTTGGTTGCTTCATTTGCAAATATTTTCTCCCTTTCTGAGGGTTGTCTTTTGGTTTTGTTTATGGTTTCCTGGTTGTGCAAAAGCTTTTAAGTTTCATTAAGTCCCATTTGTTTATTTTTGTTTTTATTTTCATTACTCTAGGAGGTGGATTGAAAAGATCTTGCTGCAATTTATGTCAAAGAGTGTCCTGCCTATGCTTTCCTTTAAGAGTTTTATAGTATCTGGCCTTACATTTAGGTCTTTAATCCATTTTGAGTTTATTTTTGTGTATGGGGTTAGGGTGTATTCTAATTTCATTCTTTTACATTTAGCTCTCCAATTTTCCCAGCACCACTTATTTAAGAGACTATCTTTTCTCCAATGTATATTCTTGCCTCCTTTGTCATAGATTAGGTGACCATAGGTGCATGGGTTTTTCTCTGGAATTTCTATCCTGTTCCATTGATCTATATTTCTGGGTTTGTGCCAGTACCATACTGTTTTAATAACTGTAGCTTTGTAGTATAGTCTGAAGTCAAAGAGCCTGATTCCACCAGCTCTGTTTTTTTCTCAAGATTGTTTTCACTATTCAAGGTCTTTTGTGTTTCCATACAAATTGTAAAATTTCTTGTTTTAATTCCGTGAAAAATGCCATTGGTAATTTGATAGGGATTACACTTACTCTGTAGATTGTTTTGGGTAGTGTAGTCATTTTCACAATATTGATTCTTCCAATCCAAGAACATGGTATATCTCTCTATCTGTTTGTGTCATCTTTTATTTTTTGCATCAGTATCTTCGTTTTCTGAGTATAGGTCTTTTGCCTCCTTAGGTAGGTTTATTCCTAGGTATTTTATTCTTTTTGATATGATGGTAAATGAGATTGTTTCCTTAATTCCTCTTTCTGATCTTTCATTGTTAGTGTATGGGAATGCAAGAGATTTCTGCATATTAATTTTGTATCCTACAAATTTACCAAATCCATTGATGAGCTCTAGTAGTTTTCTGGTAGCATATTTAGGGTTTTCTTTGTATAGTATCATGTCATCTGCAAACAGTGACACTTTTACTTCTTCTTTTCCAGTTGGGATTCCTTATATTTCTTTTTCTTCTCTGATTGCTGTGGCTAAAACTTCCAAAACTATGTTGAATAATAGTGAAGGGAGTTTACATCCTTGTCTTCTTCCTGATCTTAGAGGAAATGCTTTCAGTTTTTCACCATTGAGAATGATGTTTCCTGTGGGTTTGTCATATATTGCCTTTATTATGTTGGGTAGGTTCCCTCTATGTCCACTTTTTGGAGAGTTTTTTTCATAAATGGGTGTTGAATTTTGTCAAAAGCTTTTTCTGCCTCTCTTGAGATGATCGTACGTATTTTATTCTTCAATTTGTTGTTGTGGATTGATTTGCAGATATTGAGAAATCCTTGCATCCCTGGGATAAATCTCACTTGATCATGGTGTATGATCCTTTTAATGTGCTGTTGGATTCTGTTTGCTAGTATTTTGTTGAGGATTTTTGCATCTATGTTCATCAGTGATATTGGCCTGAGGTTTTCTTTCTTTGTGACATCTTTGCCTGGTTTTGGTATCAGGGTGATAGTGGCCTTGTAGAATGAGCTTGGGAGTGTTCCTTCCTCTGCAATTTTTTGGAAGAGTTTCAGAAGGGTAGGTGTTAGCTCTTCCCTAAATGTTTGATAGAATTTGCCTGTGAAGCCATCTGGTCCTGGACTTTTATTTGTTGGAAGATTTTTAGTCACAGTTTCAATTTCATTACTTGTGATTTTTCTGTTCATATTTTCTATTTCTTCCTGGTTCAGTCTTGGAAGCTTATATCTTTCTAAGAATTAGTCCATTTCTTCTAGGTTGTCCATTTTATTGGTGTATAGTTTCTTGTGGTAATCTATTTTGACCCTCTGTATTTCTGTGGTGTCCATTGTAACGTCTCCTTTTTCATTTCTAGTTTTATTGACTTGAGTCCTCTCCCTTTCTTTCTTGATGTGTCTGGCTAAAGGTTTATCAATTTTGTTTATCTTCTCAAAGAACCAGCTTTTAGTTTCATTGATCTTTGCTATTGTTTTCTTCATCTCTATTTCATTTATTTCTGCTCTGATCTTTATGACTTCTTTCCTTCTATTAACTTTGGGTTTTATTTGTTCTTCTTTCTCTAGTTGCTTTTGGTGTAAGGATATGTTGTTTATTTGAGATTTTTCTTGTTTCTTGAGGTAAAATTGTATTGCTATAAACTTCCTTCTTAGTTTGCTGCGCCCCATAGGTTTTGGATCATCGTGTTTTCATTGTCATTTATTTCCACATATTTTTTTATTTCTTCTGTGATCCATTGATTATTTAGTAACATATTCTTTAGCCTCCATGTGTTTGTGTTTTTTACAGTTTTTTTTCCTGTAATTCATTTCTAATCTTGTAGCATTGTGATTGGAAAACATGATTGATATTATTTCAATTTTTGTAAATTTACTGAATCTTGACATGTGATCTATCCTGGAGAATGTTCCGTGAGCACTTGAGAAGGAAGTGTATTATGCTGCTTTTGGATGGAATGTCCTATAAATATCAATTAAGTCTATCTGTTCTAATATGCATTTAAGGCTTATGTTTCTTTATTAATTTTCTGTCTGGATGATCTGTCTATTGGTGTAAGTGGGGTGTTAAAGTCTCCCACTATTATTGTGTTACTGTCAATTTCCCCTTTTATGGCTGTTAGCATTTGCCTTATGTATTGAGGTGCTCCTATGTTGGGTGCATAAATATTTACAATTGTTATATCTTCTTCTTGGATTGATCCCTTGATCATTATGTAGTGTCTTTCCTTGTCTGTTGCAAGAGTCTTTATTTTAAAGTCTATTTTGTCTGATATGAGTATTGTTACTCCAGCTTTCTTTTGATTTCCATTTTGCATGGAATATCTTTTTCCATCCCCTCACTTTCAGTCTCTATGTGTCCCTAGGTCTGAAGTGGGTTTCTTGTAGATAGCATATATATAGGTTTTGTTTTTTTATCCATTCAGCCAGTCTCTGTCTTTTGGTTGGAACCTTTAATCCATTTACATTTAAGGTAATTATCGATATGTATGTTCCTATTGCCATTTTCTTAATTGTTTTGGGTTAGTTTTTGTAGGTCTTTTTTCTTCCCTTCCTCTTTTGTTCTCTTCTCTTGTGTTTCCTGCCTAGAGAAGTTCCTTTAGCATTTGTTGTAAAGCTGGTTTGGAAGTGCTGAATTCTCATGGTGCTTGTTTGTAAAGCTTTTGATTTCTCCATCAAATCTGAATGAGATCTTTGCTGGGTAGAATATTCTTGGTTGTAGGTTTTTCCCTTTCATCACTTTAAATATACCATGCCACTCCCTTCTTGCCTGCAGAGTTTCTACTGAAGAAATCAGCTGAAAACCTTATGAGGATTCCTTTGTATTTTATTTGTTGCTTTTCCCTTGCTTCTTTTAATTTCTTTTGTATTTAATTTTTGTTAGTTTGATTAATATGTGTCTCGGTGTGTTTCTCCTTGGGTTTATCCTGTATGGGACTCTCTGCACTTCCCGGACTTGGGTGACTATTTCCTTTCTCATATTAGTCAAGTTTTCAGCTATAATCTCTTCAAATATTTTCTCAGTCCTTTCTCTTTCTCTTTTTTTTCTGGAACCCCTAAAATTCGAATGTTGGTGCATTTAATGTTGTCCTAGAGGTCTCTGAGATTGTCCTCATTTCTTTTAATTCCTTTTTTTTATTCTGTTCTACAGCAGTGATTTCCACTATTCTATCTTCCAGCTCACTTATCTGTTCTTCTGCTTCAGTTATTCTGCTATTGATTCCTTCTAGTCTTTTTTCATTTCAGTTATTGCATTGTTCATCACTGTTTGTTTGTTCTTTAGTCTCTAGGTCCTTGTTAAACATTTCTTGTATCTTCTCAATCCATGCCTCCTTTCTCTTTCCAAGATCTTGGATCATATTTACTATCATTACTCTGAATTCTTTTTCAGGTAGATTGCCTATCTTCTCTTCACTTTGTTGGTCTTGTAGGTTTTTACCTTGCTCCTTCATCAGCAACATATTTCTCTTTTGCCTCATTTTGTCTCAATGTGTTTGTTGCCTCCTTTCCACAGGCTGTAGGGTTGTAGTTCCTCTTGCTTTTGGTTTCTGTGCCCTGGTGGGTGAGGTTGGTCCAGGGGCTTGTGTAGGCTTCCTGGTGGGAGGGACTGGTGCCTGCCCTCTGGTGGGTGGAGCTGGGACTTGTCCCTCTGGTGGTCAGGGCCATGTCAAATGGTGTGTTTTAGGGTGTCTGTGAGCTTAGTATGACTTTAGGCAGCCTGTCTGCTGATGGGTGGGGCTGTATTCCTGTCTTGCTGGATGTTAGGCCTGAGGTGTTCCAGCACTGGAGCTTGCAGGTTATTGGGTGGAGCCGAGTTTTGGTGCTGAGATGGGGACTTCGGGGAAGCTCATGCTGATTAATATTCCCTGGGCTTGGAATTCCCTGGTGGTCCAGCAGCCAGGACTTGGTGCTTCCACCACGGGGGCTTAGGTTCAACCCCTGGCCGGAGACCAGGACTCTACAAGCTGCGTGACATGACCAAAACAAGGCAAACAAACAAACAACCAAGACAAATAATAAAAACAAAACCAAGCCAAAAAAAAAGAAAACAATAAACAAGAAAAAACAAGAAACCCCAAAACCAAAACAAACACTAAAACAAAACTAACAAAAACAAAAAAAGCAAAGAAAATAGCAAAAACAGCCACAAAAAAGCAGAAAAAAAAGAAAAATAAAAAAACAAACAAAAAGCCAAAAGCAATAAAAAAATTAAACAAAAAATAAAAATAGAAAAATAAAAAATATATCACAAAATTTTAAAAATAAATATAGAAACAACAACAACAAATACCTGGGACCTCTTTTATAAGTCTCCTCGCCCCCAAGATGAGCTACAGACAACCCCCACCTCCCCAGGAGGTCCTCCAAGACCTCTAGGTAAGTCTGTGGACCTGCTGTGGGCACTGTGGGGTAGCTCAGACTCTGATCTGACCCAACTCCCATGTGTACATGCCCACAAAGTCCATAGCTGCTAAAGCTAGACTCATCTCAGTTGTGGGAGTATTCGTTGTCCATTAAGATGTTCCTCAGGCACTGGGTTTACCAAGCTGATCACAGGGGTTTAATCCAGGGTTTGTGCAGCTACAAGGAGAGATTTCAGTTCTTATTCCTTAGTTGTACAGCCCCTGGGGCTCAGCTTTGGTTTCAGCCCCACCTCTGTGTGTGGGCCACCCTCAGGCAACTGCTCACCCTCCCTGGGTGAGAGGGGGAGAAGGCAGCGACTGACTGGGGCATGCCTGTTCTCTTAGGTGGGAGGGGCAAGAGGCAGCAACCAACTGGGGTGCGTGAGCTGGTTCTGGCAGGAGCCCCTCCCAGTGCCTGCAGAGGCAGAGGCTGGCATGTGGGGAGAGAGGTCATGATGGCAGCCCTGCCCTTCACATGCCACTCACCAATGGCACCTCCCTTCCATGGCAGTCTGTGCTTCCTCCAGGAGCATTCCCAGCTGTGGAACCCTTCACTCCTGTCCCCTCAGGCTGACTCTACGCAGCCAGCAACAGTCCTCTCCCCTGGTCCACTCTCCAAACCCCATACTTAAGCACCCAGCCCTTGCCAGCACTGGCAGACACACGTCTCAGGTTGGGGCATGCAAGGCTGTGGCACTGACCTTCCATATAAGTATCATTCTGTCCTGCCTGCCACAGACTGGCCACTGCACTTTCCTCTGATAGCCCCCAAATCTCCCCTTCTATTTCAGCTGATCTTGCCACCAGTGAGGGGTCTTCCCTGGGTGCTTTAATCTCTCCTCTCCTTCAGCTGCCCCCCAGGGGTGCAGGTCCCATCCTGTGTCCTCTTTTCTTTTTCTTCCTTTTTTCTCTTTCATCCTACCTGGTTATGCAGGGATCTTTTCTTGTTCTTTTAAGTGTCTGTGGTCTTCTGCTAGTGTTCATGAGGTGTTCTGTGTGAATTGTTCCACTTGTAGATGTATTCTTGATGTACTTGTGGGGAGAGGTGAACCCCAGGTCTTCCTATTCTGCCATCTTGACCTAAACTCCATCTAAATTCTTTTGGCAATATATGTTTATGAGCTGAATCAGACCCACAGCCTGTTTTTGTACTACCCATAAGCTAAAAATGTTTTTTATCTTTGAAAAAAATCAAAAGAAGAATAATATTTTATGCCATGTAAAATTACATGAAATTCATTGTGTCCATAAATGAAGTTTATTGGGACACAGTCACTCATTTGTTTACATACTCTTTATGGTTGTTCTAATGCTATAACAGCAAGATAGGTGGGACAGAGACTATATAGCCCACAAAGCTCAACATATTTACAATTTGACTCTTTACAGAAAAAGTTTGCAAACCCCTGATCAAAACTAAAGACAGAATTTGGACTTCTTTTCCCAGTTGGTAAACTGTTTTCCTCTTTTTGACATTTCTCTTTTCTTTATCCCAAACTCTGACTTCCTCTTCATAATTTATATGTCAGTGTTATCCCTTGTACTTTATTTTTTTGGCCTCACAACTCATCAACTAATATCCAGATATAAGCAGTGAACCACAAAATTACTTTTATTAATGTTAAAATTCATTTTTGATGTGTTTTAAGAACTTCCACAATATCATTTCATGTATACCATTAATTACCTTTAAGATATATAACTGTTTTTATAAATAACCATATTCATATTCAATATTATTAAATAAGAATATATTTTATGTATTTATATGTATGTATTTCCGTATTTATTATTTACTGATTGTTTTTGCTTCACTCCACTCTCTAACATTCCTTCATTGCTATCAGCAGAATGCATCTTTGTGAAGTTTGTTGTTTTGCTTTCTTGTTTGTTTGTTTAACTTTGCATGTCTGAGAATGAAGTATATGTCTTACAATCAGAAGTAAATGTCTTTTTGGACTGGAAAATATTTTTTAGACCATGCACTTTATTTTTAAGGCTATACTCTGTGTTGCCTTAGGTTGATATAGTTTATAAATTTGAGACAACATAGATTTTTTTTGATTTATTTATTTTTATTTTTATTTTTTTAACATCTTTATTGGAGAATAATTGCTTTGCAATGGTGTGTTAGTTTCTGCTTTATAACAAAGTAAATCAGCTATACATATACATACAGCCCCATATCTCCTTCCTCTTGCATCTCCCTCCCACCCTCCCTACCCCACCCCTCTAGGTGGTCACAAAGCTCCGAGCTGATCTCCCTGTGTTATGTGGCTGCTTCCCACTTTTGAAGCCAATGACTTCCCCTTATAAGCTTGGATGATTCTTTAGTTTTTCTTTATAAACATAATACAATGGACTTTGGTAATATTTTCTCTTTGTTCTTTTTACATGGGATAAATACAGGTTCCAATTATTTCTAGTCATTTCGCTTAAGATTTTATAAAACATTTTAAATTTAACCTATATTGATTTTCTTCAGTTTGTTCTATGTTCTAGCTCCATGAAAACAATGACTCTAATGTTGAACCACTATGTTCTGTACCCCATGCCTATCTTTCCTCCCAATCTATTTACTATCATATTCATTTTTTTGAATTCCGTGTATTTCTCATTCTATATTTTATTTTAATTCATTATATGTGTTTTATCAAACGATTGTTTTCATATAGATTCTACCAGCTAACACTTCCAGTGTTACTTTGAATTGTACCATGGTCAGAATTTAATTTATTTCATCCTAGTTTCACAGATTCAACACATTTTCTTTTAATCCCCTTGAGAAGAGAAAAAAAGTAATTTTATATACTGTATGTCCATCTCCTGTGAAAGATCTATATTTGAAAGAATTTTGAGTAACACAATATATAGAGATACTTTACTCTTCAATAACTGTAGAACATTTAAAATGTAAGTATGTCAGTTCAATGTTTATACTTTTAAGTAGCCTCTTTCCTACTACATATTGTCCTGGAAACTCATGGCTGTGGCTTCCTGTGCTGCATTTGCTTTCTATCTTCCATAAATTTCCTCCATGAATGCTTTCTCTGTTTTGTACCACATTTGTTTCCACTATAAGTGACTTGAAATTCTATGTTAACTAATGATTTCCATCTACTTTTCTTTATTCTCTAGGATCATCTATTTCCCATTTTCTTTCCTAATATTTTCTTGGGATATCATGAGGGAAAATGAACAAATTAGTGCAGATAATTTCTTAGAATAATCAGCAGTTTCAGTGATTCTCTCTTTCATTATAGTTAACTTTAGTGTCTAATACATATGCATATATTTCCCTCATATTTTTCTCACAATGATTTGCTAGTTATTAATATCAAAATACTTATAATTCTCAAAAAAGTAATTGTTTTGATGCTTGTAAATGTAATGCGGTGGGGAAGGATAACTGTTCACAGTACTGAAGTCCTTTCTCTGAGCCGATAAATATCTGGAGCTAAACTCTGGTGATCTGGAAAGTCTTCGCACCAACCCCCTTTAACTACTTTCCTTTTCATCACTTAGCTTGGAGGCCAAAGTCAGTCCTTGATGGAAGCATTTTCTCAGTAGAAACCAGCTGCATACCTTTGATTTGATTTTATTTGAAGTCAGTCCTGGTCTTCTGAAGCCTATCCCATCTACTTTGTTCTGAATTAAATAGTCACCCATTTTGGTGCCAATGGTAAGGAAGTGATTCAGATCAATTGATATTTTCTTTTAGGATGACCTTGTAAAAATAATAAATGCCGGCAGCTAATGATTTCATTTTGTTTTCATGAAAAAATAGAACCTGGGTTTGCTAGCATTTTTACTTTTCTTTATTGTCCCATAAGTCCTAGTAAACCCATTTTTCTTTTGTTTTCCTATTTTATTATTTTGTAATTATAGCTGATTTTTATTGGGGGGGAAATTTTTGTGTCAGAAATTGTGCTGCGTTCTTTATACATATTGTCTCATACAATTCACATAAAAGCCTATAAATTATTATTCATGTATCCACTTCAAAGAGAGAAAACTAAGTCTCCTACTGGTTATATAAATTACTAAAGTGGACACAACTGGTAAATGACACACTCAGCAGTCAAATCCAAATCTATGAATATGAGATGCTGTGTTATACAATCTTTTTCACTGTGACAGTAGTAAAGTAGAAAGCAGGTACTTTGGCTTAACTTTTGTCCTTCATCTTTTTTCAAAGCCTAGTAAGTTATGATGAACGTTCTCACTGTTCATTTATTTTCTTAACTGGGTTATACTTTTAAAATAGAAAATTAATTTATCCTATTTATTCCACTTTAATAATAAAATTCAAGATACTCCTTTTCACTGTAACAAGATATATACAATTCTAGAATAACTTTAAAGTCTAATTCTTAGAGCGGGAAAAAAGTAAATACATAAAATCTTTTTCTGAAATTCCTTTGTGTGCTCTGGGGTTGGAAGATTGCTGACATATGAAATAGTACCATAGTTGCATGGCATGACATCTTTGCAAAGAGGGGAGTTATCTGAATACTTTTTATTTCATATTTTCATCTAGATATGACTTATATACATAAATTTTATATTGCAGGAGAGTTATGGGTAATTATCCTTTTTTATGTTGATTTTATGTTATGAGAATTTACTTATATTTGTTAAGCATGTAAAAGTAAAATATGTATTAAGAAATGAATAATGTAAAACAAATTATTGCTAGTCACTCCATGTAGAACTTATCAAAGAGATTTACGATGAAAAAAATTAAAACACACACAACAATAACAAAACAAATTACAAATTAGAACCATCAATACTTACATGTTGTTACCTTCCAGTCTGTGCAAAAAGGTTTGGAGATAGTTTCATACTTTTCTCCCCATTCCTACAGATTTCTTTGCAACATGAATTTGTCCTTGATGTTAGTGGAACCACTAGCCTTAGATTAGCTCAGTGAGTAAATCCAAAGAGAAATTGGCTTATTTAGCTGTATCTGAATCTAGCATATATAAAAATCCTACTGAAGAGCTAATGCTGTGACAAAGTACCACAAACTGAGTGTCTTAAAACAATAGAAATTTATTTTCTCACAGCTCTAGAGGCTAGAAGTCCAATCAATGTGTTAGTTCCCTCTATGTTACCTATAGGGAAGAATCCTTCCTTGCCTTTTGTAGCTTCTGATGGTGGCTGTCAATCCTTGGTGTTCTTTGACTTGCAGCTACATTGTTCCAATCTCTGCATCCGTTGTCACATGGCATTCTCCCTCTATGTCTGTATCTTCATATGCCATCTTCTCCCAGTAAGTGTCTCTTCTTCTTAAAAGAACACTAGTCATATTGGATTAAGGGCCTACCTTACTCCAATGTGACCTCATCTTGACTTAACTAATACAAAGACTCTATTTCTAAAAAAAGTAACATTCTGAAGTACTGGGATGTAGGATGTCAACATATCTTTTTTGATAGACACAATTCAACCTGTGATGAAATGTTATATATATTTTGTGTAGAACCTGAAAAGACTCTATAGTTGGCCCTGATGAGTTAAGTTTTCTGCATATGAAACAAACCAGGTAAGGCTAACACATGGATCTGATGTCAGACACTGGAAATCACCAATAGTTACAAAAAACTAATAAGAGAAATCTTCCGAGAGCATTTTGGGAATTGCCATTTATAATAGACACAAAAATTGTGAAAAATTTCTCTTATATTTCCTATATTTACCATATAACTTTTTTGTTACTTGAAAATAAAATGTTTTATTTCTAAATGTATTCTAATAAAACATTTAATTTCCTCAAATGGCGCATGTAAACTATCTGATCTCTTGTTCAACTTTGCTTGATATCCACCAATATTATTAGGAAACAATATTCAATTTTTTTAACATAAAGAAAATTATATACCAGATTTTTTTACATATGATGTATAGATACAGCTGTTTCATTTTACTGTCAGTGTAGTCATATCATCTTCTTTTATCAAGGTGAAGCTGAAAGAAACACTCAAAAAAGCATATTGAAATGGAAAAATAAAATTGATTATTAAGTCATAAAGAACATGATGCATAGTTGATAGGATAATATTTCCTAAATGAGTTTTTATAGGTTCAATAGCCTAATAATCAGCATTTATTATTATATAAAGTTATTATTAAGACAGAAAATTTCAGTATTCTAACATAAAATTCAAATATAAGCCACATTTTTATAATCTCATTTCTATCTAGGTGCATACTTCTATAGTTATTACATTAAATCACTCTTTTGAACATTATGGCTGAATCCTTTAAACATTTCTTTATAGTTCAAAGGTCTCAGTAGAAAATCTGTGCATTCAATAATTATATTGGAAGATTCACTCAGAGGATATTTTTCTTAGGCCAAAGTAACAATTACTTTGACATTTAAGTGGCATCATCATCATGGTATAAAATAATACTCAAGTTGCAAAAAGTAGTAAACATCACCTTGCCACCCAGCTTAGTAACTGATGCATAAATTTTCTTTCTAAATTAATATGTATTGATATCAAATGATATCAGAATATCAAAATGATATTCTGAACAGGTAAATAAAGTATCAGAATCTGCAGCACAATAATTGAATGACCATTGCTGATTTTCTGATGACCCTTTTTGCTTACTCATTTTTTTCCCTTGAACTTCAAAATTCAGGAATTAATTTAACTAAAGATGTGAAAGAACTGTACTCTGAAAACTTTAAGACATTGAGGAAAGAAACTGAAGATGATCCAAATGAATGGAAATATATACTGTGCTCATGGATTGGAAGAATTAATATTGCTAAAATGTTCATACTACCTAAAGCAATCTACAGATTCAATGCAATTCCTATAAAGATACACATGGCATTTTCCACAGAAGTAGAAAAAATAATTCTAAAATTTGTATGGAACCACAAGAGACCCCAACAGCTAAAGCAATCTTGGGAAATAAGAACAAAGCTGGAGGTATCACTCTCCCTGATTGCAAACCATACTACAAAACTATAGTAGTCAAAACATTGTGGCACTGGCACAACAGACACAATGGAACAGAATGGAGACCTCAGAAGTAAACCCACACTTGTACAGCATATTAATCTATGACAATGGAGGCAAGAATATACACTAGAGAAAAGTCTCTTTAATAAATGATGTTGGAAAAACTAGACAGCTATACACAAAAGAATAAAAGTAGAACACTTTCTTACAACATATGCAAAAATAAACTCAAAATGAATTAAAGAACTAAATTTAAGACCTGAAACCTTAAAACTCATAGAAGAAAACATAGACAATAATCTCTTTGACTTTGGTCTTCACAATATTTTTTTGGACATGTTTCCTCAGGCAAAGGCAACAAAAGCACAAATAAACAAAAGGGACTACATCAAACTAAAAAGCTTTTGTACAGTGAAGGAAATCATCATCAGAATAAAAATGTGATCTACTGAATGGGAGAAGACATTTGCTAATGGTACACCTGATAAGGCATTAATATCTAAAATATATAAAGAACTCATACAACTCAATATTAAAAATTTTGATTAAAAATATTTCCTTCAGACCTGGAAGTTCAAGTTGATAATAGAAAGTTGCTTAGTTTTCAAAGATTGTTGACATCATGTAGTATTAGAACAAAGAAGAAAGAACTGAAAAGACATTTTTGCAAAGAGGCATACAGATGGCCAATAGGCACTTGAAAAGATGCTCAGTGTTGCTAATCATCAGAGAAGTGCAAATCAAAACCACAATGAGATATTACCTCACACCTGTCAGAGTGGCTATCATCAAAAAGACAACAAATTATAAGTGTTGTCAAGGATGTGAAGAAAAGGGAACCCTCCTGGACTATTTGGACTACTGCTGGGAAAGTAAATTGGTACTCCACTATGTAAAATAGTATTGAGAGTCCTTAAAAAAATTAAAAATAGAACTACCATATGTTCCAGAAATTCTACTTCTGAGTTTTTATCTGAGGAAAACACTAATTTGAAAAGTTACTGTCACCCCAATGTTAATTGCAGCATTATTTGCAATAGCCAAGATATGGAAGCAACCTGGGTGTCCATTGACAGATGAATGTATAAAGAGGATGTATAAGCCTTTTCTTGTTAAACTTAGCAAATAAGAAAACTTTAATGAATTATCTTATTGTCCTCTCACAAACCAATCAATAGCAACTCCTTCCCTCTAGAGATAATTAAAGTTGATCGAATTAGATTGCCTTCACTTACAAGCATCATGTAAATAGAGTTAATTTATTATCACACCTAGTTCACCTATGGGAATTATTATACTGTAATAATGGAATTATTTTTGCAAATCTTACAACAAACTATGTACAGACACCTGATATTTTTGCTTGAAGAATGATTTTTTTCTTTGTTATGAGTTATAAATCATAAATATAGCTCATTATCTGTGGCACCATATAAATCTGGTGTTATGTTCTATTAGAACATTAGAATGTTAGAACTAACAGAACTTGCTGATAGATTGGATATAGGGTATGAAGGAAAAGATGCCAATTGTGAGCCATAAGTTTTTAGTATGTTTTAAGCCATAAGTTTTCGTTTTTAACACTAGGTAAATTATGTGACATTTATTCAGGTGGGAGATTACAGAAGGCACAGGTATGAATCATAGGATAGATGGTCATACATGTCATCTCAATTTGCCCAGGAAAGCTCTGTATCCCAGCCACTTTAGCATCATTTTAGATTAAATTTTTTAAATAAGGAATATCAATAGTGTTTTTATTCAAATGAGATTGGATGGGCTTGTCTTCATTGTGTGGTTGCAGCTTCTGCCTTTGTCTTGTCTAATAGTGTGCAAAATGGATGTGCATTTTCCTTGTAGTTATATCAGTTTTTGCTTCACATATTTTGAAGCTGTTAGTTGCATATACATTTATGATTGTTTATTTTCTTGATAAATTGAGCCCTTAGGATTATGAAATGATTTGATTTATCCTTGGTGTTATTCTTTGTTCTGAAATATACTCTGATATTAATCTCAGACTTTCTTTTGATCAGCTCTCACATGGCATAACTTTACTATTATTTACTTTTAACCTATTTAGATCATAATAGTTAAAGTAGATTTCTTGTAGGCAGCATATTGTTGTGTGCAATTTTAAAAAATCCAATCTGAAAATCTCTGTCTTTGAATCGGTGTGCTTATACCATTTGCATTTAATATAAATATTGATATGGTAAGATGTAGGTCTACCATTTTATTATTTGTTTTCTGTTTGTATTTTTTCCCTCCACTCTGTTTACTTGCCTTTTATTTTTTACTTCTTATGTTTTACTATCTCATTTTAATCTATTTACTGGCTTTTTTGCTATATCACTTTGTTTTAAATTTCTAATAGTAATTTCTAGGGAAAATATACACATACTTTAGTACACTTAGAGTTAATATATAAAATCATAAATAAAACATAGAACTTGACAACAACATAGGTCCCTCCCACAACCCATTATTTTATACTTCTCATATGTGTGATATCTGCATACATTGAAAATCACCTACACAATCTTATTTTGTTTTTTATCAACCATACATACTTAGAGAATTTCAAAGATGAATTATAGGCTGTTATATTTACCCAGATATTTACCATTTCTGTTGCTTTCTCATTCCTGAAGTTCCATGTTTCCCTTTTGAATCATTTCCCTTCAACCTAGAGGCCTTCCATTAGCATTTATTTTGAAACAGTTATGCTAGTGATGAATCCTCTTAGTTTTCCTTAATTTTTAAAATTTAGCTTTATATCTAAAGAATACTTGCATTGGATATAAAAATTGGGGTTAACATTTTATCTAATACTTTATAGATATTGTTCTACTGTCTTATGTTTTTTGTTAAAAAATCTGCTATCATTTGAGTCATCGTTCCTTTATATATAGTATGCCATTTTTCTTTTATTGTTCTTTTTCCTTTATATTTTATTTTCTGCAACTTGATTACAATATATTTGGATGGGTTTTTATATTCTTTATTTTTTGAAGTTTATCCTCTATGGGGTCTGCTGAACTTCTAGAATAATTTAATTTATGCTTTTCATCCAACTTGCAAGATGTTCAGAATTTATTTCTTCAAATACTTTTGATGTGCCAATCATCTTATCCTATCTCTCTGAGATTGCAATGACAAGACCATTAGCTCTTTTGATATTGCCTTACAGGTCTTTGTGAATCTTTTCTTTTTCTTTTTTCAATCCATTCCTCATATTTGTATCAGATTCCCAGGGCTTCTGTAACAAAGTACCACAAACTGTGTGGCTTAAAACAACAGAAATTTATTCCCTCATGGTTTTGGAGGCTAGAAGTCTAAAATTAAGATGACAGCAGGGTCATGCTCCCTATGAGAATCTGGGTAGCATTCTTCCTTGCTTCTCCATAGCTTCTGGTGGTAGCCATCAATTCTTGGCATTCCTTGATCTGCACATGCATTGCTCTAAACTCTGCCTGTGTCATCACATTGTATTCTTCATGTGTGTGTCTGTCTCCCCTTATAAAAACACTAGTCATATTGGATTAAGAGCCTAACCTACACCAGTTTTTACTCGTCTTAACTAATAACGAGTGTAATGACTCCATTTTCAAATAAGGTCACATTCTAAGGTTCTGGGAAGAACAGAAATTTTAGGGGAACACTGTCTAACCCAGTACAAAATTAAATAACTTCTATTGATCTATTGAAAATTTCACTGGCTCACTGGCTCTTTCTGCTGTCATCTCCATTCTGATACTTAGCCTATTACAGTGAATTTTATAAATTTCAGATATTGTAATTTTCAGTTAAATTTTTCAGTTGTTGCTTTTCTTTTACTTTCTAATTTTCCTGCTGAGAACTTTTCACTTTCCATCCATTTTAACATTATTTAGTTTTATGTTATAAAAAATGGTTATGATAGCTGAATTGAAGTGTTTCTTTTAATAATTCCAACATCTGGGTTATCTCAGATAATCCAGCATAACTACTCCAAGAAAAATGCTAAAGGAAGGTCTTCACATTAAAAAGAAATAATATAATCTAGGTATTGGTATCATTTGATTGCCCTTTCTCTTAAGTATTGTTCAGAATTTCCAATTCTTTGTATGTCAGAAATTTTGGATTCTATCCTGGAAGTTTTGAGCATTATTTCTTAATCTGATTCCTTTAATAATCCTACAGAAAAAGTTATTTCTGTTTTACTTTGTTTTATTAGATGTTATGAATGGAATTGTGTCTCTCAAAATTCATATGTTGAAGTCTTAACTCCCAATGTGACTATATTCTAAGATAGAGTCTTTAAGTAGGTAATTAAAGTTAGGACATAAAAAGTGGGGACCTAATACAATAGTACTGATGTCCTTATAAGAAAGAAAGAGAAACCACAGCTCTCTCTCTCTCCACATACATACAGAAGAAAGGTCATATGAAGACATAGCAAGAAGGTGGCTGTCGGAAAGCTTGGAAAAGAGATTTCACCAGAAACTAAGACTTCTGGCATTTTGACCTTCAACTTCTAGCCTCTAGAACTGAAAGAAAATACATTCTTGTTGTTTTAGCCACCCAGTATTGTGATATCTTGCAATAGCAGACTGATAATGCAGTAGGCAATCAACTAGTTTAAGGGTAAGACTAAAAGTCTTATCTTGCCTTCTGGGAGTAGTAGCTCCAATGTAAATTTATTTTTCACTTTCTTTGCTATGTTGTTTGGATCCACCAGCACATGTACCATTCAGAAGATACAGAAGATATTCTGGTATTTGGTCACTGGTTTGTGAGATATTTCAGTTCCTAATGATTTTATTATGCTTTTAAAAATGTTTTGGTGTCTGTTACACATGTGTACAGCTTGACCACAAATAAACCCAAGACTGATGTCAATTCGTATGCAAAATTAGTGAAGGCCCTTATCTTTGGGGCTCATCCCATACTTTCTGAAACCATTTTCTAGTTTCCCTGTCCAAAAGATCTAATTTTCTTAGAGTTTTATCCTCTTCTACTGTTGTGTATTGCCATTTTCCCATGTCCCGATTTTAAAGACTGTCATATTCCTTGGACAGTGGACCTTCCTTCATTTTCAAAGTCATTAAAGGGGGGTGGAGTACTTTTCATTTCCTATCATTATGACCCAATCTCCAGTATCCTTTATCTGCCTTTAAAATTCAAATGATTAGATTGGGTTTATCCTGTTAATCTGGGATAATCTTCCTATTTTAAAGATAGCTGATTCAAAACCTTAATTACATTTGTAAACTTAATTATCTTTTGTCATGTAAGGGAATATATTCACAGGTTCCAGGCATTAGGATGTGGACATCTTTAGTGAATTAAAATTTGGGGGGAAATAAAAGATCTTAAAATACATATTCTAGTACCCTAGAAATTTGGGGTTTTTTTTTGTTTTTTGTTTTGTTTTTTGAGACTAAAGACAGGTAATTCAGTGACTATCCTATACTTTGATCATCTTTTGGCACACCTATGTCCAGGTTGGTGTAGGAAACAGGAAAGGAGTACAAATGTTAGATCATTTGTGGAGGGATTCCCATAAGAAGTGGGACCTGTGTTGAGTTTTGAAGGATAAGTTGTAGGAATAAAGATAAATAGAGAAGAAAGTGCATTGAAGGACATTGCAAATGAGATACAACACACAATTTTTGAAATGCAAGTGGTTTACTATGGCTACAGAGATGCATGTCTATGAGTATTAATTTGATGACACCAGCAAGCTGTAGATGATCTCATGTTTGAAGGAACATGTAAGCTCAATGCAGGAAAGTTACTTGGTTTTTTAAAAGCCACAAGAAACTAAAATTTTATGTTTTATGCAGATCAGTGACTGGATTAGATAAGGTCCTCCTTCCACAACTACTACTATTGGTAGCAGTGTGGCAGTTCTAGAAAAAGGCAGGAAAATTAATTCTTTAAATCCATGCAAGAAATGATGTAAGTTTAATGAAGTAGTAGCAGTGGAAATAGAGAGAAGGAAAAAATACTTTTAGGAATTGAGGGTTGATTGGATGTGCTGGGATGAGAAAGATAAAAGAGACTAGCATGATTCCTAAATTTATGTCTTTGAAAAATTCAAGGACCCTGATAAAATTCACTCAGGTAAGAGGTATGGAAAGAGGAGAAGAGTGGCATGAACATATAATAATTATGGTTTTAATATGCAGAGTTTGAGTATATGGAATATTCTAGGAGCTATTTACAGTAGGCAGGTGGATATACATGTTATGCTCATGAGAGAGGCCTGTACTAGATATAATTTGCTAATTATCATTGTTTTCTGAAGCTTAGAATGTAAGCCTCGTGAGAGGCAGACTGTGTCTGCTTTGTTTACTACTGTATTTCCAGCACCTAGTAAGTTTTCTTCCACAATTATGCATTCAATAAATGTTTGTTGAGTGAATGAATCAGTTTGTATTTGACATTTAGTTATAGGTGTTGATGAGATTACCTAAGTAGATTATATAGAATGAGAAGAGCAGAGGACCAAGAGCAGAGCCATGAGGAAAAGGGACCTTTATATAATGTCAATTTCATTACAAACAATCAAAATTTGGGAAGGTGATTTAAATGGAAACCCAGAAAATGAAGTATCCAGAAGTAAAGGAGAGAATTTCATAAAGATCATCAGAATGATGTCAATGGCTACAGAGAAGTCATGTCAGGAAACAAAAAGGGTCTGCTGATCCAGGTGTCAACACAAAGATTGGAGGTGACCACATGATTAGACAAAAGTTAGATCAAAGTATGTTGAAGGAGAAAGGAGCAAGTGAAACATGTTAACTTACTTGCTGTGAAACAAAGGCAAAATATGAGTCATAGCAAAAGCAAGGTATAAAATTAGCCATTGTATACTGAAGGGAATGAGACAATAAAATGGAAAAAAATAGAAGATACAAAAAGCAGGCATAAAAGAAGTAAAAATTTACAAAATTTAAGTTCAAATGCTATTTCTATATTTAACAGTGTGTTTCTGAATGCATGCACATTGTTGAATGGGCAGTTATACATAGGAGGATTAAACATATTTTTAGTTAAGAGGGTTTTTGGTCAGTGCCTTGCAATGAATGCTAATGAGGCCCATTGCATACATTTAGACTGATTTTCATTTGTGCATCAACCCTGTTAATAATAGCATCTAATTAAGACATTCATTAAAAGTCTATAATGTTAATTTAATGGGAAAAAATCCAATAGAACGCCATTAGGTTTTCCTTGTTACTTTAAAATTACAAGTAAAACAAATGCCTTAATTAGTTGGTAAAAGAAAGGAATATTATAAAATTTAGTTTAGTATTATTTAATGTAGGTAATAGCATTTTCCAGGGCTAATGCTTTATTTTAGTGATGTATAAAATACTAGATATATTTTAAAACATCTAATAATTGATTTAAATATAGGCCAATAAAATAAGTTTCTGTGGAGCATGTGGAGAAGTAATATATAAAATAAAATTCTAGAGAGACCTTTATAAAGCCTTTATGGTAGTCCTTATGTAGGTAAAATTCTCATTATATTGTTTCCTTCTTGACTGGAAGTTCAAGTTGATAATAGAAATTTGCTTAGTTTTCAAAGATTGTTGACATCATGTAGTATTAGAATAAAGAAGAAAGAACGAAGTTAAATTTTGTTGAGATAAAATACTTTCGGTTTTCATGCAGTAGGTACAATCATTATGCTTTTAGTTCTGATTGCAGCTGTGGTTGCATTTTTTCCTCTTAATTTTAACCGTATGATTCTCATTTTTTACATATTCTGTTTTTTTCTTAAGAGGTATTTTGATGATAACATTTTATGATTAATAATGTTAATAATTAATTATTAATAGTAACATTAATAAAAATATTCACCTGCAAATTGTCCATAATAAAAGACCTGACACAGTTCTACAACTAAAAATCAAAGTTTGGAGAAGGCTTACTTCTAATGCACATTAAAAATTATAATACTCCTCAGTACGTTCAGAAGGCTAAAAATTAACCAAAACTAATGAGCTTAGTAACTTGCCTTTTCCTTTTGGATTCAGATGATATAAAAAGTCTTAGGGAAAATAATATCTATTCAAAACCCAAGTAGTTTCTATAATCTGATGACATTCTGGATATCAGAGAAATATGTCATGTCCCCTGGATTGTCAGTCTGGGAATCTTGACTGGCTTACTATTGAATGGGAATAGCAGTTTCCTTTTAAGTTTGTACCAAAGATTTACCCCAAGTAAGCTTCCCCACAAGCAAAGCCTGAGATGGGGATTGTTGATCAAGTGCTGTACTGTGGGAGTGAGGGAAGGGAAGTGAGGGAAGCAGGGTCGAGGAAGAAAAAAAGTAAAGTAAGCTTGCTGTTTTAGCTGGAGACTAGCTGCAGTTTGATCACACAGGGAAGAGCTGATGTATAAATTGCACTGCTGAGTTAGTACCACGTTGAAGCAAGAGGAGAACTTTTTATTCCTTTCTGTCAGTTAGTTGACTCAGGGCTGCCTCAGAGCAGGAGGAGGAAGCCATAAGGCCTCCACATGCAGCGTGTGTGTATCCAAGGTCAGTCACTGGGGGAAAGGGGAACCTGGAGTAATTAGCGAACATTCATAGCAGCTGGTAAAGCATTTCTGGGTGTTTATTTTTTGAATAGTCATTCTCCTTTACTTAGTCAAACGTTCCCTTAGTTCTTGCCTTTACCTAGACTTTCTGAATTATTAGAACTTGTATTTGAGTGTCTATAAGTGCCTCTAGTTGATTTTCAAACTATTACACATGCATATTGGTTTTCCTTTTAATGAAATTAAAAATATGATATAGTCACAGATTGGATCTTTTGTGATTTTTTACCCCCAAATGTCTAATTCAGAGTTTATTGATCAAAGAAATAAACATGTGAACAGAGACTGAACCACAATTTCTGAGTAAACTATCAGAACATTTTTACAGACTAGAGATAATAAAGCCAAACACATTGCAATAGCTGTTCCATTTTGTTAAAATTTTACTAAAACACATGCCAAATAGTACAAATGTAGCAGAAGAGCTAAAACAAACATGGAAAGATAAACATATTACAACACATTTTTCCTCCAAATTAATGAAAAATTATATATAAAATAGCTGATTATACTCTAGAATATTTTCTTTCATTTTTACATAAATAGGTGGTATTGTTCCTAGTTCACCACAATTTCTGGAAAAGCTTTCTACAGGAGGGTTTGTGGGACACACTACAACCCCTGCAGCTGTAATTTGTCCTGAGTGTAGAGCTGATATTCTTTAACTTTATTTTAGAGGGGGTACTCAAGCCTTTGAAGGCAGCCCTAATCTCGATCATTTCCTCAAGGATGTGATATTTTTGTTGATTTACTATCTTGGTGGGCAGCTCTGTGTGTGGGAGGGCAGTTTCAGCATGTGTAAGGCAATATGCAAAGTAACACAGAACCTAACATATTTATTTAAACGTGTCAATTGAAGCAAACAAACACTAATTACAAAGTCCAACACAGGAACAAGCAATAGCTTAAAGTTAAGGGTCGCTAATGAAGTATTCATGGAGGAGGTGGGAAATGACAATGGATGTTGAAAGAATAGTAGAAACTGGGAAGAGAGGCATGGGAAAGTTTTAAAATATGAAGATAAAATAATGTATGGGAGCAGAGATGTGAAATGCATGTGTTAGGAGCAGCAGACCAAGTAAGCTGGAATTGGGTGCTGTTGTAGAGAAAGAGAAAAATATAGCAGTAGGAAGGGAATTGTAAAAGGTCTTGCATCACAGGCTCAAGGAATTATTCTTAGAGAGCAAAAATATTTGACAGAACTTTGAAATACAGAATGATGAACAGAGCTTGACTTGTAAAGATGGACATGGCCACAGTGATACTGAATGGCATGGTGAAAGAATGATATGGAGAGGCAAATGAGCAACAATTTTAATGTGGTTCTGAAGTACACCCTAAAAATACAGTAAAGATTTAATTTTATAATTGTTATTGAAAAAATTGCAGATGTTCCAGTCACATTGCACGTTGCATACAGATTTCATTACAAGCACATCACAGATGTCACTGACAGGCTAAATCCCACCTCTTCCTCCAAGGAAATAAAGAAGAAAGAGTGTACATATGTGCTGGATGCATATATTTCTTCTGTTTCTTAGCCAAAAAAACATATGTGCATATATGCTATCAGTAAGGTTTCCATTCTTATTTCAAAGTAATGTTGAGGTCATAAAGGTTATTGCAGTGATAACAAAAATGAACCATCTTGATATTTAGGATATATGTAAATATATATATATATTATTCCATATTTCATGCATCACAGAATCAAAAATTATTACGGACTAATGCCAGAAAATTGAAAATAGAATTTCATACAATGCCAAAACAGGAAACACAGCAATCAGCTGGATGAATCATGGAGAATGTAGAATAAAGGAGCTTCAGTAGGAATTAAATTGTTTTGATTCAAAGTGTCCTTGTATCTACAAGTCTCATTTCCTTGACACAGAAATATGATTGTGAATACAAAGGGCAAGGATGGTGTCTTTGCAACCATAGTAGCATGCACTATGTACAGCATTTTCAAGTACTGTGTGCTAAATTGAATTATTAATATTTAATTTAAAAAGTCAAAGAAAAGAACAAAAAAAAGTTGTCTGTTACTTACAAATGGGTTGGATTCCTAAAAGTTACATAAACCAGTGACTTAGAACACCAGATGCGTGTTTCTCATCAAAGCAACAAAAATTGAATTTATTCACTTATTCACTTCAACAATTATTTATCGAGTACATACTTAGTCACTCTGCTAAATATTGCTAATAAAAAATTGAAAAGATATTATTCCTGCTCTTAAAACTGCCCTTTTATATAGCTTAGTGGAGAAGAAAACATGTCAACAAGTCGATCAACACAGCCTGTCAAATTCGTAGTATAATAAATGTATGACTGAGGTGCAATGGGACAAGAGAGGCAGGTGCTTTTTTTCTCCTGAGGCAAATATATGATTGAACAGAGAGAAAATTGGGAGACACTTAGGCCAGATAAAATGGCCTTATACGTGTAGGAGATTGAGGAGTCACTGAGAAGTTTTATGCGGTGGAGAAATAAGATACCAAATCATCAATGTCCCAATGGAGACAAGACAGAAAGAAGAGAGAATAAAGAGGATTTCACAATAGCCAAGGTCAAAAAAGGTGAGACTACAAACTAAGGCAGCATCTTGAAGTAGAAAGGAATACTTTGTATTTTTTTTTAAGAAATTAGAGCAATTGGATGTTAAAGGGAGAGCATCAAATCCAAGAAAATTCTTACCTTTCCAGGTTAAGTGGCCAGTTGGCTGGATGACAGTGTTTCATGCCAACATATAAGGTTCTATTTAGTTCACAGTAAAGCCACAGTATTGAGCTTTCATATCCACAATCTGATGTCAGTGCTGTTTCCCTTGGAATGCTGGACTACAGAACCAAGTAGAGATTTCCCTTAATTTCCATGTTCCTGTCTCAATGGTTAAGGCAGCATGATAAAGCTGTGGTGGTGAAAGAGAGAGACAGAGAGACAAAGAGAAACAGAGAGAGACTTTTATCTTTTCTTCTTTCAGTTCTCTGGGTGGAAAATATTTGAGCTAAAGCACTTTTGCTTCATTTGTTTCTAAAATGCACTTTTTCTCAGCCTTTGTGTGTCATAGAAAGACTTAACCTGCAGAAACTCTTTTGTAACTTATGATTATGTTCCTACTTTAAGCTATATTACATATATAACAAATTTTTGTTCTATATAAGAACATCTTCAGAACTTTGAAATCAATACAAGTTCTCCCAGAGAGAGTGAACATTATATAATCAGATGCTATGGAGGATGGAGTTAAACTCAAGTTTCTGGCTTCTCTGGATTCATAAGTAAAAGAAGGTGAAACAATGGAAGATGTAATACAGGTTGAGTGGGCTTTATCAAAATTGAACAGGCCGATACACTCCTTTTTAAGCTTTTTTTTTTTCTTCTTTGTCACTTCATATTCTCATTTTCTTTAGCCAATTCTGTTTTTCTTTGATAAACATTATGTTTAGGACATGTTTTAGCACAGTCATATCTCATAACAAGTATTAATACCATGAAATGTCTATATAATATATTCATAAGAGTCTACATTTTAGTGTCAGATAACAAGTTAATCTTCATGTGCAGATAAGAAAGTATTCCAATCAAATCACTGCCAGTAGGACCAACCCTTCTGACAGATACTAAGGGTAAAGTGAGAGCACATAACAGATTAAATGGTTTAGCAAGGAAAGAAAATGATCTTCCACCATTTCTCAATTCCTGAGTGTTTCAATGCAGTGGTGTACAATGGTAAATAAAGTGAGGCATAATGGATGTGCAACTTAAGTGAACTGTTATCTTGGCTGACTTGAACCAAGGTCAGTGGAAGAAAAACAAAAGAAAACAACAAAAGCAATAACAACCAATAGGTTTATGACCAACTAAGGTATCCTTAATCGCAAAGCTATTGTTAATCTTTTCCTATCAATTTTTATCCTTAATTAAACCATATTATCTCATATTGCATGAACTCCATCCACATATCTTCCCAATTCTATACCCAGATAGAGCTAATTAAACTATGCATTGTTCTACCTCTAATTACTATTTAATTATATTTTATGGTTTTTCAATCATAAAGCCATCATCATAAGATAGGTACCATATTTCCAGGATACACAGTTAGTGTATGCATGGATCAGACTAAGCTAGATATGCTGTTATCTTTGGTCAAACTCCTTCTTCTAATACAATAGATTTTCTCCTCTGAATTATTCCAGGACTGTGCTGTTCACGCAACAGAAAAAAAAATAAAGGACATTATTTTAGTGTGTTGTAAACCATTTAAATAAGTTCACAGATTTATCCATACTACTGCCAAATGTGTAGCAAAGAATACTATTTCTGCATTTTCCTAAACTATTCTAATTTACTTCAGTAGAAGACAATATAAATTTTGATTAACTGCAGTAATTTTAGTTTGATCTTGCAATTTGAGCATTCTTTTTAAGTAACTCTTTCTCTTTTAGATGAATGTCCAGTCTTTAAGAACTCCTCTCTTTTCATCCTCTTCTCCAAGTTTAAGCGCTCCCTTGTGTCCTATTGGTTGAGGGAAGGAAAGTTCCTCTGATTTGGACTTGATATATTTCAACTGCCCTCCTTCCTAGTATCTACCATGACTAGTTTCTTTCCTGAGAATTAGGTCAAAATTAGCTTCCAGTGGTTGAAGCAGCAGAAACTCATAGTCTGCTCTCTCTCTCTCTCTCTCCTTACTACAGTTCTGTAGCCTGTAGTCCTGGGATGGCTTTGGTCCAGCTTTGCTTTTGCTTCTACTACTGGTGCTGTAGATTTCTTTAAGTTCAAATTTAAACTCACATAGTACCCAGTCCAGGTTGTCTGCTCTTCCACCCTCCATCACACCACCACTTTGTACCTTCTAGTAGAAATTTCCTTCAGGCAAGCTATCTGGTGAGAGCCCCTTAGCTAAATACCACACCTGCCACAGGGGCAATCAGGAACTTTCTGGTCTCCTTATGAGTCAGGAGAACTAGGGGAAAATAAAAACTCCTAGGCTTTCTACACCAATTATTTTACTTTGATGTCCCACCCCGTCTAGTCTGGGGAGCCTGTAACATGATCTCTTTCAAGAGTCTCAAACATAAAATTTGAATCCATGCAAAACCCCCATACCTATTTTTTTCTTAAATTAACCTAACACACCTTAATCACATTTCACCGAACACCAAAGAGCAGAGATCACTATCACACATGTCTTTCCTCCCCTTTTTTTCTTTCTTTCTTGTATAATCATCCTTGTCAAAAGAGAAATTCTTTTGTTCTTCCTTCCATTTTTAATTGGGATTAATCTATTTTATATCCTCTTCACTAGGACAGAGGCCCTCATTGCTTAAACTGTGGGCACAAAGTCTATCTTTTCTACATTGAGGCTGAAAGTTGGTCTGAATCATTCAGTGTTGATAATTGATATGACAAGAAATTCAGAATCATTTCTCTCTATATAAGCATGGCTTTTAAGCATGTGGTGATGCTGTAAAATAGGATTTTGGATGTAAGAATTTCTATATTAAAATTTTAGCCATACTAAGGGTATTAAATTCCTATTCTGGATCAGAATTTGAATTTTTTTCTTCATTCCTATTAAAATAACTGTAAAGTATTCCCTTTCCCTCTGCCCAAACCACCTCCTCAAAAACAGACAAACAAACAAAAACATAGAAACCTCAGATAATTTGATGCCTCCGGCTGGCTGGACAAATAATACATCAGCAAATATTCATTAATATTTCTCAAATTATTGCCCATATTTTACATTTTGACACAGTTATATGCTCATATCCATAGTTAATCCAGATTGTTTTTATGATATGAACATTAAAACAGTAATTTAAGCCTGATTCTACTTACCCAGTGAGTGTTTACTTTACTGTTTCCTTGTGACTCAGGTCTTCCTTACTTATGTGTCCATGTAAGGATTTTGGTTAAGAATCTCCTAAATCTGAGCACAGAGATTTTATGTATGTGCATTTATTAATCATTTTCTGAGGAAAAGAGCAATGTTTTCATCAGTTTCTCACAGGGGACTATGACAAACAAAATATTAAGTATCTTTTCATTGAAGAGAATAGGAAAAAATAAGAAGGTATAAGCAAGCCAATTAAAATAAGTAACCAAAAACATGGAGAAAATACTCCTTAAAAATTAAATTGGCACAGCTGAACTTGTATTGGTGTAAGTGATTATTTTTTTGATGCTCTTTAGCTCCACATCTTTGTTTTTTTTTTAACATCTTTATTGGAGTATAATTGCTTCACAATGGCGTGCTAGTTTGTACTTTATAACAAAGTGATTCAGCTATACATATACATATATCCCCATATCTCCTCCCTCTTGAATCTCCCTCCCAGCCTCCCTATCCCACCCCTCTAGGTGGTTACAAAGCACCGAGCACATCTCCCTGTGCTATGTGGCTGCTTCCCACTAGCTATCTATTTTACATTTGGTAGTACTTATAAGTCCATGCCACTCTCTCACTTCGTCCCAGCTTACCCTTCCCCCTCCCCATCTCCTCAAGTCCATTCTCTATGTCTGCATCTTTATTCCTGTCCCGCCCCTAGGTTCTTCAGAAATATATGTATATATATTTTTTTACATTCCATATATATATGTTAGCATATGGTATTTGTTTTTGTTCTTTCTGACGTACTTCACACTGTATGATAGAATCTAGGTCCATCCACCTCACTACAAATAACTCAATTTCATTTCTTTTTATGGCTGAGTAATATTCCATTGTATATATGTGCCATATCTTCTTTATCCATTCATCTGTTGATGGCCACTTAGGTTGCTTCCATGTGTTGGCTATTGTAAATAGAGCTGCAATGAACATTGTGGTACATGACTCTTTGAATTATGGTTTTCTCAGGGTATATGCCCAATAGTGGGATTTCTGGGTCATATGGTAGCTCTACTTTTAGTTCTTTAAGGAACCTCCATACTGTTCTCCATAGTGGCTGTATCAATTTACATTCCCACCAACAGTGCAAGAGGGTTCCCTTTCTCCACACCCTCTCCAGCATTTATTGTTTGTAGATTTTTTGATGACGGCCATTGTGACGGGTGTGAGATGATATCTCATTGTAGTTTTGACTTGCATTTCTCTAATGATTAGTGATGTTGAGCATTCTTTCATGTGTTTGTTGGCAAGCTGTATATCTTCTTTGGAGAAATGTCTGTTTATCTTCTGCCCATTTTTGGACTAGGTTTTTTTTTTGATATTGAGCTGCATGAGCTGCTTGTAAATTTTGGAGATTAATCCTTTGTCAGTTGCTTCATTTGCAAATATTTTCTCCCATTCTGAGGGTTGTCTTTTCTTCTTGTTTATGGTTTCCTTTGCTGTGCAAAAGCTTTTAAGATTCATTAGGTCCCATTTATTTTTTTTTGTTTTTATTTCCATTTCTCTAGGAGGTGGGTCAAAAAGAATCTTGCTGTGATTTATGTCATAGAGTGTTCTGCCTATGTTTCCTCTAAGAATTTTATAGTGTCTGGCTTTACATTTAGGTCTTTAATCCATTTTGAGTTTATTTTTGTGTATGGTGTTAGGGAGTGTTCTAATTTTATTCCTTTACAAGTAGCTGTCCAGTTTTCCTAGCACCACTTTTTGAAGAGGCTGTCTTTTCTCCATTGTATATCCTTGCCTCCTATATCAAAAATAAGGTGACCATATGTGCATGGGTTTATCTCTGGGCTTTCTATCCTGTTCCATTGATCTATATTTCTGTTTTCGTGCCAGTACTGTACTGTCTTGATTACTGTAGCTTTGTAGTATAGTCTGAAGTCAGGGATTCTGATTCCTCCGGCTCCGTTTTTCTTTCTCAAGATTGCTTTTGCTATTCGGGGTCTTTTGTGTTTCCATACAAATTGTGGAATTCTTTTTTCTAGTTCTGTGAAAAATGCCATTGGTAATTTGATAGGGATTGCATTGAATCTGTAGATTGCTTTGGGTAGTAGAGTCATTTTCACAATGTGGATTCTTCCAATCCAAGAACATGGTATATCTCTCCATCTGTTTGTATCATCTTTAATTTCTTTCATCAGTGTCTTATAGTTTTCTGCATACAGGTCTTTTGTCTCCTTAGGTAGGTTTATTCCTAGGTATTTTATTCTTTTTGTTGCGATGGTAAATGGGAGTGTTTCATTAATTTCTCTGTCAGATTTTTCATCATTAGTGTATAGGAATGCAAGAGATTTCTGTGCATTAAAATTTGTATCCTGCTTTTTCATTTACTAAATTCATTGTTTAGCTCTAGTAGTTTTCTGGTAGCATCTTTAGGATTCTCTATGTATAGTATCATGTCATCTGCAAACAATGACAGCTTTACTTCTTGTTTTCCAATTTGGATTCATTTTATTTCTTTTTCTTCTCTGACTGCTATGGCTAAAACTTCCAAAACTCTGTTGAATAATAGTGGTGAGAGTGGGCAATCTTTTCTTGTTCCTGTTATTAGAGGAAATGGTTTCAGTTTTTCACCATTGAGAACGATGTTGGCTATGGGCTTGTCATATAAAGCCTTTATTTGTTGAGGAAAGTTCCCTTTATGCCTGCTTTCCGGGTTTTTTTTTTTTTTTATCATAAATGGGTGTTGAATTTTGTTGAAAGCTTTTTCTACATCTATTGAGATGATCATATGGTTTTATCCTTCAATTTGTTAATATGGTTTATCACATTGATTGATTTGCATATATTGAAGAATCCTTGCATTCCTGGGATACAACCCACTTGATCATGGTGTATGATTCCTTCAGTGTGCTGTTAGATTCTGTTTGCTAGTATTTTGTTGAGGATTTTTGCATCTATGTTCATCAGTGATATTGGCCTGTAGTTTTCTTTCTTTGTGATATCTTTCTGTGGTTTTGATATCAGGGTGATGGTGACCTCGTAGAAAGAGTTTGGGAGTGTTCCTCCCTCTGCAATATTTTGGAAGAGTTTGAGAAGGATAGGTGTTAGCTCTTCTCTAAATGTTTGATAGAATTTGCCTGTGAAGCCATCTGGTCCTGGACTTTTGTTTGTTGGAAGATTTTGAATCACAGTTTCAAATTCAGTGCTTGTGATTGGTCTGTTTATATTTTCTATTTCTTCCTAGTTCAGTCTCAGAAGGTCGTGCTTTTCTGAGAATTTGTCCATTTCTTCCAGGTTGTCCATTTTATTGGCATATACTTGCTTGTAGTAATCTCTCATGATCCTTTGTGTTTCTGCAGTGTCAGTTGTTACATCTCCTTTTTCATTTCTAATTCTATTGATTTGAGTGTTCTCCCTTTTTTTCTTCATGAGTCTGGCTAATGGTTTATCAATTTTGTTTATCTTCTCAAAGAACCAGCTTTTAGTTTTATTGATCTTTGCTATTGTTTCCTTCATTTCTTTTTCATTTTTTTCTGATCTGATCTTTATGATTCTTCTGCTAACTTTGGGGTTTTTTTTGTTCTTCTTTCTCTAATTGCTTTAAGTGTAAGGTTAGGTTGTTTATTTGAGATTTTTCTTGTTTCTTGAGATAGGCTTGTATTGCTATATACTTCCCTCTTAGAACTTCTTTTGCTGCATCCCATAGGTTTTGGGCCATCGTGTTTTCATTGTCATTTGTTTCTAGGTATTTTTTGATTTCTTCTTTGATTTCTTCAGTGGTCACTTGGTTATTAAGTAATGTATTGTTTAGCTTCCATGTGTTTGTATATTTTACAGATTTTTTCCTATAATTGATATCTAGTCTCATAGCATTGTGGTCAGAAAAGATTCTTGATACGATTTCAATTTTCATAAATTTACCAAGGCTTGATTTGTGACTGAAGATATGATCTATCCTAGAGAACGTTCCATGAGCATTTGAGAAGGAAGTGTATTCTGTTGTTTTTGGATGGAATATCCTATAAATATCAATTAAGTCTATGTGTTCTAATATGCATTTAAGGCTTATGTTTATTAATTTTCTGTCTGGATGATCTGTCCATTGGTGAAAATGGGGTGTTAAAGTCCCCTACTATGATTGTGTTACTGTCGATTTCCCCTTTTATGGCTTTTAGTATTTGCCTTATGTATTGTGGTGCTCCTATGTTGCGTGCATAAATATTTATAATTGTTATATCTTCTTATTGGATTGATCCCTTGATCATTATGTAGTGTCCTTCCTTATCCGTTGCAAGAGTCTTTATTTTAAAGTCTATTTTGATGATATGAGTATTGTTACTCCAGCTTTCTTTTGATTTCCATTTGCATGGAATATCATTTTCCATCCCCTCAGTTTCAGTCTGTATGTGTCCCTAGGTCTGAAGTGGGTCTCTTGTAGACAGCATATATATAGGTCTTGTTTTTGTAACCATTCAGCCAGTCTGTGTCTTTTGGTGGGAGCATTTAATCCATTTACATTTAAGGTAATTATCAATAGGTATGTTCCTATTACCATTTTCTTAATTGTTTTGGGTTTGTTGCTGTAGGTCTTTTCATTCTCTTGTGTTTCCTGCCTAGAGAAGTTCCTTTAGCATTTGTTGTAAAACTGTTTTGGTGGTGCTGAATTCTCTTAGCTTTTGCTTGTCTGTAAAGTTTTTAATTTCTCTGTCGAATCTGAATGAGATCCTTGTTGGGTAGAGTAATCTTGGTTGTAGTTTTTTCCCTTTCATCACTTTAAATATGTCCTGCCACTCCCTTCTGGCTTGCAGAGTTTCTGCTGAAAGATCAGCTGTTAACCTTATGGGGATTCCCTTGTATGTTATTTGTTGTTTTTCCCTTGCTGCTTTTAATATTTTTTCTTTGTATTTAATTTTTGATAGTTTGATTAATATGTGTCTTGGTGTGTTTCTCTTTGGATTTATTCTGTATGGGACTCTCTCCACTTCCTGGACGTGATTGACTATTTCCTTTCCCATATTAGGGAAGTTTTCAACTATAATTTCTTCAAATATTTTCTCAGTCCCTTTCTTTTTCTCTTCTTCTTCTGGGACCCCTATGATTCGAATGTTGGTGTGTTTAATGTTGTCCAGCGGTCTCTAAGACTGTCCTCAATTCTTTCATTCCTTTTTCTTTATTATGCTCTGCAGTAGTTATTTTCACTATTTTATCTTCCAGGCCACTTGTCCGTTCTTCTGACTCAGTTATTCTGCTATTGATTCCTTCTAGAGAACTTTTCATTTCATTAATTTTGTTGTTCATCATTGTTTGTTTGCTCTTTACTTCTTCTAGGTCCTTGTTAAACGTTTCTTGTATTTTCTCCATTCTATTTCCAAGATTTTTGGATCAACTTTACTATCATTATTCTGAATTCTTTTTCAGGTAGACTGCCTATTTCCTTATCATTTGTTTGGTCTGGTGGGTTTTTATCTTGCTCCTTCATCTGCTGTGTGTTTCTCTGTCTTCTCATTTTGCTTATCTTACTGTGTTTGGGGTCTCCTTTTCACAGGCTGCAGGTTCGTAGTTCCCATTGTTTTTGGAGTTTGCCTCCAGTGGCTAAGGTTGGTTCAGTGGTTTGTGTAGGCTTCCTGGTGGAGGGGACTAGTACCTGAGGTCTGGTGGATGAGGCTGGATCTTGTCTTTCTGGTGTGCAGGACCACATCCGGTGGTGTGTTTTGGGGTGTCTGTGACCTTATTATGATTTTAGGCAGCCTCTATGCTAATAGGTGGCATTGTGTTCCTGTCTTGCTAGTTGTTTGGCATAGAGTGTCCAGCACTGTAGCTTGCTGGTCATTGAATGGAGCTTGGTCTTAGTGTTGAGATGCCAATCTCTGGGAGAGCTTTCGCCGTTTGATATTACATGGAGCCGGGTGGTCCCTTGTGGACAAATGTCCTGAATTTGGGTCTCCCACCTCAGAGGTGCAGGCCTGACACCCAGCCAGAGCACACATGGCTCAGAGGAAAAGGGAGACAAAAAGAAAGAAAGAAAAAAAAATAAAATAAAGTTATTAAAATAAAAAAAAAATTAAAAGTAATAAAACAAAGAAAGAAAGAGAAAAAGAAAGAAGAGAGCAACCAAACCAAAAAACAAATCCACCAATGATAACAAGTGCTAAAAACTATACTTAAAAAAAAAAAAAAAAAAGGAGAGACAGAACCCTAGGACAAATGGTAAAAGCAAAGCTATACAGACCAAATCACGTAAAGAAACATACACATACACACTGACAAAAAGAGAAAAAGGAAAAAAAAAATCTATATATTAAAAAAAATAATGAGGAAGAGAGCAACCAAATCAATAAACAAATCTACCAATGATAATAAACTCTAAATACTAAACTAAGATAATCATAAAGCCATGAACAAATTAAATGCAGAAAGCAAACCCCAAGTCTGTAGTTGCTCCCAAAGTCCACAGACTCAATTTTGGGATGGTTCGTTGTGTATTCAGGTATTCCACAGATGCAGGGTTCATCAAGTTGATTGTTGAGATTTAATCCGCTGCTCCTGAGGCTGCTGGGAGGGATTTCCCTTTCTCTTCTTTGTTCACACAGCTCCTGGGGTTCAGCTTTGGATTTGGCCCCTCCTCTGCGTATAGGTTGCCTGAGGGCATCTGTTCTTCGCTCAGATAGGACAGGGTTAAAATAGCAGCTGATTAGGGGGCTCTGGCTCACTCAGGCCCGGGGGAGGGAGGGGTACAGAATGCGGGGCAAGCCTGCAGCGGCCGAGGCCAGCGTGACGTTGCAACAGCTTGAGGCGCGCCACGTGTTCTCCCATTGTTCTCCCAGGGAAGTTGTCCCTGGATCACGGGACCCTGGCAGTGACAGGCTGCCCAGGCTCCCGGGAGGGGAGGTGTGGATAGTGACCTGTGCTTGCACACAGGCTTCTTGGTGGCTGCAGCAGCAGCCTTAGTGTTTCATGCCCGACTCTGGGGTCTGCGCTGATAGCCACGGCTCGTTCCTCTCTCTGGAGGTAATTTAGGCTGCGCCCTTAATCACCTCTCCTCACGCACCCCAAAACAATGGTCTCTTGCCTCTTAGGCAGTTCCAGACTTTTGTCCGGACTCCCTCCCGGCTAGCTGTGGCTCACTAGCCCCCTTCAGGCTGTGTTCACGCAGCCAACCCCAGTCCTCTCCCTGGGATCTGACCTCCGAAGCCCGAGCCTCAGCTCCCAGCCCCCACGTGCCCCGTGGGTGAGCAGACAAGCCTCTCGGGCTGGTGAGTGCTGGTCGGCACCGATCCTCTGTGCGGGAATCTCTCTGCTTTGCTCTCTGCACCCCTGTTGCTCTGCTCTCCTCTGTGGCTCCAAAGCTTCCCACTGCCCACGCCCCATCTCCAGCAGTGAAGGGGCTTCCTAGTGTGTGGAAACTTTTCCTCCTTCACAGCTCCCTCCCAGAGGTGCAAGTCCTGTCCCTATTCTTTTGTCTCTGTTTTTTCTTTTTTCTTTTTCCCTACCCAGGTACATGAGGAGTTTCTTGCCTTTTGGGAAGTCTGAGGTCTTCTGCCAGCATTCAGTAGGTGTTCTGTAGGAGTTGTTCCACATGTAGATGTATTTCTGATGTGTTTTTTGGGAGGAAGGTGATCTCCATGTCTTACTCCTCCGCCATCTTGAAGGTCTCCTCCTATCTCCCCATCTTAGAATTTCTCCCCTCTACAAATTTACTGGTCTTCTTCACCTCACTTGCTTCCCCCCAGTGTCCATTCATTTCTTTCTCTAATCCACTTCCAATACAGTAGTCAAAGAAATCTAAAATGCAAATTTGATTGTGTCACTCCTCCATTCAAAGTATTCTGATGTTTTCCCGTTGAACTTATTTAAAATATACAGTTCCATAGTACAGGGAACTCTACTCAGTGCACTGTGGTGACCTAAATGGGAAGGAAATCCAAAAAAGAGGGGATATATGTATATGTGTAGCTGATTACAGCAGAAGCTAACACAACATTGTAAAACAACTATACTTCAATAAAAATTAACTATACTTTAATAAAAATTTTTTAAAACTTACAAATAAAAAAAAAATAAGCACAGTTCTTAGCATAGTATTCAAGGTTCTTTATGATCTGGCTACTACTAAATTTTCCAGTCTCATCCAGTGCTATTTTCTGTCCCAAGGTAGGCTTCCTTAGATCTCCTTAACTTTATACTTTCCTCTAGGACCATTTTACATGTTGTTGCTTCTGCCTAGAACTCTTAGGCTGTCTAGATATTATTCACCTTTTAGGCCTCATTCTACGTGTTACTTTATCAGAGACTGGTTATATCCTCAACAAAATTTTGATACCATTAAAGCAAGAAATCTCCAAATCTTATTACATTATTATACTCTCAATCCCTGTTTTGGTATTTCACAAATATTTGTGTATTAATTGAAGAAGGCAATAAAAAGGACAAAGTGTGAAAGTCAAAGAGTAATGAGAGATATTTGTATTTTAATATAAACAACTGGTTTCTCATCATTTGTTTTATTATATTTTTACTCTATAGTGCCACAGTCAGTTTATTTTGAGCACCATATTACCGCCAGTTAGTTATTCTTATTAGTCTGTGTCCCAGAAGATAATGGATAGGCACAACAACAAAAAATGATAAATGATAAAATTATAATAAAATGACTGATTACAAAGGTGTGGGACAATTTAATGGAAATCAAGAATCATGGCATACTCTCAGGGAAACAATAATCTTGTAACCACACCTACTCATGAAGAGGCAAAAAGGAGCAGGAGTTACCAAAACTTAGGGAAAGCTGGCATTTTTTAGGAGAGGGCCATGCAAACAGAACCTATGACCTTAGTGGAGGACTGCAGCTACTGTCAACCCACAGTGGATCAGGTGAGAGAGAACTAAGACAAAAATATCTTGGGCTTCATGCTCCCCCTGCCTTTGGTTCTCCTGCTGGTGCCTCTCACTAGTTATACCCACTCAGAAACCAGAGAGCAAGGGGATCCTACTGATACAGTGTAACAAGCTTCAAAAATCTAGACCACAGTACTTGGTGGAAAACTGTGAAGAGTGAATCTGGAGGAGGAAAAGGGTAACTAGGTGAATAGGATCAAAGAGAATGAAGACAGTCTGACTTTGTGGGAATATCTTAACTTGGCTAGCTTGTTAGTTTTCAGTTCCACTTAACAAATGATCTCAATTAGTGACTTCCGTTATTGTTTACTTTCCCAGTTCAATATTTTGCTGCCTCCTCATATTACATACTTGCAGATAAAAGAGATTATATCTCTTGTTTCTGTATAGCCAAAAGAAATCTTTTTAACCTTTAAAAGTAACATTTTATTTCAGTTATGTGGTGTGCGTGTTGTGTAGGCATTGACTCTATTGTTAGTATTATCTGACCCTTACGCTGATTGATTCATGCATAGTCAATAAATGATTCAGTTATTACAATGGATGAAAATGCTAACTAATATACTCGTTTGATGTTGTTACATGTCTCTGTTGCCAAATATGATGACATCTGTAAGCTGATTATACAGTTTTATTATTAAACAGTTGGATTTTTATTTATAATGCAAATATTCGAGCCTAGTGAAAGTATAAAGAAGAAAATAATTATATTACATAAAAAGGATAAAATATCTCTATGTTGAAATTAATTTCTTTCAGGCTTTTATCCATTTACTTAATGTTAATGTTTTCTATATTTATCATTAAAAATCAACAACCATGAACTAACTATAGAATTATTATTTAAATCCATTCTACAAAAATATAATTATACTTGCATTATTTCTGTTTATATCCTTTGCTTTATAAATACATTACTCAGTTTTTCTCACCATGCCAGAGAAAAATTATTGTTTTAGTTTTTATTTGCATCAGAAATTAAGCATTTTCTGCATTATACTGTATAAAGCAGTACACACAAATTAGCAGATTTGTAAATGGAGCATTTCTAACTTTTTTCTCCTAGGTAGAAATGTGAAGAAATAAAAATTGATACTCCATTCAACAGTTATATTAAAATGTGTAGTACATATCATTTTAGGGTATAACATAGATGTTTCATGAATGAATTAATGGATTTTTTACCTACTGCTTAAAGATATAACAATACCACATGGGCTTCTACTTGCTGACATTTATTCTAGGCACTATAGAAAACCTGCTGCAGGCAGGTGCTAGCTTATGGAATTAGATGCAAAGTCTAATGAAAGAGTACATATTCTCTTAGAGTATGTTTGCAAAACAGCACAGAGATAAATGATTAAGGAGCAACAGATTGATCAAAGGAATGGCCAGAGATAAAAATATTGCATTTGTTAGATATTAGAGGAAATCCTTGACATTTAAGATCCTTAAACATATTCACTTGCCTATATTCTTTTTTAATTTCTTGTCTGGAATATTGTATTTGTGTCCTAACAAATTGTTTTTTATTTTGTTGTCCTCCAATATAATTTTTTTTTTACTGTTCATAGAGTGGCTTACTAAAATGCAATAATATGTTATTTCGTTGGTAAAAAATGTCATAGTCACTCTCCAGGACCTTCAGGATTAAATGTAAACTCATCAAGTTGATAGCAAAGGCATTAGTGTAAGCATCGTTGCTTGCTATATTGTATACTACTTCAGAAAAATAATATAATTCCACAAATACATATTTATGGATAAATTATTGATTTGTTAACAGAGGATAAAGAAGGTAAAACAGTTTCCAGTTGATAAACTTGATAGTGATATGCTGAGTGGATTGGAAGAGAAGTGGACCATGTAGTTGACCATATTTGAAGCAACTGCATTAATTAGGTTTAGTGTGAATAAAGGTGCATTCTAGGGAGTTGAAGAAATGAAAGACAGCAACATTTCAAGAAATATTTCAAAGGAGGCATTAAAAAGCCTTAGTGTTTAATTGGATAAGAGTGGACCTCTAGAGAGAGATCACTACTTTGTGTTAGGATGAAAAGATTTAGAATGCAGGTGGAAGATCTTAGTAATGGAACAACATGATCAGTCATGTTTTAGAAGCTTTTATTTTGAGGTGAAAATGAGACTTTCAAGTGGAAATTCACCTTGGAAATATAAAACTAGAGCTTGAGGCCAGAGCTAAGAATAAAAAGTTATTAGCATAGAAGTAATAGCTATTCAACTAAAGTAACAAAAGAGGAATATTTCTGTAACACAAAAATAAGAGAGATTCAAAACTGAGAGAGAGGAACTGAGTCACATCTTCACTCTTTTTTCATACTGCCTTTCTTTTGAAGTTTCAAGACCCACATCAAATATAGTGAAATCTTTTACTTTTTTTTCTATTTTTTCACAAATAATAGATGATAGATGGATAGATAGATAGATGATAGATAGATAGATGATGGAAAGACAGATGATAGATTTTCTCATTTATGCTCCCATAAAATTTTGTTTCTTCAATTAAATGCTTGTTCACAGTTATATATAAATTTTTGCACGTATATCTCTGTTTCTCATCTTAGAGTAAACCCCTTAGAGGAAATCTACTTCAAATTTTACCTTAGTTGTAAGCAAACCTGCCACATTTTGTGGATGCTGAGCCTTGTCTTACACATATTTATCCCACTACTCAAGCGCTAACATAGTTCCTTAAACAAGAAAAATACTTTTTTGAATTTGAGTCTACACATCAATGAATATCAGAATAACTAGACCTGCTCTACACACACACACACACACACACACACACACACACATTAATATATGTTAATGGGAATTTGTGACAAGGTCTTGCTGTGAGTCATGTTCACTCAAAAGTAGCCCATGTTTGCAACCCTTACAAGATATGTCGCTTTTCTATTCTTTTAAATGACAATGTCTCTTCTTCTATATTATTAAACCTATACTATATACTTTCTCCTTAACTTCATTGCAGCTGATGAACTTCATCTAAAATAAGACAATTAGACAAAAGCTACCTCATCTTCCCACCAACACATTTGCTAATCCATTTCCCTAATTTCTCACTTTCCTTAGATGAAGGCAGATTAAGTACCTCCAACCCTATCTAAGGCTTCAATCCATTCTGGATCTTAACCAATTTCATCTCAAGAACTCTCCCACTCATCAATTTCTTACTCTCTATTGGATCACTCCTATTAGGAAACAAACATGGTATTTCTTTTTTAATAGTATTTCTTATATTAAAAATTAATTATCTCCATTGATCCTACATCCTCCTGCAGCTATGACACCGTATCTTTACTCCACAACAAATATTCATGAAATAACTGATTAAATTCTTGCGTTTTCTTGCATTCTTCAATTGGATTATATTCCAGTAAACTCATGGCAATTTTTCTAGTAAATTATACCAGTGTCTACCACTCTTACTTAACCTCTCAGAAGAAATCAATATAATTGACATTTTACCCCTTAAAATTCATTCTTCTTTTGCCTGCGGTGATGCCACACCCTTCTGGATTTCTTTCTAATTCACAGTACACACTTGTTTATACTTTGTTGCCTTCTCCTCTCTTGGGCTTGATCACTTATTGTCCTAGTGCCCTATAATCTTTGTCCTATGCCCTCTTCTCATTTTCTTTCTCTGGGACACCATTTGATTTGAAGGTATTAAAGAAAATCTATTTCTCATGACTTCCACATGCATCTGAATGTGCCCTGGGCACACCCATAAAATCCAGACTGGTATCTCTAACTGCCTAACTGACCCTGCTTACTAAAATTAGAAATGGTGTATTAAATTGAATATAATCTAATATTTCTTTACATATCCGTTTTCTCCACAGTCTCCCAACTTCAGCAAATGTTACCATCATTCACCAAACTTTTTAAAGGCAGCAGTCTATAAGATATTTCTGATCTTTGGGTTTCCCTAATTCCCTACATTTGATGCAAATCCTATTTTGGAGAATGATTGTTCTCTCAAAACATGTAATAAATCTGTCCAAATTGTTTGTTCTGGTTTATGGATATCGCCTACCTCATTCATTTTGCTCTAGTTACACAGCTTCTTTCGGTTTCTCTATTAAACCAAAGTAGTTTTTAAGGAACACCTATTCTAGCTGTTCTGTCTGTAATGTTCTTAACCTTGTTATTTGCTTAACTGGCCTTAACTGATATTTAGATATTAAATTAAGGTCTATGTTAACTTAACTAATTTAATTTAAATTTAACCAGAAAGAGGTTGACGAAGACTCCATCCTTGATCAAACCTTAGATAGGCTCCTCTGAGCCCTTTTCTCAACTAGTCTTCAACTTGGCATCAGTCCTTGCCTGGCCTGCCTAGACCAGTTTTAGCAAGAATCCTACTAAGCCAGTTTAGACAGAATCACTGGAACTTGATATGTGATCATCCTGCCCTGCCTTCAACAAGAATCCTGTCATTTTAGCAATAATCCCCTTACCCTTGATGTCTAGTCCTAGTAATTTCCATCCACTGATCCCTTCACTCTACTCATTGGCTATAAATCTCCAGCTGTCTTTTCTGTATTTGTAACTGAGCCTGGTCTCTCTTCCCTACTGCAATATTCTTGTTAAATAATCTTGAATAAAGTCTTCCTGACTGTTTAAAAAAGTGTCAGAATATTTTTTTCTCTAACAAGGTTTGACCACATCATTCAATCTAAAGTAGTCACCCACTTACTATCCTTCTTCTTACATTAATTTATCTCTCTATACAGCACTTACACTGCCAGGTAGTTTTAATATTCTTTCCTACATTTGTATTATTTCCTTTATTTCTCCCTTTCTTCCTTATTTCATTCTTTTCCTCATTCTTTTTTTTTTTTTTTACTTTGTTCTCCTTTACCTTTCTTCTTTTTTAATTGCCTCTACCCACTATAATGGAAGTTTCATGTAAGCAGGCATGTTATCTCTCTTTCAATCACTGTATCCTCAGTGATTGAAGAGCAATTGCCATAGAGCAAGTCTATAAAAACTTATTAAATAACTCATTGAATTATTATAAAAACTAAGCACGTATTAAGGTAGAGATTAAGACAAAAGAGCTAAAATTTAGAACAAAGATAAAAATATATTTGTCTACAATGGAAAAGTACAACACAGGACATTATAAATGATATGATCCACAAGAGGGGTAGTGTACTATGGATTTAAGTTAGATATTAAGTGAATAAAAACAAATAAGGTCATGTAAGAAGAAATAGAAATCACTAATTAATTATCACTCTTCAAATTAATTTAACATCTCCCAATACTATTCAAATCATACCTTACATTTAATAACAGTAACAGCAGGACATTAAATATGCTTGATTCTCTTCTCACATCTTACAAATAGAATTAATACAAGAAATGTTTACTCCAGGGTTTTTAGTATATCTTAAAAATATTCAGTTTATAAAATGATTGTTAGCTACTGTTACAGATAAAGTAATATAGAAGGAGTTACCATTGATACATCAGATGCAAACTCAGTGATATCTGCTTCTTATTGCACCACAAGTCCATAGTTCTCTTTTCAGTTTTTTATGTCTGTGAGTATAATTTATACATTCTTCAGGCTGGTTAGCTCTGAGAGATTAATTGATGTATGGATCTGGTAGGACGATCTGTGTAACGATTTATTGATTTAAAATGCAAGTGTAACTATTGAAAGTACACAAATGTGTCTTATTTACCCCCAAATAAAATCTACTTAGGAAAGATATTATTTTGAAGCTTTCTCATTAAAGCTAGATTCAGAATAAATGACAAAAGACTACGATAGTCTGATGCATCTAGCTCCATGACAAGCCCCAAAAAACTAAAAAAAATAAAATAATAATTTTATTGACCGCAATGTAATTTTTCAAACATAAAGGTTTATTTATTTTTAAGTGTGATAAGAGGAAGAACAAAATATGTAAATTTACACTTGGAAGTCAATCCATGTCTAGGAACTTAAAGTGCAATTATATTACTGAGTTTGTTTGGTTTAATGTACTGACATCTACACGTCTGAATAACTCCTCAAAATGAGATTAATCTTGTAGGGTAAATATGTACTTGAAATGCTCATGTGGCCTAGTCAGAATTAGGTCAGGTTTGAAATACATCTTGTTGGGGATTTGTTTTTCTTAGGCTTTAACTATGCCTTTTAAAAAGTAACAAGGAAGGGAAGAGAGTAGACCTCAGATGTCCTATGGAGTTCCAGACAGATTTCCCTGGTGGAGAGAAAGAATAAAAACAGAGGTGTTCAAAGTGATCTTGTTGATTTGCTAAAGTTTAGACTGTGCTGCTGCTGTTGTGCTGATTTGTTTCATTTTATTTCTATAAAACATTTAGTTTCTTTCCTATTATTAAGACATTCTGAGGTCATGTATTTGCCAAGTATAATATCACAAGGTAATGATGTAGGGGCCTTTTGTTTCTATTGCTTTAGCAAAATATTTTGTATCTACTTGCTAAAGAAAAAAGTTATATTCAAAATCTTTTTCCAAAGAACTATGACTGATTTGAAAGACTCAAATTTCTCTTCTTCTAGACAGCAAAATATAAGGCAAAAAGCCCTGATTATTCTTTCTTCTATCATCTGTCCCTTTGCTGCTACAATGAAGCTATCATTTTAAGCAAAGCCATGACAGTAAAGTCAGCAGTCTAACAGCATCATCATTTAAGGTCAGGGTGCACGAAGTCTGTGCCAAGTTTAATGGAGACTTTGATGAGATATAAATCTTTTTAGCACTATCTTACTGAACTGGTAGACTCCTCAGACAGTCCATCTTCAAGAGTAATTCCCCTAAGGTCTTCCTGAGTGTGGCTAAATTTGAACCGACCACATTTGTGGAAGCACGCAGCAGACCTAGGAGCCTAACAAAACATGGCCATAATTTCCAACACAACTATGTCATCAATTCTGTTACAATATCTGTTAGTCTGCTATTAATATGTATTAATTTATTTAAACATGTTTATTGGGTACTTACTATATTCTACATTGAGGTGTATAGCAGGGTATAAGAAGTCAAGGTACTTTACTTAAGATAAAGAAAAATACATTATTAATGAAATAAGATAATTTAAAATAACATTAAATGTTATGAAGGTAATCACGCAGAGTTGACATGGTGAGTAGGGATGACTAAATGAGGTCATCTACTTTAGATATGATGACAGACAACTTTAGAAAAAGTGACATCTCTGAAGGGGTAACCTTTTGTCAGATCTGCACAAGGAGAATTGACCATGTGAAAACTTGGAACCAGAACATTTATGCAAATGGAGTAGCAGGTGAAAGTTCATAATGCAAAAGTGACATGAGAGTTTTATAGATTTGGGGAAAAAAGGGCTAATCTTACTACACCACAGTATACCAAGGAAAGTGTAACAGGTGAAAAGATCTGACAGGAATTCAGAACCCAAGTTATGTAGCATCAGGCTGATTATGAACTGGAATTTTATTCTATGTATGCTTCCCCTTGTACATAGTAGGTACTATAAATACTATACTGACATGATCTTATGTAAATGTTTAAGAGACACACTTGTATTTGTCTCTGTTTCATTTCCTCCTTATTTTTTCTATTTCTCTAACCTTCTCAGACCTTGATTAGTGTGTGTGTGTGTGTGTGTGTGTGTGTGTGTACGCTCTGGCATACGTGTACACACATATAAAATCAGCCTTGCGATGATCCATGGGCCTGTGAAGTCCAGCCATGTTGAACACTCAGGGACTCATCAACTTTTCTTTCGATTAATGATGTGATACATCCCAGATGTTAAGTGAACCCGTTCCCAGATGTCCTCCATATTAAGCAGTCACAGATCTAATGAATTGTAACTTTGTAAGGTGTGTTTTTAAGATTAGTGAAGCAAATGGAGTGCAGAGAGATTTAGTTAGAAGGTGGGAAACATATGCTTGTTTTAGGGTCACTTTTGAATATGTGTGAGGGCCATAGAGCCCCCAAATATATTTTTTGTCTGTTCTCATTGGTGGGGTTGTGTAAGTAGCCGTGGGATTTTTCATAGGTTCTTTTTCTAAAATTTTATCGGAGTATAATTGATTTATAACGTTGTGTTAGTTTCTGCTTCTCTTTATTGCCATACAAGTACAGATTGCCATGTTACAGTAAGGTCTATTTTTTTCTAAGAGTAAATATGCATTTAAAAACATTCTTTAATCAAATTTATCAATTCTAAGTATGAATCATTCAATTTCACAATCCTCCAAATGCAGCAAATATATGTTTTTATGTGTATGTGCATACATGTGAATCATTGCTATTCAATTAAATCAAAATAGAAAAATTCAAAGTCCACAAATGTTGTGTTTCATTAGAAGATCAAATGCCTAACGATACCTGCTTAGTTTCTAATGAAAAGTTACAGTGACTCCAAACCTCACCCCCAAATAAGACCCACGGGAGATCTGGACCATCACTTATCCACGGAGTTGATCCTCCCTTAGAGAACCCTAGGCCCTTCTTTTTTACCCACCTCATTCATCAAATTTGGAAAAACACTCAAGGGTACAGTGACAAATAGGGATTACTAACATTGCTAAAACTTTCTCAGTCTGCTTCTCTAGTTCTAGACTTTAGATACACATACAAAATACTGAAGTAAGTCTCAGGTTTCTTAGGACCATTAATCACCAATGAACCAAATCTTTTATTGAAATCCTTAACAATTTCCAGTAGATCAAAACAAGAGATACTTATTATCAAACTACAAGTAAGATTTGTAGTTCTTGAGGCAAATAAGGTATAAGATTACATGAAAGTCAAATCATATAAACATTGAAAAGTCAACTTACAAAACACATTTTCCCTTCATTTGACTTTTGGGGCATTCTGATTTTGTTATGAAAATATATGACATGTGTCTTAATAACAACTTTTAAGCAATTCCAGAATTGTCACTTAAAATACTGTTCAATACAAAATGAATAATTTGATTCACAACAGAGATTTATCTGGAAAGAAAATTCTAATAAATCTTCCACCCCACTGGGATATTTTGACAAATGCAATAACAGAAGCTGTGGTTGGCAGTCTCTACAAGTGATATCTGGGCCTGTCACCATAACTCTGACCATAGGACTTGAATTAGCTTCTACACAGTTTAATAATAAAAGCTTCCACGTTTGACCCTTGAGGAGATACTCGTGAATAGGTGAGCACTTTTAGTTATCTGAATCATAAATCATGTTTTAACTATTTCATGATTTTAGGCATTCACATAATTGATACCTGATATCAGTTACATTGTCCTCCTGAGGAAGCATGCTCCCTGAATATAAGCAGTGCAGAATGTCATGAGCTGTTTCAAAAGTGGTTCTGAGTGGAAAGTAAAAGGAGAATATAGGGAGTCTTAACAGTGTTTACCACTCTATCGGCAGAAATGTGAAGCATCTGAAGCTTCTAGTCACTCTGTATTGCCCCATGCCATGTTCAGGGATGCACAATAGACGAGATATCAGCACCTACGGATCACTGTGAAATTCAATGGGCAGTGTTGCTTGCCATAATCTTTAGATATTCTACCACCATGCAGGGAGCAAAGGCCAAGGATGTTAGATACACTGTGAGGAGTGGTCATGCTCCCTACCAACATTTAAGTAAATGCAAAGTCCATGTATAACTACAAAGTAATGTTAGCTGAATATTAATATACAGTAAATTTTCCCTGAACACAACTGGCATGTATATTTTAGAAATTTTACATTATGTTTGGAATTTTGCTCATAATTATTCACAACTGAGAAAATTTGGAGTCTGCAGTTTTATAAATTTGTTTCAGTCTGAGCTCATGGTTATTCTACATGTTGGCACAAATATATGATGCCTTCAGTATATGTTCTAGTGTTATCCTGTTTAAGTATATACATATTGAAGTACACATTATTTCATTATAACTTTATTTTCTTCTGTATGATGAGGAGCATTATATAAATTATTTTGAAATTATGTGAGTATGTTCCTCGTTTTGTTTATGAACGTCATTTCACCACAGTAAAGAAGGACTTTCAAACATTTTTTTAAAACAGCATCATTGTGTCCAATAGGGTTGAGAACCAATGTCAACAGAGGTTGTACCAGGAATAGGTACTGCAAAGAGTCATGATACTTAAGTTGAGTCGGAAGACCTGGGTTACAATCTTGTCTCTGTTCTGTGTAAGTTTTTATGTCTCAGGAGAGGTTTGAAGTATTGAGCATACAATTAGTCATCTGTAAAATAAGAATGATTACATAGAGTGTACAGATCTGTAATTTATGAGACTGATATTAAATCTTGCATGTAAAATTTATTTTTTGTAAAATTTAAAGAATGATAGAAATAGAAGCTATTATTATTATTTAATAAATTTCCAAGTGCACTTCTTCCCTTCATGGTTTTATTTGATTTCAAAGATGATTAAGCCCTTTTTATCACAGACATTGTGATTAACCACCATAAAGAGAACAGAACTTTCTTCATTCCTTAACAAGCATTTCCAAGCCCAAATTTAGTACAAGGTACTGTTCGAAGTCCAGAGGATAAAAGGAATGAGTATGACAAGTGTGTTTTGTAGTCTACTTTTATCATTATACATAGTTAAATTTAGCATTTATACAAGAATATGCACATATAAATAGGCACTTTCAGTACCTCTTTTAAAGGTGAAATTCTTGATCTTTAATTAATCTACACATTATGGTAAAAATTTAGCTATGCAGATAGATGAAGATAGATTTAGACATAAATGTAGAGACAGATGTGAATAGAGGTAGATAGCTTTATCACATCCTATAGGAATGACATTACCCTCTAGGCTGAACTGCTTCACATATTCACAAAACAGCATGATCCAAATAAAATACTACTTAAATATATGAATACAGCTACTTTAAAAAATATGCTTACATTGTACCCATGTAACCAGAGGCTTTTTATCAATTGATATTCTTGGATTTAAACAACACAGTTTAAAGGACATTAATAATACAAATATCTGAGTGTTTCATAAAACTAGTTAGGAAAATCAAAACAAAACAAAACGTAAAGGCTTTGTAGAAAATTTGCTGGAATAGTTTGGAACTATTTATCCACCCTTTACACAGAATACTTAATTAAAATTTCTCATGAATTCTAGAATGATGCTAATAGAATTTCTTCAAAAATCACAATATAAACAATGTTTCAGAAAATCTGTGCTTTGGATTTTGTCAATGAGAATGATCAGAACTGACTGGTGTTACACTGTTTCCATATGATTTCTAAAGTGGTTATACTCATGTTTCTATTCTGTTCTATTCTATTCTATTCTATTAATTTAAATTGCCAATGACTCAGACATATCAGTACAGAAATTCAGTTTACCAGAGCACTGCTAGACTTCTTTACACCAATCTGAACTAGTCTTCAAAGTGGAGACATTTTTTTTTTCTTTCTCCATATTTTCTGTCTTACCCATTGAATCCACACCAGAAAGTACAAACTGAAAGTATATGTTATGTCCTTTCTAGTCAAGATGGTAGAATTCCATTTTAACATTAAGTTTATGAATTCAGAAAGTATTTATTAGGAACTACTTTATTCAAGACACTTTAAAAACACTGTATGAATTGAATTTTGTCCCCCAGATAAAAACATGTTGAAGTCCTTAACCCCTATATGTGACCTCCTTCCCATTCACCCTAAGCCCATCCCTAATGTGTCAATGGTCTGTCATTCATATCTAAAATTCTGTCATTTGAAATGCTACTTGGATGAAACCTTACTCAATATAAGTTTTGGGAATTGTCATTTTATTTTATTTTACTTTATTTTATTTTATTTATTTTTTTCCTTAGAGTAATCCCCTGAAGATTAATTTTAAGGTATTATGTGGTATATCTAGGTGTATCCACATAGTTCCCTTTTGTTACTGAGTAGTATTCTATAACATATATATGTACCACAGTTTAACTATGGACCAGATTAAGGACATTTTGGATGTTCCAGTTTAGGGATATAACAAGTCGAGCTGCTATAAATGTTAGTGTACAGGTATTTGTGTGAACTAACTTTTTCTTTCTCTGAGATAAATACCCAAGTATGCAATTGCTGGATCATGTGATAATTGCCACTCAAAGTCAGCTAATTAGCAACCTTAATTCCACCTACAGCTTTAATTCCTTTATGCTATGTAATCCAACATATTCACAGGTTCTGGGGATTATGATGTGAATATATTTATGCAGGGGTGGGAAGGACACTTTTCTGCTTAACATAATTATTTTAGTTATTCTCGAGTTTGTGCCTTAACATACAAATTTTATAAGAAGATTGTTTCTACAAAAAATCAATTTGGTAATAACTGACTTATTTACTATGTTGAATTTTGCAATCCATGAACATGGTCTCTCCATTTACTTGGGTATTTCTAAAATTTCTTTCTTCAGAATTTTGTTAAATAGATACTATACATATTTTAAATAATACCTAGGTTTCATTTACTTGGAGCAATTGTAATAGAATTATATTTTTAACTTTGGCTTCCACATGTTCATTGTTAGTATAAGGATATGAAATTAAAAAAACAATAAACAGCTTTATTGAAATACAACTCACATAAAATTCACACTTCAAAGTGTACAATTCAGTGATTATTAGTATATTCACAAAGTTATGCAAAACAGTGGTCATGGCACTATATAATGTTAGAACACTTTAATCATCCAAAAAGGAACCTCATACCTTTCACAGTTAATCTCCATTCCCATCTTCATCCACTGCTTACAGCAACCTTATTGTACATTTGTATCTATGGATTTTTCACAATCTGGAAATTTTATATAAAAAGAATTATATAATATGTGGCTTTTTTTGTATTGCTTCTTTCACTTAGCATGTTTACAAGGCTCATCCATGCTGTAGTATGTGTTAGTACTTCATTTCTTTTTTATAGTCAAATAATATTCCATTCAATATACCGCAATTTGTCTATACATTCATATGCTGATGGATATATGTTTTCATTGTTTTGCTATTAGGAATAATGCTACTAGAAACAACTGTGTACAATTTTTGTCTTAACATATACTTTCAATTTTCTAGATTATGTATGTAGGTCATATACCTTGGTCATATAGTAACTCTGTGTTTAACTTATTTATTCTTCAATTGAAAAGACTATTTCTTTTCTCTAACACAATGGTTTTGACTTTAGTCAGATGCTTTTACTCAATCCACCAAGATAATACTGTTTTCCCTTTCATTCTTTAATTATGGCTTATTATATTACCCGATTTTTAAAACTTAAATTAACCTTGAAATCTGTGAATAAACCCTGCATGATCACATGATTCTTTGTGATATATTGTTGAATTCCTTTACATGATATCTTCTTAAGCATTTCTATATTTATGCTTATGAATGGTATTGGTCTATAATTGTCTTTTTCTAAATTAACTTTTTCAGATTTTTATTTGTGGTGTCTAAAATGAGATTATTCATCGTATACTATCTGAAAGAGTTTCTGTAATGTTACTGTTATTTCTTCCTTGTGTATTTGTCAGTATGCACTAGTGAAGCCATTGAGTGCTGGAGGTTTCTTGGTGAAAAGATTTTAAATTTATGCACTCAATTTCTTTAATTACTGGATTATTTTGATTTTATATTTCTTATTTCATTTCAGTACACTCTGCTTTACAATTAATTGTCCATCTTTGTTGTCTCATTTATTGAGAAAAATTGCTGATAGTAGCACTTCTTTACCTTTCTAATATCTGTAGAATCTTTACTTTTGTCCTCTTTTTGATTTCTGATTTTGGGAATTATGTTTTCTCTCTTTTTTTCCTGATCAGTCTTACTAGGAGTTATATATTTTTAAAAGATCTTTCAAAGAAACAACTTTTGTCTTTGGTGTCTTTCCTTATTATTTTCTTGTTTCCTTTTTCATTGATTTGCACTCATATTTATTGTTTGCATTTTTCACTTAACATGGGTTTAATTTGCTCTATTTTGAGGACTGGAATTTAGTTAGAAATGTGCTTAAACTCGGATCACCTCTGCTTTTTAATTCTTTGAAGACAATTTTAATTTCTTCTCTCCAATAAGGCCCTAAGTCTAATACTTCAAGGCTGTTAGATCTCAGCATTGAGTCTGCAAGACCTTGAAATTGTGAGATCACCTGACTACAAGACCTCCAGCATGCTGTATATCAAGACTGGACACTTAACAACACAAGGACCTCCTTTTTCCATGGGTCCCAGATTAAGAATACCTGATACACAAATATATTGTAAGTTAAGATAGGATGTGATGTAGGTCCATTAGCATGGGTTTGGTGAAAGAAATCAGTGTCATAATCGAAGCTGTGTTCTTTCTAATTAACTTTTAATTTACTTGTCCTGTCATGTTAGGAATTGGGTAGGCAACGAGGCAGTGAAGGGTTAAATTTTCTTGGCAGGACTTAGTAATTATAGATATTGATTACTTTAAAACATCATTGAGCTGACAGGATAAGAAAAGCCCACTTGTCTCACTGTTTGGTCCTTTTATTTCTCACAAGATGGATGAGTTAATAAACAGGGAGCAAGCACTCCCATAAATTCAGCATCTGTAATATTTGTCACCTTCGGAATTACTTGGATGAGAGGAACATCCTTTATGTGAATCGCGGAAGAGGACTAGCAGACTTTCCCTAGAATCTGTATTCCACACTGTGATTAATACTATGTTGATGTTTAAAAAGGCAGTGTCATTAGGAGAAAATGCAGTGAGCAAGAACTGTGCTTCCTGTAGAGTGCATCCCAAATGCTAAGCCTCTTTCTATAGGCTATGGTTTTGTGCAGTAGTGTGGTTTTGTTACTTCTTATTCCTAGTAGCATAGTTTAAAAGAGTAAGAAGTTAAACTACATATTACACACACAGACATAGACAGTTTCTTGAACAAAGGAGCCCAAATAATTGTCTCCAAGTTAGAAATAGAATGAATGGCTATTTATGTTAATGTAACAGGTCATCTAGTTATATTCCCCCACTTTAAAAGGGAAGAAACTAAGACTTAAAGAGGAGATATGACTTTTCCAAGGCTACAAGAATATTCAATGGCAGAGCCCCTTACCTATTCCCATTAAAGTACAGAGGAATTAGGCTTATTTAGTACATCATGAGAGCCTGCTCAGACTTTGGATAGCTTACTTTTACTTTTCTCTGTTATAAAAATGTGGTATTTGTAAATATCTAAATTCTATTTAGTCTGTGGATGAAGTTCTTTTTTGTAAGTAAGTAAATGTTCATGCTTCTACATGTCTGGAAATTAAAATTTTGATAAATAGATACAGAGAACAGGGTTTGGTTTCTAAAACTTGAGCTGAGTCAATGGAAATCTTAATGTAAACAAAAAATAAATATTGTTCAATTTATATGAGTTATTTTTTAAACAATAGAAGAATCAGGATTTCTTACCTATAATGGTGCCTCTAATAAAGTAAACTGATCTAGTAGATAAAACTATATATATTTTCTTCAATATTTGACATATTATTGACCTCTTATTTACCTGATGCATGTATAGATTCTCCTTTTCAAACCAAATCATTGTGAAACCAGATGTCTGGACACACTAAATATGGAGGATTTTTGTTCCATTTGACTGGTCATTGGCAAAATTCATTCAATAGTCAGTAACCATGACAATAAATGTGAATCTTTATTATCAGAATGAACTTCAGAATAGTGGACATGTAAAATGGCAGGAATTTAGTACAGTCTATACTTCTAGTATTTTGTAATTTGAGGTTTTATTATCCCTTTTTAATGAGAAGCCCCAAGGATAAACATGTATATTTTAGTACCTGTATAATTCTAATTAAACTGATCAATATTTGTGACAAAAATAATCAAATTTAAGTTATTAGAATGCCTCATCAAATGTAAGAGTTAAAACTCATAATTTTATTTAAAGGTAATTTTTTTCTTCACCCATCATCTCTTTCCAGCTTGCATGAGGCTAGAAACATGCACTAGGTCTAGAAAGGGTGTGATCAGCATCTTTTGTCTTTTTTCTCTGCTCCTCATCACCCTTTCTTTAGTTGATGCTTCTGACTCTTCCAGAATCTCATGTAGGAATTATATATAGAGAAGAGGTATAGAAAGGGGCAGGGAAATTCTTTCCCAAGCAGCCAAAGAAATATGGGGTTTGGTGAATCTTTAAAGCTAGGTTTTTATTTTCTATGACCACATTTGTTAATAAGCAAGAAGACTAAAAACAAGAAATCCGGTTTTAATAGGTTGAAAAAATCCACAAAACACAGGTGATTATAGTCTGAACTAACACAGGAGACAGTCACAAGATCAAACTGACAGAAATAAGGGGAAGTATGCATCTCAGGAATCTGGCTTTTTGGACTGAGAGATATCTGGAAGTATAATTTGTGGCATTTATAGAAAGAAAAACCTCCTATATAATGAGCCATTTTCTAAGGTATATCACTTATAATCATTTTTCTGGTGATTCTGACCACCAGAACAATAACCATAGTACATGCTTGAAATCTCCCTAGGCAACATACACTTTTATTTAAATAGAGAATAAGAGGTTTGTTTTACTAAATAAGAAAGGTGAAATAACAAATATGTGGAACAAATGGACTCATGCTAAAGATAGGGAACTTGGATGAGTAGCTCTATTTTCAATTGTTGGGTGAGGAAATTGTTTCTCTATTTGTATGACCTTGTACATTTTACACTTTCTCTGAGTAACCTCTGCTTCCTGGAGCTCTATTTTTCTCTTCATTACCATGGAGTTGGACAAGATGAAGACACAGGACAATAGTAGGGATGTTACTTATCCTTGGCTCCTTCTAGTGGAAAGGACAACTTCTACACTGAGTCCAAAATGGTATTTATTCTCTTATTAGGCAGATAGATGAATGTAGTGTTAACACCCCTTGTACCTCTTCACCAGCATAAACAATCACATTGCAACCAGTTCATGCTCAAACATCTATTGGTCACAAGAAAAGAATTCAATTCATTTTATATTGCCTGTAGAACTACACATGACCAATAGCTGAAAATTATAGTTAGTTCAGCATAAAGAAGGGCTTTCCAGGTATCTAACTAGAAAAATAAAGAATGAAAAGAGCTGTCTTGGAACAAATCTGTTTCTATTAAGTGAGTATGTTCTGCTAGAGACTGGATAAACACTTAAGGTGCTTTATAAGAACAGGTTTTTTTTTTTTTTTTTTTTTTTTAAGTGTACAGTTCAGTACAATTTAATTAATTTTATTAAATACATTCACTTTGTTGTGCAATCCTCATCGCCATCCATCCCCGTAGCTCTCTTCATCTTGTAAATCTGACTCTATACCTATAATTTTCCATTCTCCCTCCCTCTAGCCCCTGGCAAACCTAATTCTATTTTCTGTCTTTATTATTTTGACTACTCTAAGTGGAATCATACAGTATTTGTCTTTTTGTGACTGGCTTATTTCACTTAGCATAATGTCCTCAAGAGTCAACCATGTTGTAGCATATTGCAGAATTTCCTTCCTTTTTAAAGCTGAATAATATTCCATTGTATGTATATATTGAATTTTGCTTATCCATTCATCAGTGGGTTGCTTCCATGTTTTAGCTATTGTGAATAATGCTCCTGTGAACGTGGGTGTACAAGTATCACTTCAAGACTCTGCTTTCAGTTCTTTTGGGTATATACCCCGAGGTGGGATTGCTGGATAGTATGGTAAATCGATAGGTAATTTTTTTAGGAACCTCCGTACTGTTTTCCATAGCAGCTGTACCAGTTTACAGTCCCACTAACTGTCCACAGGGGTCCTTTTCTTCACATCTTTGCCAGCATTTGTCATCTCTTGTCTTTCTGAATCTAGCCATTCTAACAGGTGTGAGGTGCTCTCTCGGGTTTTTGATTTGCATTTCCTTAATGATTATAATGATGCTGACCATCTTTTCACGTACCTGTTGGCCATTCATATATCTTCTTTGGAAAAATGTCTGTTCAGGTCCTTTGCCCATTTTTTAAATTGGATTATTTGTTTTTTTTCTGTTGAGTTGTATGAGGTTTTTTAAAATATATTTTGGATTTTAACCCCATTATCAGATATATGATTTGCAAATATTTTCTTCCATTCCATAGGTTGCCTTTCATTTTGTTGATGATTTTCTTTGCTGTGCAGAACCTTTTTAGTCTGAGTTTATTTTTGCTTTTGTTGCCTTTGCTTTTGGTGTCAGATCTAGGAAGTCATTGCCAAGATGGATGTTAAGAACCTTACTGCCTATGTTTTCTTCTAAGAATTTTATTGTTTTCAAGTGTTACATTCAACTCAATCTATTTTGAGTTAGTTTTTGTGTATGGTATAAGACAGGGGTCTAGTTTCATTATTTTGCAGGTAGCTGTCCAGTTTTCCCAACACCGTTTATTGAAGAGAACGTCCTTTCTTTTTGTTCTCTTTGTTCTTCTTTCTCAACATTTCTTTGGCTAGTCATGGTCTTCATAGTTTCATATAAATGTTAGGATTATTTTTTCCTATTTCTGTGGAAAGTGCCATTGGAATTTTGATAGGGATTGCATTGAATCTGTATATTGTTTTGGGTAGCTTGGACATTTTAACAGTATTAATTCTTCCAGTCCATGAACATGGAATATCTTTCCATTTTATTTGTGTCTTTGATTTCTTTCATCAATGTCTTAATAGTTTTCAGTGTATAGGTCTTTTTTTTTTTTAACATCTTTATTGGAGTATAATTGCGTTACAATGGTGTGTTAGCTTCTGCTTTATAACAAAGTGAATCAGTTATACACGTACATATGTTCCCATATCTCTTCCCTCTTGCATCTCCCTCACTCCCACCCTCCCTATCCCACCCCTCTAGGTGGTCACAAAGCACCGAGCTGATCTCCCTGTGCTATGCGGCTGCTTCCCACTAACTATCTATTTTACATTTGGTAGTGTATATATGTCCATGACACTCTCTCACCCTGTCACATCTCACCCCTCCCCCTCCCCATATCCTCAAGTCCATTCTCTAGTAGGTCTGTGTCTTTATTCCCGTCTTGCCACTAGGTTCTTCGTGACCTTTTTTTTTTTTCCCCTTAGATTCCATATATATGTGTTAGCATACTGTATTTGTTTTCCTGTTTCTGACTTACTTCACTCTGTATGACAGACTCTAACTCCATCCACCTCACTACAAATAACTCAATTTCATTTCTTTTTATGGCTGAGTAATATTCCATTGTATATATGTGCCACATCTTCTTTATCCATTGAAGGAACAGGTTTTTAAGCCTCCATATTTATGTAAAATCTTTTCAGCTATTCACATATTGGCATGCTATTTCTGCTATAAAAATTTTATATTTAAAAAAAATCAACTTTAGTTTTATTTTAAAAAATTGGCTTCAACCTAAGTGACCATACTCATGAAATCTAGGCATTTTTATGCTAGTAAGAGCTTAGTTTTCTATTACATATTAAAATAAGTTGATAGCTATTAAAGTTTTAAATATCCATCTGTGTGGCTTCTAAATCATCTTACACACCAGCCCTGAGAAACAGTATTCTAGTTTGGAAGAGATAACCATTAAGCCTCCTTCCAGCCACAGAATTTCATAGTTTCCTCAATTTTACATTATATATGCATTTTTATTTGTACATTTTATGTATTCATATTTTCATATTTATGAGCATAATTATGTATGGCATATGTGATATTGGTGATTAATGTTTAGGTATGAGCATAGTTGCCACTGTACGTGTTTGGTAATAAAAACATATCTATTTTTTCTCATATAAACTCATGTAAAACTAGCTTGGCAGCACTTCACTGCTTTATAAATTAAACCCAATGGGCATTGCTGCTTTAAGCAATGTCTTCATGCAGTAAGATATATTGTAGTCCAAGTTAGTTAACTTTTAAGAAAATAAATTTACTGACCAATAGTTTCACATGCTTTTCCTTGGTTTATAGGGTCTTTGAAGATCTGCTGTCTCCAACCTTTCCAGCCTTTTCATCTCCCTCTGTCACTTCTACTTTATGTTCCAGATATGCTGGTTTTCTCCAAATTTTCTAAATCTTCATTCTGTTTTAATTCCTGTATCTTTCCATTTGCCTGACAACATCTTCCTCACTCTTCCTCACAATTTTCACTCATTCCACAATGGGATATCTCTAGGGGAACTTCTTTGACTGTCTTTTCTAAATGCTCAAGCTATGTATTTTCAAACCTTTCTACTTCCTCTTCTGTAATAAGTAACATTTGTCTGACTATTTCACGGGATTTTTTATTGAATTTATTTTGGTATACAATTTTATGAACTTAAACACATGCATAGATTTGCATACCATCATCACAATCAAGATACAAAATAATTATTTCAGTCCCAAAATCTCCTTCTTGCTGTCTCTATAATCACACTACCCTCAAGCCACTATCTCTTCACAACCACTGATTTTTTACTGCTGTGATTTTGTCTATCTGAAAATGATATATAAATGGGATCATACAGTATATAAATTTTTGAGGCTGGTTTCTTTCACTCAGAATGATATCTTTGTCAGGGTAAATGCCAGTAGTGGGATTTCTGTGTCATATGGTAAAGACACATGCACCCCAATGTCCACTGCAGCGCTATTTACAATAGCCAGGACATGGAAGCAACCTAAATATCCATCGACAGATGGATGAAGATGTGGTACATATATACAAGGAATGTTACTCAGCCATAAAAAGGAACAAAACTGGGTCACTTGTAGAGACGTGGATGGATCTAGAGACTGTCATACAGAGTGAAGTAAGTCAGAAAGAGAAAAACAAATATCGTATATTAACGCATATATGTGGAATCTAGAAAAATGGTACAGATGAACCTATTTTCAGGGCAGGAATAGATATGCAGATGTAGAGAACGGACATGTGGACACGGTCGTGGGAAAGGAGGAGTGGGATGACCTGGGAGATTGGGGTTGACATATCTACACTACCATGTGTAAAACAGATAGCTAGTGGGAACCTGCTGTATAGTGCAGGGAGCTCAGCTCAGTGCTCTCTGTTGACCTAGATGGGTGGAATAGTGGGGAGGGGAGGGAGGTCCAAGACGCTAACACAATGTTGTAAAGCAACTATACTCCAATTAAAAAATATATATATATATTAAAAAAGAATAATGCCTTTGTGATTCATCCATCTTACTGCATGTACCAACAGTTCATTACATTTTTATTGCTCAGTTGTATTGTATAGTACGGTTACACCACGATTTGTTTGTTCATTCACCTATTGAAGGACAATAGGATTATTTCCAGGTTTTGTGATTATTAACGGAGCTACTATGTTTTGTGTGAACATGAGTTGCTATTGTTTATTTTTCCCTACTGTAAATATCCCGGAGTGTAATTAGTGGCTCATATGGTATGCATACACTTAACGTTATAAGAAACTACCAAATGGTTTTCCAGAGTGGACATACCATGTTGTGTTCCCACCAGCAAGGAATGAGAGTTCCTGTTTCTCTGCAACCTCTCAAATCCTTGGCGTTCTCACTATTTTTTAATGCTAGCCATTCTAATAGGTATGCAGTGGTATATCACTGTGACCTTATTTTACATTTCCCTGATGACTAATGATGTAAAATATCTTTTAATGTGCTGATTTGCCATACATATATCCTATTTGATAAAATATCTGTTCAAGTGTTTGCCCTTTTTAAATTGGGTTGTGTTCTTAATCTTAGTTTTGAGGGTTCTTTAAAAATTTTGAATGCAAATTCTTTGCTGGATATATGGTTTACAAATACTTTTCACACTCTGTAGCTTTGTGTTTTTATTTTCTTAGCCATGTCTTTGACAAAGAAAAACTTTTGAGCATTTAAATAAATTTTTTTACTTTAGAATACTTTCAGATTACAAAAAGATTACAGAGATAGTAGGGAGAGTCCCCATATACCCAACACACTTTTTCCCTGTAATTAACATCTTACATTTATATGGTGTATCTGTCAAAATTGATGAACCAATAATGATTCATTCTTATTAACTAAGGTCCATGCTTTATTCAGATTTCATTATTTTTTACCTCACGTCCTTTTTCTCTTCCAGGGTCTCATCCAAGATACCACATTATATTTAGCCACCATTATTCCTTAGGGCTCCTCTTGATTGTGACAGTTTCTTAGACTTTCATTGATTTTGATGTCTTTGACAGTTTTGAGAAGTACTAGTCAGGTATCCTATAGTATGTCCTTCAACTGGGATTCATGTGATGTTTTTATCATGATTATACAGAGATTATTGGTTTTTGGGAGAAAGACTACAGAGGTAGAGTGTCTTTCTCATCATATCATAAGAGAACATATTATCAACATGAGTTATTACTGTTCATATTAACCTGGACCAACTGGCTAAGGTAGTGTTTGGTTTCTCTCATGAAAAGGTACTCTGCTTCCCCCTTTTCAAACTTTACCTTTGGGAAAATGTCACTATATGGAGCCCACACTTAAGAAGGGGGTAGCTTTACCCCACCTCCTTGGGGGCAAAATATCAACATAAATTATTTTAAATTCTCCTGCAAGGAATATATGTCTATTCTCAGTATTTTTATCTGTGTATTTATTTATGTAATTTTGTATTTATATCTGTATAGGCTGTTGGGTATACTTTATTTATCTGGTGATTCAAATTGTTCCAACTTTGACAAATGGGAGCTCTTTCAGTTGGCTCCTGTGTTCTTTTGTCATATATCAATTACTCTGGGATTTAGTAATCATTATAATAATAAAAAATAAAAGTTCTGTCTCACCAGGTACCTTGTCTTTTTTACCTAATTATAACACAGTGATCAGTATGTGCTAGGAACTGTGACTATTTGTATACCTTTATTTAGTTTTTATTCCATTTTATAGATGAGGAAAGAACAAAGTAAGGCAGGAAAGGAAAAGAGTGTGGCCCCAATAATAATACATTTCAAAAGCTTAGAAGGTGATTGTATTGGTAGTAGTGAAGTAGTGGCTAGGGTGAAAAGTAAGAGAAGACAGATTTTGACAAGGTGCACAAGAGGTGGGTATGCTCTTCTTGATCAGTGATTCACATTCAGTTCCTAAATCTGTTTAGACTCCCCCATACACTCCTTTCCATTCTGATCATCAGTATTTCTTGCTTGAATTCTGGAAGAGCCCATAACTTGTATTTCTATTTTTAGTCTTGCCTTTCTGAAATCCATTCTCCATCAGAGAATTTTCCAAAGGCACATTTAATTAAGAGAGACAGTTGAGCATTATGAAATATTACAGACTTTGGAGTAAGATTGGTATGGTTTTAATATCTTCTTCTACTCCCTCTTTGCTTTAGGCAAATTATTGAACTTCTCTGAGCTTCACCTTTCTTATGTGAAAATATTTGCTAAGCACAGGGCCATTGCAAATATCACAAAAAATAGCTAGCATCAATATCATTACTGAGTGCCTACTGTGGGACACACACAAAATTAAGTGTTTGGTGTGTACATCACAACATCCTCATGAGCTGGAGATTACTTGTAGATATGAAAACTGAGACACAAGAATTATGGAATGATTCAAGTTCACATAGCTAGCAAATGATGAAGCAAGGATTCAAACAGGCATTTAAACTCCAGAATCCATGATTTTTAAAACCACACTGGCCAATTCCAGACTGAGAAAGTTGTGGAGCTAAGATTGGAATCCAAGTTTTCTAATATTTCAAACTATGTAATATTATTTTCTAAAAGCAAAATATGTAAAACCCCAGTACATTGTCCAAAATACACAAAATATTGATAAATAAAATGGCTCTCTTTATTATTACTTTTATAGCCATTATTACTTGACTTACTGTTTAACATCTTTTGTAGACTCTGATCACACACCTTGGCATGGTAATCAAGAAACCATCATAATCTAGTCTTTGATTTTGTATTGAGACATTCAGATCTATCTTCAGGTTTGCCTTTCTCTGCTATCTCTCTCTGTCCATCTCTCACTCTGTTACAGACACACAGACACAAACAGATATGCAAAGATACACACAGAGTTAGGACAATATATTTTTTATTCCAAAATTTGGCAGGCTGTTTTATTGCTCTTTTTGTTTATGCTAATTCCTTTGTCTGGAATAACTCATGACCCTTTTCAAGGTTGAATAATGCCTAATGTTCATTTAATATTCTTATGAAATGTTTCTTCCTCCAAGGAATCTTCCCCAACCTTCACCTCATACTTTTTCTTCCCATATTCCATTTTCATAACATACATTACTCTATCTTACATTCTTTCATATGTCAGATCACCCTTTTAAGCAATAAGCTTTTTGAGGTCAAAGATTAACTTTTACATCTATGCTCCTCTATAGTTAAGGCAACTACACAGCACATTAAAAACCACAATTATTGATAACTAGTAAATGAACTGATATAATGACTCATTCTCTAAAATTTTCAGAAAAATATTTTAATCTGAACTTATACAACTGCATTACCAACCCCCCCAACCCTTTCCCCCCCATTTTGTAAGATAGCAGCTAAAAATGCTTCCCTATATCCAGCTTCTCATCAGTTTTCCTAGTTAGAAACATGGATGGCTATACAGAGTTCAGAATATACTGGGAATCATACAAAATTGCAGTGATTCCTTTTTTCTAATACTAAGCAAACCAATGGCTCTGTAAATTCAGCTTAAATTTGAGTATCTCATGGTTTACGAAAGGATGTGAGCCGAAAAAAAGTCCACTTTTGACTCAACCTAAAAAGTATATTTGACTGAAATCTTTGATTTCATGTCTTTGCTTTAGCAATTTGTGGCAGAAAGAATGTGTAGACATGAACACACATATCCATGCTAAATTTTATGGTTACTTTGTCTACTTTTGGCTTAAGTTCAATAAGTAGTCGTATTTGAACAAGTTAATGCTAATATCTACAGAAAAGATAATAGAATTCAAAGGGTGAATAACCTGTTATGAAGTCCTTCGTAATTACTTATACACTGAATTGGTAAAAAGTGAAACCAATCTGGGAGATATTAGTCTTTGTAATACAATTAAAATCATTTTAAAAAGCTTCAGATTTGTCTGAAGAATGCAACAAATATTAAGATAAAATATTATTAGAGAAGCTAACAGAGAATCAGTGTTAATAAATATGCTAATTGTGTTCCAGTAATTTAGAAGAAAATACTACCCTTTGTACTGGAATTCAAAATAAGGAATTATCTTGAAAGTATGCCATCACTAATACAAATACGTACTATCACTAAACACCTAGGCTGTGTGATAAAATTCTCTATGGAAGAGTGAATAAAAGTTGAAATGATTAAACAAACCTCAATATATCACAGTGGATTAAATCTTCAAGAGTGAATGGGAGGAAAATCCCATTTCTTTTTGCAAGTAGAGTGATCATATATTTGAACATTGCCTCCCCTCACTTTAGTACATCGTTAAGCCTAAAATTCATAATTCTACTTAGTCCCCAGACCTGACCCCAGAATGAAATTGAATGGATTAATCACTATTAAAAATCCAGTTTGGAACTCCTCAATTGGACAGATTTATGTTCTTTTCTTTTTTCTCTTTTTTATTTCCCCAGTAGAGTTAGGATTGTGTATGAAAAATATATAACACGCTGTTGCTGAGTTGAAATAGGGAATTAATTTTATAATTTAAAGGATAACAGCTTCCAAAATTAGTTTAACTGTATGAGAAAATAATATTCATCAAAAATTTATTTAGTATTCTTCAGTCTCTTTAATTAGTTATATAGTGCACATTATTAATATATGTGATATTTATATTTTCAGATAAAATCTCGTTTTAATATTTTAACAGCTCATTAGAAAAATTACCACTAATGAAATGATTAAACAAATTATTGCAACTTGTTCCACAATTTTATTTAAAAGAGACTTCTCAATTTAGGTAAATAATTCTATAATAATAGTGCTTGGCCTAATTAAACTCTCTCTTAATTGAATCATTAATTTTTCCTTGCAAATATGGAACAAGAATTGTACAAAAAAGTACAATTTTTACTTGAAAATTATTTTAATTTTGAAAATTTTTACTATTATTTATATGAAATCTATTTCCCATATTAAAAACATAAAAGTAATTGAAATTGGAATAATTTTTAGTTTAAAATTAGGATATACTTCTAGTATCATTTCTAATTCTTGTTCATAATGAATAGCTGGTAATGCACAAATTATAATCTATATATATAATCATAAATTTGATTTATTTGACACGCTGATACCCAACCTGGCAGAGTAAAGTGGTTTCATGTTAGAACTGAGGATGAATTGGGATGACTTCTGAAACATTTGCATATTTGTTTGAGAATTTTTAAAAATAAAACTGCATAATACATTATGCAAATGTAGATTATGTATAACATTTACAAAAAAACTATAGCATGTTTTCAAGGATTTTCCAGAAAAACAGAATTAAATAAGAATGTGTTAGGTATGAGACAAGATGATACGTGAACATAGTTTTTCTAAAGAGTTGGCTAAAAACTTTAAATTTATACTTGGAATTAGGTATTAAAATATGATATTCAGTAAAATAAATCTCACTAAGTAATAGAGAAGTTTAATTTTGGTTAAAAGTACTCAAAAGATTACAAGAAAAAATACTTGCTTTGAATAGAGACACACACTGAACATGTTTTCCTCTATAAGATCTAATAAAATACAGAGATTCAAAATTAGATCACTTTATTGTCCTAATGATGATGATTCCAAGTCTCCCATATATGTCCTTCCTCTATAGAGTTTCCCTCTGATGACAAGACTAAGAACTTCAGATGTGATTACACCACTGAAGAAGTCACAACAACCACTGATTCACAGAGAGGGAAGTGAAATGTCTGGTCAGCCTGCCAAATGTGCTGCTGTCAGGATTACATGAGTTTTCTGCTAGGAGCCTCTGCCCCAAGCCAGGTACTGCTATATGCAGGAGGTATCTCTATAGACCATGTCTATTGCAGGAAGTGTTACACTCACTGAGATCTTATCCACCAAAAGAAACCATTATCTTTGATACCTATTCTGGATGACAATTCTAAAGTAACATTTTAAGCTATTAGGATCAGAGGAAGACCTTGCCTTTTCCCCAGTGTTCCTGTCAAAATGAGTGTACCATATTGAAACTAGTCAACATTACTGTTCTTTTTCCACAAAGAGTTTTCAGTTTGCATCCACAACTGCCTATCATTTTTACCCAAATTGTGTCTGATGCTGAGTGAGGAGCCTTGAATGCTGGACTGAGACCTGTCCAGCTGTTGAACTCATGTCACCCTTATTAAGACTTTCTCCTTGGGGCCTTTGGGATTGTCTTCTTTGAAGTATCCTTGCTCAGTGTCACCCCAGACATCAGAAAATTTAAATACTTTTAAACCATAGTAAAAAAGTTAGAGTACTAACATTTTCTTGTCAGAAGAACCCTTGCCTCTACTCATATTATCCTACCCTTTAAATAAAATATTCCAGTGGATATCGGGAAATAGTTGAATGAATTTCCCTTCTTACAGAATAAGGCTCAATTCATTTCCTGAACATAAAATCCTCCCTTCACACTTTTCCTAGAATTGGTGCTCCACTGCCATACTCCACACATATACATCCATAAAAATAAGGAAAAAAAAAAAAAGCCACAGTAGAGATTCCAATTAGAATAGTGAGGATCCAGTTCTCAGGGACTTTAAACTAAAAATAGGAATGGGTGATCATTTTCAATGTTCAGTTTTATTGACAATTATTATAATAATTATAATAATATAAAATAAAAATTGTGTCTCACCATGTGCCTGTTTTTTAGCTAAATATAACACAGTGATCAGTGTGTACTAGTGACAGAGGTCATTCATATACTTTTACTTAGCTTTGGCTCCATTTTATAGAGGAAACATAACAAAGTAAGGCAGGAAAGGAAAATAATACAGCCCAAATAATAATAAATTTCAAAAGCTTAGCAGGCCATTGCATTGGCAGATGAGGAATATAAAATTGGAATTATATGAATCTTCTTAGTGTTTTAATGTCCATTCTAGGAAACAATTTAAATAAACCAGGGGGAAAAGCACCTTAAAAACCTGAGCAGTTCTTCAAAAATACATAACAAACATGGGATGAAGCCAAAGCAATTCCAAGAGGGTACTTATAGAGATAAACACCTACAATAAGAAAAAAGTAGGATCTCAACTAACATTACACCTCAGTGAACTAGAAAAGAAAAAGAACAAACAAAGCCCAAAGTTAGGAGAAGGAAGGAAATATTAAAAAACAGAGAGGAAATAAAGATAAAAAATCAATGGAAAAGATCAATGCAACTAAGATAGGTTTTTTTTTAAAGTTAAACAAAATGGACAATCTTTAGCCAGACTTCCCAAGAAAAAAAGAGAGATGACTCAAATAAATAAAATTAGAAATAAAAGAGGAATCATTACAACTTATACCACAGAAATGCAAAGGATTATAAAAGACTACTACAAACAATTATATGCCAACAAATTGTACAATACAGAAAGTGGATAAATTTCTAGAAATCTACACTATACCAGACTGAACCATGAAGAAATGGAAAATCTGAACAGACTAATAACAACTAAGGAGATTAAATCAGTAATCAAAATCTCCCGGCGGCTTGCCTGGTGGTGCAGTGGTTGAGAGTCCGCCTGCCGATGCAGGGGACACGGGTTCGAGCCCTGGTCTGGGAAGATCCCACATGCCGCGGAGCAACTGGGCCCGTGAGCCACAACTACTGAGCCTGCGCGTCTGGAGCCTGTGCTCCGCAGCGAGAGAGGCCGCGACGGTGAGAGGCCCGCGCACCGCGATGAAGAGTGGCCCCCGCTTGCCGCAACTAGAGAAAGCCCTCGCACAGAAACGAAGACCCAACACAGCCAAAAGTAAATTAATTAATTTAAAATCCCAGGACCAAATGGTTTCACTAGTGAATTCTACCGAAATTTAAAGAAAAGTTAGTACCAATCCTTCTCAAAACCTTCCATAAAATATAAGAGGAGGGAACTCTTCCAAATTCATTTTACAAAGCTAGCTTTATGCTGGTACCAAAACCAGACAAGGACAACTAAAAGAAAATTACATGAAAATAATTACATGATAATTAATTAATAATTACATGAAAATACATTAATATGTATGCCAAAATCCTCAACAAAATCCTAGCAAACTGAATTCAAAGGTACATTAAAAAAAATCATACCCATTGATCAAATGGGATTTATTGCAGAGATGCCAGGATGGTTCAAATCCACATATCAATCAGTGTGATACACCATGTTAACAAAATGAAGGATAACAACCATATGATCATCTCAATATATGCAGAAAAAGCATTTGACAAAATTCAACATCCTTTCACTATAAAACCTCTTAACCAGCTGGGCACTGAGTGAACATACCTCAACATAATAAAGTCTATATGTAACAAGCCCACAGCTAACATACTCAACAGTGAAAGCTGAAAGCTTTTTCTCTTAGATCAGGAGCAAGATAAGGATGCTCACTCTCCCTGTTTTTATTCAACCAGAACTTACTCACAGGAAAAATAAATACAAGACATCCAAAAAAGGAAGAAATAAGACTGTCTCTATTTGCAGAAGACATCAAACTGTATTCAGAAAACCCTAAAGTGTCGACAAAAAAACTGTTTGAACTAAATCAACAATTCAGTAAAGTTGCTGGGTACAAAAATCAATACACAAAAATCGGTTGTGTTTTTATACACTAGCAATGAACTATCAGAAAGAAAGATTAGAAAAACAGTCCCATTTACAACTGCATCAAAAAGAATAAAATACTTAGGAATAAATTTAACCAAGGAAGTAAAAGATCTGTGCACTGAAAACTATGAAACACTGATGAAAGAAATTGAAGAGGAGACAAATAAATGGAAAGATATCCAATGCTCATGGATTGGAAGAATTAAAATTGTTAATATATAAATACTATCCAAAGTTATCTACAGATTCACTGCAATGTTTTTCAAAATTGCAATGACATTTTTAATAGAAACAGAATAAATAATCCTAAAATTTGTATGAAACCACAAAAGGCCCCAAAAAGCCAAAGCAATCCTTAGAAAGAACAAAGCTGGAGGCATCACACTTCCTGATTTCAAACTATATTACAAATCTGTAGTAATCAAAACAGTATGTATTGGCATAAAAACAGATACATAGACCAATGGAACAAAGTACAGAGCCCCAAAACAAACATGTGCATATATGGTCAATTACTTTACAACAAAGAATCCAAGAATATACAATGGAGAAAAAATAGTCTTTTTAATAAAAGTGTTGAGAAAACTGGACAGGCACATGCAAAAGAATGAAACTGGACCCTTCTCTTACACCATGCACAAAGATCAATTCAAAATGGATTAAAGACTTAAATGTAAGACCTGAAACTGTAAAATTCCTAGAATAAAACATAGGCAGTAAACTCCTAGACCTCAGTGTCTGCAATGCTTTTTAGGATTTGAGACCAAAAGCAAAAACAAACAAGTGGGTCTACATCAAACTAAAAACCTTCTGAAAAGCAAAGAAAACCACCAAGAAAAGGAAAAGGTAACCTACAGAATGGGAGAAAATATTTGCAAATCATAGGTCTGATAAGGGGTTAATATCCAAAGTATATAAAGAACTCATACAACTCTATAGTAAAACAAAACAAAACAAAAAACCAATTAATCCAATTAAAAAATGGGCAGAGAAACTGAACAGACACTTTTCCAAAGAAGCATAAAGATGGCCAACAGCTACATGGAAAGATGTTCAACTTCACTAATAATCAGAGGAATGAAAATCAAAACTACAATGAGATATCACCTCAGGCCTGTTAGAATGGCAATCATTAAGAAGACAAGAGTTAACAAGCGTGAGGATGTGGACCCTTGTGCATTGTTGATAAGAATGTAAATTGGTGTAGTCACTATGGACAACAATATGGAGATTCCTCAAAATATTAAAAATAGAACTACCATATGTTCTAGCAATCTCACCTCTGGATATACAGTTGACCATTGAACAATGCTGGAGTTAGTTACAGTTGGCCATCACTGTCCAAGGTTTGTCATCCAAGCAACCATGGAACCTGTAGTACTGTAGTATGTATTTATTGAAAAAAATCCACGTTTAAGTGGACCTGTGCAGTTCAAATTCATGTTGTTCAAGGGTCAACTGTATATCCAAAGGAAGTGAAAACAAGATATCAAAGAGATACCTAAACTTCTGTGTTCACTTCAGCATTATATACAATTGTCAAGATATGGAAATAACCTAGTCTCCACCAAGGATGAATGGATAAAGAAAATGTGCTATATATATATAAACCAAATATTATTCAGGCATGACAAACAAAATAAAATCCTGGTATTTGCAGCAGCATTAATGGGCCTTCAGGGCATTATGCTAAGTGAAATAAACCAGACAAGAGAAAGACAAATTGCATGATATCACTTATATGTGGAATCTTTAAAAAATTTACACTCATAGAAAAAATAGTAGAAAATTGGTTGCCAGTGGCTGGGGGAGAGGGGTGGGGATGGAAATCAAGAGAGGTTGGTAAAAGGGGAAAAAACCAGAATACCCTTGATTAATCAAACATTAATTTTTAAAGTAAATACATGATTTTACCTTTTGCAAACCATACCAAGTTCACTTTATTGATTATATACCTACTTTGTGGTATGGTCAATATATTACTAAAGTGACTTTTAAAAGCATTTAGCAGAAAAGAGAATAAATATGATCTAATACAATTACATTTGAGATACATAGAACAGGTTGGATGGTGAATTCGTTTTATTTAATAGATAATTAAAAGCTATTGTATAATATTAACATTATTTTACTAGTGGTTAGGATGAAGGGCGGAACAGGCCAAAGGATACTTTTGAAAAATAATCAGATTATATTTCCTAATATCAGAGAAGAGGAGATAGATAGATCGGAGAATTTGTTTCTTGCTCTGGCGTTTAAACCCAGCTTTGGCCTTTTAAAATGCTAAAACGTCTGAGTGTTATGTTGACTCAGTTGCTTTGCTGGACTCTGTTACTTAGAGGGAATAGAAGTCTTAATGGGAAGCTACCACAGTCATAATTCATAACTCGCTTTTATCAGCAGACTGTCAAGGTGGAAGCGTAGGCTTGAAAAGTAAGTGTGTTTTGTCATCATCATAAAAGGAATTTTTAGTTGCTGAACCTGAGGCTTTTGCACCCCACACATTGTATCAAGCAATTTTGTTGGCCTTTTGATCTGTCACAACTAATAATAACTTTTCCTGTTAAGTGGTACTGGTCCAAAACTTTTTGAGGAAATGGTATACAAGGACCACTCATATTAACAGTTTTATGTTTTCCTGTCAACATCAGTGGGAGATGGGGTAAGCTGTAGTGGAAGTTTGCTATATCAAATATATCACAGACTTGCTAATAAAAAAGCATTTCATATACAGTAGCCTGAAGAACTCAGGTAGCAAATTATCATCAGCCTTTTCAGCAGGAATCTAAGTAAAGCAGAGAATACCCCTCTATACCAATATATTACTTTATTTTACTAGAGCACCTTTCAACCATAGCTCTTTTAATGCATTTAGCAGACCATATCTCAAGAAGTTCTGATTTCTCCTGTTGCTAATAGTAAATCAAACACTAAATGACATTTGCTAACTCTTTCAAAATAAGGGTGGAAACATTTTTTGGTGTATATGGCCCTGAAGGACATAAAGGGAAAGAGTTCAAAAGAAGTTGATCTGCCTTTATCCTCATTTCTTTAACTTCCATTCTGGTGGAAGAGAAAAATTGACCTTATGAAATCCCGTGAGGCTTTTTGTTAGATGTGGTAGAGTCTTAGCACTCTAAGACTCTACTTTATTTATTAAATTTATTAAATTATTTATTATTAAATACAGGAAAACATACTATAGAGATGGGTTAGAAGGACACTGATTGGAGAAAGAAATTCTCATCGTCTGTATAATGTAGTCTTCAAGCAATCTGTAATTATCTTTTATAGAATTATCACTCATAATTAACATATACACACAAGAATCTAAGATTTATGAAAGTGGGAAGAACAACTGTCTGGATTACTGGTCTATTCTTAGTGTTTTGCACAGGGCCAAGTGCATTACAGGAGCTCAAATAATGTTCATAAAATGTTTGAAAAAATAAGTAACCTATGGCATTCCTTTAAATCCTTTTACACTTCCTATTGTATTTCATTTAGCTTAGAACTCATGAATTGGCCTCACCCTCCAGAAGCCATTTTTCTACTTTCCTTTTGTTGCAGGAGGAATTCAAGGAATCAGTTGTTATAGCTACACATCAGGTGGCATCTTTCCTTAACAAAGCAAGATATTGAGATGTCTGATTATAGACTCTTTCCTTGGAAAGGCTGAGTACAGGCTTTTGTACAGTCTCAAAATTTTTACCAGTCTAGATAATTATCATGTATGTATCTGATTAGTCTACCAATTTTGTGTGTGTATTTAAAACAATTGTCTGTTATGAGTGTATTTGACTCTTTCTTGACTAGATTGTAGACATATAGTGTGTGTACTTAGTTAGCATATCTAGTTCTGAAAGATTATATCTTCTTAATTTACTTTCATAAAACAATGATATTAATAGTACTGTATGGACTTATCCTTGCCACTTTTGTTTCTTTAAATCAGTTAATCTTTCTGGTTATTATTCATAGATTCAATAAGAGAAAGATACTTGTATTTCTCTCAGTTTAAATAAGAGAGTTTTACTTGATGTCCAACAAAGGGCCTGATCTTCAAGGCACTTAGAATGATTTCATTCTATTTGACAACTAAGTTTACTTCATAGCTAAAGTCTAGTTTCAAAAAGTTGAAATAGAATGACTTTATCTTGGTATTATTGCTTTTCATACTTCAGGTTATAAGTGATCTATTTTCTTTATAACGTGTGATTATGGAATTTATTTTAAACATATTAATGACAACATAATAGACCTTAAAGTTGAGTGTGTTGACTAGGGTGAAGTCATTGGAGAGTAGAGTTTGTCTTATTAGAATGCTGGGTAACACCTTCCTTAACATTTTTGACATGCACTTGTTAATGGCATGTAGACCCAGTAATGATGAGGAAGCCTTGCTACTGATTCATAATAATCATTATAGGTGAAGTTGACTTGTCAAAGCTTAATCAACGCTTGTATTTATCATTATTACTAAGTACAATCTAAACATATCACTCTAAACTCATTTAAAGAAAAAATATAATTTCATAGAACTCCATTCTGAAGCTTTTTCTGAAGCTTCAAAAGAAGACAAACTCAATACAATGGTAGACGTTGCTTCCATCCTTACTCCAGGGGCAATGCTATGTTTGTCTGATACATTTTGTAGACTTAAAAAAGATAGTTTATCCTTGTCATTATCCTTACAGCCATTAACTGTATATATGCAAAATACTATATTAAATATTAACATGTTCTCAGACTGAACGTTCTCAGTCAAAAGATTTGAATTATCTGTAGGACAATGAAAACTGGAAAAAATTAAGCAAAAAATTAATTCAAAATTAGTAAATTAATGAGCTGTAATTATTTTTAAATTGAACACTGACTTGAATTATAAACCTAAAAATGTGGATGGAAAAAAACTTTAATTAGAAATCTAAAATGTTTCTGTTTTAAAGGAACATAGTCTTCCAACAGAAACAAAATTTTTAATTGGTTTGAGGTGTGTGTGTGGCAGATGATGTCAATGCTCCACCTGTATGCTTTCAGATCTCTTTACTATTTTCACGCTGTGCTATCACATCCAACAGCTAACACCTGCAAGAAAAGCTAGACATACCTGGGATTTACATCGCCCTGGGAAGAGCCCTAGCAAATGACTCCCTGCACAGAATTAGAAACTACTCCAGCTTCCTCGCCCCTAGTCCAGACTGCTCTGAGGTAAGACTGTCCAAAATTTTTTGTGGAGTTGAGCCTAAATTGCCCTTCATAGGACTTTGTTTGATGTCGAATATCTGCTTGGCTTCCTCCTCTTCCTGGTCTCTCTTCCCCACTCCCTTACTCTTTTTTTTCCTGGCAACACTTCCTAATAAATTATTTTCATATGGACCCTCATCTTAGAGTCTGCTTCTGGGGAGTCCCTCTTAAGACACAGTATAGTTATTAATGCTGCTTATTAATTTTTCTACTCTCTGCCTTCTGGGTACAATGTAAGGCTGTACTTCCTGGCCTCCTTTTGTTGGATGATAAGCCAAGTTACCAGCTCTAGTAGAGGTGATGTATGCTGCTTCTGGGCTGAGCATCACATTCCCAGGATGAAACCCTTTAGAGCTTTGTTGTGAATGTTCCAATTTGTGGCTGTTCTATCAGCTGAGGACCCAGAATCAGTGTGAGAAAGTGGAGAAGAGGCCCAGCCCTGATTCAGTAGTCAAAGTGAGAAATAAACTTCCATTGTGTTAAACCACTGAGAGTTCAGGAGTGTTTGCTGTACTGCAATATACCTAGCATATCCTGAGAGATATAGAGGGTAAAAAAAGAGAAGAACCAAGGATGACTAAGATTTCTGACTTGGGCTATTGGATAGATGGTGCTAATATTCTCTGGGGTTGGGAAGAGCACGGAGGAAGAGCTGGCTTTTTAAACTTATTTATTTATTTAATATTTATTTATTATTGATGTATAACTGACATATAACAATGTCAGTTGTTACATATGCATATATATATATTTCCCCATAATTTACTTTCATCCTATCTTTTTATTTATATTTAATATAATTTCTTCTGTAAATAGCATATGATTGGGTTATTTATCTATTTTGACAGTCTTTGCTTTCAATTGGAGTATTTACACCATTAATAATTTAATTATTGCTATGTTTCAATTGTCAACTATAATTTTACTCTTTTCTCTATTGTACTTGTTGCCTGCATTTCCCTGTCCCGCCTTCTCTTCTTATTTTGACTTATTTAAATATTTGAGGAGTTCCATATTTACTTATTTATGGCTTTTAGCGATACTACTTTACGCTTTTTGGTTTTTAGTGGTTTCTCAATCATTGTTTTTATATTGTTTACAAATCTAATAATCTTTATATAAACAGTACAGCAATCACTTTTTTTAGCAATCACTTTTTCTTGCTCTTTGATTATTTTGATTAAAATTGAACTAATTTAATTTTTAGTCGTAGTTACTAACTCAGCTAGTAGGACTAGTTTTATCATCTAGGATGGAGGGTGGGGTCAAAGATCTGGGTTGGTATATGATTGTGGTTTGGGCATAGATTTTATGTGAGGACACAGGATATGAAGATCATATGATTTCAGGATAATTTTACGTAGCTAGTGATATATATGATGATTCTTATTTTCTTAATAACTGCTAATATATTAGTTTCAGGTGTAGACATAATGATTTGATACTTGTATATATTGCAAGATGATCACCACAATAAGGCTAGTTAACATCTGTCACCATACATAGTTACAAAATTGTTTTCTTGCGTTGAGAACTTTTAAGATCTACTGTTAGCAACTTTCAAATATGGAATACAGTGTTATTAACTATAGTCATCATGCTGTACATTACATCCCCATGACATTTTCTTCTTTTCAACTATACTGGTTATTATAGTTTGAAAATTTACTATAGTGATCTCTAATATATTTTAATAATTTAAATTATAATTTTCAACAGAGATGTATGCTTTCTTCATGCTATTTATAATGGGAGTTAATATGACTGAAATTATTTTTAATTTCTAAAATGTAATGACTGACTTTTAAAACAACAGTAAGTCACTTAAATGTCTCAAATTTTATTGTTTTTTCCACACTTCTATTTGTAGTTAAACTTGTAAAAAACCACTATCTTTCCTCTCCAAAAAACAGACAGCATTCTGTATGTTTGCCATTGTATATTGTGCTTATATATTTTTTTAAATTAATTAATTAATTTATCTTTGGCTGCGTTGGGTCTTCATTGTTGCATACAGGCTTTCTCCAGTTGTCACGAGCAGGGCTACTGTTCATTGCAGTGCATGGGCTTCTTATTGCAGTGACTTCTCTTGTTGTGGAGCACGGGCTCTAGGCGCACGGGCTTCAGTATTTGTGGCACATGGGCTCAGTACTTGTGGCTTGTGGACTCTAGAGCACAGGCTCAGTAGTTGTGGCGCACGGGCTTAGTTGCTCCATGGCATGTGGGATGTTTCTGGACCAGGGCTCGAACTTGTGTCCCCTGCATTGGCAGGCAGATTCTTAACCACTGTACCACCAGAGAAGTCCCTGTGCTTATATTCTTGATCTGGCATGTCAAAACTCTGAGTTTGATATAATTTATATCATGGTAATGCACAGATGATGTGCACAGATCTATCCAAATGAGATCTAGTTTTACTACTCAGCACTTGTGTCATCATGAAACTTTGGGTATGTTTGTGTATGTGTGTGTGGAAGAGCAGGAGTGGGAGAGAGACGGTGAATGAGAGTTCATTCATATGTTTGTATGTAAGATTTTAATAAGTAATAGGAAAGAAAATGTTGTAAGCCCAAGAAACAATATGACAGTCCCCACTCTATGCTTAAATGTCTGTTCCATAGGAGATACAGAAAGTCTGAGTTCCATAAGTCAAATAAATGCCAAACCACCTGATTGTACATTGGAAGTGATCTAGTACCCAAGGAAAAAAGGGAATCTACACAAATTAGTTTCTTTTTTTTTTTAACATCTTTATTAGAGTATAATTGCTTTACAATGGTGTGTCAGTTTCTGCTCTATAACAAAGTGAATCAGTTATACATATACATATGTCCCCATATCTCTTCCCTCTTGCATCTCCCTCCCTCCCACCCTCCCTATCCCACCCCTTTAGGTGGTCACAAAGCACTGAGATGATCTCCCTGTGCTCTGCGGCTGCTTCCCACTAGTTATCTATTTTACATTTGGTAGTGTATATATGTCCATGCCACTCTCTCACTTTGTCCCAGCTTACCCTTCCCCCTCCCCGTATCCTTAAGTCCATTCTCTAGTAGGTCTGCATCTTTATTCCTGTCTTGCTCCTAGGTTATTCTGACCATTTTCTTTTTTTTTTTTCTTTAGATTCCATATATATGTGTTAGCATACGGTATCTGTTTTTCTCTTTCTGACTTACTTCACTCTGTATGACAGTCTCTAGGTCCATCCACCTCACTACAAATAACTCAGTTTCATTCCTTTTTATGGCTGAGTAATATTCCATTGTATATATGTGCCACATCTTCTTTATCCATTTATCTTTTCTCCAAAAGGAACTTTTTTCCAACTTCACTCTTATTGGAGGTAATTCTATTTCCATTAGCCCTCAGTATATGTGTTTGTCAATATGCGACACCAGTGCAAATTTAATGAAATAATCTTAAATATGTGTACTTAAAAGTCAAATGAAGAAATTAAGATACAGCTGTTCACCTGCAACTGCTTAATTTATGCTGGCTATTTAATTGAAAGTCAATAACGTGGAAAGGAAAAGCATATTTACTTGACATTATATTAGAAACTGTAAATCATAATCAATTGCATGATTCACAAGTGTATCTATTTACTTGAGCTTAAAATAATAATTTTGTCCTCTTCAAATATGTGTATCAAATGTATATGCCATTTTAAAGTAATATTAAAATTATTTATATTTAATATTAAATATTCTCATACATTTGAAAACAAAAATAAATTTAAGCTACCAAAGGCTAAACTTATTAATGCCACACATATTTCAGTTTTACTTTAGTTATATTTTATTGTCATGTGTATAGAAATATTTTAAAAATCACATTCATTTTTAACATCATATTAAAGAGATAACTACAGTTATGCTTTAAGCATGAGGTCTTTTACTTACACCCATATGAACACTCTTTCTATATAAGCCTTGTGTTTGGTAATCACTCTGTATAATTTAGTTGACTCTTGTTTTTCATATCTATCATTTCTGCATATATTTGTGCTCAATGGAAGGCATAATCAATAACATATTTTCATTTATCACAATTTTTAAAAATTATTTTAACTGCAAAGCAGATTTATTTAACTGGGAAGCAGATTCTTACATTTAATTTGAGGGCAATGGAGCCCGAGTGCCTTGAGTTATGATACTAACCCTATATTTACTGTGTGACTTTCAAAAAGTTGCTTAACTTCTCTGTGTCTCATTTCCTCTACTATCAAAATGACGTAGCAGCCAGAATATATTATTTTTTTATTTTTATTTAAGGTGATTTTCTGGAATAATGCAGGAGAAACAAGGTAGTAAATACTTAAAGGTTAAAAAAAGAAACTGAAAGGGTCTTTATCATATATATGAAGCAGAGTAGGGAAATGAAAATCTGTAAGAGGAACCAAGATGTCAGTTTTTGTATGGAACATTGTGTAAGAATTTTAACTTCCTTAAACATTAGTTTCCTCCATTGTAAATTGGGGATGATTATAATTATTTTTCCTCATAGATTACTTCTATCAATGAAATATTGCATTTTGGAATTCCTTATAATTTATAAAGTAATATACATGCTACTCTTTAATATAGTATTGTTAATGGTGATCACTGAGACCTAGATGAGTCACTTTTCTTTGATAAGCAATCTTTTTCAGGCCTGATAAATTTACCAAATTTACTTAGTATAAAATCACAATATCATAGACTGTTGAGATTCTGTCAAATAACATGTCTACTGTTTGATGAATTTACATACCCACTCAGCACATATAAGAGTCTTACCTACTAACACTATTACAGTCAAGCTGTTATGTCCTGCTATGTTTATTAAATATAAATTTTATCCTCTCACAACTATGGCAATATAGCTACTGTTATAATCATTGGTATCTCAAGTTTCAATTAATCATATATTCTAATATTTCAAATTGTTTGCTTAGGAAGGGATGTAATTATTCTGAGAATGACAGCTACCAAGTGTTGATTTTATATATCACAGTTAATATATTTTTATTACATTCCAATCAATTGTACTCTGTGGATTCATAAGGCACAAAAATGCAGAAAGCATTGGGGCTACATCTTACATTTGCCTTTGAGATTAAGTGGCAGATTTGATGAGTCTAACAACCAGATTTCTCTTCTGGGAGGACACAGGGAGAAATATTGAAAAATACAAAGCAGGAAATACTTTGTGATATTTTCTAATTTATGCTTTCTATGAGTTTTCTTTAATACATTTTCCTCTTCACTTTTTAAAGAGGTAGACTTATTTTTGAAAAAAATGATGTTACCATTTGTTTTGAAATGCTAATTTTCTTGATCAATTTTAACATTTTGACTTATTAGCAGAATTAGTAGCTTAAATGTCCCTAGCGAAATTAAATTTGTGGTGCACTTTTTCATGGGTGGAATAAATACGTTTGCTCCAATATCTGATTCTATATTAGTAAGAGCAATGTGGAGAGTTTCAGGTAAAATGATGGATTGTATGCTGGTATCTACTTTCACAGTATAACAAAATCCTGAAAAAAAGTTAAGGGGACTATTTTAAGGGCATGAAACTCCAGTGACAGAGACAACTAGAAGGCAGACAAGAGCAACACATTTGGAAGCTAGAATGCAGATGGAATGGTGGTAAGTGAATTAACAGACCTGAATTGTCGGACCTGAGAAGTCCAAATTCTTAATCACTAGTGGTACAAACTGAGAATCATTCTCTCATTATGGAATTCCTCATAGCCTCAGGAATTGGAGGATCAGATACTGCTGGGATTTGAGGCAAAAGAGATGGCTACAATGAGGAAGAGCAGTTGTAAGTTGTTTAAGAGGCAGTGGGATATCTAGAGCTCCTTAACACTACACAGCCTAGTAACAGCCTCTTCTAGAGAGAAATCAGTTCATTTTCTGGAGATGTTAAAAGAGTGAGACTGGCCTGGGAAACAACAGGTATACTTGGGGACAAGGTTATCACAAAGAAAACCTTAGTGGCGCTGGTGATTAAGTAACAGAATACATAGTTTCTGCTGAAAACCAGGATCTTTTTCAATATTTGACTCTCAGTATGCAGGCAGTCAGATCTTTTCAAATCGGAAATTAAAAGTGGATCAGTTTGTTGTGAAAGTACAAAGAATTTGCTATCAGAGGTTTCATCCTGCAATAAATTTCATAGCTGGCAAGTCCCCAGTCATATGCTGAGAGTTCTCGATCAATCTTTTAAATCCCTACTTACAAGATGACCAGAAAACTGAAGAAAGCCTCTACTGTGTGAGAGAGAGAGAAACCAATTTGGGACCTTTGGTTTCCAGTACAAGTATAAGGAACTTAGAAGTTGCTACTCTGTCCCAAACAAAAGCAACAAGTTGAACAAACTGAAAAACCAACAATCCTTCTTAGAACTGTCAGAGAAGTGAAGTCACAGGGTAAACTGCTGATGCCAAAATTGGAGAGACAGGTGGATATAGAGAATCATAATTTATCAGAGCAGAAACTCACAAGTAGAACCTCTGTGGGAACCAGTGCTGGAGTAGGAGGCTGTAATTGATGAATTGCTGAAAGTGCAATGTGGACAATTCTGAGAGTCAAAATTCTAGGATGTTGTCATAGGAGGGTCCCAACACTTTTGAAAGTTTGACCTTCTGGAGGTCTACCAGGCCCTCCTAGTGATTATCAGAGAAAAATCCCCTTGAGCTTCCAGCAGGAGGTTGGAGCCTAATCTACTTGAAAGAATGGAAGTATACAACTCCAGCCCCTTCATCCACCCTGTCCCACCTAAGCGAAGGAAGAAAAACAAAACAAAACATGAGAAGCACTGGTGAAGTTCCTGGTCCACAGATGCAGGTTAACCAAAAACTGAGACATACTCATAGGCTACATAATGCTTCCCGTTTTTCCACAACTTGCCAGTACATTATTAAAGACCTATTTATCACAATTCCTTGTATCCGTAACATTACGTTCACCTTTCAACAAAAAATTTCAAAGCATACTGAAAGATAAAAAACAGTTTCATTGAAGTATATGTATGAGAAAAGTATTTTTATACAATTAATTGCTTCACGTGGCAACATATAGAGATTCTAATTGCCCTTCTGATTTAAACATTTTTTTCTATTATATCCTTTTAATTGATGAAAATATACTAATTAATATATGTTTATTTGACATAGTCACCACACCAGACCACAGGGTTGTTTTGGTGATCAAGATGTGTTTCCACTGGATTTTGTTACTTTTTGATCACACTGTCCTAAGATGGCAAGTTTGAGTATTTGTTTTTTAAATTGGACAGAAATCCCCTTTTCTCTACTTACCATGTTATACTTATCTCCTACTGAAATCTAGGAGCTCAATAAATAGGTATTAATTAATTTCAGTTCATGGAACTTGGTACTAACATTGCTTTGTCATGTCCATCCAGAGGGGCTAGAGGCATAGGCATCAGGTATTAGAAGAAATAACTTTCTGTTGTTTCTTTAAAGTCATATTGATTATCACGTATTTTAACAATCTAAAGAATCTCAAAAGAAAACCTTCACACCTCCTTAAAAATTTCCCCATTCTTATCTTATATCTCCTCTTTTCCTTGGGCCTGGGATAGTACAAGTAATAAAAAAAAATGCTCCAAAGTAGTGCAGCAAGGTACATTGTAAGTGCCTAGAGGCAGAAAGAAGAAAATTCTGTGACACGTACTTAAAACAGCTTGAGATATCAAATGCCCTAAAAAATCTGGTCTACCCATCCATTCAACAAACATTTATTTAGTTCCTACTGCGCTCAAGACACTGTGTTAGGCATTATTCATGAACAATAGATGAATAACACAGATTTTTTTGCCCTTAAGGAATTTATTTTATATATAGTAGCCAAACATATAATATAGTAAAGAGTATGCTATAAAATGTTCATAGAAGCCATAATCAGCTAAGATTTTTTAAGCTATTGGATGTATTAGTGTTAGAATATTATCTTCCAAGAAGATTTAAATAAAAATTAAGATGCTATAGGTCCTTATAGGTGAAATCAAATTTTGTTGGGGGGAAAACATTAAAATAAGAAGAGACATTGAATTATCACCAACAGAAGGAATTTGACATTTCTTAAGTTTCTAGTGTGTTTTATATTCAGCTGTGTATAAAATTGCACATTCTGTTCATTCTATTTTTTTTCTCTTTCCCATTCAATTTCTTTTTTTCTCACCATATGCAATGTTAGTATTCTTCTCTCATAATTTCAACACAGGAATTCTCAGTTCACCTTTCTGTATTGTAAAGCTCTTAATTATCATTGACTTTCACACTTCAGTATTTGTAGTAAAATATCATTAATTGTGCCCAATTGGGAAATAAATGTTAAGTCTGAATTATAGAACATTTAAGAAGAAATGACATGAAAAAAATTAAAATAAAATAAAAATAGAAGAAATGACATGAAATAAAATATACATATAATAATCTGCTGACAGCAATTGAGGAGTGTGGGAATCAATCACAAATGTGGAGGAAAAAAACTGTTTTGAGCCTAAAGATACTCATAGACAAAATTTATTTTATTGCCATATACAATATTTGAATAAAACCACTGCTAAAATGGATTAAAATAATTTTCTGGCTTTTACTTGAAAATAAGCTAAATAGTACCTTGATTTGCAATCTTTTGAGGGTGCACATATGTATTTCAGTTAAGCTTACCTTAATTATCATAATTTCCAATTTTTAATTAAACAAGTTTTTATTGTTTGAGGAGTAAATTCATCTCATAAGACAAAGACTATAGCATACAAAGTTCTTGTCCAAAAGAGTAAATAATTTTAATTTTGTAGACACTTGAACCTGATAGTAGATAGTACAATTTAGGATTGATACCACTTGCAATATTTTTGTCTTCTAAGAACATATTTAAAATTGCATTAAAGTTACAAAAATTTTCCAAGTTCATTAAAAAAATAGATAAGTGCACGAAGATGTGGCTTCTGTTTATTTACCTATTGGTTATCTCTTCATTTACTTTCTTTGGCAATATTTCAAATTTCTGGTTCACTTGCTCACTTCCTGCTGAATGACTCTAAGTGTAAGCAATTGTAGCTCATGCTGAAATAACGAAGAATTTACTCAGCAGCAAACACCACACTTTTTGAAAATATTTCTAGGAAACATTTTATTTAAATAGGAATATGGGAGAAAAGTTTAAGGAAGGGTCAGTTTTGTGCAAACACAAATCTACTGAGTTTTCGAAAATAGGAGGGACCATGAAAGAATGGGATAGAATTGACAGAAGTGCCACTGAAAGACTGAGCTGAGGCAGTTAGAAGTAGGATAAAGTCCATAAGAGAGGGTTTTAGAAAGGAATGGGGCATCAGTAGTGCAGAATATCTCAGGCACCTAAAAGCTCAATATAAAACCATTTTCCTGGCCAGAGGAATTGTAGAAAAGAGGTCCATAGAGTTTGGGGAGATTTCCCACTTTTTTTCCATTTTCTTATAGAACTTATCTACGAGGGTAGCTCCAGAAGAATGGAACTGCTTTGCAGCATGGGAAGCTAAATTACCGAGGAAATAAATAAACAGAAAATATATTTATCCAGCAGGCAATGTAAGGGGGTCTAAAGGATACAGAGAATGGGGGGCAAATCCTGGAGAGGAGTGAGCAAGAACAGAGAGCTCCTGAATTGTCTGTAATTGTAAACAAGTCTGGGCTCACCCTGATGGAATTAATGGAACAATTCATTGAAGCGCAGCAAAGGATTTGAAAACTAAACTGCCATTGGAACCACTGCAGATGCCAGTTAAATTGTAAAATTGATAAACCTCTAACCAGACTAACCATGAAAAGATAAAGAATCCTTTCAACCTAGAATTCTTATTTTTTAAATTGAAGTGTAGTTGGCTTACAATATTATATTAGTTTCAGGTGTACAACACAGTGATTCAATATTTTTATACACTACACAACACACAAAGTTATTACAATATTACTGACTATATTCCCTATGCAGTACATTATATCCCTGAGGTTTATTTATTTATAATTGGTAGTTTGTACCTCTTAATCCTCTTTACCCTTTTCATCCATTCTGCACTGCCCCCCTCTGGCGAGTACTATTTTGTTCACTATAACTATTAGTCTGTTTCTGTTTTGTTATATTTGTACATTTTTTATTGGCTCCACTTATAAATGAAAACATACAGTATTTGTCTTTGTCTGACTTTTTTCACTTCGCATAATACCCTCTAGGTTCATCCATGTTGTCACAAATGGCAAGATTCCTTTCCTTTTTATGGCTGAGTAATATGGACGCTTATGTTGCTTCCATATCTTGACCATTGTAAATAATGCTACAGTGAACATGGGGGTTCATATATCTTTTCAAATTAGTGTTTTCCTATTCTTCAGATAAATACACAGGAAAAGAATTTTTGGATAGTATGTTAGTTATATTTTTTATTTTTTGGGGGGACTCTGCATATTTTTTTCCATAGTGGCTGTACCAATTTATTGATACATTCCCACTAACAATGCAGAAGGGTTTCCTTTTCTCCACATCCTTGCCAACACTTCTAATTTGCTGTTTTTTGGATGATAGTCATTCTGAAAAGTGTGGTGGTATCTCACTGTGGTTTTGATTTGCATTTCCCTGATGATTAGTGATGTTGCGTATCTTTTCATTTGCCTTTTAGACGTCTGTATGTCTTCTTTGGGAAAATGCCTATTCAGATCCTCTGTACCACCACTTTTTTGATGGTAACTGACCTTATTGTGATGATAATATCCTAATTAGTAAAAATATGAAAGTACTATGTTGTACACCTAAAACTAATATAATATTATACGCTAATTATAACTCAACCTATTTTAAAAACACAGTCTTTTTTATATATTGACTTGTATAAGTTCTTTATATTTTGGATATCAATACTTTATCAGACAAATGATTTGCAAATATCTTCTCCCATTCAGTAGGCTGCCTTTTCATTTTGTTGATGGTTTCCTTAGCTTGCAAAGGCATTTTAGTTTGATGTGGTCCTATTTGTGTATTTTTACTTTTTTACCCTTGCCTGAGTAGACAGATCCAAAAAAACATTGCTATGACTGATGTCAAAAAGAATACTGCCAATGTTTTCACCTAGGAATTTTATGATTTCGGGTCTTATATTTAAACACTTAATACATTTTGAGTTTATTTTTGTCTGGTATGAGAAAAGGGTCTAGTTAATTATTTTACATGCTGCTGTCCCGTATTCTCAACACAATTTATTGAAGAGACTGTCTTTTCTTCTTTGTATATTCTTGCCTCCTTTGTTGTAGATTAGTTTACCATATATATATATGGGTATATTTCTGGGCTTTCTATTCTGTTCCACTGATCTATGTATCTGTTTTTTGTGTCAGCACCATACTGTTTTGATGACAACAGCTTTCTAGTATAGTCTGAAACCAGGGAGCTTGATACCTCCAATTGTTCTTCTTTCTCAAGATTACTTTGGCTATACGCAGTATTTTGTATTTCCATACAAATTTTTGGATTATTTGTTCCAGTTCTCTGAAAAATGCCATGGGTATTTTGATAGGGATTGCACTGAATTTGTAGATTGCTTTGTGTGGTATACACATTTCAACAATATTAATTATTCCAATCCATGAGCACAGTATATCTTTCCATTTATGTGTGTTATCTTCAACTTCTTTCTTCAGCGTCTTATAGTTTTCAGAGTACAGGTCTTTCACCTCCGTGGTTAAACTTATTCCTAGGTATTTATTTACTTTAGACATGATTGTAACTGGGATTGTTTTCTTGATTTCTCTTTCTGATAGCTCATTATTAGTTTGTAGAAATGCAACAGACTTCTGTATATTAATTTTGTATTCTGCAATTTTACTGAACTTATTCCAATAGTTCTAATAGTTTTTTGGGGATAGCCTTTAGGGTTTTCTATATATAGTGTAATATTTACAGAGTGACAGTTTTACTTCTTCCCTTCCAATTTGGATGCCTTTTATTTCTTTTTTTCTTCTCTGATTGCTGTGGCCAGGACTTCTAATACTATGTTGAATAAAAGTGGCAAAGGTGAGCATTCTTGTCTTGTTCCTGATCTTAGAGGAAAAGCTTTCAGATTTTCACTATTGAGTGTGATGTTAGCTGTGAGTTTTTCATAAGTAGTCTTTACCATGTTGAGGTATGTTCCTTCTATACACACTTTGTTGAGAGCTTTTACTATGATTGGATGTTGAATTTTGTCTGAAGCCTTTTCTGTGTCTACCAAGATGATCATATGGTTTTAATCCTTCATTTTGTTAATATGACGTGTCACATTGACTTGTTTGCAGATATTAAACGATTCTTGCATCCCTGGAACAAATCTCATTTGATCATGTTGTATGATCCTTTTAATGTATTGTTGAATATGGTTTGCTAATATTCTGTTGAGGATTTTTGCATCTATGTTCATCAGTGACATTAGTCTGTAATTTTATTTGGCAGTGTCTTTGTCTCATTTTGATATCAGGATGATGATGGCCTAATAGAATAAGTTTGGAAGTGTTCCATTCTGTTCAATTTTTTGAAATAGTTTGAGAAGCATACGTATTAACTCTTTTTTAAATGTATAGTTGAATTCCCTTGCAAAGCCATCTAATTCTGAACTTTTGTTTGTTGAGAGTTTTTTTTTATTATAGATTCAGTTTCATTACTGTTAATCAGTCTGTTAAGGTCTTCTATCTCTTCCTGATTCAGTCTTGGAAGATTATATGTTTCTAGTAATTTATTCATTTCTTCTACATTGTCCATTTTTGGTATATAATTCTTGTATTCTTTTGTGATTGTGTTTCTGTGATATTGGTTGTAACTTCTCTTTTATTTCTAATTTTATTTACTTGGGTGCTCTCTCTTATTTTCTTGATGATTCTGGCTAAAGGTTTATCCATTTTTTAAAATCTTTTTAGAAAACCAGCTCTTAGTTTCATTGATCTTTTGTCTTTTTTTTTTGTATCAATTTTATTTATTTCTGTTGTGATTTTTTAATTTACTTTCCTCTACTACTTTGTTCGTTCTTCTTTTTCTAATTCCTCTAGATGTAAGTTTAGATTGTTTATTTGAGATTTTTCTTGTTTCTTGAGGTAGGCCTGTATCACTAAGAACTTCCCTCTTAGAGCTGTCTTTGGTATGTCCCATAGGTTTTGGAAAGTTGTGTTTCTATTTTTAATCATCTCCAGGGGGTTTGCCTGAGCAGTCTTGGCAAGCTGACTAGAGTGCCAGGCACTTTTCAATTTGCTGCCTTTGCTTTGGGACTCAGAGCAAGTAAATTTGTATGTAAGCAAACTTGGTTTCCTACAGACCTCCAGCTCTCCAGGTCAAAAGTCTTGCTGTTTTTCACAACCATTTAAGGGGGCTTATCTTCCTGGTGCCTGTCCCCAGGGCAGGAGCACCCAATGTGGGATTCAAACCCCTTTCTCCTCAGGGAGGACCTCTGAGTTTGTGATATTCCCTTCCTTTTTTGGGTTGCCTACTTGGGATGTGGGTCCTGACTAAATCATGTCTCTGTTCCTCCTACTCATCTCAATTATTTTTTTTTTTTCTTTATGTCCTTAATTGTAGAAGAGCTGTTCTACTAGTCTTCAGGTTGTTTTTAGAGAGAGTTGTTCTATATATAGTTTTAGTTTTGATGTATCTGTAGGAGGAGGTGAGTTCAGGATCTTCCTACTCTGTCATCTTGATCCCACCCTCTCTTGACCTAGAATTCTGTGTCCAGTTACAATATCCTTCAAAAATAACAGTGACATAAAGACATTCTTAGATTAAGGAAACATAAGATTATCTGTCAGTGGCAGAATGCCCCCCCCAAAAATATTTAAAGAAAGATTCTTAAGCTAAACAAAAATGATTCCAGAAGAAATCATATAACTTCAGGAATGAAGGACAAGCAAAAGAAATAGTAATTATTTTAGTTAATAAAATAAATACCATATAAAGCATATTCTCTGACCATAATAGAATGCTAGAGATAAATAACAAAAAGATATCTGGAAAATCCCCCAAAATCCCTAGAGTTGGAAATTAAACAATACACTTCTAAACAATCTATGGTGAAGAGGAAGTCTCAGGTATATAAGAAAACATTTTGAATTCAATAAAAATATACTATAGCAATACCTGTTGGGTACAGCTAAAACAGTTCTTAGAGGGAAATTTATAGCATTAAATGCATATATTGGAACAGAAGAATTATCTAAAATCCATAATCTAAGTTTTCACCTTAAGAACTAGAGAGAGAAGGGCAAAATAAACCTACAGCAAACAAAGAATATAATAATAACGATTAGAGCAAAGATCAGTGAAATTAAAAACCAAACAGTAGAGAAAATCAGTAAGCCAAAATGTGTTGTCTTTTTAAAGATCAATTAAATTGATAAACCTCTAGTAAGGCTAACAAAGAAAGGAAAGAAGACTCATTACATGCCCCTCTGATATTAAAATAATAGTAGGACAATATTACAAGTGATTATACAGCAGTAAATTTGAAAAAATTAGATGAAATGCACCAATCCCTTAAAACTATCAAAATTTATTCTCAGTGAAATGAGCCACAAGTAGTGCAATGTCTAACAAAGTAAATCTCAGTCTCTGATGGTTTCACTGGTGAATTCTACCAAACATTTAAGACAGAAGTAATATATTTTCTACATAATGTCTCCAGAAAATTGAATGGGAGAAAATATTTCCCAATTTATCAGTCCAACATCCTTATATCATAGCCAGGTAAAGATTACAAGGAAAGAAAAATGCAAATATTCATCTTGAATATAGACACAAAATCCTCAGCTAAATATTAATAGATAAAATCTAGCAATAAATAAAGCAATAATATATTACAGCCAAGTAGAGTTTGTTTCAGTAATGAAAGACTAGTTCAACATTTCAAAATCAAACAATGCAATGCACCATACTAACATACTAAAGAAGAAAAGTAGTATAGTAATTTCAAAAGAAATACAAAAATACATTTTATAAAATTCAAATGTATTCATTAAAAAAAATACTCTCGGCAAAATAAAAATAGAGGAAACTTCTTTAACCATCAAGAATGTGTACTTCTACAAGGCAAGGACTATGACTTGGTTATTTTTTCACCCATGCTTAAGATAGTCCCTGTTACAAAGGTGAAAAAAAGATTTATAAATAAATTATTTATAAACACATAAAGTAAGAGTGCCTAATTTAAAATAAACACACACACACAAAAAGTCTGGTTTGTACAAACTGGTTTAATCACTTTATCAAATCTAATGAACATCATCTAGGAGTGAAGGCTCAAAATAGGAGGACATAAAATGTGTTTGTGTGTTGTGTGTGTGTATGGATTTGTGAAAGTAGGTGTTTATTTGCAAAGCAAGGTTTGATCCTATAAATAATTTATCTTGAGGAGCTAGATTGTTAAGAAAAAAGATATTTCTCTACTTTCCCAAACAACATCATGATATCTAAAATTTGTTTTAGGAAGCTGATGTGTTTTAATATGCTTGGGTAATTTAAAATGGGTTGGTGAGGGGGCTAAAACCATGAAGCATTTTATTTCAGACATGATCATCTGGGTCTTTATAGTAGTAGATTTGATAAAGATGAATAGATAAGAAAATTATATTAGAAATCTTTGTTTCTTAAAATTTCATGAGGTAAATAAATCAGGCTAAACTTAAATATGTGTTCTCAAGAAACAGTATTAGAAATCACTCATTTAAAATAATTATTTTGTTTTTTGGTAATAGTTAAATTTAGCAACAGTAACTGAAATTATATTGTAGTTATTTATTCATTCATGTATATTAATTGATACATATACTTATAATACACATTTATATTTACATTCATATTTATCTTATCTAATATCTTCTAGAGTATGCATGGATTAATATCATTTATTAGACCCACATATCCCATATTTTCCCTAATTCGGTACATTGACATTAGAAGATATTCAATACCATCACATAGAAGTACATGATAAATGAATTAGTGATCAAGCAGGGTTACTTGTTGCAAAGAACTCAACAGTCCTGTTTACTCTAGATGTATCTTGTCAGTCAGGATGTATTTCCTAAGCTTACTGCACATTTAACTGGGTGTGATTAAGAGAAACATCTGTTTTATAAAAGAACATACTTAAGGTGAATTCTATTATGGGCCAAAGGTTTTCATCCCACTGAGAGGGCAGATGGATAAATATTTGGTTTATGGTAGATAAACTTCTGAATTAGAGATTTCAGTTCATCTTATCTTCAACTGGATAAAACTCCATATGCTTCAAGGTAATACCCTGATGTAGCTCTACTTAGCCTTGTCTTTCCTGTCCATTATTTAAAATTGTGCTTCACAAGGTACAGATAGATTTATAATTTATGTTTAAGTTCTGAATGCAGAAGTTGAATCTTTCATATTGTTACTTTATTAGAATTGTTCTTTACATTTATTTTCTCCTTTAATTTATAAGCAAGACAAAACTATGTAGAAAATGAATATATGCATGGCTTTAAGGAAACTATGATAATGTATCAGATTCAGATACTAAAAGGAATATTTTAAGACCACAATTTTTCTGAATTCAAGATCATAATACTCTCCATACTATTTTTTGGTTTGCTTTTTTGTGACTACACACTTCATTGCACAAAAAGTGAGCTAATACTAAATGAGATGGTGAGAGTCTGAACTGTGTTATGTTCATTTGGTTTACACAGCAGAGGCAGCTGTTGGTGCCAATTATGGAGTAATAAGCTTGAGCAGCTGCCAAAAGAATAAAACTAAGTTCGACTTAAAAGCAAGTAAGTCATGCTGCTCGAAAACTTCTGTCTCCCAGGACAAGTGGGTGCCCATTTTTAATATGTAGATAGAAATTGGAGCCAATAAATCAAATGGACAAGGACATACTGGCATCACTTGTGATTATTTTAGCCATAATAAAATTGTACTCTTAAATTTTCAAAAATTCTCTGAACTTTGCAAATGACTATTAAATGTATGATTTAGATCTATAGGCCCATTTATATCAAATCACCATGCTGAATATACACACACAAGAAATAAGCTAAACATACAGATTGCCTCACTTATAATAAAATGTAGCCACTTCATCAGGGGAATTAAGCAGATGTTTAAAATTTTTCAACAAATTTCAAAAGTGACTTAAGGCAGGAAATGAATAAAATTATATCCAATTTAAGCTCTAGGAAGTGTGTAGACAGACTATAATTATCTATTATTAAGGCAACTGGTGTAAAAGATAGAAAACTTCTATCTAGAAAGAAGGTTTCTTCCAATGGCTGGTCCTTTTGAATTTCAGCAAGATGACAAATGAGGAATCCTTTTATATTCTATGGTCATCCATCTCCTTTCAAGCTCTGGTCCTTTCATTCATTAATTTATTTGTATAAATTCAAACTTTTTTAGATAGTGGGAAAAAATTCAGATAATTAGCCAAGGAATGGAGCCTGATTAATAATTGGTATTCTAAAAAATATTTAGCCATTTGTGTCATATATTCTTATCTGTAAGTGATGAAAAATAGTATAAATTCAAAATGTCAAATTCTAGTGGATGTTGTAGGAAGAGAAGAGTTTTATGTTTTTGGTTTTTTTAATTAAAGAGGCTCTGTAAGTTTCCACTTCTTCCATTGTTGGGAGAGACAGCAGCCTAATGGCCTTTGAAATGCCCACCACTCCAGAGCTGGACAGCTTTGAGGGCTTGAGGTCTTCACTACTTTAGAATTTTGAAAGTGAAAAAATTTGCTGCAAATACTGAACAGAGCCTTTCCTCAGGGTCTTCCAGAGGATGGATTTTTGGCCCAAGGAGTCCTTCATGCTCTATTCTCTGCCCCCTAAACTGAGAAACCCAGACTTCACCACTTAGAAGACTCCTTAGTCAAGTCTCCCACCTTCTACAGGTACTAACAGCTTATTGACTAGTAAATCCATGGCAAAAGAGAAATTAATCATCATTATTATCTTTCAAGTAACCCAAGGAGATAAAGCAATGAGCAGCCAAAAATATAAATTGATAAATTAATAACAAATCCAAGAAGATCCAGTAGCCATGTGAAAAATACAGCCAAAGCATATGGATTAGGCAACTACTAATGAAACAGAACAACTGGGAAGAAATATACACTTAAAAGAATAATAGTAAGAGCACTAAAGAAGATTAAAGTGTAGCACAAATACAACTCAAACTGAAGAAACAAGGACAAAAATAATAGCAAGCTAAGATTTGGGAACAAATTTCTGATCAATACCATGCTTCATTGCCTGTTTTCAACTTGGATTCACCAATAACATCTTCTAAAATTTCTTCTGTGTATAGAAGAGAAGCTGGAAACTATTTTCCAGAATCCCCTTTCCTGTGCAATAACCGGAAGCGCATGAGATTTGGAAAGTAGAAGGGGAGAAGCTATGATTTTCCAGAGACATTTGTATCCTGATGTGAAATTCACTTTGGCTTCCTGGTAGTTTCTTGAGAACCAACTGCTTTGCTGCCACAGACTGAGGTAGTTGAATAGGCCTTCTGTAATAAAATACCACCACTGAGTGGCTTAAACAACAGAATTTATTTTTCTCACATTTCTGGAGTCTGGGGGCCCAAGGTCAAGGTACCAGTATAGTTGCTTTCTCCTGAGGCCTCTCTCCTTCACTTGCAGATGGCATCCTTCTTGCTGAGCCCTAGATGAGAATGGAAGCCCCTGCCAACACCTTGATTTCAGCCTAGTGATATCCTGCTAACTCAGACTCCTGACCAGGGAAATTGTGATATAAATTTGTGTTGTTTTAAGCCAATGAGTTTGTGGTAATCTGTTACATAGTATTAAAAACTAAAACATTTCTTTTCAGACTAGACCAGTTGGCAATGTTTAGATATATTTTGGATCATCACAGTTTGAGGGAGGGTCCTCGACAGAGACCAGGAATGCTGCTAAATATCTTACAATGCACAAGGCAGCCGCTCAAAGCACTGGATTATGCAGCCCTAAAAATTAATAGTGCCATGGTTGAGAAATCCTGGACTGAGCTATTTTATTAGAATCGTCTCCAACTGGAAGAGGAAAACTGTATTTGAGTTAGAATCTTGAGAATATAAATAATTTTTTAGGAATAAATTAGGGATTTTCACTAACTGTACACATTGAGGATATCAGGGTATTATAAAATACTACCTAACAGAAACCACTATTTTTAGGGCTTCCAAACTGAATGTGCCACTTCTTACATATAAGAATTAAGTTCTAAATTATATATTGATATTAATAAGAAATTACTACCTACGTGAGAACATCAAGGATCATATAGGTTTAGAACATATTTCTCAAGATGTATAAAAACGTTTGAGTTTTTTTTTTCTTTGTTGTTTACTTTCTGGAAATATTCTTATACATTTTGCATGGTTTCAGTGGAAGCATTTAATTGCTAGAAGTAATTTAATATTTGGCTTCTGCACTCCCTTAATATTCCATTCCCTTTCTCATCAAGAAAGCTTCCTAGGACTTTGACAGAATACCTGTTTGAAAAATCTGATGCATGCCACAGGATTCCAAAGTTTGTGGGGCATGAACACACCAAGAAGAGATTATCATACCTTTCATAATTTCAAAGCAAAAGACTCATTAGGAACTTAAAGACTTACATACTAGACAGAAAGACTTGTAATATTAAATATATAAGTAAAAGCTAGAGCTGGTGACATGCTTGAGCCACTTATATCCCTTGGACATGATAAATTAAACATTAAATAATTTTGGAGTCCATTTTCTTCAGTGCTGTTCTTAAGTTCTTGATACTCAGCAAGACTCTTTAGGATTATCACAGTTTCTTTGAGGTGAATTTAAAATAATATAAAAAACACTTAGAAAGCACAGAATTTCTGTAAGTTAATGTCAAGTGTCAGTCAATGAGATTCCACAATACAGATCCTCTGTCATTTGGTATGAGTTCCAACACTCTCTTTCTGACATGAACCATCAGAACATTTAACAGAAAACAGATAAATGAGTGTGAAGAAGGCATTGTGACAAGACTGCAAAAACATGTTGAATACCAAGGGGATATAAACAATATAGAAAATCTGATCCTAGTTGTTCATGAGTCTCTGTCTTGATGGAGTATTCACTATCAAATTAGTATTACAAAATATGATCTCCCTGTCTTCTTAGTCATATTCTCAAATCTCTCCAAAGACAAATGTCTTATGTTTTGTGGTTATTCTTTCCTATTTATAATTAGAGTAGCCTGCAAAGTGAATAGAAAGGCAAATAGCAAAGAACTAAGTAAATGTGAAGTTTTATCCAGAAGTGATTTATCTGATAAGCTCATCTATCTCAAATTTACTAAGAACATAAAGTATCAAAAGATTTACCAGATTTAAGAACATAAAGTATCAAAAGATTTACAAATGTTAGCATATCCATACATGAATAATATGGACAAGCACAAATAGTGTTTATTGTAAGTCAGATCCAGTTCAGAGTGCTGTCCTTGGATACTAACTCATTTAATCCTCATGGCAACTTTATGAGATAAGCACAATATTTATCTCCATTTGACAAATGAGAGAACAGAAACATGAAGAGTTAAAGTAACTTTTTAGAGGAAGTTCAGCCAGCAAAGACGTTAGTAAGTATTCAAAATAGAGTTCTTACTGTTAACCACTTCTAGTGGTTAATCTCCAATCTCTATTTATTCTTTACTCAAGCATTTATTTAGTGTTTAATGTTTGCAGTACCCAGAGCTGCTTGGTGTGAATAAAGAGAAATAAGACAGGTACACAAATCAATAAATCTCATTTAACATGTGTTGTGATATGAACACAAAGAGGGGATTACCACTTGAAAAATAACAAAAGGAAAAACAAGAAGGAAGTTAGATTAACAGTAAACGGTTCTATATATTTCAAGTTCACATTGTTGTATAGCCACTTGTACTTATTTACATTGTCAGTTATATTCATAATCATGGCCTCAAGTTGCCAAAGAAGATTTAATATATGTTCACAGAATTTCAGTTAAGAAAGAAAGCAGTACGTTTATAAATGTTTATTCTGGATAGCTTATTTATGTTTTGGAGCAAATACTTATTTTTTTTCCTTATATTTTGGAATTATTTTCTTTATGGTTGCTCCAAGACTTACCACATATATTTTAGTTTATCAGAATCTACTTCAGATTTATACTAAATTCCACTGAGATGTAGAAATGCTACTCATATATAGCTCTATTCTGTCTTTTTACTTTTATCCTATTATTATTATATATATTGCATTTACATATGCTACAAAGTTAACAATACACTGCTATGAATTACTTTGCATAATTTCATGTAAATTATAAAAACTGAGAAAAGAAATGAGAGCAAGTATATATTTATAGATTTTATTATATTTACCTTCTTAATTACCTTTTACAGTTCTCTTCACTTGTTCCTATGGGTTTGAGTCATCATCTTGCTCTTACCCACCTCTTTTGTGCTTCTTTGATATACTACATTTCTATATGGTACAGAACAAACAGTACCATTTTATACATGCAATTGCTTTTCAAATCAGTTAAGAGGAAAAAAAAGAACAAAAATATGAATTTACATGGTATTTTATAATTATATAGTTACCTTCACCAGTACTCAATTTTTCACATGGATTTGAATTTCTATGTAGATTTTCTTGCTTCCAACATAAAGAACTTCTTTTATTAGTTCTTGCACACTTTCTTTGCAATTACAAGAATTGTCTCAGTTTTTGTTTACCTGGGAATGTCTTTATTTTACCTTCATATTTGAAAGGTGGTTTTGCTGGTTTTAAGATTCTTGGTTGACAGTTGTATTCTTCAGCACTTTGACTATGCTTTCCCATGCCTTATGACCTCCATTGTTTCTGATTAGAAATCAGATGTTAATATTATTGTAATTGATGAGTGGTTTTTCTCCTGCTGCTTTCAAATTTTTATCTTTGTCTTTGTCTTTCAGTATTTTTACTGTCATGTATTTGTGTATAGATCTCTTGCATTTATCATATTTGGGATTGGGAGCTTCTTAGGATAAATATTAACCTAATGTATAGGTTAATATTTATCAGCAAATTCAGGAATTTTAAACCAATATTTCTTTGAATATTTCTTTTTCAGGTCCTTTCTCTTTCTCCTTTCCTTGTGGTACTTCCATTGTGCTATGTTGGTGCACTTAAAGGAGTCTCACATTTCTCTGAGTCTCTGTTAATTTTTCTTCATTATATATTCTCTCTATTCTTCAGGTTGAATAATCTCCACAGAGCTACCTTCAAGTTTGCTGATGCTTTCTTCCTCTAGTTCAATTCTATCATTTTGTTCCTCTAAAGAATTTTGAATTTTAAATATTGTAGTTTTCAACTCCAGAATTTTCATTTGCTTTTAAAACTTATCTCTAATTCTTTATTCATATTTTATATTTGATGAAGCATTGTCTTTATATCTTCCTATACATCTTTAAGCATGGCTTCCTTTAGTTCCTTGAACATATTTATAATGGTTACCTTGAAGCCTACCTGTTAAATCTGACACAGTTTCTGTTGTCTTGTTTTTTGTGTGTTTGTGTGCTGTGGTCACAGTTTCTGCTCTTTGCCTGTCTCATGATTTCTTGTTGAAAACAGGACATTTTCAGCAATTTATTTTAGCAACTCTGGATACTGGTTTCTTTCCTCTCCAGGGCTTGTTTTCTTATTATTTGTTTGTTTATTTGTTTTAGGACTTGGCTATTCTAGTGAAATTAGTTTCTATCATACTGTGCAGCTTTTGGTGTCCTTGGAGGGTACAACCTTGAGCATGCACACAATCACCATGAGATGACAGTGTTATGACCCCAACAAGACTATTCTTAACTTTCTTTTCTTTGTTCTCTCTGGTAAACTAGATGGTCTATGGTTTAGCTTGTTGTTCTTTTTTTTTTTTTTTTTTAAGTTTTTTTTTTTTAACATCTTTATTGGAGTATAATTGCTTTACAATGTTGTGTTAGTTTCTGCTTTATAACAAAGTGAATCAGTTATACATATACATATGTTCCTATATCTCTTCCCTCTTGCATCTCCCTCCCTCCCGCCCTCCCTACCCCACCCCTCTAGGTGGTCACAAAGCACCGAGCTGATCTTCCTGTGCTATGCGGCTGCTTCCCACTAGCTATCTATTTTACGTTTAGTAGTGTATATATATCCATGCCACTCTCTCACTTTGTCCCAGCTTACCCTTCCCCCTCCCCATATCCTCAAGTCCATTCTCTAGTAGGTCTGTGTCTTTATTCCCGTCTTGCCCCTAGGTTCCTCATGACCTTTTTTTTTTTTTTTCTTAGATTCCATATATATGTGTTAGCATACTGTATTTGTTTTTCTCTTTCTGACTTACTTCACTCTGTATGACAGACTCTAACTCCATCCACCTCACTACAAATAACTCAATTTCATTTCTTTTTATGGCTGAGTAATATTACATTGTATATATGTGCCATATCTTCTTTATCCATTCATCTGTTGATGGACACTTAGGTTGCTTCCATGTCCTGGCTATTGTAAATAGAGCTGCAATAAACATTTTGACACATGACTCTTTTTGAATTATGGTTTTCTCAGGGTATATGCCCAGTAGTGGGATTGCTGGGTCGTATGGTAGTTCTATTTTTAGTTTTTTAAGGAACCTCCATACTGTTCTCCATAGTGGCTGTATCAGTGTACATTCCCACCAACAGTGCAAGAGGGTTCCCTTTTCTCCACACCCTCTCCAGCATTTATTGTTTGTAGATTTTTTGATGATGGCCATTCTGACCGGTGTGAGATGATATCTCATTGTAGTTTTGATTTGCATTTCTCTAATGATTAATGATGTTGAGCATTCTTTCATGTGTTTGTTGGCAATCTGTATATCTTCTTTGGAGAAATGTCTATTTAGGTCTTCTGCCCATTTTTGGATTGGATTGTTTGTTTTTTTGATATTGAGCTGCATGAGCTGCTTGTAAATTTTGGAGATTAATCCTTTGTCAGTTGCTTCATTTGCAAATATTTTCTCCCATTCTGAGGGTTGGCTTTTGGTCTTGTTTATGGTTTCCTTTGCTGTGCAAAAGCTTTTAAGTTTCATTAGGTCCCATTTGTTTATTTGTGTTTTTATTTCCATTTCTCTAGGAGGTGGGCCAAAAAGGATCTTGCTGTGATTTATGTCATAGAGTGTTCTGCCTATGTTTTCCTCTAAGACTTTGATGGTGTCTGGCCCTACATTTAGGTCTTTAATCCATTTTGAGTCTATTTTTGTGTATGGTGTTAGGGAGTGTTCTAATTTCATTCTTTTACATGTACCTGTCCAGTTTTCCCAGCACCACTTATTGAAGAGGCTGTCTTTTCTCCACTGTATATTCTTGCCTCCTTTGTCAAAGAAAAGGTGACCATGTGCATGGGTTTATCTCTGGGCTTTCTATCCTGTTCCATTGATCTATATTTCTGTTTTTGTGCCAGTACCATACTGTCTTGATTACTGTAGCTTTGTAGTATAGTCTGAAGTCAGGGAGCCTGATTCCTCCAGCTCCATTTTTCGTTCTCAAGATTGCTTTGGCTATTCAGGGTTAGCTTGTTGTTCTTAATTAAGGTATTCTTTTCAGTGTCCTTACAAGGGAACTTCCCCAAACTTTGTTTCAAATAAAGTCAATAACCTTGGGGATAACTTTAGAGCTCTCTATTTTTGTGGATTTCCTCTCCTTTTGGGAAGACTCACTGAGCCACTACTGTGTGCTGGATGTGGCTATAGCCTCTGGTTCCCCCAGCTTGCCTTGCCAGCATGGAACATCTGCCCAACAAGCAGGCTGGAGTGAAGGCACTTGACTCCAACATTTTTGGCTAGCCATGCCTGATGTAGAACCTCTATCCAATGTGTAGGGGATTGGTAGATGAGGGAACTCCTGACCTATTGGACTTACCAGGCACTTAGCTCCTTCAAGTTAGTGTTGAAGGGGATAAAATATGTTGGTGACCTGACCTTCACAGATATGGCAACTCTTGACTGGGAGATGAGGACAGAAAAAACTCTGTCTTCTTGGCCACACCTACCCAAGTATATCCTCCGTCAAGTTGACCTGGGTGATGAGAGGGAGGAAGAGGGTTGTGACTCAAATGCATAGGCTTCCACTGTTCTTGCAGAGTTTTAGGAGATTTCCTTAAATTAGTATCTGTTTCCTTTAATACAGTGCCCTTAGTGTTTCCCTAGGTCAATTTTCAGAAGCTTTATTTATTTGTATCAGTGGTTTTCACCAGATTTGCTCATTTCTCTAGGGAGAAGTTCTGCAGAGCTCTTCATGGTACCATCATGTATGTAGAATAAATACTTATTTTTTAAGGGTACTTTCAGTTATCTGATTATTTCATTAATATAAATAACAATATCCTTCTTAAGTAATGTGAGATAAATGAGGTATAACCATAAATGCTTAGAATCAATTTAAGAATATTCTAATTCTCTTTCTCTTGGTCAAAAGACAACTTAAAATGAAAGACATAATAACTCTCTAATCCAGTTTGCTGTTGCCAGCAATTGGGTCGCATATTTACAGATATCATTTATAAGGTCCACAACACATCCTTGAAAATTCATTACTTGCCTATTATTATAATTTTCACATTACATTGCCTTTTATCCCCAACTGCCCACCTTCACCCCTGCCATCCCACCAGCCCAGAGAGTTAGTTTCTTTCAGAATACTTTGAGGCATTTTTTAATCATCACCAATATCATTATAATAATAATATTTATTATTCTTTTTATCCCCAGAATTTCAAACTCAATTTATTTTTCCCCTGGGTTGAACATCAAGAACATTGGTCCAATTTGTTTGATAAATGGATTAATAAGTACTGGTTGGGAATTAATTTATTCTATGACAGTGATAGACACTTGCTTTCTCTCAATTACTATTCTAAGTACAGGAATTGAGGAAACTCAATGGGAGATGAGGTACGATTCCAGCTTTCAATGAGTTTACCATAATGTTGTTGCCGAAGAGAATTTAGATACTATATAAATGGAATATTTCTATTATGAAAAATAAAACATTTTAAAATTTTATAGTTGGTACAAAAATGAGTTGCCAGTTTTAATTGGACTGGAAAGTGGCTGGACAGCATCCCAGTGTTGGTATATCTTGACATATGGTTTCAGTACTCTAGGCATAGTTGCAAAACACAGGTAGTTTGTGATGAACAGGTAGTTCCATTTGACTGATATCTCAGATTTATGGAAGTAGAATGTGAAGACAATAACTCTAGAGAGTTCTGCAGGGACCAGATTATGGTGAACTCTTCATACTTTGCTAAGGATTCTTTATCTAGCAGGCAACAGGAAGCAACTGCATGAATGGTTTGAAGTTAGGATATAATGGGGATCACATTTTTATTGTTGTTATTACTTTTAGAAAGATTTCTCTGCCGAATTTTGAAAGAAAAGGCATCTAGACTAGTTAAACGACTAGAGTGATAGTCTATATAAGAGATGTTTGCTTGAAATAAAGCAGCATCAGTGGAGATAGAGCAGGAAGATATAAAAGTTGTTAAAAAGATAGAGAAATAGGGCTGTGTTACCAATTATGTACAGACTGAGAGGAATAAAATATTTGAAGACAAATTCTAGGTTGTATGATTGTGTAACCCCAGTGATGGTGATATAATTGATTTTTGGAGGAAAATTAATGCTTTCAGTTGTAGACACTGTGGTTTTGATACACCCATGGGACACCAGTTATTCATGCCTGGAAGGCAGTTCAATATATCTGTTTGAAGTACAAGGGCAAGCTCTGTGCTAGAAATTTTTGGTGGAAAATATTCACACATAGGAATTCATGAAGTGATGAAAGTGAAGAAAATAATCTCAGTTTAAAAATTTGAAGTCTGGATGATAGAACTCTCTGGGAAAGCAACATTTAAGGAAAAGGCAAACGAGAACTCTTAGGAAAGTAGTCTACCTTTCCTACATTAACAATTACCTGAAGTTTTGGGTTTTTTTTTTTCCCTTTAATTCCCTAATGTATAAAATGATAATTTAAGGTTAACAGATGTAACTCCCGGTTTGTTCTAATGTGGAGAACGATGGTGATACATGCTAATGCAAGCAAATAACTCAGAAAACACTTATATGGAAACTGTTCAGATTTCATCAGAGAAACAAATTAATATAAGGGATTATTTTTTAAAGTATAAGTACATGTATGTATCTGTGATTAAATAGCTGTTCTAAAAGCCTTACTTGAGTAAATTAACAGATATACCTAATGCATTTGCCAAGACTCCAGTTCAAAATGCCTTAGTAAATTCTCTTAGACAAATTAAAGCATATGTTGATCTTCATTTATGGTCATTTATTAATTCTTTGAAGATTTATATTCTCTTACATTCTTATCAAAGTTTTTATTTGTGGAGATTACGTATTCAGGAGATTAGATAAGTCATATGAGGCCATGTAATTAGACAAATAAGCTTTTTAATTTTTTCCAAATAATCATTTTTAGAGAATCTTGTAAACAAAATAATTAAAACATTTTGTCTATAAACTAGGCCCTTGCAGTGTGTGAAGTTCCATTCTTGATAATTTACAGTTCTTTATAATTTAGAATACTTTATAATTCTGTGAAAAATCATTTTTTAACTCCTCTAGACTTTGAAATTCATAGAATTCAAGTGCTTTGTCTATGCTCAACACATACTAAGAGAATAGAGGCGACGTTAACCAGTTGTGTTTAATTCCTAGCCCCATCTTTTTTTCTGTAGTGTCCTATCATCTTGCTGGGGGGTCTGGTTCTAGATAAGACCAGAAGGCACAAAGAGAATGTATGTAAACTCTCCTCGAAAAAAAATCCCTTATAATGCTCAAAAAGTTCATTACATATGGTTTTGTATTAATTATAATGGTTTCTGAATAATTCCAACATGGCCAAATATTTCTTCACTCTTTGAAGAGCTAGTAGATTAAAATTGGATTTGTTCTCTGAGACTAGAGAGATAAACATGCATACAGATACGCAAATACTTTTAGATATCCATATAGACACACACATACATACATACATACACATAAATATAGGCATAGATTTAAACAGTATCTTTGTTATAGTCTTTGCTAAGTAAAAATAATTAAATGCACAGAAGTTTACTCCATTGTACACTCTGCCAGACCCTGCTTTTCCTCTGAAGAACTGAAGTTTATGTATCAAATGTTGTTAAAAGGAAGTAGCACTCTGTAAAAAGACTTTCTAAGTATTACAAAGTAGAAAGTGAATTAGAACAAGAAATGAGAGATAGAAGAGATTTTTCTTTCAGGCCTGTGCTGAAGTCCCCACTGTTCTTCTAGTGACACTTCTAAGACACTAGTGACATAATCTTGAGGCAGTTATTTTGAAATGATCTATGTTAAAAATAACACTACCCTTAGTGCATTCATTTTTCATATAAGAGTTTTACTTTCAACATGAGCATTGGCAATGTTGGATTAGAATAAGTTATGCCCCCAGTTATTCTCTTATATAACTAAATTCAATAGAGCTAGTCACATTAGGGGAAAAGTGTGTGTGTGTGTGTGTGTGTGTGTGTGTGTGTGTATAGAGAGAGAGAGATGCTGTAATATATCAAATGTTGCTATACATTTTTAGTGTCTTGCAGCTGTAAAAATATAGGTATAACTACTTTGTAAATGTTTTGAAATTTTACTTTTGTATGTAGGCTGTACACTAAAATCATCATTTTTTTAGTTAAAACAGAACTCATGACTGACTAAAGGAAGTGTCATGTTTTGATGAACATTCTGTTTGCACTAAAATACATGATATGATCATGGATGAAAATTTGAGAGAGTTGAACTTTTAACTATAAAATAAACATACTTAAGTTACTGAGACTTAAGCTTCTTCCTTTTTGACTTGGAAGATTTCCATAACTATGCTTGAATTTGAAGACCTCACAACTAGGAACCGTTTTCTACAGAGACTTTCCAGGAAATTCTACACAGAAGAAAAACATTGCATGCCATATATGGTGATGCAGCATAATTCCTATTTTTGAACCAGATAGATAAAGATAAAATGACGAAATGAAAGTTCCTCTTTAGTATACTTAGCAATATGTCAAATAAAACTATTAATATATATTCATCCAATTATCTTTTATGTTGAAAATTATTCTTGCTGGGACAAAGGGGTTTGAAAAACAGGACCTGGCTATAGAGGTTTATGAAAAGGCAACATTTTTACAACTAGTGTTATATCCTTCATCTCACCAACATGAAACGATGAAACTAGGGATTATATGCTGCCAAAGTTTTCCCAAACAATGGTTAGGACAAGGTAGAGGACAAGGGGCAGTAGTACTGTGTAGCCAGAAACATTATTTCTTGTTCCCATCCAATGAAGTATATATATATATATTTTTTTGAAAATATGACTTCCATCCCTCACTGTGCATATCATATATTTTTTAAATTACCAGATGAAATAGCAGCATTAATATATCTTGAAAGAGTGCTTTATTAGAATTCCCTTAAAGACTTTAAAAATCTTTCTTTTATAATTGATACATCATATCTATATTTTCTATAGATAAATATTCAGTTCAAGAAGACAACTTGATTCTTTCCTTTGCACCTAGAAAACCTTTTTCATTTCTTGTCCTTAACTTACCTCTCTCCCTTTCAGTTGGTAAAGTGCTAAAATGATGTCTATAAATTCATCCTCAGGTCTTCATGATTAACACATTCATACCAAATAATTTATGATTCCAGCATTATTGCTTGTAGACTCATTCTACCCTTCCATAGTTTTGGGCCCTTTCACTAGTTATTTTCTTAGCTGAAGTTCTTCTACTTAATTTGTCAAGTATTTTATCAAAAGCCACTTCTATTATGAGGATTTTCAGGTTTTTCCAGACAGAACCAGTTGTCTCCTCTGGTGTGGTTCTACAACCCTTTACACATGCTGCTATTTTAGCATTTTTATGCTGTGCTGTCATTATGTGTCCAGGTGTGTCTAGAACACCTAAGCACCTAGAATATGCACTCTACTCCAATCACCAAGCTAATTCTGTGTGCCAAATAAGCAGTGAAAATGCTCAATGAATGAATGAAAGAGAACAAGGTATATGTAAAGAGATAGGATTGGTGTGCTGTGATGAAGATTTGGAGAGCACTAATAAAGGAACTAATTTTGAGAGGATGAAGCAGGGGAAAATAGAGAGTCTTTCCAGTATTGCCTATTACCCAGATTTGTCTATGGAGAAGAGGCTATTTTAAAACAGAAACCACTATTATCTTCTTACACACATACCTTTTCCTTGTGTGATCTTTCTTGAATCTAAGACTATTCAAGGAAATAATATTTTAATCAATCAATAATGTGTATAGGAAATTCATTGAGTTAAATAAATATTTTTCCTTAAAAAGAAGGAAATTTTAAAAAACTAGATTGGAATGAAAGTAAATTTCTATGATAATTTCTAAAGACCTATTTTATTAAGAATGAATCATAATTTGGTCCATATATTTAAAAGTGGAATTACAATGGCCTATATATTTTAAAGTCTAAAAATATTGTGCCAAATACATTGCTAACCTAATGGAATATTCAAGAAATGTTAATTTAAATAAAAAGATTTTGAAAAAAATTCAGTGACCCCCCAAAAGACACAGGCTGTGTTTTCCTTCCATTTAGTTATCTAAGCACGCCTCATGTATTCTAAACTCTGAATACAATTTGATCTAAGCCTATAATAGAAATAAGAATGCATATAAACAAACTTCATATAATTTGGTAGTTTCAATGCATAAAATCTAGAAAATATGTATTATGTATACATATATATCTAGTTTCTATGGTGACCTGGTCACTTGGAATATAGTTTTGCATGAACAATTGTACACAGTCATCACTTTGAATTTCCTGACCTATCTTTTCTGCTTAAATGCTGCATTAGCAGATTTTAGTAGCTACTGTTTAGCATATCTTGTAAATTGTATTAATGTTGTCTGTCTGGAGCTCAACAGTTACTTCAGAAAAAAAAGGTTGTTTTAGTTTTCTTTGAAAAGTTTTATTTTAGCTTTAAATAAACCTTGAGATTACAGAAAAGCAAAACAATTATGAAAAATGCAGTAAATTATACATTTTTAAAAAATTACCCATAGCTTTTAAGCTAAAAATAAAGAGAAAACAAGCATTTCTATATAGTATCTATGAAGTTATGGATTAAAAGTCATTTGAAACATTCTTTAAAATTAACATGAAATTTCTATAGCTAGCCTAAAGCTACCATATTTATAATGTCAGTATAAAGTTTACAATGTCAGAGAAAGAACACTGGGCCAGGCACCTGGGGTCCTAATATCAGGTCTGTTAGTGTCACTTATATTTTATTACACAAGATAATAAACTTTTCAAATTCTCAGTTACCTTGTCTATAAAATGATGAGTAATAAAAACATAAAACTTTATTTTCTATCTCTCTAATTCTGTAAGTCTAAAGGCCTATATAAACTTCAAGTGAAAAAAAAAGTCATGTATTATTAAAAATCCTAATGATTGCATGTTTAATAATAGCAAAACTAGATTAAAAATAAATACTCCTAGCAATTGGGGAATGTTAAATGATCTATGACATGGTGCAATAAATATTTTGTTAGTAAGTGATAAATATGTGGACTATGTATATTAAAAGAAATGTTTGTATACAATAGCTTGTTAAAATGCTACAAAAATTGCACTGAAGGCAGTTGTATAAAAAATAAGAGCTCATATACTAAGGTTCAAAGATGTCAGGTTAAATTAAAATAGTGTGTTAAAAGTGTCATTTGTTTTTTGCTGCTGCTGTTATCTGTTCTGTCATACTTGGTTAAATACGTAGTTCTTTAAAAGAAAGATATAACTGATGCTTTTTTTGCAATCCTAATATAGCAAGAAATAGAGGCAGAAGAACTTAACATCAGTTCTTAATTGAGAAAAAAAGTACTCTGAGCTGAGTTTCCCCTTGAATGGGGTACATGAGTAGGAAATTAAAATATCCTTAAGATCCAGACAAGTTAGTTAATCTCCATAAAGATTGGCTATGTCATATGGAAATGTGGCAAATAACATTAAATGTCCCACAAAATCAATTTGAAGTTTATAAGTAAATGCATGTGATGTTTTTATTGTAAAGCCTAACTAGTAAATACTAAATATTCAATAATATCACACTACAATTTATTAGATAGAAGATAGAGGATATTTGTTCTTGCTTCTAGAGTTGTAGAAATACAAAAGTTGTGATATGGTCATCCTAATATTAAAAATATCATATGTTTCATTCAGTTTTAGTGGTTTTTGCTACATGACTTTATAGAGAAGTGGATGAAGTTAAAGGGGGATAATTTAATGCAGTGTAACACACAATGGATTTTTTTGGCTTGGCTTCTCTGGATATTACCAAGATGCATAATGTATTTAAAAAGCAGGGAAATATGTGAATACAATATCTGCAGCAGTTAGTCTTAAAGAAAGATGCCAGTAACTCTCAGAGTTTGAATGATTGCCTTAGGAATATTGGATGAGGTGAAATGGTTATAAAAATGCAATAAAGGGGACTTAGCAACTAGAATTACTTGACATCAGGACTATATAAAAATGTCATGAATTCATATAATCCTGAAGTTTTGTTGAAAAGAGTAAATGAAAATAAGTTATAAGATTAAGAAAGAGTGACCTAATTTTTGTAATGCATTCGTTATTCTGGAATGAGAGTGTTTATGGGTGGATTGGCATAGATGGTTAGGAGAAATAAATGAGCTAAACTAAGAGTATCTACCTATACCTGACATTGAACACCAAGCATCTAATATCTTTATACTTTTGTTATTTAAATCTTAACATAAGGAGTTATGTGTATGTGTGTGTATGTGTTTGTAAAATAGAGTCAATTTATTAACTCCAGGAAATCAGCCACTTTTTAAAGGAGAAATGGAGAGGAGAATAGATACATTACAATTTAGCACTTAAAAGTAATCTTTCTGAAAGTATGACTACAATTTGGGCTGCATTCATCATTCTTTGTATAAGAGAAGCAAAGGAAGAGAAATAGACACATTGGAGATAATAAAGTGTATGTGATAAGCAGAAAAACAAAAGTGAAGAATTTTGCATCTCTTTCCACATGATGCATTTGACAGAATGACATTATTAAATTTTCATGAGGAAGAAAATTCATAAAGCAATTAGGAAAGACAAGGTATATAAATTAGGTATCTATATTTTTTTTCCACAGAGAAGAGATTTAATATTTATTTGCTGGGATTCAAGGAAGAAAGAGGTAGGTTAGGTAGATATTCCCTGTTTTGACTAATATTGGTAGAGCCTTCTGGGGCTCTATGGGTGTCTTCAAATTCAGAAGTTACAAAAATGTCCTACTTCGTGTGTAGATAGTCAAAGAAAGTATTGCACAGGTCTAAATTCTTGTTGCTAACACTATGTGAGAGTTAAGTGACATTTCAGGTAATTCAAATGGAGGAAAGGTGTATTATTATTTTTAGATCTTTGAAAGTTGGAACTTGAATCTCCAGATCAGCACTATGTGTTTGCACTCAATTTAGAGTTCTATACCAACAGACTAAGATCTCCATTGAAACATTCCTTTTATAAACAATACAAGAGCCATATCCCATTAATTTATTTGCCAATTACTTTATTCTACTAATTCTGTTTGTTAAATATTGTCTTATAATTTAAATCTCTAGGTGGAGAATATAAAAACCCAACTCATAGGAGATCGTCATAGTGATGGTGTTGTTAGTATTTGACTTATTTTTGAATATTGAAAATTCAGTGGTCAAAATGTATAAAACTTTTATTTAAGGGAGCATTAATAACTATATTGAGAACCAGAAGGAACTGTATGAATTTTGCCTAGAGAGTTCAGAGCACAAATGAGGTATAGAAGTATAAATATAACACATTAACTCTCTCTTTATCCAAACTCTGAAAGTGTTATTTCCTTCATCCCTATCCAACCCAAAGAAGCCAGAATCACCAAGAAGATATTTACTGTTGTATCTACATTGTTTAGCATTATGATCTCTTCAATAAATGGTACTGTATGGGAAAAACTGGATATCTACATGCAAAAGAATAAAACTAGACCCCTATCTTACACCTCTCACAAAATTAACTTGAACAGGATTAAAGACTTAAACATGAATCCTGATACTATAAAATCATTGGGGAAAACATAGAGAAAAACCTCCATGATATTGGTCTTGGCAATGATTTTTTTTTTTGCTATGTCAGCAATAGCCAGGCAAAAAAGCAAAAATAAACAAATAAAACTATATCAAACTAAAAATCTTCTTCACAGCAAAGAAAACCGTCAACAAAATGAAAAGGCAGTCTATAAAATGGGAGAAAAAATATATGTAAACTATATATCTGATAAGGGGTTAATATCCAAAATATGTAAAGAATTCATACAACTCAATAGCAAATAATAATAATAATAATAAAATTGATTAATATAATAGGCAAAAGACCTGAATGGATATTTTTTCAAAGGAGACATACAAATGGCCAGCAAGTACATGAAAAGCTGCTCAACATCACTAAGCATCCAGGAAAGGCAAATTGAAACCACAATGAAATATCACTTCATGCCTGTTAAAATGACTGTCATCAAAAAGACAATAGCCAGGACATGGAAGCAACCTAAGTGTCCATCATGGGATGAATGGATAAAGAAGATGTGGCACATATATACAATGGAATATTACTCAGCCATAAAAAGAAATGAAATGGAGGTATTTGTAATGAGGTGGATGGAGTTAGAGTCTGTCATACAGAGTGAAGTCAGAAAGAGAAAAACAAATACAGTATGCTAACACATATATATGGAATCTAAGGGAAAAAAAAAAAGGTCATGAAGAACCTAGTGGGAAGACGGGAATAAAGACACAGACCTACTAGAGAATGGACTTGAGGATATGGGGAGGGGGAGGGGTGAGATGTGACAGGGTGAGAGAGTGTCATGGACATATATACACTACCAAATGTAAAATAGATAGCTAGTGGGAAGCAGCCGCATAGCACAGGGAGATCAGCTCGGTGCTTTGTGACCACCTAGAGGGGTGGGATAGGGAGGGTGGGAGGGAGGGAGATGCAAGAGGGAAGAGATATGCGAACATATGTATATGTATAACTGATTCACTTTGTTATAAAGCAGAAACTAACACACCATTGTAAAGCAATTATACTCCAATAAAGATGTTTAAAAAAAAAAAAAAGACAAGAGATACATTTTGGCAAGGGTGTGGAGAAGAGGGAACCCTTGTACGCTTTTGATGAGAATATAAATTGGTGCAGGCATTATTGAAAACAGTATGGAAGTTCCTCAAAAAATTAAAAATTAAACTATTGTATGATCCAGCAATCTCAATTCTGGACACATATCCAAAGGAAAAGATATCAGTATCTTGAAGAGATACCTGCACTCTCATGTTCATTGCAATCTTATTCCCGGTAGCAAAAACATGGAACCAACCTAAGTGTCTATAGATAGATAACTGGATTAAGAACATGTAGTATATATACATAATGGAATATTATACAGCTGTAAAAAGAGGAAGCCTTGCTATTTGCAACAACATGAATGAAACTGGAAAAATTATGCTAAGTGAAATAAGCCAGACAGAGAAAGACAAATATTGTATGATCTCACTTTTATATGTAGAATCTTTTTTTTTTTTTTTTAAAGTCAAATTATAGAAATAGTGGTTTCCACGGGCTAGGGAGTGGGGAAAATGGGGAGATGTTGGTCAAGAGTACAAACATTTAGTTATAAGATGAATAAGAAAAAAAAAAGCCCTAAATAAAATCTATGAGAAAAAATAAAAGAAAAAAATAGTGGGTTTTCTTCTTTTTGATTTCATGTAGAGATAATTTAAGTTGATGGACAATTTTTTTAAACATCTTATTTTTAAAACTTAGTTACCTCTTATGTGCCACTAATAATATTTACTGTTATAAAAGAGAAAAATAAATGCAGAATATTTGAGTTCCTCTAAGATTCCATGACTTAAACTTGTATACTCAAAAGATTTAAGAACTTAAAATATGTCTATATTGCTCAGAAACTGCTTGCAGTAAAAAATTTTTTTTTTTTACATTTTGATAGAATTTGAAAGTAGAAAATTGCTGGGCACTTTGATGGACTCTGCTTTTTAAAGATTTTCCTAAATGACAATTTTATATTCTCCATTGTTAGCAAAGAGGTTGCCTTCCTCCTCACCTCTGAGACCTCAGAGTAGGAAAAAAACTTCCTTGGAAAGGAAAGAATCATATATTACAATATTTTATAGTATTGATTTATATTTTGGAATTGAATCTAATGAGAAAAAAATGAATGATTCTCTATATGAAGTCACATTTGGAGAATTTTGCTTTACAGTATAAATATGAAAGAATTCAGTTTTGACCAATAAAGTTCTTTTGAACTATTCCTTGCTTGAACTAGATGGAAATTGATATCACAAGAGACAATAATATTAGTGGGGGTAAAGTAGGAGGAACACCTCTTTTCTAAACTTTCGTTGCTAGGATTTTTAGATTTTCTAGTTGTTCTGACCTACATTTTACCACATTTTAAACAGTCTATGTTGTTCTGTTTGTTAATTTGTTTTGCTTCTTTTTAAACACCCACACTTGAGAAATAAAAATTGAGAATGTTTATTTCTTCATTGCTCATATCTTATTTTAAGCTGAGTAAAAAAGTTACATCAGGCAATAGTTTTTCCTCAAGGCATTGGGTAATTTTCTTCATTATCATGCCCTCCCGCAGGTAACTAAATGTTCCTATCTGTGATCTTGAAAAATATTGCAATTTGGACATCAACATGTTCTTTGTGTATATGGAAGTTTTAGTTTATTCCAGTTATAAAGTCTTGATTTTTTCCAGTCTCCTTTGACCTAAGTTGTAATATTCAAATTATGTTCTATTTGAATGACACTAAACTCCTGAGTGTTTAATTACTCCTGATGTTTAGCTGATATAATTTTTCTTTATATCAAAGAGTTATATGATTTAATTATCAGCATTTATTCCCAAAACTACAACCTAAACAATAGTTCCTAAGTAACTGTATACTTTATAAAGACTGGTTATGGCTATCAAAGAATGAACTTAATTAAAAGCAATATCTCAAAGCTGTAATGTAAGTAGGTGGGAAGGGATATAAAAGCCTTTTACAAAAGTTATTATAACAAACTCATCTCTTTAAATCAAACCAAATAGTTCTCAGCATGAAGCGTTATTAAAAAACATCAGCTCCAAAGACTAATATTCATTGAATATAGGAAACATGCCTTACTCAGATATATTGGTGCATAATCTAACAACCGAAAAAGAAGTCAAATTACATGACAATTAAAAAATTTAAAAAACATATGAGCAAGTGCTGAAATGCTTGTCTTATGAAATGTTAATCATATCCATCCTTTAGGAATGACAGGACTATGTCATCAGATATTAGTTCTATTGAAAAATGTCATATCTTAATGTCGGTCAAATGGTTCAGATGAATTAAAACACACACACACACTATACAAAGTTGAATATTTCACTTGAAATAGCAACACTATATTGGCCTAGTATGATGAGGATGAAATTTTTGCTTCATGTAAGAAAGTAGAAAGGTATTTAGGGAGCAGCATTGTCCAAAGAGAAGGCATATGATTAAAAATGATTAACCCTTGGGCAAGTGACATCACCTTTAACACTCATCTTTATCCCTCTTTCTCGCATCTGTAAAAAGGGAAAATAAAAATCACCTTTTATAAGAACTAAAAAATGTAAATTGGAAATGCAGAAAATGATATATGACATTTATATATTGTTTAAAAATTGGTAATTGCTTTTACAGCTGTTGTTACTTCCCTTGTAACTGTGGCTACAAGTGTTGCTGTTAGTGATGTTGACTGCCACTATTTTGCACTGGAGGACCATTTCTTTGTAAACTAACATTTCTTTGCAACTAAAATTGATAATAGCTTAAAATTAAAATAGTCAAACATAGTTGTAGGTCTAGCCTTCAGCCCTTCTTTTAAAATGCTTTCTAAAAAATGACATAAAGTTAGTAGGATGGTTTTTATACTTCCTTAATGATATTCGAGTGCTAAAATTAAAGTCATGCAAAGATCTGCTGTGTTAAGATAAATTTTATTCTCAGAATCCATGTAGCTTAAAGATATATTCCAAATTATGACTTTGAGAGATACAGAATAAATAGTGTATAATGAACTGCTCTTCCTACTCCTCGATTTTATAAATGAAGAAACTAGATTTAGAGTTTAGTCACTTGAACAAAGTGACTATTTCAGAGCCAAAGTTAGAATTAGAACCACTTCCCTACAAGTTGCTTCTTTCAAATAACCCAGTGACTGCCTAATAATATGACATTTTGTTTTCATCCACTTTGTTCCTCATGATTATGCATTGTCTCAGACTATTTCTGATTCATCACTTCCCTATTAAAGAATAAGATAGCTATAACTACTGCATTGAGTAGGAGAGACATCAACCATGTTCCTAGAGCTATTTATCATCAATATCTTTGATGATACAGTGACCCATACTTCCTAGAGATATGGCATCCAGATATCAACAGCAACCAAAAAGATCTCCCTCTGATTCATTGAATCTTTCAATGCTCTCTCCATTCCCAAATTTTAAGACTCTTCCGGCTTTCATAATTCTCAAATCCTTAGTTCATTTCCAACTGAAAATATAATTTGTGTTATTCCACCAAATGAAAAACAAATAAAAGTTTAACTTACATTTCTATAAGATATTATCAGTTTTTCAATTGTTTTCAATTGAGAAGAGGGTGTTGGAGAGGACTTCAATTATAAATTAATTTTAACCCTAACTAGTCACTTTACACATTGCTTATTAACAACAAATAAGACCCATAATTTTAAAATATTATTTTGAGTCATATACTTGCATTGTTAAAAATATAGTACATGTATAAACAAAAGCATTACCTGAAATCTCAACCAAAGAGATATGGTATGTCATTTGTAGAGACCACATTTATGGTATGCCATTTTTAGGCACAATATGGATCAAATAATGTTGATAATTTGTTATATCCCCATGCCGTGATTGTCAGTTCATGCCCTCCTTGACTTGTCTAATTTTTAAAAAGTACATAGTTAGATAAACAGATGACAGGTAGATAGATGATAGATAGATAGATAATTGTCTTCAGGTTCCTCCAAATTCTTCACTTATTTCAACCACAGAGGTAGAGTTTTTTTGATCCTCTCTTGTCTTTGGACTTGTAGAATTTCATAGTCTTATATATACTTTGGCCAGATTCTTCTACATTCAATACTTTGGATAAAAAATGTGAAATTTCCTAAATCTTACAATCCAGATAGAAACTTACATTTTTCCACTTCGTTACTGTCAAAAGTGACTATAAACAAAATTCCCCACTGACATCAACGAAAAATAATTTTAAAGCTATAGGTTGGGAATTAAAAGCAGGAATGAAGTGTAACATTAGTGGTTAATTAAAATAATCCATATTGATGCAACTAATAGGTTAGAGGTGAAGATTTTGAAAGTTTCATGCCTCTGCAGATTTATTTCTAATTCTATAATAATATTAAAATCCATAAAATTCATAGGTTTACCTGAAAATTATATTTCTAACATATATGATATTACACTTAAACAAATATCAGGGTTGACTAGATTATGTTGTGATTAGAACCACAGCATTTCAGTTGTTTAAAAGATCAAAAGGTGATTCCTTGCTTAAGCTACAAGTCCATCACCAGTCAGCTAGAAGGTTGTTACTCCTATACTTTTCTTCACTCTGGGATCCAAACTGACAGAGTGGCCATTATTTCTTGGGTAGAGCAAAAGAGGGTGGTGAAGCATGTGCTGGCTTTTTAAGCTTCTGTCTGGAAGGGACACACATCACTTCTGTTTATGTTCAATTGACCTTATAAAGTCATATACCCTAACTTCAAATGGGAAAGAGAGATAAATTCTACCATGTGCCTGAAGAAGAGAAAGCCGTAATATTTATGTATAGCCATATATGTAGGTAGAGAGCATGATATATTTAATCTGTTTTTCTCATAATTTCATTGTTTTACCCCATTGCTATTATTTTTACCTACTCAATCGTGGTATTTTTATGAATATATACCATAGTTTACCAGATTTCTTAGATTTTTCTCTAAATCTCATTTATATTCTTATAAATTATAAACAATACTGCTACATACTTTCTCTCATATACATATGATTATATAAAATTATTCTTTTAGGCTATATAGTTCTAGAAGAAATGCTAAATTAGGGAGTATTGTCCAAATCACTCTTCACAGTGAACCAATTCATGTCCTACCACAAGCAGTATCAATTTTTTCATTTTTTCTCCAAAAATGACCACTCTATTTGTGTTATCTTTGTCACTTCAATTTGTAAGAAATGTGATTTCATTTTTTAATATTTATTTTGTTGATTACTTGGAAGGTTTATATGATTAGTTTTGTTTTATTAATTTGGATTTCCTATATTGTGAATTCCCCCAAGTTTAAAAAACTAATTTAAACCAAGAATTAACATAATTTATATTTTCTTGACATAGAGATAGGTATATAATAACTTAAAGTATTGAGTGCAGGCACACCATATTTACTAATTTTTAAATTTAAATAAAATTAAATCACATGAAAGAGTATATTTTCTACCAAAAATAATAATTAAAAAATCACTTTGAAGTAAAGTTCACTTAAAACTTACCATGAAAATTTTACTGCTTCATTATTCCATATAAGTCTCAGCTTACTGAAGAAACTTTAAAATTACAGGTGACCCTTGAAAAACATGGGTTTGAACTGTGTGGGTCCACTTACACATGGATTTTTTTCAATAGTAAATATTTCGGTACTATGCAACCCATGGTTGGTTGAATTCACGTAGGAGGAACGACAGGTACGGAAGAAACATGTACAGTACACAGAGAAACCACATATACAGATGGCTGACCATAAATTATAAGTGGATTTTTGGCTGAGCAGAGGGTCGGCACCCCAACCCTCCTTTTCTTATCTAGATGTGACTACCTGAGGATACATTAGAATGAGCGATACTAATGCAGAAAAAACTGTTTTGTTATACTCATGTGATTCCTTTTGTTTATAATTGTTCAAAATTGTGTACTTTTGTGCTTTTAATCTTTTTGGATTTTTTCAGGGAATCTATTTTAAACAACATGAGAATCAGCTTTTTGCCCCCTGCTACAGAGACCTTTGACTCTTAAAGTTTAATCCATCTCCATTTATTGCGTCACTGATAGACACCCTCCATACTATTTTGTTTTTTATTCTTATTTTATAGCTTTCCCTTATAGCCTTTTATTTGAGTGATTATGGTGGAAATTTGTCTTTTTTTTTAATGAGCATAATGGGTATAAGAATTTCTCGATTCTTTCCTCTGTTGTCTGACTGTTGAAATTGTTATGCAGATAATTGTTTGAAACTTTAATCTGAAATCTAAACTTCTTAGATTTCTTCGTCATGGAAAGGAAAAAGAATAGAAACAATAAAAATTATAAAAGAACCTATAATTTCTACATATCTACCAAAGTGTCCTGATCTTATGGGTATTTTTCAGATTTGTAAATTTAACCTGAATGTCTTATCTGACTGACAGGTGCCTTATATCTTTGAGACATTTTCATTTTTGATTCAATAAATATTTTTGAGTTCATTATTGGCTAAGACATTGTGATAGGTAAAAAGACACCGAGATAATGTTAAAGTTATAGAAAGAAGTTTCCTTTGAGAAGCTTGAAAGCATACAGTGACACCATAAAAATTCCTAACTTTATGCATTTTGTAAAATTGGTTCTAAAAATTTTTCTGTATATTTCCTGAACTATGTTGAAGTTTAAATAATTTGAAATTGCCCTAAATATTACAAAACAAATAACATATATTGAGTTATTTTCATATGCATGGTCAACATACTAACAAATGTTAGTTGTTCAATAACTTACTTGCCCATAAGGCCTCAGTTCACCATCAAAGCTGAAATTCACAGACCCTTCTTTGAAGCATATGTATATGTGCGTATATTGGGGTGCAACCTCAGGAGTATCAAAAACTGGAGTTATAATAACTATTTTCTTAAGAATCACACACATGCTGAAGATAAAATTACCATGATAAACCACAAAATATCTACATAAGAGGTTTTTAGACCACAATCATGTTGCAAAGCAGCTTCAAAAGGAAAACTGCATAGTCAAAGTGCATTTTGAGCAAGAAATCTACAAGATTTTATTATTTTTTTCTAAAAATCTTAGAGAGATAAAAGTGTTCTAATACAATTTGGGGCTTTTATCACACTTCATAAAATTTGTTGAAGTGTGTTTAATTACAAAGTACAAAGAGTATGCACCATGTTTATAAAAATATTAACAAAACTACTTTACATGTGTAAATTCATTTTGAAATATGCTAAGCATAAATATGTGCAAATTAGTGATTTACTTGCTTTTTATGATCATTATGTCTAGCTGAAGACTTGGGTGCATTATATCAAGCTAAAGACATTTGCTAAAGACTTAGCTACTTGTGTGGTAGAAACCTGGGGTTTTTTTTTTTTTCTGTCTCTCCATGTCTAGAAATGTTATCTATGAAAAACATGATAAACCACTCAAGATTTACCCATTTGTTTATGCACATTAATGATTTAAAGGAGGAAGTAGACAGTAAGTGAGATTGGCTCATACAATTAAAGTGGTTTCTACTAGTTAAAATTTTCTTATTTATAAGAGGTTGCAAAAAGTCCAAATAAAGCCGAGTATACGCCACATAATAATATAAAAAATCCTCTTATATATAGATACAGATATGTTGTTAAAAATAATTTAGTGATTTTTTCCACAATTAGATTCTGATATGTAAAGACCTATTAAAAGAAAAAAATTTTGAAAGGCTTTATAAAATGGCTTATGGATACTATAGATACTTCTTAGAATATAAAAAACAAAACTTGAACTTAATGTAAAAACAAACCAAAGCCAATGTGCTGCATTTAATTTGGTGATTGCAGTGAAGGAATATGTCATAACGAAAAAGACATCCTGAAAATGTCAGTACTCATAGTACCATTTATAAGAAAGTAAGTATAGAAATATATTAGAGACAGTATTTTCCTATTTTCCAGATACAGGAAATGAAGTGGAAGTTGAATGAGTCATGAAAGTTTAAGAAAGATGTGGTAAAAATTGATACATATTGTTTCTTTACTATTTTAACAAAGTGTGTATAAACAACTTAGAAGAAATTAATATCAAGTGCATTTGAGCAAATAGAAGGAAATACTTCACACAGCATTGTGGAAATATATTGCCTTTAGAAGGTTACAGAGCCAAAAACTGTAACTGATTAATAGGACCAATAATAATATTTGTATTGGCCAACATGAGGAAGTTGGGGCCAGCTCCATGCTAGCTTCAGGGACTTTTCTCTGAACGGCATCCAAAAGCACTTTCTAGCTTGGGGGCCCTGAGTGTGCTTAATTAACTCTGTCTGACCCAGTCACACAGAGTAAAGTCATCAGTCTATCAGATTTGGCTCACTTTCTTCCAGGGAGTTGTAGATGAAGGTCTTCCACCTATTTTTGAACTAACAAAAGCAAATCTCTACTCTTCCAACACACACACACACACACACACACACACACACACACACACACACCAAAGAAGAAAGCATGGTGTGGTAAACTCAGCAGTTTGACCTATACTGACGAGTACATAAAATTTCCTATCCTGACTCTATGGAGGCTATGTAGTATAACAGACAAAATATAGAATGAAGAGTCATAAAATTGAACTAAAAATCAATGTCTTCCTTTACTGACTATGTGACTTTGGGCAAATCACTGAACTTCTCACAGCCTTAGTTTTCTCTGTTAAAAACATGGAAACAATCATAATAAAACTCTGCTAGGGATATAAACCCTAGGTCATTAATAAAAATTAATTATTTTTGTTGAAAAATCTATTCATAATTGAGGAATTCGCTACCACATATGAATATAAGACAAAGCTTATTTTGGATCCTTCCTGCCTTTTTTTTCTTTTTCATGTATTTTCACTTTTCCTCAATATTAATGCTATTCACCATATGCCAAAGTCTGTACTGCTTCCTGCTCCACCAGTAGATGTGCACATTTATTTCCCATTATTTTATTTTGGCTCATTCAAGAAAACTGTTGCCTTAATAAAATAAAGTCAAGTAAATGAAGGCTGTTAATGGGAAAAATGACCCACCAAGAACGATGTTTGACTTGGCCTCATAGTCTCATTTCTCATCCCCAATATTCACTTCCTCCTTACATATTTCCCTCTTTTCACCAAGATGGCTTCAGGGATTGCTTGTCCCAACTATAGGTCATGGGAAAGTAAACTATAGGTACATTGTTTTGGTATAGACAGTAAAATGGACAACAAAAAATTGTGCTTTCTTCCATAATATAGGTGAAGCAGCTACCCAAATATCCCTCCTCCTTATGGTTTCCAGGCGTCCAGGTGTAGTGATGTGATAGAAAAATCATAAAATGGAAAAAGCCTGGTCTCTAAATAACCACATAGAGGAAATCTGCCTGCCAACTATAACATTTATATTGTTATAAGAGTTAGAAATAAACTTTTATAGTGTTAAGCCACTGAAATTGTGGGTTTTATTTTTTAAACCTACATACATTACTCTAGCAAATACCCAATTATACAGATGAAAAACATTTAGACCATGCAAACAGACATTTATAAGTGCTGAGAATAACAGAAAAAAAAATGAGTGTGAGATAGACCCTGGTAATCTGAACTCCCACAATTGCATTTTACTAGGAGTTACAGATAGTACACTGCATCCTGTATCTCGGTCAGCTTCCACGTGAAGGATGCCATCTTAGCACTTTCTATTCAGAGCCAGACATCTACTCTCCAAAAGACAAAACCCAAAAGAGGGAAGGCCACAGAGAAATGGTTATTTCTTCATCTAGCAATATAAAGCTTACTTTATGCACTTTCATCTTCTTTCTTATTAGCCTCTTCTCAATGTGAATGAAAGGAGAGATGATTACCCCTTAAAGGAAATACTAAGCCTACTCACAAGGTTATGTTCTAACCTACAGATAATGATAATTACTATCTCAGCATCTCTAAAAACTCCAAATTCAAATAAGGGAAAGGTTTAAAATGTGCAGTGTCAGGAGCATAATTTCATTACAACTCATTTTCCTTTTATCTTCTAAAATTTTCTGATCCATAAGACGAAAGTCAGAAAACCTTTTCTGTAAAGGGCCAGATAGCAAATATTTTAGGCTTTGCAGGACATACTGCCTCTGCCACGACTCTGTCACAACTACTCAATCTTTCCATTGTAGCACCAACACAGCTATATACAATCCATAAACAAATGAGTTTGGCTATGTTCTAAAAAAATTTTATTTACAAAAACAGGCAATGGGCTGAATTTGGTTCTCAATCATAATTTACCAACCTCTGATTTAAGAAATTATTATACACAGTGCTCTAATTTTTAGTTCCTATTCTTTTCCAGTGGCCTCTCTATAATCACAGATTGATTTCATACAACTCTAATATCTTTTCAGTGAGACAAATTATTATGAGTGGGTAGGAACTGGTAACTTTTAAAATTATACAACTGCATGGATCAAATGAAATGTTTTAGGAAAATATTTTTTTGAATTCTCTTGTTCTGCCACAGTACCTTTTCATCTAATATTTTAAATCAATGTTTAACTAAAAAAAGGAAAAAAACACTGAAAATAACTCTTGGAAACTTTTTTTTTAAGTCATTCTTGGTTTTTGGCCTGATACACATGCAAATTATGAATGTTCATAAATAGTGATGTCCAAGATCTATGGATCTTATGCTACAGACCCTGGCATGGAGTTGGCAGTCTACAGCCTCTTCTAAATGATCCTCACCCAACTCATTCACTGCCCCTAATGAAAAACTGCTCACTTCCACCTCATCGTAACAGTGCAGCTGGACCAGAGGTGGACACCTAACCCAAGAATAGCCAGTCAATATATCAGCCAGTCCCATTTGATCTGGTCTGCAAAACTGGCTAAGTTCATCAGATATCCTTTCAGAAATAGAAATTAAGCAGTTAGGAATGGAGTTCAAGGTAAAAATGTTATAAGTATTCATAGAATCCCAAATTTTTGAGAAAACACAAGTTATAATTATGAAGAGGCAAAATTTATGAGTGAACAGAAGCTGTAAATTAAATACATGTCCTCACACAGTGGAGAAAAAAGAGTTGTAGCACAAGGAAAAGAAATAAGTGTGTAGGGAGTAGTGCGGGATGTTAATGGTAGACATTAGAGTGAAAACCTGTAGCTCTGTTCCAAACCTGTTACTGCCCTTCATGAAGCTAGGATGTTTGGCTTCTTCTTATAATACATATGAAATTCTGTTTTTCACAAGCACATGAATTTAATTAGATAAATGACAAACTATAGATTTCTTTGAAGTATAGGATAAACCAAACAAATAAAACAAAGAAACAAAAACCTTTGATTGCATCTTTAGAAAAATGAACCGGAATGGGGAAACTGTCTTTTAAATTAACTAGACAGAAATGATAGTATAGTAAATACAGCAAGTTTTGGTGCCAACCACAATCTTACACTTTTTAGCTGTGGGATCTTTAGAAAGTTACTTAACTTCTCTTGCATTTATCAATACTTCAACATCTACCAAATGGAGGTAAAATTTGTACCTGTCTCAGAGAGTTAATGTGATGAATAAATGTTATTACATCTAAAGTGCTTAGAGGAGTACCTGAGGCATAGTAAGATTTCAGTGAATGCTGTCTTTATTTTTATCTTATCATATGTTATCACATGCTTTAAAATACTTGTCATCTGTACATTTGACCACAAACACTGTCCTAATTTCTTTTCATCAGAAGATGATGCTCTTGCATAATAATAGCATAGAGATTCATAATGTGTGTTTGAGTCTATAAAAATTTATTCACATAAAATAAGTTTGTATAGTTTATTTGAGTGCAAATAGAGCCAAGATGCAAATTCTTTGTTTTTCTAGTAGAGTTGACCATGGTAATAGTACTTTTAACTCTCCTTTGTAGAGGAAGTAACTATTAGCTGTAGTTCAAGTCATGAACAGACAGGTTGAATGAAAGAACTGCAGAGTATTATCTTTCAGCCATTTCACTCCATGGAACGAATGAAGTCAAAGGGAACATTTCCGCAAAACCTCACTTATTGTGAGGTTTTGAACTAGTCTGGATTACTTCCTTCTAGGAAAACATAGAACTTGAAAGTTAAAAATTTCCAATTTACTGTTGAGTGTATGGTTGCCATATAGTCCATAATTTAATCTTAAAGGTCTAGAATTTATGAGAGAGTCAGAGTTAGTGAATTGGAGAGAAGGACAAAAAAGGACAGTAAACCAGGCTTTATTTTTGGTTACCTTTAATATTTTCCATTAAGAGGTTTCTTCTATACATCTCCCATGTTTTTGTTCTTGGACTTTTCTTTCTTCAGTTAAGTACATTCAGCAAAGCCACTGGAAGGAAAGCACAACAATTGTGAATGACTACTACTGATAAATATCCTCTCCATTTGTACCAGGATCAGAAGGAGGCATTCCTGATCATTTGGGGTGTTTCATCAGTTTAGGGACATTTAAAGAAATGAATTATTTGGCACAATATATAATTTTAGGTTAAAACTCTGGAAAACAAATTTATCATAAAGTTTAAATATGATAAATTAGAGCATACTCAATTTTGAATATATATATATTTATTTTTTTAAAATAGATCTTTATTGGGGTATAATTGCTTCACAATACTGTGTTAGTTTCTGTTGTACAACAAAGTGAATCAGCCATATGCATACATATATCCCCTCCCTCTTGAGTCTCCCTCCCATCCTCCCTATCCCACCCCTCTAGGTCATTGTAAAGCGCTGAGCTGATCTCCCTGTGCTATGCTGCTCCTTCCCACTAGCTAACTATTTTACATTTGGTAGTGTATATATGTCGATGCTACTCTCACTTCGCCCCAGCTTCCCCCTACCCTCCCCATGTCCTCATGTCCTCGTGTCCATTCTCTATGTCTATGTCTTTATTCCTGCCCTGACACTAAGTTCATTAATACCATTTTTTTTTTAGATTCCATATATATGCTTTAGCATGCAGTATTTGTTTTTCTCTTTCTGACTTACTTCACTCTGTATGACAGACTCTAGGTCCATCCACCTCACTACAAATAACTCGATATTGTTTCTTTTTATGGCTGAGTGATATTCCACTGTATATATGTGCCACATCTTCTTTATCCATTCATCTGTTGATGGACATTTAGGTTGCTTCCATGTCCTGGCTATTGTAAATAGTGCTGCAATGAACATTGTGGTATGTGTCTCTTTCTGAATTATGGTTTTCTCTGGGTATATGCCCAGTAGTGGGATTGCTGGGTCATATGGTAGTTGTATTTTTAGTTTTTTAAGGAACATCCATACTGTTCTCCATAGAGGTTGTATCAATTTACATTCCCACCAACAGTGCAGGAGGGTTTCCTTTTAACCACACCCGTTCCAGGATTTATTGTTTCTAGATTTTTTGATAATGGCCATTCTGACAGGTGTGACGTGATACCTCACTGCAGTTTTGATTTGCATTTCTCTAATAATTAGTGATATTGAGCATCTTTTCATGTGCCTCTTGGCCATCTGTATGTATTCGTTGGAGAAATGTCTGTTTAGGTCTTCCACCCATTTTTTAATTAGATTATTTGTTTTTTTGATATTGAGCTCCATGAGCTGTTTGTATATTTTGGAGGTTAATATTTTGTCCGTTGTTTCATTTGCAAATATTTTCTCCCATTCTGAGGGTTGTCTTTTTGTCTTGTTTATGGCTTCCTTTGCTGTGCAAAAGTTTTTAAGTTTAATTAGGTCCATTTGTTTATTTTTGTTTTTATTTTCATTACTCTAGGAGTTGGATCAAAAAAGATCTTGCTGTGGTTTATGTCAAAGAGTGTTCTGCCTATGTTTTCCTCTAAGAGTTTTATAATGTCTGGCCTTACATTTAGGTCTCTAATCCATTTTGAGTTTATTTTTGTGTATGGTGTTAGGTAGTGTTCTAATTTAATTCTATTGCATGTAGCTGTCCAGTTTTCCCAGCACCACCTATTGAAGAGGCGGTCTTTTCTCCACTGTATGTTCTTGCCTTCTTTGTTGTAAATTAGGTGACCATATGTGCGTGGGTTTATCTCTGGGCTTTCTATCTTGTTCTATTGATCTATATTTCTGTTTTTGTGCCAGTACCATACTGTCTTGATTACTGTAGCTTTGTAGTATACTTTGAAGTCAGGGAGCCTGACTCCTCCAGTTCTGTTTTTTCTTTCTCAAGATTGTTTTGGCTGTTCAGGGTCTTCTGTGTTTCCATACGAATTGTAAAATTTTTTGTTCTAATTCTGTGAAAATTGCCATTGGTAGTTTGATAGGGATTGCATTGAATCTGTAGATTGCTTTGGATAGTATAGTCATTTTCACAATGTTGATTCTTCCAATCCAAGAACATGGTATATCTCTCCATCTGTTTGTATCATCTTTAATTTCTTTCATCAGTGTCTTATAGTTTTCTGCATACAGGTCTTTTGTCTCCTTATGTAGGTTTATTCCTAGGTATTTTATTCTTTTTGTCTCGATGGTAAATGGGATTGTTTCCTTAATTTCTCTTTTTGATTTTTCATCCTTACTGTATAGGAATGCCAGAGATTTCTGTGCATTAATTTTGTATCCTGCAACCTTACCAAATTCACTGATTACTTCTAGTAATTTTCTGGTGGCATCTTTAGGATTTTCTGTGTATAGTTTCATGTCATCTGCAGTGACAGTTTTACTTCTTCTTTTCCAATTTGTATTCCTTTCATTTCTTTTTCTTCTCTGATTGCCATGGCTAGGACTTCCAAAACTATGTTGAATAAGAGTGGCAAGAGTGGACATCCTTGTCTTCTTCCTGATCTTAGTGGAAATGCTTTCAGTTTTTCACCATTGAGTATGATGTTTGCTGTGGGTTTGTCATATACGGCCTTTACTATGTTGAGGTAGGTTCAAAATAAATAGTCTTTTTCCCTCTCTGCCCATTTTCTGGAGAGTTTTTACCTTAAATGGGTGTTGAATTTTGTCAAAAGCTTCTTCTGCATCTATTGAGATGATCATATGATTTTTATTCCTTAATTTGTTAATATGGTGTATCACATTGATTGATTTGCATATGTTGAAGAATCCTTGCATCCCTGGGATAAATCCCACTTGATCATGGTGTATGATCCTTTTAATGTGTTGTTGGATTCTGTTTGCTAGTATTTTTGAGGATTTTTGCATCTATGTTCATCAGTGATATTGGTCTATAATTTTCTTTTTTTGTGATATTTTTTTGTGGTCTTGGTATCAGGGTGATGGTGGCTTCGTAGAATGAATTTGGGAGTGTTCCTCCCCCTATTTTTTGGAAGAGTTTGAGAAGGATCTGTGTTAGCTCTTTTCTTCTCTATAAATGTATGCTAGAATTCGCCTGTGAAGCCATCTGCTCCTGGACTTCTGTTTGTTGGAAGATTTTTAATTACAGTTTCAATTTCATTACTTGTGATAGGTCTATTTATATTTTCCAATTCTTCCTGGTTTAGTCTTGGAAAATTGTACCTTGCTAAGAATTTGCCCATTTCTTCCAGGTTGTCCATTTTATTGGCATATAGTTTTTTGTAGTAGTCTCTTATAATCCTTTGTATTTCTGCAGTGTCGGTTGTGATTTCTCCTTTTTCATTTCTAATTTTATTGATTTGTGTCCTCTCCCTTTTTTTCTTGATGAGTCTGGCTAAGGGTTTATCAATTTTGTTTATCTTCTCAAAGAACCAGCTGTTAGTTTTATTGATCTTTGCTATTGTTTTCTTCATTTCTATTTCATTTATTTCTGCTCTGATCTTTAAGATTTCTTTCCTTTACTGACTTTGGGTTTTCTTTGTCCTTCTTTCTATAGTCGCTTTAGGTGTAGTGTTAGATTGTTTATTTGAGATTTTTCTTGTTTCTTGAGGTGAGATTGAATTGCTATAAACTTCCCTCTTTGAACTGCTTTTGCTGTGTCCCATAGATTTTGGGTCATCCTGTTTTTGTTGTCATTTTTTTTAATGTATTTTTTTATTTTTCTTTGCCTTCTACAGTGATCTCTTGGTTATTTAATAGCACACTGTTTAGCCTCCATGTATTTGTGTTTTTTTCAGTCTTTTTCCTGTAATTGATTTCCAATCTCACAGCATTGTTGTCAGAAAAGATGCCTGATACTATTTCAATTTTCTTAAATTTTGCAAGGCTTGATTTGTGACCCAGGATGTGATCTATCCTAGAGAATGTTCCATGTGCACTTGAGAAGAAAGTGTATTCTGCCACTTTTGGGTGGAATGTTCTATAAATATCAATTAAATCTATCTGGTCTATTGTGTCATTTAAAGCTTGTGTTTCCTTATTTATTTTGTTTGAGTGATCTGTCCATTGGTGTAAGTGGGGTGTTAAAGTGCCCCTCTATTATTATGTTACTGTCGACTTCCCCTTTCATGGTTGTTAGCATTTGCCTTATGTGTTGAGCTGCTTTTATGTTGGGTGCATAAACATTTATAACTGTTATATCTTCTTCTTGGATTGATCCCTTGATCAGTATATAGTGTCCTTCCTTATCCCTTGTAACAGTCTTTATTTTAAAGTCTATTTTATCTGATACAAATATTGCTACTCCAGCTTTCTTTTGATTTCCATTTGCATGGAATATCTTTTTTCCATCCCTTCACCTTCAGTTTGTATGTGTCCCTAGGTCTGAAGTGGGTCTTTTGTAGACAGCATATATATGGGTCTTGTTTTTGTATCTATTCAGCCAGTTTGTGTCTTTTGGGTGGAGCATTTAATACATTTACATTCAAGGTTATTATCAATATGTATGTTCCTATTACCATTTTCTTAATTGTTTTGGGTTTGTTATTGTATGTCCTTTCCTTCTCTTGTGTTTCCTTCCTAGAGAAGTTCCTTTAGCATTTGTTGTAGAGCTGGTTTGGTGGTGCTGAATTCTCTTAGCTTTTGCTTGTCTGAAAAGCTTTTGATTTCTCTGTGGAATCTGGATGAGATCCTTGCTGGGTAGAGTAATCTTGGTTGTAAGTTTTTCTCTTTCATCACTTTAAGTATATCCTGCCACTCCCTTGTGGCCTGCAGAGTTTCCGCTGAAAAATCAGCTGACAACCTTATGGGGATTCCTTTGTATGTTATTTTTTGTTTGTCCCTTGCTGCTTTTAATATTTTTTCTATGAATTTAATTTTTGTTAGTTTGAGTAATATGTGGCTTGGTGTGTTTCTCCTAGGGTTTATCCTGTATGGAACTCTCTGCACTTCCTGGACTTCGGTGACTATTTCCTTTCCTGTGTTAGGGAAGTTTTCCGCTAAAATCTCTTCTCATATTTTTTCAGACTCTTTCTTTTTCTCTTCTTCTTCTGGGGCCCCAATAATTCGAATGTTGGTGCATTTAGTGTTGTCCCAGAGGTCTCTGAGATTGTCTTCAATTCTTTTCATTCTTTTTTCTTTATTCTGCTCCTTGGCAGTTATTTCCACCATTTTGTCTTCCAGCTCACTTATTCGTTCTTCTGCCTCAGTTATTCTGTTATTAATTTCTTCTAATATATTTTTCATTGCAGTTATGTTGTTGTACATCTCTGTTTTTTCTTTAGTTCTTCTAGATCTTTGTTAAATATTTCTTGTATTTTCTCTATCCGTGCCTCCATTCTATTTCTGAGATTCTGGAACATCTTTACTATCATTACTCTGAATTCTTTTTCAGGTAGGTTGCCTATTTCCTCTTCATTTATTTGGTTTTGTAGGTTTTTACCTTGCTCCTTCATCTGTGACATATTTTTTTGCAGTATCTTTTTTTTTTTTTTTTTTAATGAGTGGGATTGTATTCTTGTCTTACTGGTTGTTTGGTCTGAAGCGTCCATCACTGGAGTTTGTAGGCTGTTGGGTAGAACTGGGTCTTGGTGCCAAGATGAGGACCTCCAGGAGACCTCACTCCTATGAATATTCCCTGGGATCTGAGGTTCTCTGTTAGTCCAGTGGTTCAGACTCAGAGCTTCAACTGCAGGAGCTTTGGCCCAACCCCCGGCTTGTGAACCAAGAACCTGCAAGTTGTGTGGGTGGCAAAAAAAAAAAAAAGAGAGAACAATAACAAAGTAAAAAATATAATTAGAGCAGGAAACTAACCAATATGTTAGAAAGAATATAAAAATAAAAATATAGATGAAACAACAACTGGAAGGTAAAACAGAACCACAGTAGTAAAAAAGAGGAGGAGAAAAAAAAAGGTAGAAAAAAGCCTTGGTGGAAGGCGGGGCCTAAGCAGGGGCAGGGTTTGGGCAATGGGCAGGGCCTATGCTTAAGACCCATAGGGCTGGAAAAGGCCCTGGGGGCTGTGGGGGGGGGGGCTTAGGCTCAGTGGAACAGGAGGGGCCCAGGCGTGCCTCCTGCCTCTGGACTTAGAGGGTGGGGTACCCCACCTGGGAGCTCAGCAGGCTTCCTGGCTCAATTGGGTGGAGCCAATGTCCTCTGCTCCTTCTCCTGCTCCTCTGGTCCTGGGGGGTCCCTCCTGCCTGCCTCATCTGTTCTCCCCTGGCCTCCCTCCTATGCTCCCAGTACCAATGCAGCCCGGAGGGGTCCTCTGAGTGTGTAGGACCTGGCCGGAGAGCTGGGCAGACTTCCCCGGTCGATTGGGCAGGGGAAATGCTAGGCACACTCCTCCCGATCCGAGCCCCAGAGGGTCCCTCCAGGCATGGAAACCCCTCCCCCCTCTCAGCCACCCCTCAGGGGTGCGGGTCCTGTCCAGCTTGCACTTATCCTCTCCTCCCATCCCCCCATATCCTACCAGTTTGCTTGGGGGTTCCTCCTGTGTCCTTGGGTGCCGAGGTCCCCCACCAGCATCCGGCAGGTGCCCTAGTTGTGGGGAAACGTGAACTCCATGTCTTCCCACACCGCCATCTTGACTCCGCCCCTGAATATATATATATATATTTTTAAAACATCTTTATTGAAGTATAATTGCTTTACAATGGTGTGTTAGTTTCTGCTTTATAACAAAGTGAATCAGTTATACCTATACATATGTTCCCATATCTCTTCCCTCTTGCATCTCCCTCCCTCCCACCCTCCCCATCCCACCCCTCTAGGTGGTCACAAAGCACCGAGCTGATCTCCCTGTGCTATGCGGCTGCTTCCCACAAGCTATCTATTGTACATTTGGTAGTGTATATATGTCCCTGACACTCTCTCACCCTGTCACATCTCACCCTTCCCCCTCCCCATATCCTCAAGTCCATTCTCTAGTAGGTCTGTGTCTTTATTCCCGTCTTGCCACTAGGTTCTTCATGGCCTTTTTTTTCCCCTTAGATTCCATATATATGTGTTAACATACTGTATTTGTTTTTCTCTTTCTGACTTACTTCACTCTGTATGACAGACTCTAACTCCATCCACCTCATTACAAATACCTCCATTTCATTTCTTTTTATGGCTCAGTAATATTCCATTGTATATATGTGCCACATCTTCTTTATCCATTCATCTGATTATGGACACTTAGGTTGCTTCCATGTCCTGGCTATTGTAAATAGAGCTGCAATGAACATTTTGACACATGACTCTTTTTGAACTATGGTTTTCTCAGGGTATATGCCCAGTAGTGGGATTGCTGGGTTGTATGGTAGTTCTATTTGTAGTTTTTTAAGGAACCTCCATACTGTTCTCCATAGTGGCTGTATCAATTTACATTCCCACCAACAGTGCAAGAGTGTTCCCTTTCTTCCACACCCTCTCCAGCATTTATTGTTTGTAGATTTTTTGATGATGGCAATTCTGACTGGTGTGAGATGATATCTCATTGTAGTTTTGATTTGCATTTCTCTAATGATTAATGATGTTGAGCATTCTTTCATGTGTCTGTTGGCAATCTGTATATCTTCTTTGGAGAAATGTCTATTTAGGTCTTCTGCCCATTTTTGGATTGGGTTGTTCGTTTTTTTGTTATTGAGCTGCATGAGCTGCTTGTAAATCTTGGAGATTAATCCTTTGTCAGTTGCTTCATTTGCAAATATTTTCTCCCATTCTGAGGGTTGGCTTTTGGTCTTGTTTATGGCTTCCTTTGCTGTGCAAAAGCTTTTAAGTTTCATTAGGTCCCATTTGTTTATTTTTGTTTTTATTTCCATTTCTCTAGGAGGTGGGTCAAAAAGGATCTTGCTGTGATTTATGTCATAGAGTGTTCTGCCTATATTTTCCTCTAAGAGTTTGATAGTGTCTGGCCTTACACTTAGGTCTTTAATCCATTTTGTGTATACACATACACCATGTGTATGGTGTCAGGGAGTGTTCTAGTTTCATACTTTTACATGTATCTGTCCAATTTTCCCAGCACCACTTATTGAAGAGGCTGTCTTTTCTCCACTGTATATGCTTGCCTCCTTTATCAAAGATAAGGTGACCATATGTGCATGGGTTTATCTCTGGGCTTTCTATCCTGTTCCATTGATCTATATTTCTGTTTTGGTGCCAGTACCAAACTGTCTTGATTACTGTAGCTTTGTAATATAGTCTGAAGTCAGGGAGCCTGATTCCTCCAGCTCCATTTTTCGTTCTCAAGATTGCTTTGGCTATTCGGGGTCTTTTGTGTTTCCATACAAATTGTGAAATTTTTTGTTCTAGTTCTGTGAAAAATGCCAGTGGTAGTTTGATAGGGATTGCATTGAATCTGTAGATTGCTTTGGGTAGTAGAGTCATTTTCACAATGTTGATTCTTCCAATCCAAGAACATGGTATATCTCTCCATCTATTTGTATCATCTTTAATTTCTTTCATCAGTGTCCTATAATTTTCTGCATACAGTTCTTTTGTTTCCTTAGGTAGGTTTATTCCTAGATATTTTATTCTTTTTGTTGCAGTGGTAAACAGGAGTGTTTTCTTAATTTCACTTTCAGATTTTTCGTCATTAGTATATAGAAATGCAAGAGATTTCTGTGCATTAATTTTGTATCCTGCTACTTTACCAAATTCATTGATTAGCTCTAGTAGTTTTCTGGTAGCATCTTTAGGATTCTCTATGTATAGTATCATGTCATCTGCAAACAGTGACAGCTTTACTTCTTCTTTTCCGATTTGGATTCCTTTTATTTCTTTTTCTTCTCTGATTGCTGTGGCTAACACTTCCAAAACTATGTTGAATAATAGTGGTGAAAGTGGGCAACCTTGTCTTGTTCCTGATCTTAGTGGAAATGGTTTCAGTTTTTCACCATTGAGGACAATATTGGCTGTGGGTTTGTCATATATGGCCTTTATTATGTTGAGGAAAGTTCCCTCTATGCCTACTTTCTGCAGGGCTTTTATCATAAATGCGTGTTGAATTTTGTCGAAAGCTTTCTCTGCATCTATTAAGATGATCATATGGTTTTTCTCCTTCAATTTGTTAATATGGTGTATCATGTTGATTGATTTGCATATATTGAAGAATCCTTGCATTCCTGGGATAAACCCCACTTGATCATGGTGTATGATCCTTTTAATGTGCTGTTGGATTCTGTTTGCTAGTATTTTGTTGAGGATTTTTGCATCTATGTTCATCAGTGATATTGGCCTGTAGTTTTCTTTCTTTGTGACATCTTTGTCTGGTTTTGGTATCAGGGTGATGGTGGCCTTGTAGAATGTGTTTGGGAGTGTTCCTCCCTCTGCAATATTTTGGAAGAGTTTGAGAAGGATAGGTGTTAGCTCTTCTCTAAATGTTTGATAGAATTCGCCTGTGAAGCCATCTGGTCCTGGGCTTTTGTTTGTTGGAAGATTTTTAATCACAGTTTCAATTTCAGTGCTTGTGATTGGTCTGTTCATATTTTCTATTTCTTCCTGGTTCAGTCTCGGCATGTTGTGCATTTCTAAGAATCTGTCCATTTCTTCCAGGTTGTCCATTTTATTGGCATAGAGTTGCTTGTAGTAATCTCTCATGATCATTTGTATTTCTGCAGTGTCAGTGGTTACTTCTCCTTTTTCATTTCTAATTCTATTGATTTGAGTCTTCTCCCTTTTTCTCTTGAGGAGTCTGGCTAATGGTTTATCAATTTTGTTTATCTTCTCAAAGAACCAGCTTTTAGTTTCATTGATTTTTGCTATTGTTTCCTTCATTTCTTTTTCATTTATTTCTGATCTGATCTTTATGATTTCTTTCCTTCTGCTAGCTTTGGGGGTTTTTTGTTCTTCTTTCTCTAATTGCTTCAGGTGCAAGGTTAGGTTGTTTATTGGAGATGTTTCCTGTTTCTTGAGGTAGGCTTGTATTGCTATAAACTTCCCTCTTAACACTGCTTTTGCTGCGTCCCATAGGTTTTGGGTCGTCGTGTCTCCATTGTCATTTGTTTCTAGGTATTTTTTGATTTTCCCTTTGATTTCTTCAGGGATCACTTCGTTATTAAGTAGTGTATTGTGTAGCCTCCATGTGTTTGTATTTTTTACAGATCTTTTCCTGTAATTGATATCTAGTCTCATAGCGTTGTGGTCGGAAAAGATACTTAATACGATTTCAATTTTCTTAAATTTACCAAGGCTTGATTTGTGACCCAAGATATGATCTATCCTGGAGAATGTTCCATGAGCACTTGAGAAAAATGTGTATTCTGTTGTTTTTGGGTGGAATGTCCTATAAATATCAATTAAGTCCATCTTGTTTAATGTATCATTTAAAGCTTGTGTTTCCTTATTCATTTTCATTTTGGATGATCTGTCCATTGGTGAAAGTGGGGTGTTAAAGTCCCCTACTATGATTGTGTTGCTGTCGATTTCCCCTTTTATGGCTGTTAGTATTTGCCTTATGTGTTGAGGTGCTCCTATGTTGGGTGCATAAATATTTACAATTGTTATACCTTCCTCTTGGATCGATCCCTTGATCATTATATAGTGTCCTTCTTTGTCTCTTGTAATAGTCTTTATTTTAAAGTCTATTTTGTCTGATATGAGAATTGCTACTCCAGCTTTCTTTTGATTTCCATTTGCATGGAATATCTTTTTCCATCCCCTCACTTTCAGTCTGTATGTGTCTCTAGGTCTGAAGTGGGTCTCTTGTAGACAGCATATATATGGGTCTTGTTTTTGTATCCATTCAGCCAGTCTGTGTCTTTTGGTGGGAGCATTTAATCCATTTACATTTAAGGTAATTATCGATATGTATGTTCCTATTCCCATTTTCTTAAATGTTTTGGGTTTGTTATTGTAGATGTTTTCCTTCGCTTGTGTTTCTTGCCTAGAGAAGTTCCTTTAGCATTTGTTGTAAAGCTGGTTTGGTGGTGCTGAACTCTCTCAGCTTTTGCTTGTCTGTAAAGGTTTTAATTTCTCCATCAAATCTGAATGAGATCCTTGCTGGGTAGATTAATCTTGGTTGTAGGTTTTTCTCCTTCATCACTTTAAGTATATCCTGCCACTCCCTTCTGGCTTGCAGAGTTTCTGCTGAGAGATCAGCTGTTAACCTTATGGGGATTCCCTTGTGTGTTATTTGTTGTTTTTCCCTTGCTGCTTTTAATATGTTTTCTTTATATTTAATTTTTGACAGTTTGATTAATATGTGTCTTGGTGTGTTTCTCCTTGGATTTATCCTGTATGGGACTCTCTGTGCTTCCAGGACTTGATTAACTATTTCCTTTCCCATATTAGGGAAGTTTTCAACTATAATCTCTTCAAATATTTTCTCAGTCCCTTTCTTTTTCTCTTCTTCTTCTGGGACCCCTATAATTCGAATGTTGGTGCCTTTAATGTTGTCCCATAGGTCTCTGAGACTGTCCTCAGTTCTTTTCATTCTTTTTTCTTTATCCTGTTCTGCAGTAGTTATTTCCACCATTTTATATTCCAGGTCACTTATCCGTTCTTCTACCTCAGTTATTCTGCTATTGATCCCATCTAGAGTATTTTTAATTTCATTTATTGTGTTTTTCATCGTTGCTTGGTTCCTCTTTAGTTCTTCTACGTCCTTGTTAAATGTTTCTTGCATTTTGTCTATTCTATTTCCAAGATTTTGGATCATCCTACTATCATTATTCTGAATTCTTTTTCAGGTAGACTACCTATTTCCTCTTCATTTGTTAGGTCTGGTGTGTTTTGACCCTGCTCCTTCATCTGCTGTGTGTTTTTCTGTCATCTCATTTTGCTTATCTTACTGTGTTTGGGGTCTTCTTTTCACAGGCTGCAGGTTCATAGTTCCCGTTGTTTTTGGTATCTGTCCCCAGTGGCTAAGGTTGGTTCAGTGGGTTGTGTAGGCTTCCTGGTGGAGGGAACTAGTGCCTGTGTTCTGGTGGATGAGGCTGGATCTTGTCTTTCTGGTGGGCACGTCCACGTCTGGTGGTGTATTTTGGGGTGTCTGTGGCCTTATTATGATTTTAGGCAGCCTCTCTGCTAATGCATGGGGCTGTGTTCCTGTTTTGCTAGTTGTTTGGCATAGGGTGTCCAGCACTGTAGCTTGCTGGTCGTTGAGTGAAGCTGGGTCTTGATGTTGAGATGGAGATCTGTGAGAGATTTTCGTCGTTTGGTATTACGTGGAGCTGGGAGGTCTCTTGTGGACCAGTGTCCTGAAGTTGGCTCTCCCACCTCAGAGGCACAGCCCTGATGCCTGGCTGGAGCACCAAGAGCCTTTCATCCACACGGCTCAGAGTAAAAGGGAGAAAAAATAGAAAGAAAGAAAGAAAGAGGACAAAATATAGTGAAGTAAAATAAAGCTATTATAAAGCAAAGCTATACAGACAAAATCTCACCCAGAAGCATATACATATACACTCACAAAAAAGGAAAAGGGGAAAAATTAATATATCCTGCTCCCAAAGTCCACCTCCTGAATTTGGGATGATTCGTTGTCTATTCAGGTATTCAACAGATGCAGGCACATCAAGTTGTTTGTGGAGTTTTAATCCGCTGCTTCTGAGGCTGCTGGGAGAGATTTCCCTTTCTCTTCTTTGTTCGCACAGCTCCCAGGGTTCAGCTTTGGATTTGGACCCGCCTCTGCGTGTAGGTCGCCTGAGGGCGTCTGTTCCCCGCCCAGACAGAACGGGGTTAAAGGAGCAGCTGCTTCGGGGGCTCTGGCTCACTCAGGCCGGGGGGAGGGAGGGATACAGATGCGGAGCGAGCCTGCGGCGGCAGAGGCCAGCGTGACGTTGCACCAGCCCGAGGCACGCCGTGCGTTCTCCTGGGGAAGTTGTCCCCGGATCACGGGAGCCTGGCCGTGGCGGGCTGCACCGGCTCCCGGGAGGGGCGGTGTGGAGAGTGACCTGTGCTCGCACACAGGCTTTTTGGTGGCGGCAGCAGCAGCCTTAGCGTCTCATGCCTGTCTCTGGGGTCCGTGCTGATAGCCGCGGCTCGCGCCCGTCTCTGGAGTTCGTTTAGGCGGCGCTCTGAATCCCCTCTCCTTGCGCACCAGGAAACAAAGAGAGAAGAAAAAGTCTCTTGCCTCTTCGGCAGCTGCAGACTTTTTCCCAGACTCCCTCCCAGCCAGCTGTGGTGCGCTAACCCCTTCAGGCTGTGTTCACACCGTCAACCCCAGTCCTCTCCCTGCGATCCCACCGAAGCCCGAGCCTCAGCTCCCAGCCCCTGCCCGCCCAGGCGGGTGAGCAGACAAGCCTCTCGGGCTGGTGAGTGAAGGTCGGCACCGCTCCTCTGTGCGGGAATCTCTCCACTTTTCCCTCTGCGCCCCTGTTGCTGTGTGATCCGCGCTGATAGCCGCGGCTCGCGCCTGTCTCTGGAGTTCGTTTAGGCGGTGCTCTGAATCCCCTCTCCTCGCACACCAGGAAACAAAGAGGTAAGAAAAAGTCTCTTGCCTCTTCGGCAGCTGCAGACTTTTTCCCGGACTCCCTCCCGGCTAGCACTGAAGCCTGAGCCTTAGCTCCCAGCCCCCGCCCGCCCAGGCGGGTGAGCAGACAAGCCTCTCGGGCTGGTGAGTGCTGCTCGGCGCCAAGCCTCTGTGCGGGAGTCTTTCCGCTTTGCCCTCCACACCCCTGTGGCTGCGCTCTCCTCCGTGGCTCCAAAGCTTCCCCCCTCTGCCACCCGCAGTCTCCGCCCGCGAAGGGGCTTCCTAGTGCGTGGAAACCTTTCCTCCTTCACGGCTCCCTCCCACAGGTGCAGGTCCTGTCCCTATTCTTTTGTCTCTGTTATTTCTTTTTTCTTTTGCCCTACCCAAGTACGTGGGGAGTTTCTTGCCTTTTGGGAGGTCTGACGTTTTCTGCCAGCGTTCAGTGGGTGTTCTGTAGGAGCAGTTCCACGTGTAGATGTATTTCTAATGTATCTGTGGGAAGGAAGGTGATCTCCGCGTCTTACTCTTCCGCCATCTTCCTCTCTCCTGAATATATTTTTAAAAGGCTATAGCAATGAACATGTTCCAGAAAAGTTTTCCATTTCCCCTGTTGCTTGATTTTACACTCTTATTGGTTAAATTAATCTTCAAATTATTGATTACCAAGTAACATTGTGAATTGGTCTTCTACAGCATGAATCTAACTACCGTGTTTGTTTTATCATTAATCTTGTTGGTCATTATATCATTTATTGTTCATTATAGCAAGAGATAAATTGCACAAATGCTTAATATTGTTAGTTCAGCTTGGCTGCCTTCTTTAGTGACGCTAATTCTACAGAGCAGTTGGGCAAAATCAATGTCTTATGCACCATTTATATTAAATTACGCTTGTTATGTGATTGAATCAACACTACACAGAGTTTTCTCAAGTTAATTGATCAACTCCTACAAAACAAATTAATATGATACATCAAAGTTATGGAATTGTCTTCCAGAAAGAACATAATAAACATCAGTGCTGAAAGAAAACCAGTATTCCTCCTGGAATACTGAAATTCTCAGCCCTAACCAAATGGCTGGCTAAAAGTAATAGAAGAGAGAATGCTAATGGAAATTCAAAGGGAGATATTTTTACTTTTCTAGAAGGATTTAAGATATTTATGTCAAGTAATATAATTGCATTTGTTGAAACATTGCAGTGTTGTTTGATCCCCCTCCAATCCCCTGCCGCTAATCAGTTAAGAAAAAAATGGTATCTAAAATATCACTTAAAAGGTTTCTTTTTTTTTAACTTTTCTAGTTCAAATAGCTATTATTTACCATTATTAGCCATCTTCCTAAAGTTAAATCTTAGTAAATATTTCATGAGCCACCTTCCATGTTTTATATTATATCAATATTAATATTGTTAAAATACATTTCTGAGAACAGCATGTCAAATTTATCCAACTGTGCTAAATATTACTATGTTTTATAATCATTAACATATTCACTAGAGTTCCAATGTGGATTAAGGGTTATTTTAAGAAAATAAAAATATAAGTAAATATTATGTCAAGTTTTTGAAATAGTGCAGTCCTTATATTTTTGTAAACTTGAGATTTTGCAATTTTGAGCAAATGCAAAATATACACACACACACATTAGACATTTTGAGCCCTGTTTAGATAAGTATTATATAAATAAATTTTAAAAGAACATGTCAATCCTATGTGTTTATTATATGTGACTTGAAAATATATTTAATACTACAGAAAATATTCTACTTTGTTGAAGTACAATGTTAAGTTTAATCATCTGGGTGTACTTAAAGTAAGAGTAATAAATAAGAGAAGAAAAGAAAGTATTTAAAATAAATAAACAGTGGCATCCAGCTAACTACATGGTTCCTCACCAAGGAAATGAATTTAAAATCAGAAGAAAAAACATGTTAGGCTACTTTAGCTGTGTTTTTTAAAGATTAGTACATTGAACAGTATTCTGTTTATCTATGTTCAGATAAGGATAGTGTGCCTGACTCTATATATTTATTTAGAGTATGAGTCTCTCTTTCAGTTCTTTCCTCTACTCAGTGGCATGCCATCTCCTTTCTCTCCCCAAGTGTTCCTTAAGAGTTTAGATATAACCCTTAGAAAAGGATGATAGGCTGACCTTGATAATGAATTAGTCCTTTCAGTCTTTTCTGATTAATATCAAGTTAAAAACTTTATATAAGTTTTCTGAACAAACACAAAGTAACTATATATTCAATATCTTTTTTTTAAAATGAATGACAGATTGTTAATGTGTTCCTTCTGTTAAGTGGCGTCTGTTGAGCGGAAGTACTAATTCCAAGCTATGGTTTTTCTGACTGTGTTTTGGAAATTTTATAGAATTAAATTCCCAAGGGACACTAATTAAAATTATTTTAAGTAATTGAGTCATCAAGAAAATATTTTAAAGTTTCTATATTTTAAAAACTAAAAATAAAATAGTTTACCACGATAACATCACATCCTACATATTGTCATGTATTTCAGTAAAAATTGAATGGACATAATCCTTGTACCTTTAATTTACATATTCAAACTTCAATTTATTAGGCAAATTATGTTTTGTTTATTTTAAAAGTATGCTTTAAGCTTAATGATGTTATAATCATTTAAATTGTATTGCATGCAATATAAAAATATAGCTAATATATTTATCAAAAGAATTGACCAAAATATATCTATACCTGTAAAATAGTAACTGGTAATTAAAGATATAAATGAGAAATGCTGTCAATACTGTAAAAACATTATGCTAAATTAATGGTACCTTTATATAATTTTGCTATGAAATATTGATATTCGTATTTATATAGTAATGTTTCCATGGAATTATATAGAATGTTTACTCTTATTCACCATAACAATTAATTGCAGAAGGTTGAGGTACCATGGCACTTTACTTTCACAGTGCCTGTGACCAGTTGTATCTAATTCATAGACATTGTAGGATGATGGAATAAATTAGGTCATTCAGGACCCCAATATTTTTATCCCTGTAGTATTTTCATCATTGTAACTAACTTAACTATATTTCCTAAAAATGGCTTTTTTTCTTTAAGATGGTTAGTGGAAATCTGAAGCAAGTACTAATTACATGAATAGAGATAGAATAGATAGAGAATGAATCTTACATGTGTATGTTTATAACATTAAAATTCCAGGTATTGAAAAAACAGAATTGTTTGAATCACCTTTTTTTTTTTTTTTAACTTTTGTCTGGATGTTTTTTGCCACATAAACACAATGATTAAGAGATAGCTTTTCTTGTACTTTGGCATATAAGTAAGGGTTTTATTTTAGTCTGTAAATTGCAAACTCTGAAAACAATTTTGGCTTGAGTAATTAATGTATTATCTTTTTTTGTCCTTGTTATATGAGAAATTTGGCTAAAGGTAGTCTGAGTATGTGGTGACTCCACCATGCTGTCAGAGATCTAGGATCCTTTGATGTTTTAATCACTTATTCCTAACTTGTGACAGTCGACTTGTAGTTCCAAGATGGTTTCTTATTTCTGGGCATTGCATCAATTTTCCTGACAGCAAGAAGGGCAAGGGGAAAATGTCACGCAACTTTGGAGTCAGCCATCTTCCATCCCTTCACTCATATAATTTAAAGAGCTTGTCAAAGGTATAGTCAACAACTTTTTTTTTTTTTTCATGGAAAGGCATTTTATTTTAAATATAGCAGTGTGCACATGTCAACCCCAAACTCCCAATCTATCCCCCCCATCCTTCTCCTGGTAACCATAAATTCATTCTCTAAGTCTGTGAGTCTGTTTCTGTTTTGTAAATAAGTTCATTTGTATCATTTTTTTTAGATTCCTCATATAAGCGACATCATATGATGTCTTTCTCTGTCTGACTTACTTCACTTACTATGATAGTCTCTAGGTCCATCCGTGTTGCTGCAAATGGCATTATTTCATTCTTTTTAGTGGCTGACAGCTTTCATGTATATCCCACGGATGAGAGCTGTGTTACATGGGTACTCCATTCTACAAGGGAAAGTGGAAAATACAGGCTTATTACACCTGATGAAATCAGGATTACATTTGTGGGTGAAAAGGAAAAAATGGGTATTCGCTATGGAAATTACAGTCTTTGCCTCAGTCTGTGGTACAGTTTTACAGAATAAATTTATCATCAGTATTGCTATATAAAATCATTTTCAGGGCACACTCTGTCCAGAAGCCAGAGTAACATCTGAGAGATTTTTGCTTCTGCATGGAAGTGTTTAATTAGAGCAGAATCAGTATGGATATTAAGGTCAAGCAGATAGATGAGTTTGATTCCTTACTTTGTCTCTTACTCAGATGTGTTAACTTGGGCAAATGCCCTGACCTGAAGTTGCCTCAATGACCTTATACTGTTATTGAATGAATTAAATTATGAACATAATGAGCATGGCACGTCCTTGGTACTCAATACTTCTTAGTTCCCTCCTCCCACCGCTCTATCTGATTTTCCTTTCTAGTCTAGATAGGACATTTAAAATCTTTCCTTCTACAAGTCAGTAAGATACTGTTTCCAAAAATGCCATAAAAATGGAAAATATTTCACAGAGATGAACCTTTATGACCTCCAACACCATTATTATTGTAAGAATTTGCATCATTATTAAGAAATTAACTTTCAATATAGAACCCAGAGCTGTATGTCAGCTTGCCCACTTATCAAGACACCATAACTGACAGAGTCTTTCAAAGTCAAAATTAATTTACAAATATCTTTTTAGATATTTTGCTTTCCCAGGCAACTTTTGTAGTCTTCTGGGTCCCAAATTTTCTGGTAGCTGTTCTTTGTCATTACTGGGGTTTTTATTTGCTTGCTTTTGTCATTATTGTTCTCTTTTTAAAACTTCTGCATACCAAACCTCCATCAAGGCAGCTGTTAAATTGTTAAAAGAGTTTATATGTTTAATAAGTAGATCTTAGGGCAAATTAGTTAGAAAGAATATTACTTAAAAAAGTGTAAAATAAAAAAACTAGACATATTTGCCTAGTGCCCCTTAATTTTAAGCCTCTCATACATTCCGAACTTCTTGATATGTGTTTAAGTTTTGAAATATTTAATACTCTAAAAATAATTTCTCATGATTGTATTTAAAATTAAGAGGAACAATTTAGAGTTTTTCCAATTTTTTACAAAATGACATTAAAATATGTAAGTACTATTTTAAACTGAAAAGTAAAACAAAACAAGAAAAAATTTAAAAAACAAAAATGAATATGAATATTTCTTTTAATCTCAGAACAAATTAGAAAGACTTTATGTCATAATAATAATGAATGTGAATAAATGTTACCAGTAGAATGAAATTATTTTATTAAAAATTAAATATCAAAATATCACTCAGAAAATGTTGTTATAAAATTAAGAGATTATTCAATCAGCATAAAAATATCAAACATAAGACATAAAATGCTTTCCTATTTCTTCAATAAAACATATCATTTGATGCTTAATCAAGTAAGGCAAAGGAAGTATTCTGAAATATATATGATAATATGTTTATATTTCTTGGCTTTTTCTCCCAAAGTTTTCCAAGACTCTTTAGAAGTCAGCCGTATTTAACACTGAGGTCTCATTCGCTGTTATTCTTCACAAACCCTCTGATATAGGTGGTCTCATCAGCACACCATAAAAATCTTCCTCTTAGAAATTTTTTTTAAGCACTGCTTCCTGTGCTGGTATTATCTCTTAGAGGAAGCCTCCCTGAATGCTTCAGTCGTTGGGGATAATTTCCTCAGACTTCATAGGCCATTTTTGGCCCCAACCATTCATATTCCCTGTAGAATTTGCTACCTTATAATGTTTTTCATTGCGTGCCTGTCCCTTTTCTGCAACTAAATCACAAACTCTTACAGGCAGATGTAATTTCTTATCTTCAAAATATGGCACATGATTTATTCATGTTTATTATTCCTGATGATATAAAGAACAATTTCAGCAAAAAACAAAATTGTGGACAAACTCTGCAAGGGATAGGCAAAACCACACAGGATTGATAATATTTAAATGGTTGATGAAAAATAAAAGAAAAAAACTGATGTTTAAATCAACATTGCTTCAAAGATGGTTCATGTAAGAAAGATAGATCATAAATACATTATCTCTAGCCATTCATGAAAACAAGGACTTCCTCAGATCCCCTGAGCTCAAAACAAATGAAATGAGACTTAGAATCCAAAAGAAACACCAGGCTCCATATCTGCTTAGTTTGGTTTACTTGAAAGATGGTCTGTAAGATTATATTTGCTGTGGGCAGATAAGGTGATTCTTCTTCACATGGAAGACCAGCATGCTGAGCCTTGCTTTGGCATAACTTATAAAACAGGAAGCTCATCGGCTGTGTAAATTCTCATTGATATATTTTTACCCCAGATGGATTGAATTAGCTGAGAGTAGAAAGCGATTCTGCTACATCTCTAGAAACTTTCTGATCTTGTCTCATCTTTATCTGACCATAGAGGTCTCTGGAATTGAGCAAGTTTAGCTACAGTGTTTGTCATAGTAAAAAAAAGAATAGTAAAAATGTCTACTCAAACAGTCTAAACAGAGAAAGCTATCTATAGAATACCAGTATCAAACTTCCTTTAGTTTTTGCCTATAATCTAAAAGGAAATAAGTGACAATGATCAGTTGTTTTTCCTTTAAAAGTTGGAACTTTAATAATGGATAAGAATTTTTGTTCATAAAATAGTCCTTTGGGGTTACTTGTAAGACTGATGGGAGATATTCATGGACCAAATGTAGTTGCTTAAAGTTTCTTTGAGAAACCATACATTCCTCTCTAATGAAGTGATATTTATGACAATAATTTGGTGGAGGAAGGGGAAAATCCAGTTTTTATCTTTCTGTTGTTATTCCTTCAGTTTTAATTTTGAGCAATTGAGTTAGGCAGTGCTAGGCAACAGGTGAGGTAAGATACTTTCTTTTTGACTTCAGTGTTATTCATATGGTTTGTTTATCATATATAGAGATGGTTTTCTTTTCATTGGTTTAATATGTTCATCTAATGTATCTCACATCTTATTTAAATGCATATTTTCTTATGGTAAAATCATATCTGTTATGCTTTTTACTGAAACCATTTTTTTGGAACATATTAAGCAATCTGGAGTATGAAAAAATAAGTCTGCTGAAAAAAATCTTAGATTTTGTTTTCTTCTTCATCTTGAAATAGAATGCTATAAAAGGATAGAAAAATAAAGCATAAAAATAGAGTTGCTTATGTGTTTTCCAAAATCAGACTATAGTCATTAAATTGTATATAGAATTCATATGGATATAAAAATTGAAATCTCTTATCACATTGATAATTATTATTTGTTATATATAGTAATCGGTAAATATTGATCAAAATATCAAATGTTCTTTCAGTCCTTCCTTAAACTTTCCATAATATGCCATTTTTCATAAACTATATACTGTTTTAACTGCTTACATACTAATAACTAACATGGTGTCAAGTATTAATATAAAGACATACAGTTCTTAAATGGATTGGGTCTTAAAGGCATCATTTTTCTGATGCCTACCCTTTCAAAGTTACTTACCCTTCTTCGCTTATTTCCTTTAGCCATTTCTATATCTGTATCTCCTTTAACCATCTTATCACATTCAGCAGGCAATCAGACTTGAGCTTCTTTACTTTTCTCTTCTTTCTATGTACAGTGAGAAACAAGGGAAACCAAGTCTGCATCACTGAAATTTTATTACATTGATATGTGCCTTATTTCCTGATGTCCAGAAGACAACTAAACTCTTCGTAATAAAAGTCCTTCAATCTTTTAAATACCTGTGAAATATTCCTTTTGATGTTGAGTGTTTAAAGTATTAATTCAGATATCTGGTGATGTAACTTTTCTTTCCATAATCCTTTTCTATATCCTGTAAACCTTTTTAATATATAATTTATATATCTTATCCATTCTAAAACAAAACTTCTATTGTTTATTGCAAAATGTATAACCTTTCATTTTCTGTTTTTGCATCTTCTATTACTTAAAAATCAAAAATGCTGATATGGTACTATGTGTCTTTATTTTCCTCATATATATAATTAATATATTAACATACATTAAATATATATTTGTTTTATTTCTTTATCCATTTGACCTGTATTCTTGAATATTTCTTTAACATTGTGTCATAGAATCTTATTGAATTTATTTCAACAATCATACTTCTAATTCAGAAGATCTGTTTCTTATTCTTTTAAAGAGACTTTTCTCTTAACATCTTTTTCATCTTCTCAAAATTACACTGAGATTACCTATCATAATGCTTTTAAAATTTTCAAAGATCTCTTGTTTCATCAAGCATTAAAGGGCTTTTTTTTTCTTATTTGCACAGTCTTTCTCCCACATTATATGTGTTTTCCTCCTTAAAGTGTAGTGATTCTTGTTGGACCATTAAGAATGTGGGGTCTTGCCAGAGTAGTTAAGAACAAAGAATTATATTGATTTTTCTCATTGGCTTGGGTGGATTTCCTCAGCTGTTTTTTGAATTATTTTGTTTCCTATTAGGCCTCCCTCAGGACTGGGAAGCCAACTAGTTGCTCTTGTGCGGATAAGAATGGAGTGGGGAAGGACTGACCTTGTGTACTGGTGGGTTTCCTTACGTTATGAACAGAAAGGAGGTAAATTCAAGAAAAAATTTCAAAAAGGACTTCAGGGTGATATGGAAAAATATTTGCATTGTGTTTGTTTCATAGTAGTAAGAATCTACAGATGACCTAGAAGTCCATCACTGGAAATGGGCCTATGGTTAATGCATGCTATGGGGAGCCATATAGCAGCTAGTTGCACTAAAATATATATACTAATAAATATGAAGGTAGAACTTTAAGGTAGATCTTAAACATATCATTTTAATTTCAGTAAGGACTAAAGAATAGGTGGTGAATGAATACAATCAATGTGTCCATTTGAATCATAAATCACTCAAACCTCTATTCCATCCTGTTTTTTGTGCCTGGTGTAATTTGCCTGTTAGTATTACAGATTGTATAGTCATAAAACCCACACTTCATATTTTGTTAACCTAGGTAAAATTGACAAAGTGTTACTTCGTGCACTCTCTTGACTCTCCTTGTGTATATGTATGGGGCATCAAGTGTAAATCATGGGTTTTGAAATGCCTCACAGAGAGGTGCTCTCTGTTAGGCATGGAAGAAATCTCCCAAACAAACATTGGTTGCCTAAGTACACTTAATACGGGGATTTTGGTTAATTTCTTCCTGTCTTTGGGGACACTGGGTAGTGGTTGTAGTAAAAGCTAATCATTCAGCTAATCGTCACTCTCTGCTTATATCCACCCAGCACCTTCTTTATAGAACAATAGCTTATCCAGCCTCAAACATCTTTCAGAAGACAAAGTCTTAAAGTCTCTAACACCCTGTAGAACAAATGTTTACTATTAAGTAGCTTAAGTGTCTGGGTTAAGAGGACAAGAGCAACACAATTTGCCACTCCCTTTTCTCCCCAGTTGTCAACTTTAGAATTAAAATTAAATTAGATTGTTGCCATTTGATTAATATTTCATAATCAGTGACTCTACAAGTACCCAAGGGAAGAATGACTTATTTTGCATACATAATTTTTAAAATTTTTATCTTAAATGACAGTCTCTCTGTCTCTCCCTTTGTCTCTCTCTGTCTCTATCTGTCTCTTTAGGTTCTATCCTACCAGAGTGGAAGGTAATAATATTACTAAGAAAAATGTGCTTCTAGATGTTTTCTTATGCATCAAGGTTTTTAAAATTGTCAAGGCCTGCTGGGGGCCACTGGTCATCTCACATTTCTACTCATACATACACTTGTGGAAAAAGAAAACTATACCATTAAATAAAATAAACACGAGCTTCAACTTTTTTCTCTCTTCTCAGATTATCAGAGGCATGCCTTTATTAACAAAACTAACAAAAATTTCTAAATATTCTATGGAATTGATGCCACTTCCTCATTTTCTCTCATTTATTAGTTTTTAAAGAAATAATTCCATGTGGTAAGCTGTATGCTAATGCATGTCATGGTTAGCCTTAGCATTAGTAACTGCTTCTCAATACTTGCTTTTCCTCTTCTCAATTTAGGGAGCAAAAGTCCTGATCAAAGTGCACCCAGGGTTAAGATACAGTAATTTCATTTTGAATGATACCTTTTGTTCTAGCAGCTGAGCTCCGTTTACTCCTTTGCCTGCCAAAGACGGCATGTTTGTACCCTATACATGGCATACTTTTCTCTTTTTTCTTCACTTACCTTTTTTCTTTTTATGGACTAAATTGGCTCCACATTCTAAGCTTAATGAGTATGTACAGGTTGGCAGGAAAGAAAGAGTCATTTATCTAGAGGGCTGAGCCAGCTGCAAGGTACAGAGCTTTCATTTCATCTTGAGGAAATAGAACAGAAAAAACCCTAATTTTATATTAATCTTCATGTTCACATGGGAAGCATTTTAGGAATCTTTGGAAAATATGGAATAGATTAGGCACACCATTAAAATTACCAGCATACTGCAGTGGTTAACACCTATTATGAAATAGTATCCAAAAAAAGTGAAGGTAGTTAGAATCTGTATCAAATAGAATATATTAAAGAAATACCACTGTGGAAAGATTCAGTTTGTATGTATTCTTCCTCAACAACTATGCTTTAAAATTTAAATTTGAAAAGGCATTAGGTGAGTAGTTACATAATGATTAGAAATGGGTCTTAGGACTTAGGACTTAGGACTTAGTCTGTTTAGCTACCGACTTAGGACTTAGTCTGTTTAGCTACCGACTTAGGACTTAGTCTGTTTAGCTACCATAGTGACTTCTGTTTATTTCTTTCAAAATGATGTTTTATGATAAGTTTTCACTATTATGATTTAAGAGGAAATATTTATATTTTATATATAAAATAAAAACAAATCAAGAGAGTTGTAAACTAAAGGGAATTAAAGTAATTAATGTGACTAATCTAGGAAAAATACATTATCAGAAATAGAAACCAACTCACAAAAACCATAGTTGACTCTAATACTACTTTGCATCCATCTTATATGAAAATGATATAGGGCTATTACCTACACCCAACCTATATATTTTAAACCCCTTCAAGCTCAGTGCTATTTACAATATCCAAATCACAAGCAGTTACCCCAAACCTCTCTTCTTGCCATGATATTTACATTATGTCCAAATGACTACCTAACCAGTTATTGAAATCTGAAAATAACTTAAATCTGCTTTTAGGGACTTGTGAGACCCTGACAAATTACATTGGCTATGTTCTCCTTCCTACTTTTTTTACTTCTGTGCATTGCATATAAGTTAAATTGAACATGTAGGAAAGACTCACTTAAAGACCAGTTGGTAAGTCTATGTATCCCTCCCTACCACCAGTACCTTTCAAGATGCTTTCCTAAGTCTGTAGTCAACCATTAGCTCTGTTTCTCCTCCCAGTGTTTTTCTTCAGAAAAATCAGGCAAATTAATTTATCTCACTCATGTCTCTGAATACTTAAAACCGACACTTTAATTGGTTACCGAATGAAGAAGCATTTATTGTACGTAGTGTGACCTAAATAACTGCAGTATATACACCATGGTTACTTTTGTTGATGACTAAGGCATTGGTCAACAGGAGAACAATACATTGACCTATTACATGTGCCAATATTAAAAATGATTATTTTAATCTACTTAACATTGCATCTAAGTCAAATATAGCAAATATTTAGATCATTCCCTCCTCTGATTTGTACCAATTTAGCAGAACATTCATGCTACTTTTTCAGAATCCTCCTTAACATAATGTTCCCAGCAGCCAATATTAATTGTTCAAAACTTCTGATGAAATAAAAACTATTTGACATTCCTGCTATAAAGAATGGAGATTAGTGGGGGATGAATGTTTTTTGTTTAATGTAAGCTTAGAAAGTCTGAGCTGCTCTTCATGACTGTGTTTCCCAGCTTGCTCTGTATTCCCAGTCCCCTCTGCAGAACAGTTGCTCTCACAGTGAACTCACTGAGACTCAGCCACTGTCACTGAGGAGTGGAAATTTAGGTAGAGCAGGAATGAAGAACAACAGCTTTTTAGGACAAATTCTGCTTGTCAGGCCTTCAGATTTCTCATCTGTTAAAATAAGTAATCTATGCTTAATATTTAGCGATCATTGAGATCCCATTTAGGTCTATAGTAGTATCACAACCCAGTGCCAAGGCAGTGTCTCCTGGGAAGCATTATGAATTAGGCTTCAAGTTTTTTACTTTTGAGATTTTAATACTCTGCTGTACTTTTTATGGTTTAATAGTATGCAGCTTTCATAGAAACAATTGTGTAGTTATTTAAAACGCATCATAATTACCATGATGGTGCCTTTGCTAATGTGATGATCTGTTTGTGGTGAAATAGAGTTGCTTTTACTCCTACACAACTTTCCTGAAAGAAAACTATGCTTGTGGGTGAAATTACACTTTTGCTAATAAAGCATTATAATAATTTTTGAAATATATGTTCATGTCAAAATCGCTCTTTTTACACACAAGCAAAATATAGCAGTGCATTATGTCCACAAAACTGATGAATTTAAGGTCCAAAGACCTCTGCTGCCTTCTTGTTTCTTCCTTTTTATCTACAGAAAGTGAGCTTTTGTTTTTGAATTCTGAAGGTAAAAGGAAGTGGAAAGGATTGTCATTTCATTTTGACTAAATATTTCCTGTTATTTGGATTTCTTCATGGGAAAATATATATGATATGCTATCAGAGAAAAAGTGAAGCATAAAAATTACACCTGTATAAACAAATGCATAGAAAGAAGTCAGAAAGAAAATATATCAGATGTAACAGTAGCTGTCAGTGTAGTTAACATGGGTGATATGTTTTTTCTTTTCTCTTTTTTATGAATTTTAAATTTGCCTTAACTAATATTTTTAATATTTTTTCAATAACTACAAATGATTAAATGTTATAAATAATGTTTTAATAAATACATTTAAGTGAGTCTTACTGAGAAGGCTGAGGTCTTCTAAAGGAAAGAAAAAATGAACAAAGGGGAAAGTTTCTGAGTTCCCTGAGTTTACAACACAAGAGTCCTTTTCCCTGGCATACACAGGGTTCTAGTTAATTACTGTTCCTCCCCATCACTCATGTATGTGGCACTTTCTTTAAGGCCTTTCTTTCTGCCTAGCCTTTCCCTAACCCTTATTCAGAGACATTTTCTCTTCCTCTCTGCTCCTGTTTCACTCTTGATTTTCTCTTATGTTTGTTAGCAAAGTCTGCTGCCTTGTGGCTTATTTTTTGTTGGCTTATTACTTCAAAAGAGAAAAAGTTTCTTCCAGTTATTGGGCAAGTTTTATTTATTTCTTCCATACCTCCAAATTGTTTAATATTAATTTTTTTAATAATTCTCATTTTACTTGAGGGTTCACATTTTCTTACTCACAATATTAAAGAAAGAGAATGAAGAAACCAGCAAAATTGAAAATTTATATTTTCTACTAAATTCACCCTTTGTCATAGGTAATGGAAATTCTAGCCACATCCCTTGTTTTCTTTTACTGTATTATCATCATTTTTTTCCCCTTGGGTGGCATATGTGTTACACAACCTGTTTGTCTTGCAGAATTCTCTTTCTAAAATGCCTAGATAGTAATTTTAAATGTTGATAAAAATCACAGCAGTATAATGGCTAATGAATCCTTCCCTCAAAAAGTAGTACTAATAAATATTAGCAATGAATGAAAAACTTGGGCAATACAAGGGGGGCTCTCCTGGTTGGTGACTCTAGGTTTATTCAAGCTATGAAAATAAGGAGATATTATTACCATGCTCTGACTTTGCTCAGATCAATGATGAAACATTTTACTGCAGGGAATATTAAAATTCTCATGACACAATCACACAACATGTTTAATCTTAGTCAGGAAAGGAAGGTTTTTCAAAAACTTTTACAACTTCCTTAGAAACTGTAGCATTGAAATCAAATACCACTTAGCCAAATGTATCCCAGTTATTCAAATAAGTGATACCATGTTTTACAACTAATGATATATGGTGCTGGGACCATTGGTAAAAAACCTAGAAGGTCAGAAAGAAGTCATTTTTTTTTAATCTCTGGATTTTTTTAATAACATGACTGAAATACTTCAGTGTTTGGGAGCAATATACAGAACTACAATCAATGCTTTAATTCCAGTCCTATAAATTTTATAATAATATAGGCATTATTTCATAAACTCATATTTTAATATGTCCATATTGTTACTCTTTATCTTTATTTTCAGTTGGAATTTCCATAACGGGCATTAAAATGTTTAGACTAATTTTCTTTTTTTTTAAAAAACAAACTAAAACAAATCCCTCACATTATTTCAATTTCAGCCTATTTGTACTTAAAATTTTTTTCCCAATCTTTAATTTCATCAGTATTTTTTCAAATTTTTACTCAGTAGAACAGGGTTTTTACTATCAGTGTAATTTTGTGAATGTTTTTTAAAATGTAAAAAGTGTATTTGCAATGAAAAATCATAATAATGCAATAGAATGGCTATGACTCAAAACAATGTCATGGAAAAACTGTTATTTCTAGTCAGACTTTCTAACTAGTCTGTGTTTGCAGGATATATAATTTAATAAGTTTTTTAAACAATTTACTTACAATAAAATTTGCCAGTTCAATGAGTTTATACAAATGTATAAAGTAATATAACTAACACCATCATCATGATATAGAACTTATATATCATGCCAATTGTTCCTCTGTACCCCCTTATAGTCAAGCCCCATCCTCAACTATTAGTGTCTTGAAAACACTGTTATGCTCTATAATTTTGTCTTATCAAAAATTTCATATAAATAGTATTTAAAAGTATATAATATTGTGTCTAGTTTCTTTCACTTAGCTTAATGATTTTGAGATTCATTCAAGTTGTTGTGTGTATCTGTAGTTTCGTCTTTTTTATTGCCAAGTAGCATTCCATACTGTGGACATACCAGTTTGTTTTTCTTATTCTCTGATGATCATTTGGATTGTTTCTATTTGGGGGTATTATGAGTAAAACTGCTATGAATAGTTGAGTACAAGCCTTTTTGTGGACAAATATTTTCACTGACCTTGGGTAAATAAAAGCGGGATTGCTGAGTTTAGGGGAGGTATATGTTAAAATTTATAAGAGTATGACAAAATATTTTTCAAATATGTACTATTTTTCACTCCCACTGTCAATTAATGAGGCATTTAGCATTGTCAGTCTTTCTAATTTTACCACTGCTGTGTGTATACTAATATCTTATCACGTTTAAACGTGTTTCCCTAATGACTGATGATATTGAGCATCTATATATGTGCTTATTTTTCATTTGTAAATCTTCTTTCAAGAGTTCTAGTCAAGTCCTTTGTCTATGTTTTTTTTATCAGGGTGATTGTCACCTTATTATTGGACTGTAAAATTTTACAGCTCTTTGTATCCTGGACCCATGTCCTTTATCAGATTTATGTTCTGCAAATACTTTCTCCCAATCAGTTGCTTGAATTTTTAATTTCTTAAAGTTTACTATAAAGTGTGAAATTGTTTTCAAGTTGAAAACTCCAATTTGTCGTCTAAAATTTTTTTGTAGTTCATGTTCCTTTTTCTCATCTAAGAAATCTGTTGTTAAACCAAGATATATAATATTTTCTCCTTTGTTTTATTCTAGAAGTTTTACAGTTTTATCTATAACATTTAAGTTTAAGATCTTACATTTTGAATTATTTTTTGTACATAATCTGTGGTAAGGCCAAGCTTTTGTTGATATATGTCAAATACATATGTGTGTGTGTGTGTGTGTGGGTATATATATATATATGCATTTGGATATTCGATTGCTCCACTGTAATTTGTTGAACAAGCCATCTTCCCCAAAGTGAATTATTTACAGTGGCATATTTCTCAAAACCAGTTGACTGTATATATGTGTGCCAGTCTATTTCTACAATCGCAATTCTTTCTAAATAATTTTTGAATCTATCCTTCTTGCAATACCATACTTTCTTGATTACTGTATCGTTACAGTAACTCCTAAAATCAACACTTGGATTGCTTTTACCCCTTACCTATTGTGAATAATGCTGTTATTAACATTAGCATAAAAGTACTTATTCAAGTTCCTGTTTTCAATTCTTTTGGTTGTATATGTAAAAGTAGAATTATTGAATCACATTGTAATTAAATTTTAATTAATGATTTTTTAGTGATTGCATCATTTTACATTCCCACCAACAGTGCCCAAGGGTGCCAGTTTCTCTACATCCTCAACAAGACTTGCTATTTTTTGTTGCTCTTTTTTTCTAGATAATAGCCATCCTAATGAGTATGAGGGGAATATCTCACTGTAGTCTTAATGCATTTCCCTAATGATTAGAGATGTTGAGAATCTGTTCATGCACTTATTGGTTACATGTGTATCTTCTTTGGAGAAATGTCTGCTCATTCCTTTGCACATTTTTAAGTAGGGTTATTTATTTTTATTGTTGAGCTGTAGGTGTCCTTTACATATTCTGAATATTAAATCCTTTTCAGAGATATGATTTTCAAATATTTTCTTTCATTTCTTAGGTTGCATTTTTACTCTGTAAATTATGTCCTTTGGATGCACAGAAGTTTTAAATTTTGATATAGTCCAAATTATTTTTTTCTTGGTTGCCTGTGCTTTTGATATCATATGCAGGAAATCATTGCCAAATCCAATGTCATGAAACTTTTCCCCTATGATTTCTTACAAGAATGTTATAGTTTTAGCTCTCACATTTAGGTATTTGATCAATTTTGAGCTAATTTGTGTGTGGTATGAGATAAGGGACCACCTCATTCTTTTGCATGTGCATATCAAGTTTTCCCAATACTATTGTTTGAAAATGCTGTCCTTCCTTCATTGAATGATCTTGCTCCCCTTGTTGAAACATTTGACTATATATACACAGGGTTATTTCTGAGCTCTTGTTTTATTCTATGGGTCTAAATATCTGTCTTTATACCAGTACTGTACTGTTTTAAATACTCTAACTTTATATTATATATTTAAATCAGGAAGTGTGAGACCAACTTTGTTATTTTTCAAGATTGCTTTGGCTATCTGTAGTCCCTTGAGATTCCATTTCAACTTTAGGATGAATTTTTCTACTTCTGCAAAAAACATTATTGGGAGTCTGATAGGCATTGAATTGAATCTGTAGATTGGTTTGGGTAATATTTACATCTTAACAATATTATATTTTGCAATCCATGAACACAGGATGTCTTTCCATTTCTTGAAGTCTTCTTCAATTTTTTTCAACATTTTGTAGTTTTCATTGTAAAAAAGTTTTTATATACTTAGTTACATTTATTTTTCAGAATATAAATCTTTTTGATGTTATTGTAAATTGAATTGCTGTCCTGATTTACTTTCCGAATTGTTTCAATGTTAATGTATAAAAATGCAGTTGATTTTTGTGTTAATTTTGTATCCTGCAACTTTGTTGAACTTATTAGTTCTAAGAATTTTTGTTTTGTTTTGTTTGTAGTGTGAAATCATTAGGCTTTTCTATATATAAGATCATGTCACCTGAAAACAGAGATACCTTTGCTTCTTCCTTTCCAATTTGAAGGCCCTTTATTTATTTTTCTTGCCCAACTGCTCTGGCTAGAACTTCCAGTTGAATAGAAGTGGTGAAAGCAGGCATCCTTGTTTTGTTTCCCATCTTAGAGGAAAAGCTTTCAGTCTTTCACTATTGAGTGTGATGTTAGCTGTGAGCACACTTGAGTTTTAACCTAAAAACATCATTTCCTCTCTCTTAGTTTTTAAATGATTTGGAATTATTCATTTTTATAACTTGAATGTCCCTTTAAAATTATTTTCTATTATTTTTAATATATATTTCTGTCAGGAATATGAAGAAAGTTTGAAATATATATCAGATGTATTGGGTTGGCCAATATGTTCGTTTGGGTTTTTCCATAACGTGTTATGGAAAAACCTGAATGAACTTTTTGGCCAACCCAATACTATAATTATAAGCAACTAAGAAATGTTGAGATTTTAATAAAATTACATTAAAGAACAAATAACTATGTCTAGCTATGTAATTGACAATCTCATTTGTAAAAACCTGGTAACTATCCAAAATCCAATGGTGTACAGCCCATGAATTTGTCCCTTAAGAGGTATTTTGAAACTGACATCAGAGTTCTAAATCCCTATACATATTTTTGCCAAATTATAAACTCCAGTTTAGTTGTGTTTCTGTTTTGTTGTTTTACAAACTGAAAAATAATAATAGCAATAATAATGCTAACTGGAAGATGTCTTTCACATTATAGCAATTGATTGAAAGCATAGACTATCAGCCACCATTTATTCAAAGTCTACATGTCCACATAAATTGTACTAATTTTCTTCCTTTTAATAAATGGTCACTTTTGTGCTTTCAGATTTCCTAACTTGGCCTGTTAAACTGATATATTCTTGAGCGTGTCATGTTCTGAATTTTGAAATGAGACATTCAAAGTAAAATATACTGCATGGGGATTCAGTTCTTGAAGATTTGAACTAAACCTAGTAGTGTTTGCAAGTTTTAAACTCAATGCTATTTTAATTTGACTCAGAAGAAAAGCAAACCTGTAAGTTGCCAAAGATTTACATACTTAATTCCACTGCTCTATGTTACAGTGATAAAACCATTTTGAGAAGGCATGAGTGGGGAGGCCCAAGGAAAACATTAAACTTCAGTGGAAAATTAAGCCATGTGTTTTATAGGCACAATTGATTATGAACTCCAGAGAAGTAAGCTGATGTATTTGGGACTCTCAAGACAGATAAAAACACAGTGATGGAGCAGCCAAGTAGGCAGTTTTTGGACTTCAATCATCGTTGGTTTCTAAAGTTTTAAATGTAATGGTGAACTCCTGGGTCTCTTCTTTCGTCTGACTTAAATTATACAGTCATTGTCATGTTTTAAAATATTGATTTTGGAGCAATTTCCAGAAATATTCAGAGACAGTGATGTCACATCGTCACATAGCACTTATTAGATATTCCCTAGGGGAAATTTATGTAAATGCAAGAATGTATAAACTCTTAAAAATGAGTATTTCCTAGTAAACAAAAATAACTATAATCAGTGTTTCTACTATACGTTTATACATTTTCTTAGTCAGTAGATTAAAAAAGTTTAACAGGTAAAACAAGGGCTCCTATTATAGTAAGATATTAGAATAGTTAGTAAGAAGTGTACTTTAGTGATAAAGCCTATTAAGTATTGCATTGGGCAAGTTATCCTAAAATAGTGTATGTTTAGTTAGAGCAAAAGTTCAGGGGAATGGCTTCTGTAGTCATCTTCTTTTCCTCTGGCATAGGTTTTGCTTTGAGCTTTTTCCTTTTATGAATGAGGAACACTCCACATATCAGTAGTTCTGAAGCCAACATAGAATTGGAAATTTGCTGTATGGCATACCTTAGAATTCCTTAATTGATTTTAATTACACTGTATCTACATGTTAGTGGACTTAGAGAATGGAGTAAAACCATTACAGTCAAGAAGGTATGTTAGATTCCATGTATGAGTTCAATTGTTTTAATCAAGGCACCTTTATATAGAACTGAAAACAGACTTCAGTTACAACCTGATATGTTCGCCTCAGCATTCTTTTTTTAAACCAAAATGAATAGTATATTTGTGAAAAATTAAGATTAACAGAAAATCAATGTTTTTTTCCATGCAATTGATGTCAACAAGTAAAAATGGATTACTTGCTGATCCTTAAAAATTGAAAATGCAGTTAAGAGTCTAATTAGTCTAATAATAATTAATTACAAATAATTAAAGTCATATTTCCTGATATTTACATTCTGTAGGTAAACTTACTGCTTTTCTTATGTTTCTTCCTTTCTCCCTCCTTCCTTTTCTCCTTCCCTCTTTTCCTCTCTTCCTTCCTCCTTCCCTTTATTCAACCCTTCCTCCTTTTCTTCCTTCCTTCCTTCCTTCATTCCTTCCATATTTAATTTTTACATCTAAAAAATAGCAGTTACATATTTAATTAGATTATGACAATCTACCTTAAAATATGTCAGACATCCTCTATAATGGTTTCAGTTTTGTATTCAAACATTAAAGTATAAAATAAAATAACTCTTTATGGTAATGCAGTCTATTATATTAATGTAATAAATATCAAATGTATAATTAATTTGATAGGAGTATTTTTTATTTACTTATGAAAACTTTTGACTGAATTTGCCTTATAATATGGCTTTGACTACAATTTTTAAAATATATTATCAATAACTCTATGAAGTAGTTAAATCATCTGATGGTTTTGTCCCCATTGGTGGCTAAAACCCAGTAAGACAAAACACTATGAAAAGCCATATGGCACATAGAAATACTGTAACTTGAATCCATATTTGAATACTACTTTCCATTATTTCTATAGGAATCAACATGATGCATTGAAGTGTTTTCTAAAATATGGCTTAGATTTAGGAGATAGTTTTTATGTAATTTCCTTAGCTAAAGTTATCTGGAAACAGGGCCCAAAACAAGAGTTAAACTGACAGTGTTATTTGGGAGAGCAAATCCCAGGTGAAGAGAAAGAGCGGTGAGACAAGGAATGATGTGAGCTAAAGCGAATTTATGCACAACAGTGCTGGCTACCACTTTAAGAAAAGTTGGAAAGAGGGAATTCCCTGGCAGTCCAGTGGTTAGGACTCTGCTGTTCCACTGCTGGGGGCCCAGGTTTGATCCCTGGTGGGGAAAATAAGATCCCGCAAGCCCGCAAGCCATGTGGTGCAGCCAAAAAAAAAAAAAAAGAATATCGAGGGTTTTTAATAAAATTTATTTAAAAAAAAAGAAAAGTTGAAAAGAGACACAGTCTCTTTCTGTGTCTAAGCTGGTGCATGTAAGATCTCTGGGCACACATCAAGGGGAGCCATGCCATAGCCATGCTTCCATGAAAGCAAGGAAAGGGAATTTATCTTCTGGGCTCCTTCTGCCTCCCAGTTCCCATTGGTCAAAGTTTGCTTCTCTGGAAATTAGCTCCCCTGAAGGTACAGGCGTAATCATTTGACCCAGTTTATAGGGCTATGAAAGGCAGATTTTAGGCCCTGTAGTTGGTCTTTCACACAATTTCAGAGGTAATGCTCGTAGCCAGAGTCCCTTGTTCCATGGCTGTTCAGCCTGGCTGTGCAATAGGAATAGTGACTAGTTAGCCTCATACAATGGAACCCAAGACATGGATGAGTAAATCAGAGGAGGCCAATATAGTGCTAAATGGAGGAGCTATTTTATTCTCATGTCTTTTCCACCCAAAAGATTTTGTACAAGCTTCTTATATTTGTGTCCTGGTTGTTACCTTCCAGGGTCCATTACTAAAACCCTGTGTTCTCTCCTACATGTCAAGACCTCAACTCTTCCTCTTCATCTAAAGCCTTGGGTCTCACTATTTCTCTGGAAGTAAATTGTCAGCTTGCTCCTACTCCCACCATTATAGCTTCACAGTTCTCAGCACCGCTTCCCTCAGCATTCCTACCTTTAAATTTTTAGGTTTGCTTCCCGTTCTTCAGCTCTTTAAAGTTTTCTCAATCCTCCCACTCCTGGTCCTTCACCTTAGATGCAGTTTACCTCTCTGCTCAAGTTTTTAACTGTCAGACCCTCATCTGTTTTCAGCAGATCATCCCATAAAAAAACCCACACCCACCTCTCACAAGGAATCCAGCCCTCTCTGCCCACACTGTACTTTCCATATCCCGTTCCCTGCTCCTTAGTGCCAACCTTTGTAAATGCACATGTAAAAGCACATGCCTCTCTCTCAGCTCTGCCCCCTTCCAGTTACTCTGTTGTTTTTAATCCCATATTTTAAATTCCTTATTGCATTGTTTTTCACTTTTTTTTCTGGATTCTCCTTCATTTGCTTATGGAAGGATTGAGGAAAACTTTTTCTTTTTAATTTTCCAAATCTTACTACCCGGACTCCTAATCTCTAAAATAAATGAAGATACCACTTTTCAGCTCCAATGTGGTGTAAGAGGTATCTCTCTGAAGAATAAAAATTAAAGGGATCTAGAGAATGGAGGACTTGACCTTTCTCTCTCTTCTTGGTGATTGTACTCTCTTTCAGGGATGTTTAAATTCCATAGGCTGCAGGAAGAGTTCTGGAGCCCAAGAGTCAAATGGAAGGTTTTTCCAAAGAATTGGTTGGTTTTGAGTTATGGATAAGTCATCTGTCCATGGAATGGGAGTACATTCCAGGAGAGGCTACTGTGACTCTCCATCTAGCAATTGGTAAGCATATGAGATATTCAAGTAGTCCAATGTCATGGAAAAACTTAAGTTTGGTATATAATGAATAGCTAAATTTTGGGAACACTGGTAAAGTGGAAATGTCATGAAGTTTGGGGTGAGAAAAAAACGCAGTTTAGATGCAAGTTGTGTTACTAGCAACAAGGCGTAAATTAATTTGGTTAATTTTTTAATTCATTTTACTGAATTTTAGTTTCTTCATATTCCAAAAAATGAAAAAATAAATTATGACACTGTAAGGTTAGTGAGGCTGTTAGAAGAGGTGAATAATAAAAAACATCAGAAACATAACAAACATTCAATACATAGGTACTCCCTTCTTTCCAGTCCTCTTTCTACCTTACAAAACGCCCTAAAATATGTGTGCAGTATGTCGTTGTCATGAGGAAAACATTTACTTACTTAGTGAAAGAAAATTTATAGTAGTATTTAAATTGCCTCTGGTGAGGTTTATGTGGAAAAGCTTAAAGCCAAACCTCTTTTTCTGTTTTCTTGTGTGTGTGTGTGTGTGTGTGTGTGTGTGTGTGTAAATAAATCCTCTCTGAGGACAATACATTGTGAGGAAGGGGCATTATGGAAACTTCTGGAGGAAAGTGAATAGATGGCTCACAAGACTGGGTTGGAAGCAGACATCTTCAGGCCCTCCAGGAAGCAGAGCCTATATCATGGTCCCTATATCATGATATATAATGGCAACTTGGACAGAGGCAGAACTTTAAGGGAAGCATCTGTGTGGTACAATTATGGAGGTTTGCCAGGACTGTTGCCCACACCCAGTGAACCTTCACTAGCATTAGAAAAGGTACCTTTTCCTCTAGGGTGCAATCAAGTACAAGGGCTAGTGGTCTGGTGAGTGGAGGCCTCTGTTCCTCCAGGGTCCAACCTTCCTACCAAATGTAGTTACCTAGGAAGGCTTTCCCAAAACTCTCCAGGCCCACATCTTTCAGAGAATTATTACTGCCACTTGCAGAGGCCACGTGGACTTCAATAATGATCACGTGAGCCTGACTATTATGTATTGGAGACTTTCAGCCCTTCTCCTGATTTTTGATCGTCATAAAGCCACCCTTCCCCCCCAGATCCTTGAAAACTTCCCCAAAGTCTGAAACCAAGTGCTGTGTCAACATGGTGGATTGGTTGTTAGGATTCAGATTTAATTTCATTTAAAGGAAATACTGTATTGCAAAATTTCTTGCACATCTGAGTTTCTCAGGTTTGATTTATAAAGTTTGTGAATTTAAACTTTCTGGATAATTAAATTGCATCTCATTTGTATTCTAGAAAGAGTTTAGAAAACTGATAAAATATATATTAAATGATTATTTTTCATATAGTTGGACCCATGAGTTTTTAAACATAAAAGAAGAAACCATTTCATGAAGAAGGACATACTACATAGAAACTAATTCATAGAATGAATATATAGAGAGTTCACAGTGTAAAATTTTATAAAATATACGGATGACTATAAAATTGTCCTTGGTTTCAAAATCCAGTTTCTAGTTTATTATTCTGTGATGATTTCACTAAAATTAAAATATTTAATCTGGTTCACTTGAGAAACAATTAGTCATCTAGAGCAAAGTCTTTACTAAAAAGAATACTATTGAATATATATAATAACGTCAGCCTCTGAACCATTGAATATAAGTACCCTTGAGTATGCAGGCTTTCCTTTATATGGTACCAGATTTTTTCTCAAATAATCTCCAGTAACTAAGTAGAGTCTGAAATATGAGACAAAAAGATTCAAAAATTTCAGATATCTGTATATAATGTTATGTTCTTATTAAGGAAAAATTTAAGACTTCTTTTAATAGAGTGTAATTGTCACCCTTAGCAAAATCATTTCCTATTAATTCTATCTAAATATTAAATCTATTTAAAAAGAAACTGGAAAAAATTGTAATAAAATAGATTTTCAATAAGGTAAAATCTCTGTTTGATTCCTATATTAGTTACTTGAAAATTGTTTGATCCTGGGCAATTAACATGTCCAATTATAAGTTATGTCTTCAGTGATAGGATATTTTCAACATCATAGTTCTAGTATAAGGACAAAACAAGGTTCATCATTTTATTAATAGTATACTGAGAAATATCCATTTATGCACAGCAAATTGATAAAAGATATGAAAAATTAGTCTTATCTATTCATAAAATTAAATGTCAAACAAAATTTGTAAGTCTATTTCAATTCGCTATTGCTTTTGAAAATAGAATTTTCATTCTTTTTACTCTGACACCATCAACCCACCACCATTGGAAATCTTAAGGTTTAAGGACATTGAAACTATTAATGTTCATCATGGAGAGATCCTGATGAGAATGCAACCAACCTAAAGATAAGCAGCCTAACAAAAGCAGAGAAAGAGATAATGCTGATGCAGTAACTTCACTAACTGTAATCAGCATGTGAAAGCAGGAAAAAATGTATTAAGTACAGTTATATGAGTCAATCAACTTTACTTTTTTCTTAAAAAATTTTGAATTCTGATATTCTAATCAGTTATGCTAAAATTATATGATTTACTAAGTAAAGACTTTTATTTTCTTATATACTTATTTTCTTTAAACACTCTCAGTTCTATTCCGTGATTTTAATTTTTACACGTGTTTAGAAAAGAGGATATCATCTAAAGTATGGCAGTTAATATTTTGTAGGAGAGGTATTATATGATAATGACTCAGGATCAACTTGATCAAAACTAATTTTAACGCCAACTACTGACTACATATTAATGAATAAGATTTATACATTTTTTATGGTTTTTTTTCTTTGCCTTTTCAAAAGGCAAAGGCTTGACATTTATTTGTCTTTACTCTTAGCAACTGGTGTATTCTTAAATCAACGTATTCCTGAAAATATAATTAATAGAAAATATTAAACTAATGTGGAGAATTTGTCACTATGTTGAATTTTTAAATTTTTTTTCTGTATTACTTTGAATGAATAAAAACTGAAACAAAATAGGTGTATATGTATAGCAACATTGTCATTGAGCTAAACAAGACAAAACAAACTCTTTCCTGTTCAGGTTACTATTGAAACTACAGCAAATGAAATATTTCACAGGGATGTTTTTCACTTAGCTCATTTACACAGGCATATTAGGCCTCAGTATTTTTTAGTCATAAATTATTCTTAATAACCTGAGGACTATTGCATTAGTGTTACAATTTGCAGTTTTATAAGAAAAGCAAGTTCAAGAAGGGACAATCCCCTAATTTGTATGTGCTAATTAGAAAGATATTAATTCTAATTTTTAAATCAGTAATTTAATATTTTTGGTAAACTAGGAGAGGATAGTAATTCTAATTAGTTATACCAAATTGTTACTAAATTAAACAGATTTAATAGTCCCTTTGAACCTGTTAAGAAAAATTTGGTTGTAATAAATATCTCTGTGTACTGTTTTGACCTCTGCTTCAGCTGTACAATCCGATTTTATTTTAAATGTTTTCTCAGGTACAGGACTCTATGATTAATATCTCTTGCTGTGTTATCTCTGTTGCTAATGAAAAACATTGGGTGTTCTTTCACTTCACAGAATGCAAACACAGATGAAAAAATTTCACAGGTGAACTCCTTATGAACACTTCTAATTGCTTAGGAACGGTGTTTGAAAATCTCAAGTAATTTGCCATTATTATAATAAATAGCATAAACTGTAATTTTTCATAGTAATTAACTTGTGTCAGCACCATTATTTTTTATTAATTATAAATGAGAAAGAATGAAAGAACACCCGCAGGAACAGATGTGCGAAATTGTCTCTTAGGTTCTGTTTTGTATTTTCCTACCCAATATACTGTTTTGGGTATACTATCAAGCTTGGAGAAAATTCAGATGGTAATGCCTCTTTGGCGCAGAAAGGGACAAAGGGTATTTAATTAGGTTGTTACCTGTGAAGTTCAGCATTTTAATAAAAAAAATTTGTTATTGACATCCCAGATTAAACTACAGGGGGAAAAAAGAAAACACCTTACCTTTGGTAAATGCAACCAAGATAATCTGAGAAAATGTATTTTGATCATCTTTTTCTTATGTTAGAAAAACTATCTATTTTTGCCAGATTTTAAGCCTATAGTGTGTTAATTGAATTCAAATTTAAAAAGAAAAAAAGAAAGGAAGGAAAGAGGAGGAAGAGAGGATAATTTTTGGTTGGTTGGATGTCTTTGTTTTGTAATTTTACACAACAGCTTTCGTGCTGTTTCCAGAGGACAGAATACAGGTATGTCTTGGGTATTTTTGTTTTATATCCATTTCTTTTAACCGCTTATAAAATATTTAACTGTGTTGTCTTTCTCGATTTTTGTACCTTAGGCTTGTTATAGGCATGAAAGTCCTAAAATCATTGTACTGTAAATTTACTATGACTTCATTCATTAAGATATAACCTAAATAGCAGAAATCTAGAGATATCATGCTTACTCTTGGCTTTTTACAAGTTTTGGTCAGGACTGTCCTCAGAATCATTCATACTGCATGTTGTCCAAAAAGGCTGAGCTGCCAATTTTATCCAATGTGAGTTCCTCTGGAAAACAAATGTCAGGTGAACAAAAGAGTCCATGGCTAAATACATTTGGGACAAGTTGACAACATTAAACAAGATTTTTTTAACTTCAGGATTTTTCAGGGCTTATGAATTGGTGATGTTTCTGTGACTCTCCAGGAGGAAAGTAGAACAGTCATAGAACATTCATTGATTCTCAAACATTTTTTGATACTGTAACCACACTTTCCATAACTCATGAGTCTCACAGTATGTATTAGAAATATGTACCTCTGGCATTCTCTGAAGGAAGTGGTGCTAAAGACGAGGAAGAATTATTTCTTTTCTGTTATCAAAGACTATTTATCCCAATGGGAGCAAGGATGATGAGTGCAGAAGTTTGAATGAGGGAAAGTCTGCTCTTTATTTTATCACGTTTCTTCTCAGCTTTGATCCACTTATTTGTCCTTAGCTTATTGAATCCCTCTAGATTTATCCTATGTTTCACATTCTGTTTTACTCTCTAAACCCAATTAAAATGTTTCTGCCTTATATCACAATTTGGAACAGAACTTTAACAGAGGAACTTCAGACAGGATAGTAATAGTGGGCTTTTTTCCACTGGAACTGCTGAATCAAGAACTACTAACCCAGATAAAAAAATATATATATTTAATTTTTAGTCTTACACCAACACTTGCTTACATTTAGGATTATGATGATGATTAAATGAGATGACATATAATATATGAGTGAGGTTAGCAGCTGGGGTTCAGTGGCTATTTATCAAACCTTATTCTATTTCTCCCCAAATTTGTTTGTATTCTAAGGAGTATCTATTATTCTCCTTCAATAATTTTAACTTACAAAAATTGGTTAAATAAATGCAACCAGGTAAAATATTTCCCTTCTTGATTTTAATTATGGACTTTTAATCTTTTAATAGCCTACTTCTCAAATGTTTCTGCCAAAGCATCCTTAATGTGAAAGAAAGGAAAAATGTACCTACACAGATATATGGACACTTGCTACAGGTGTAAACATTTTCAGAAGTCTCTTCAGTAATTCTAAAATTATGAAAAGAAATTTTAATTCCTAATATCCCATGTTAGTTACATTTCCTTCAAAATTTCAAGTAAACTTGAAAATAAAAAAAATCTATATAATGTTTGTATTAGTATAACTTCCATATTAGTTTCCTTGGAGTGCTGTAACAAAATACCATGAATTTGGTGAGAAAAGAACATAAGTTTGTTGCCTCACAGTTTTGGAGGTCAGAAGTCTGAAATTAGGGTGTTGGTAGGGCAGCCCCTCCTCTGGTGACAATAGAGCACTTTCCATTCCTTGCCTCTTCCAGCTTCTGTTGGCTCCAATCACCCTTGCCCATGGCTACATCACTCGAATCTGCCTCCATGGTCAAATTGCCTCTTCTTCTTTTGTGTATTCTCCTCTCCTGTCTGTCTCAACCCTCCTTCTGCCTTTCTGCTGTAAGGACACTTGTCATTGGATTTAGGGTTCCCCTGGATAATCCAGGATTAACACATCTCAGGATCTTCAAATAAACCACATCTGCAAAAGATTCCTTTTCCAACTAAGAATCCATGGATTCCAAGGATTTGCCCTAGATAGCTTTCGGGCTGCGGGAGGCATTTCTTGACCAACCACTTCCCATAGATATGGGCTCTCAGCTAATTACCCTGAAAATAAGGCTTTCTTGTTAAAACAATTTTTAAGTAAGACCTGATGGGATGACTAACATGGATGCAAAGTAAGAGGAAGAGAAATCTTTATTCAAGATTTGATTCCATGAGGATAAATATTATGTCTATAGCATACTCAAAATGGATGGGCAGAGGAAAGGTAGCTCTCCTCTGACCATGCTTCCCATGGTGTAAGTAGATTTATACCCATTTAAGAGATTTATACCTATTTATTTATACTTATTTTACACCTATTTATTTGTACCTATCATTTATTTATACTTATTTAAGAGATTTTTACCTATGTTTAAGAGAATTGCTTAAGGTCAGTGTCACTGTACCACAAGTAACAAGCTAACACCTAGAGATGTCATTTGTACCACCTTCTTTGAAACATCTTACTTTTCTACAAAATGATATTCACACCAAATTTGTTATAAGCTTGTGACAGAAAAGCGACTAGGATATTCTTAAGTGTGCTATTTCTATAAATATATTGGTCTCTGCTATTCAGCATGCCGATATGAAGTGATGAATGCCTGCAGGCTAATTTTTTGGTAAATAAATAGTTAAAATGTATCTTTCTTTTGACATAGAATAGTAATAGGAGTTAGAAGCATATGTACATACATATATATATATAGTTTTATTTAGCTATGGTTTCTAGAGCCGCAGTTTTTGGTAAACTATGATTAAATATTCATCTTAGGTCAATTAAGAGAAGACTGGCAAAAAGGTTATTTTACAATAAATGCCACGTTTCCTTCCATTTAAGTATATTCCTCTGTTGTCTTTCTTATCTCATTTCAACCAATGTCCCCTTCCTCTCTATTTGCCTCCTTGGCCCCATGATATTTGCTCTTGTTGTTCTTCCTACCTGGAATGTCCTTACCCCAAATATTTGCAGAGTCTGGTCTCTTCTATCCTTCAAGTCTTTGCTCAGATGACACATCTTCAATGATCCCCTATTTAACACTGCAAATTTTCCATCATTGGAACTCGTTTTCCCCTTTTATTATATTAATTTTTCTCCATAACATTTAATATTTTGCAATGCAGTACAAAATATAATTTATTGTCCATATCTCTCCACTAAAGGGTCTCTTTTTGGAGGCAAAGGGCTTTTTTGTTTCTTGTTAAGATCCCTGAAATTTTGTAAACACTTGGAACACACCTAGCACTTGGTAGGTTCTCAATAAATATACGTTGAATAAATTTATGAAAAATATCTTATTGAGCCCCTTGTTGTGGTCGCTGTTAATGCTACTGGTCATACCTTTGCCTTCAACCTCACATTATCATTCAGTTTCCCCTAGAAATATAGAAATGCTCAATTTGAAATTTTCATCATACATTTTCTATGCTGCTGCTAGCTTAAATAAAATGGCATACAACTGAAAAGTTTGTACCATGGGAACCTTGAGACATATTTTAAGTTAACTTGTACATAAACATGCTTAATGTTATTTTGAAACACATTTCAAGATGATACCAACAATGATTAACTGCAGTTGAGCTTTCAAATCACAAACTTAATTTAAACATCTTTCTTTTGTAGAAAATAATATGGTAACTTCTGCAGGTCCTCCGACACACGAATTAGCTCAGAACTGATGTACAATAATCTTACAAAGCCTGGGGTGTCTACAGTCCTTAGTCTAGAGTTATTTAGGTAAGTGGTCATAGGTATTTTAGTGATAGAATGAAGGTAAAGTCTCACAGTAGGTACATGCTTGTGGTGTTTTTATAGGTTCCTTCCTTAAAGAAATCAAGAAAATTATTCATTTATGGAATCTGTGACTCTGAATTAACACACATCTGAAGAATGGCAAAGACTGCATCTGGCTTAGTGCTGTCGTTCAGATATCTAGTTATTCATATCTGAAGTTTGTACACTTTTATTGTTATCCGTTTTTTCTGTTGTTTTTTGGTATACAGATTACTTAAGATGGCAGTGAATTTCTTAGTAATTTAATTACTGGGAATCCCTTAATTAATTAACTATAATCTTCATTAAACAGATCATTCCCAAAGATCCTATTTCTCTGCCCACCCTAATTCCTGTTATACATTTTGCCTTGTAATTAACTACTACCTCTTGTGCTCAGCCTCAGTGGGCTTCTCTCCTCCTTGGAATGCCATTCAGTTGTTTCCTTCTCCCCAGCCTTCCAGGCCCAAAGAAAATTGCAAATTTGGCTTGGTTTGTTTACTTGAATTTTGCCACCTCCCTAGTCGTAGTAGATCTCAAGGAAAGGAAGAGAGGAAAGTGTTGTGGGAATACCTCTCAGGAGGATCCAAAGAGGTATGGGTACATGCAAAACTCATGATGAGCTGATTCAACCTCCTTGTCTCTCAAAATCTTTGCATTCTTTTCTTTTAGACCAAGAGATTTCTCACGTTCAGTAACACTTAGCATGGATTACTTACAGACCAGTTCTCTTTCATATTATCCAACCCCAAAATCTATTAGAACCTAGGCCAGCTGCCTGAATCTCTGCAGAGTGCTCTAGTGTCGATACAGTCAGTTTCGTTCAAACTTTCGGTTCATTCTACATTCTTGGGCACTTTCAAAAGTATATTTCTACAAATATTCTTTCAATTTTTGAGATGCTTTATAGCCAACTTGAGCAGTTTTTTCTGGTTATACCTTTTCTCTTCCTCAAACTTTCTGCATTTTCCCCCACCACTTCACCATCAATAATGGCTGAACTTAAATTCTGGCCCCTGACTAAGAATAAAGGGTGAAGATTCAGGGGGAAGTTGAACTTCCTTTTATGAAAGAGGAGTGGACTCTGCAAAAAGAGTAAAGCAATGGGTGGTATTTCAAGGAAGTTTAGTTATTCTTGTTACCCAAATCCTTCAAAGCTTCCTAATGTCATTATTACAATGATTAGATTTCCCTAGCTTTCTCATTAGAGGAAGGATGAAGTTGTAGATTAAATAGGTGGGCTTATTTGGCAAGCAGCTATTTATTTATTTATTTGTTTCTGAATATATGTTTGTGTTCTCAGTCTTATCACCACAGTGGTTAAATGATTCTTTCAGGATGGTTACACCTTGGGGCAATGTGTAGATTATGTCTAGGGGATTTGAATTTGTCACATTAAGTTAGCCAGTGTTCTGGTGCAGACAAATCATCCAACCTAATAGACAGTATCAGTGTTATCAGCCTAATGGACAGCATTTGTATTAAATTGGTGGAGAAACAAGTTTCTTATCCTTGCAAGTTTCATTCTCAATCTGCTTACATGATTTGATGTAAAATATGGCATATTTTACCATAATATACCAATGGCTGAAGACTTCTCATTCCATATCTTTTATTATTTCTCAATAGCCATCTCTGAATACACCACTTTTCTTGGATCAATCAATCTTACCTACATCTAGTCAGGTACCAACTTTGGTCCTAATGAGGATTCTTCGATTGCAATCAATAAAATCTGACTTGATTTATGCAAATAATTTTAAAATTTAAAAAGAATTATGTTTGGGGATGTATACTGGGTAGATCCCAGAACTGATGAAAAAGGAAAAAATTCTGATTCAGACGTAAAATGAACCAGAGTAATTCTGGCTATCTTAGCAATAGAAACTTATTGGCAGTGTTTAACGTGTCACCATCTGAGTAACATAGACTCAAAAACTATTGAGACACTGCATTTCTAAACAAAAATCCAATTGCCCAGATCAAGAACAAGCTTATAACACTACTAAAATTACTATTACTTGACTTGGCAGCAATTAACCAAATAAAATAATGATATGGGACAAAAAAATATTCTAAGCATTTTACACATTTTATTTTATATTTAAAATAACCTTAAAAGGTAAGTATTGTTAGTGTCTTTGTGTGAAAGAAGAGGAAATTGGAGCTCAGAACGTTAGGGTAATTGGCCCAGGTCACAAAGCTAGGAAGTAGTAAACAAAGATTCATGCAAAAATGGTCTCATTCACGTCTGATTTCACCAGTGTTCTATGTTAGAAATTCATGGACTAGAACTATATTTAGGTTTTTACAACTTTTATTTCTTATTTTTTTTTTTCTCATTATGTTGGGTAGGATCTTTTACAAAGTTACATATGTCTTTTTGTATCCAGGAGATAGTCAATTCTACAAACACAACACTTTGAATATTATGATTATTAAAGCAACAGATCCAAACTATGGGGGCTCATTCTAAGCAAATTCATAGAAACAATTTATTTACTTAATTAATTTCAAGTTAGTGGTTTTATTGTGGATTCTTTGATTATGATTTTCAAGGTTTTCATGTTGAGGTTTGAGAATGTTTCCTAAATATTTACTTTTTGCATTTTATTGAGATTTTCTGTGACCTAAATTTTAATAAAAGTATAAATGCCCCAAAGGTATTTCAAAGAAATTTTGAAAACAAAATTTCTCACACTGTAGGACAAGTCTTTGTCATGGGTCTATTGAAAGAATTTATATTAATCAGATCCTTTGGAGTTATTTCTTTATTTATTATCTGACAAGTGGAAAAATTCTCCATTCTTATGCAGTAAATTTCTTTTAAATTTTTTGATTTATATATTTTAACACTTTGCTTTTTACTGTACTTGTGATATTTTTCAATATGTCTTGTATTCAATTAAGATAACTGTCATTAATCACTCATAGATTAATCACTCACTTTTCCCAATAAAATCCTGCCTGTCAGCTCTCATTACTGTCAAATCTAGTTTCTTTATTTTTGAATTTTCTTGATATAACTTTCTAAAATTGAATTTTTAATTATATATATTATATATATTATTTTCCTCACTTATTTCCATCACTACGGTTTCTTGAGCTTGCTCTTATGTTTTAAGAGGTGCCAGGGGTATGTTTTTGCACTGAAATATAAAGATGTTTTAAAAAACACTTTTCACAAAAAATAGTTCTTTATCATTACATTATTTACTCATGTGTTTGAAAGTTTTTGTACGTCAATTTATGAATGATTTTTTTCAGTAAAAAATACATATTCAAGAACCAAAAAATTTATATATATATATAATATATATACTATATATATGCTTTTTTAGTACTCAGTTTGAAAGTCCTGGAATATAATATGAAATTTCAAATCATTTGCCATACTAGACAAGGTGATATGGTTGCTCATACTTATTTGATTTCATGCTTTATATTTCATTTCTATGGGTTTATTTTATTTTATTTTAATGCAGAATTCATTTGCTTTTATTGATTTATTTTTGCAGTAGTTTGGAAAGTATTCATCATTTAAAAAATTCTTAGCATTCTATGAAAAGTTTTAATTTAATTATAAAGATTAAAAGTAAAATGGTATTTTGCCACATACTACCAACACACATCCTCTCTATAAAATGTGAAAATTAGTAATTTATACCCTCCCCTATTCCACTATATTATGCTGCCCTGTGTAATATGCATTTAAGATTCCTCCATTTTTTTTCATGGCTTGATAGCTCAATTCCTTTTTAGCACTGAATGATATTCCATTTCTGGATGTACCATACTTTCTTTATCCATTCACCTACTGAAGGATACCTTGGTTGCTTCCTTGGCAATTGTGAATAAAACTGCTATAAACATCTGTGTACATATTTCTTTAAGGACATAGATTTTTCACCTCCTTAGGCTAACTAAATTCCAAGGGGGGAGATTGCTGGGTCTTATGGTAAGAGCATGTTTAGTTTTGTAAAACACTACCAAAATGTCTCCCAAAGTGATTTTACCATTTTGCATTCCACCAGCAATGAATGAGAATTCCTATTGCTGCCCATTCTTGCCAGCATTTGATGTCCTCACTGTTTCATATTTTAATAGGTGTGTAGTGATATCTCACTTTAATTTGCATTTCACTGATGACATGAGATATGGGGCATCTTTTCGTATCCTTATTTGGCATCTATATTTCTTCTTTGGTGAGGTATCTGTTAAGGTATTTGGCTCATTTTTTAATCAGTCAAGTTTGACTTTTTTCTTTACTTTGAGCAGAGTGAATAAAATTTATTTTGTAAGTAATGAGTGATTAACAAGTACTTTAGAAGGTAATTAAAGGGACATTGATAGGAGTTGACTGTAAGTCTTAGAGATTTCTCTTTATTTTTTGAGATATAATTGACGTATAACTCTGTGTAAGTTTAAGGTGCAAAATGTGTCGAATTGATACAATTGTATATTACAATATGATAACCACCATAGTGTTAGCTAACACTTCTATCAGGTCACATTATTATTTCTTTCTTATGGTGAGAATATGTAAGATGTAGTCTCTTAACAACTTTGTATATAATACAGTATTGTTGACTAGAATTAGTATGCTGTGCGTTAGATCTCTGAAACTTATTCATCTTTTAGGTGCAAGTTTGTATGGTTTAACAGCATCTCCCCAATTCCACCAATCCCAGCCCTGGTAGCCACCCTTCTGTTCTCTGTTTCTAGGAGTTCAGCATATTTAGATTCCACATACTAATAATACCTTACAGTACTTGTCTTTCTTTCTGGCTTACCTCACTTAGCTTAACACCCTCAAGGTCTGTCCATGTTTTGCAAATGGCAGGATTTTCTTCTTTCTCATAGTTGAATATATATATATAAAACACATCTTCACTCATCTGTTGGCAGTCAGTTAGGTTGTTAATGCTGCAGTAAACATGGGAGTGCCAATATTTTTTAATATTCTGTTTTCATTTTCTTTGGATGTATACCCAGAATTGGGATTGCTGGATCATATAGTATTACTATTTTCAATTTTTTGTGGAAACTCCACACTGTTTACCACAGTGGCTGAACCAATTTACATTCCCACCAACAGTGCATAGGGCTTCCCCTATCTCCACATCCTAACAACACTTGTTATCTCTTGTCTTCTTGATGAGAGCCATTCTAACAGATATGGGGTGATAACTCATTGTGCTTTTGATTTGTATTTCATTGGTGGTTAGTGATGGTGAGCATCTTTTATTCAGACTGTTTTGTTGTTGTTTTTGTTAAGTTATATGTGTCCCCCTTTGTATATTTTGGGTATTAACCCCTTATCCAATGTACGGTTTACAAATATTATTTCCCATTTTTTAGGTTGCCTTTTCATTTGTTGATGATTTTTTTGTTTGTTTTTTGCTGTGCAGAAGCTTTTTAGTTTGATGTAGTCCTACTTGTTGATTTTTGATTTTGTTGCTTATGCTTTTGGTGTCCTATTAAAAAAATCATTTTCAACACTAATGTCATGTATTGTCTTCCCTATGTTCTCTTCTAGGAGTTTTATGGTATCAAGACTTATGTTTAAGTCTTTAATTCATTTCAAGTTAATGGAAGTCAGTGGTGTAAGATAGGTATTCAATTTCATTTTTCTGCATATGGTTATCCAGTTTTCCTAACATCTTTTGTTGAAGAGACTATTATTTCCCCATTGTGTTCCTGGCTCCCTTGTCAACTATTAGTTGACCATGTAAGCAAGAATTTATTTCTAGGCTTCCTATTCTGCTCCAATTGTTTATGTGTCTAATTTTATACTGGTGCCATACAGTTTTAAATACTAAAACTTTATAATATAGTTTGAAACAGGAAGTGTGATGCTTTTAGCTTCATTTTCTTTACTAGTATTACTTTGGTTATTTGGGGTCTTTTGTTGTTCCATACAAACTTTATGATTGCTTTTTTATTTCTGTGAAAAATGCTGCTTGAATTTTAGTAGGGATTACATTGAATCTATAAATGGCTTTGGGTAATATGGACATTTTAACAATATCAGTTCTGATAATGAACATAGGGTATCTTTCCATTGATTAGTGTCTTCCATTTTATTTCATCAAAGTCTTACAGTTGTCAGTGTACAGGTCTTTCACTTCCTTGGTTAAATTTTTTCCTAAGTATTTTATTGTTTTGATGCTATTGAGAGTGGATATTTTTCTTTAATTCTTATTCAGATTTTTTTCATTGTTAGCTTATGGAAATACAACTGATTTTTGTGTTTTTATTTTATAACCTGCAACTTTATTGAATTCTTTGATTATTTACAACAATATTTTGATTGAGTCTTTAGAATTTTCTGTATATAAAATGATATCATCTGTAAATAACAATTTTGCTTCATCTTTCCAATTTAGATATCTTTTATTTCTTTTTCTTGACTACCGCTCTAGCTAGGACTTTCAGTTCTGTGGTGAATAAGAGTGGTGAGAGAGGGTACCCTTGTCCTGTTTCTGATTTTAGAGGAAGAGCTTTTAAACTTTCACCATTGAGGATGATATTAGCTGTGGGTTTGTCCTATATGGCCTTTATGGTGTTGAGGCATGTTCCTTTTATATCCAGTTTGTTGAGGATTATTATTATGCAAGATGTTGTGTTTGTCACATGCTTTCTATTCATTTATTAGGATGATTATATGACTTTTATCTTTCATTGTCTAATGTGGTATATCACATATATTCATTTGCAGTGTGTTGAACAATCCTTACATCCCAGGGATAAGTCTTACTTGATCATTGTGTGTATAATCCTTTTAATGTGCTCTAGAATCCTGTTTGCTAATATTCTGTTGAGAAATTTTGCATCTATGTTCAACAGGGATGGTGAACTGTAGTTTTCTTTTCCTGTATCCTTATCTGACTTTGGCATCAAGATAATGCTGGCTTCTTCATAGCACAGGGAGATCAGCTCGGTGCTTTGTGACCACCTAGAAGGGTGGGATAGGGAGGGTGGGAGGGAGGGAGACGCAAGAGGGAAGAGATATGGGAACATATGGATATGTATAACTGATTCCCTTTGTTATAAAGCAGAAACTAACACACCATTGTAAAGCAATTATACTCCAATAAAGATGTTTAAAAAAAAAAGTTTTTAGTAAGATCACATAGTAAGGGGGCACTAATGGGGGTCTTAAAAAAAAAAAAAGATAATGCTGGCTTCATAAAATGAATTTGGGAGTGTTCTCTCCTCTTCAATTTTTGGAAGCATTTGAGAAGGATTGGAGTTAAGTCTTCTTTAAAAGTTGACAGAATTCATCGATGAAACCATCTTATCATAAGCTTTTCTGTGTTGGGAGGTTTTAGATTACCTATTTAATCTCCTTACTCATTATTAGACTATTCAGATTTTCTATTTCTTCATATTCAGTCCTGGTAGGATGTATGTTTCTAGGAATTTATCCATGTCTTATAGGTTATCCCACAGGTTGGCATATAATTCTTAAAATTAGTCTCTTTTGATCCTGTGTATTTCTGTGGAATCTGTGTAATGTCTCCTCCTTCATTTTTATTGTATTCATTTGAGTCTTCCCACTTTTTTTAGATAGTCTAGCTAAAGGTTTGTCAATTTTGTTTATCTTTTCAAAATATTAGCTTTTAATTTCATTGAGCTTGTCTATTATTTTTCGAATCTCTCTTTTTTTTTTCCTGCTCTGATCTTTGCTACTTCATTCCTTCTACTAACTTTCTGCTTTGTTTGTCTTTTTTTTCTAGTTCATTGTGGTGTAAAGTGAAGTTTTTTAATTGGGCTTTTTTGTTGTTTCTTTTTTTCTTCCAGTTTTATTGAGATACAATTGACATACAGCATTGTATAATTTTATGCTGTACAGTATAATGATTTGACTGGCATACATCATGAAATAATTACCACAGTAAGTTTACTGATGGTCCATCATCTCATATAGGTACAGAATTTTAAAAATTAGAAAAAAAATTTCCTTGTGGTAAGAACTCTTAGGATTTACTCTCTTAAAAACTTCTGTACATAACACATAGCAGTTTTAATTGTATTTATCATGTTGTACATTACATTCCTAGTACTTATTTGTCTTATAACTGGAAGACTGTATTTTGACTAACTTCCTCCAATTCTCCCTCCCCACACACCTCGTCTCTGGTAACCACAAATCTGATCTCTTATTCTATGAGTTTGTTTGTTTGTTTTTTAAGTAAAATTGACCTACAACGCTATGTTTGTTCCTGATAAACAATATAGTGATTCAATATTTTTATAAACTTCAAAATCATCATGATAACTCCAGTTACCATCTGTCACCATACAAAGATATTACAATATTATTGACAACATTTTCCACACTGTACATTTCATACCCCTGACATTTATTTTGTAACTGCAAATTTGTACCTCTTAATCTCCTTCACCTATTTCTCTCTTCTTCCCACTCCTCTCCCCTCTGGCAACCACCTGTTTGTTCTTTATGTCTATGGCACTGTTTCTATTTAGTTATGTTTGTTAAATTATTTTGTTTTTTAGATGCCACACATAAGTGAAATCATACAGTATTTGTCTTTCTCTGTCTGACTTATTTCACTTAACATAATACATTCTAGGTCCATCCATGTTGTTACAAATGGCAAGATTTCATTTTTTTCTATGGTTGAGAGTTGAGAAATATTCCATTGTCATATATATATATATATATATATAATATATATATATATATATATATATATATATATATATATATACACACACACACACACACATATGTCTGTATTCTTTATCCATTTTTTTTATCAGTGGGTACTTAGGTTGCTTCTATATCTTGGTTATTATAAATAATGTTGCAATGAACATAGGGGTGCATATATCTTTTCAAATTAGTGTTTTTATTTTCTTCAGATAAATACCCAGAAGTACAATTACTGGATTGTATAGTAGTACTATTTTTAATTTTTGAGGAATCTCCATACTGTTTTGCATAGTGGCTGCATCAATTTACATTCCCACAAACAGTACACAGGTTTCCCTTTTCTCCATATCTTTGCCAACACTTGTCATTTGTTGTATTTTTGATAATAGCCATACTGATAGATGTAAGGTGGTATCTCATTGTACTTTTGATTTGCATTTCCCTGATGATTAGTGATGCTGAGCATCTTTTCATGTGCCTGTTGGCCATTTGTCTGTCTTCATTGGAAAAATGTTTTTTCAGGTCATCTGCCTATTATTTGTGCTTTTTTTTTGTTTTTTTTTTTCTGATGTTGAGTTGTATGAGTTTATTTGTAGATTTTTTTGATATTAACTATTTATTGGATATATTGTTTGCAATTATCTTCTCCCATTCAGTAGGCAACCTTTTTTTGTTGTTGGTTGTTTCCTTCACTATGCAAAAGCTTTTTAGTATTATGTGGTCCCATTTGTTTAGTTTTGACTTTGTTTCCACTGCCTGAGGAGATATCCAAAAATTTACTTGCTAAGACTAATGCCAAAGAGCATACTGCCTATGTTTTCTTCTAGAAGTTTTATTGTTTCAAGTCTTACATTTAAGTCTTTAATCCACTTTGTGTTTATTTTTGTATATGGTGCAAGAAAGTAGTCCAGATTGTTTCTTTTGCATGTAGATGCCCAGTTTCCCCAACACCACTTATTGAAGAGCTGTCTTTACCCCATTGTATATTCTTGCTTCCTTTGTTGTAGGTTAATTGCCCATAAAATGTGGGTTCATTTCTAGGCTCTCTTTTCTGTTCCATTGGTCTATATGTCTGTGAGCCAATACAATACCATTTTGATTACTGTAGATTTGTAGTATATTTTGAAATCAGGGAGTATGATACCTCCAGCTTTTTCTTCTTTCTCAATATTGTTTTGGCTATTTGGGGTCTCTGGTGTTTCCATACAAATTTTTGAATTATTTGTTAATTCTGTGAAAAATGTCATTGGTATTTTGACAGTGATTGCATTGAATCTGTAGATTGCCTTGGGTAGCATAGATATTTTAACACTATTATTTCTGCCTAATCCATGAACGTGGTATATCTTTCCATCTGTTTTGGTCATCTTCAATATCTTTCATCAGTATCTTATAGTTTTCTGAGAAAATATCTTTTTACCTCCTTAGTTAGATTTATTCTTAACTCTTTTATTCTTTTTGATGCAATTGTAATTGGAATTGTTTTCTTAATTTCTCTTTTTAATAGTTCATTGTTAGTGTATAGAAATGCAGCAGATGTCTGCTTATTAATTTTGTATCCTGAAATTTTAGTGAATTCATTAATGAGTTCTAGCATTTTTTTGGTGGAGACTTTTAGAGTTTTCTATATACAGTATCATGTCATCAGAAAATAGTGACAGTCTTCTTTCTTTCCAATTTAGGTGAATTTTATCTCTTTTTCCTGTTTAATTGTTGTTGCTAAGACTTCCAATACAATGTTGAATAAAAGTGGGACAATTAGGCATCCTTATCTTGTTCTTTATCTTAGACGAAATGCTTTCAGTTTTTCACAGTTGAGTATGATATTATTGATAGTTGTGGGCTTGCCATATATGGCCTTTACTATGTTGAGATACGTTTCCTCTATACTCATTCAGTGACGAGTTTTTATCGTAAATGGATATTGAATTTCCTAAAAAGACTTTTCTGCATCTATTGAGATGATTACATGATTTTTTATTCTTTAATTTGTTAATGTGGTGTATCACATTGATTGATTTGTTGGTATTGAACCGACCTTGAATTCCTGGGATAAATCCCACTTGCTCATGGTATATAATCCTTTTCATGTATTGTTGAGTTCAGTTTGCTAATATTTTGTTAGGGATTTTTGCATATTTGTTCATCAGTGATTTGGCCAAAAATTTTCTTTTTTGTGATATCTGTCTGATTATGGTATCAGGATGATGTTGGCCTCATAGATTGACTTTAGGAGCCTTCCTCACTCTGCAATTTTTTGGAGCAGTTTGAGAAGAATAGATGTGAACTCCTCTCTAAATTGTTGGTAAAATTTACCTGTGAAATCATCTGGTCCTGAGTTTTGTTTGTTAGAAGTTTTTCTTTTTTTTTTTTAATTACTGATTCAGTTTCATTACTGGTAACTGGTCTTTTCATATTTTCTGTTTCTTCTGTATTCAGTCTTGGGACATTATACATTCCTATGAATTTTTCCATTTCTTCTAGGTTTTCCATTTTATTGGCATATAATTGTTATAGCAATCTCTTATGAACCTTTGTATTTCTGTGATGTCAGTTGTAACTCATCCTTTTTTATTTCTGATTTTATTTATTTTGGTTCTCTTTTTTTTCTTTATGAGTCTGGCTGAAGATTTATCACTTTTATTTATCTTTTCAAAGAACCAGCTCTTAGTTTCATTAATCTTTTTTATTGTTTTCTTGGTCTTTATTTCATCTATTTCTCCTCTGATCTTTATGATTTCTTTCTTTCTACTAACTTTTGGTTTTATTTGTTCCTCATTATTTTTCCTTTAGGTGTAAGATTAGGTTTTTATTTGAGATTTTAATTTTTTTCTAACATTAGCTTGTGTTTCTATTAACTTCCCTCTTAAAACTGCTTTTCCTGCATCCCACAGATGTTGGATTTTGGTGATTCCTTTTACAGTATTTCCCATTTTTTTTTCCACTTTGATTTCTCTGGTGAACATATTGTTTAGCCACCATGTGTTTGTGTTTTTTGCAGTATTTTCTTGTAATTTATCTGTGCTCTCACCTGTGGTCATAAGGTTTGGTATAATTTCAGTTTTCTTAAATTTACAGAGACTTGTTTTGTGGCCTAACATGTGTTGTATCTTGGAGAATGTTCTATGTACAGTTGAAAAGAATGGGTATTCTGCTGCTTTTTGATGAAATGTTCTGTGTATATCTCTTAAGTCCATCTGAACTAATGTGTCATTTAAAGCCATTGTTTCCTTATTGATTTTCTGTCTGAAGGATGGGTCCATTGATGTAAATGTGGTGTTAACAAACCTCTACTATGATTTATTATGTTGCAATCATTTTCTCCCTTTATATCTGTTAATATTTGGTTTATGTATTTATGTGCTCCTATGGTGGGTGCATATATATATTTACAATTGTTATAACTTCTTGTTGGTTTGATCCCTTTATCATTATTTAGTGTCTTGGTTTATTTTGTCTGATATAAGTATTGCTACCCTGGTTTTATTTCATTTCAATTTGCATGGACTACCTTTTTCCATCCCCTCACTTTAGATCTGAAATAAGTCTGTGTGTGACTTTAGATCTGAAATGAGTCTCTTGTAGGTAGCATATATATAGGACTTTATATGTGTATGTGTGACTTTAGATCTAAAATGAGTCTCTTGTAAGTAGCATATATATAGGACTTGTTTTTTAATCCTTTTTTCAGCCATTCTATATCTTTTGATTGAAGCATTTACTCTATTTATATTCAGAGTAATTATTGATAGAGTATACTTACTACCATTTTAAAACATTTTAGGGCTGTTTCTGTGATTACTTTTTGTTCCATTCTTCTTTTGCTCTCTTCCTTTGTGATTTGATGACTATATATAGAGTTATACTCAGATTCCTTTCTCTTTTTTGTGTGTGTATCTATTATAGATTTTTGGTTTGTGGTTACGGTGAGGCTTATATATATCAATAATATATCAACATATCAATATATCTGTCTCTCTCTATATATAGAGAGAGATGATAATTTTAAGTTGCTGATTTCTTTAGTTTGAACACACTTAACAGCCTTGCATTTTTACTGCCCCCTATGTTTACTGTTTGTGACATCATATATTACAACCTTTTGTTTTGTGTATCACTTGTGGGTATAGATGATTTTGCTACTTTTGTCTTTTAAGCTTTCTACTAGCTTTATAAATTGTCAATGCACCTTTACTGTGTATTTGCCTTTACCATTGAGATTTTTCCTTTCATAATTTTTATACTTCTAGTTGTGGCCTTTTCTGTTTTGAGAAGTCCCTTTAACATTTATTATAAAGCTGGTTTCATGTTGAACTCTTTTATCTTTTGCTTATCTGTAAAACTTTTGATCTCTCCTTCAAATCTGAATGATTACCTTGCTGGGTAGAATATTTTGGTTATAGGTTTTCCCCTTTCATCATTTTAAATGCATCATGCCACTCCCTTCTGGCCTGTAGAATTTCTGCTGAAAAGTCAGCTGATAGCCTTTTTGAAGTTCCCTTGTATATAAATTGTTGCTTTTCTCTTGCTACTTTTAATATTTTCTCTTTATCTTTAATTTTTGCCATTTTAATTACAGTGTATCTTGCTATGACCCTCTATGAGGTCACCCTGTTTGGGACTCTGTTTCCTGGACCTAGATATCTGTTTCCTTTCCCAGGTTAGGGAAGTTTTCAACTATTAAGTCTTCATATATGTTCTGTGCCCCTTACTTTCTTCTCCTCTGGAACCCCTATAAGGCAAATGTTAGTATGCTTAAGTTCTCTCAGAAGTCTCTTAAACTGTCCTCGTTTTTTGAAATTATTTTTTCTTGTTTCTGTTTAGCTTGAGTGATTTCTACTCTTGGGTGGGCCAAAAGGTTCATCCTTTTTTTCTGTAAGATGGCTCTAGTAGCACTTAGTTGTCTTTAACTTTATTTGAAACAATTTTGTTAGATTGTATGTGACAGCTGTCATATCAGCATGCATTTAAAAAAAGACATCAAAATTGGTGAATTTTTTGTAGCCATTTTAATATTGAAGATGGAAGAAAAAAAGCAAGATTTTTGGCATATTATGCTTTATTATTTCAAGAAAGGTAAAAATGCAACTGAAACACACAAAAAGATTTGTGCAGTGTATGGAGAAGGTGCTGTGACTGATCGAACATGTCAAAAGTGGTTTGCGAAGTTTCGTGTTGGAGATTTCTTGCTGGACAATGCTCCACTGTTGGGTAGACCAGTTAAAGTTGATAGTGATCAAATCAAAACAATAATTGAGAACAATCAACGTTATACCAAATGGGAGATAGCCGACATACTGAAAATATCCAGATCAAGCTTTGAAAATCATTTGCACCAGCTTGGTTATGTGAATCGCTTTGATGTTTGGGTTCCCCATAAGTTAAGTGAAAAAAACCTTCTTGACCACATTTCCACATGTGATTCTCTACTGAAACGTAAGGAAAATGTTCCGTTTTTAACACAGATTGTGACGGGTGATGAAAAGTGGATACTGCACAACAATGTGGAATAGAAGAGATCATGGGACAAGCAAAATGAACCACCACCAACCACACCGAAGTCTGGTCTTCATCCAAAGAAGGTGATGTTTTGTATATGGTGGGATTGGAAGGGAGTCCTCTATTATGAGCTTTTTCCGGAAAACCAAAGGATTAATTCCGACAAGTACTGCTCCCATTTAGACCAACTGAAAGTGGCACTCAACAAAAAGCGTCCAGAATTAGTCAACAGAAAATGCATAATCTTCCATCAGGATAACCCAAGACTGCATGTTTCTTTGATGACCAGGCAAAAACTGTTACAGCTTGGCTGGGAAGTTCTGATTCATCTGCCGTATTCACCAGACACTGCACCTTTGGATTTCCATTTATTTCAGTTTTTACAAAATTCTCTTAATGGAAAAAATTTCAATTCCCTGAAAGACTGTAAAAGGCACCTGGAACAGTTCTTTGCTCAAAAAGATAAATAGTTTTGGGAAGATGGAATTCTGAAGTTGCCTGAAAAATGGCAGAAGGTAGTGGAGCAAAAGGGTGAATATATTGTTCAATAAAGTTCTTGGTGAAAATGAAAAATGTGTCTTTTATTTTTACTTAAAAAACCAAAGGCAATTTTTGGCCCACCCAATAGTTTGTTTTCCAGTATTATGATCTGTTCCTCTGTATCTAATCTACTGTTGATCAATTCTATTATATATTTTATTTTAGTTATTGTATTCTTTAGTTCTCTTTGGTACTTATTTATATCCTCTAACTCTTTTTTAAACTTCTCACATTGTTCATCCATTCTTCTCTAATTTCTTTGGGCTTCTTTATGATCATTACCTCAACTCTATCAGGTAGATTGCTTATCTCCATTTCATTTAATTCTTCTTCTGGGATTTTACATTTTTCCCTTATTTGGAACATATTCCTCTGTCACCTCATTTTGTGTAATTTGCTGTTTTATTCTCTATATTTGGTAAGATGGTAGAACTTTCCTGATCTTGGAAAAGTGGCCTTATGTAGGAGATATCCTATGTGGCCCAGCAGCACATTTCCATCTGGTCACCAGAGATATATTGTCTAGGGGTGGTGCCCTCTATGTGTGTCTTTCTCTTGTGGCAGACTGAATACTGACTACTGTGGGAATACTGGTAGGTGTGGCTGTCCCTGTGCAGTTGGTAGCCAGGCCCTACCTTGTGTGGAGGCTACTGGCCTTTTGGTGGGGGGGGGGGGGCGGCTCATGTGGTGAGCCCCAGGAGTCCCAGGGCATCTGGGTCTATTGCTGGCCCACTGATAGATGGAGCACAGTGCTAGAGTGTCTGTCTGTAGTGCCAGGGGTCTCGGAACTTCTGTTGGCCTGCTCTTTGGTGGACTAGGATTGACATGGCTGGCTTCAGGGCCACAGTGATCCCAAGAGTAGTGTCTGCCCTCTGGTGGGTGAGACCAGTTCCTGGGGCTAGTGTTAGCTCACTGGTGGGTGGGGCCAGGTTCTGGGCCCTCTAGTAGGCATGGCTAGTTGCTAGGCCTGAGGTGTTCTGGTATTGGTGCTGACAAGCTGGTGGGCAGTGCCATGTCTCAGTGCTAATAAGCCAGAGAGAGGATTCCAAAATGACATTTGCTGGCACTAGTGTCCTTGTGGTAGAACAAGGCCACAAAATGGCTGCTGCCAGCACCTGCATCCCCAGGGTGAGTCCCAGCTGCCTCCTGCCTCTCCAGGACACTCTCAAAGTTCAGCAAGTGGGTCTGACCTAGGTTCCTTTAAAATTACTGCTTCTGCCATGGGTCTCAGAGCATGTGAGATTTTGTATGTACCCTTTAACAGTGAAGCCTCTATTTCCCACAGCCCTCAGGCTCTCCCCAAAGTAAGTCCCACTGGCTTTCAAACCAAATATTCTAGGGGATTGACTTCCCAGTGCAGGACACCTGGCCTGGGAGCCTGATGTGGGTTGTAGACCCCTTGCTCCCTGAGGAGGATCTCTGTAATTGTAATTATCCTCCCATGTGGGTTGCCTACTCAGGGGATGCCTACCACATCTCTGCCCCTCCTTTCTCTCATTGTGGTTCCTTCTTTATATCTTTAGTTGTAGACGATCTTTTCTACTGGTCTTGAGGTCATTCTCATCAATAGTCACGCTGTAAATAGTTGTAATTATTTTCATATGCCCATGGTAAGAGGTGAGCTCAAGGTCTTCCTACTCCACCATCTTGGCCACTCCTTCCTCCTCTGTTGTTCTTAATGTGTTTCTTAATGCAGGCACCCATCCATATAAACTTCCCTCTTAGAACTGCTTTTGCAGCATCCCCTATGTTTTGATATGTGTGCTTCCGTTTTTGTTTGTTTCAAGATATTTCTTGATCTCCCTTTGATTTCTTCTTTGACCCATTGGTTGTTCAAGAGCGTGTTATTTACTCTCCACATATTTGCCAATTTCCAGCTTTCTGTTACTGGACCACAATGTCATATCATTGTGGTCAGAAAAGATGCTCGGTATGATTTGAATCTTAAATTTGCTATGACTTGTTTTATGGCCTATCATATGATCTATCTTGAAGAATATTCTATGTATACTTGAGAAGAATCTGTATTCTGCTATGAAATGGAATGTTTTATAAACTTATTTGTATCAATTTGATCCAGTGTTTTGTTCAAGTCCAATGTTTCCATATTGATTTTCTATTTATTGTCTCTCTGGATTATCCATTTTTGTAGAGAATGAGATATTGAAGTCTCCTATTATATTTGTAATATTATCTATTTCTCCCTTCAGACCTGTTAGTATTTGCTTAATATATTTAGGTATCTGAATGTTGCATATATATATATATATATATATATATATATATATATATATATATATGATTGTTGTATCTTCTTGATGAATCAATCCATTTATCATGGTACAATGACCTTATTTGTCTCTTGTTTTAATTTTTGGCATAAAGTCTACTTTGTCTGATATAAGTATGTAGCTACCACTGCTTTCTTTTGTTTTACATTTGCATAGATTATCTTTTTTTATCTGTAAAATAATAGAAAAAAAATCTATTTGTCTTTGCCCCTGGTTCCTAACACAGAGCTCCTGAAAACCATGTAATTTACTGAGTGATACGAGTGTCTTTTATTCTAATGAGGCAAATCTGGATGAGCTCTTAGATGGCTCCTGGATGAGAATTGATCACCAGAAATACCAAGCCATGTTTAGATGCTTAGAATTTTCAACTCTTCCTCCCATTTTTTGAGAAAGTAGAAAGGCTGAAAATGAGTCAGTGATCAATCATGCCTATGTGATGAAGCCTCCATAAAAATCCCAGTAGTTTGAGTTCAGAAAGCTTCCAGGTTAGTTGAGACATCCATGTACTGGGAGGGTAACACATTCCAACTCCATGGGAGCAGAAACTCCTGCATTTGAGACCCTTCCCACCCTTTCACTATGCATCTCTTCATCTGATTACTCACCCGTATCCTTCATCATATCCTTTCATAATCTGGTAAATATAATTGTTTCCCTAGGTTCTGTGAGCCACTGTAGCAAATTAATCTAATCCAAAGTGAGAGGAAGTAATGGAAACCTCCAATATGTAGCCTAGTCAGACAGAAGTTGTGGGTAAACTGGGAACCTACTACTTGTGATTGACGCCTAAAGTGGGAGGGGGGTGGCATTCTCATTGGACTTAGTCCTTCCACCTCTGGGATCTGATGTTATCTCTAGGTAAATAGTGTCAGAAATGAGTAAATTGAAGGACATCCAGCTGGTGCAGAGAATTGCTTTGTGGGGAAAGTCTCAACATATCTGGGGTCAAAAGTTTTGTGAGTGTGGCAGTGTTCTGTGTAAAAGTAAAGACTATAGACAGGAGGAGAGCTGTGGGTTTTTCCAGTACACCATCCCTTCACTTTGAGCCACAGACACTGCCCTGATTTTCTGAACAGATAACCTGTTTACCAGAGTTCTGTCTTGCTATTGCACTCAGGAGGATTCACAAGGAGCCAGCCACATGGTAGGCAGAGGTGTGGGTGTAGCACTGGAGTGTTGAGAATGCCCACAGATCCTTGAGTGAGTTTCTCCCAGCAGCTATGTGCAGGCTTCCTGCTGGAGTTCTGAATAATATTCTGGGTACTGCTGGAAAGAAACAAGTTTCCCCAGCAGCATCCTGAACAGCTAGAGTGGTTAGGTGCTCACTCACTACTCTCCTTTTCCTTTGCGGGAGATGTTGTTGCTGGCTAGTTCAGCTCTGTGTTGTGCTTCCTTACAAGAGGGGCAGTGCTGGCAAAACTACCCTTACCCTCTCCAAGGCATACAAACTCATTTTTATTTTTCCAATGGAGTGCTGAATCTTTCATCAGGACAGGTAGACTTCTACAAAGTATCTCTTATCTTCACCCAAACCAGCACTTTCCAGGTTTTCCCCAACCTTGGCCAAGCGGGATGGGGCTGGTGTGTAGGCTTCTGCTGACCTATACTGAAGTCTGTCTACCTAATACCCAATGTATAGGTGGGCAAGACTTCTCTTAGATCCTTTGGCATATGGTGCTGGATTCTACAATTCCAAGTGGTACTTTAGTTGATGGATGCTGATTTTTAGTTGTTAAAAGTGTGGACAAAAAGAAGGGACATTACACTGCCATGATGCTGACAGCACCCTGGTTGGTTGTTTTCTTATTGTTGAGTTTTAAGAGTTATTTGTATATCTTTGATATCAGTTTTTATCAGAGATATCTTTTGCAAATTCTTTCTCACAGTCTGTGATTTATCTTCTCATTCTCTTCACATTGCCTTCTGCAGATCAGAGTTTCTAATATTAATTATTTATTTCTTGGGTAATGCCTTTGTTTTATCTGAAAAGTTATCATCATACCCAAGATCATCTAGGTTTTTTCCGATGTTATCATTTTACATTTTAAAGGATTAAAAAATGTGATAGATACTATATGTGGCCTATAATGTCTAGAATATGTATAGCATAGCCCTTTACAGAAAAGGTTTGGTGAACCTTGAATTACTCAAAAATAATATTTAAGTGAAGTTTTCTGATGTACATGGATAAGATTCAAAGGAAATGCATAGCTTTGTATTTTCATATCGAAGAATCTTTACATCCTAGGTAAAAACATATAAAATAACATCAGTAAATAAAATATAGTAAAGGAAAATATGACATATAATATTTATTTTCAGATTAATGACCTTGTTGAGTTCAACCAGTAGTAGGAGTATGTATGTGTGTGGTTAATCACTGAGAAATATTAACTATAATGCAAAACTTTATAGAAATTACTGTATAGAAATCCATGCTTTTTTAAATTTATGAGTATTCTGTGGAACATTTTATGAATGTCATTTAGAATATCTACATGGATTTCACTATGAGACTTCTGTCTGAAAGACTGCTAAAAATAAAATACTTCTCTTTTTTTATTCTTTGTTAAAAAGGATAATAATTAGTTTAAGCATTTTTCCAAGGTTTACATATGGAAGTTTTTGAAACTTAAAGAATCAATTAAAATAAATTTTAATCAATTAAAATAAATTTTTCTCCAGTTGTCCACTTTTATTTCATAATATATCCCTTCCTCTAGCAGTGGCAGGTTTAAGATGTTAGGGATTTAACAGCATGTTCTCTGCATAGGTTATAGTACTCTACAGAGAGCACAGGTATTAAAGGGCACATTGGTCAAGCCAGTGAATTTAATGTAATTATCAGAAAAGGATCTACCTCCTGTAGGTACCTGAACTCTCACATTATCTGACTTATTTTTATTGTATATAATATATATATTGATAGCTGTAAATTTCTTAGATCAAATGGTTAAAATTTTTACTTATTAAATTACAGTCTTCCTCATACTTTATTAATTGAGCTTTAGTTTTAAAGAGATGATAGAAGTTTTTTTTTTTTCCATTGAATAACTTAATATACAATATAAGCATCATTTAGAGTAAGATGGCTCTAGGGTAATTCAAATTGAGAATTCTTGTTCAATATGAGAGAGCTACAGGAGATAATTATTTGATGTCCTTTTATGTTTCTCCTCCTTTTCCATGTCTGATTTAGTACCAATATTTACCTGAGGAGCATGACATATGATTTATGGTCTAACACCTTTAGGAATTTTAGGAAACAATGTCTTCAAGGAGCTCATAATGAGGAAATGAGAAATGATGAGAAAGATTAACTTGAAAATTCATACAAGTGTAAAGCAGCTTATTGACCACTATAAGAGAAACAGAGTAGATATTTGCTATGTGAACCTAAAAGGCTGATTAACCAAACTTATTCTGGTATTGAAGGGAAGTTCCATTGAAGACATAAGAGAGGAGTAGAGTTTTAAAGGGCAGACAGAAGTTTGCAAGGGTAAAAACATAGGTAACTCCATCTTGGGAACAATATGAAAGGCTTGTCTATTTGGAGAATGAGGAGAATTAGAGTAATAATGACAATAAGGTCTGAGACACAAGCAACTGGAAAAGAAACTATGAGAAGCCTGCCATGTTTTTTTCTATAGACTAAAATCTTCCAGCAGAGTTTTGTTTTGTTTATACTCATTGAACTGATATAGTATACTGTCAGTAAGGAAGACGATCTGGAATAGGATGATTAGGGAGAATATTATTTCAGTATTGTAAAAGGCAACTGAAGGAGTCCTTAACTAAGAAGTATTTGGATGGTTAGGTGTAGGGTTTACATTTAACGTTAAAGATGTTAGGAAATGAGAGAGAAGGAGAAGTCTAAGTTTAACACTAAAAATTATACTACACTAGATTAGAAGATAATTCAGTTAACAAGTCTAAAGAAATAAGAAGTAGAGAATGTATTTTTGAAGATAGTTTATAAATTCAGTTTTGTACTTGCTAAGAATGAGACTATGCAATGTTTTCAGGTTGCCCAGGTGGTTATGTTAAAGGGCAAGAATTATGAGTTTGGGACTTTGAAGACAAGCATAAAATAAAGATGTGGTTCTAAATTTCATGGACCTAAAAAAAAAATCTGGTGAAATCCGTGGACCTTTATCTCAATGAGCATACACACTCATACATACGCACCAAAAGTTTCATACCATTCCAGTGATATCTGATCATATGTGAAATAAGATACATCGGATTACCAAAGGAAATATTTTAAGTTAAAAAAGAACACAATCTTAAATGGAACTTGAATAAAATATAGGATGGACCTCATGAGGTGGAAAGAGAGCAAAGAAAACAACAAAAAGAAAGGGTAAATAGATAGAACTTAGTAAGAGTGGTACTGAAGAAAACAAAAAAGGCAAGAGTTTTAAATATTAGTGGGAAGTTCACCATTGCCAAATGCTATTCTGTAATCAAAGGTGAATTTAAAATGAGTCACTTTGCTGTACAGTAGAAATTAACACAACATTTTAAATCAACTATATTTCCATGAAATTTTAAAAATAAAATAAAATAGGGTATGGGGTTATCAATTGTAAAATTGTTAGTAATCTTAGTTTGGATAAAGTCTTTTGACTTGGTAGGAGAAGAGAACAAACTATAATGGATTGAAGCATGTATTTCCATCACAAAAGTTAAAAGATACTAATTGAATTTGTCCTTTTTTATTTGATACTTGAGTACTGTTAATGTACCATACTGTACTGTTAATATTATAATTCCTATTGAGTAGCAGGCATCACAATTGTGGACTAAACCCCCATAGCTTCCTTTGTAGTGAAACTGTCCCATTCATGGTTTCTGTAAAAGTAAACAATAATACACCAGGTGACCTCATCTTGGTCATAACTGACTGGAAGATTATCCCAGAATCTGAAGCCTAAGTATTCTTACTGCTACTGCATTTGGTCAATAAATTGCCTTATTACTTAAATTATTCTAAGGGATTTCTCTGTACTTTGAAACTGAAGAAAAAACTACATGAAAATGCCTGGTCTTGAAGGCCCTGTATACTCCCCCAGAAATTCCACAATAAACTGCTGGGAGGAAAATAAGGAAAAAACTAAAAATTATAGGACTCTACACTCAACAATGAATGAATATCTGACATAATCAATCCCCATTTTCATTAATAGTTAATCCCACACTGCCCTGGCTTTAGGAATGGTTGACTCCTACCCACATCTCTGATTGAAGAGAAATTCAATAGTTCTAGTGAATAAATAGCTTGTCTACTCTTAAATTCACTTGCTATTCTTAACCATTTTCTTAACCACTTCCTTTATTTCTATTCAAAAATGTTTGCACTTAGAAGTGCTCCATTTTCCTTTTTGTTTTATTCACTTACAGTTCAGCTTATTTTAATTAAAGTATTTTAAAAACTATTTAGATATGCATTACTTCTTATTCTCTTACTTCTCTTCCCTTTCAACTCTTCTCCAGTTATTCCAAGAAGGTCTTTGTCTACTTCTCCTTTTTTTTCTCCTTTTATCTTTATTCCATTTTTGAGTCAAAGAATGACCCCCCCTTTAAGGACAATAAACATTAAGGAAAGCTAATGGGAAACATATATCAAGGAAAATGAAAGTCATCTATTTTAAGTGAATTTAGTCTTAAAGAAAAACGTGTCACATTAAACTTGATAGACTTTGAAATTTCTTAGAATTTCCCATATGAATCTCCACAAACTTCTGTGTACCTCTTTTATTCTCCTTTAATGAAACATTTTATCCTCCAAGAACTATAATTCATAGCAAATTTTTAAATTCCCATTCAAAATTTCTCCTTAGTATCATAATATTTTTTCCATTGAATTACATTGAAAACATATCAGTTTTAGAAGCAACATGGGATAAAATTGATATTTGTTTACTATACTCTGAAACATAATCAGTATTCAAAATATTGCTTCTGTGAGTAATCCTTTTGACTTTTTAAAAAAGATCTTTTTTAAAATTGGAATCTTCCGTCGTTATGAAACATTGAATAAATTAGCAAGAAATGGAAATAAAAGAGATTAAAAACAATCTTCAGAATAGGTCAATGAAAATAAAAAGATACCTGAAATTATATGAACTTACAATTTCCATTAGTAGATCTTTTCTTGGATAATCACCAGTTGGTTCATCAAAGTTAACGTTTTACCAGCGATGAGCAAGTTTCCCCCTTGATTAGAAGCATCTAAATCTGAGCAGCACTCTGGCATAACTCTAAATTATATGCCATTTATTTAGCAGTTACTGTGTGATTAGTGTGTCTTAATTTGAGCATTAAAAATGTATTGAGTTCTAGCATTTATAATTACAAGATCAATTTGTAGTTAACTGATTTCATTGCTAAGATTTTGTATCTGGAATATTTATATGCACTTTCAAAATTGCCACCATAGAGAATTTTGTGTTGGAGAGTACTTCAGTAAAAGTAAATCATTTGTATTTTACAGTGGATTAATATTAAAACATTCAAACTACAAAACTCATGAAAAGACTAATCATACACTAGAAAGAAACTATTACATAAGCAATCATATATACGTTCATACATTTATGTATATACATATATCCACACACATACACATAAGCACACATATACACATATTGTCATAACAGGTTAAAATATCTGTTTAGGAAGAATAAAGTCTTTGTTGAGCTTAATTTGTATTCTTCCAAAACCAGGCATTTTGACCTGGTATGACTTTTTTAAAAAATCTTGTATTATGAACTCAGTAAGCAATGTTCTGAAAATACTCCTATGTATTTTCTCCTATGTTGTGTATCTGTACTGACAGAAACATTTAGTCTTAAACTATGTAATTTCTTATGCCACTTAAACTTCAACATGACACGTGCTTCACTTTCTCCCAGAATCAAGCATAAACATGATTGACTTAGTAGATTGTGTCATGATATAGACACGTTTATTCTTTGACTAAAGTTGATAAACTGAGTTTTCCAAGGGGGATAAAGAAGTTTCAAAATGCCACTACTTGGAGTTGCAGAACATTACAGAGCTACTTAAGAGCATACATCTGGAGCACAGCACAATCTGCTATAAGAAAGCATAATTAGATACTTAGTTTAGTGTGCAAAATTTTGCATGAATGACCCTGTTAATTTCCCCCCCCCAAAAAAAAAACCAAAGCCTCCTCTTAAAAATGCAGCTTCAGCAAAGTTGACATACACTGTGTTTGGGATTTTAAATGAAGCACTGTGTTACCAGTTCGGGCATTAAAGAAGAAAGGATACAAGAACAGAAAACAAAAATTGGAAAAAGAAAGAAAGATTTAACTGGAGAGCTTGAAAACAAAATAAAAACAATAAATATATCTATGGAAAAATAAAATATTTAACATTTACCACCAAAGGTATATTTTTGGAAATTAATAAACATAAAAATTGGAAATTTATATAATTAATATATAACTTTGGAAATTAATATACTTCAATATGATTGATATGCTTTATTAATATAAAAGTATAATTAATATATACATTAATATAGTGTGAAATCTAAGGAAGACATTACAAATATTTATATTTCCCACAGCACTAGTGGTGGTATATATTTAAGTCATGGGCCAGTTGCTTTGTCTGCAGAGAGGTCCTTCACTTAGTTTCACTCACCTTTTCTGGGAAATGCTATTAATTGGTATTCTACCCTAAGAAGCAGCCATTTAACATGAAATGATATTTTTTTTCTGGAATTGTTCCAACGTGGACACCTGTCACAATCTGGTCTATCCTATTCCCAGTTCTAAGAGTTTTTAAAAAATGGAATGGAGAGAAAGAAAAAATGAGATACACAGGGAGGAAAAAGAGGGAACAGGGAAAAAGGGAAGGAGGAAGGGAGAGCAGAAACAAGAGGGAAGAAGAGAGACAGAGACAGAGAGCCCTAGATACACGGAGAGATGGATCAAAAAAGAGAAGTCTGTCTTTAGTGCCAACAGTACAACATAAGGTGCCTCAGTGACTAATCTGCCAGCTGTACTAAAAAGTAGAGGACACTTTCTGCAACATGAGTGAAGAATGAAGCAGAAATGCATAGACAAAAAAAAAAAAAAAAAAAAAAGGAAAAAATACTATCTTGATGAAATTTTATTACCTGGTTCCCAGTAGATCCTAATATGAATTATATTTTTGCTTTGGGTTCTTTGAGACATACTAAAATCTTTTCTACTCAAGATGGTTGAACAGGCTTCTGTTACTTGCAGTGCAAAGAATCCTCATTTGTGAAATAAAATTAGATGAGAGAAGAGTGATAATTATAGAAAATGTTTTTTTTAAAGTAAAGTAATTTAGGCTTAAGGTTATAGTGAATAAAGCAACAATGAATTAGAAAGCACCAAATAGTTATGGTTTAAATATACTCATGTAAATATTTCATATTAAGAAAGATTTTACCTATGGAAGAAAACTATAGGCTAAGTCAAAAGCCTGGAGCAGACAATTATGTATTACAATCCAAAAATGTTGCGAATTTATGGTTGTTCATCTATCTGTCATTTACTACAGAGAACTCTTGTAAATAGAGTTGTTGTTGCAAATTATGGCCTGTCAAGAATTGGATTAGTGAGATTCAGCATTTTTCAATCCATTTTCTCGTAATGACATCCCATCCACTTCCAACTGCAATCTGTAAGTGCTATCTATATTTGTTTTATATTAATGGTCTGGCACAATTTCATGTTGCAATAAAATTCTTTATTGATAACTTCTCCCAAAGAGCTTTTGAATAAGAAAAATTTTGATTAATAAGAGCCAAGGTCTCTGGTAAACGTCCCTATTAATAATACACTGGAGGTGCTTTAAAGATGAATGTCAGTAGCCCTTTGGTCAACAACTCATCTTACAAATATCTGTGCCTAAACACACACAAAGACACACAAACATCAGCCGAGCACCAAGCCAGTAGTCAAATACCTGTCCTTAGTCACTGAAAATCAGTGAAAAGATACAGATGCAGTTTTTAAGGAATATACAACTTGTTATACGATGAAGAAATCAGTCAGTAAACTACTGACTGGCACTTATTAGAATATATCAGAGAAGCAATAAGAATGGCTCTTTTATTTTCGCTATATTTTTGAGCTTGGTTGAATAGGTAAGAAAAAGGACACCTAATTTAATCTTTGTGCTTCCTTTAAGAGTTGAGAAGGAAAAGCTGTCTAAATGTGAAATATTGTTCCTTCTATTATTTCTGTAATTTAGGAGGAAAGAGCAACAGTCTACACCCACATACCTCAATTATTGCCCTTTTCTTTCAACGTCCATATTTCTTATTTAGGTTGAATTTATAAAAGGCTGCAGAGAATTAATTGATCATTAACTGAATCTAAGTAATTTTTAAACAGTATCTATAAATTCATTATCTCTATTGCCTAGTTTCCTGGCTTCAATATAAATAATCCATCTTTATTAGAAATATGTTTTAAAGTGAACTTTATACTCTACCAATGTCATTAATACTGCATCAAATCAAATGTAAAAATATTTTCTCTCTCTTACTAGTTTCCCCTCACTTTTTTCCTTTCCATAAGTGTGAACATTACTGAATACTAGGGTCACCTCCATTCTTTTTTGTATGCTTTCCCCAAAGAGTTTATGTTACACCATGCTTGAACTACCGTATCAGTACAAATGACACAGATCTACATCTGGAACATTCTTCTACTTTTACATTTTATTGTAAAATTAGGGATATTCAACTTTGGGAATTACACAACTATAAAACACTTAAGAGAATGTATGCTTTAGTTCTTTTATATTATACAAGAGTAAATTATAATAAAATAACTTACATGATGTGATAAATGAGAAGTGGAAATCTGTGCTCCTGTTATGTCACTCATTTTAAAATTGGACATTAAGTTACACAAAATAATAAAGTAATCCTACTGAGTATCATATATTTACAAGCAACGAGATTAAATATCTTTTAAATTTTTTAAATCAATGTCACCTTTTAATTCACTCTTAGTAGTCTAAGATTTATACAATTTTTTTGTTGCTTGGAAATTATTTGAATATATAGAAATTTTCTGATTAGTGCAATGGAAACCCATAGTTGGAAATTAACCTGAAATTAGAAATAAAAATCAGACTACTTAAATCTATGATAATATCTGCTAAAATCTGAAGAAAGTATGAAATGAATGGAATAATTAACATGATACTTCTCATAAAAGTCCAGGCTGAGAAAACTGCAGGGATGTATACAAGCTAAAATTTAATCCTTTCAACATATAAATTATTTTTCACATAGCCAGAATATCACTAATACCAAAATCTTACAAAAAATTATTAAAGTAGTAAAAATTAAATCTAATTTATTGAGGTTAACTTTATAAAATACTAACAAATAAATTCAGCAATATTTTACAGACAAGCAAATTTATCCCAGAAAGTCAAGAATAGATTATTTCTTCTAAATCCATGAATGCAATTCCACTTATTAGTGTAGAAAATGGGCAAACACAGTACAAAGACAGTTCACAAAAGAAAACAAAAACAATTATGGGGTGGGAGGGAGAGAGATTCAGTAGACCTCTCTAGAAATCAATAAAATACATAATAAAATAACATTTCACCTTCAATTAAATTAGTGACATTGAGAGCTCAGATAAACAGATACTTTATTTTCTTTTTTAGAGCTGTTTTTCTATATATTTTTTTAATGAGTATTTTTTCTATTCATTTATTTTTTATTGAAGGATAGTTGATTTACAAAGTTGTGCCAATCTCTGCTGTACAGCAAAGTGACTCAGTTATACACATAGAGACATTCTTTTTTTATATTCTTTTCCATTATGGTTTATCCCAGGAGATTGGATATAGTTCCCTGTGCTATACGTTAGGACCTTGTCGTTTATCCATTCTAAATGTAATAGTTCACATCTACCAACCTCAATTTCCCAGTCCATTCCTCTCCGTCCCCCACCCCACCTTGGCAACCACAAGTCTGTTCTCTATGTCCATGAGTCTGTTTCTGTTTTGTAGATAGGTTCATTTATGCCATATTTTAGATTCCACATATAAGTAATATATGGTATTTGTCTTTCTCTTTCTGACTTCATTTAGTTTGATAATCTTTAGTTGCTTCCATGTTGCTGTAGATGGCATTATTTTGTTCTTTTTTATGGCTGAGTAGTATTCCATTGTACATATGTACCACGTCTTCTTTATCCATTCATCTGTCAATGGACATTTAGACTGTTTCCATGTTTTGGCTATTGTGAATAGTGCTGCTATGAACATAGGGGTGCATATATCTTTTTGAATTATAGTTTTGTCTGGGTATATTCCCAGGAGTGGGATTGCTGGATCATATGGTAATTCTATTTTTAGTTTTCTGAGGAACCTCATACTCTTTTCCACAAAGGCTGTACCAACTTACATTCCCACCAACAGTGTAGGAGGATTCCTTTTTCTCCATACCCTCTCTAGCATTTGTTATTTGTAGAATTTTTAATGATGGCCATTCTGACTGGTGTGAGGTGGTAGCTCATTGTAGTTTTGATTTGCATTTTTAATGACTGTATTTTTAATTTATGAATTCTACTGCTAGAAATGTATCTTATGGAAGTAACTATTGATATACTCAAAATATTTAAACCCAATAATATTTAAATCATTTAAAAATCATACAATAGAACATTGGTTAAATTGGTTAAATAAAATTGATAGCATACTTTATATAATTTAATGATGCTGTTTAAGAATAATGCACTAATCATTACAATGTATTCAGTGAAAAATAAAATCAACTTATAAAGCCATATGCTTCCATGTCTCCAAGGTATAGAGCTATATAATCCTGCACACACACATGCACACACACACACACACAAATGTTGGGGAAAAATTAAACATGTGCATTATTCTGAGAAGTTTGTAAATTTCAACAGATTTTTAAAGGCAATTATAATTTCCCAAACTTTAAAGAACATTATATGATAATCTGGATGGTCTTGCAATTTAGAGAATACTGGTAATTTTAAATTTCTTTTTATTGGATATCCAGTTAATTTTATAAATTAAATTAAATTCTTAATTTAAAATTAAGAATATATTATAATTATTAAAAGATGGCTTACAGAAACAATCCATGCTTATTGGTACCAAATAGCACTAAAGATAAACTTTAGACTAATGCTAGAGCCTATTGTAAATGTTCCTTAACTGTACAATCTTTTTTGTATTTACAAGTAACATTTTTGAAATGCATTAAAAACTTATTAAAACACATTTACTGATCCTTTTCTTATGGATTTTCTTGGAAGTACCCCAGATTGTGTTTTGATAATGATTAACATAAACTAGTGGTACATGATAGATTGTACAGTTTGTTTTAACCCAGTTCCCCTGAGAAGCCAACACCAATACATGATTAAATATGTTAGAATTTCATTAAAGGAAATGGCTATGTGAGAGAAAATAAAAAGGGAGCTGGACAGGCTGAGAGTGCAATGAAAGTCTGACCCTAAGTGCCAGAGAAGAAGAGAAAGTTGAGTGGAAACATCCTAGACTGTTGTGAAGTCTAAGGCATTTTGGCAAACCCACTGGGAAGTCTTCAAGTCAAAGTTGGTCATTAGAGAAATTTCTTGTACCTGAACCAGGTCTGCCCTAGTATCTCTATTGCACTGAGTCTTGGTTGGGAGAGACCATGGAATGCGTCTACTTGCAAAACTGTGGTGATGGATTTCAAAGTGCAGCAGCTGGGCCATCCACTAATTATATTATCAAGGCTGCCACAATTAGTATATCTTAAAACTTAATTTAAATTATTAATATAACATTATATATTTATTTCCATTAATTTTTCTATATTTATTTTACATAATTATTTGTTTCTATATATTTATGCATGTGATATATATGTAAATATATGCATATATAAATAAATGCATGCATAATATGCACGTACAAAACATAGAAACAATAATTATATACATAGAAATATATACGTTGTTATTAAAATATATATATATATATAGAACATTTACTTAATTTCTGCCTGAAATCTTAAAAGAGCAGTATATCATTATCTATGACTAATTACAGGTTTCGGGATATAAAAACATTTTATATACTGTGTAAAATTCAAAATAGCTAAAATGGTTATTATCTCGCATACTTTAGAAATTAAGAAAATTTCTCTATTGAGAAAATAATGATTATAAAGATCAGTTATATAAGAAATGGAAAAGGGGAGCTGGACAAGATGATGGGGTAGGCAGACCTTGTACTTACCTCCTCCCATGGACACAACAAAATTACAACTACTTATAGAGCAATAATCTATGAAAATTACCTAAAGACTAACAGAAAAGAATTCCACAGCTAAGCACAACATAAAGAAGGGACCACAAGAAGAGTAGGAGGGGTGAAGATGTGATCTAGTCAGGACCTTGGGTCAGTGGCTCAGAAACTGGAAGAATATCACAATCATAGAAGCCTTCCACCAAGGAGTGAGGGGTGTCCAAGCCCCACATTCAGCTCCCCAACCTGGATAACTCTTGCACTGGGAAGAGAAGCCCTATAATATCTGGCTTTGAAAACCAGTGGGGTTTATGTTCAGGAGAGCCAGAGGGCTGTAGGAAACAGAAGGGTGCATATTACTCTGAAACACTCCAGCACAGAGTCAATAACTTGAAAGAAGTCTAGGTCAGACCCACTTACTGATCTTGGAGAGTCTCCCATGGAAGAAGGAGACAACTGAAAATCTCCCTGAGGATGGATATGCAGCCAGAAGTCCGTATTTTGGAGCTTGTTCTACTGTGATAACACTGGCACTGAGAAGCACCATTTGGAAATCCTTCTTCTAGCCTATTAGCCCTGGGGGCTTACTGTTCACCATTGGGCTGGCAACAGCCACTATCCCCAGTGTCCAAAACCCCACTCTCAAGGGGGCTGGCACCAGCCCTGAGACCCCCCAGTCCATGCAGACAGTACATGGCAATATGGCCCTGTCTTCCAGTGGATGGACACCAGCCCCAAGCCTCCACAGGCTGCATAGAAAGCCATGTGGAGACCTGATTCTACCCACCAGTGGGCCAGTAGCAGCCCCACAGCCCCTGTGCTGTGTAGCCAACTGCATGGGAAGCATACCCCACCCTCCAGTGGGCTCACAGTCACCACCCAAGGGACAGCCTTGTAACCAACTGGGTCTGGGCCCAGACCTGCCTACAAGCACTCCCACAATAGTTAACCCTGCCACAACATAATGGTGCATGTAACCCACATAGGGGGCATTCCTAGAGAATACAGCTCTGGTGAACAGAGGGTACACTATTGAGCCCTATAGGATGTCTCCTACATTAGGCCATTTCTCTAAGATCAGGAAATATAGCCAACTGACCTAACACATAGAAATAAACACAGAACATTAGGCAAAATGAGAAAACAGAGGAATGTGTTTCAAACTAAGGAGCAAGGCAAAATTTCAGATAAAGAACTAAATGAAGTGGAGATAAGCAATCTACCTGATAAAGAGTTAAAGGTAATGATCATAAAGATGTTCATTGAACTTGGGAGAAGAATGGATGAACACTATGAGAATTTCAACAAAGAGAAAATTTGAAGTAGAACCAAACAGAGCTGAAGAATAAAATAACTAAAATAAAAATACACTAGAAGGAATTAATAGGTTAGATCTCACAGAGGAGCAAATCAGCGACCTGGAAGAGAGAGTAGTTGAAATCACCCAAGCTGAACAGAAAAAAGAAAATAATAATTTTTAAAAGTAAGAATAGTTTAAGGTTCATCTGGGACATTAATGGTACTAACATTCACATTATAGGAGTCCCAGAAGGAAAAGAAAGAGAGAAAGTGACAGAGAAATTATTTGAAGAAATAATAATGGAAAGCTTCCCTAACCTGGTGAAAGAAACACACATCCAGGTCCAGGAAGCACAGAGTCCCAAAAAAAATGAACCTGAAGAGGTCCACACCAAGACACATTGTAATTAAAATAGAAAAAATTAAAGATAAAGAATCTAAATGTAGCAAGGGAAAATCAACTAGTTACATAAAAGAGAACTTTCAGCTGACTTCTCAGTGGAAACTTAGCAGGCCAAAAGGGAGTGGCAGAATACATGCAAAGTGATGAAAGAAAAAACTTACGACCAAGAATGCACTACTTGGCAAGGTTATTATTCAGATGTGAAAGAAACATAAAGAGTTTTAAAGACAAATAAAAGCTGAAAGAGTTCATCACCACTAAACCAACTTTACAAGAAATGATAAAGGATCTTTTCTAAGGAGAACAGAAGAAAAGAAAAAAATACCACTAGAAATATAAAAATTATGAAAGGAAAATTCTCATTGGTAAAGGCAAATATACAGTAAAGGTAGTAGATGTAAATCTAATAGGAGGATTAAAAGACAAATGTAGTAAAATCATCTATATCCAAAATAAGTCGTTAAGAGACACAAAACAAAATGTAAAATATGACATCAAAAATATTAAATGTGGGAGGAGTAAAATATAGTGTTGTTAGAACACATTCAAACTTAAGAGATCATCAACTTAAAATAATCACACATACTTAAGTTGTCATATCTAAATTTAATGTTAACCACAAACCAAAAATCTATAATAGATACTCAGACTAAAAAGAGAAAGGAATTCAAACATAACACTAAAAATATTCATCAGATCACAAGGGAGAGAGCAAAAAAAGAAGAAAGAAACAAAAAAAGAACTGCAAAAGCAACCAGAAAACAAGTAACAAAATGGCAATAAGTACACACCTATCAATAATTACTTTTAATGTAAATGGACTAAATGCTCCAATCAAAAAACATAGAGTGACTAACTGGATACAAAAATAAGACCCATATATATGCTGCCTACAGAAGACTTACTTTAGATATAAAGATATACAGGTTGAAAGTGAAGAGAAGGAAAAGGATATTCCATGCAAATGGAAATGAAAAGAAAGCAATACTTATATCAGACAAAATAGACTTTAACAAAGGCTGTAACAAGAGACAAAGAAGGACATTACATAATGATGGAGGGATCAATCCAACAAGAATTAAATATATGTACCTTAGGTGTAGGACTACCTAACTATGTAAAGAAAATATTAACACAAATAAAAGGAGAAGTAGATGGCAATAAATAATAGTAATCCCACACTTACATCAATGGATAGATCATCAGAGCAGAAAATTAATATGGAAACATTGACCTTAAATGACACATTAGACCAGATACACTTAATTGATAAATACAGAACATCCCACCCAAAAAAGCAAAATACACGTTCTTTCAAGTGCACTTGGAACATTCTTCATAATAGATAATATGTTATGCCACAAAACAAGTCTTAATATATTTAGGATTGAAATCACATTAAGCATCTTTTCCAACCATAATGCTATGAGACTGGAAGTCAACTACAAGAAAAAAAAAAAAAAAACTACAAAAAAACACAAACATGTGGAGGCTAAACAACATGCTACTAAACAATCAATGGATCACTGAAGAAATCAAAGGGAGAATTTAAAAATATGGAGACAAATGAAAATGTAAAAAAAAAATCCAGATTCTATTGGATACAGCAAAAGCAGTTCTAAGAGGGAAGTTTATAGCCATACAAGGCTACCTCAGGAAACAAGAAATATCTAAAACAACCTAAATTTACATTTAATGGGACTAGAAAAAGAAGAACAAATAGAATCTAAAGTTAGTAGATGAAAGATAATAAAGATCAGAGTAGAAATAAATGAAATAGAGACAAAAAATAGAAAATATCAAAGAAACTAAGTTGGTTCTTTGAAAAAAATAAACAAGATTGATAAACCTTTAGTCAGTCTCATCAGAAAAAAATAAGAGAGCCCAAATTACTAAAATCAGAAATGAAAGAGAAGTTACACTCAACACTGCAGAAATAGGAAGGATCATGATAGATTACTACAAACAACTATATTATATGTGAATAAAATGGAAACCTAGAAGAAATGGATAAATTCCTAGAAAGGTGCGATCTGCTAGGACTGAATTGGGGAAAAATAGAAAATATGAACAGACTGATTACCAGTAACTAAATTGAATCAGTGATAAACTCCAAACAAACAAAAGTCCAGGACCAGATAGCTTCACAGTGAATTCTACAAAACATTTAAAGAAGAGTTAAAACCTATCCTTCTCAACATATTCCAAAAATTGAAGAAGAAGAAACACTTCCTAACTCATTTCACAAGACCAAAGTAACTATCCCTGATGGTATAGATGCAAAAATCCTCAACAAAATATTAGCAAACCAAATTCAACAATATGTTAAAAGAATAATACATCAAGAACAAGTGGGATTTATTCAAGGAATGCAAGGATGTTTCCCAATATCTGCAGACGATGTGATAGGCCATGTTAACAAAATAAAGGTAAAAAACAATATGATCAACTCAGTAGATGCAGGAAAACCATTTGCTGAAATTCAGCATCTATTTATGATAAAAAAAAAACCCAACTCTGAACAAAGTAGGTATAGAAGGAACATACCATCATACTAAATGGTGAAAAGCTGCAAGCATTTTCTCTAAGACTATGAACAAGACAAGGATGCCCACTGTTGCCACTTTTATTCAATATAGTTTTTGAAGTCCTAGACACACAAGGATCAGACAAGAAAAAGAGATAAAAGTCATCCAAATTGGAAAGGAAGAAGTAAAACTGTCACTATTTGCAGATGATATCATACTATATACAGAAAACCCTAAAGACTCCACTGAAAACTAATAGAACTAATACATGAATCAGTCAAGTTGCAGGATGCAAAATTAATATATAGAGATGTTGAATTTCTATACATTAATAGCTATCAAAAATAGAAATGAAAACAATTCTACTTACAGTTACATTAAAGAGAATAAAATGCCTGGGAATAAATTTAATAAAGGAGATGAAAGACCTGTACTCTAAAAGCTGTAAGACATTGGTGAAAGTAATTGAAGATGACACAAATAAATGGAAATACATACCATGCTCATGGATTTGAAGATTAATATTTTTAAAATGTCCATACCGCCCAAAGCAATCTGCAGATAAAATTCAATTACTATCAAAATACCCATGGCATTTTTTCATAGAATTAGAATAAATAATTCTAAAATTTGTATGTAATAAAAACACTGAATAGCCAAAGTAATCTTGAGAAAGAAGAATAAAGCTGGAGGTCCTGCACTCTCTGGTTTCAAACTATACTACAAAGCTACAGTAATCAAGACAGTATGGTACTGGCACAGAAACAGGTGCATAGATAAATGGAACAGAATGGACAGACCAGAAATAAACCCATGCATATATGGTCAATTAATCTATGACAAAGGAGACATGAATATATAATGGAGAAAAGATAGCATCTTCAATAAATGGTGTTGGGAAAACTGGACAGCTGCATGTAGAAGAACCGAATGGGACTATTTTCTCACACCATATACAAAATAAACTCAAAATGGATTAAAGACTTAAACATGACACCTGAAATCATAATAGTCCTAGAAGAAAACATAGACAGTAAGCTGTTTTACATGGGACTTAGCAATATTTTGGGGTCTGTTTCCTCTGACTAGGCCAACAAAAACAAAAATAAACAAATGGGACCACATCAAAATAAAAGCTTTTGAACAGCAAAGGAAATTATTAATGAAATGAAAAGTCAGCCTACTGAATGGGAGAAGATATTTGCAAACAGTGTATCCGATAAGTGGTTAGTATCCAAAATATACAAAGAACTCACCCAACTCAACATAAAAAATAATCCCAATTAAAAAATGGGCAATGGGTCTGAATAGACATTTTTCATAAGAAGATATACAGATGGCCAACAGAAACATTAAAAAATACTCAACATCAGTAATCATCAGGGAAATGTAAATCAAAACCACTATGAGATACTGTCTCACATCTGTCAGAATGACTATCATCATAAAGACAACAAATATCAAGCACTGGCCAAGATGGGGAGAAAAGGTGGGACTGTAAATTGGTGGAGCCCATATGTAAAATGGTATAGATGTGCCTGAAAAAATTAAAAATAGAACTACCATATGATCTGACAATTTCACATGTGTGTATTTATACAAAGAAAAAGGAAACATTTATTTGAAAAGAACATGCACATCAGTGCTCACTGCAGCATTATTTTCTGTAGCCAAGATGTGGAAGCAACCTAAGTATCTATTGATAAGTGAACGAATATAGATGATGTGGTACATATATATGCCATGGAATATTACTCTGCCGTAAAAAATGAAATCCTGCCATTTGAAACAACGTGGATGGCTCTAGAGGGCATCATGCTAAGTGAAGTAAGTCAGGCAGAGAAATACAAGGCCATATAATCTCACTTATATGTGGAATCTAAAAAGCAAAACAAAACAAAAACAGATTCGTAGATAAAGAGAGCAAAGTGTGATTACCAGAGGAGAGGAGGGTGGGGGAGCAAATAGGTGAAGGTGATTAAGAGGTATAAACTACCAGTTAGAAAATAAATAATCCACAATGTTGCAATATACAGCATAAGAAATATGGTCAATAATACTGTAATAACTGTGTATGGGGACAGATGGTTCCTAGCCTTATCACAGTGATCATTTCATAATTCATGCAATCAGTATGTAGTATACCTGAAAGTAACATAATATTGTACATTAACTATAGTTCAACTTTAAAAAAAGAATAGAAAAATATGTCCATGTTAGCATGTGGAATAGTAGTAGATTTCAAAGAGAAGTCATTAATTACTAAAAAACATTTAGTGCCATGTAAGTCCATACATTACAAGTTTCTAATTATTCTTTTTCTAGTTTTGGTATTTCTTTTGCAAGAAATGTATCCATTGCAATTAACCAAATTTATTAACGTATAAATTTTATAGTCTTGTATTTTAAATCTACATTGTAACAGTAATTTTATCTTCGTTTGTTCTGCACTTTTTCATCTTCAGTCTTGTCAAAACAACACGAAATCTTGAACAGTCTTCAACTAAATTTACTCTTTTTTTAAACTTTGCTATTTTTTGTTTTCTATGCTATTGATTTCTATCCTTATAGCCTCTCTTGTTTCTTTGATTTTATTCTGTTCTTTTTCCAGTTTCTTTAGGTGTCTTAATTCTTTTTTTGTGTGTTCTGGTACATTGAAATCTAAGTCTTCTAAATATTAATTAACATTTGCAGTTTTTATGTGATCATTGTATGTTTGCATGTTCAGAGGCTAGAGTGATAACATAAAAAATGAGTGTAGCTGAATATTGGGGAACATGTTTTAGTCTTTTAAATGCATAGAAAATAGAACATGGACCATTGAAGGATTTTAGGTGCCTCTTACTGACCCCTCTCAACTCGTAAGCAGCAAATTAAAGAAGGTGTGTGACTTTTATGGTAATTGGTACTGGATAGTTTTCATCATCATTGATGCAATTGAGAGGTCAGTCTGTCCAGAGTGGATGCCAAGGATAATTAAATTTAGTAAGAAGAGGTTCTTTTAGCATGCTCAGCATATACAAACTAGTCAATGTGTTCAAACTATTCCATATTTTCAAAGTGTTCAGATATGTTTTGTTACAGAAATCATGAAAATGGAAAAACTCCTCAAGCTAGAATAAAGAAATATCCAGTTAATGAATTTGAAGCATTCATATTTGGGTCTGGATCTATATTACATTGTCATAGAACCAAAATCCATTTGTTTTTTGTAACCTAACATTCTTATTTAGGTGGGAAATGCAAATGTCTAAAATTAAGAGTTTATAGACTCAGCTTGTGGGAATGCTACTGACTTAAAAACAACTCAGAAATAATTTATTTATGGTAGTTTTTTTCTTAAAACTTGTTTCTTGACCTTCCTGTTCCTTCTCATTCTGTGCTTCAAGGAATCAATGCAACTGCAGCATGTGGTTGCCAGGATACGTGTGCAGACACTGCCTGATGAAAGTGTAATGTAACAGCTTGATTTGTCATCAAAATGGAGAAATCTTGAGGGAAAAGTGATTTGGTGAGTGGCAACTAGAATTTGAAAAAGCTGATTTTCCTGTAAGTTAACAAAACAAAATTTGTAGAAAGTTGGTAGCAGGCATATTTGTTTGCTATCTGTATACTAAAATGAAGTTGCATAGATATATATTCCTAATGTGAAAACCACATGAGAAGAAATAACAATTTATAATTTATATTTGTTAAAGAGTTTGTGTTTCCTATATAGAATCAGCAGATAATAAAATTGCATTATTTCTGGGATTAGCTTGTCATACCTGCTTAGTCTTACCATTTAAATACTGTAGTAACAATTGACTTATTTTTTAATTTATTTTTTATTGAGGTAACATTGGTTTTTAACATTATGTGTTTCATGTGTACAATATTATATTTCTACTTCTGCATACACTACAGTGTGCTCACCAGCAAAAATTTAGTTTCCATCCCTACTTTTCATAGTTAATAAATATTACCCTTATAGAATTTCCAGAAGAATCTTAAATAAGCTATGATCACTGAGTTTACCATTTTTTATTTCCACATTTCCAAAACAGACATCATTTTGAAAAAGTACTTACTAAAGAGAGTCTCTAAATGAATTTCAGCATTGTGACCCTGTGACTATGTTGTTTGAAGTGTCCACTAGTTAGAGTTCTCTGGGAGATGGCATTCTCTACAGTCCTAAAAGCTATTCAGAGTTGCATAATATTTATCTATGTAAGCAAGATATTTCTAGAAATTTTAGTTTATTTTTACAGCATTGACACTATACATAAAGTATGTATATAATAAGCTAAAATGCCAATAGAGTATTTTCTCATTATAACTTGATTAATTTTCTTTCATAGAATCCTTCTTAATTTTATGATTATATGTAGTTTTTTTTTTTTTTTTACCTATTAACATTTAAGAGAATTAAAGTGGTTAAAGATGATTGATAAAGAGAACTAAAAATGAAGGCAAAAAGAGATTCAACTTTTTAGTGTACTAGATTAAAATTTTAAAGATGTGAAGTGACTTATGGGTCATTTACTGTTTAAAAATTGCAGACCTTCTGTAAATTAAATTCTCTCAGTGCTCCACCCTTACCATGTTTTTAAAAAGGGCAAATATACAGATATAACCTTTTCTAAGATAGAAAAACTCTTAAAGGAATTTCAAGTTGTAAGGAATTTCTGTGTCAAAATCTTACATAACATATAGACATTTAATTGAGGATATTAATTTCTATACTTTAGATGCTGATACATAGCCATTTAACATTCATGTCATTGACAGATATTTATTTCACCATTGCAAGATATAACATATAAAAATTTAATTATGGTTATTCATTTCCATCTTTTAGCCTTGACGTATACCCGTTTAACTATCACATCATAGGTACATATTTTTTCACCATTGCAAGCTGTGAAATGTTAAAATTAAACTGCAAATATCCATTGCCTTGTTGTAGTTCCATGCACATAAAAAAACAGTCACCAAATTGTAGACAGATATTTTACTGTCAAATACTTGTAATAAAATGGTATTTTCAGTCATTAGTAAATGAATATTGAATCTTTTAAAGGATAACTGTAACTATAAATTTAGATGTGACCAATTATTGAACAACAAATAATATGAAACTGAAATCGTTTAATACAACTTCAAAATTAAAACTTTGATTTTTGTAAAAATGAAGGATGTGTGTTAAACAATGTCAAACAATAGACAAAAGCCCATAAACTTAAAAATTCACACAAAAATCCTAATACTTGAAGACAGTCTCCGACAAGATCCATTTGTGTTATAGAGAGTATCTCTCTACTGTACATAAAGTGATAAAAAGGTAGAGATAGATAGGCAGGTAGGTAGATAAAGATAGAGAAAAAATACTGCTTTAGAAAAACATGATTAAAATGCCATTGTATTTAAACAAAGAAAATGAAGCTAAAGGCAAAGTGGAGAAATTAATGAATTTCAGATAAAGCTTGTTTTATCACAGAGATACAGTTACTAAAAAATTGATTTAAATTTAGAAATATACCCAGAACTGTGTAGCTGCACATTGGATCAACAGAGAGAACATTATAAATACTGATACCTGAGTCTTACCCTCAAAGGTTCTGAATTAATTGGCGTAGGAGGATGTGGCTGTATTATCAGGAGTTTTAAATATGATTACAGTGTAAAGTCAGAGTTGAGAAACTCGGCTGTAAAGCAAGGAAAGTTATAGTGAAAATCTTAAGTTATGTAAAATTATAAAAAGTTGTAAATTTTGTAATGTTAAATATCCTTTAACAATATGAAAGTACACAATGATAAAAAATGAGAAAAAATTAGCAGACTTAAAATTCTATTATTACTCTCTCACCTCCCTATTTTTTCCTTTTTTATTACTTTAACATGGAGGAAAGAAACATATTTTATATAGTCAAATAATTGTCACTTGTTGAATTGGTTCAATGGCCACAGATACCTCTTCCCTCTCTTTTTTATTGAATATAGTTGACTTACAATAGTACATTAGTTTCAACTATACAACATAGCAATTCAAAATTTTTATGGCTTATACTTCATTTAAAGTTATTATAAAATATGGCCTATATTCCTTGTGCTGTATATTGCAACCTTGTATCTAATTTGTTTTATACATAGAAGTTGTACTTCTTAATCCCCTACCCCTGTCTTGCCCATCCCCCTCATTTCCCTTCCCACAGGTAACCCCTAGTTTGTTCTCTGTATTTGTGAGTCTCTTTCTGTTTGGGATACTCATTTTTTAATTTTTTTAGATTCCACAAGTAAGTGAAAACATACATATTTGCCTTTCTCTGTCTGACTTATTTCACTAAGCATAATACGCTCCATATCCATCCATGTTGTTGCAAAAGGCAAAATTTCATTTTTTAATGACCGAGTAATATTCCATTTTAGATATATACCACATCTTCTTTATGCATTCTGCTGATGGATACTTAGGTTGCTTCCATACTTGGCTATTGTAACTAATGCTGCAATAAACATTGGGGAACATATATCTTTTAGAATTAACGTTTTCATTTTCTTCTTTCATTCCATTCCTACATACCCAGGAAGGAAATTGTTGGATAATATGGCAGTTCTGGTTTTAGTTTTTTGAGAAACCTCTATACTGTTTTCCATAGAGTCTGCACCAATTTACATTATATCCAAAAGTGTACTAGGGTTCCCTTTAATCTACCTCTTCACCAACATTTGTTATTTGTTGTCTTTTTGATGATAGCCATTCTGACAGTTGTGAGGTGGTATCTTATTGTGGTTTTGATTTGAGTTTCCCTGGTAATAAGTGATGTTGAGCATCTTTTCATGCTCCTGTTTGATATCTGTATGTCTTCTTTGGAAAAATGTGTATTCAGGACTTTTGCCCATTTTTTTCTTTTTTTAAAGATTTTATTGAAGTATAGTTGATTTACAATGTTGTGTTAATTTCTGTACAGCAAAGTGACTCAGTTATATATATTTTTTCTTTTTCATATTCTGGTTTGTCACAGAATATTGAATATAGTTCCCTGTGCTATACAGTAGGACCTTATTGTTTATCCATCCTATATATAATAGTTTGCATCTGCTAATCCCAAACTCCCATTCCTTCCCTCCCCTACCCCACCCCCACCCCCTTGGCAACCACAAGTCTGTTCTCTATATCTATGATTCTGGGTTTTTTTCATAGATATGTTGATTTGTTAAATCAGGATGTTTGTTCCTTTGATATTGTGTTGCATGAGCTCTTTATATATTTTGTATATTAATCACTTAAAAGACATATCATTTGCAAATGTTTTCTCCCATTCAGTAGGTTGTCTTTTCTTTTTCTGATGGTTACATTTGCTGTGTAAAAGTTTTTAATATAATTCAGTCCCATTTGTTTATTTTTACTTTTGCTTCCTTTTCCTGAGAAGACAGATCCAAAAAATATTGCTAAGCCTTCTATAAAAAGTGTATTGCCTATGTAATATTTTTTTCTAGGAGTTTTATGATTTCCAGTCTTATATTTAGGACTTTAATACATTTTGAATTTATTTTTGTATATGGTATGAGAAAATGTTCTAATTTAATTCTTTACATAGGGTTGTCTGGTTTTCCCTACACCACTTATTCAATCGAGTGTCTTTTCCCCATTGTATATTTTTGCCTGTTTTGTCATAGATTAATTGGCCATTATGTGAGGGTTTGTTTCTGGGGTCTCTATTATGTTCCATTGATCCATGTGTCTGTTTTTGTGTCAATATCATGATGTTTTAATGACTGTATATTTGTAGTGTAGTCTGAACTCAGGGACACTGATACCTCCAACTTTGTTCTTTTTTCTCAAGATTTCATTAGCTATTTGTGGTTCCATATAAATTTTAGGATTATTTGTTCTAGTTTCATGAAAAATGTCATGGGTATTTTGATAGGAATTGCATTAAATCTGTAGATTGCTTTGGGTAGTATGGACATTTTAACAATATTAATACTTCTAATCAATTAACATGGGGTATCTTTTCATTTCTTTGTATCATTTTCAATTTCCTTCATAAATATCTTACAGTTTTCAAGAGTATAGCTTGTTGCCCTCCTTGGTTAAGTTTATTCCTAGGTATTTCATTCTTTTGGTGTGATTTTAAACAGAATTGTTTTCTTGCTTTCTCTTTCTGATAGTTCATTATTAGTGTATAGAAAAGCAACAGGTTTCTGTGTATTAACCTTGTGTCCTGCAAATTTTTTGATTCATTTATTAGTTCTAATAGTTTTCTGTGGCGACTTTAGGGTTTTTTATGCACAGTTATCATGTCATCTGCAAATACAGTTTTATGTCTTCCCTTCCAATTTAGTTTATATTGCTATAAATTTCCCTCTGAGAACTGGCTTTGCTATATTCCATAGATTTTGGAAAGTTGTGTAGCCATTTTTATTTGTACCAAGGTATTTTATAATTTCCTCTTTGATTTCTTCATTGACCCATTGGTTTCTTAGTAGCATGGTGTTTAGTCTCCACTTGTTTGTGTTTTCTCCATTTTTCTTCTTGTAGTTGATTTTTAGTTTCATACCATTGTGATCAGAAAAGATCTTTATTTAACTTTAATCCTCTTAAATTTGTTTAGACATTTTTTTGTGGCCTAACGTGATCTATTCTGGAGAAAGTCTCACGTGCACTTGAAAAGAATGTGTATTCTGGCTGTTTTTGTATGCAAACCTGTAGCTATCAATTAAATCCAACTGGCTAATGGATCATTTAAGGCCACTATTTCCTTATTAAATTTCTGTCTGGATGAACTGTCCTTTGATGTAAATGGGGCGCTATAATACCCTATAATTAATTATTGTATTATTATCAATTTGTCCCTATATATCTGATAATATTAACTTTCTATATTTAGGTTCTTCCACTACTAGGTATATACCCAAAGGAATTGAAAACTTATGTCCGTTACAACAAACAAATAAACAAACAAACAAACTTGCACATGAATGTTCATAGCAGCATTATTCATGATAACTAAAAAGTAGAAACTACTCACATGTTTACCATCAACTGATCCATAAATAACAAAATGTGATATATCCCTTCAGTGGAATATTTGCCAGTCATAAAGGTGAATGAAGTACTGATACATGTCCCAACATGGGTGAATATTATACTAACTGAAGTAGTCAGACACAAAAGGCCATGTGTTTTATGATTTCATTTATACGAAATGTTCAGAATAGGAAAATTCATAGAGACACAGAGCAAATTAGTGGTTGCTAGGAGCTGGAGAAAGGAGATAATTGGGAATGACTGCCAATGGATATAGATTTTCTGTTTGGAAGATAGAAGTGTTCTGGAATTAGATGGTGAGGATGGTTGTACAAACCTGAAAATATACTAAAAATCATTAGACTGTACACTTTAAAAGGGTGAATTTTGTGGCATGTGAATTATATCTCAAAACAAATAATGAAATGGTACACCTAGATAGAATCATCAATGACTCTTAAAACTACTAAGTGAAAGGTTGATGAGGAATTTATAATACATGGATCTGTCTGACAGACAGGGAACTTTATTCGAAATTGGACTGTTACTCATTAAGTGCCTCCTCATATTATACAGTGGGAAGAACACACACCATTTAAGAAGTATTCTTTCCAAAAAATTGAACTTGAATTTATCAAGGCTGTAACTACTAGTTTGCAGGAAATATGAAGGATAGAGAAACATGTTAAATTATACCACAAGAATACGAGAAATCAAATCAAGAAGGTGGGAAGTTCTATAAGAAAGCAACTCAGTTTCCTTAATAAATAAGTGGTTTGAAGGTAAATGGAGGGAATGGTAATGCAGATCCAAGGAGACCTAAGACATAAGCGACATAAACATTTGAACAAGAAAAAATATTTTTTCCAACAATTTAGGAAAATGTACACATTGGATATTAGAAGATGTTAAGAAATTATTATACCTCTTACAGTTAAAAATAATTCCTTAATATCATCTAATACTAAATCTGTGTAACTTTGCATAGATTGTTGACTCTGGGTGATAAATGGCACTTGGGATTCATAGTACTACTTCTTCCCCTTTTGTGTATGTTTGAAAATTTCCATAATACAAAATTTAGAAAAAAGCCTAACATTCAACGTCAATGGGTCAGTATTAATGAGTTCATCTACTGATCTAAGATTGTTTTGCTGAAGAAGGCAATGTTGAGTCAATGGGAAGATCTTGGGCCTTGGAATTAGAAATACTTTGGTTTGAATATGGCTCTGCTACTTATAAGCACTATTACCTTGGGCAAGTAATATACTTTTGTGAATCAGTTTTCCCATCTATGAACAAGGATTATATCACCTACTTAAGAAAGTTTTGGAGGAATATGTGAGATGTGTTTGGCATAGAATAAATGCTCTATAAATGTCAACTATCTTAAAACCTGACTCTAAAAGTAATCTCTATTGAATAAGATTCCTAAATAAAAGTTATATATTTTTTCAATTTTAAGTTAATTCTCATTAAAGGCCAATCAATAGTGAATCCCTAACTCCCCATGCATCTCCATAATGTTATTAGGGAAACCAAAATAATCAACTCATAATATGTGAAAGTAAATTAATTTATGACAGTTTCTGATTTTGTAAAGTGGCTGCCTGATAAAAGATATGCCTACTTTGAACAAAATCATTAGTAGTAAAAATACCAAGAAGCTTATTTCTGAAGAAAGAAACCACCTATTTTATGATATTGGAGGGGAAATAAATAAAAGCCAAACTACTGTAGCCGTTAACAGTAAATTCAAGGCACATTTTTGAAACTGTCTTTCTGCATGAGATTATCCATCTTTAAGCTAAATTCAAGATACTATACCTAAATTTTGATAAGCATTCTTACTTTACTTTAGTTTCCTTGTCCCCAAATTTGAAACATATATCACATCATTTTCAAGAGCCAGGAGCTATTCAGATAGCTTATATTTCAAAACTACTAATCATTTTCATATGTATAGATTGTGTTCCTCACTGTAGAAGATAAAGAAAAGGAACATGATCCCAAGATTTAAATTGTGTAGTCTTCTCTTCTTTATGGCACGCTATTACCTTTGTCAATGATTGTCACTCTATTTTCTTCATAATCAATAACATATATAATTTTATATTCTCCGGGTCCTTATAGTTCTGTTTCCATTTATGTTCATCTAATATAAAACTGGAATATATTCCATATGGAAAAAAACAGTCTTTGACAATCTTCTATGTACATATTTTCTTCATCTTTACATATTCAAAAGGTTAGCTCATGAACTGGGGAAACTAAATTGATTTAAGCATTTTATTAGTCCTTATTCTGACCCTGAAATTACTTAGTAATATAACATTAAATATATTTAAATTTAATATAGTCTATATTAAATATAGATTTTTCTGTTTATTTTTAAATTAATAGGAGCAAATAGTAAAAAATGGAAATGGAATAAAATAATTTAGACTGAAACAAAAAAAAAATAGAATGAAAGCTACACTTCCCTTACCAACTTACCAATCTTTTCAACCAGAAATGTGTATATTATTTTAAAACAAAATACTCTACATATTATTGTGCCACTTGCTTTCCATTTAACAACATATTTTAGTGATATTTCCAAATCAGGAGAGATAGTTGTGAATCATTTGCTTTAAAGACTACACAGTATTCCAACTTAAAACTGTACTATGGTTAATTTAATTAGCCCTATTTAGATAGATTTATTTTTATTACATTTTGATGATATTGAAAACAATGCTATGATAAATATCCTTCCATTTGTATCATGGCAAAGTACTACATCTTCTTAAAGTGTTGGATTGCTAGTGTAACTGGTACATTTATGTCCGAATCAGCTTCCAAAATGTTTGCCCTAGTTGACAATGACGACAAAAAGAATACCTGTGACTACTTTCTCACATCCTTTGGTTTTACCAAATGTATGCAAGTTTTATTTTACTCCAACAGGTAAAACATAAGAGTTTGCAGTTTCATTCCTCATATTTTTCAGGTTATGACTTGAGTGAAGCACAGCATTTTCAAATATTTGGGAGACCTTTATTTTTATTTTGTTTAATTTTGTTTTATTTTGTATTTTTCGTGTCATGCCTATTAGCATCTTTTCCCCATTTTTTCCTTTTGGTTATTTTTTATGATGGATTTATATAACAGCAAAATTCGGGAGATTAGTCTTTTGTCTCTAGGAGATATTGCAATTATTTTCTCCAGATTGTCATGTCAGTATTGAATTTATTTATGATATTTCTTTCATATTTGGAATCTATTTCTGTTTTAAAAATATTTTCTATTTGGTTGTGTCCAAGTTTTTTTTTTTTCTAATTTGTTAAAACTATTAGGTTCTATGTAGAATAAATGACCTTTCTCTTTAATGATTGTTTTAAAAATTAAAAGTTCTGATAGATTTAATCCTTTTACTTTTATGGCTTCATTTAAAATTTTTTCCCAAATGTTTCTCATTACAAAAATATTTTTAAATGCTGCCATATTAATTATAGAAATTTTCTGTCTTTTTTTTAAATAAACAGCTTCCAAAGGACTAAGTATTTTCTGTAAATTACATTACTAAACATGTTTACATCTATTTCAATATTCTCCATGTTGTTTCATTTAGCTATATGTCTATTTTGCAAAGATACTTAACTGTTTTAATTCCCAACACTTTAGAATAGTTTTTAGTACCAGCTAATGCTGGTGTGTTTGCATTGCCTTTTTTTTGCATAATTAACTTGGCTTTTCTCTTATGCATATATTTTCAGGTGACCTAAAGCAAGGGTCTGTAAACTTGAGGACAAAACTTGGAAAACAATCTACCAAGGCAGCCCAGGTTTCAGGAGCAAAATTCCAGAGAGAAGAAAGCACATTCAAATGATTCTCAAATTCATACCTGCTTTAAATATTGAGGCATTTTCTGATTTGAATATGGCTTGGGCCAAAGGCTGAGCATATGAAAAGAAAGTAGAGGTTGCTAAGAGGTAAGTACTCAAGCGAAAGCTTTTGGGAGCCTCATGAGGCTGGGGAGAGAAATATTTAAGTGGGAATTCATTTCAGGGGGAAAACAAAACAAAACAAAACAAAAAACAAACAAACAAAACAGGAAAACCCCTAGCAGCTACAGACTTTCTATTGGTAGGGTGAGCCACTTTCAGCAAAAGGCTTCAGTTTCAGATGCTACTGACTAGCAAGGGCAAATGTGGTTCCAAGTGAGTGCCCCAACTGTTCTTTCTCCCACCCTCATCTTTCAAAGCAACTCTATTTGTGGTGTTCTGCCAGGATGTTCTTTACTCCCTTTTCACTGCACTGAACTACTTAGTAATAAAAGGAAATTTTAATTAATCAGTGGTGAGTTCCTCCAAATTGATCCCACCAACACTATATTTTGCAGATATTTTTTGTTATTCATGTCATGGAGTTGGCACTCTTCCCTAATTTCATACTGATACTGTTTTTTCCCCGTTTGTCTTTATCTTCTGTTGATTCATTAGGGTTGGGATAGGTTTGTGGGAACTGTTATTTACCTCCATCTTTTCTACATACTATCATCAAATTATTTGTAGAATATGTCCTATAATGTCTAAAATGATTCTTAAATTTGAATTTTCTACTTCATTTTACTAAAACAATCTTTTTATTTTTATAAGTACAATTTTAGAAAAAAAGTGATAGCAATTAAGAAATTATTTGGATTTTTTCTTTTATGTAATTATGTAGCGGCTAGTTAAAGGTAAATTTTCTATTATGTGTCAAAAACTATGAAGGGTCTAAGTTTTTACCCTACTTGCAAGGTTACAAGTTAGCCTTCCACACTTTCGTGGATGCTGGCAGAAGACATAAGGTACCTGCATCAGAGACAATAGATATTTTGACTAATGATACAGCATGACCTATCAGCATCAGATTTATGTTGGTTCTTCTTGCTCCTCAACCTCCCTAAAGGCAATGCAGAGAAGTCAAGTAGATGCTGCACACACAGTGGGTTTGTGCCACAGATAAAGAATCTTAAGCCTAGGAAATCCTAATCTTCTACAATGAGGGACATGCACACTGGCCCTTTGTCTCAGAGGGAGATTTTATCTCTAACTTCCAAGGCTGTTCATTATGTACACACCTTAGTATGTATAGTCCAGACAAAAGGAGAAATTAGTATCTTCTTATTCATAAGATATGCAGAAACATGAATGAACCATAAATTATCTCCCAACACTAAACAAAACCAAAAAATGAACACACACACACACACACACACACACACACACACACACACCTGTTTAAAGGTATCAGAAAGTTATCGTGCCAGACAGGGCTTGGAAAACAAGATCCCCTTACTTGGGAGTTGGGGGAAAGTTTAAGGAGAGGTTAGGCTATAGGCTGGCCATACAATTTAATTCTTCTCAACTGTTGCAGATTGATAAGAATTAGATATCTACACGATAGCTAGGAAAGCACAAGTAGTAAATAAAAGTATATGTGAAAGTACTTTCCTCTAACCTGATTTTTCACTAATATGATCAGTTCACCATAAACTTGGAGAATTTTGCATAATCAGAAATTGCTCCTCTGACCATTCATTTTTTTCACATATCCTCCCCCTATCTGGAAAAATGATGATCAGCCAACCTGGAAAGCATATGTACTGGGAAGGCTATGATGTAATGCAGTATAATGTAGACAGAAACAAACAAACAAAATAAAATGAATTCAAAAGGAACTTTCTATTAGAAAGAAGCTCAAAAGAAAACAAAATCAAGTAGAGCAAATAACCCATGCTAGTGCTTCCCATGACTCCAATGACTATATCACTTTCCTTTTGATTCTAAAATAATGAGTACAATACATCTACATCAGCTTTAGGTAGTAAAGAAGGTCCTTTAACAATGTCCAGGTTAGTCATAAAGATAAACTAAAAGATTCAACCTTCGTTATTCTGTGACCAATTAAAAGGCTGAAAAAGTTATGTACAGCATGACATCCTTGATAATAATTTAGAACATAAAAGAAGATGAACATTACATATAAGAAAAAAGAAAGATAAATTATTTTAGAAAGACATTACATCCTCCTCTTTTTTTGACATCAAGAAGTTAAAAAAAAAAACAACGGCTCTGAAACAATGGATAAAAGACTATGAGATTGTAGAAGAAAAAAGGGAAATGATGGGATTAATGACAAATATTATAAGGTGTTGATTCTATACCAGAATTTTAAATGACACTAGAATATGCAGAGTAATAATGACCACATCAAGTGGTTTAATTGGTGATATGAAGCTTAGAAAGTTTTTTACCCAGTCCAGATATAGAGAACCAAAAGATTAATGCAATCACTGTGATGAGAGTAGATAGACACAAAAATATTAGTGTACATAAATAAAAGAACAGAAATATAACAATAAATGCTAATTAAAAATATGATGGACTTAACATACCTGATATGAAGAAATACTCGGCTCTTTATAAGGAAAAATCATCATAAGGAACCTGGTACCTGGGGTCATATTCAGGCATGTTTACCTATTAGGTGAACTTTGATCCAAATGACTTGAGCTCTCCCATGCCACTATTTTTTTCACCTGAAAATAAAGGTACTATTATTTACCTTCCACACTTGTTAGGATGATTAACAGAGAAATAGTCTTTAGTGCTAAACACATAGAAAAGCTCATTAAGTAAGCTGCCATTTTTATCGGGAAAAATGAAGAAATATTACCATTGTGTAGATAGGCATGGTAAATTATTTTAATTTAATGCAATCTGTTAGGAAACAAAGAGCTAAATTACAAAGCAAATATATAACTCTAAATGTACATTCCTCATAGTAAATATTAGATATCAGAGTGAAATAAAATAATATCCATAGAGTTTTGAGGGTTATCAGTGGTTATAAAATAACGCTGTACAAATTAATATGTAATTTATGTATGAATATAATACAAATACATACTCAGATTTTTTTTTTTTAAATCATGTGTACTTTCCCTAAATGGGTGCAAGGGATATGACTTGCTAAAGAACATGTTCAAACTCTTATGAAATAATCTAAATAAAGAACTCAGAATTATTTTAAAAATCATTACAAATATTAATCAGCCAATCTGTAATGAAATAAAGATTAATGAGATCTTTAAGATTGAAAACCCTACACAAATGCTCTCATATTACAAATTACTCAATATAAGCAAAGATTAGCCAGGAAAATATAAACATAAAATAAGCAGATATTTTAATATCGATATAGATTACACAATAGAATGTAATAGCATCGTTGTAAATAAATGGTGTTGTTTTATTGAAGAAATGTTCAATCTGTAATGGAAAAATTTATTCAGTCTCAAGTTATACAAAACATATATCGCTAATTACAATGAAAAGTAAAATAAAAATATAGTTGAATTTTCTAAACATCTTTTGCATTTTGGACATAGATTCAGGAATAAATAAAAACATAGAGAATATAAACATTTCAATTAAAGGATTGATGTCAAAATTCATATCTTATAAATAACTTTCTTAAAACTCATAGAATAGTTATAAATGTTACTATGTATCAGAAAATTATGTGGCGGTAATTTTAAGGTGTTTGATGAGGATATGGGCAAAAGGGTAATCATATTCTACTAATGAATGTGTGAATTGATAAAATTTTGTGGGGGACAAATAGGATCATAGTAATATATGTATATATATATAAATGTATATATTTACCTATGTCAGAGTTATTTTCAAAGTATGCACCATTTGACCAGACAGTATTATCTTTAGGAGTCCACCCTTAATGTAAAAACTGAAAATTACATAAAAACTTAAATACAAGGATAATTATGACTACAAATTTATAATAGCAATAAATTAGAAGCAATCTATGTCCACCTATATGGTATTTCTTAAATAACTCTCATATACTTTTATAATGCAACCCAGGTAAAGAACATAAATAGTCAATACATATTTGAACATGTAGAAGAGAAATTATCTATCATTGGTACCTTTATTTTTTATTTTTAAAATTGTTACTAAAATTCAATAGCTTACAACAGAGATGAAATGTTAAAATAAGCAGTTATTTCAGGTAAATTGGAATATAGCATTGTCATGTATTACTCGTGAAAAATGGTTTCAACCTTATTGCAATTGGCTATGAGTATTTATATTACAGATATTTTGTCTGAGCACTCCAGTTCTTAAAACTTTTTTTCAGAGTGATATTTGAATAAATTTGCACAGACATACATACAAGGATGCCCTTTGAGTATTATCTAATAATTTAAAATAGAAGCATCCTATAGGACTATCATATAAGTTTTGGTTTAATATTAGTTTACATCCTAAACTTTAAAAAGTATGATGCATTTAAAAATTCACACCTATATAGATCCATCTGAATTAATATGTATTTAAGCTTCAAATTCATATGACTTTAGTTCCGTATTTAGTCAATAAATGAAAAACATGTTGGTAAACAGTATGAACAGCAGCATATATTAAGAGAGAGAAGGAGAAAGAGAAAGAAAGTGAGGAAGAGGAAGGAAGGAAGGAAGGAAGGGAGGCAGGCAGGCAGGAAGGGAGGAATTACTAAGACTGTGTACCAAAACATCAATGATGTTAACCTTTGATATTAGGACTTGGGGAGATTTTTCTTTTCCATCTAAAGTGAAAAATGGAAGAGATTTATAAATATTGCCCTACAGAAATATTCAGAATAAATAGTTCCATTTTTTAAGTACAGGAAAGATAGTAGACCTATGTGTATGTGCATATATATATATGCATGTATGGAAATATACATATGTGAACGTATGTATATACATGTCTATCTATGTATCTATTTTATCTATGTATAATAGTTATGAGGCTTTACCACAAATGTTGAAAGTAATAAATCTTGGAATAAGACACTGTCTTTTGATTTTGTTTATTTTTCTGAGATTACATTATTAATTCATTACTTATTTTCTTTTTCATTTTTTCTGAAATATTATTTTTAATTTAAACAATTTTAAAGGGAAAATAAAAAGCATCTTGGTATGACTTCAAAGCATATTGTATATTTTTATTATTTTCTTATTGTTAGATGTACAATAATAAGAAAATATCTTTGTCATATAACAAATCAAGGTAGTATGAACTGTTTTAGAAATGTATTATCCAAGGTAGAAATATGTTTCGACATAAAGTTTTGCCCAAGGAGTTTATTTTGTTTTGATACATTTTCTTAGTTCTTAATAGAATATAATATTTATATTATAAAGAATAGAAGGAATATCACTGCAGCAATAGGATAATATATAAGATGCATTTTCTCTTATTCCCCTTTTTCCAGGCATTAATATTTTTAATACTGCTAATAATTCAAGTTTTAAAATGATGCCACCAACTCCAAAGGTAATAATTAAAATAAAAGATGAATCTGAAAGGAGCTGGATGTATAGAAAATCCATGTAAGTCACTACCATATATTTAATACCATTTGTTCCATTAGGCCTCATGATCTTGAACATACATGTGAACAAAATTTATTTGATTAGAAAAAGTTACCTCTCCTGAGTGTAGTTACATTAGTTCTTCTGTAGCTTCTAGTCATGTGCATATATGAAAAAATTTTTTATGAAAGGGAAACACCCAAAACAGTAACCTGTGGTGATAATACATTTCATGGGGTGGTATTATAGTGATTTATAATTATGAGCAGATCATGACTTTTCATATCCTCTGAATGAAGAAACCAAACTGTGGTGAATTTGGGCACTTTCCCGCAAAATTCCACAAACAGCCATGCCTATCTCTAGCTACATCATCATCATCATCATTATAATACATTTTTTTTTCATGTACTTTATAGGAAATCATGTCTTGTATATGAGCTTACATGTAAATTTAAGAAAGGAAATGTAAAACAAGATGTAATTATTAAGCTGAGATAGGATACTGGTTATTAACATAGATATGTAAATATGTTATAACTTCCTATCCAAATTTAGTCAATGAAAAGCACTGCAACCATGAAACTCCCCCTGACCCTCATAAGAAGAAAGAAGCTTGAAATGAAAATATGGGCATAGAAGTCACTTAAATGCAAACATAAAATGAGCCAAAGTAACAATATCAGTTTACATAATTATAAAATAGAATTTGAGAAGAAAAGGAGCAAAAAGGGCTCTTTGAGGATAATAGAAAGCTCTCTTTAATTTTAAAGTCATGTCATAGTAGTTTTATAGTTTAAACTCCTGCTTTGGCACTAGTAATAGTGTATCCTTGCCCAATTATTAGTCCCTTTTGGCCTAAGTTTTTTGTTTTAATCTATAACAAGTAAGTATCATAGCTCCCTCCTCACTGTAAACTTGAGAGGATTAAATTTTTGTCAGTTAATCTGACAAAAATCTCACAGAATGGCAGTTAACACATATTAAGCAATTAATAAACTTTCTACCATATAATTATTGTGTTTTACATATTATACATAATAATAAATATTTTAATGTCATATAATGTAATGGAAAATAATAGATATTGATAATATATCAAATATATTATTTTATAAAAAGAAAACTTACATGAAATATCACAAACCTAATGTGTATTAAACAAGGCACCAGTAGAATACTTAATGTAAAAATTCTAGAAGTAGACAAAAACCTCATTTTCTATGCATATTATATTGTTTATACGTTGTAACTATTATATTATCCTATAAACAGAGAAAAATATGTTGCTGAACATTCACAAAAGGTACATTAAATATAGGTGCAAAAATTCTCAACAACTCGTATCAAATAGAATCCAACTGTGTATAAAAAGAATTATACACCAAGTGGGATTTATCCCAGATATGCAAGGCTTATTCAACATTCAAAAATCAATTACTGTAATCCATCACATTAACAGACTAAAAAAAAAAATCACATTTTTAGATCAATAGGTGCAGAAAAAGCGTTTGACAAAATCAACACCCATTCATGATAAAAACTCTCAGTAAACTATAAATAGAAGAAAATTTCCTACAAAAAACCTACAGCCAAAATTATTCTTAATGGTGAGAAACTTGCAGCTTTCCTATTAGGATCAGGTACAAGACATCCTTGCATGTCACTACTCTTACCACTGCTTTTCAATATTGTACTGGAAGTTTCAGCTAATGCCAACAAGAGAAGAAAGGAAACTAAAAGGTATACAGATTGGGAAGGAAGACATAAAGCTGTCATTGTTCATAGGTGACATAATCATCTATGTAGAAAGTCCAAAAGAATCAACCACAAAACCTCCTGGAACTAATAAGTTTTGTAGCAGGATTGCAAGATATAAGATTAATAGGCGAAAGTCAGTTATCTTCCTATATATCAGCAATGAACAGCTAGAATTTGAAATTAAAAACACAATACTATTTACATTACCACCTTCAAAAATAAATATTTCAGTGTAAATCTAACAAAATTTGTTTAGGATCTATAGGAAGAAAACTACAAAACTCTGATAAATTAAATCAAAGAACTGAATAGATGGAGAGATATTTCATATTCATGGATAAGAGGACTCAATATTGTCAAGATATTAATTCTTCTCAACTTGATCAGTAGATTCAATGCAATTTCAATTCAATGGAATTTCAAAATTCCAGCAAGTTACTTTGTGAATATCTATTTACAAACTGATCCTAAAGTTTATAAGGAGAGGCAAAGACCCAGTATAGCCAACTCAGTATTGGAGGAGAAGAACAAAGTTGGATGACTGACACTACCTTACTTCAAGACTTACTATAAAGCGAAAACAATCAATACAGTGCGGTATTGGTGAAAGAATAGACATATAGATCTGTAGAACAGAATAGAGAGCTCAGAAATAGACCCTCATAAACATAGTGAGCTGATCTTTGACAAAGCCCCATGCAAAGATATTGCATTATTATTGACTGTATTCCCCTGTACATTTCATCCACATGACTCATTTATTTTATAACTGGAAGTTTGTACCTCTTAATTTTCCTCACCTATTTCACTCATCCCACAACCTCCCTTCCCTCTGGCAACAACTTGTATGTTTTTTTCATCTATGACCCTGTTTCTTTTTGTGTTTGTTCATATGTTTTGTTTTTTAGATTCCACGTAAGTGAAATCATATGGTATTTGTCTTTGTCTGATTTATTTCACTTAGCATAATATCCTCTAGGTACATGCGTGTTGTCTCAAGTGGTAGGATTTCCTTCCTTCTCATGGATGAATAATATTGCAAGTATCCAGTGGAATATTATTTCACATTTTTATCCATTCTTCAGCTATGACTGTTCATCTTGATTATATTGATATTAATATAAAATAATTTGACAATAATGAGAGGAAAAATTAATAGAAAAGGCTTTATGTCTAGATATAAATTTTGATATAAAATTATACTAAATAATTACAATCTATCTTATTCATAATGTGTTTACAAGGAAATACACTTGAAAATTTGACAGTGGGGGTGAGTTTTGTATATCGGAAAATAAAAGAAATTATAAAATGCAATTATTTTTACTTTACGAAACAAGTATCAATAGATTCATTCTATATAGAACACGTATTTATTGGGTGTTTGTAATCAAATGAAAAAAAAACCCTTTTTTACACAGATATGCTAGTTTTGAGACCACCATTTGTTTATGACTGCATTAATATTTCTCCCTCCAGTATTTTTACACCATCCTCTTGGTTCAGGAATTTTTTTCCCTAGCGGTGGTTGTTTGCTTTAAACTCCTTGAATGTGACAATTATTTCTTTGATGTATAGCTGAAAATAAATCATCCAGAATGTATTTAGATGGACAGTGAAAATATAGCTTATTTGATAAAATTGCTCCAATTTTCTTCATGAGTTGAAGAAGCAAGGAGAAAACAAAACAAAATTTTCAGTAAGATATTCTTGGGTTAATCCCTTACCTCTTTAGATTACTTAATGTGTTTTGGTTAAGTGATCAGTTTTTGAGATATTCTGTACAAAATCTTTCTCTTATCCAAAATAGTAACTGTGTTCATAGGGATAGTGGCCAATTTCAAGCTACCAATATGAGCTCACTGAACAAGGAGTTAGAAAGACATACATACAGTTAGCTCCAACCTAGTAGAATGTACATGACAGAGGAGAATACGTTTGGTTGAGAATCATAAGCTGAACACTTAAAGTAATTCACTCCCTTTTGGAAATATTCATGGACTTTCAGACCTCATCCCATTCCCTGCTCGTCCCCTAGTTGATAGCTAAGTGGGTAAAGGGAGGCTTACCAATCTCCTTTCTCAATCCCCGAACTTATTGCCTAATGATGCGGATGGAAGACGGAGAACAACAAGATTTAGTAATTTATTATTGTCAATCTATACTCAGAATGTGAATATTTAAATAAAAAAGACTTTTTTTTGCCCAAATGCCTTGGTTTTCATATCCGTGAGTGTCCTGCTTCTGGCTGCTCTAGTCACAACAAGGCCCCTTGATCAAAAGGTCATTCTTTATTCTGATGGCATTCATATTATAAGTTTTTATTCTGTTTAAGTAGTTAGTTTGAATATTAGAGGATAAATCGGCACTGAGATTGAGATGTACATCATGAAGTCTGGTCTCTCTTCAGGCTTGGTCAAGGTCTACGCAGCTCTGGCCAGTTGGCTCCCTTTGACATCTTACTGACACTATGGACACTTCTGTGTCTTGATCATGTTCTCTATCCAGCCGCTGAGAAAGTCTGTGTCCCTGAAGTCCCTTCTGTGGAGTCACCATGATTCTTGCTGTATCAGGACCCATGGAGGACTTCTCTCAATTTGGTGTCACACTACGTAGAAATGAAGGTTAGTTCGGAGCCCTATCTCTGCGTGATCTTGCTGTCAAGATTGCATTTACTCTGGGTCTGCTCCCTTGATGAGGACTCACCATTCTGCTAATCCTTCCCCAGGATTTCAATCAGAATGTGGAGCAAATAACTCCTCCATTATAAGCTTTAGAAACTCAGAAATATTGTGACCATGACACAAAACTTGCTATATTCCTTTCTTATCTCTATCTTCTTTCCTTACAGAAAACACTGAGAATGAGAAGGAAATCTTGCTTCTATTTTTTTTCCACCTTGTATGCATAATTCTTTCTAAGTTTTATTGAGATATAATTCATGTAATATAGAATTTCACATAACTTAAATTCACCATTTTAAATGCTATAATTAACTACATTCACAAGGTTGTGCATTCATCACCACTATATGCTATTCCAGAATATTTTTATTACCCAAAAAGAAACACCATAACTGTTATCAGTCATGCCCTCCAGTCCCTGGGAACTACTAATCTACTTTCTCTCTCTATAGGCTTATCTATTCTGGACATTTTATATAAATAGGATCATACAAAACATGGCCTTTGTGTCAGATTTCTTTCACTTAGCATAATTTTTTCAAAGTTTATCCATGTTTTGCATGTTTCACACCCATTAGGATGGCTATAATGAAAACAATGAAAAATACCAAATGTTCAGGAAGATGACTGGGTGCCTCATACTTTGCTGGTGTGAATATAAAATAGTGCAACTACTGTGGAAAATAGTTTGGCAGTACTTCATAAAGGTAAACATACAGTTATCATACCACCCACTCTTGGGTATGTACCCAAGAGAATTGAAAACATTTTACACAAAAACTTGCACATGAATATTCACAGCAGCATTATTCATAAGAGCAAAGAGAGGAAACAACCTAAATGTCCACTATCTGATGAATGGATGAAAAAAAATATGGTATAGCCATACAATGGGATATTATTGAGCCATAAAAATGGAATTTAAACATATGTTTTCAAAAATATTATGTCCTATTTCTATCAGTATTTTTGTTTTCTCCCTTTCCTAAAAGAAATAATGATAGGATGTAGATAGGTAGACATGTATTGTATTACTAACAAGATATATATAAATCAGAGAATAATTTTGAAAATATTAAATCCTGATAGCTGGCAGGCTAATATGAGAGTGAGATATATAAATATTTATTCAATAGTATATGAGAAATAGTTCTGTGTATGAGAGTGGTGTATCAGGCAATATGCTGTCTAAAAGGTGACCTTAATTTAAATTGATAATGCATAATTATTTATCAGGGGACAAGCAGGAAAGAGGCTGGCATTCCATGCAATGAGGAAGAACACTTGTGAAAAAACTGAGGCATAAAATAGTTTGTAGCTGAGTTATGGGAAATAACAAGAGACAGTGTTCAAGGACAAATCCAACATGGTCTTGACTAAGGTAGGGAATGTAGGTTTTATTGTACAAACAAATGTACAAATGAAAAATTGTGTATGGGAAAAGAAGAAGCATGGAAGAGAGAAGAGGAGTCCACTTAAGAGGCCATTTATATGTTAAGTTAAAGATGGGTGAGGCATCTAGATAGAGAGCACGCAATACTAAAGTTCAGAAAAAAGATCTGGACTCTAGACACAGATTTAGGATTCAGTCGTTATTTATTAATTATTGGAGCAATTGTAGAAGAATGCAAATGTATTACTTTGTATTATATTATATTGAGATCCACATATACACACACACTCACGGTACTTGGGTTTATGGATATTCAGCTTGAATCATTTAGAATTTCAGTGTGTAGAGGAGGAATTTAGAGTCAACATATCTAATGAACACTTAAATATTCATAGAAATTTCCCCACTGGAATATTTTAAAGCAAATTGAAGTTTCAATATTATTGAAATGAAAGTGTAATACATAAGATTATAAGCATTTTGTGTTACTTAAAATATAAAGTGCTTATGTCCATTGGCTCAAGACTCGTATTATTTTGTTGATGATAACATCAGGTCCTAGAAGTACTATTTGTGTAGTGTCATTCTATAGAAACAATGATTGCTCTGAAAATTTTAGCTAGAATCATCCTATTTTGATCTATATTTTTGTTACCCTTGGGCCTAGAATTTAAATCTGCTGAATTGCAGTTATCCCCTTTCATTGCGGATACTTAACAATTTGGGCCAGAATTTATACACTTTTAATGCCTTGCCACAGTTAATTTGCATGTCTATTTCATATTCCATATTAACTCTTTTGGATGTGTGGAATTCTCCTGAAAGAATTCATTGATGTATAATTCATTAGCATTCACTTGGAAGCTCCTGCTCTGAACAGATTTTAGGGAAGATAATTACTAGTACTGAAAGATGGCTTTTGGTATACTTTCTATATTAGGAAATATGCTTTACATTAAAAACTCATCAAATATTCATAATACCTTATTAAGACCATTATTATTTACTGAACAAATATATGGAGTTGACTCTCTTTTGAGTGGTACAATATACACATATTAAAGGGTATAATGCTTAAGTCCATTGATACCACATTGCAGTTAACTGTTTAACTTTATAAAGTGGTTTTGTAAATGACTCTGCTGATTAGGGTTTTAAAGACTATAGAAGGGAATTAGGGGAATAATATAAGAAAAAGACTAATGACCTCATTAAAAACTGTTTTGCAGAAGCTACATGCACTAAAATGCACACAGTAGCAACAATTAGTCAAGCAAATAGGCAGTGAGTTCTGATTCTCTTACCTCACCAGTAAATTCTGCCAGTACATAATTTGTGAGGCATAACATTACCTGCTAATGACTCTATGATACAGTTCAGATAGATTTTTTACAAGGAGAATCAATAACTTTAGAAAACATTTAGAAAGTTTTACTTAGATTGCTAATATGATTAAGTGTGGGGGGAAAAGACAGCTATAATTTCTTTAAACCTTTGTCTTACCAGAATAATGACTTTTTTATGAAATAAATCCATAGTGATTTCTACCCTAAAGAATAGTTGGATAAAAACAAGACAACAGGCCTCAAATGAAGTCACTTATGGTAAGCCCCATGTCACCAAACCAAGACTTAGTTACAGTTTTGGTCTCTTCCAGAAACGGAATCTTAAACTAGTCAATCAGGAATCAGTAAGGTAGCCCTAGTAAGGTAGTCTGCCCAATAGACCACATGCCATCCCCTAAAGGAAGTGACCTTCCCACAGCCAATCCACTTTTTGCTAGTATAACTTCCTTGTTCCCACACCTTTCTGCCCTTAAAAGTCTTTCATTCTGTACAGCTCTTTGGAGCTCATTTCTATCTGCTAGATGGAATGCTACCTGATTCATGAATTGTTGAATAAAGCCAATAAGATCTTTATAATTTACTCAGTTGAATTTTGTTTTTTAACACATTTAACAATTTTCCAATGATTTTACTGTGAGGGTTGTACGTGTATTTTTACTTAGTTTTAATAACCACAAATGTATTTCTAAATATTATTGCTAAAGAAAAGAACGTCTACAGCGAGCAAGGCATGACAAAACTAGTGTCAATTTTGAGCAGATTATACTTACTGTAGTTGCATAATGCAATTTTAAATAGATTCTTTCCACCTGCATACACGGCACTGCACACTATGTTGCTGTGAAGGATTAGTATACACTTCTGTGATCTTGTGGACTCTCCTTTGCCTGAGTGGTGATAGAGGATCTTAGGTTTCCTCAGGATTACTTGCTTCCAGATAGAGCTTTGACTTAAGATCCTCGGGAGGAATTTTAGATGGAGCCAGAGAAAGGAAGTGAGAACTCGAGAACTCAATGGTGTGAATTATGGTTTATCTTTGCACTTGAATTTCTTGTCTCTTGCTGGTGTGAATTATAACTTTACTACCAGTTACATGTAGATTTGGAGGCTGTGTGTGTGATGAATATATACATAAGTCTTTAAGTGCTTTTAACTGCTGCTAATCTAACTAAAAATTCATTGCTGTCCTTCTTTAAAAACTCATCTGTATTTCCACCTACACATTCAGCAGAAAAATCATTTTGTATAGACTAGCCTTTTTTTTCTGTATGTGTTTTTACAGACTTAATTGGAGTTCAAAGATTCCAATATGAAATATTATCTTAGCCATAAATCTTATAGTCTTTTTTGCAGCTTTACATTTTGAAGTTTTATCCTTAAGTTTATCTAGTAATAATTGGTGTTTCCTTCATTCAGTTCCCTGGAAAACATTCAGTGAAGCAAATTGTCAATTTTATAATATACTAGCCTTAATGGGGTAATTTTTAGACATCCAGGGAAAATGACACATTTCCTTGATTTTATTTATATAGTTTTTATGATTCATGCACTGATTTATTTATTTTACAATTGTTTATTTGACTCAGTCTATATTCACTGATGGGCTGATATTATGGAAACCATAGAGACAGCTAGGCATAATCCTTCCCCTCAACAGCATGGAATTTTCTTTCACTCACTTAAAAGGAAAACTAAGGAATTCAATCATCTTTAACACAGGCCAAATACTTCCTTTTTTCAGGAAGTATTTTTCAGGAAGTAAATTACCTGATGTTGCTTACCTAAATCTTTAGAGAATAGTAATATCATTCAGTTACTCATTTGGCACATATTTATTGACACTCACCATGTTTCAGCACTTTTCTAAGATCAAGTAAAACAATGATAAATAATAAAAGCTCCATTCCCCGTGGATGTTTCATTAGGATCTAAGACAAGAAAAAAAGGTAAGAGACAGCTAAAATATTATGTGGTGGGTTTAAAGGAAGTAGATAATATGGGATAACATTGAAGGAGCCTCTAATCTAGGCTAGACTTTGTCTAAACTAGATTGGATTTTGGATGCTATCCTAGAAAAAATGACACCTAAGAGGAGACCTGTATTTCATACACTTAGTGGATGGGTTCAGAGAAAGAGGACAAGTATTCTAGAGAGAGGAAAAAGCATGTACCATAAACCTGGGTGAAACAGTGGCATTTTTAAGTAACTGACAAATGTTAAATATGGAAGATGGGATGATAATGATAAGAGTGGTAGGGTAAATAGGAAGCAGATCATACCATATTTGGATGTCAGCAAATGAGTGATGGGGAGCCAGTGAACTGCTTTTTAAATAAAGAGCAATTCAATCAAATGGATGTTTTTGGAAGCATCACTCTGTACACAGTATGGAGATTGAATTGGAGAGGGAAAGAGTTTATTAGAGGAAAACTGTTGAAGTGATTCAAGTGAAGGATGTCAGTCATCTAAACAGAGTTGTTGAAAATTGGGGAACTATTTAGCAAAAGAAATTAATAGGACTTTGTTACTGAAGAGATAGGAGAGGTGTAAATCAAACATGACTGCCAGCATTTTGTGTGTTTTTTGTTTTGTAGGTGGATGGGATTGCCATCATTCTGCTTATGAAACACATTAGGAGGAGCAGATTTTTTTGGAGAAGATAATGAGTTTTCTTTCAGATCAATTAAGTTTAATGTGGTCACGGGGCATCCAAATGAAGCTGTTTAAATGTTTAGCTGGAAATGTATAGGCAAAATGTACTGATCAAGGGCTTAGATGAAATTTGCCAAGGAGAGTCTAAATCAAAAGAGAAAAGAAAGGTGTGAGAAAAAAAGCCAAGAAGGACAGAAAGAAAGAGCTGCTACAGAAATGTGAACTGAACCAGGAAAATCAGATACAGGCAAGAGAATACTCCAGTAAGGGGAGTTGTCAATGCTATCGAGAATTCAAGAAAGATAGCAATTCAAGTGACCATTGGACTTAGTAACAACAAAATTATTTTTACCTTGCAAAAACGTTTTTAGGGGTTATGTTAGGTATGGTAGCCAAATTCTAAAGGGTGCTTCAGAGGGCGGGTGGTGAGCAGGTAGAAAAAGCAAATTTAAATTAACACAACACTACCTGAAAGTTTGTCTGATTAGAGAACTAGAAATACAAGAAACAGTGAGAGTAAATATAATCACAGGGAGCAATTAGCTTCATGTTAACCCTCCTCCTACCCAATTTCTTTTTTCTGTAGCTATCTTTTCAGGACGTATTATCTTTACATATCCTCCAACTAAATATTATCAGTAGTAGATCCTCTTTGCCTCCAAGTAGCCAGAAATACAGATGCAACCAGATATATATTAAATAATAATCAAGTAGGGTTAATACCATCAATGTTTAGAATACTACTTCAGCCACTGTCATTGCTGAATGGGAATGACAAAGGGTCCAGACATAATTTAAAGCACTATTTTACTTTAAAAATCTAACTGACTTGTGTATCCCAGAGCTCTATTCTACCACACAAAGGCACTTCCTTAATACCTTTGCTTTTAGAGAGTGACCTGAATGCTTTCTAGACATGTGGAAAATGCCCCCTATGAACACCCACACGTCCAATTTCATTCTCCTACTCTTCTTGGGTCCCTCTCCCTTAAACAGTTGTCCTTCCCTGATTTCTGATGGTTTCAGCCATCCATCCCTTCTAGAGATGCCCTAACTCTCCCTACAGAATGATGAAGTTCCCTTTTCTCAGTTCTTTCTTCTGTCTTATAATACCCTAGTCTTTGGTACCTGCTAATTCCAACCAGTTCCTTTTGGCACCTTAAATAAAAGGGAAACAGTGCTTACATAACACTGAAAATGGCTTTCCATGCAAATATTGAATTCTGGCTCTTCCATGGGAGAGAGAACAAGCTGGGGACTTCCATGTCCTAGGGAGAATGTTTTTTTCTCCATTTCTTTTGTGAAATAAAGTATAGGTAAACATTATGAGTTTCAGGTTTCATTATGAAACATGGCTTTTTATTTAAAGGAGAAATACAGAAAATGTTTCTATATCATTATAGAAAAAAGTGCATGAGGTAAAAGACCTTACACTACCTCTCACTCATAGCTTTGTAATCTAGGTCACATTACTTAAAGTCTCTAATAATCAATTATTTTGATCAGTAAAATAGGGACAACAATAATGTTTACCCACTAGGACAGTGGTGAGAATGAAGAAAGATAATGTAAAAAATTCCTGGTATGTGGTAAACTCTCAATAAATGTTATCCATTATTATTAATGACTTTCATTTTTAAAAAGTAATAGTCTTACTTTCTAATCTTATAATGCAAAAAAGGACCTTTACCACATTTTCACCTAAACTAAGCTTTCAAGCTTCTTTAGGTCATAAATGGTCAAATATTGATGATTTCATATTGTTCAATCTAATATTATCCAGAAATGAATGATGCCACATGTTTGACTATGAGATGGCAGTAGGAAGTATTTTGAAGGACTATGTTCCCTTTTCCTACTGTACTTAGAGTGCAAGAGAACTTCTTTTATAAAAGAAGGACAGAAAAAGGTATTTGCTAGTGTGATGAGGATAGTAGCCAATTTTTAAAAGTTTGTTCAATGAGTAGTTTAAAATATGATTTCTTTACAGTTTAAAAGCTGTGTTTATGATTTTATTTGGATTTGAATTTGTTATAAAATTAAGCATTAGTAAAATTCTTAGTATAAAGCTTTATTTCTTGGGCACATCTTTCATGATTTAAACACCATTGTTAGTTGATGTTAATGAATTTTCTAAAGATCAACATAAGATTTCTTGAGCATGTGGTCATTTTAGTTACACTAAGCCTCATTTTAATAGTGCCCCAGATGGAACTCCCTTTTTTAAGTATTGGCTTGCAATAAATATTAAACTGAGTAATTGTAGACAATTACAGACAATTGTAGGCAATTCTAATTGTTCTCTCTGACTATAGAATAAGGAAGCACTCAATTGCATGTAACACTTTAGATATAATTTAATGGAAAATGTAATTTTCAATACATATTTCTCTGTGGTCACAAGGAAGCAAAATGGGAAATAAATGTTCTCTATTCAACAATTAAAGTTTTTAATATGATTTCCAGTAATGAATTTGAAATCCCCAGTTGATATACCTCAGGAAACAAGTACACTTCTTAAGCTGTCTTTTCCTATAGTCCATGACTTTCTGTTCAGGAAACAAACTAATGTTTAAAAATGCCAAGTAAATTTTCAGCCCGAATTTACTATTCTTGGGATGGGAGAACACACAGGAGGAGGACCCTAGAATTAAGTTCAAACTCAAGTAAACAGTCTATGATATTATCTAACAGAATAATATCATGCAGAAAATTCTAGGATTCATCTGTTAAGAATAAGACAGCATATTAAAAAAATAAAGTGGGGGAGGAACCTCTTTCAGCTGCTGCTTCTGCTGCCTTCTTGCCCTTCAGCTAGTTACTTTCCTTTGGGCCCTTTTTTTCTCAGTTAACTTTTCTTCTTTCTTTTTCTTTTTTTTTTTCATTTTTTAAAGTCTTTATTGAATTTGTTACACTATTGCTTCTGTTTTATGTTTTGGTTTTTTGGCTCTGAGGCATGTGGGATCTTATTCCCCGACCAGGGATTGAACTCTCACCGCCTGCACTAGAAGGTGAAGTCTCAACCACTGGACCGCCAGGGAAGTCCCCTCAGTTAACATGAAAGAATGTGTAGTGCTCCTCTCAATCTTCATGCTTCTATAAAGGAGGGATTCTTATCATGAATACATATTCTGCTGTTAAATTTTTAAATAATGTACTGCAGATTTATTGAGTGCCAGTTAGATACAGGGAAACGTTATGTTAACACATAGAGAAGAGTATTGTGGAAGAATGGTAATGAAAGAACGAATGTAACATTTTTTCTCAAACGACAATTCAAAACTTTGTGTTATTTAGTACAAGTGCAGGATGACATGTCTTATAAGAAATTTGAATGCATTACTTTCGATAAAAACACATATCTGCCTCTTATTTTGCAACTTGTTAGAAAGAAAGATATTAAAAGAAGAAAAGGAAGGAAGGAAGGGAGGAATCAAGCAAGCTAGCTATGAAAGTGTTGCAAAATAATGCCTCACTGAATAAAAATATGGACTAAAAGTTGGAGTATTAATAGAGACCTGGAGAACCTTCATTCCTGTCCGCTAGCTGCAAGGGCAGAAAGATCTCAGATGTGTCTAACTCTCAGTGGATAAATCAACTCCAATTTTAAAAAGGATTTTTTTAACTTTAAAAGGTCTATTTCTATGCCACAATAAATGGTTTGGGGATTATCTAACACTTTGGATTATCTGCACCATTAGTGAGGATAATAAGGAGCTGACTGCATTTTCCATTGAAATAGCGCACGGTCTATTACGCTCATGAATAGTCTGAGAATGAAGCATTGGAAAGTCTTTCTTGCTGTGTTTATGCACAACAGTTTAATTGACTGCAGCATGCTTGGTGGAATTTTTAGGTTGTTTACAATAGATGGTACATACATCACTTATTCAGTGATTATTTTCAAAATTATCAAAACTGATTATAGTAGATAAGTATATAGATATGGTCTCAAGAAGCTTTTAATTTCTATTCTTAAAAACAATGAAGTATTGTGTCACAAGTGTCTTGTCCTGGTTTCTCTGTTTCAGTTTTCTCGACTGAAACATTTGTGCCCTGCTCCCTTTTTCAATGGCATAGAAAGGAATTATCAAATACTAATAATTTTCAGGAAATGTATTTCAAGTAATGTAAAGAAAACCAATCTCAGTTACCAGAGTTTAAAACTCTGATAGACTGGCAGAAATTCATTTTACCTAAAAATATTCCAAGCATTTCTGCTTATGGAAATCATAAAAAATGAGTTTTTTTCCCCCTAAACATTACCACATGTCCGGGACTTAAATATCCCTATCAAACTTACGATACAGATAAAATTCCTTTGTGTTCCTCTCCAAAGCTATTTTTGTTATTTTTCCATGGTCCACGAATAATAGTGATGCTGGAGAAAATGGCATTCTTCACTCACTAAATCAGGCATGAATTTGCAATGGCATTTCATGCAGAATGTCTGGCATAGATCATATTACTCCTTCTAATTTAAAGTTATAAAAATAACTGTACAGTGTATTATTTCTTTAAAAGAAAACAACCCAAGTACTAGGACTCTTGAATGGTAATATTAACTGCACCATTTACCTCACAATGATAATACTTAATTAGAAATAGCCTTTAGTGCATTTTTCTGTATTTATTCATTTATAAGGAAATAATAAAAACAAAATTTTGATACTGCTAGTACAAGAGAGGTTTATATAAATGGCTTTAGGTGAAATTTTCCCATATAACAAAGTTCATTCATTCATTCATTCATTTATTCTCCAGTGTTTTGTCTTTGTTGTTCATAATATCTCAAGCTCTATTATAATTGGTAGGGAGATGTTTTAGAAAAAGGCAGAAAAACCTTTCCTTCTCATAGAACTTACATTCTAGTGGAGTAGATAAGCAGTACACAATCAACTACTCTGCTCTGACTTGAACAAAATACCACAATTTAGAGTGGCAAATCTTGCTTCCTGAGCGGCAGCCAGATGATGCAACCCAGGAGGGTGGGAGGAGTTAACCCTCTGATGAACTTTATTCAGGGCTAATTGAAGATGGTAAAGAAATAGGCAGATAATATTTCTCATTTCTCCTTTCCATGTATTATTACCAAAGAGAGGAAAATTATCTTCAGATTGAGGGTGAAAAAAATTTTCGATGAACAAAAACCAGGGGAATTTACTATCAATAAACTCTGACTAAAGAAATTTCCAATATATGAACAAATGAAAAAAAAAAAAAAGTTTAACCTAAGGATTAATCTTAAAAAATATAAAAGCTTTTTATTATGAACAACCTCATACTATTCTAAAACAGAAAAAATGATCACAACAAACTCTTATATACTTATCATTGTTTCAGCAAGGATCAAAGAAAGCATGGCTGATCTTGTTTGACTTATTTTCTGTCGCAAAAGAAGTCCCCTATTTAATTAATTTGAAATGAATCCTAACATCTATGTCATTTAATCCAAAAATATTTTAAAATATAAGAATTCTTTAAAATAAACCATCAGTATATTATTTTAAAATATAATAAATCAGTATCAGTAAAATATAATAAATTGAGTATCAGTAAATACTCAACGTGTCCAAATTCCCTTGATTAATTCATACTTTTTAACATTTTATCTGCTCGAATAAATATTCAAACAAGGCTCATGCATTGCAACTGGTTTATATATCTATTACACTTCTTGTAAGTTATTGGTTTTAAACTATCGGTTCTCTCTCTCTCTTTGTGTTAGAATTTACTTGTTGAATAAATGAGGCCATATGTTTCACAGAATTTCCAAGGGTTGGATTTTGCTAATTATATTCCCATGGTGCCATTTAACATATCTAATAGGTTCTTTCTGTAAATTCCGTACTTTGGTGGATAGACCTTAAGACCAATAATTTCAAAGGGCTGTTCTGATTTCGAAAGGTGGTCTCATTTTTGCGATCTTAGCAAACAATGAATATTATTGTTTAGATCCATTTTTTAACTAGGGATTGCAAAATTATGATATTCTAATTCTGAAATTAATTTTTGTTATATACAAAATTACTTTATAAAGAGAAATGATTTGGTATCATCAACTATTTGGTTACCCTAAGGTACTCTTTTATAGGAAAGGCAGAAAAAATATCAGTTTTCAAAATAAAGAGTTAAAAATTAGTATTCTCCTATGGTGATTTTTTTTTTCTTTTAGTATCACTAGTAACTCATGCATTAACACAAATTTGAATCTTTTAGATGTATTGCAATTGTTATTCTTATTGATGATCAAATTGTCTTATCTTTGCTCAAAGTGTGGGGTCACCTCACTTTGATTCCTGAGTTCTTCTGATATAATTTAGTACTCTTTAAGTGTTTTCTTATCTTCTGGTATGACAAGAGATTTCAGGATTAACTTTTACCTTTTCTGTACCATATCTTTAATCAGCTTTTTCCCCCCCAAGAATCACTTGTTCAGAGCAAGTATTGATTTATTTTGGATTTATTAGTATAAATATATATGCTAAAATTTTAAGTACTCACTATAAGAAAAGAAGTAGAATATATCCCATGCAAACTGGTAGAAAACTATGAAATAAGAAAAAAAATAGTTAATTCAAAATACAGTAGAAATTTTAAAATGAGACAGAAAACATGAAATAAAGAGACAAAATAACATATAAGCAACAAATTTAAATTTGTGAGTAATGACAATTACCTTAAATGATATAAAATAGCTGGTAAAAAAAACCCAAAAATCTTGAAATTGAGTTTTAAAAATCTAGCCTTTTGTTATTTGCAAGAGACATCTAACATTTATGTACACTGAAACTTTGTTATTAAAGGGATATGAAGAGAGACAACTGGGTAATACTAGCAAAATGAAAGTTGTGTATATATTACTATTTGTGACAAGATAGATATTAACACAAAAACACTTTCCCAGAGGTAACAATAGTCACAATATAAAGATAAACACTTAAACTTAGAAAGAAAGTATAAAATCCTTAAATTTATAGATACCCAATAGCATAACCTCAAAATGCAGAAATCAAGAATTTGATATTTATAATGAAAATTCAGTAAATCATAATCATAGGTGAAGGTTTTAACTTCTCTCCCAGTAAACAACACATTAAGAGAAAAAAAGTCACTAAGGCAAGAGAAGATAAATACATTAACAAAAAGAACACTGTGCCCAAATGGAGGAAATACTTTAATTTTTTGGGTACAATATTACCCCCTTTATGCATTTTATACAAATGTACAAAATTACTAATTCCAAATAATTTTACAATGACAACCAAACATTTAATAAAGGGACAATTTAATTCTTCCACAAAATCTTCCAGAATATATAAAAATATTTTTATGAGATTAAAATAACTTTGAAACCAAACAGAATCCAGAAATTAATAGTACAAGACATCTAGAGTGACATATCTAGTTGTTAAATTTCAAGGGGAAGTAATGGGTCTATCAAGGTAGCTTTTGTGTGTTTCCTCTTCTTCTTTCAAATAAGTCAGCCAGTAGGTAGCATACATTCTCCTCCTTCTTTCTTACTTTATAGGGGTAGACTTTACTGATGATTTAGGAGATAAAATCAGAACAGTGTTATAAAGGAAATCTATTTGGAAGTGCAAAATATAGACTCTTTTGGAGTGAACAATACATGATTTTACCCTTTAAACTGTAAACTTTTGGAAGTATTTTGTAGTCATGAGACAGACTTGTATGGTTGTGCTGTTTGTCTCTACTATTAGAATCTGGACATGTAGCCTTAGGCATTAAATGCCAGCTAAGCAGCATTTTAAAATTGGCAATCAGTACATCGTATGGCATACTTGGCTATAGGCTAGTAGCTGTTTCAGTTAGTTGCATGTATCAGATATTTAGTTCTAAACTCAAAAGAGGTGAAGATATCATTTAAGCAAACCAGGAAAGATAAAGAGGCTATTTGAGCAACTAATAGAGGTCTTGATCTTCATATGTTGGACCATGGAGACCTCAAAGACACATGCTTCTCATTTCAGAATGAGTATATGCCAGTCACCTGGGCCTCAGAAAAGGTGTGGTCCATGGAGGCCATCTTAGCCAAATGGAGGAGAGTTTTCTGGAACACTGATGTGGAATAGCGCAGGTGCAGCTATGCCTGCAATCACAAGTCTGGCAGAGATGGTATCATATCTTTTTAGGTATTGTTGAACAGAACAATATTTGTGACTCTTAAACTGAAGGAGCTGGGTTTTTCCTGTACTAATAGCACTAGTGTAGTTTTAGCTTTGAACTCTCAGTGACTGTGATAGGCAGAGCTCCCATCTTATGTTTTATTGTATAGGTTGGATAGAACACAAAGACAATTCATATAAGACCTGGTAACCAAGACCTCCACCACTCCATCATCAAGCAATGAGACTTCAGGGGACTTCCCTGGTGGTCCAGTGGTTAAGACTTCACCTTCCAATGCAGGGGGTACAGGTTCGATCCCTGGTCGGGGAGCTAAGATCCCACATGCCTGGCAGCCAAAAAACCAAAACATAAAACAGAAGTAATATTGTAACAAATTCAATAAAGGTTTTGAAAATGGTCCACATCAAAAAATATTAAAAAAAAAAAAAATGAGACCTTCAAAAAAATGTTTTTGGAGCATCTTCTCCAGAGACTAAAGTTTGACTTGTTTTCTAAAACATGGTGAATATGGGGCCAATAACCTGATTTCCGCTTATTTTGGGTGCATTATTATCTCTTTCGACTCTATAAAAAGCAAAGCACAGAGATATCAAGTTCTAGGTACAGTAGAGCTGCTTAAGCAAAAACAGAGAAAGTACAAATCCAAGTATGTGTGTGTGTGTGTTTACCAATATTAATTCATAATTTTAATATTAATACAATTAATAATACCTATAATAACTAAATTTATAGTCATGTTTTAGGCATAATTCTATGATATTAACATATATTAACTTGTGTAATCCTCCAAATAAGCCTGAAAGATAGATAGTATCCTTGCCATCACTATTTATAGATATGCAAACTGAAGCACAGAGAAGTTAAATAACTTGCTGGACAGTATAAGTGATGAGATTGAAATGGGATTTAATATATAGTCTATGCTCTTAGCCACAACAGTATGCTAATTCTGTTACTATAATGAAATAAAGACTGCTTTATTTTCTTAAAGTAGACAGCTCCGATATATAAATTGTAAAATAAATAATTAAGAATATTCAGAAAGGCTTTGAAAAAAATGAGTAAAGAGAATGGAATAGCCTTCCCTAAACGTGATAAATCTTCAATAATTGAAATTTGAATTTGACACATGAACAGAGAGAAAAAAATTGAACAGAATAGAAAATCCAGAAACAGACCCAATTATACATAGTGTTTTATTATGCAATAAAGTTCTGTCTCAAGTCTACAGTGTAAAATTAGACTTTTTGAATAAATGATATTTAGACATCTGGTTAGTCATATGGAAAAGATAAATTTTGTTTCCTACTTCACTAAATTGTACATTAAGATAAATTCCAAATGGATTAAAACTTAAATTAAAAATACAAAATAATAAAAGTACCAGAAGTAAATGTGGGTACATATTTTGGGGGAGAAAAGAACAAAAAATTTGGAACACTATAAGCATTTTTAAAATGCAACACAAAACCTGGAAGTCATAAGTTAAAGAATGATAAAGTTTACCACACTAAAAATCTAAAAAGCAAAATACTATTAGCCAATGAAAATATTAATGATATATTGGCAAAATATATTGGCAGCTCATCACAGACAAAAGGGCTAATGCCTTAATATACACAAGATTACAGGAAATGAATAAGAAAAACTCAAAATACAATGAAAAAAAAAAGGAGGAAAGGACATACATGGGCATTACTCAGAGTAAGAAAGATAAATCATTCTAAAACATATAAAATATTCTCACACTCACTCATAATTAGAGAAATACAAATTAAACTATCAATACATTGAGATGCCATCTTCATCTAATAGATTGAAAGAAATACCAACTTTGACAATATACTAGTTGGCAAGATTGTGGAGATGCTGCCTTTCTCACTAATTTTTGGGTGAGTATAAAATGCTATAATGCATATACAGCATATTTTGGAAAAATATATCAAAATTTTAAAAAGGCATTTGTTTACCCACTTGACAAAACAATCTCACTTTTGGGAATTTATTGTCCCAACATATCTGCCAGCTTACAAAATAACATTCAGTACTATCTGTGCAGATTTATAATTATAAATTATTGAAAACAATAGTCCATCATTTTTATCATTTCCATCAAGAGGGCACAATTTCTATAAAATATTTTCATATACAAAATAAAATACTATGTAGCTACAATGCTTCATCAGATTTCCTAGTTCTAAACCAAATGATATTAAAATTAAAGAATAAAATTTAGCAAAGATCTGAGGGGCCATCTATTCTAAAAGCAGGTGGGAAAATGATCAGAAATAATTATCATAGAATTTGAACAATTATGTATTAACTAAGTCATTCCTTAGGCATAAAATAATTGTAGAGACTGTTCTTTTAAGTCAATGGCAAGCCACTTCTCTGATTCACTAAGGTAACTCTACTACTTAGTTTTTTACCTAAATTGTGAAGATAAGCCCTACTTTATTTTAGAATTGAGAAAGACTTAGTCTTGAACACATCACTTACTCTAATGAAATACAGCTAAGTTTTCATTTGGCATACCCATGTAAGATAAATATTTTCTTGTGTTATGATTGACATTTGATTTTGATTAATCACATCTCTTGCCTAACATGTATTATTGCCCTAACCTAAAGACAGAAAATACTGTATTTTTGCATTCTTTTGTTTTGTTTTGTTTTCCTGCAATCAGGCTTTATTACCACCAGGTGGTGATGAAAATTCCTTCTATCCTTCCACTTCAAGTTTTTTTGTAATAGAATGGTGAAGTTTTTACCATCTCCTTACATCATTTAAAACTACAACCTCTTTTAATGAGGCCCAAACACTCAAATGTTACAACTTACCTCAGCTAAAATGTATAGTATTTTTCCAGTTTTACTGAGAAATAATTGTATAAGTTTAAGGCATTAAACTTATATAAGTTTAAGGCATATAACATGATGGTTTGATTTATGTATATTATGAAATGTTCAGCTAAAATCCATCTTCTCATATAGATACAATAGGAAGAAAAGAAAGAAAAAAGAACAAAGGTAAATAATTTTCTCCTTGTAATGAGAACTCATAGGATTTATTCTCTTAAATTTCCTATATATCATACAGCAATATTAACTATAGTCATCATGTTATATAATATATTACATCCCTAGTCCTTGTTTATCTTGTAAATGGAAATTTATTCCTTTTGACCACCTTCCTCCAATATCCCCTTACACCATCCTCTGTATCTGGCAACCACAAGCGTGATCTCTTTTTCTATGAGTTCAGTTTGTTTGTTTTATTTTCTGGTTTTTAATTTTTTGTCTTTTTTAAATTCCACATACAAGTGAAATCATACAGTATTTTTATATCTCTGTCTGACTTATTTCACTTAGCACAATGCATTCAAGGTTCATCCATATTTTTGGCAATGATTGGATTTTCTCAATTTTTTATGGCTGAATAATATTCCATTGCATACCACAATTCTTCATTCATCCATCCATGGACACTTAGGTTGTCTCCATGTCTTGGCTGTTGTCAATATTGCTGATATCTTTTTGAGGTAGTGTTTTCATTTCCTTTGGTATTACTCCCACGAGTGGAATTGCTGAATCATATGGTAGTTCTATTTTAAATTTTGTGCAGATCCTCCATACTGTTTTCCATAGTGGCTGTACCGGTTTGTAATCCCACCAGCAGTGCACAGGGTTTCCTTTTCTCCACATATATGCTGGCATTTGTTATCTCTTGTATTTTTGATGATGGCCCTTCTAACTGGAATAAGGTAATATCTCTTGTGGTTTTTATTTGCATTTCCCTGATTATGAGTAATGTTGAGCACCTTTTCATGTGCCTGTTGGCCATTCGTTTATCTTCTATTCAGTTCATCTGTCCATTTTATAGTTAGATTATTTGTTGTTGATGACGTTGTTTGTTTTTGTTTTGCTATACAAGTTGTAGGAGTTCTTTATATATTTTAGATATTAACCCCTTAGCAGATATATGGTTTGCAAATATTTTTTCCCATTCTGTAGGTTGTCTTTTCACTTTGTTAATGGTTTCTTTTGTTGTACAGAAGCTTTATAGTTTGATGTAGTCCCACTTGTCTATATTTATTTTGTTGCTTGTGCTTTAGGTGTCATAGCCAAAGAAATCATTACCAAAACCCATGTCAAGAAGCTTTATTCATATGTTTTCTTCTAGGAGTTTCATAGTTTCAGGTCTTACATAGGTCTTTAATCAATTTTGAGTTAATTTTTGTGAATAGTATAAGATATGTGTCCAGTTTCATTCTTTTATATGTGACTATCTAATTATCCCAGCACCATTTATTGAAGAACCTGCTCTTTCTCCACTGAGTGTTCTTGGCTACCTTGTCAAATATCAGTTGCCTGTATATGCTTGGTATTATTTATGGGCTCTTGATTCTGTTACATTGGTCTATTTGTCTGTTTTTACGCCAGTGTCATACTATTTTGATTACTATGTATAGCTTGAAATCAGAAAGTGTGATGCCTCCTGCTTTGTTCTTCTTTCTCAGGATTTCTTTAGCTATTCAGTGTCTTTTGGGTTCCATATAAATTTTAAGAATGGCTTTTTCTACTTCTTTAAAAAATATCATTGGAATCTTGATAAAATTGCATAGAATCTATAGATAGCTTTTGGTAGTAGACATTTTAACAAATATTAATTCTTCCAACCCATGAACACAGGCTACTTTTTCATGTATTTGTGTCTTCTTTGATTTCTCTCATTAACGTCTTGTAGTTTTCAGAGTAGAGAATTTTACATCCTTAGTTAAATTTATTACTAAGTATTATATTGATTTTGATTTTTTAAATGGGATCTTTTTTACATTCATTTTTAAACAATGTATTGGATATTTTATTTGGTATATATTTTGATTCAAAATGATGCCCTGTAATTTTCAGTGTATTGTTGCCAACATCAATTAAGTGCATGTATGTGAGAACTTCTGCCTATTGTTGAAGAAGTTCAGTACAACTGTTTTGTTAATAATGCAACCAACCACTCAAATCAAGAATTTGGATTGATAGTCACATTTTATACCTAAACATGAGCCTGGTATCTTCTTATTTTGTTTATAGAATGTAATACAAAAGTTTATGTATCAAGTTATGGCTGTGAAAGGGAATGAATGTAGTCTGTCTTATTACTGTCACAGCTGCAATGCTGAGAGCAGTCAGCATCTGCTTCTTGGCAATCACATCAGTTCTTTCTTACTATACAAGTTCAAATGGTAGTCACTTTGAAATTCTAGAATAAAATGCTAATAGATAGGGGGCCTTGCCATCACCCTGGAAAATCACCTGCCTCTTAGTATTTGCCACTTAATTAAAACAGCATCTGAAATAATGAAAGGAGGGTGCTGAAAATGTACGCTAGGAAACAAATGCTGCAGAGAAGCTCTGGTGCCTGTGGTTAGCCAAGCATTATTATTTATTAATTTATGGATTGCAGCGCCCATTTATCAGAGTACTTTATGACAACAGAATCAACAATATAGCCTTGAAAACAATAAAAATCCGAGAAGGTATGCTCTCCTCAAACAAAGAATAGCAGTAATGCACTTTTGATTTGATAGAGAGAAAACTCTAGACACTCTGAGCGTCTTGACAAATACCACATCCAGAATTCTAAATTCTCAGGGAAATTAAATTGTTTTAGATGACCTTTGATCAATTTCAAAAGAGGAAAATTGTAATGCTTTAAGCCAAAGTCCATTTTGGATTAGCACAGTTTATTTTAAACCTTAATGTTTATATTTCCTATATCAGTTTTATAAATATGTCTGATATTTCTATCAGCTTTCTATAAATGTACCTGTCATTTTTGTCCACATTAAATAAATAAAATATATATTTTTTTCAACTCAGAGTAAATTTTATTATCTTTAAATATGAGATAAATAGTATCTTTTGATTTATCTTTTAAAACATTCTGGATGTATGTAGAGCCTAAGAAAAATAAAAGTGGAAGGAAAGTCATTCTGTTTAAAAAAGCCTAACTAAATCACTGAAAAATAAATAGATTTAATATAAAGTTTAACTCTGTACAGTAGCTGTAGCTGAATACATTCCATTCTTTTTGTGATATATTGGAGGAAGTAATGACTGTTGTCTCCTCAAAGGCTATTCATGGTGTCATGATATATCTTTACTCCTATGGCCTCTAAAAATGCAATCCAGAAAACAAATGAATTAATAATCCAAAAGGGAAAAGAAAAAGAAAAGCTATGTTGACTGCCATTGAATATAAAAGTACTATTTCACAGAATAGATTAAATTGAGAAGTCTATTCAAATTTTATTTCAATGTTTCCCTCCGTGAAATTATTAAAATTGACATGAAAACAATTCCTTTATATCAAAAGTTAGAGAGGAGGCAATGTCGAGGAGAAGGTGGGGATGTGGGAAAATCAAAAATGAAAGAACATAGGATTCAGTGTACTAAAATACCAATACCAGTATTGATATTAATTAATAAATATACTTTTGGGAAAGTTGGTTCAAGATTTTTTTTTGAGGCATCTTCTTTTAGAACAACCTCGAATCATCAAATATGTCACCTTCTTAAGCATTAAAATCAAAGTTTGTCTTCAAATGCATGGACAGTATATATACCCCTGTTTAACTTTAGGTTTTCTGCACATGCAAAAGGATATTTTATGAATAAATTGAAGGTTGAATAAATAAATTGAATGAATAAATTGCAAACAGTAGCAGTATACATTATTTTTGGTTTTAATTTCATTGTCAACTTTATTTTAATCTGATCTAAAAAATTTAGTTATAAAATAAAAACATTTGATTTGTGTTTTAATTTGACTTGGAATTTGGTAATAAACAAAATCCTCCTCAAAAAATTAATTCCATTTCTTTTAACAAATATTTATTGCTTTTCTCCAGTGTTTAAGCCACACTGCTAGAACTGGGGCAACAAAAATTCAGATGTGGCCATCGACCATTACCCTGAAGCTCATTAGAAAGGTAAAATAACAGTTATGAAATGATATAATCAGTAGAACTTTAGTCTGTCTGCTTCCAATGGCATAATCGATCGAGATAATTGGACAGTCGCTACTTCTGGTAATGACACTCATCTAGTGGGAGGAAATGACCATAGCAAGAAGTTAAATCACCTGGAACCAAGTCCTCTGAGGGGATTGGAAAGTAGACTTCTAAGGCAAGCCCATTTGAAATAGGAAATAGCAATTTTACATGTGACTGAAGAGGGAAAAATGTATATCTACCTGAACTAAAAGTTAAAAATAAAGATAATTTCACCTATGGTCAAATTCAGGAAAGTAGAAGGGCCATATGGATTTGCTTAAAAAGCATTGAATTATTCTTGGAGGTTATTGTTCAGGGGCAAGATAAGGTAATGTCCTGGGAACCAGCAGAATAGACATATGTGTGAATCATGCATTTGCTATCAGTGTAACTCTGAGCAAGCCTCTTAGATAAACGATGATCACTTACCTTAACTGCAAAATCATAGTTTTGAAATAAATGATCTCTCAAAGTCCATTTTCACTCCAAAAAAAATCTATTATTAAGAGCGCAGTGAACCCCCCTCCAGAAAAATTAATTAAAAAAAAACTTTTGGTATCCACAAACATTCAGAAAAAGAATTTAATGAATAAAAGTTATATTACAAATAATTTTTATGCAAATGATTCCAATGCATAGTTATTTGTAACATTTTATAAGGGAAATAAAATACATAGGTTGTAGTAGGACATTGAATTAATAGATTTTCATATATCCATATAATGGGAATTATATGCAGATATCTAAATTACATTTTTCAGAATATTAAAGTACAAGGTAAATTTCTGTAATATAACATTTGATCAAATATGCATTTAACTTGTATTTTTTGTTAATACCATATGATCTTAATTTAATTAAATAACTGTATCTATATACATAGTTATAACTTTAGCTAGATATATGCATGCACACATAGACATATATTTGTATCAGTATAAGTATACATCGCTAAACACATACATACCTTCCCACAAAATAAATCCAAGATGGCAACATAAAAAATGTTAATTGTGTTTATCTCTAAAGAAATCATAGGTATATATCCTTCACTGCAGTTTTCTGTATTATTAATTTTTCTACAATAAGTATATACTGGTATTATTTTTAGATAGAAAATTATAATTATTTAATATATTTAGTCAACATTTAATTTTTTTTTTTTTAATATTTATTTATTTTTGGCTGTGTTGGGTCTTCGTTTCTGTGCGAGGGCTTTCTCTAGTTGCGGCAAGCGGGGGCCACTCTTCATCGCGGTGCGCGGGCCTCTCACTATCGCGGCCTCTCTTGTTGCGGAGCACAGGCTCCAGACGCGCAGGCTCAGTAGTTGTGGCTCACGGGTCTAGTTGCTCCGCGGCATGTGGGATCTTCCCAGACCAGGGCTCGAACCCGTGTCCCCTGCATTGGCAGGCAGATTCTCAACCACTGCGCCACCAGGGAAGCCCAACATTTAATGTTTTGAACATTTACTCTGTGCAGACATTATGCGAGGGGTTTTATATGCATGTTTTCACAACTAACTGTGAAATATAAGCTATTTTATATCACATTTTACAGCGAAGTAAAGTGAGGATTAAGGATATAGCATTTACATGGAATAAAATATATCCTTTTAGAAAGTTGGGTGAAGTTTCAATGCAAAGTATTGGTGTATAACAAAAAGTAGAGTAAAATTATATGTAAAATATTAATCAAGGCATCGAGTATTTCATATTTCCATAAAAGTCATTTCTTTTTTAAAAGTCAATTTTGTTATAATAAGAACAAAGCTCTTCATGAATCAACTGCAAGATGGTATAAAAAAATAATTTCTTATCAATATAGGACAGAGAACATTAGAGAGAATAAAATGATCATTTGTAAAAGAAAGAATGACAGTTGAGGTCCAGTTTTTGTGTTACTGTATATGATGGATGAGTTAATTCTTCTGACTAATGAACCGAGTCTTTCTCTTGGCCAGAACTAATGAACTAGGATGTTTTGCAGACTCAATATTGTAAGGTAACCACTCCTCTGAAATAGACATGGGCCTTGATGACAGCAATCATATGTTAAATAATGATCATGGTGAAACCTTCCCTGAAGTCACTCATCTTTTTCTTATTTTTTCTTAACAGTGTTTGAAAGATCATGGAGGGAGGATATTAATGGAATATAACTAGGAGAAAACAAGGGATTACCTAGTTTCAGAAACATATGAGATTTCTTTATCATTTAGGGGATCATAATTAAAATTAAGAATGCAGCTTGACAATATTATTTATATAACTTCACTCTTCACTCATCAACTTTTGTTCAATGTTTACTTTTGTCATCTCAAGTACATGCATAATCCAATGACGGTAATATCATATGGTATGCTCTTCTATATAAAGGAGAAAGTAGAATGGTAGAGTAATCCCCAAAGATAAAGAAGTCCCTGAGAAATATGGAACAGGAAGAGTTATTGGGACATCTGATGAATGCGACACTATTTGAATCTTAAACATGATTTGCAAACTATTCTTAACACTCACAGGGGATATTTCAACATCAAAGACACCTGGACAAGGAATATCACTTTTGTTAGTATTGTGTTTGATTATCCATGCACAATCCGTCAACTACAGGAATAGCCACAAGAGGATGAGCAATGCTACCATGCTATAAAACATTTCTTGACTTACTATTGCTTATTTATACTGTCCAAGGTTTCAGAAAAATGGTTCTGCTTTAAATTGTGTCAGATTCCAAAAGACCTCCTATATATTTGCATTTGGCACCGTATGGCAGCTGATCAAAAAAAATAAAATCAAATCAAAGAGAATTTAGTACATACAGTGGAGCCCAGTGAAGTGTTTAGAACAAGATTCTCAGTATTATTTTTTCAGCATATGCAAATATCTGTCCCCCAGCTAAAAAGATAAAAATTTACTTAACGAACATACAGAACTTGTTGTGTGCTTGGCATTCTTCTTAATTTTTATAAACAATAACTCATGTAATCCTCATAAAAACTCTTTAAGAATTGCTCAGTTATTATGTCCATTTTAAAGATGAGAAAATAAGATACCAACAAAGCAAAGTCATCGCTTTTAACCATTAGGCTTTGGTCTGTGTCCCTGTGGGTTTAATAACATCCTAATCAAATCAAGCACTGGCAGAACCACCAGGGTTTCAACTCCAGTTCTACCATTTACTAGCGAACACTGGATAAGTTACTTTAGCTTCTATTAGTCCCAGTTTCTGTATGTATAAAATGGAGATCATAGCATTGATCTAATTAAACTGTTATGTGAATAAATGGGATAATGTAGGGACTCTGTTTACTGTTTCCTCCTTTTTCTCCAGTTTTGGAAGAAGTTGAAGAAAGGATAATGGAAAAACAAATCTTGTCACCTAGATCCTTTCTACCCCATGTCTCCGACCTGCCATTGCTCTTTTTCATTAAGATTATCAGGTGTTTTCCTTAATTGGATAGCTCTTAAAATGGTAAGCTTGTGTATTTTTCAGAGAGTTGACAGAATAGCATCTTTTTAGTTACTATGACATGGAGTCATTGCAATAAATAAGAATCTATGCAGAAAATTATTACTCTGGGATCACTACACAAGAGCGAGACTAGCTGGGATTTAAGATGCTTTTACTAACACATGTTAAAACTCTGGCACCTGATTCCTACATACTTTTTGGATGTCCTCGCAGAAAAACTGAGAAACTACACCGTACATTTTTTCTTTGGACAATCTCCCCCCACTTATATACAAAACAGAATAACTAAGATGATCAAGGCAGTAATTTTCCCACCCCTCCCAGATCTGTCAGGAAGCTCTCAGCTGAGCCATTTCTAGACAAATAAGGGAAGAGCATTTTGACTTTCTACATTCTTGCCAGTTGTCTTTCACTTTTTAGTTTCATCTCAAGACTTCCTATTTTCTTAGTAATCACTGAATCTCTCTCATTACTGAGCAAAGTCCAGAGATTGCTGCCTTACTTTCGTTGTTTATCTATCTTATATTGGGCTTTCTGGGCCAATTCTCACTTAATTGATAATACATTCTCTACTGTTGATTTAACATTATGCCTTTTATTTTAATAAACTAGTCCCTTCAAAATGCTTTTTCTTTTAAGAAAAATATGTTGCACTAACTTATCTCAATTGTAACGGGGAATTTTAATAATTTATCTCATACTTACAGGAAAGATAGTCTTCTTTATGTGTTCTGTCTCCAACTTGTTATGTTTCCTATCACTATTCATCTATTTTATAGATGCATTTTCTTCATTATTTCTTAAAGGGAATACATTCTTGGTCTCTAACTGATGACATATTTAGAAAATTTATGCTGTTGTTTGTTTTATTCACTTGTGTATTTCTTCTTCCTTCATGCTCAGTTGGTAGTTTAAAAAAATTATATTCTTGCATTCGCCAATTCTATTGTGTAATATCCTGTTTCAAGCAACACTAACTCAGCTGATTTACGAATTTCATAAGGCTTGTCCTTTTCCTGATTATTCTCTATTCTTCAGGTAAACCACATCAGTATACAGATTGCCTGAACTCTTTGTACACTTGCATTTCCTCTCTTTGTCACTTTCACTTATAACAATAGCACATATATTTCTTTTCTTAATATATATACGTATTTCAAATTGGTAACTTTTTAATCTCAGAATTTACATTTGATTACCACTGTGAATCTTAAAATTAATAACTTAAAGTAGTAAAATTCTCCATCATTTTTAGATAGGCCTAACTTGCATTTATTTTATACTGTGAGTTTTATAGGATTTTTCACTACCTTCCATGTGAAATAGTTACATATAAAATTTCATAAAGTAAAATTCAAAAATAGCATGAAATAAAATGTAATGCATTTGGCAATTGGCACCTGACATCTGAATCTCCAGCTGGTTAGATATGTACACTCATTCTGGTCATTCTTTAGCTATGAATTTTATGGTTTTGAGGTTATATTTGTTATAAAATTTATTATATAATTAGTAATGAATAAAGTTGATTCTAACATCAGATTTATTTGGAGACTATCTCTCACTTATTTACCTGCATGGTAATTGTCTTCTACCCAAGTATGAAGAAAAGGTCTTAATACTCTAATCACCAGAGAACATTTTATTCATTATGTACCTCCTTAGTGCACATGTAATCAAGTGTTTCTCTGGAGAAGGTCAGGTATATGTGGTTTGCCCTATCAGTGATTTAACCACAATTCTTTAATTAATCGTGTTTTACACTGATGTTAATATGTGAATTTCCTATCTTAAAAAAATAACGTTGGTAACAATAGTGGTTTAAAATTCAAATATATTGTTTTACTGTTATACTGTATGACTTTCTTTGATGACTTCATTATTTATTCATTAAAAGAAGTAACACAGTTGTAAAAATAGTCTCTCTGGGACAACTGTGAAGTTTCTGTTAAAATGGAGGAAATAAGTGTGTTTAATTGATCAGTGAATTTATGCCCACTCATTTTCTGTAAAGAATGATGTCTCTGGTAAGGGGAAAAGCAAAAGACAACAACCAGCACAAAAACAATTTGTGTACTTCTGTGATTCAATTTACCTCACTGTAATATAGGTATTTCTTTCTTAGACACTAAGGTTATATTAATTACTGTGGTCTCTTAGATATGCTTGTTTCTTTGATGAGTAGCTGCTTTGTAGAAAATCCTTATTTTATTCTTGAACAAACAAACCTTAAACTAGACAAACCCAATCATACTTTGATTTATACTTTCCCTTAGTAGGCTTTAATTCTCTTTCCACCAGAGGCTTTAAGAGACAGCTAGGTATGCTTCAGGTATTTTTTACCTTATCCACCCTTAAATTAATGAGCATGGCTTCTTTAAAAGTCTATAGTAAATTTTGCTCTTATTAATACATCTCTTCTCATCTATTCTGGAATTTGGGAGATGTGATCGCAAAAACAAACTCAGCATCAAATTAATCATGACAGTAAACATTTTGATCACTTTATGTCAAGTCTCTAAGTACAGGTGTTACATATGTGATCAAAATGAAAAGTATCTGTTCTTCCAGAATGGAAGCTTTTGAATATGGACTTTTTTAGTTGTCTCGGTCCTCAATGAATTTCCCATTTCTGTAGTTATTAGAATAGAAAAGAATCCATTGGTAATCAAATCTTTTTCTTATGAAGTTATTAGTGGAAATATAATCTGAATTCATCATTTTTATAACTCCTATTTTCCTAGTGTCTCTACATTGTTGCAAGCAATAGTATAGGAATTTCTGGAATTCATATTCCCTGAAAACATTAAACAGATTAGAAGAGTATAAAAATCTATAGGATTATAACTTGGAATATTGAGTGACAGGTAGAGGTGGTGAAGTAACAGGGTGGTAAGCAAAACACAAAGAAAATACTGTTCTATTTAATAAGTAATTTACAGGAAGAGTAGTAACTTATGGATGTAATTTTTCATCATCACTAGGATGAACCAACTATTTCAACTAGAGAAAATCACCTGAATAATTTTTTTGAAGTTTATCAAATCAGAGAATGAAGTGAATTTGAAAGAAAAAGATTACCTTTTGGGATGGGCAAACTATAGTTCTTCACCTATTTTTGTACAGCCTGTAGGTTAAGAATGATATTTGCATTTGTAAATAGTTTAAAAGAAGAAAATTTTGTCACCTACCTGTGTAAATTAATGAAATTTAAATCAATTGACCATATATGTTTGGGTTTGTTTCTGGACTCTGAATTCTATTCTGTTGGTCCATATGTGTATGCTTATACTAATACCACACTGTTTTCATTACTACAGCTTAATAGTAAGTTTTGAAATTGGGTGTGTGAATCTTCCAATATATATTTTTTTTCTTTTTTCAATATTGTTTTGGCTATCTGGGGCCCCTTTGGTTCTATATGAATGTGAGGATTGACTTTTTGATTTCTGGTATAGTTTGCTAGTGCTAGGGTGGGCAATAGGGGTGAAATAAGGATGGGATTTTGTGTTTTCATCTAAATATTCTATTGCCACTTCTTCAACCCTATTCACCACCAACTTATAAATATGAACACTCATAAACTGCTTCTTCTGAACCTAAGCTTGTACATCTAGTTTTTAAATATGTAGTATCCAACCAGTGGGGAGAGAGAAGCGGGGAGGGGCAATATAGGAATAGGAGATTAAAAAAGGGTTATTATGGGATTCTATGAAATCATGTGTGTGAAACTTGAAAATTGTAAAGCACTATAGAATTTAAAGAATCTTTCATTCAATTCAAAAAAAATACTTACCTAGAGAATCTGATGGAGTTTGGAGTTCTGTTCTGAACAACATAGTGTTGGAAGGATCATCCCTTTCCCCTGTATGAGGTGTCAGTAAAAAAGAACTTCCTCGTATCTCCCTCTCTCTCTCCTCATTGTCACACATAGTGCTTAGCATTGTACCCTCTGAATGGGTGAAGTGGAAGGGGAGCTGATAGTGTGCAGGAGAGAGGAATAGGAATGTTGTTTCTCAGTTAGACAATAGTTCCCATAACTGGGAGACAATCTTTAAAATCTTATACTTGTATTTAAATACTGACAGTGACTATGACATAAAATGTTCCTTCCTTTGAGATAGTTTGTTCAATTTTGATTCAGAGAGAGAAGAACATGATAGACTTCTTTAGGAAAGGGCTTCTGCCTTGATGATGAAATTAGTGAGAAGTCTCCACACATGCACTACGGTTTCCAGATGCTTTTCCTTTGCAATGTACGTGACAGCATTTTATTTTTATAAAAAATATTTTTATGATTATATTCATGGGAAGGTTGAGAATGTTATACCTTGTGTGCTTACACTGCTGACATACTAAATAAAAAGTACATAAATGTTTTGTTTCTCAGGACAGAAAGCAACGTGTGAAACATGAACATTACTATTAAACTAGTTGTTAGACATAGGAATGTTAACATGATTGAATAAAATACATAATTTAATTAATTCTGACTATATGTAGGGCAATTTCCAGTACTATGATTATGTAGAATAATCAATTTGTTAGCAATATTTTCTATGTTGAATTATAACATTTTAGTCTGTTTAAAATTACAAATCTTTTTTTTATAAAGATATCACTGGGGTTAAGAAATTTCTTTTTTTTTTTTTGAATTTTATTTTATTTATTTTTTTATACTGCAGGTTCCTATTAGTTATCCATTTTATACATATTAGTGTGTATATGTCAATCCCAATCTCCCAGTTCATCACACCACCAGCGCCCTCCACCACTTTCCCCCCTTGGTGTCCATACGTTTGTTCTGTAAATCTGTGTCTCAATTTCTGCGCTGCAGAACGGTTCATCTGTACCATTTTTTTAGGTTCCACATATATGTGTTAATATACGATATTTGTTTTTCTCTTTCTGACTTACTTCATTCTGTATGACAATCTCTAGATCCATCCACGTCTCTACAAATGACTCAATTTCATTCCTTTTTATGGCTGAGTAATATTCCATTGTACATATGTACCACATCTTCTTTATCCATTGGTCTGTCGATGGGCATTTAGGTTGCTTCCGTGTCCTGGCTATTGTAAATACTGCTGCAATGAACATTGAGGTGCATGTGTCTTTTTGAATTATGGTTTTCTCTGGGTATATGCCCAGTAGTGGGATTGCTGGGTCATATGGTAATTCTAGTTTTAGTTTTTAAGGAACCTCCATACTGTTCTCCATAGTGGCTGTATCAATTTACATTCCCACCAACAGTGCAAGAGTGTTCCCTTTTCTCCACACCCTTTCCAGCATTTGTTGTTTGTAGATTTTCTGATGATGCCCATTCTAACTGGTGTGAGGTGATACCTCACTGTAGTTTTGATTTGCATTTCTCTAGTAATTAGTGATGTTGAGCAGCTTTTCATGTGCTTCTTGGCCATCTTTATGTCTTCTTTGGAGAAATGTCTATTTAGGTCTTCTAAATCTAATCCATTTTTGGATTGGGTTGTTTATTTTTTTAATATTGAGCTGCTTGAGCTGTTTATATATTTTGGAGATTAATCCTTTGTCCATTGATTTGTTTGCAAATATTTTCTCCCATTTTAAGGGCTGTCTTTGCGTCTTCTTTGTAGTTTCCCTTGCTGTGCAAAAGCTTTTAAGTTTCATTAGGTCCCATTTGTTTATTTTCATTTTTATTTCCATTACTCTAGGAGGTGGATCAAAAAAGATCTTGCTGTGATTTATGTCAAAGAATGTTCTTCCTACGTTTTCCTCTAAGAGTTTTATAGTGTCTGGGCTTACATTTATGTTTCTAATCCATTTTGAGTTTACTTTTGTGTATGGTGTTAGGGAGTGTTCTAATTTCATTCTTTTATATGTAGCTGTCCGGTTTTCCCAGCACCACTTATTGAAGAGACTGTCTTTTCTCCATTGTATATCCTTGCCTCTTTTGTCATAGATTAGTTGATCATAGGTGTGTGGGTTTATCTCTGGGCTTTCTATCCTGTTCCATTGATCTATATTTCTGTTTTTGTGCCAGTACCATATTGTCTTGATTACTGTAGCTGTGTAGTATAGTCTGAAGTCAGGGAGTCTGATTCCTCCATCTCCGTTTTTTCCCTCAAGACCGCTTTGGCTATTCGGGGGCTTTTGTGTCTCCATACAAATTTTAAGATTTTTTGTTCTAGTTCTGTAAAAAATGCCATTGGTAATTTGATAGGGATTGCATTGAATCTGTTGATTGCTTTGGGTAGTATAGTCATTTTCACAATATTGATTCTTCCAATCCAAGAACATGGTATACCTCTCCATCTCTTTGTATCATCTTTAATTTCTTTCACCAGTGTCTTATAGTATTCTGCATATAGGTCTTTTGTCTCCCTATGTAGATTTATTCCTAGGTATTTTATTCTTTTTGTTACAGTGGTAAATGGGAGTGTTTCCTTAATTTCTCTTTCAGATTTTTCATCATTAGTGTATAGGAATGCAAGAGATTTCTGTGCATTAATTTTGTATCCTGCAACTTTACCAAATTCATTGATTAGCTCTAGTGGTTTTCTGGTGGCATCTTTAGGATTCTCTATGTATAGTATCATATCATCTGCAAACAGTGACAGTTTTACTTCTTCTTTTCCAATTTGTATTCCTTTTATTTCTTTTTCTTCTCTGATTGCTGTGGCTAGGACTTCCAAAACTATGTTGAATAATAGTGGTGAGAGTGGACATCCTTGTCTTGTTCCTGATCTTAGAGGAAATGCTTTCAGTTTTTTACCACTGAGAATGATGTTTGCTGTGGGTTTGTCATATATGGCCTTCATCATGTTGAGGTAGGTTCCCTGTATGCCCACTTTCTGGAGAGCTTTCATCATAAATTGGTGTTGAATCCTGTGAAAAGATTTTTCTGCATCTATCGAGATGATCATATGGTTTTTCTTCTTCAATGTGTTAATACGGTGTATCACATTGATTGATTTGCATATATTGAAGAATCCTTGCATCCCTGGGATAAATCTCACTTGATCATGGTGTATGATCCTTTTAATGTGTTGCTGGATTCTGTTTGCTAGTATTTTGTTGAGGATTTTTGCATCTATATTCATTGGTGATATTGGCCTGTAATCTTCTTTTTTTGTAGTATCGTCGTCTGGTTTTGGTATCAGGGTGATGGTGGCCTCATAGAATGAGTTTGGGAGTGTTCCTTCCTCTGCAATATTTTGGAAGAGTTTGAGAAGGATAGGTGTTAGCTCTTTTCTAAATGTATGATAGCACTCACCTGTGAAACCATCTGGTCCTGGACTTTCGTTTGTTGGAAGATTTTTAATCACAGTTTCGATTTCATTACTTGTGATTGGTCTGTTCATATTTCTATTTCTTCCTGGTTCAGTCTTGGAAGGCTATACCTTTCTAAGAATTTGTCCATTTCTTCCAGGTTGTCCATTTGTTTGGCATAGAGTTGCTTGTAGTAGTCTCTTAGGATGCTTTGTATTTCTTAGGTGTCTGTTGTAACTTCTCCTTTTTCATTTCTAATTTTATTGATTTGAGTCCTCCCCTTTTTTTTCGTGATGAGTCTGGCTAATGGTTTATCAATTTTGTTTATCTTCTCGAAGGACCAGCTTTTAGTTTTATTGATCTTCGCTATTGTCTTCTTTGTTTCTATTTCATTTATTTCTGCTCTGATCTTTATGATTTCTTTCCTTCTACTAACTTTGGGTTTTGTTTGTTCTTCTTTCTCTAGTTCTTTAGGTGTAAGGTTAGATTGTTTATTTGAAATGTTTCTTGTTTCTTGAGGTAGGATTGTATAGCTATAAACTTCCCTCTTAGAACTGCTTTTGCTGCATCCCATAGGTTTTGGATAGTCGTGTTCATTGTCATTTGCCTCTAGGTATTTTTTTATTTCCTCAGTGATCTCTTGGTTATTTAGTAACGTGTTGTTTAGCCTCCATGTGTTTGTGTTTCTTACACTTTTTTCCCTGTGATTGATTTCTAATCTCATAGTGTTGTGGTCAGGAAAGGTGCTTGATATGATTTCAATTTTCTTAAATTTACTGAGGCTTGATTTGTGACCCAAAATGTGATCTATCCTGGAGAATGTTCTGTGCGCACTTGAGAATAAAGTGTAATATGCTGTTTTTGATGGAATGTCCTATAAATATCAATTAAATCTATCTGGACTATTGTGTCATTTAAAGCTTGTGTTTCCTTATTAATTTTGTCTGGATGATATGTCCATTTGTGTAAGTGTGGTGTTAAAGTCCCCCACTGTTATTGTGTTACTGTCGATTTCCTCTTTTATAGCTGTTAGCAGTTGCCTTATGTATTGGGGTGCTCCTATGTTGGGTGCATATATATTTATAATTGTTACATCTTTTTCTTGGATTGATCCCTTGATCATTACGTAGTGTCCTTCCTTGTCTTTTGTAACATTCTTTATGTTAAACTCTATTTTATCTGATATGAGTATTGCTACTCCAGTTTTCTTTTGATTTCCATTTGCATGGAATATCTATTTCCATCCCCTCACTTTCAGTCTGTATGTGTCCCTCGGTCTGAAGTTGGTCTCTTGTAGACAGCATATATACAGGTCTTGTTTTTTGTATCCATTCAGCAAGCCCTGTGTGTTTTGGTTGGAGCATTTAATCCATTCACGTTTAAGGTAATTATCGATATGTATGTTCCTATGACCATTTTCTTAATTGTTTTGGGTTTGTTTTTGTAGGTCCTTTTCTTCTCTTGTGTTTCCCACTTAGAGAAGTTCCTTTAGCATTTGTTGTAGACAGGTTTGGTGGTGCTGAATTCTCTTAACTTTTGCTTGTCTGTATAGCTTTTGATTTCTCCATTGAATCTGAATGAGATCCTTGCTGGGTAGAGTAATCTTGGTTGTATGTTCTTCCCTTGATCACTTTAAATATGTCATGCCACTCCCTTCTGGCTTGTAGAGTTTCTGCTGATTAATCAGCTCTTAACCTTATGGGAGTTCCCTTGTATGTTATTTGTAATTTTTCCCTTGCTGCTTTCAATAATTTTTCTTTGTCTTTAATTTTTGCCAGTTTGATTACAATGTGTCTCAGCGTGTTTCTCCTTGGGTTTATCCTGTATAAGACTCTCTGCGCTTCCTGGACTTAAGTGGCTATTTCCTTTCCCATGTTAGGGAAGTTTTCAATATAATCTCTTCAAATATTTTCTCAGGTCCTTTCTCTCTCTCTTCTCCTTCTGGGACCCCTATAATGCGAATGTTGTTGCATTAATGTTGACCCAGAGGTCTCTTAGGCTGTCTTCATTTCTTTTCATTCCTTTTTCTTTATTCTGTTCCGCAGCAGTGAATTCCACCATTCTGTCTTCCAGGTCACTTATCCATTCTTCTGCCTCAGTTATTCTGCTATTGATTCCTTCTAGTGTAGTTTTCATTTCAGTTATTGTATTGTTCATCTCTGTTTGTTTGTTCTTTATTTCTCGTAGGTATTTGTTAAACATTTCTTGCATCTTCTCGATCTTTGCCTCCATTCTTTTTCCGAAGTCCTGGATCATCTTCACTATCATTAGTCTGAATTCTCTTTCTGGAAGGTTGCCTTTCTCCACTTCATTTAGTTGTTTTTCTGGGGTTTTATCTTGTTCCTTCATCTGGTACATAGCCCTCTGCCTTTTCATCTTGTTTATCTTTCTGTGTATGTGGTTTTTGTTCCACAGGCTGCAGGATTGTAGTTCTTCTTGCTTCTGCTGTCTGCCCTCTGGTGGATGAGGCTATCTAAGAGGCTTGTGCAAGTTTCCTGATGGGAGGGACTGGTGGTTGGTAGAGCTTTCTGTTGCTCTGGTGGGCAGAGCTCAGTAAAAGTTTAATCTGCTTGTCTGCTGATGTGTGGGGCTGGGTTCTCTCCCTGTTGGTTGTTTGGCCTGAGGCAACCCAACACTGGAGCCTACTGGGGCTCTTTGGTGGGGCTAATGGCGGACTCTGGAAGGGCTCGCGCTAAGGAGTACTTCCCAGAACTTCTGCTGCCAGTGTCCTTGTCCTCACGGTGAGACACAGCCACCCCTCGCCTCTGCAGGAGACCCTCCTACACTAGCAGGTAGGTCTGGTTCAGTCTCCTATGGGGTCACTGCTCCTTCCCCTGGGTCACAATGAGCACACTACTTTTTGTATGCCCTCCAAGAGTGGAGTGTCTGTTTCCCCCTGTCCTGTTGAAGTCCTGCAATCAAATCCCACTAGCCTTCAAAGTCTGATTCTCTGGGAATTCCTCCTCCTGTTGCTGGACCCCCAGGTTGGGAAGCCTGATGTAGAGCTCAGAACCTTCACTCCAGTGGGTGGACTTATGTGGTATAAATGTTCTCCAGTTTGTGAGTCTCCCACCCAGCAGTTATGGGATTTGATTTTATTGTGATTGTGCCCCTCCTACCATCTCATTGTGGCTTCTCCTTTGTCTTTGGATGTGGGGTATCTTTTTTGGTGAGTTCCAGTGTCTTCCTGTCAATGATTGTTCAGCAGTTAGTTGTGATTCTGGTGCTCTCACAAGAGGGAGTCTATTTCAAACCTTCTCCTGCACTTTCTCATCTTCCATTTTCTTTGGCTTTACTCTCTGATGATAACTTCACTTCCAAACGACACCTGGGGCTGGGAAGTCCAAAATCTGTAGGGCAGGTCAGCATGCTCTAGAAATTTCTTATCTTGAGTAAATTCTTAAAGGAAAAAAAGGAAGATTATTTCTTTTATTTCATTTCAAATAATTAGCTGTTTAAGAAGCTGAAATGAGAGTAGGTAAAAAGAAAGACAAGGGTTTGCTTATATATTACTGAGGAATATATCTGATTTAAAAATACACGTTAGAGAGGTCATGAAATGATGCTTTGGAAGATTATGTTCTTGCTTTTCTTATTGACACAGATAAGAAGTATAATCAAAGATAAAGTCATCATATCCAAACAATTAGATAAGATTATTCTATCATTCAGAAGACCTGTTTTTTATCCATAGCTCAAATTATAAGTAATTTTCTTCTTTAATTATATTGCAAAAATAATTTTATATGGATGTTACAAATTTGCTTTACTCCATTTAAAATTTAAATACTTTAATTAATCCGTGTAGTGATTGCATATAATTGAAATGGCCAGCATTAGCTTTTGCTCTGAAAATGATGTCAAGTATTATGTGCTCCTATTCTTTGTGTGAATATAAGTAAAAAATAGAATAAAGGCCCCCGCCTCCTTCCGTCTGATCTGCGCTCTCCCGCGGCTGCGCCGGCTCGGCCGCCCGGGAGACAAAGCACCGCCGCTGCCGCCGCCGCAACCGAACAGGTCCCGGGCCATGGCCGGGCCGCTCCCCGGCTCCGCGTCTCCCGTCCCGCCACTGCTGCCGTCACCCTAGGCCGCGCCGTGAGGTTTTTGAGCACCAACTACATGCCAGGCACTGGAATTCAGACAAAGAACGTCTGCCCTCCTAGAGCAGGCAAAAATGACCCAGATGTGGAAGCAGAGGCCCAGAGGGGCTTAAAGCTTGCCCGGGGTCACACAGCCTGGACACTACAGAGCTGACATTTGAACCCAGAGAAGAGCAAGCCGAAACCAGAACTGAGCAGAGGGCAGGGAAGTGAGCAGTGGCCTGAGAGGTCCCGAGCCCCCAGGCCCCGCCGCCATGAAGCTGAACGAGCGCAGCCTGGCCTTCTACGCCACCTGCGACGCCCCGGCCGACAACGCGGGCTTCCTGTACAAGAAGGGCGGCCGGCATGCGGCCTACCACCGCCGCTGGTTTGTGCTGCGCGGCAACATGCTCTTCTACTTCGAGGACGCGGCCAGCCGTGAGCCCGTGGGCGTCATCATCCTGGAGGGCTGCACCGTGGAGCTGGTGGAGGCGGCCGAGGAGTTCGCCTTCGCCGTGCGCTTCGCTGGGGCCCGGGCCCGCACCTACGTGCTGGCGGCCGAGAGCCAGGCCGCCATGGAGGGCTGGGTGAAGGCGCTGTCGCGGGCCAGCTTCGGCTACCTGCGGCTGGTGGTGCGCGAGCTGGAGCAGCAGCTGGCGGCTGTGCGTGCAGGCGGCGGCCCAGTCCCGCCCCGCCGACCCCGCGCGCTCCCGCCCAAAGAGAACGGCTGTGCCGTGTGGAGCGCGGAGACGCCCGCCGCCCCCGCCAGCGCCGCCCCCAGTCCCCGGCCCGGCCCCGAGCCCCCGCCACTGCCGCCCCGCCGGCGGGCCTCGGCGCCCAACGGGCCTCTCGACTCGGCCTCCTTCGCCCAGCTGCACGAGTGGTACGGGCAGGAGGTCAGGGCGCTGAGGAGCCAGTGGCTCCGCAGCCAGGCCCAGCCCTGAGGATGGGGCTGAGGGCCGGAACCAAGGGGAAGCGGTCAAGGGCAGCCCTGAGGTCAGCACTGGCCCTGGTTCTGGTGCCACTCCAGCCCCAGGCCCTGCTGTGACAGGCCCAGCCCTGAGACACGGGGACCTGGCCCTGAGGGCAGTCGCAGTCGGGCTGAGCCCGGAGGTCCCTGCCTGGTCTGCTCTCGGGGACTCAGGCTCTGAGAAGATGCTGGGTTCTGAGGGGTGCTTTGGGACCTCTGTCATTCAGAGAAAGCCCAGCCGTGAGGAGGCCATCGTGCCTGATCCTCAGGAGAATCCAGGCCCTGGGTGATCCTCAAGCAGCCGGAGGGCGGGTTTTGTGGGAACTGTAGCCCCCAACCCAGCCCTGCAGGTGCCTCGGTCGCCTGTCTCGAATCACCTAGCAGAGGCGTGTTGCTGGCAACAGGCCTCCACTGGGGCAGCTGGGACCTGTGAGGATCTGTGGCCTGGAAGGCACATGCCCAGTCAGCACTGGTCCAGAGGCTCCAGACTGGGCCTCGCGCGGACGGGAGGCCGGGCTGTGCTACACCGCACCTGGGCCTGACCCTCTGGCTCCAAGGCCCACCGGAGGAGCTGCCTGCCTGCCGGCCGCCGGCTGCCTCCATAAGCATGGGCTTTCCTGTGTGCCCAGCACCATGAGATGGCCTGGTCCCCGGGGCTCCCGGCCCGGAGTGAGGCCGAGGCAGGACTTTCCCCCGGGGCCTCAGCCAGGCCTCGAGGTGGTGCTCCTGGGACAGTAGCGGCCCTCTGGCCTTGGGCCATGTCTGTGTTCCTGTGGCAGCTCTCACGCTCTCCCAACACTCCTTAACCACATCCTCTGTCTCTTCCCGAAGCCAGCTCTCCCACCCCCAGCCTGGGCCGGGGCGTCTCGGGAGCTCGCCTGACCTTGTCCAGGCCTGGGCTGGGCAGCTGTGGCCTGAGCTGACTTTCCAGCAGGTTCCCCTCGGGAGGAGGGGCCATGAGCTGACTCACAGCCCAGAAAGGGCCCAGGTGCCAATCTGATAGGGGCAAAGAAGCAGCTGCAAAGCCGTATTTGGCTTCCAGAACCCTCTCCCTCCATCGCAGCCCCTCTCTGAGCTCACAGACTCAGCCCCCTTCTCGCCCACAATATTCCAAGAGGGAGACCAGGTCTCGCTTTGCTTCGAGACCAACTTCTGTTTTTCACTCACTACAGTGGCCATTCTTCATCCAGGGAGAATCTCGGGGGGCTGGGACACCCCCGGCCCTCAAGCTGGGTCATGTTTACAGTCCTCAGTGCCCCCAAAGTGGGACCCCCTGAGGACACCCCTGCCCTAATCTTTACTTCCCCTGAGGCTCCCTCTTGGTGACAGACAGACTCGGCCCTTAGCCCCTTCCTGCTGCCTTTGGAGTCCTTGGGGCTTGGGGAAGAATGGGGTGCTGTCTGTGTGTCTGCAATCACCAGCTCACTGCTGGCTCAGTTGACTGGAGCTTCAGTTTTAATTTAAATACTTAGGGTGTTTTTTTTCCTAGCAACAAAGCTTGGTGTTTTCACTGCTTTTGTTTCTTGTTGGCTGGTGGGAAGGGATAGGGTGCCCTGGTTCTGGGTTTGGCCAGTGAGGGAGCGGGGGATAGTTGGCCCTGCCCCCAGGGAGAGGGCAAGGAGCGTTGGCTGGAGACAAAGGAACCTCAAGAATCTCACCTGGTTCTTTGCCTTCTCCCTGGCAAGCCCTGCTCTCCTGCAGGTGCTCTGGGGGTCTTGGTACGCTTTCCATGCCCCTCTTCCTCAAGTTCTCAGTGGTGGAGATGGGGATGGCAGCTCTTGTCCATAGGCTTTGGGTCTCAGGGGGTGTTAGGAACTGCCCAGTGCCCATGTCCTGGCCAGACCTAGATGGTGTGGTGAGGTGTTGGCCCCTGTCCTGGTGTAGGTTTACAAGCACTAAAGGTACAATCTCCCCCCACCCACCCCCAAAGCACAACCTGCGGTCAGGCTGCCTCCGGAGTTGGGCAGGGGAGAGATATCAGGCAGCCTGGGAGAGGGATATAAAGGCTAAAATAAAATAAAGGTTTGTCAAGAAAAAAAAAAAAAAAAAAAAAAAATAGAATAAACCTAGGCATGAAATTCTTATCTCTCTAAGGAACCCCCCATATTGATGTTGCCTCTTGCATATGTCTCTTTTAAATAGGAAATTTTATTATATATTAATATAATAATATTATATTGTATTATTTTTATTAAATTTTATTATATTTTACAGTGAAGGGAATAGTTGGCAAACAAATGATGGCTAAGGACAAATCATAAATCTTATACCATCTTTTTGATTAAAATACAAACTGTTTATAAAAAGTATAATGTTTTTATTCAACCCCCACCCCCAGAGCTGAGAATGGTGAGAAAATTGAAAAATAGGCACAGATGTAGAGTTTTCAGTGACTACTGCTACTAGACAGTTGGTAAATCCCCAGACAAAAAACTGGAATTGTATGTAACTAATAGCCAGACTTTCTCTCGTGCATTTACATTTGTACATTCTTTATCCATTAGATAATCCAGAGACTCTGCTTAGTTAATTTTGATTATCTATATACTTGTCAATATAGCAACAACTCCAGATGAGAACAAAAGGAAAGAAATGGAGGGCATTTGGGCCTTAATCGTGACAATTGCCATGGGAAATATGGAGGTAAAAATTTAGGAGAAGATAGAATCATACCCAATGAACACATGGGTATAAGTCTGAAAATTGCACTAGCAAAAGCTCTTACCAAGATTTGTCTTCTTTACCTGATCTACTGTTTGGCTCTTTAAAAATTGAAGTTGTACATAAAGAAAATTTGAATTCATTATTTTCTAGGAATCTGAAATGCAACTACCTGAGTAGTTAGGAATTAGTCTATAAGGACCGTATTTTTCTTTGTGGGTGTGGGAGAGGCATTTTCAAGGTATTAGAATAACTGAGTAACCATGCTATGTACCATTCTTTGAATTTCCCAAGACCCAAGTCATACCAGTCATACCTCTTGCTCTTTGATACTAATATTTACACTGCAAATATATTAATCAAAGTGCAGTTAAGCAAAAATTTTATCACCTAGTAACAAAGCTCTCATATCAGAGAAATTTGGATTGTTTTAGAGACTTGTGCCTTGTCATATAATGTGACTTGCATATAATTCACAGATTAATTCAGGATTAAGTCATATTTTCCTGTTATTTACAATTCTCCATTCTTGAATATGGTACATGTTTCCATTTTTTAAAGTCTTATTCTACATCCTGGATGAAAGTTTTATAATTTTCTTAATAAATAAATATGTACACATATGCATCCTAGGTATCTTTTAATTTATATTGCTATTTTAGATGGTATTTTTAAAATTATGTTTGCTACTTTATGTTTCTAGTACATGTAATGCTACTGAATTCTGTGTAGGAATTGTATTCATTAGTTTGCATACATTTTTGGGGGGGATTTTTGGTTTATTTATGTATTTGATCACTGAATAATGAAAACTTGTTTTTTAACCTTTAAATTTTTGTTTATCCTGTATTATTTTACTACCCATGATTCTTACATATACTGAATAGAAATATCAGCAAATGTGAATTTATATCTTGTTAACTTCTTTAATGGAATTCTGTTTTACTGTTAAATATGATGCTTGGATAGATTTTAGAAAATAACCTTTATCTTTTTAAAGAAGTTCTCTTGTGGTTTTAGTGTATTAATACATATTGTCATGAAAGAGTATTTGGATTTAATAAATGTTCACATCTTTTGTAAGTTTTTTAAACTAATTGGTTGACATAATTACTCACAAATTCAAATTTTCCATTTTAAGTCATTTATGCAATCATGGGATCAATTCTACTTGTTCCTAATCGCTCTCATTTTTCTTTTTTTTACCATATTTTTCTCATTGATGATAGCATGACCAGGAAAGGTGACTTTATATTCTTTCATTTGAAATGATCTCCCATAAACCCAAAGAGCACTTTCTTATGTTAAATATCTGGACTTTTTCATGATCAACTCTAAATATATAAATCAAAAGGAAAAATTGTGTGAAAAATCCTATGTTGATTTTTGTCTTTCTGGGGGTTCTGCCATTCTTTTTCAGGGAACTTGTTCAGTAAAGGCCCAGATAGTGAATATTTTAAACTTTGAGGTCCATACAATCCCTGTCTCAATTTCTCAAGTCCATTGTTACAGTAGAAAAGCAGCCATAAACAGTATGTTAAATGAGTATGGCTGTGTTCCAATAAAACCTTATTATGGACACTGAAGCAATCATTGGCAGAATTGAAGAGAGAAATAGACCATTCTACAAAAACAGTTGTAGATTTCAATACCACACTTTCAGTAGTGAATAGAACATTTACACAGAACGTCAAAAGGAAATTGGGGACTTGATCAACACTATAAACCAACTATACCTAATAGACACACAGAATGCTCCACACAGCAACAGAAAAATACATATTCATCTCAAGTGCACATGCAACATTTTCCAGGATAGACCATATGTTAGGCAATAAAACAATTCTCAATATATTTTAAAAGATTGAAATCATACTAAGTATGTTTTAGGACCACAATGGAATGAAAGTAGAAATTAATAGCAGAAGGAAAACTGGAAAATATGTGATAATTAAACAACATTGTTTTAAAAATTTTGGGTCACAGAAGAAATCACTAGAGAAATTAGAAAATATTTTGAGATGCAGGAAAATAAAATCACAACACACCACAATTTATAGGATGCAACAAAAGCAGTGTTCAGAGAGAAATGTATAGCTGTAAATGCCCACATTAAAAAAGAAGAAATATTTCAAACCAGTAACCTAATTTTTTTTTTTACCTTAAGGGAGTAGAAAAATAATAGCAAAGTAAACCCAAAGCAAGTGGAAGGAAGGAGATAATAAAGATCAGGTAAACAAATTGAAAATAGAAAAACAATGGAAATAAAACATGAAACCAAATGTTGGGGTTTTTTTTCAAAAGTTAAACAAAATTGACAAGCTCTTAGTAAAACTGGAGAAAAAAGAGAGAGAATGTATAATAACTAAAATTGGAAACTAATACAGAAGTATTACCATGACCTTATAAAAACTAAAAGGATTATAAGAGAATACTATGACACAATTTTTATAAAAATAGATAATCTAGATGATAGAAAAATTCTTAGAAACATACAAATTACCAAATCGGACTCAAACAGAAAATCTAAACACATCTATAACAAGTAAAGAGATTAAGTAGTTAAAAATCTCCAAACAAAGAAAAGTCCGAGACTAGATGGCTTCACTGAGTGGTAAATTCTACCAAACTACAAAGAAGAATTAACCCCAGTCCTACTCAAACTCTTCCCAGAAAATAAAAGAGGTGGGAACACTCCTAACACATTCTATGAGGCCAGAATTACTCTGATACACAAAGTAATAAAACTACAATCATTACTTCTTATTAATATAAGTACAAGTCCCAACAAAATAATAGCAAATCAAATTGAACAGTACATTGAAAAAGTGATACAACCTAAACAAGTATGATTTATCCCAGGAACACAAGGGCTGTTCAACATAAGAAATCCAATCAATGTAACACACCACATTAATAGAAAAAGGGAAAATTCACATGATTATCTCAACAAATGAAGAAAAAGGATTTTTCAAAATTCATTTATTATAAAAAAACATTCAACAAACTAAGAATAGATGGAACTTCCTTAACATGATAAAGAGCATTTATCAAAAACCCACAGTTGACATCACATTTATGAAAAACTGAACTCTTTCCCCATAACATCATGAAAAAGAAAAGGATGGCCACTTTCACCACTACTATTCCACATTGTACTGGAAGTTCTACCAAGAGCAAATAGTCAAGTAAAAGAAATGAGGTCCACAGTGGAAAGAGAAAAATAAAGTTATTTTTATTCTCAAGATGACATAATTCTATATACAGAAAATCTTATAGAACATCTCACCCCACACCGACCAACACACACCCAAACATATACACAAACTACTAAAGCTAATAATCAGATTCTTCAAAGTTGCAGGGTCAGTTGTTTTCCTATACACTGTCAATGAAATACTGAAAAGGAAATAAAGATTAAAAATTTCATTTATAATAGCATCCAAAAGAATACAGTGTTTAGGAATAAATTTAACCAAGGAGGTAAGATGCTTGTACACTGAAAGCTACAAATCATTGTCGAAAGCAGTCCATGTTGAAAGACATCCCATGTTCATGGAATAGAAGTCTTAATATTATCAAAATGGCAATATACCCCAAACTACCTACAGATTCAATGCAATCTCTACCAAAATTCCAGTGGTGTATTTTGCAAAAATGGAAAAGCTGGATGCTTGCATTCATATGAAACTACAAGGGGCCTTCGGTAACCAAAACAATGTTGACATAAAACACAGTCAGATGACCCACACTTCCTGATTTCAAAGCTTATTGCAAAGCTACTGTAATGAAAGCAGTGTGGTATTGTTGTCGGCCTACATAAAGACTAGTAGAATAAAATTGAGAGTCCAGAAATACATCTATGGTCCATTGAATTTTGACAAGAGAACCAAGATCATTTACTAGGGGAAGGAAGTGTCTCTTCAACAAAAAATAGTGCTGTAATAAGTGAATAATCATAAAAAAGAAAAAAAAAATGGACCTTAATCTCACTCCATAGGAAAAACTCAAAATGAATCACAACAAAAATATGAGTTAAAATTATAACAAACTAAACTATTAGAAGAAACTAGGGATAAATTTTATCACTGAGAATCTGGCAATGAGTTTTTAGATTTGACACAAAAACCACAAAGAACCAAAGAAAAACATAAATTGTACTTCATAAAAACTAACATTTTTGTACATCAAAGGACATTATGAAGAAAGTGAAAAGATAACTGACAGAACGGGAAAAACTATTTTCAAATTGTACATCTGATAAAAGTTTAGTATCCAGAGTATATAAAGAACTCTTACAACTCGTCAAAAAAAGACAACCCTATTAAACAATGTATAAAGGACAGATATTTCTCCAAAGAAGATACATATATGGCCAAGAGCATGAAAAAATGTTTAAGATAATTGGGTATTATGGAAATACAAATCAAAACCACAATGAGATATCACTTTACACCCTCTGGGATGGCTTTAATCAAAAAGTGAAAATAACAAGCATTGGCAAAGATGTAGAGAAATAGCAATCCCAATACATGGCTAGTGGGATTGTAAAATGGAGCATCCACTGTGGAAAACATTTTGGTGGCTTCTCAAAAAGTTAAGCATAGAAATAGCATATGACATAGCAATCCCACTCCAAGATTTAGACCCAAAAGAAATGAAAATATATGTCCACACTGAAACTTGTACTGGAACGTTTATAGCAGCATTATTGATGGTAATCAAAAGGTAGAGACAATATTCATCAGTTGATGGCTGAATAAATACATTGTAATATACATCTGTGTTGTTCAGGCAAAGGCATATTATTCAGCCATCACAAGGAACAAAGTATTGACACATGCTACAATGAGGATGAAACATGAAAGCATTTTGTTAAGTAAAGGAATACAGACAAAAAAGGTCACAAATTGTATTATTCTTTTATGTAATATATTCAGAATAAGCAAATCCATAGAGACTGAAAGCAGATTAGATATTACCAGGGGATGGGTGGAAAGAGAAATGAGGAGTGATTACTTAATATGTACAGGGTGTTGTACTGAGGTGATGAAAATTTTGAAACTAGACAACATTGTGAATATACTAAATACCATTGAAATGTACAATTTGAAATGGTTAATTATATGTTTTGTAAGTTTTTTTTTTTAATTTATATTGGAGTATAGTTGATTAACAATGCTGTATTCGTTTCAGGGGAACAGTAGAGTGATTCAGTTATACATATACATGTATCTATTCTTTTCAAATTCTTTTCCCACTTAGGTTATTACAGAGTATTGAGCAGAGTTCCCTGTTCTATACAGTAAGTCCTTGTTGGTTATCTATTTTAAATATAGCAGTGTTTATATTTCAATTCCAAACTCCCAATCTATCCTCCTGGCCCTTCCCCCAGTAATCGTAAGTTCTCAAAGTCTGTGAGTCTGTTTCTATTTTGTAAATAAGTTCGTTTGTATTATTTTTTTTAGATTCCACATATAAGCAATATCATATGATATTTGTCTTTCTCTGTCTGACTTACTTCACTTAGTATGATAATCTCCAGTTCCATCCATGTTGCTATAAATGGCATTATTTAATTATTTTTAATGGCTGAGTAATATTCCATTGTATATATGTACCACATCTTCTTTATCCATTCATCTGTTGATGGACATTTAGGTTGCTCTCTTTTCTTGGCTACTGTAAACAGCACTGCAATGAACATTGGGGTGCTTGCATTCTTTCAAACCACTGTTTTCTCTGGATATATGCCCAGGAGTGGGATTTCTGGATCATATGGTAGCTCTATTTTTAGTTTCTTAGGAACCTCCATACTGTTCTCCATGGTGGCTCTATCAATTTACATCCCCACCAACAGTGTGGGAGGGTTCGCTTTTCTCCACACCCTCTCCAGCATTTATTGTTTGTAGACTTTTTGATGACGGCCATTCTGACTGGTGTGAGGTGATAACTCATTGTAGTTTTGATTTGTATTTCTCTAATAATTAGCGATGTTGAGCATCTTTTCATGTGCCTATTGGCCATCTGTATGTCTTCTTTGGAGAAATGTCTGTTTAGGTCTTCTGACCATTTTTGATTGGGTTGTTTGTTTTTTTGATATTGAGCTGCATGAGCTGCTTGTAATTTTGGAGATTAATCCCTTGTCGGTCTCATTGTTTGCAAATATTTCTCCCCATTCTGTGGGTTGTCTTTTCGTTTTGTTTATGGTTTCCTTTGCTGTGCAAAGGTTTTGAGTTTAATTAGGTCCCATTTTCAAATTTTTGTTTTTATTTCCATTACTCTAGGAGATGGATTGAAACACATATTGCTGAGATTTATGTCAAAGAGTGTTCTGCCTATATTTTCCTTTAAGAGTTCTATACTATTCATTATTACATTTATGTCTTTAATCCATTTTGAGTTTATTTTTGTGTATGGTGTTAAAGAATGTTCTAATTTCATTATTTTTACACGTAGCTCTTCAGTTTTCCCAGCACCAATTATTGAAGAGGCAGTCTTTTCTCCATTGTATATTCTTGCCTCCTTTGGCATAGATTAATGGACCATAGGTGCGTAGGTTTATTTATGGGCTTTCTATCCTCTTCCATTGATCTATATGTCTGTTTTTGTGCCAGTGCCATACTGTTTTGATGACTGTAGCTTTGTAGCATAGTCTGAAGTTAGGGAGCCTGATTCTTCCAGCTCTAGTTTTCTTTCTCAAGATTGCTTTGGCTATTCAGGGTCTTCTGTGTCTCCAAATTTTAAGATTTTTGGCTCTAGTTCTGTGAAAAATGTCATTGGTAAGTTGATAGGGATTGCACTGAATCTTAGACTGCCTTGCGTAGTATAGTCGTTTTGACAATATTGATTCTTCCAATCCAAGGACATGGTATATCTTTCCATATGTTTATATCATCTTCGATTTCTTTGGTGGCTTATAATGGGTTGGCCAAAAAGTTCATTCATGTTTTCCATAACATCTTACGGAAAAACCTGAACGAAATTTTTGGCCAACCCAGTAGTTTTCTGAGTATAGGTCTTCTGCCTCCTTAGGTAGGTTTATTCCTAAGTATGTTATTCTTTTTGATGCAATGATAAATGGGATTGTTTCTTGAACTTCTCTTTCTGATCTTTCATTGTTAGTGTATAGAAATGCAACAGATTTCTGTGCATTTATTTTGTATCCTGCAACTTTACTGAATTCATTGATTAGCTCTAGTAGCTTTCTGATAGCATCTTTAAGATTTTCTATGTATAGTATCATATCATCTGCAAACAATGACAGTTTTACTTCTTTTCCAATTTGGATTCCCTTTATTTATTTATTTTTTCTTCTCTGATTGCCACGGCTAGGACTTCCAAAACTATGTTTACTTTAATAAAAAATTACTAATGAAAATAAAAAGATTAATCTAAATATGTGAGAACAAGTTGTACATAAAAAAGAATATTAATATTTCATGTAAAATCAAATGCAACAATATATAGTATTTGTAATATTAATAGCAGGTGAAATAGAATTGGGGGAAAAGAATCATTAAAATGATAAAGTAGGATACAGTACTCATCACAGTTTTGAACTCATGCCTCAAATGACCTACTATCAAAATAAATTACCAGTTATAAAGGGAAATAACAATAAGTATACAGTTTAGTACAATATAAGAGAATATTAAACTCATACAAGTCAAATAGATTGTGAAATATTTTTAAAATGCAAATGAATAAACTTACTTAATTCTAACTTGTCAGTAGCCAATTATTTAAGGAAAAAAATAAAGGAAAAACATGATCTCAAAAAACATCTGGACACACATAAATTAGTGAATTATTTAAAACTTTAAATGACATTTCATTGTTATATTATTTTAAATAATATATAATTAGGTATACTCTTTATTTTATGAGAGACATTTAATGCTAATACTAAAACCTGACACAGATTCCTGACATAGAAAATAAATCTATAGGCAAATCTTACATACCAATAGATGCAAGAAAATTTAATGCAAAAGTATCCTATAATTTATGTCAGGACTTTTATAGTCATACAAGGAATAGCATTAAGTCATAAATTAGATTAATGAATTCAATCTATAAGTTAAATAAAATTCAGCAAAAATGTATACTATCCTATATACACTATGAACAGTTTCATTCATTTGTCTCAAATCTTGTGTCTCCAACATGAGCCTGTGACTTTTGGGACACTTTTCAAAAAATTAAGTATAATTTTATGATTATTTTCATATAATTTATCTACATATGTTATTAATAATATTCTATAAAATAATTGCTTTTATTTTATTGTTTTAATTTATTATTGCTTGAATATTAATACTATTACCTTTTTAATACTTGTTGTGTCTGGTCAATTTACTGAACAGCCAATACATCCTATGATGTTTGTAATTTAATCATTTCATTTTTTATTGTTGTTCAATTGTATCACCAAGACAGAATGATATGTCTGTATTCTTGTAATGATTAAATGCTATAATTCTATTTCCTTATTACTAAATTGTCTATATATACAGGGTAATTTTATGTAATGTTGAGATAATATGAATTACAATGCTTGGTGGTTATGTGAATGCCTCTAATGTTTCACTATTTAGTTATTAATTTGAGAGGGACATACTTCTTTTCTCAGTTTATCAGTACTCTGTGCAGGAGTTTATTTAATAACCATTCAGAACATTCTAAATTAATTTTGTGCTTTATTGAACTTTATGGAAATTGCAGTGGTAGAAATATGTATGTGATTTTTTAAAAATATGCTACCTGCTGCATAAAACAAACCCCAACATTTCAGTTGATTTATACAATAGAGGTTTATATTTCACTCTCGCAGTAATTAAATATGGTTTTCCTTGTTCAGCACGAAGTTTTTCTCCATATGGTAAATCAGGGATCCAGTATCCTTGCACTGTATGCTTTTACCATTTATTAGGACATCCTAAAAGGAGTTTGCTTTAGTGCCACTGAAAATGCTACTTTAGTGCTCCTGAAAGTGTGCTTTAGTGCTACTTGTCATTTCCAATCCGATGCTTTCCCAGGGAACTAGTTACATAGTCTGACCTACATTCAAAGGAGATAGGAATGGGGTAGGACTGGAAAATGCTCTCACTGGATGGACAGCATCTTTTTAGCAGCAACTCTTTTTATAAATGTTGGAACATGAATAACTAACAGTTAATGCTACAAGAGTGACTACCTATAATTGCTAAGACTACTTATTTTAGCATCACTCATTTCTACCTTAATCTCTCTTTTAAAAAGAACATAATGCAGTGGTACTAGAATATTATATTTATAACCACAATTTGTCTACTCTTTCTGTACCGATAATATTTTGTGAGGTTTTCAGTGCCAGAGCAAGGACAAAACTATTAAAGATATAATAAATATCTTAGTGTATATTAAATGCAAAGATCTTGATAAAACATAACATATTTAGTTATTGAGTGACACAATATTCATTTTATATAAACTGACTGCATGTTTATAAATCATTATACTCAGATTCAAAAAGTATTAAGATTTTTATATTAAAAAAATCAATACCTATTTCTTTAAACCAAAGTTTTGAATGAGTAAAATCACTTTGTATCATTTCAATTGCTTTCTCTGTTGTAATATACTAGGAAGATCGTCTATATGTATTTGCACATAGATGAACTAAATAATTTCAGACAGGTCTGTGAGTCTATCTTGAAGACAGAGGTAAAAGTGAAGCAGTTAGACTGGTCGATTTACCTTTGAATATTTAAGACCCACCACAATGATATTTAAACAATGTAGTAGTCTTCAAACTTGTGACAAAATCACCTGACAGGCCTATCAGCAAGAAGTGGTCTGAAAAATATAGACTTCAGTGAGATTTATAAATAGAAAGTTTACTTTTTTTTTAATATCCCAAAGGACAAATTTGCCTAGGGTATTATATGACTGAAATGGTGATCCATTTAAGATCTTGATCTTGAATTATTGTTTGTACCTGGTTGTAAGGGCAAATTACTTTCACAAGAGTGAGCATGAAGATTGAAAAAAACACAGTATGGCAGTTTTGCTAATAATTACAACCCTAAGCTACTTGATAGATGAGTATTGGTAATTAAACCATTGGATGTAATGGGGACCTATATGATTCACTTCTCAAGAAAAAAAAAGGGACATGAAATAGCAAATTAATGTGATACTTAAGTGACCACTCTGTGTTCACACATTTTCTAGCATTAGAGGGAAACTGAAATAAATACTCCAATCTCTTTTTTGGTTTAAAGCAATTGGAAAGGATATTAATGGGGTCTAATATCAATGTTGACAGCAGAGAATAGAGAAATGAAAGGCTGTAGTAGTGAAGTCATCATAAAGAGGGATGGAAAAACTAAGCAGGTAAAATTTGAGAAGAAAAGAGGAACTATATGGATTTCACTTTTTCAAAGATGTAAATGAAGAAATAATTATAGTGTGTTGCCAGATTCTCTCCTTATTCACTCTTCTCCCTTTCTTCCTCCTTCCCTCTCTCTCTTTCTTCTTTCCTTCCTTCCAGCTATTGCATATAATATTAAAAGGATTATTCTTTGATTTATTTTTTTTTCATTTATTTGGATAGTCTATGGAAAATACTTATTAGGCAGGACACCTTTCACTACAGAGAAGCTTAAGAAACAGTAGAATGACTGTGACATACAGGATGCATTGAAGGAAGCAAGAGTCCAGAGTTAGGGATATAAACTGTGGTTGGAGAAAGTCACAACTAGGGATAAATTTTGTCTTGGTTCCCCTTCCCTTTCCCTATGTGGATTTTCCCTCCCATTTTTTCTTCTCATTTAATTTCAGACTTTTAGTATTTTTAAGATGAGTGTAGGTACATCTACGTAAAGAAATGTAATATGAAAAACTATAAAAAAGAGGAAATAATAGTAATAAAATCCACTCAACTCTGAGTACTGAGTTCTAAATGTGCTAGAGCAGTTCCTGAAGATCACATAATACTTTTCTATTTCCCCATATGTAGTCAGAATATAAAACTGATCCAAATTATATTGTTGCTTTTTTTTTTTTAAAGAAAGGATCTTCAGTAACAGTGGGACTTAGAACACTTCTTAGAACACTTAAAATGAATCATGAAGCCCTGCAACAAAAACTGAAAGTGAAAAAATATCTTACCAAATTATAAGAATAATTGTACTTCACTCAATGTTCACAAACACAAGTATAAAACTTCTATTACCTAGGCTCTGTGTCTTTAATTAATCCTGTTTCATTAACTCCAGTGAACTCTATTATAAGAGTAGAATGCAAAGTAATATTTCTGAAAGTGTTCATTCTGATGCCCAGGCTCCAGTAATTTTTATCAAGCCTAACAACTCATCAGAGTCTTGAAGGGATCTCTGTGTAGAATTTCACACCCCAGATACATTGTGCTTTTTGGATCAGTTATCTGTATCACTTTCATGCTATCTCAATAACTAATCCTGAAATTTGAGTAATTTTACACAATTCTTTCAACCAAGATTATTGAAAAATATTGTGTACGGACATCCTCAGTTCTTTGTCTCATCCAACCTAATTTTCTATTTCTTTACTATATTAAAGTATCAATCCAGGTAACCGAAATGAATATTCTGTTTTGATCTAAAGACTTATGAATAGGCAGAAGACTAGACAAGTTGTCAAAGTCCCTTCCTGTCTAGAGAATTGGCATTTGGAAATATAAATAAGTAAATCTTTCTTCTAGTTTACATGTTGGATAGTAATTTTATTGTGTCATTTTTCTGAGACCTTGACACATTTTTAATATTCTTTCATTGTTTTTATTTAAATATTTTTTTGATGTGGACCATTTTTAAAGTCTTTATTAAATTTGTTACAATATTGCTTCTGTTTTATGTTTTGGATTTTTGGCCGCGAGGCATGTGGGATCTTAGCTCCCCGACCAGGGATTGAACCCGCACCCCCTGCACTGGAAGGCAAAGTCTTAACCACTGGACAGGGAAGTCCCTCTCTCATTGTTTAACTTTTTCCTCCTACGTATTACAGGAATAAGCTGTCTCAGAATACAATACACTCTTTCCTCTTAGAACCTCCTTTTTTATCACTCCAGTATTTGATTCCTATAAAATTTGCTTTTATTTGAAAATCTTTGGTGTAGAAAAACTTTAGTATCTGAAAGCAGTTTTGCTAGCTTATGACAAGTCTTCAAGTTCAGGCTTATCATTTCTCCATTCCTTTTTTTCAGTAGGGTAGAATCAGGATTTGGGGCAAATACATTTAAAATGTCCAAGTACAATGCATTTATTTTTCAATTACAAGAGCTCCTTGTTTTCTGTTTTTCATTTTAAATAAAAATTGTATATGTAAGTTGTACAACATGTTGGTTTGATATATATATATAGTGAAATGATTACCACAGTTAAGATAATTGATGTATCATCTCCTCACATAGTTACCATTTTGTGTGTTTATGACAAGTCCACTTGAAATGTATACTTCTGAGCATATTTTCAGTGTTCAGTACAGTATTTTTAAGTACAGTCATGTCTGTACATTAGCTCTTTAGATTTATCCATCCTCCATAACTGCAAATATTTACCATTTGAGCAACATATCCACATTTCTCCCATGCTCCTAGTCCCTGGTAACCACTGTTCTACTCTCTGCTTTTATGAATTCAGCATTTTTTTTAGATTTCACATACAATTGAGATCATACAGTATGTGTCTTTCTCTTTCTGATGTGTTTCACTTAGAATAATGTCCTCTAGTTTCATCCATGTGGTCACAAATGGTAGAATTTCCTTCTTTCTTATGGCTGAATCATATTTCATTGATGGAGAAGATATTGGAAATGATACATCTGATAAAGAGTTAATATCCAATATATGCAAAGAACTCACACAATTCAACATCAAGAAACCAAATGACCCAATTAAAAAATGGGCAGAGGACCTAAATAGACCATTTTCCAAAGAAGACATACAAATGACCAATAACCATATGAAAAGATGCTCAACGGCACTAAGCATCAGGGAAATGCAAATTTTTATTATATCTGTTTTATGTCAAGTGTAAATCCCCCATGGATATGATGCTGTATTAGCTGATTCTTCCTTACAATCCAATGTGCTCCACTAATTAGTAAGAAGCACGATTCGATTTAGAGTAGCAAATCAGAGTTCACATTTCTGGTTTTTACTTCTAAATGTGTGACTTGGCAAAAAAAAAACTTCTTCATCTTACATCAATATTTCCTATTATAGATTTTGAGAATACTAAATATTTTTTTACCTTGGTATCACAACAATTATTACATTTTCAGACTCCAGTGAATAAGTACCACGTATGAGTAATCAGATAGCCACTGTTACCAAGAATGATGCTTAGAAGTTGAACTTTCTTTCTGACACTCATAATCCCACACTATTCCTTCAATTCACATTACTTTCTACTAAACAGAGCTCCTTAAAATTACTTTTACTACTTCCTATATTACTTAGTAACTAACTTTGTTTCTTTGTCAATTCAGTTAAACAAAAAGTATTGTGTCCCTAATGTATCCAATACAGTGTTGGATATTTGGGATACAAAAATGAATAAGAAGGTGAACAAGAATGATAGATTAGAAACAAAATTCAGCCATAAGCTATCCCATTTCTTCCATTCCTTTGCCTATCTCTTATCTTGACTCTGCATCCTCCAATAAATAGTAATAAATCAATCTGCTCTGCAGCCAAAAATATTTTGCTAAAATTTTGACTAGTTCAAATTACTTTCAGGATAAATTCCAAGTTTCTAGGCATAACTATATAGGGCTCTTGAGGGCACAGCCCCTGTTTCTGTCTCCATCTTCATCCTCTCATATTTCACACTTCAAAAATTCCATGCTAAAATACAAAATGCTTATAATTTCCTGTTCACTTTGTCCTGTTTTGTGCCTCTCTCCTCATTTTCCCTCTCCCCAAGAAACTCACTTTCCACCATTTTTAGTATTACTATTGTCCCTGCAGTTCAGAAGACTTCTCCTCCGTCCTTTGTTAAATATCAGATTCAGACAGTAATTTTTGCATGTGGTCTCACATCACTAGTGCATCTATCTGTCTTAGCATTAATATATATATAGAAAGTGTCCATTGGTGTTTCTGCCTACCGCTCTAAACTTAAACTCCTGGAGGGCTGGAATCATTTCTTCTTCATTTTGTTCACTCCTTTCCTCTAGCTCAGTGGTTGGCAAACTGTGTTTTTAAAGGGATAAGCAGTATGCAGCATTTTAGGATTTGTGGCCATAGGATCTCTATCACAGCTACTCAGTTCTGCTGTTGTAGCATCATAGCAGCCATAGGCAACAAGTAAATGAACAAACATGGTTATATCCAATAAAATTTTACTCACTAAAACAAGCTTACTGGCCTTAGGTTGCTGACCCTTGCTATAGCATGGTGCTACTAATATAGTGCCAAATAAATGAATAAGTCCCTGATTTATTCCTGTGCTTGAATTCTAACTGGGTAAAGTGCCAAGTACTTGGTTCCCTCTGGAAGAGCCCTGTTGCCTCTACTGCCAACACCCTACATTGACAGTCACTTATCAATGACTGCATATCTTTGTGCCAAGGACTCTTAAGCAAAGATGAATCAGACATGGGCTTTTTCTCTCCTAAGGCCATGTGTGTCAGGGAGAATTACAATCAGGTGCAACTAACGGAAAAACATACTCCATTGACTTAAACAATCAAGAAGGTTTTTTTCTCTCATATATCAATAATATCATAGTATAGCATTTGTGACAGCTTAATTATGCTTTTAAGGACTCAAATTCTTCTTTATCCAGTTGTATTCTCTTTACATAAGGTCTTTGTCCTCATGTTCACAAGATAGATGCTGACTATCCATGCATTATACCCATTTTCCAGGTAGGAGGAAGGGAGAAGGAGACTAGAACACCTGCTTATTTCCACATGTGTAATGGTCCATATTGCATGACTTTTCCTAACTACAATGCAGATTGGGAAATAGTGGTAACACTGTTGCAATTTTTATAATAGAAGACATCTGGGACCTAGGGCTGAATGGATATTGAGTGAATTTTCCTAAAGTATATGCTACATCATGCTACCTCTATGTATTGTTCTGCAAAGTAGGGTGTTTTATTACACTTGAAATTGGCATAAAATCCCCAGCTTTAGCCAAATAATTTTCATAATTCCTTTAACATCATGAGATTGCATTTAAATTTAATGTTAAATTAGGACTATTGTGTGTGCAAATTATCATTTTGTTTATCTAGCCCTCACTCTCATTTAACATCTTTACTATGAGAACTCTTGACATGGAAACAATTTCCTCCTATTCTCCCTAAATGTTAGTACTTTTTTTGTTATAAATTTCTACATGGAAAAAATTATAACATATGGTCTAGTATTTGATATTTTAAGAGCAATTTATATTTTCAAATTACTTTAAAAATCATGTATCTGTTAAACTTATTTGAATATTATATTGACCCACTTTTTCTTTCATTATGAATAAAAGGCTTTTAGTAGAGAACAACAGTAATCTAATGTTATAGTTAAGGAGATGAAATATTTCACATTCATTTTTCCATAATGAAATCTCCAAGCCTTCACATCTAAAACTGCATACCTGAAGAAAATAATTTGGTTGTGATTTCACATTTCATAGACATATTGCATTAGACCTGTCACTAAAGAATTATCTGCTTTGTGGTAATAATTATTATTAATTATCAATATTTCAAAATAATGAGAATACAGTGATGAAATATATGTCATCACATAACCCTCCACTGAAAAATAACACGGTAAGGAGAAAGTAGAAAAAGCTAAAAGGCAAAGGGAAATTTGATTCCATCTTAGAACTAGAACACCATCTCTTCTATGACTCTGCACAGGTATTTTAAGATTTCTACCTTAGTGTTGTTATTTTGCTCTTTAGGATTGTATGTATAAATAACCTACTGTTTAGAAAGGACTTATATGAAGAATGAAATACAAATGCTAAGTAATATAACTTTACTTTCAAAAAGGTTATCAAGGATGCTTGGGAGATGCTATAAAACTTTAAATACATTTTTATAGTAAGTTTATAATAAATATAAATAATAAATATAATTTATTAAAAATGTATTTAACTATGAAACTATGTATTCAAGAGAGACTGCTGTTTTCAAATTGTTATAGCAACAAAGATAGCATTATTTATTATAGTCTGGTTAAACTTCTAACCCTACAAAGAATATAGGAATATATAGAGTTCCCTTTCTTCAGTGGTAAGATATTAAAAAAAGCTTTCCTTTTTTGAATCTCTCCTCCCTTGTTCTTTTCAGTTTACCTTTTATTATAGAATTAACCTGTGACACCCCAAAATTGAGCTCTTGCCTAAATGAAAATTAATCCCTAAGTCTCAGACTGTTCTTTTAGTTATTACAATCAACTTTGATATTAACAAGAGAATAAATATTGAAGTAAGACTTATTACGCTTGAAATCAACCTCCACTACTTTTATCTCTTTTTATATCTTAGTTTTACACTTATAGAAAAATTGTACAAGTAGCACAGAGTCCCATGTTCACTTCACCTGATTCCCCTTTATGTTAGCATGGTAACAAAACATGGTTTTGTGGCAAAACCATGGTACAGTTATACAAACTAAGAAATTAACATTTATACAATTAAATATAATAACTGTATATATACTAACCCATGTATTCACACACTCTTATATTTATTTCTGAATCTATCCACCCATATATATTTTAAAACCATAAGTTCCCATTGATACTTCCATTAAATGCAACATTACAGCACTCATTCTAGCCTTCCTCCTTTCCTTGTCACTTCTTTCTCTTACAGTAAGCAAGTGACTCATGATCTAAGATACATTTACTTAGGTGTTCAACTGTAGTATACCTTTAACAGAGTTTCAGAATTTTAATACTTACTCTAATAAAAAATATATACTCATCCTTAAACCACTCTTACTAGAGCATTTTAGTAGGTTAGCTAATTTACTTTAGGAATTATGACTTCAAAACAACAACAAAGCACTCATTAAATGTATAGAAAAAGAAAAGTTTTTTGTCATTATTTCTTTGTTTTGCTGTTTCCAAATAATGCATTCTATTTTCATGGCTAGATTTTCACGTAAAGCTAATGATATTCCTGTGTGCCACAGATTTTGATTTAAGTGCAATCTCTCCCCTATAGGTTTTTCCAGCAGAGAAAGGAAATGGGTCTCAAGCATCTCATTGCATGACTCCTCTGCACATGCCGACTTAGCTACCACATCTGGACAAGTGAGTACACCTTTAGACTCAAGCACAATGGCATATAGATGTACAAATTACCGCCATTATTATAATTGCACTACTATGCCCTATTGAATGACTGCAGTGAATTACCATTACATTATGAAAGCTATCTTAGAAAGTGTGTGAATAATATATTACATTTTTACAGAATAAATGAAAATGGAAGGAATGGCAATATTAAATTAAAAATGCAGTGAATGCATATATTTTATTATACACTAATATTCAGATAGATGCTGACAAGTTTTATTGATTTTTTTGCTCATTTAGCTTATAAAGGTCAATTTTATGTCAGTTTCTAAAAAGGAATAGTTGTTGGCACTTTCTAGGCAAAACATAGATTAGCAAAAATTCCCCATTCTCACAATGTCTTTATAGCACATTATTTTTATCTTTTACCTTTAACTAGCCTGAAAGTCTAGTTTTCAGCCATATTTGTGTTTGGTTGAAATTGCAGTTCTCTCAAGACAAGGGTATGTAAAAACAAGAAAACGGATATAGTGAGAGAAAGGCCTAGACTCTCAAGAATAATTAAAATGAGATTGCAGGAAATAGAGACCAATTATATATAGAAATAAGAACTTTGTTGTTTCCTCTGATAATATTTTGCTTTATTATTTTTGTACTCCAATAAGTTTTAAGCACCATTACCAATTATATCTCCTAAAACTGATAAAACAACAGAGAATAATTTACTGATCATTCAACTCTGACACAGAAAATAGTTCCTGAGAGTCTCAAGAACTGGAATGAAAATATTAAGAAATTCTATTTGTCAATTAAGTTTCAGTTTTAATCATGTGTGGAGAAATACAGAAATCATTATTTTCTAAACCATAAAAATGATAATATGAGGGGTAATATTAACCTAGTATATTTGGTTACTTAAAGTCTTTCAATAAATTGTTTAGAGAGTCAATTTTTCCAGTTAATAAAATATATATATTTTGTTACTTAAACTTTTATTGATTCTTATAATTTTGAATTGAAATCATCCTAAAATAGTTTTACCTAAATATCTTACAAATTCAAAGAGAGAATATTAAACATAATCTCAACCTATCCCTCCTAATTCATTTAAAACTGTTTAAGTACGTACTCTGTGGTACTTATTTTGGTAAACAGTCTAGAGAGGTGGTGGGGGTGAATTAGGGAATTTTCCCAGTCTAAAGTGTGGAATCCAGACACATGCCTCCAAAGCGATTCTAAGCAACACCAGTCTATCAAGAAGCTTGAGCAGTTAGAGGTAATGCCTTTGCTGGCACATTCAGCAGGTGGTAAACTCTGTTGGCAAAGGTCATCACATTCATGGAAAAGACTCTGACAAGTACAGGTCTCTGGTAACTGACTATACTGCTGAACTGAATGAATAAGCATTTTCAGAACTCTAATGGAAAACTGATGAATTCATAAAAGTGCTAACAAAAAGATCAAGATGAAAAAAAAATTAATTACATGGGACTGAGTGAACTGATGAGGATGATTATAATTTTTGTGACTTTCTGTTTGAATTAAAAAAAAAAAAATCCCCCCCCCCAAAAAAAAAGGTCATCATATGCAAAGCTACCAGCTAAGCAGACAATGCCAAAGGGGACGGTGGACAAAACTATACAGACACCACCCATGCCAGAAGGTACACCAAGGCCCTTTGAAGCTAAAGGGTTTGTGACAGGGAAGGTAACTCAGAATTGGGCAAAACCAAGAGGATGATTTCAAGTGGGTTTTAGGGGACAGCTGTGGAAGTTAGAAACAGTGCATATGAGGCTGAAGACAAACATAGGATGATAATAATAAAGAAGATTTGCTTGTGTCTCAGGATCTAAGGACAGAAGAATGTTTTCAAACAGGCAATATCTAGTTTATAGAGTTCCTATTTTTGTTCTTGATATTTCATTAAAAATAATAATATTATTATTTTCTAGTATTTATATGGTGTCTGCTCCATACCAGACACTGTTCTAAGAGCTCTGTAACTCACACTCACAGCAATTCTCTAGAAAATCAATAATAGTATCCTATCTTGTGGGGGAAAAAGATACATAAGAGGACTGAGTAATTTGCAAAGGTCACATTTGAACTGGGATTCAAACCCGCGTTGCCTGACTCTAGTCTTTTCTCTTTCTCCCTGTGACATACTACTTCTCAAATATTTAATCAAATGTTACCCTTTTCTCTCTAAGGGAAAGATGGCCTTAACTTAATGCTGTTCCGTCTATCAAAAGTGCTAAAAAGGTTAGTTTTGGTGTACTGACATTATGAAGGATTTGTTCAATAACTGAAATCTTTGTTAGGAGAAGTTTGCCAAAATACTATTTTTAAAAGATAAATATGGATTTTTATTTATGATAGTGTCTTTCTTCTTTCCCTCCTTCTTCCCTTCCTTCCTTCCTTCCTTCCTTCCTTCCTTCCTTCCTTCCTTCCCCCTCCTTCATTTCTTACTTCCTTTTTTTCTTCTTCAGATAAACTTTGATTTTGGTTTTAATTATCTTTGTGATATTCTGAAAATAATACTAATGTACAAAAATTAAAATATGTCAATAATATAGTCATTCATTAAACTTATCACCACTAGATGTCTCCAAAAAGTTTGTGTGTGTGTGTGACAGATTTAAAATTCTGATTCATCTACCAATAAACTCTCAAAGCCAGAATAGCAGATATCTGAAAACTACTTCAGTTTGCTTCAGGGATGAAACTGGAAGAGTTTGCTGAGCTCTTGACTGAGCTCACTTAGGTGATTCTTTCCACAACATTGGTCATAATTTCTACCTTTATCCTGGTCTATCTAAATATCAATTTAAATTTATTTCTCTTCCGAGTTTTCTGCATTTTGCTATTCTTTGTGTGTGTGTGTATATGTGTGTGAGTGTGTTAGCACTTAAAATTTTCTCCCGTAAGGATTAGCATATACTACATGACTATCCAGATATTAAGTCAGTTTGGAATTTATCATGTTTAATCATTGAATTCCTGATTTTTAATTGAGACTAAAAATATATTTTCTGCTGAGTTCATTCATTCTTATTTGCAGCCAAGCTCATGCCTAAGTCTTTGTCCATATGATTTGCTAATGACCTAGGCAATTCAGTAAATATGATTATAATTCTATATCATAATTCACACTTAAAATTTTTTCTTCTCTGCTTGTTGTAGACTAAATATTCCTAAAATCTTTTCTACCCTATTGATTCTTCCCCATATAGAGGCAGCAAAGACATGGGGAAAAAGACCTTCTAACAGGGCTGAGACATTTTGATCCACTTCAGCTCTGCTCTGCCTCACCTCATGATTTAGAAAAATCAATGGCATATCAGCTTAGTAGTCACTGATCCATGAGGTAATTGCACCTTCTAATATCTTCAACTTACAGCTTCTGAAATGGGCAAAGCCAATGACCAGAGGATGAAACATATTGTTTTTTTTTTTTTTCAATTTTGTGATCAAATTGAGAAAATAGTCAGCTCAGTCTGTATTTCTGAAGGAAAAATAACATTGCCTCAGAGGTGTAGAGATACTATTAAACATGCTTTTATCATATTAAGTTTATTATTTTTCCAAATAACTGGCTTTATTGTGCTATAGATTATATTTACCCGCAAAACGTGTGTGCAGTTTTCTAACCTAACTCATTATAAAAAGCATTCTAGATTTCAGTATGGAGAACTGGGCACTTCATTTTGTTGTTAAATATGGTGGGAAATTATCCCCACTGCTTTTGTTATGCTGCTTAGAGACATCTTAACTAACTAGATAAGAATTCGTCTTTAGGAAAGAGATGTGGGCTTAAGTAAATATTGAACAAATTGAGTATTAACACACAGGGAGAAAGTAAGATTGATGATCTGACAAAACATTAATTAAAAGAAGGAACATTGCCAAGATTTTCTTGTGTAATTCAATTCCACATAATTCAAAGGCAAAATTAATTTACTGTTTCTTATTTGACAACAAAGAAAGAGCTTTATCATGATTATTTTTTTAAAATGTGTGATCACATGACATGGTAAAACTCCATAATCGAAAACATAGTTGTTTAACCTCAGAGGTTTGCATTTAAATTCCAGAATTCCACAGAGACAATAAAGCACTTCTTTGAAACGAAATGAGTTTGCACTTATTTCTGCAGGTTTTTAGGCATATGCAAACATCAAATACCAATTTTGGTATTAATTAAAGGAAATAATCCTAAAACATTTTGCAATTTTTACTTTGAGCAGTTGCCAGTTCGCACAGCCCAACATATGCTGAATATTTTATATATAAGTGATTTATTATAAAATTTACCAATGATGGCTAATACTATTTTTTAAAGTTTACTTGCCCAAATATGAGCAGTTTTAAAGATTAAATGTTGGTATGTATTATAAAGCGAGTGTGCTTACTAATTTAATCCTAAGAAGCCCCTTTAAACATATTTCGTATCACTGTCATTTTCAAAAATGTAATTTCAAATAATTTTCCTTTCTGTTGAAGACCACGCAATTATTGCTTGAAAATATGTAATTCTTCTGTTTAATGAGGTAGAGCAAAATAAATTTTTATTCCAAATGTATAATTAAATGTCTAGCATTAAGGTGGTGCCAAAGTGAATACCCTCAGAATTCTAAATATATAGAAACTTTGTAATTGAAGTCTGAATTTTCTACAATAATTGATTCTGAGATACTGGTTGTATTGGTTATGTAGCATTGATGTTGCTTAGAAGATGTAACATCATGGCAAAACTTTGAACTTAAAATTTTCTACCCTGGAAATATTGTTCCTTAAAAGAGAATGTTAGAATAGAAAAGGGACTTTGAAAGCAAATTCTTTGGCTCTTCTAGAAATCAGAGCTAAGACATAAACTTAGGTTCGATTACTTTATTAGGGAGTACAATACCAGGGAAGCAGAATAAGAGAGGAGTGAAGGAAGGATAAAGGAAGTCAATAAGAGGCTGTGGTACTAAGCTGCTACTTGTTGGAACCAAATTCAAATGATGGTGTGCTCTCGGGAGACTCTTCTGAAAGTCTACAGAATTCCTGGTCCCAAGGAAGACCTACATTAAATTTCAAATATTATTTTAGATTACTTAAACACTATCTGTCCATTTCCTCTGTAAGACTCTTCCAAACTCTAAGTCATTCACATAATCTTAAAAATATTTAGTATCAATAAAATGTAATAATTCATCAAAACTGATAAAATTGTATTTAGTAAATTGCTTTTGATTTTATGTAATTGCCCTTTAACTGAGACATGTTTTAATGCACTTTTCAAACATGTCTTGAAGTGTCTTATTGACTAAACATTATATGAAACAGACTGATGCTCCACAAAGATAATTAATGACAAAATGGCAGTGTGTTCATTTTATAGAATTAAAGATGCCAAACTAAGCTCCTCAAAGAGAACAATGATTAAAGGAAATTGTATTATTTATTTGATTCTCCTCTCCAATTTGGTAAAAGTTTCATTTTAAAGTGAGGATTTCAAAGTGCCTCTGTTTTAAAAAAACAAACAAAACAACAAAATTCAATCAGATACACGCTGCTGTCTTAGCAAGTTCCCAAATGCTTAGTTTCCAGCATGCTAAAGGGATAAACAAGAATCACTGATACAGCCCAAACCAATTGCACTATTTGTTTAATCGGGCAGTATAGCTATTTAGAACTGGAGCGAAGGAGATACTTTAGTTTGGACATTATCTGAAAATTGAGAAAACCGTTTTTTAATAACACAAGCCTATTGTACTGACAGTAATAATAAAAGTTTTGATGACAAATTGTCTAAATTTGAGAATGATATTTAAAAGCTACAGGCTTATTTCTTTTTATAAAATGTGTAAACAAATGAAATATATTTCTGGGTCTGTTGAAAGTCTAAAATTGAAAGCACTCAAAATATGTTAAGCAATCTGAATTATAACTCATTTTATAAACTTATAGTGCTTAAGGGGAAAAAATGTACCTGGATTCACAGCTAACATGAGATTTGCAATACAAAATAAGTGAACAAGGAAACCAGTGACATAAGCCCTAGGGTAATGCTACTTGCTGGAATAAAAGAATACCACATGATAATAATTCCAGAGAAGGACTTTGCAACTACACAGAAAGTACATTTAAAATATGTATATAACTTATAGTAACACTTTCACTTCACACAAAAACTTTTATAGGCATACCTTCAAGATATTGCAGGTTCAGTTCCAGATCACCATAATAAAGCAAGTCACGCAAATATTTTGGTGTTCCAGTGAATATAAAAGTTATGTTTACACTATACCATAGTCTATTAAGTATGCAATAGCATTATGTCTAAAACACAATGTACATACCTTAAGTTAAGTCTACAAAAACAAAAGAAAATTACAGTAGTAACATCAATGATCACTGATCACAGATCACCATAACAAATACAGTAATAATTTAAAAGTTTGAAATATTACAAGAATTACCAAAATGTAACAGAGACACCAAGTGAGCTGATGCTGTTGGAAAAACGGTGCTAATAGACTTGCTTGACACACGGTTGCCACAAACCTTCAATTTGCTGAACTTATTTATAAAACAGAAATAGAGTCACAGATGTAGAAAACAATCTTATGGTTACCAAGGGGGAAAGGGGGGTAGGGATAAATTGGGAGGTTGGGATTGACATATACACACTACTCTATATAAAATAGATAACTAGTAAGGACCTACTGTATAACACAGGGAACTCTACTCAATACTCTGTAATGGACTATATGGGAAAAGAATCTAAAACCGAGTGGATATATGTATATGTATAACTGATTCACTGCGCTGTACAGCAGAAAGTAACACAACATTGTAAATCAACTCTTCTCCAATAAAAAATTTTTTAAAAAACAAACAAAATCCTTCAATTTGTTAAAAAACACAATATTTGCTAAAAGTAATAAAGTGAAGCGCAATAAAACAAGGTTTGCCTGTAATCAGATTTGGTATATTTCACGTGTCATAACAGTATAAGAAAAACAAAGATGTTCATCATTTAAATGATTTAACTGCTCTTCATTTTGAATAAAAAAAGCTTGAGAATTTTCTACTAGCTCCATGATTTCTCACACCTAAAATATAACCATTGAGTTTGGGTATTTGCTCTTAATTACCAGCTCTACTACAATCACATTTCTCATTAGTTGGGAAATGAATCTTATCAAATCAGTATTAGAGTCAATGACATTTAATCCTTTGCTAGGAATTTGGCTTTTTGAATTGGTTTTCAAAACGTGATGCCCTTCTTAAACATGTGTTTACATTTATGTTGGCACTAATGTTATCATAAACTATTTTGCACTTCATATATTGCTAAAGGTATGTTTGGTTAATTAAAGATTTTATTGAGTACTGAAGGGTACAGTACTAGACTAGTAAATGATGCAAACAAATTAAAAAACTGTATAAACGCCCTATATTGTGTCCATGCCACTTCCTCAACAACAGGGGAAAAAATTAATAATTATTGCATCCTTTTTTCTCAGTGATTGCTCAATGACCTTGTTTAGCAGTCTCGAGAGTAATACAGCAATATATTATCAATTTTAAAAAGTCGTATTTGTATCTTATAACATATTTTGATAATAAATATTCTTTCTATTCATGCCTGTGATCAGATTCATTCTTTCCACAATATTCTCCATGATAATAATGGTAGAATATGATATATTACGTATACAACATTCATTAGCTCATTTAAATAAAACATTCAATAACATTTTGTGTAGCATTTATTCCGCTGAAGAGTTTATATTAAAGTACTGATTGCATGTAAACCTAAATTAAGCATTATTAAGGCATATTATCATTAAGAAATATATCAACAATAGTTCGAGAAAAGTATTTGTAAGCAAAACTTTCAAGCTGCCTGTTGTATAGGTGGTCAGTTTAGCATAATGAGCCCAACTGAAAGTGACAATCGAGCCTTTATTTACTTACTGTGACAGAGCAGGCAAGAGGCAAAAGAGAAAGCTGCCACATTCCCGGTGTTCCATTTTCTCCCACAGAATGGTACATGCCAGTGATCAGATGACATGCAGTGTAGGTTACAGATGGGGGAAAGATGCTTCAGTCAAGGCCCCCTAATACAGAGGTTTCTGCAAAGTTACAGCCAAATATGAGCTCTCCAATAGGAGGTGCCTGGGGTGAGAATTCAGATATGCCCATGAGCATGGCTAGCCTAGGAGTGCTGAGCTCTTGACTGCAACTCCCTCTTGCAAACTGCGTACACTTACTGTGCACCAAGTCTGGTGAGGTGAAGGCAGTTTCCTCTCATGAGGCCTGCCAGGAAAGCCCTAAAATTGCCTATAGTTCAGCCTGAAAATGGATTTTGGCCTAGAGATGGACTTCTTAAAAGCAAGTTTATTTTTTTTAATGACAAAAAGCATAATCCAGTTTATCCATATTATGAACACATTAAAAACTAAAGTAATAAACTTTTATGTTAATATTAAACTATATTTGTTTCCGATAACTTCACAGTGTGTAATCCATCTTAAACATCTGGCTTAGAAGGAACGTTATTTGTTTACCATTTCTATTGTTCAGAAATTTTTCACCTTGTAAGTGACAAATTCATGAGGAAAATCCAGGAACTCACTTCCCTAACTTTCTTGTAGTTATCCTGTAAGCATATGACTTAAACTCCTCCAACTTAGATTCGTATTTTGCTGAAGTGAAAAAGAAAGATCCACTTTTGGTTATTATAGACAGATACACTGAGAAAACCCTCTTTCTCCAATTATCTGAAATGTTGGATAAAAATATTAAAAACATAAATTTAAAATGCATTGTTGACTAGACAAGAAAATAAGAGGACCTCAAAAGCCAAAAATCAATTAATAGTTGAAAAGTTAAGAGAGAAAGAAAGAGGTGGGAGGGGAGAGGGAGGAAAGAATGAAGAAAAAAAAAAAAAAAGGAAGATTTAAACCAGTTTTAGCTGTTTGGATAACTGCTGAAGTTAAATAGTTTCTCTCTGTCTCTCTGTCTCTCTCTCCTTCTCTCTTTCTCATTTCTTTATTTTTGTATATGTTAGTTGTTAACAATCTCAGGGTTGTTATATGATACACTGGTCTTACCCTTGTGTCACTGTCACGTCTCTCATTTTAATATAGTGCTTTTAGTCTTAAAGTTCACTTTGTCTGACATTAGTATATCTACTTCAGCTCTTCTTTGTTTAGTGTTTGCATTGTAGACAATATCATTTAAAATTGTATTGACGAACATCAAATATTTTGGAATAAATCTTACATAAAATTTATAAGACTTCCACAAGAAAACTAAAAAAGCATTGCTCAGGGAAATTGAAGAAGACCTAAATAAATGGAGGACTATATCATATTCATGAAATGTCAGATTCCATATTATAAAGATGACAATCCTCTTTACATTAATATATTATATGTATATGTAATATGTAATTTCAACATACAGATGGTTCCCAACTTAAGATGGTTCAGCTTATGATTTTTTTACTTTACCATGTTGTAAACACGATACACATTTAGTAGAAACTGTACTTCGAATTTTGATCTTTTCCCAGGCTCTCATTATTAGGTGTGATACTCTCTTGTGATGCTGGGCAGCGGCAGCAGCCACAGCTCCTAGTCAGCCCCGCCATCACGCAGATAAACACTCCATACACCTACAACCAATCTACCCACACAACCATTCTCTTTCACTTTCAGTACAGAATTTAAAAAATTACATGAGATATTCAACACTTTATTATAAAATGGGCTTTGTGTTAGATGATTTGCCCAACTGTAGTTATATAAGTGTTCTGAGCACATTTAAGGTAGGCTAAACTAAGCTATGCTATTCAGCAGGTTAGGTGTATTAAGTTCATTTCGATTTACAATATTTTCAACTTACCACGAGTTTTGAGACCTACCCATTGTAAGTCAAAGAAGATCTGTAATCCCTTTCTTTTTCTTTTGCGGTAACTGTTTATTAGATTAGTAGCTTTACATAGCCATGCAAAGACTCCAAAATAGTCAAGGGAATCTTTAAGAAAAAGAACAAAGTTGGAGGACTTACACCACCATACAGTAAGACATATTATAAAACTATAGTAATTAGAGCAGAGTGTCAATTACCTAATTTATTTAATCAAATGGAATATATTAGTATTCCAAACATAATAGCATGTAAATTTGACTGACACAAAACATTAAAGCTATGATATGACTTATTTTTTCCTAAGTTTATGTAATTTGTTCTTAGCAAATGAGAAAGTAGTTTAGTGGTATGCTTTAACTGTTTTAAATATTGGTCTTGGGACAGTTTTATAAAACTACATGTGTTTTGCTTCATCAGACATTCTCCTTAGAAAATAAAATAATCATAAATCAAAATATGAAAAATAACTTAATAAACATGTAGTGAACAGATAATATACCATGAACAAGGAATATATATCAAGGAGAGTAATGGTTCCTCAGCAAATAAATTGTTACCATAATTCCCAAGTTAAGTTGATTAGTGGAAATCGCCATGATGCATCAGTATATGTTCCACAAAGCATTTGGTAAAATCCCATAGCCAATTATGTTTAAAAAAAAACACTCAATAACGTCAGAATAATTCCTCAATTCAGTAAAGAGTACTTTACAGAAACCTAGAATCAACAAGGATGCATGGAATTCAGTGCACATTATCTGTGACTTATAAATTGTATATCCCTCTCTAAAAAGAGGGTGTTCTATGTATGCTTACCTAGAAGAATCAATGAGGGTTATGAGCCTGGCACATCAAACTGTCTGCCAACATTATCTTTAATAGTGCCCGATTTTTTTATTCATTCTTCCACTAATTTATTCTCATTAATTCAATGAATACTCATTAAGAAGCTACTTTTTGCAATGTATTGCATTAAGTATGGGCGCAGATAAAAGACACGTCAGATATAGAACTTGCTTTCTGATAGCTCTTAAAATTGTTTTACCTATATATTTGTGTTTCATAAGTACGTATTTATGTGTGCATTATCTGTATTCATATGCATCTTTGTCAGGTGAATTGTCTTGATAATTTTGACGCTCATGCATAAGTGTGTGTGTGTCTTTGTATGTGTGTGTGTATATAGTAGATGGGGGGCAGTGGTAATCATTTAATTGAATTGACATAGAAATCTAAAATTAAACAACTCATCTAAAACTATAAATGTAAATGTTTATTTTTAAAAAGTTTACTTAATATTCTTATATGTTTATAACTAATGAAATTCACTGGGGGAATATATGAATACATGTTGTAAAACACAGTAAGTGTGTAAACTTTATTTTGATAAATTTTATTGGAAACAGACACTTGGCTTCTGAAGTTGCATAAGATAATTCAATATTTTCTCATTATGACAACAAGGATAATATGTATGTTAAGTTTAATGGTACTTTCAGAATGCGTAAAGTACAAAATTTCTTAGGATTGTATGCTTATAATTATTACTTTATCAACCTGTCCCTTTGGATGAATATTTTAACTTAATTTTGACCAAATTAAATGCCAGAAATAATATATTCTATTTCATATGTTACTACCTACTAAAATCATAATGCTGATTTATTGCTGTGATCTCCTATTTAAGGCATGAACAAGACCTATTAAACTCTCATTCCAGATGGGAAATTTTTATTATTAACAGATGCATTCTAACTGGGGAGTCTCATGCTGCTATGAAATATGCATCTTACTTCACGATGCATTTATTCACTACATGTATGTAGGGACGAAGAGGTTGTTCAGCTCTGGGTCCAGGCTGTATTCTTGGCTCCTGTTGTCATCAGCTCCCAAAGTGATTCTGCCCTCCTCCTTCCCAGTGACCTGCCCATTGTTATATTTCTTCCTGTGTAAACACTGTGTTACCAGTGCAGATGAGCACACGCTCCTCCTCCCTAATTTGCTCTACTAAAATCTCCATTTTTCACAAACAGGAGGACATTCATTTTTCCTGTCTCATTTTTCAAGTACCAAATCATGGCATTTCAAATTTTAAGTAAACAAAAAGTCCAATTTTTCATAGTGACTGCAAGAGCGTTGATGTATGAACCTGAAACACCAAATGACTTATTCCTGATGATATTTGAAGACGCCCCTTGTATTTTTAAAACATGCCAAAATGATTTGTTTTGGCATTGCATTATAGCCTTTGTTTATGTAAGTTCTTAATAGGCTATGTTTCATTATCCAGGGTGTAGGTCTTTGTTATAAATTATATCCCATCTGCTAAAATCTCATTAGAGGTTCAAAGGACAGATAATGCCATGGACTTCTTACTTAAATAAATCTAATTAGCTTGGAAGTAGCCTGATTGACTTACTGTAATCTTGGAAGCAGTAGAAACAATGACAAACATGAAACTTCTATTTTTATTTTAACCTTTAGAGTGAACTGCAGTGCAAGTATGTCTAGACAGTCTCCAAGATGAGCAGAGCCTGTTTTTTTGTCTGGATATCCTGAGAGAGAAAAATAAGTGTCACAGCAACTGCCTTTTCATTTTTGTTCCAGTCACAGAACCATAAGGATGTGTTTTGAGAAGAAAGCACTTGTAGCCGTCAACATAATGCTACACCTGTCCCCTGCGCTGCCTGGTGTGAGTGGACAGTGATAAATGAAAAGGGCTGTGAGAAGCAAGTGTTCACTTCAGGTTTGAGGTTTCTATCTTTCAAGATTGATTTGCTAGGAACCCACGGCTTAAAGGGTGCCAAAAAGTACTCATTATTGTTTTTTCCCATGACTGTAGGGGAGTAGGGTGATATAGTTCAGTGGTTACAAGGTTAAGATCTAGAGTTAGAATGCAAAATTGTGAATCCTCCTTTAGTCTTGTTTATCCTTTGGAGAGGGGCAACTCTTTAGTTCTAATTTTATGTTTTGTATCAATGTGTAATTGAAATAAAATGACTGTACATCTTTAAAGAAAGCCATTTCTTGTGCTCTGACATGTATAGCCACCTGTGAATCCATCACAAGCAAGATAGTGAACATATTCATTACACCCAAAAGTTTCCTTTTGTTGGTTTGTAGTTCCTCACTGCTTCCCATCTCTGCCTTTATTCCCTTGTACCAAGAAACCACTGATGTGCTTTCTGTTACTATAGATTAGTCTGTATTTTCTGAAATTTTATAAAAATGAAATTATACAAAAATTCAAAAGACATACAGAAGAGACATATATATATATATTTGACTGGGAGGAGACTCTGGCTTCTTTCACTAAACATAATTATTTCAAGAATTATTCATTTGCATGTATTAATTGTTTATTGTTGAATAGGATTCCATTGTCTGGGTTTGGCATAGTGGGTTTCTTCCCCAGTTGACAGACGTTGGGTTGTGTCAAGTTTTTAGCAATTTTACAAATAAAGCTAGTATGAATATTCCTGGACAAGACTTTTCAATAAAATACACTTGTTAAATTGAAATATAGTTCATTTACAATGTTATATTAGTTTTAGGTGTACAGTATAGTGATTCAATATTTTTATAGATAATATTTCATTTAAAGATATTACAAAATAATAGCTATATTTCCCTGTGCTGTAAAATATATCACTCTTGCTTATCTATTTTGTCCATAGTAGTTAGTATGTCTTAATCACATAACCCTATCCTGCCCCTACCCTTTCCCTCTCTTCAGTGGTATCCACTAGTTTGTTCTCTGTATCTGTGAGTCTGTTTTATTATACACTCATTTGTGTTATTTTTTAGATTCCACATATAAGTGATAACATTCAATATTTGTCTTTCTCTGTCTGACTTATTTCACTAAGCATAATACCCTCTAGGTCCATCCACACTGTTGCAAATGACAGGATTTCCTTTTTTATTGCTGAGTAATATTCTATTGTGTGTATATATATATATATATATATATATATATATACACCACATCTTCTTTATCCATTCATCTGTTCATGGACACTGGAGTTGCTTCCATATCTTGGCTATTATAAATAATGCTGCTATGAACACTGGGGCACACGTAGTTTTTTGAGTTAGTGTTTTCTGGTTTTTTGGACATATACCCAGGAGCGGAATTGCTGGATCATATGGTAGTTCTATTTTTAGTTTTTTGAGGCACCTCCATACTGTTTTCTATAGTGGCTGCACCAATTTACATTGACACCAACAGTCTATGAGAATTCCCTTTTCTCCACATCCTCGCCAACATTTGTTATTTGTAGACCTTTTGATGATAGCCATTCTGACAAGTATGACATGATATCTCAATGTGGTTTTGATTTGTATTTCCCTGTTGATTAGTGATGTTGAGCATTTTTTCATATGCCTGTTGGATATCTTTATTTCTTCTTTGGAAAATTGTCTATTCAGGACTTCTGCCCCTTTTAAAATCAGGTTGTTTGTTCCTCTGATATTGAGTTGTATGAGCTGTTTATGTATTTTGGATATTTTACCCCTTATCAGTCATGTCATTTGCAAATATTTTCTCCCATTCAGTAGGTTATCTTTTCGGTTTGTTGACAGTTTTCTTTGCTGTGAAAAGGCTTTTAAGTTTAATTAGGCCCCATTTGTTTATTTTTGCTTTTACTTCTTTTGCCTTAGGAAACAGATACATAAAAATATTGCTATTATTTATGTAAAGAGTGTTCTGCCTATGTTCTTTTCTAGGAGTTTCATGGTTTCAGGTCTTCCATTTAGATCTTTAACCCCTTTTGGGTTTATTTTTATATATAGTGTGTGGAAATGTTCTAATCTCATGCTTTTACATGTATCTGTCCAGTTTTCCCAGCACCACTTATTGAAGAGAAAATTGTTTCTCTATTGTATATTCTTCCTTCTGTGTTATATTAATTGACCATAGGCAAGTGGGTTTATTTCTGGGCTTTCTATTCTATCCCATTGATCTGTATGTTTGTTTCTGTGCCAATACCATGCTGTTTTGATTACTATAGCTTTGTAGTATTGTCTGAAGTCCAGCAACATGATCCTTTAGCTTTGTTTTTCTTTCTCAAGATTGCTTTGGCAATTTGGGGTCTTTTGTGGCTCCATCTAAATTTTAGGATATTTTGTTCTAGTTCTGTGAAAAATGTTGTGGGTATTTTGATAGGGATTGCATTAAATCTGTAGATTGCTTTGGGTAGTATGGACATTTTAACAATATTAATTCTTCCAAGAACATGGGATATCTTTTCATTTCTTTTTACCATCTTCAATTTCTTTCATCAATGTTTTATAGTTTTCAGAAATAGGTCTTTCACCTTTTTGGTTAATTTTTCCTTGGTACTTTATTCTTTTAGATGCAATTTTAAATGGGATTTTTGTGGGGTTTTTTTTGCTTCTCTTTCTGCTATTTCATTATTAGTGTATAGAAAAGCAACAGATTTATTTATTTAAATATTAATCTTGTATCCTGAACTTTACTGAATTCATTATTAGCTCCAATAGCTTTTTGGTGGACAATTTCATGTTTTCTATATGTATTATCATGTCATATCTGGCTCAAGCTGGGGAACACAGTGGGCTGTTATGAGAAACCAGGCAACCACTGGAGCAGTCCTCAATCTGCTGTCTTCTCCCTGTCTCAAGAGCAAGCCAGCACTTGCACACTCCTTGTGAGCAAAGTCCAGGCTTCCCACAGCCCTTCTGTTAGTCCCATTAGCCTTCCAACCAGCCAAGGGGCTTGTCTGCCCTGTGTCAGGGCAGACATAGTGGGGTGCCCAATATGTGGCTCAAACAACTTACTCCCCAGGGTAGATCTCCACTCATGTATTCTCCCTTTTCCTTTGAGTTCCCTCCCAGCAGAACAGGTCCTGACTTGATCATTTCTTTTCCCTTCCTACCTGATTCCATGTGAATCTTTCTTACAGTCTTGGTTGTACAGAAGTCTTTTGGCAAGTTTCCAGCTAAATTCCAGTGAGAATTGTTCCACATGTAGATGTATTTTTGACATGTTCATTGGGGGAGTTGAGTTCCACATCTTCCTTCTACACCATTTTGATCCAAAGTCAATATACATTTTTTTTTTTAGAGTTAAATATCTAGGATTTAGAGTGGCTGGGTTATATGCTAAGTGTATGCTTAACTTTTTAAGAAACTGCTAAACTGTCTTCCTAAGTAGTTATAATATTTTACATCCTCACTATAAAAGTCTGAGAGTTCCAGTTCCTCCACTTCCTTGCCAACACTAGTATTGTAGGCTATTTAGTTGTAGTCATTCTAGCATATATTCCAATGTGATGTTAATGTGCATTTCCCTAGGGTCTAGTGAAGTGGAACATCTTTTCATGGGTTTGTCTGTATCTGCGTGTCTTCTTTGGTGAAGTGTCTATTCTAATCTTTTGTTTATTTCTTATTAGGTTGTGAATGTTCTTATTAGGTTTCAATATATATTCTAGATGTAAATCCATTATCAGATATATGCTTAGCAAATGTTTCCTTGGCTTTTCATTCATTTAACATTTTCAAAGAATTTTAAAAATTTTCATATATCACAATTCATCATTTTTTAATGGATTCTGGTTTTAAAATAATATCTAAGGGTGTTTTTCAATGATAATTTTAAATTTTTGATAAATTAAAATTTGTCATTTTTTATGGATCCTGTTTTTAAAATCATATCTAAGAAGGGTTTGCCTAACCCAAACTTCTAGAATACTATAGACCTAGGTTTACATTTATGTCTTTTTGAGTAAATATTTGTATATGGTGTCAGAATTGATTTAAGTTCATTATTTGCATATGGATATTCAGTTGTTATGATATGATTTGTTGAAAGACTATTCTCCACTGAATTACCTTTGCAATTTTGTCAAAAGTCATATTCTGACAGTTGTCATGTCATATATGTATGGGTTTATTTCTGAAGTCTACATTTAGGTAAACTGATATAATTTTACCCTTTATGACAGTATAGTACTTCAGAATAGATTGTAGAGCAAGTAAAGCTTTATAATGTAGCTTCATACTAAGTCTTAAAATCATTATTAGTACTCCCAGTTTATTCTTATTCTTTAAAGTTGTTCCAGCTTTGTTAGGTCTTTTGCATTTCTACATGAATTTTTACTTGGCAATTTTCTTAAAAAATTGCTGGGATTTTGATTGGGATTATATAGAATCTATAGATTAATTTTTGGAGAATTGATGCCTTAAAAATATTAAATCTTCAGGCTCATAAAGCAGATATAACTTTCTATTTATTTAGGTCTTTTATTCTTCAGCAATGTTTTACAGTTTTCTGTGAACAGCTTTTGTACATTTTTTGTCATATCTGTCTCTATTTCATAATTTTGTTGCTATTACAAATTAAATTGACTTTTTTATTATATCCAATTTTTCTTTGCTAGAATATATAAATTTTTGTATCCTAAAACCTTGCTGAAAGGGACATATATCCCTTGCACCCATGGCCTCCGGCTTCCCTGCGCATTTGGCTCCGCCAGGGCTCCCGCAATCCAAGCAGTCATACCTCCTCTGCACCCTGTCCTCACTGTGGCAGACCCAAGAACTCCAAGGCAGCCTCAGGACCAGACTCCTGTGGGTGGACAACACACAGAGGTGGGGATAAAACCAAAGCTGAACCCCAGGGATGGGGAGACTAACGAAGAGGATCGAAAATCTTTCCATCAGCCATACAAACTGTAGATTAAATCCCCGCGATCACCTAGGTAGACCCTGCGTCTACGGAATATCTGAGTAGACAAGGAGTGTTCCCACAAATGAAAACGGTCTAGCTCTGGCAGCTGTGGACTTTGGTGGCAGCACACGCAGGAATTGGGCCAGATCAGAGTCTCAGTGGTCCCCACAGGGCCCACAACAGGTCCAGAGACCAGCCCAGAGGCAGATGAGAGCCTCTTGGGGAGGCAGAGGTGGGTTGTGGCTCACGGCATGTGCAAGGACACGTACAGAAGAGAGCCCAGGGAAACATAATTATTACTATTAACTTTATTATATTTTGATTCATTCTATTGTTGGTTCTGGCTTTTGTTTCTTTGTTTTTCTTTGTTTTTTTCTTGGTTTGTTTGTTGTTTTAGTCTTTTTTTATTTTTATTATTATTATATTTTTATTTAGTCTTTTGGGATCTCCGTGTTTTATATTATATTTTTTATTTTAATTTTTTTATGTACTTCTATTTTTACTTAACTTTTCTGTTGTTCTGTGTTCTTTTCCCTTATTTTTTCTTCTTCTTTTTCTTTAATATATTTTTAACTTTTTTAATATTTCTATTTCTACTTTGCATTTCTGTTGTCCTGGGTTTTTTCCCTTTTTATTTTATTTTATTATTATTATTATTTTTAATCATTTTTATTGTTTTTTCTGTTTCCTTGCTTTATTCTTCAGTTGGCACGCTGCTTTGGTTTTGTTTTTAGGTCAAGTGTTTTTGTTAGTTTTAATCCTACTTTTTGGATTTCGTTTTTGGGTTATTCTCTTTCTCTGGTTCTTCTCTTGCTTTTTGTTTTATTTCGTTCTGTTTTTGTTTCTTTCACATGTGTGTATGTTTCCTTGTTTCTGTTTTTGTTTTTTTGATTCTGTTTTTACCGTTTCTCTAGGGTTTTGTTTGTCTTTTTTTTTTTTTTTTTGCTTTAATATGTTTTCTATTTTTTTTTATATTTCTATTTCTATGTTGCTTTTCTGTTGTTCTGTCTTCTTTTCCCTTTCTCTTTTTCTTCTTTTTTTAATCATTTTTATTGGTTTCTTTTGTTTCTTTGCTTCATTCTTCAGTTGGAACTCTGCTTTGGTTTTGTTTTTTAGTTTTGTGTTTTTGTCAGTTTTCTTTTTAATTGTTTGATTTCATTCTTGGGTTCTTTTGTTTGTCTGGTTGTTCTCTTGCTTTTTGATTTATTTGCTTCTGTTTTTGTTTCTTTTGTGTGTGTGTATTTCCTTGTTTCTGTTTTTGCTTGTTTGATTTTACTTTTTACCATTTGTCTGGGGTTTTGTTAGTCTTTTTTTCTTTTTTTTTAATCCTAATAATTGCCAGGAAAAGCGACTTAAGGGGACTTGGTTCCTCAATCGGAAGTCAGGCCTGAGGCTCTGGGGTGGGGGAGAGTCCAGGGCGCTGGACCACTAGAGAATTCCTGGCCCCAGGGAAGATTAATTGCCAAGAACTCTCACGAAGGTCTCTATCTGAATACAAGACCTGGCTCCACCCAACTGCCAGGAGCTCTCAGCTCTGGATGCCTCACACCAAACAAACAAGACAGGAACACAAAACCACCCATCAGCACACAGACTACCTAAAGTCATACTAAGCTCACAGACACACCAAAACACCTCACCTGACATGGCCCTGCTCATCAGAGGGAAAAGACTCAGCTCCACCCACCAGAACGCAGGCACCAGTCCCTCCCATCAGGAAGCCTATGCAAGCCATGGAACCAACGTCACCACCTGAGGCAGAGAACGAAAGCAAGAGAAACTATGACCATGAAGGCTGGGGAAAGGAGACCTCAAATACTGTAAATTAGGCAAAATGATAAGATAGAGAAATAACTTACAGGCAAAGGAGCAAGATAAAAACCCACAAGACCAAATCTGAAGAGGAAAGAGGCAAACTACCTGAAAAAAAATTCAGAGTAATGATAGTAAGGATCCAAAATCTTGGAAATAGAATAGAGAAAATACAAGGAAGGTTTAACAAGGACGTAGAAGAACTAAAGAGCAAACAAACAGTAATGAACAACAAAATAACTGAAATTAAAAATACTCTAGAAGGAATCAATAGCAGAATAACTGACACAGAAGAATGGATAAGTGAGCTGGAAGATAGAATGGTGGAAATAACTGCCACAGAGCAGAATAAAGAAAAAAAATGAAAAGAATGGAGGACAGTCTCAGAGACCTCTGGAAAAACATTAAGTACACCAACATTCGAATTATAGGCATCCCAGAAGAAGAAAAAAAAAAAGAAAGGGTCTGAGAAAATATTTGAAGAGATTATAGTTGAAAACTTCCCCAACATGGGAAAAGAAATAGTCAAACAAGTCCAGGAAACACAGAGAGTCTCATACAGGATACACTCAAGGAGAAACACACCAAGACACATATTAATCAAACTAACAAAAATTAAACACAAAGAAAAAATATTAAAAGCAGCAAGGGAAAAGCAACAAATAACATACAAAGGAATACCCATAAGGTTAACAGCTGATCTTTCAGCAGAAACACTACAGGCCAGAAAGGAGTGGCAAGGTATATTTAAAGTGATGAAAGGGAAAAACGTACAATCAAGATTACTCTACCTAGCAAGGAACTCATTCAGATTTGATGGACAAATCAAAAGGTTTACAGAGAAGCAAGAGTTAAGAGAATTCAGCACCACCAAACCAGCTTTACAACAAATGCTGAAGAAACTTCTCTAGGCAGGAAACACAAGAGAAAGGAAAAGCCTACAAAAACAAACCCAAAACAATTGAGAAAATGGTAATAGGAACATACATATTGATAACTACCTTAAATGTAAATGGATTAAATGCTCCAACCAAAAGACACAGACTGGCTGAATGGATAAAAAAACAAGACCCATAAATATGCTGTCTACAAGAGACCCACTTCAGACCTATGGATACATACAGACTGAAAGTGAGGGGATGGAAAAAGATATTCCATGCAAATGGAAATCAAAAGAAAGCTGGAGTAGCAATACTCATATCAGACAAAATAGACTTTAAAATTAGGCCTATTACAAGAGACAAGGAAGGGCACTACATAATGGTCAAAGGATCAATACAAGAAGAAGATATAACAATTGTAAATATCTATGCACCCAACATAGGAGCACCTCAATACATAAGGCAAATGCTAACAGTCATAAAAGGGGAAATCAGCAGTAACACAGTAATAGTAGGCGACTTTAACACCCCACTTACACCAATGGACAGATCATCCAAACAGAAAATAAATAAGGAAACATGGCTGTAAATGACACATTAGACCAAGGGACTTAACTGATATTTACAAGATATTCCATCCAAAAACAACAGGATAAACTTTCTTCTCAAGTGCACACAGAACATTCTCCAGGATAGATCACATCTCGGGTCACAAATCAAGCCTCAGTTAATTTAGGAAAATTGAAATCATATCAAGCATCTTTTCTGACCACAATGCTATGAGACTAGATATCAATTACAGGAAAAAATATGTAAAAAATACAAACACATGGAAGCTAAACAATATGCTACTAAATAACCAAGAGATCACTGAAGAAATAAAAGAGGAAATTAAAAAATACCTAGAAACGAATGACAGTGAAAACACAATGACTCAAAATCTATGGGATGCAGCAAAAGCAGTTCTAAGAGGGAAGTTAATAGCAATACAATCTGACTTCAAGAAAAAGAAAAATCTCAAATAAACAACTTAACCTCACACCTAAAGCAATTAGAGACAGAAGAACAGCAACAACAAAAAAACCCCAATGTTAGCATGTGGAAAGAAATCATAAAGATCAGATCAGAAATAAATGAAAAAGAAATGAAGAAAACAATGGCAAAGATCAATAGAAATAAAAGCTTGCTCTTTGAGTAGATAAACAAAATTGATAAACCATTAGCCAGACTCATCAGGAAAAAGAGGGAGAAGACTCAAATCAACAGAATTAGAAATGAAAGAGGAGAAGTAAAATTGACACTGCAGAAATACAAAGGATCATGAGAGACTACTACAAGTAACTATATGCCAATACAATATACAACCTGGAAGAAATGGACAAATTCTTAGAAAAATACAACCTTCCAAGACTGAACAAGGAAGAAATAGAGAATATGAAGAGACCAGTCACAAGCATTGAAATTGATACTGTGAATAAAAATCTTCCAACAAACAAAAGCCCAGGGCCAGATGGCTTCACAGGCAAATTCTTCCAAACATTTAGAGAAGAACTAACACCTATACTTCTCAAACTCTTTAAAAATACAGCAGAAGGAGGAACACTCCCAAACTGATTCTACGAGGCCACCATTACCCTGATACCAAACCCAGACAAAGATGTCACAAAAAGAGAAAATTAAAGACCAATATCACTCATGAACATAGATGCAAAAATCCTGAACAAAATACTAGCAAAAAGAATCCAACAGCACTTAAAAGGATCATACACCATGATCAAGTGGTGTTTATCCCAGGAATGCAAGGATTCTTCAATATATACAAATCAATCAATGTGATACACCATATTAACAAATTGAAGGATAAGGACCATATGATCACCTCAATAGATTTAGAAAAGATTTTGACAAATTTAACACCGATTTATCATAAAAACTCTCCAGAAAGTGGGAATAGAGGGAACCTACCTCAACATAATAAAAGCCATATATGACAAGCACACAGCCAACATCATTCTTAATGGTGAAAAACTGAAAGCAGCTCCTCTAAGATCAGGAACAAGACAAGGTTGCCCACTCTCACAATTATTATTCAACATAGTTTTGGAAGTTTTAGCCAGGGCAATAAGAGAAGAAAAAGAAATAAAAGGAATCCAAATTGGAAAACAAGAAGTAAAACTGTCACTGTTTGTCGATGACATGATCTCTACATAGAAAGTCCTAAAGGTGCCACCAGAAAACTGCTAGAATTAATCAATAAATTTGGTAAAGTAGCAGGATATAAAATTAATGCATAGAAATCTCTTGCATTCCTATACACTAACAACAAAAATTCAGAAAGAGAAATTAAGGAAACACTCCCATTTACCATTGCAAGAAAAAAGAATAAAATACATAGGAATAAACCTACCTAAGGAGGCAAAAGACCTGTATGCAGAAAACTATAAGACACTGATGAAGGAAATCAAAGACAACACAAACAGTTGGAAAGATATACCATGTTTTTGGATTGGAAGAATCAACCCAAAGCAATCTACAAATTTAATGCAATCCCTATCAAATTACCAGTGGTATTTTTCACAGAACTAGAACAAGAAATTTTACAATTTGTATGGAAATGCAAAAGACACTGAATAGCCAAAGCAATCTTGAGACAGAAAAACAGAGCAGGAGGAATCAGGCTCCCTGACTTCAGACTATACTACAAAGCTATAGTAATCAAGACAGTATGGTACTGGTACAAAAACAGAAATATAGATCAATGGAACAGGATAGAAAGCCCAGAAATAAACCCATGCACATATGGTCACCTTATCTTTGACAAAGGAGGCAGGAATATACAGTGGAGAAAAGACAGCCTCTTCAATAAGTGATGCTGGGAAAACTAGACAGCTACATGTAAAAGAATGAAATTAGAACACTCCCTAACACCATACACAAAAATAAACTCAAAATGGATTAAAGACCTAAATGTAAAGCCAGACACTGTCAAACTCTTAGAGGAAAACATAGGCAGAACACTCTGACATAAATCACAGCAAGATCCGTTTGACCCACTTCCTAGAGTAATGGAAATAAAAACAAAGTAAACAAATGGGACTTAATGAAACTTAAAATCCTTTGCACAAGAAAGGAAACCATAAACAAGATGACTAGACACCCCTCAGAATAGGAGAAAGTATTTGCAAATGAAGCAACTGACAAAGGATTAATCTCCAAAATATACAAGCAGCTCATGCAGCTCAATATCAAAAAAACAAACAACCCAATCCAAAAATGGGTGGAAGACCTAAATAGACATTTCTTCAAAGAAGACATACAGATGGCCAATAAACACATGAAAAGATGCTCAACATCACTAATCATTAGAGAAATGCAAATCAAAACCACAATGAGGTATCCCCTCACACCAGTTAGAATGGCCATCATCAAAAAATCTAGAAACAATAAATGCTGGAGAGGGTGTAGAGAAAAGGGAACCCTCCTACACTGTTGGTGGGAATGTAAATTGATACAGCCACTATGGAGAACAGTATGGAGGTTCCTTAAAAAACTAAAAATAGAACTATCATATGACCCAGCAATCCCACTACTGGGCATATACCCTGAGAAAACCATAATTCAGAAAGAGACATGTACCACAATGTTCATTGCAGCACTATTTACAATAGCCAGGACGTAGAAACAAGCTAAATATCCATCAACAGATGAATGGATAAAGAAGATGTGGCACATATATACAATGGAATATTACTCAACCATAAAAGGGAACAAAACTGAGTTATTTGTAGGAAGGTGGATGGACCTAGAGGTTGTCATCCAGAGTGAAGTAAGTCAGAAAGAGAAAAACAAATAGCATATGCTAACGCATATATATGGCATCTAAAAAATGGTACTGATGAACCTAGTGACAGGGCAGGAGTAAAGACACAGACATAGAGAACGGACTTGAGGACACAGCGGGGGAAGGGAAAGCTAAGACGAAGTGAGAGAGTAGCACTGACATATATACACTACCAAATGTAAAATAGATGGCTAGTGGGAAGCTGCTGCATAGCACAGGGTGATCAGCTTGGTGCTTTGTGAGGACCTAGAGGGGTGGATAGGGAGGGTGGAAGGGAGGCTCAAGAGGGAGGGGATATGGGGATATATGTATACATATAGCTGATTCACTTTGTTGTACAGTAGAGACTAATACAACATTGTAAAGCAATTATACTCCAATAAAGATATTAAAAAAAAAAAAACCTTGCTAAAGTCACATATCAGTTCTGGTAGCTTTTTCTAGACTATCAGATTTTCTACATAGATGATCATATCATCTGTACGTAAGGACAATTTCACTTTTCTCTTCCAATATACATGTCTTTTATTTATTTTTCTTGCTTTTTAACTTTTTTTTTGTCTTTCTCAAACTCTTAGAACAATGTTAAACAGAAGTGGCAAGAATGGTTAGTTATATCTTATTCCTGATATTAGAGGGAAATCATTCAAAGTTCCACAATTAAGTACAATATTAGGTGAACGTTTTTTCATTGATAAATTGCATAGATGAATTTATCACATTAAGAAAGTTTCCTTCTGTTTCTAGTTTTCTGATAGTTTTATTATGATTGATTGTTGGATTTTTTCAAATGATTTCTCTGGGTCTATTGAGATGATGATATATATTGTGTTGGCCAAAAAGTTTGTTCAAGTTTTTCTGTTAGATGTTATGGAAAAACCCAAATGAACTTTTTGGCCAACCCTATATGTATGTGTATATGTATATATATATATAAAATTTAAATCTATTAATATAGTAAATTACATTAATTTCTTTTTCTAATGTTAACCAACTTAAAGTGCAGAGATAAACTCCAGTATGTCATGATGCTTTACCCTGTTATGTATTGTTGGATTTGAGGTGCTAACATTTGTTTAGGGTTTTTGCCTCTAATATCATGAGGCATACTTGTTTGTAGGGTTTTTTGTTTTGTTTTGTTTTCCTTCTGTAATGTGTTTGCATGATTTTGATATTAAGATAATGTTGGTTTCAGAGAATTCTTTAATTTTCTGAAAGAGCTTGGGCAGAATTGTTTTTTATTTTATTTTTTTAGTTTTTTTCCTTAAATGTCTGTTAGAAATTACCAGTGAATCCATTTGAACCTCTAGGGGTTTTTTTTTTGTTGTTTGTTTGTTTGTTTTTGTGGGATGGTTTCTATCTACAAATTCAATTTCTTTAAATTCCATAGTATTATTCATGGAATAATATAATATGTATTGTTGAGTGCATTTTGATAGTTTATTTCAAGGAATTTTCCCATTTCATCTATAATATTAAATTTATTAGCATAAAGTTGATCATAATATTTCCTTATTATCCTTTTAATATGTGTATCTGTATAGTGATGTCAACATTCTCATTCTGGATTTTGTTAATATTTGTACTCCCTTACTTTTTCCTGATGAGTTTGACTAAGGTTGCCAAATATTTTGTGCAAAGAATCAAACAGTAAATATTATAGGCTGTAGCCCACATCAGATCTCTGTTGCTTCTGCTGCTTCCTCTTCTTCTTCTTCTTAAAAAAAACACCTAACATAAAATCTTCTGTCTTAAAAAACTTTTAAGTATGTAGCTATAGTATAATGGTCTTAATGTATGCACATTGTTTTACAGCAGCTATCTAGTACTTTTTCATCTTTCATAACTAAATCGCTATGCCCAATGAATAGCAACTCTCCATTTCCTCTCCCCCAGCCCCTGGGAAATCACCATTTTACTTACTGCTTGGTAGATTCAAAACCATCCAGATTAATAATCACATTAAAAATATATGGTCAAAACATTCTAATTAAAAGGCCAAGTGTGTCAGAGTAGATATAAAAGCAAGACAACTATATGCTATTTACAAGAAATCCACTTGAAATATAAAAACAAAAATAGATTTAAAGTAAAAGGATGAAAGATGATATCCAGTTGACCCTTGAACGACATGGGTTTGAACTGCAAGGTTCTACTTATATGAGGATTTTTTCAATAAATGCATAGTACAGCACTAGACTGTCCACATTGGTTGAAACTGTGATTTAAAAACTTCCAACAAATAAAAGTCCAGGGCCAGATGGCTTCACAGGCAAATTCTTTCAGACACTTAGAGAACAGTTAACACCTATCCTTCTGAAACTCTTCCAAAAAATTGCAGGGGAAGGAACACACCCAAGCTGATTCTACAAGGCCACCATTACCCTGATACCAAAATCAGACGAAGATATGACAGAAAAAGAAATTTACAAGCCAATATTACTGATGAACATATATGCAAAAATTCACAACAAAATACTAGCAAACTGAATCTAACAACACATTGAAAGGATCAGACACCATGATCAAGTGGGATTTATCCCAGGGATTCAAGGATTCTTCAATACACACAGATCAATCAATGTGATACACCACATTAAGAAACTGAAGAATAAAAACCATATGATCATCTCAATAGATGCAGAAAAAGCTTTTGACAAAATTCAACACCATTTATGATAAAAATTCTCCAGAAAATGAGCATAGAGGGAACCTACCTCAACATGATAAGGGCCATACATGACAAACCCACTGAAATGACGTTTTTCTGAAGAAAACATACAAATGCCCAACATGTATAAGAAAAGATATTCAGCATCACTAATTATCAGGGAAATGCATATCCAAGTCACAATGAGACATTGTATTGCTTCTGTTTAAAATGGCCATTATCAAAAAAAGTAGAAAACATAACAAAAACTGGCCAAGATGTGGAGAAATTGAAATTTTGTGCACTATTTATGGGAATATAAAATGGTGCAACCGTTATGGAAAACAGTATGGAGTTTCCTCAGTAGAACAGCAATAGGATCTAGCAATCCTATGTCTGAATATTTATCCAAAAGAGTTGAAAACAAGACCTTAAAGAGATATTAGCACTCCCATGTTCATTGCAGCATTGTCCACAGTTGCCACGAGGTAGGAAAAACACATAAAACTCCATTAATAGATAAATGGACAAATAGTGGTACATACATACAATGGAATGTATTTTAGCCTTAAAAAATAAATTAATGTTTTTGTTATTTAACAACACTTTTTAAAAATTCATAGCGTATAGGCCACAAAAAACAGGCCGAGGGCCAAATTCAGCCCACTGCCATTATCTGCCCAACTAGTGGGCTCACTTTTTATCACTTTGTTGATTTTCTCAAAGTTTCACCTTTTACTTCATTGGTTTTTCTCTATCATTTCTCTCTTTTCCCATCCATTGATAGTGGCTCTTGATCTTTCATATTTCTTTCTCCAATTATTTTCTGTTTAATTTTCTTGCCACTTTTCTAGTTTCTTAATGTAGAAGCTGAGCTTATTTCTAGTAAAGTTTTATTAACATAATATTTCTCCTAAGTACTGCTTTATTGGCACCCCACAAATTTGATATGTTTTGGAAAATGGTCTACTTTCATAAGTGTTCCATATGTACTTGAAAGAATGTGTATTCTGCTATTGTGTGGAGTGATTTATAAATTAGGTCATGTTGGTTGATATCATTGCTGAAGTCTTCTGTATCCTTGCTGGCTTTCCTTACTTGTTCTATCAATCGCTAATTATCCAAATGTACTTACAGATTTGTCTATTATTTCTTACAGTTCTATCAGTTTTTGTTTTACGTATTCTGAAATCTGTTATTATGTGCATAATTTTTAGGATAGTACATCCTATTGTTAAATTGATCCCTTTGTCATTGTGACATGACCTTGTTTATCCCTTGTAAAAATCTTTACCCCAAAATATACTTTCTCTCTGTATACATGTTTCAATATACCCTTTCCAGCTTTCCTTTGACTAGTGTTGTACAGTTGATCCTTGAACAACATGGAGGTTAAGGAGATCAACCCTCCATGCAACTGAAAATCCTCGTGTAAATTTACAGTGGGCTCCTCCGTATCTGCAGTTCTTCATCAGTGGATTCAACCAACTGCAGACAGTCTAGCACTGTAGTATGTATTTATTGAAAAAAATCCTCGTATAAGTATAGCCTTGCAGTTCAAACCCATGTCGTTCAAGGGTCAACTGTATATCATCTTCCATCCTTTTACTTTAAATTTATTTATGTTTTTATATTTCAAGTGGATTTCTTGTAAATAGCACATAGTTGTCTTGCTTTTTTATCTACTCTGACACACTTGGCCTTTTAATTAGAATGTTTTGACCATTCATTTTTAATGTGATTATTAATCTGGATGGTTTTGGTTTTTTTACTTGTTCCTTTTGTATTATGCTCCCTTTTCCCTCTTTTCCTGCCTACTTATATATTGAGAATTTTTATGAGCTTACTCACTATAACTATTTATTTTATTTTACTGGTTACTTGGGCTTATATTATATATCCTTAACATCACTGTTTACCTTCAAGTGATATTATACCATTTCATGTTAAGTATGGAAATCTTAAAATATACTCTCATTTCTCAACTTACTGACTTTCAAGTATTCTCTCATATATTTTACTTATACAATTTGCAAACTCTCACAATAGCATTATTTTTGTTTCAACAGTTACCTTTTAAAGAGATTTATATAATTTTTTAAAATTCAGGTATTTACAATGTGGTTTATATTCTCGTGTTCTTCATGGCTTTTTGTATACCCACATTTCCATCCAGTATTATTTTGCTTCTACCTGAAGGGATCTGCTTGTAATGAGTACTTTCAGGCAGGTCTAGTAGTCCCAAGGTTGTTTACTTTGAAGAAATTTTAAATGGAATTGTATTTTTAACTTCAGTAGCCACGTGATTATTAGTATGTAGTAATACAATTTATTTTTCTATGATAATCTTGTATCCTAGATTTTAATAAATTCACTTAGTAATTCTTAGAAAAAAATATATATTTCTAGGGATTTTCTATATGGACACCTGCAAAGTATGCCATCTTCCTTTCCTATCTGGATGCCTCTTATTTCTTCTTCTTGCCTCATTGTTCAGGTGAGAAATTCCACTACTGTGTTGGAAAGGGTGATAAGAGAGGACATCTTTGCCTTGTTCCCAATCTTGAGAAAACATTCATCCTTTCATCATTAAGTATGATGTTAGCTGTAGAGATTTCTTGAGATTTATTTTATCAGATAGAAGAAGTTCTCCATTCCTAGTGTGTTGAGAGTTTTTGTTCTGAATGGTATTGGATTTTGTCAAATGCTTTTTTTGCATCAACTGATCATATTGGTATGTCAATTGATTATTTTCTCTTTTAGCCTGTTGCTATTGTAGATATTATTGATATTATAGATTAATTGCCAAATGTTGGACCAGTCTTGCATACCTGGAGTAAATTCCACTTGTCTTGTTGTAAAATTAATCATTTTTATGCATACTTGGATTTTATTTCCTAATATTTTATTGAAGATTCTTGTATCTAAGTTCCTAAGAGATACTTGTCTGGAGTTTTCTTTTCTTCTACTATTTTTGTTGAACTTTCTTATATTTTAAAAGGTATTTAAGCTTGGTATAGAATTCTAGGTTGATAGATTTTGTTTGTTTGTTTTGTTGCTTGTTTTCAGTAGTTTGAAGACGTTGCTCTGCACTCTTTTTGTTTTCATTATTTCTGTTGAAAAATCTGTCATCATTACCTTTGTTACTGCATATGCAACTTTTGCTGTCTCTGAGTACACTTAAGATTGTGTTCTTATTTCTGATTTTGAGCAATTTAATTATGATATGCTTTGGTTTAGTGTTTTCTTGTTTATTGTGCTGGGTTCATTTACCTTGAATCTGTAGGTTTATTTTTTTCAGCAAATTTGGAAAATTTCAACATTTATTTTTCAAATATTTTTCTTTCTCACCCTTCTCTCTCTTCTTTTTTGGGGAACTCCAATTATATTAGACTGTTCACTGATGCTCTGTTTATTTTTTTAAATTATTTTTCCTCTGTGTTTCATACTGGGTAGTTTATCCTACTATGGGTTCAAGTTCCTTTCTTCTGTCATGTCTAATATGCTACTAGTTATATTCAATGTATGTTTCATCTCAGACATTGTACTTTTTATTTCTTAAAGTTCAGTTTGGAACTTGTTATATCTTCCTTATCTCTACTTAACTGTGTAAACAGGTTTAATACAGTTGTAATAACTGGACTTATCCTGTTTTCTCATTGTAACATCTTTGCTAATATTCTGGATCTACTACAACTGATTGATTTTTCTCCACATAATGAGTCATATCTACTGCTTCTTCATATGCCTGGTAATATTTTATTGACTGTGAGACATTATGAATTTTACCTTGCTGGACCCTGAATATCTCTGTATTCCTATAAAAATTTTTTGAACTTTCTTAAGGGACACAGTTAAGTTATTTGGAAACAGTGACACACTTGGGTTTTGGTTTTAAGTTTTGTTTAGTAGCATCAAAGTAGCATTTATTTTTCCTACTGTTGCAAAATGCTTCTGAGTAGTTTCCTTGAATTATGAGTTTTCTATTCTGGCTGGAAAATAACACCAGCTATAATTCCCTCTAATTCATTTGATGGTCTTTCCCCAGCCTTAGTTTCTTCACACACATATACTGATCAGGACTCTCATGGACACATTTTGCAGACTTTCAGGGTTATGGCTACATGTAGCTCTCTTCTCTCTGCTTCTCTGTCCTTCAAATATTAGTTGTCTTGGTCTTCCTGGATTCAAACCTCTGTCTTCTCTTTGCAATTCTGTGCCCTACCTGGGCTCCCCTTCCTGTATCACATTTGGTATATTCTTTAAAGGTCATAATCTGTGCAATTTTAGCAGTCACATCATCTGTCTTCCATCTTTCAGAGACCACTGTTTTGCCTGATGTCTAGTGTCTTCCAAAGCATTGTTTCATATATTTTGTCTGGTTTTTTGTTGTTTCACAAAAGAGGTTAAATGTATTCCCTGTTATTCCATTTCCTGAAGCAGAAGTTCTTCACTTCCTAATAGCAATGTGACCTTGTGCAAGGATACCACTTTTAGGTTAATATTAGTTCCTGTTTCACAGATATTATGAAACAATGCAAGAAAGAATATTATATATTAAATCTGTGTTACATAGGGTGTGGGACAAAATAGACTTGGTACTTATTATTTAATTATATCATAAATTTCTGAAAAGTGTTAACATTTCCTTTTACAAAATTAATAGAGTAGAAGTCACAATTAACAATTTTTCAGAAGAATTATAATAATTTAAGCATCTGATGCTCTCAACTAAAAATGTTGGTGAGTGTTTTTAAAAAGACTATGTTGGAAGGCAAGTAAGTAAAGTAAATAAAACAATTGGAGGGTAATAAATATTATATAAGCTTAAAATGTTCATAATTGTTGAGTCAGAAATTCTAATATCAGGACACTTTCCTAAAGAAATTATCAAAAATGAACAAAAATGTATGTGTGAAGATGACAGATATTGCCATTTATAATATGGTGTTTCTACTTTTCACTGTGTCTAAAGTAGGAGTCTTTGTAAATAAATCTTGGCTCAGTACATATGTAAAATACAAAATAGCTATTAAAAATCATATTAAGAGACATGGAGTTTCTGCTTATTATGTAGTAAGTGAAAGTTACAAATTTTAAATTACATATTTTACCATTTAAATATGGTAAAATTTTTCATTGAATGCATTGAATTTTTTGGAAGTTACATGCTAAAATAGTAAGTGTGATTATACCTGAATGGTTGAAGTATACTTAGTTTGCTTTTCCTTCATTGTATTCTATATTTTGCAAAATTTCACTAATCCATATATGTTATTTTTATAGTCAGAAACTGAAAGTTAGATTTTATGTCCATATTACTATGAAAAAATAGAACATCAAAGTTTTTAATGAAAGTATTCTGACATTCTATTTTATTTGATAATAAATCTCTACTCAAGGATATATCATTAAGATGCTTTTATGCTAATAAATTTATATTTTATAAGTATCAAGAGTTCCCTATAAAGAGAGGCAACTAGTTAAAGTATCTAGGATAAATGGGCAATTAGTTTTCCATTCTTCATTTAAAAAGTCATCAAAATTTGTTACCAATAATGGAGCAAATTCTTCAATATGAAGCTAATAATCTATTGATGTTTTAAGAGAAATACTAAGGCTAGTTGTCACATGACTGGTAATAGCAACATGCTGTAGAGTGGAAAGGCATAACATCCAGTTGCAGACCTGGCTCTCATCTCCTGAGTGACCGGAGCATTTTGCTTACCTTTACTCTGTCTCTGCCTCCTCATTTGTACATTGGGATATAATGTCCACATTCTAGTTGTCTAGTTGTGGTGTAGATTAAACTAACATAGCAAACATTTGACTTTGAGAATATACTCAATTCATAGTAGGTATAATTAATAAGGGTCCAAACTGTCTCTCTCATTTTTTTGAGTCAATATTTTTCAGACATTTGTATCAGAGTTCCCAGAGAAAAAGAACCAATTATATATATATATATATATGTATATATGTGCTATGCTTGTATATATACATACATATGTATGTGTGTATATAGACATATATGTGTGTGTATATATACATATATAGAGAGAGAGAGAGAGAGAAAGAGAGAGATTTATCATGAAGAATTGTTTCACTTAATTGTGGGGGATAGACAATACAATCTGAAATCTGTATAACATGCTGGCAGGCTGGAAACTCAGACAGGATTTTATGATGCTGTCTTGAGAAAGAATTTCTTCCTCTTCAGGAAGCTCTTAAGAACAAACTGATTGGATTCAACTAATTGGATGAGACCCACCCACATTACTGAAGGTAATCCCTTTTACTTAAACTCAACTGATTGTGGTTGTTAAACACACGTACAAAATACCTTCACAGCAACACCTACATTGGTGTTTGATAATAACTGGGCGCTATAGCCTAGCCAAACAGACACATAAGGTTAATCATCCCACCATTCCTCATGAAGTCATAGTAGTTTCTGGAGGCTCTTTGGAGATTGGAAAATACAGTTTCTGCACCATCTCTTTTAAAAAATGAACGCTTATTGTAAGTTGTATTAGTTCAAACTTCTATTTTAATTTTTCCTTTAAAAAAGGTTTTAGGATCTAAAAAGTAGTTAGAAAAATAGATTGATTTTTTGTGTGAAATGACTTGGTTAAATATAACAATAATATTAAGTTAGAAAGTATTAATCTTATTTCTAAACATACAAAGTAAAATAAATATTAATTTTATTAATATTAGCTTTTTGAATTCTTATCATATGGTGGGCTGTGTGATAATATTTATGAAAAAGACTTAGAGCAACTTGTAACTTGTGCAAAAAATGATACAGCTTCTACATGTGATATTTCCAGGTTCTATCCATGCTTGTCCCACTGTGGTAGATTGTATTTTCCAAAGATGGGCATTATAATAGTTCTAGTCTCAGATGCTTTTCATGAATATTGCCACTCCTTCATAAAGAGAAGATTGTCTGAATATAGGTGAACATGTGATTTGCTTGTAACTAATAGAATGCTTCTGAAATGATGCTGCATGACTTTGTATACAAAGTCATAAAAGACAATGGAGCATCTTCTACCTTGCTCATTGGAATATTCATTCTTACATCTTCTGCTGTCATATAAGCAGTATGACTACCCTGATACTGTTATGCAGTGAAGAAGCTCCAATTATCACGTGTTGAGATCCACATGGAGATACCCTAGAATAGTGAAGATAGAGATCTCCAACCCTCCTAATGCATAAGACAGTTTGACTGCAAACATCTGAGATACTTGAACCAGAACCACACAAATAGTCCTATTAAGAACTATGAAGACACACTATATCTATCTTCCAAGGCTCATTGCTATACAAACATCCTCAAAAAAAAAAAAAACTGTATGTAGCAAATTTGTCAATGCCTCTTGCTTAGAAGATGTGCAGAAATGCAACAGACATGGAAAATTGTCTCCCAACAAATGCTTCCAAACTTCTGACCCACAGACACCGTAAGAGATGATAAAATCAAATCAAATGTTGCTTTAAGCCATTAAGTTTGGGCTGATTTTTAGGCTACAGCAATAATGGAAATACCACCTTTAGATATAGATGTCTTAACAACTATAATTAATATGATACATTTATCAAAATATAAGCTATCAATGCACGCCAAAAACCTGAAAGAATATAACCAAAAAAGTCAACTTTTGAGGGGAAGATGGAACTAAAAAGCTTTAAAAATTATTCAGAACCCAAGGCATATTCAAAATAGAATAGAGGTTCTAGAGGAGAATCCATTTCTTGCCTCTTTCAGAGTCCAGTGACTGCTACATTACTTAGTTTGTGGCCCTATCATTAGCATCTCTGACTCTGCATTAAATAACCCTTTCTTTTTGTAGTAATCTTCCTCTGTCCTTATCTCATAGGGACATTGGTAATGACATTTAAGGCCCACCTGTATAATCCAGGATAATCTCCCCATTTCAAGATCCTTCACCTAATTGTATCTGTGTTGACCCTTTTTCAATATAAGGTAACATTTATTACAGATTCCAGGGATTAAGATCTGATATATTTGGGACCCATTATTCCACTTACTGCATATAGTTATATTTGTCAGTTATTGCAATGAAAGTGCTGCAAAACAAACAGAACCAAAATCTTAGCTAATATGTTTCAGCCCATTCCATCTGGGTTCAGCTGGGTTAGGCTGACACTGGATTTATTGCCTTCAGGTATGCTCTGTTTGTCTACATAACAAATGGTAAGAACTCCAAGGCCAGTCCTCTTTCCTAGCACAATTACAAAACAATCGCTTGTGTTTGTACCCATGAAGGATACTTTTCAGTAGAAGCTGAACTAGAGAAAGAATGTATAGAAATAGTATTTTGGTGTCTCCAATGAAAAACCCAGCTGTTCAACGAATTATTGCATGTTAAGCCCACCAGTCAGTATACACTAACCACTCAAAGTTTCTAATATTTTACAACTTTACTTTAAAAAATGAATATGCACAGCAATGTAACAAATGTACCACTCTGGTACAGAACACTGATGGTAGGGAAGGTCGTGCATGTGTGGGGGCAGGGGACATATGGGAACTCTATACTTTCTGTTCAGTTTTGCTGTGAATCTAAAACCACTCTAAAAATAGTTTATTAATTTAAAAAAAGAGTAGGCCCCCAAGAACCTCTAGTCATTTGAATAAAGACTTAAGGCAAGAGAGACATTAAGAAAAAAAGATCAGATAAAATAAAGACAACTTAAAAACTATAATATCCTCAAAGAGATTTTAAAAAAGATCCTATATTCATGAAAATATAAATGTTATTTTTAACAAGGAACACTAGAAAGAAATAGGAAGCTCATGGAAATTTAAAATAGTATAGTTAAGTTTGATAAAAGTCAATCAAGTCTTAGAAGATAAAGTAAAATAAAATTTTTGCAAAGTAGAAGATAAATATAAAGACAGGGTCAATTTACAAAATTAAATATTCACTACAATATTTCCAGAAAGAGAGACTAGTAAAGAAAATCTAGCAAATGAAACTGGTAAAGAGGACAATAAAGGACATTATTTTTTTTTAGATCGAAAAGACCTATCAAGTGCCTCACAAAACAAATAGAAAAAAAAAAAAAATGTCCTAGTGGACTTACTGAGTCCAACCCCAAGAATAGAGAGGTTAGAAAAAATAGGTCTTGAGAATCTTTGAAAGAGAGGGAAGAATAGTCTTAGATAACATGTCTAAGTCTTTCTGAAGGGCTAGATGTTTCTTCCTGTGAAGGATTTGTCCCTTCAACTTAAATTAGAACATGTTCTTACAAAGAAATAGAACTTCTAATATCCAGGATCCAAAAGACAAGGCAGCAGCAAACCATGCTCTAATAAGTAGAAAGTACTCTCTGGAGATAAGGATACTGGGGTGTTTATTTCATGTTTTAATCATTAATTAACAATATTTATTAATCCTCTTTGAGGTGCCAGACACTGTGCTAGGATGCTTTGTTGCACTTTAAAAAACAGTTTTTTTAAATGTCCAAAAATATTGCTGCATTTTTTATTAACTCTAATGGACAAAGTTTAGTGGTGATTTGCTTTCTGAGAAAATGAAAGGCAGCTATGTAGTTTTGTTTTTCAGTAGGCCTCTGCTATCCACCAAAAGAAAAGTAGCATACTGTGAATGAAAGCTTTACATGAAGGTTTCAGATCATTAATATTGCATTTTTAGTGTAGCTTTTAAGGTGAGATGTTATTATTATTATTATTAGTGCTAGGAAGATAGGCAGTAGAAGAGAGTAATAGAGTGAGATTTATTGAAGTTGAAAGCTATAATAATATTACTTTTACTAGTTTACTTTCTTATAATGAATGATTCAGAAAGAAAATCAGCCTTTTGGACTCTAATTTTAGTTAATGCAAATGCATGGCCAGATTTCTTCTCAGAAACCTAGCACAGATTCTATTGAAGGCATGTAAAAGTTAGTGGGGATGTACACATTTGGATTCTGAGGTCATAATTTTGTTCCAAAAGAAACTATAGGCAGAGATTTCTTTTTTCCACCTAAAGAATGTAAAAAGGAAAGGGAGAGAATGAGAGATAAAAGTAAGAAAATAACATGAATTTAACTGGGGAAAAAACATCCCTTAGTCTTTCAAAAACAATAGATTCTGGAATTCTAAGTCAGTGTTGAATCCATAAATAACACTATATCACAGACTGAAGAGCATTTGTTTACTGGAATCATTGAATATATTCTCTTGAAAGAAGGAGCAGGAAATGTAATGGAACAAAGTTTCTTAATAATGCAATTTCCATTTAAGCCATTAGATTTACTATTTTCTCAACATCTCTCACATTCTGTCATGTATGTAAAAGAGCTGTCTTCAATACACTAAAAAATAAGGGATATTTATACAATAAAATAAATAATACAAATGAACACAGGAGAAAGGATCTTGTGACACATGAAAATTCTGATTTTATAAAATCCTAGTTATACACACATTGTAAACTATGCATATTTTCTCTTATTCTTTGGGAAAAGAGTCTTTTTAGAAAAAGATTTTCTGTACCTTTTTATTTAGGAATTGAGTACAAAGTTATAAGGAAAACATATGACATTCTGTTTATACACATTTTCTTTAGATTCTTAGTGTTCTGTATAGAGTTGGGAATAACATCTTTTTTTTATTATTGAGGTAACACTGGTTCATAACATTCTGTAAGTTTCCTATGTATGACATTATAATTCAAATTCTGAATACACTACAGTATACTGCACCAAAAGTCTAATGCCATCCATCACTATACAGTTGGTCCCCTTTACCCATTTCACGCAGCCCCCACCCTTTCCCTTCTGGTAACCACCAGTCTTTTCTCTGTATTTATGTGTTTGTTTTTTTGTGTTTGTTTATTTTGTTTCTTTAAAATATTTCACATATGAGTGAAATCATATGGTATTTATCTCTCTCTGACTTATTTTACTACATGTCCATCCATGTAGTCACAGATGGCAAGATTTCATCTTTTTTATGGTTGAATAGTATTCCATTGTATATGTGTACCACATCTTTATCCATTCATCCATCGATGAGCACTCATGTTGTTTCCATATCTTGGCTATTGTAAATAATACTCTGATGAACAGAGGGTGCACATGTATTTTCTAATTAGAATTTTCCTATTCTTGGAATAAATACCAGGAAGTGGAATCACTGGATGATGTAGTAATTCTATTCTTAATTTCTGGAGAAATCTCCATACTGTTTTCCATAGTACCTGCACCAGTTTACATTCCCATCAACAACGTATAAGGCTTCCCTTTTCTCCTATATCCTCTTCAACACTTGGTAATAGTTGCTTTATATATTTGGTGCTCCTATTTTAGGTGCATATATATTAAATAAGTGCTGTGTCTTCTTGATGGATTGTCCCCTTTGTCATTATATAATGTTCATCTTTGTCTCTTGTTACTTCTTTTGGCTTAAGGGCTATTTTTTTCTGATATGAGTATGGTTACACCCACTTTCTTTTGGTTGCCATTTGCTTGGAGTATCATTTTTCCTTCCTTCACTTTGAGCCTATGTTTATTTATTTTTTATTTTTTATTTTTTTAAACCTCAAGTTTATTTATTTATTTTTTTTAAAGGATATCTAGTATAAACCAATAAGGTTTTTTTTTGTTTTGTTTTGTTTTTTATTTATTTATTTATTTATGGCTGTGTTGGGTCTTCGTTTCTGTGCGAGGGCTTTCTCTAGTTGTGGCAAGCGGGGGCCACTCTTCATCGCGGTGCGCGGGCCTCTCACTATCTTGGCCTTTCTTGTTGCGGAGCACAGGCTCCAGACGCGCAGGCTCAGCAATTGTGGCTCACGGGCCCAGTTGCTCCGCGGCATGTGGGATTCTCCCAGACCAGGGCTCGAACCCGTGTCCCCTGCATTGGCAGGCAGATTCTCAACCACTGCGCCACCAGGGAAGCCTGCCTATGTTTATTTTTAAAGATGAAATGAGTCTCCTCAAGGCAGTATAAATTTGGGTCTTGTTTTTTAATCCATCTAGCCACTCTGTGTCTTTTGACTGGTGAATTCAATCCATTTAAATTTGGGGTGATTATTGATAAATGAGGACATAGTTGCCATTTTATCTTTTGTTTTCTTCATGCTCTATATATCTTCACTGTTTCTTTTTCCTTGTGTATCTGTCTGCCATTTTGATTTTGTAATTTTCTATATTTGTTTCTCAGTTTCCTCTTTTTTATTTTTCATGTCTCTGCTCTAGATTTATGTTTTGTGGTTACCATGAGGTAAAATGTCTCATAGATAAAATAGTCTTTTTTTTCTGCTGATCACATCTTATCTGAATTTGCCTATATGAGTTCTATCCTTATCCTCTTCCCCTTTTATATTTTTGTTGTCTCAAAGTACCATTTTCTAAGTAGTGAGTTTGTTACCAAATTGAAGTAGCTATAGCTATTTTTACTGCTTTTTTACCTTTAAAGTTTATGCTATAATTATTTAATAACCTATTCGGATATAGAATCACAATTTTCTTATTCTACCAATCACCTTACTCAAAGTTTTGTGTACTTTTGCCTTTTTTTTTTTCAGGTAGAAGAGCTCCTTTCAACATTTCTTGTGAGGCAGGTGTTGATAAACTCCCTAGTTCATAGTGTTGATGAACTCCCTCAGCTTTTGTTTGTCTTTATATTTCTCCTTTATATCTGAAGGATAACTTTGCTGAATAGAGTATTCTTGACTGACAATATGTATCTTTCAAAATTTTAATTATGTCATTCCACTCTCTCCTGGCCTATAGAGTTTCTCCTGAGAAATCTGCTGATAGCCTAATTGGGGTTCCATTGTATGTTGCTGTCTTTTTTCTCCTAGATGCCTTTAAATTTCTTTCTTTATCATTGAATTTTGACAACTTTAATATAATGTTTCTTGGAGGTGTTTTTGCATTGAGATAATTAGATGGCTCTTGGCTTCATGGATTTGTATATCTAGTTCTTTCTCCAGGTTTGGGAAGTTCTCATCTATGATTTTTTTAAGTAAACTCTGCTCCACTTTCTCTCCCTTCTCCTTCTCGGATAGCAGTTATCCTTATGTTACTTTTCCCAATGGAGTAGGATAGTTCTTGTACTCTTCATTTTTTTTTTTTTTAAATCTTAGTTCTCTCTCCTCTTCTACCTGAATCATTTCCAGATTTCTATCTTTGAGCTTGCTAATTCTCTCTTCTATATGGTCTGCTCTATCCCAGTGCTTTTTATTGCATTCTTCACCTTATATATTGAGCTCTTAAGCTTCAGAATTTCTGTTTGGTTCATTTTGGGGTTTTAATCTCTTTGGTAAAATATTCTTTCTGTTCATTAATTTTATTCCTGAACTCATTGAAATGCCTTTCTCTGTTTTCTTGTAGCTCATTGAGTTTCTTCATAAAAGTAATTTTGAACTCTCTATCAGTTAGATTGCAATCTTCCATGATTTTAAATTTGGTTTCTAGAGAATTGTCATTTTCTTTGTGTGATACCACGTTACCATGGTTTTTTATGGTGTTTTATAAGTTTTTCCTCTGCTGGCACATTTGAAGTAGCAAACACCTTTCCTATTTAGGTAAAGGTTTTTACTGTTTCTGACAATTTAAAAAGTTGGTAATTAGGGTCCTTTTTTTGTTTTTCAGTAGGTGAGACTATAGCTCAAGTTACTGGTTTCTCTTATCTGAGCTGCTTCTGGCTATATTTGTGAATTGGCACTTTTCACCCTCCACTACCTCTGCCAGACATATCACTGGTGCCCTCCTTGTTGCTGCTTGTGCCTCCAAGGTCACTGGTGCCTTGCTGCTGCTGGTGTTGCTGGTGTTGCTGGCATTGCCACTGGGGGCATGTGCCTCCACCGAGTCTAGGGTTACCTGGGTCATGGGTGGTGGTCGGGGTAGGGGTGAGTGGGGAGTCAGAGGTGTGGGGGTTTGCTGTGTTCACAGTTGTCAGATGCATGGGGGTCACTGACATTGTGGTGTGGGTGGGGCTGGAGTCACAGGCATAGCCATGGTTGGAGAGACTGGGGTCATGGGGTGTGTCACCACTGCTGCCCAGTTCCCTGTGACCAAGGGTCCTGCTATGGCTAGGAGCCTGGAGTTATGTTTGCCATCTCCCCTGCTGCTACCAGGATCTCTGGGATTCAGTGCTCAAGGACCACAATCAGGGGGCTGGGATCACAAGCACCACCTCTTCTATTCCCTTGGTTGTGTGTCCTCTACATGTTCCAATCCACTCACCTTCAGATGTACAGATGTGTGGCTCTCTCTGGTGTCCTGATGTGTTGGGCAGAGGAAACGTTGTTGAGTTACAGATGTTTTATTAGTTGTTCATTGAAGGGGAGAGACAAAGGAAGTGTCTCATACGGTCATGATTCTGACATCACCCCCACTCCTGCCACCGCAGGGATAATATCTTAAAAATTATTAGCCAGAATTAAAAATACATAATTTCACTTTAAAAATGATTTTTAAAAAGCATGTAAGGCTTCAAATATATTTTTACTTCCACCAAATTTGTGAGGAATAAAATAATTTCAAATGGAGATGGTATATTACCAAATATATACCTTTTTAAATCTTACTTACCTAATCTGTACTGAATTCTAGCAATTTACATTGATATATCAAAATAGCCATTAGTCTCAACAAAATGAATAAAGAAACTACTACTGAATGAGAGAAAATATTTGCAAACGATGTGACTGATAAGGAGTAAATATCTAAAATATATAAGTGGCTCATGCAACTCAATATCAGAAAAACAAAGGACCCAAATTAAAAATGGGCAGAAGACCTAGACAGACATATTTCCAAACAAGACATACAGATGGCTAACAGGCACATGAAAAAATGCTCAATATTGCTAATTATTAGAGAAATGCAAATCAGAGCCATGAGATATCAACCCACACCTGTCAGAATGGCTATTATAAAAAAGTCTACAAATGACAAATGTTGGCAAGGATGTGGAGTAAAGGGAACCCTAGTACACTGTTGGTGGGACTATAATTGGTGCACCCACTATGGAAAACAGTATGGAGGTTCCTCAAAATATTAAAAATAGAACTACCATATGATCCAGCACTCCTACTTCTGCGTATATATCTGAAAAAAATCCCACTAATTCTAAAAGATAGATGCACCCCAATGTTCATAGCAGCATTATTTACAATAGCCAAGATATGGAAGAAACCCAAGGTTCCGTGAATAGATGTATGGATAAAGAAGATGTGGCATATATATACAATATATATAATATACTATATAAACAATTATACCATATATTAATTATAATATAATTATATTGTATATAATTATATAATAAATTTAATTGTAATTATACTATGTATAAATTTTATATTTATATTTATACAGTATATACAATGGAATATTACTCAGCCATAAAAAAGAATGAAATTCTGCCATTTGAAACAACATGGTTGGACCTAGAGAGTGCTATGCTTACTGACATGTCAGACAGAGAAAGACAGATACTGTATGTTATCACTTACACGTGGAATCTAAAAAAATAACAACAATGAATGTATATGACACAACCAAAACAGGCTCACAGATATAAAAAACAAACTAGTGGATACCAGTGGGAAGAAGAAAGGGGGAAGGGCAAGATAGTGGTATGGGATTAAGAGATACAGACTACTATGGACAAAATAGGTAAGCAACAAAGATATATTGTACAGCACAGGGAAATATAGCCATTATTTTATAAGAACTTTAAATGGAGTATGATCTATAAAAATATTGAATTACTATGCTGTACACCTGAAACTAATATAATATTGTAACTCAACTATACTGCATTAAAAAATAACTATTAGTCTATTAATTAATTTATTCAATAATCATTAAAAACAAACTTTGTTTACTAGCCCGGGTACTGGATAAACTATGGACTCTTATTTTCAAAAACTTATCACCTAACAGAAAAGACAGAAAACTATATTTCAAGTTGACAATCACTATGCTAATTATAGTCTTGTATTCATAAGAAAGACGGGACATATGAGAATCAACACTGATAACTACCTGAGGTATTTATTGTCCTGTCACCTAAAATCAAAGAGATTACTTTTAATCAGTTTTTACTGATTGCTAATTTTCTCATCTAAACAGGAGCTTCAGCAAGAAAAGGAGGAGAAAAATACAAATGAGGTCATCTCTTATTAAAATCAATTCTAAAAGCTATTTCTCTAGAAACCAAAACTTCATTGCAATTGGATAATTTTGTATATTTTTTCACTAGCTTTTTAAGGTCTTTATCAAAATTATGTTGCTGTTTGATTTCTCAGCCCGGGGCCTTATTTCTAATGCTGAGTTTATACCTAGGTTGCATTGGAAAATAATGTTATAATTTTGTCAAGAAACAGATTATTTAAAACATATTAAAATGCCAAGAATTTTTCTTCCTCTTTTCCCTCCACTTACTCTTTCCATTACCACACCCTTTATTTTTTCCCTTCTCATTCTTCTTACTCTTCCTTCTTCTTATTTTCCCTTTACAGAGGCAAAGTGTACACAAAAGAGACAAAAAGTGATAAAAAATTGGAGAGTTAATTCACTAGGAAAACGTAGATGATCTAAAATTGCTGCTGTAAAGATCATTTTCCCCCAAATACTAAACAGCTGCTTTTCTATGCTGACTAGAGATGAAAGATAGTTTCACTGATATTTCACAAAACCACTGAAGTACATATTTTAAAAGCTGATTGAGTGTTAGAAAGTAGTCCTTCATTTTACAGATGAGAAATGAGAAGCTCAATAAATATAAGTGATTTTCTCAATTTCAAAATGAATCCCAATGCTTCAGAGTTCACCTCTAAAAGTTAAGCCTTTTTATTAAAGACAAGGTACAAGGTGAGGATCAAGTGGTAGACGGCAAGTCCAGAATACACCATTAGAATAGCCACATTCTGCTAACTAAACATTTATTTAAATATTCATTTTGTGTGTATCTATATAGCTATGCATAAAAACTAAAATAACTAAATAATTGAAACCACGTTTTAAACCAGTTGGAATTGTAGAAGCAAAACATTAATATGATCAGGTAAATTTTGTTTCTATTTGAGTTGCAAGCAGTTCTCTTTCAATAATCTTATATGTTATAAATCTGTATTGGGATGAAGATATTTTCTGAACTTGATCAATTTTATGTTTTAGACAATTTAAAAATCTAATCCCAAACCTAATCATTTTCCTTTATACCGTCCCTCTAGGGAAATGTTTGTGGGAGCTGCTTTCCTGTTTAAAACAAAAACAAACACATAAACAAGCTAAACTAAAAGTATTTATTTTCATTTTCAACAGAAGCTTATTTTTTTAACTTCCAGATGGGTCACCTCTATTTCACCTAGTTTCCTTGCAACTCTCTTTCTTATAAGGTAGTTTTTTTACTGTACTTCAATATGGGTGTTTTTATAAGATTGAAAATAATTGATCAGACAGGTGAGTAAGAGAAATTTGCCAGAATGGGCTTCAGAAGTGTGACTTACTCAGGACATAACTGAAACCTTATCCATTCCCCAGTCCTATTATCATGGAGACCCTAAAGGCAAGCAATATCTTTTCACAGTTGTTAATCCAGCCTTTAGAAATAGGTTGAAAAATGCATATGACATGTCATCTCAGAATGGCTCTAGTGGAACTTGAAGAAACACACAGGCAAGATTCCTACAGAGATGAGCATCTCATGGCAGGTTGGCTAACATGACCTCAGCCCAGTTGATACCTCCGTTGTTTAATTCTCACTAGTGTCAGACATTATGACCTCAGCTCTGCATGCTGAAAAGACGGTGTGTGATTAATATAATAACAAATCCATCCATTTCTTAAAGAAATTTTCTCCCTTTTCTTCTGGTTTGATTATATACATATACACATTGCTGTTTTCCATTTTGAAAAATGAAAGTTTTAGTGTATTCTGTAGAATAAGAGCTTTCAAAATGCAGACAGGAGAGGTATATGCTTTGTACTTTTCTTTCAACTATAAAAATGTATCTTTCTATGTAAGGACAGATCCAAGTTTTGGGTCCTAAAAGTCATACAGTTTGACCACCTTCTTTTAGGAAAAAAAGACAGATGCTACAAGTATGTGATTGCATAGGAAACAATATTTATGTAGACTGGGAAAAGGTGAGCCTTAAAAGGAGCTTATGAATGGAAGAAGCCAGAAAATTACGTTTTCATGAGCTTCCTAGTAAACACACCTCTATTTAGCTGATAAGTATACTTTTTAAAATCTTAAAAATATTAGTGTCCTTAAAATTATTCATTTTATACTGCCCTCTGAGATGTCAGAGAGCCTAAATAGCTTTATTAATTCCCACAAGTTTTCCATGATTGAAAATACTTAAGGTAGTAATGAATTTGAACCAAAAATGAAAAAGTTCTAATGTACTTATTTTGTCAGATTTTTGTCCGGAAGGTATAGACAATTGTGCTAATAATTTTCCAACATACAAACTTCCTTTTTCATTTTTAGAATAAGTAGAAATTTAAAAATTATTTTTCTCCTTAGATATGTAGGTTTATCTCACAGTTGTTAGCTGAGCAAAGTAAAGGATGCCTGCTTTTGTTGAAAAAGAAATCTGGAATACTTGACAGTTTCATACTGTGCAAATCTGAAAAGTATCATCAAGAATTTTCCTTTGAGTGCTGAAACATATTATTCCCAAATTTTGAATTAAAAGTGTTATTTACTTTGAAATTTTAGTTGTAGAGAAATAAATTGTGCAACCAAGTCTCTATATTATAAGAATTGTCTATACCACCACAAATCCAAATTTTCCCTATTAAAAAGGCAAAGGAATTATTAATGTTGAAAAAGCAAATACTCTTTTAAGGATGGAGGGATTGTTTTTTAAGCTATAGCTTTCTTCTTTGTTGACTTTTCTCACCTCCCCGAAAGTAAATTATAAAATATTTCACATCATTTTAAAAGATATAAATATAACTAAAATATTATCACAGTGCATACATTTTAGGTATTAAAAATAGTTCCCAGATAGTTTTTAGATGTTTGTGTGGCAGGATATTTTTTTTTCCACCAAATGTGTTCAAATAATCACCTGCATCATAATTACTGGATTGCTTGTTATACTCGTGGTGCCAAAATCTGCTTCCAAACCAGTGAACTAGAACCTTTAAGGGTAGGTCGCATATCTACACTTTTTTAAATAAGGTGTTCAGGGGGGCTTCCCTGGTGGCGCAGTGGTTGAGAGTCTGCCTGCCAATGCAGGGACACAGGTTAGAGCCCTGGTCTGGGAGGATCCCACATACCGCGGAGCAACCAAGCCCGTGAGCCACAGCTACTGAGCCTGCGCGTCTGGAGCCCGAGCTCCGCAACAAGAGAGGCCGCAACAGTGAGAGGCCCGCGCACCGCGATGAAGAGTGGCCCCCGCTCGCCGCGACTGGAGAAAGCCCTCTCACAGAAACGAAGACCCAACACAGCCAAAAATAAATTAATTAATTAATTAAAAAAAAATTCTATGAGAACAAAGTTTAAAAAAAAAAAAAAAAGGTGTTCAGGGAATTCTTTTGCACACTGAAGTTCATGAACCACCATTAAAACTACAATCCTCTTACATTTTATTAGTAAACACTTAAAAATAACTGTTTAACTATTTCTTACATTTGGCTATAGATAACGAAATGTGACAGTAACCTTAGTTTAAAAAAAAAAAAATCTTTACCAAAGTACTAAAGATGTTAGCCATGCCCCATCTTTATATTCTAATAATTAGTCTTTAGAGAATTTTAAGATTCTTTATCACTTATATATTTGGGTATAGAATCCAACAATCACTTAAACTTACTTTTTCAAGTGTTGTGACTGATACTTACTTAATATTGGTTACTCAAAAATTATGAAGATCCCATAATTCCTATTCTAGAAAGTATGATTAAATTAATATTACCATAGGAGAGTCAGTATCATGATTTCTAGACAAAGCAGAGGTAAGGCATAATATTTGACAAAATCTGCCAAGTGTTGATAACAAATTTAGCTATGTAATTTAGGAGAAAATTAAGTTTTGAGTCAGTTTATATGAACCATTAGTTTACCCAATGATAAACCACAAAGATATGTGTTAGAGTGCTATTTTAAAACTCTCTAGGCAAGTTCAAAGCTACCTGCAAATAATGTATGAGTCATAGAATTCAAGCAGAAATATATTTTCTTACTCATCCACATATTAGTAATCTAACCGTCATTTCTGTTTCCATTTCTCCCTTGGCACTATTCGAGTAAATGTAGATCAAAGATAAAAGTTACCTAGATGTTATTCAATCACAAATATACATAGATCTAAAACATGAAGAGATCAGTGACCTCCTGGTAGGTCTGTGGTTCACATCCCAAGAGTGAGAAGCAGCACTGAATGTTTTTTGACAGTTTTAGCCCAGTGTATTCTGTCCTATTGCAGACCCTGGACACCCTTCCTTGGCCAGAGTGACTGCTTCTAGAAAGTAATTTTGGATTGAATTAGAGCTTTCTAAGACAGACAAAACATACTTTACAGTAGGCAAATTGAATTTCTCTGGTTCAGTGACTTGCTGTGCCACGGCGCCTCTCAAGAAGATTTTCACATTATTGAGAGCTGGTAGATTTCCTTGTAAAATAGCCATAGGCAGCTCACACATACTATGCAGCCGATTCTTTGCCTGCCATTTCTCTCAGAAATATTTCTATTTTTCTTTCACACATATACAAAACTATTTAAATGAAGCATACAAAGAGATGACATAAGTTATTGTCTCTGTCTTTGAAAAGAGTACATTTCAAGTGGTTACTAATTCATGAAGAGGTCTCGAAGGAAAGGCTTAGCTCAGTACCTGGCATTGTGGAAATTCAAAGTATATTTAATGGAGCGAAATGGAAGGAATATTTATTTATCTCTCACACAGCTATGAATGGAGAATTGGAAATATTTGCAATGTTTTGATTAGGAATACTATATGGTACCAACCATTGGAGAGATCTATTTATCCTACAGTTTGCAAAGAAATGAGCCTCATCTTTTTAATTTTCCCTTTTGGAACATTCCTAAAAGTTATAGGCTGATAACTTATAGCGAAGATTTTACTTTCTAAATATTTTTGTTCAAATGAAGCCAGACCTTTATGTTGAGGGTTCAAAATGTACAGGTATAAATAAAGAACACTTCACTGCATTAGTATCAGAGGAACTGGCAGCACTTATAAGAAATAACTCCACATGTTTCAAGTTTCATTTTTTACTCAAAAATATTTTTATGATTAAAATAATTCATCATACAGGAAACAATTGTTTTCATAGACAGGACAATCATTTTTATTCATTCTTAATTTGTTGTTGATATTGTCTTTATTGCTGAAGCACATCATCTTGTTGGTGATTTTGCAGTCACATTACCCCAGGAAAAATATGCCTATATATTTTTCTAAATGGCATGAAGTACCACAGTCCAATTTATACCACTTTATCCTACACAAAATGTCATTTTATACATCTCAGGTAAAATTTCATGCTTGGAAAAAAATGTCAGGGTCATTAGGCAATGAGGAGCATTCATTTTGACATAGGGGAGAAGATTGTATTTAACCAGAATATGCAAAGTTCTCTGTGGTGATTCTTCACTCAGAGGTCCCTTGGGCTTGGAGCCCTAGGAACAGATGTGATCTCAAGCCTGGTCTAAAGAGAACAGAGCCATGGGCGGAAACACCTCCCTCCATCAGTGAGGAAGCTTCTGCCAGGAGCAGCTTTCTCACCAGGAGGACCCTAGAACCATTGCCAAATTAGAATCTGCCTGGAGAGAAGTCACTGGGCATAAAATCTCCAGTGATCTGGTGCTTGTTCACTGAGCAGACCAGAAAGCATATGTGAAGAATTCACAAAAGGGCTTGTGTGCATGTGCCTCGCCACTGGGGGCGACGGGGGAGGATGTTATTGGTTTTCCTCCTGAAAGCACTTTCTCAGGGTCTGCTTTACTGTTCAAAACCTCTGGCAAAACTAGGGTATCTAGAACATGGGGCTTGGGAAGGTTGATACTGTGCACTTTTTCTTTAATTCTGTTTGTCTCAATAGTTTTGTTTGTTTTTGTTTTGCAGGGCAGGAGTAACAAAACCATCTGGTTTCTATTTTTCTTTTCTTTTTTCTTTTATAAGTATAAATAAGACCTTAAGAAGAAATTTGAATGCAGATTGTAATAATGCTTAATATGTCTAGCAAGATTTTAAAAGTGTTCTATAAATAAAAGCATTAAATAAGATTTATTCTAGATATTTTTTAACACTCACTTTAAAGAATAAGTAACACAACAGTCAGGAGTTTGCCCTAAATTCTAAAGACTTTGGTGTACTGCAGAATTAAAAGTGACACAAGGAACTTGAAAGTAATAAATGTATTGATAGACCATACTACACAGTGCTGCGAATACACATTAGCAACCTGGCTTGTTAGCATCTTAGATGATACTCCGCCAGAAAGAATGGCTTGAGCATTTTATTTTGTTTTGTTTCAGCAGCTTTGAGATCCCATGCATTGGGCAATTTAACAGCAAAAGCTACATTTTTACTGCTTTGTATATGAATCAGTTATTTAGAACATTCCTGCTGAAAAATATCATAACAACACCTCCATTTTAATGGGACAGTGCAAAGATACCCTGGAGAATCAATTACGATGAAGGCCTATGAAAGCTGTTTTGCTTTTCATCATTTTATGGGGCTGGAAGAACAGTTGATGAGGTAATGAGATCTGAAACTTTTCCAATACTTCTCAAGGAAAATAGAATAAAACTCAGTTGGATCAGAAGAATAACTGAAGAGTTACTAAGTTGAAAATGTTGGTCTCTATAACTCAGAAGGCCTAGAAGCAGACCGCTCCTGTTCTGCCATATTAACAAAACAATGTGGAACACCTCAGGTGATGGTAATGATGCATTGACTAAATAGTAGTTAAGTTCTGCAAGTTTGTTTTCAGAAAAGGAATTAATAAATAAAATAGTGAGTGACCTCAATTTCAGAAGTACACACAAAGAAAATTTTTATCAGAGCTAGTCTAAAGAAAGTGAGCAAATAGAAAGAAAATTTAAAATTATCTGCTCAGTGTTACTAATCAGAAATCTTCAGTCTGTAGTTAAGAATCCTATTTTAATATTCCTTAGTTGGGACGTATCCCTAAGTATGTGACTAAGACAGTGCAACTGTAAAGATATCACTGAAACTACTCCTGAAAATGTTTCCACTAAATGCAGGTAAAAAAAGAATGAGATAAAAAGTGTTTTCTGAATCAATTTTGCAAGACCAAATGCAAGAGAGCTCCTTTTTAGTCATGTCTCAATTTTCGTGTCTCCCAGAAATCCATCTTTTAACCCCTGCTATTTAATTGCATATAAATAATTTCTGCTCCTGAACCACACTTTAAACGTTCTTGACTTGGTGCCGTTCCTCTGCCCAAGAGTAGAGTTCCTTTCCCTTATTTCCACTTGCCCAACGCGTGCACAGCTTTCAAGTTTCAGTACTTGTTTTTGCTTAAAGGGTCCCTAATCCTCCAAGCTGGAAGTAATTGGCAAAGGCCACCGTCAATGTTTTAATAGCAATTTGTAGAGCTCTCAAAATACTTAGTACTTTCTGTTTTGTGTTATAGATATGTTTATATCTCTCCTGAATTCTACTAGACTCTAAGCTCCTTGAGGATAAAGATCCCATTGTATAGCTCATAATATATAACACAATACCTTAAACTTAGTAGACACTTAGTGTAAGTTTGCATTAAGTAACTAGGTTAATGGTACATTGAAAACTGTATTAAAAAAACATTGCTCCATTTCAATTTAATATTTAAGGAAACTTTCTTCAGAAAACTCACAAAATTTAGAGAAGTTTTAATTAGTGGCTAAAGCATATGTAGAAACATTTAAATTGCAGAACTTTTTCCTCAAAAATCTGTCTGGTCTCACAACATTGTAAAGCAACTATACTCCAATAAAAATTAATTTAAAAAAATCTGTCTGGTCAGATGAATGAAAGTATGTATATCAAGTATAAAGTACTAAATAATGCAATTCCTTTTTGGCAAAATGCACATTCTTCACTGATATGAGAAAAAATATTATTGTGTAAATTGAATCACAAATGTTAACATTTAATTTTTATCATGCTTTCTGGAAATAAAATGAAAAGTAAAATGATACAAATAAAAGTAACCAATAATCCAAAATCTGACTGAATTAACAAATCTGGGATTCATTAATAAATTCTTAGCATAGTTGAGAGTCACATTTGGATGGTGGCTGGAATTAGACATGATATGTACCATTTTTATAACAGTGAATGAGAAGGTTATTTCTGTAAGACTCAGAGAAGGTGATATGATGCCTCCTGATTTTCAAAAACTGTATTGGAACTATAATTCCATATTTTTGTAATTTGATTTATAGATTACTTTGTAATACACCATTTATATCTGTGTGGTATTTCATTGTACAAATCCTTCATCGTTTATGACAAATCCCTAGGTACTGGACATTGAGTATGTGCATATATAGTATGTAGGAATATATTTCAGGTAGGCTGGAAGCCCAAGGTTCTTAGGGGCTAGAGCACCAAGAAGACTTACCCTAAGAGACTGACCTTCACTTTAGCCTCACATAAGCACTCAGGAATGTTTGTTTCGTTACCACTTACTTGAAGCAACAGGCTGGCACAAATATTTCCAAAGACTCCAGAACCTTCTGATGAATATGAATCACTTCCCACTACTCCCCTGGCCCCTACACACAACCCATGCTTCTTGAAAAGATCTGAAAGAGTGCATCAGCTGCAGCAGGACAGAGATGTGGCAACATGAAAGAGAAAGGAGGCTTTCTTCCAGCCATGGAGGACAATGTCCTTGAGTCTCTTGCTTTGTACAATTATCTTCATGCAATTACATTTATACACATATGCATATATTCTTGTATATTTATACACACACACGTATATTTATACACACACCCACATATATTTACACACAAAGGTATATAGTAAAAATTTATCCATATGTTCCATTATATATATGGTACTATCATTCTTTTGATTTATTTTTCTACATTCTCTTAATTATTTCATTGGAATAGATTCCTAGATTTGAAGTAGGGATGTAGATAGGGGGTGGGTGAAAGGGCATGTATGCATTGTTTTTTGTTCTATATATCTTAGCTTTGGTTTATGATTTTATTAAGTATGCCTTCTATAATTTTTTAAACACAGTCTGAATAAAAATATTTTTCTCTGTATTTTTGGATTTATGTTTTCCTATTCCTTACTCTTGTGAATTTGTATCTTCTCTCTTCTTATTTGAGAATGCCAAAAATGTTTCAAATAATTTTTTTTTCAATACACAAACTATATATTATGTGGGATAAGCTCTATAGCTCACTGGTGGACTTGTTGGCATCTTCCTGGAGATACGTCAGAGGCTAATTGCTTTTCTGGTTTTACAGAGATGACCTCAAGAATGTTCTTGGATCAGGCTATATTTTTCCCAAGAGTCTGAAGCTGATGGATCAGAACATTCTTCCTCCTTGAGAGAGGATGTAATGCCCCTAGGGGTTAGTATTTAAAAATCTAACCCTCTGGAGTCTTGGTGAGTCTTTGCTGAGTCAGTCTATAAATATATTTGTCTATAGTCATTTGTAAAGCCACTCTTTAATTGTTTTCTGATGCAGCGATTCCTAAATTCATCTCAATTATTTCCTGCATTTTAGACTTATTTTACTATTATTTTTCTAGCTTTTTGTCCAGTGGATTACTTTATCTTTTTAACTTGGCTTATTCAATGCAAGTAAGTAGCTTAGTTATAAAATTTCTCCTGACAGTTATAACTTCCCCTATTTTACTAATTTTGTATTTAATATTCTTTTCCCCTCATCTTTCTAGAATTTTATTTGCTCTAATCACTACCCTCCACCCCATCTCTTTCTCTCTCCTCACCAGTTTCTCTTGTTGTTTTCCATTAAAAGAAAAATCAGAATACTCTCTTCCATGAGCTCTTGTGTTTTAAGATTTCTATGCCCTTGTTCCTGCAGTCTCACCACTTACAGACGACTGGGTTTGGTAATGCGAATTAGCAAGACATTGCTGCTACCATCTGGGACTCACTATCTAGCATGGGGGAGACATGTAAACAGAGAACAAACACTCTAGTGTACAATGCAGTACATTCATAAAAATTAAGAAACAAAATGTGCACTAGCTCCCCTTCTGTGCCTGTTAGACTTGCAGAGTTCTTTTTTTTTAAATTATTTTTCATTGAGGTAACATAGGTTTATAAAATTATGTTTCCTGTGTACAATATTACATTTCTACTTCTGTATATACTACAGCATGCTCACCACCAAAAATTTCGTTTCCGTCTGGTACCATACAGTTGATTCGAATTACCCATTTTGCTCTCCCCTCCTTTCTTCTCTGGTAACCACTACTCTCTTCTTTGCATCTGTGTGTTTGTTTTTGTTTGATTTCATTTGTTCACTTATTCTTGTTTGTTTGTTTTTTTATATTCCACATATGAGTGAAATCACAAGATATTTGTCTTTCTCTGTATGACTTATTTCACTTAGCATAATACTCTCAGGATCCATCCATGTTGTCCCAAATGGCAAAATTTCCTCTTTTTTTTAATGGCTGAGTAGTTTTAACATTTCTATTTTCATCATTTTCTAAATAGTTTTTAACTACCATTTGATTTTTTCCTTGACCCATGCAATTAACTGAGTTGTTTTCAAAGATTTCCCTTGGTTTGCTTATCCTTTTACATTAATACTTAACATAATTACATTGTAGTCAGATAATGTCATGTGTAATATTCCTTTTTAATATATTGAGGTAGCATTGAACTTAATACATTACCAGTTTTTTTAACACTCCACAGACATTTTGAAATAATACATTCTGTTTTCTCTGTATGGAATGAAGCATCTCTAATCCTCACAAATTGGTATTATTAACACTAGTCTATGGATAGGCCACAGAGACTCACACACTTTGAACTTCCTGAAGTGAATACTGGTTATGTTTGACATAATTGGGACTAGATTCCCTGCTTGACTCCAGTGGTCTGCTATCATTACTATTTTATAGGATCTTCCTTTGGGGCCCAGGAATTTACAATACATAAAGCACTTAAAGTGGATGGAAGAGGGACACATAGATCATTGCAATACAGTGTCAGGATGTATGAAAGAAACTAAAGAAAATTATTCCAAAACATTGGTGCTATTATTATGGAGCAAGGGCTCCCTGCCTGATGTGCATAGAAGCCAATACAATGGCACTGGTTTTTGAGAGAAGAAAAAGCTTTATTGAGAGGTTGACTGGCGAAGAGATAGGAGGCAGAACTCAAATCTGTCTCTGTGCTTCAGGTTTCAAGGAAAATGTAAGGAGTTAGGGAAATTTCAAACTTGGAACTGCTTGGTTGGTCTTGAATCAGTCCATATAAGCTACTCATGCTGCTGGAAGGCAGATTTTCCTTATTGAAAGACTTCTCATTTTACAAAGGGCTCCAGCGGCCACATTTCTCTTCTGAGTTATGAAGATTCTTGGTTCCAGGATTACCTTGGAGACATGGATTCCCATCGTGCACATGTGCAGTACTGTCTCTATAAAATATCTCAAGGTTTGTTTAATCAGCAGCCTATTTAAGGAGGCAAACCAGTTTAAGCTGGTGCTGTTTCAATTTGATTAATCAACAAGCTATTTAAGGAGGCAAAATCAGTTTAAGCTGGTCAATGTTTTTTCATGCTGTTTCACATTAGCCATGTGAATGTCAGAAGGGAAAGAACTGAGCTCTTCTGAAGGTAAGGAACTATAAAAGAGAGAAAACAGAGTATAGCCTTGGCTTTTCATATATATCTTACTTCCTGTGTGTTTGAGGAAATGGTGATATATGGAAGGAGACAACAAACTAGAAAAACAAAAAAGCCATTGAGCACTGGGGGGAAAAAGTCTGTGGCATCCAGGTTATCTTCTAAAATACCTAAATATCTTCATCTTAGAGGTAGTCAAAAGTACTACTACATTTTTATTTTATTTTTTGACCACAGAGATTTTTAGATCACATGGATTATATGAAGGTGAGGAAGAATTCTGAATACATAAATGTGAAAATAATTCACTTGAAGAGTAAACACATGGGCATGCTAAAAAAAGAAGTTAAATGATAAAAAATGACATATAATGAGCAATAACAGGACAATTTTTTGCACCCTTGCAATTTCTAATTGCCTATGTATAAGACTGTATTTAGAATTTGTATCTTTAAATATCAACAAGCCTATCCATTGTGGTGGACTATTATGCTTGTGGAAGGTGGACAAAATAGCTTCTCCAAAACAAAACAAAATCAAGCACTATGAGTGAGGGAGAAATGTGGGCAAAGGGCAGCATGAATACCAGTGTAAAAGATAAGAGAGCAGAGAGCACCATTTAATTCACAGAGGCCTTCTCTCTGCAGGGCTGCCAGGATCCCACACAGTTCTGCTTATTCACTTCTTGGCTGGCGCCCAGTTTGTTGGTTTGGGGACCATAGGGAATTTTGAAGGCCAGGAGCACCTACACCAATGAAGACTATCCTACGTGATACAGGTCAGTATTATTCTATGCATCTATTGTTAGTAACTTGGAAAATGCTTTATACATCCATTGCTAATAATCAGTACCAAAGCTGCCCTCTAACATAGGATATCTTGTCCGATAGAATATGACTGGTTAGAGGAAGCGGGAAGCACTTCCAAGGACAGCAGGAGTTTCATACTCACCAGACATTAATTTATTTAGCAATCGCTGATAGCCCTTGCCATTTTTTTTTTTTTTTTGCAGGTGAACACCTTTCTGGGATAACTGTTGCAACTGAGATCTAGAGTCTTCCTGACCCCTTTAATTCTCTGACTTTAGAATGAAAATTCATTAATAATGAATAGTGAATAAATTTTTGAGTTAACATCAATATACGTAGTGTTGCAATCCTGAATACCTTAACTGAAGTATATTTCTACCTCCCTGTATTTTGGTATGCCTGAATAGAGGAAGAGATACTTCTTGGCTTAGAAATGAATTTATCACATAGCTTTGTTTGTATTCAGGAGCTGGGGCTGTAGATGTATATATTGAAGAAATCCCTAGAGCCATATGTATTCTTGTGTTATGATAATGTTACCATTAGTCTTGATTGTTTTTGACAACGGTTACAGAATTGCCCAAAGCAAGAAGTTTAGTTTTGCGCACATTTTCCCCCTAATTTGGAAGAGTGTTTTTATTTCACTTTTATTTGAAATGAGTTCCTGTGCTGTTATTATGGCATTTTATGTGGCTTGTCATTGTAGTAATCAATTTTATATTTTCTTCACGCCAGTTCAACATTCTGCTCTTGACGAGCACTTTGTCATATTTACTAGGGTTCTTGTCATACATAGGAAAACGCTTCCTCTATTTGTCTCCTAAATTTTCTTTTCCCCTTGTTAGTAATTTTGCTCTCTCTATATCCGTGTTCTGGCTGGTTGCAATTACAAGTTTTCCCAGCTGGGAGCTTGTAGCATTTTCTCAGTCTCTGCAACATGCTGATCTATTCTGATGTGAGTTTCAATTGTTTCACCTCCATGTTATGCATTTTTACCATGCTTTGTTGAAAAGGAACTGTCAAAATTTGAAGGAGTAGAAGTTTGAGAGGTTTTTTTGTTGTTTGGTTGGCTTTTTTTTTTTTTTTTTTTTTTTTTTGGTGTATTTCAACTGAGACAAACTTTGTATTGTTTAGGTATCTTCCCAGTGAGATGAATTCTTTTAGGCTGAGGTCTTGGAATTGCTGCCTAGAGATTTGTATTCAAGTTTAATCTATAAAAATGTCAAACACAAAAAATGATTAGTTTTAAATTTTGGATGAGTAACTAATTGACTCTGGCCATGGCAACAAAAATTTAAAAATTCTTACTTGGTATTCAGTAATTGTGAAGATCTGTGTTGTGTGAGTGTGTATGTGTGTGTGTGCACATGCACATATGTGGGTATGTGTTCTCCACTGAATCAGTATTAATAATTTTCACAGATTGCTACCATTTACTGGTCTGTTTTTTTCAAAAATAATTCTGTTGACAATGGAGGTATTCCTCTAGGAGAATGATTTTCAAACTGCAAATCAGAATCACCTGAATGGCTGGTTAAAGCACAGAGATTTTGAGTTAAGGGGTCTGGGGTAGAGTCCAAAATTTGCTCTTCTAATAAGTTTCCAGGTAATGCCAATGTTACTGGTCAGGGGACCAAACCGCTCTAAGTGATGGGGCATTTGATTCTAATTCCTAAGTTTCTAAGACAATACCTTTCATATTTTTTAGAACATTTCAACTAAAAAAAAAGGCACAATGTGAGAGTTGTGAGTTAAGTTTTCTTTGGGGCAAAATGAAGACTATAGCCTGGGAGACAGCATCTCAGATAGCTCTGAGGTACCAGCTCCAAAGAGGTAGGGGGAGAGGTCAGTATTATATATGATTTTAGTGAAGGGGGTATGTGTGGTCAAGCACACATTTTGGCAGAGGCTTGAGGCTAGTCATGAGGAGCAGATATCACCATTGATGACTTTAGTGCTTTTCTAGATATGAGAAGATGCAAAAATTTGGGCTCATAAAAGGTCCTGAAAATATCTGTTTGAAGGCTTATTCTGCCAGTTTTTCCCAGAGCACAGAGTGCCTCATTCCTGATCTCCACCCTGAACTTTTTTCAGGGTGTGTTGAAGGTCGGCAGCTGCAGTTGCTAGTGACTTAATCCTTGTAGAGGCAGATAGCAAGTGCCAATTTTTAGTTGGCAAATATTATTTGAATGCTCCTTTAGTCATGATGGCAACCTTGGGAAGGACAGTAACGGCCATTACTCATAAATTAAAAATCCTCTAAGAGTCCAAAATTCTAAGTTACACACACACACTCCTATGAAAAGTTTATATATTTTGATGAGTTGTTGATTTGACTCTAAAATGTCTTTCTGATATAGCATATGTTGAAATAAAGGAGGATTTATCTACAGTGTTCCAAAACAGTACTTCAAAAACCTTATATAAGAAAACAAACACACAACAGTGGAAGAAAACTTTAATAGCCCAATTTGAAATAACACTGAGGCAAGTTTGATTTTCTACTCAACGTCACTTTTATTTTTCAAGTTACTATAAATTGACTGATAATCCAGTTATAAATAGTTTTCAGATCTGGTTAGGAAAAGTCAAATGATAAAAAGGTGTTCTATATGAGTGTATTTTGCAGACTAAAGAGTTAGAGAAGTAAAGGCAAAATCCTAGATTAATAAGAGATCTGCAATTAATCATTTTATCTAAGAAATTTAAACTAGTTTAAATCAGCCATTAAAATGTTAACATGAAATATAGGAACTGAAAAACAGTTATAAACACTGTATTCATAACTATTATCTTGGCTTCAAATAACCTGTATTTTGATGATAATATGAGAAGCAAAAGTTTGGGGTACTGTGAAAATGGCATGAAAAGTCTGGAAACAATATTTGACTAACAGAAGAGCATTAATTTTGTTTTCTGGTTTGGGTTGTTTCATACATCTCAAAAGTAGGCATACAAAGTTTTTGTTAAAACTGTTTCTAATACCATTCTAATTGTTTTCAATTCCTTATCTAATTTCATTTTAATAGCTTAACTGAGATAAAATTGACCTACAATAAACATACATATTTAAAGTGTACAATTTGATTAGTTTTGGTACATGTATGTCTGTGAAATTGACAAAACAATCACTGTAATTAACATAATCATCATCACCCAAAGTTTATCCTGTCCCCTTGTAATCCTTCCTTCTCACCTTCCCTAACACTCCTTCCTGTCCCAGGAAAACACAGATCTGCTTTCTGACAGTATATGTTAAATTAAAATTTTAGGAAATGTCATCTAATAATATCATATAATATGTACACTATTTTCTGGATTTTTAAAATTCAATTATTTGGAGCTTCATCGATGCTGTAACATTTATTCAGAAGCTCATTTAATGCACCTTCCTATTCTCGCATCCTCCTCACCGTAGAGCATAGAGGGGGAAAAAGAAAGTAGTACTTGTGTGCTTTACAAATCAATTTTTCAGAAGTATCTACAAAAGTAATATAACAGAAGCTGATTTAAAACATCTATTTTCTCTCACCTCGCATCCTTTCTGGAAAAAAAGGAAAAATATTCCCCAGCTTTCACTTCTCAACTCTACCCCACCTAGAAACCCTGTTCTCTAGTCGTACTTGGAGAATTGAATAGAGTGAGAGGGATTTCCCTAAATACTTTTCTTAAAACAAGCCATACCTGAAGATAAAACATTCAGAGAAGTGTATCAAAAACAAGATAAAGTGCACCCACAATACAATCTACTTATTGTAACTATTCAAAACACACATAAATCCCTCAACCATCCCAGCCTTCCCTGATTATCTTTCTCTTCCCAAACACCCTCTTGTTCCTTAGTGCCTTGTCTAGGTCTGGCCTCCAGACTCTGTGGAACTTAATTCCCCTACACTGGGTTTCCTTAGGTCTTTGCTAAGAAAGAACTCTGACAAGGAACATTAAAACCATGGCAGAGTTAGAGGGGAATACCAGAAAATTCTGGTTGAGTTTCAGAGATGGAATAGAAACCCCTGGGACAGCTCTATACACAATCCTGAATCACGCTTGTGTTCAGTGGCCCAAGTTATTTTTTTAAAAAGTAAGATAAAAGTCCATCTAATATCTGGGTCAATATGTAGCTAAAGAGCTCTGCCTATTGTAAATTAAAACCCAATATCCCTATTTTTAAAATTAAAGTTTATTTTTCAAATAAGTTAAACATTTTCATAGAATTTTGCTCTTGTATGTTTGCATTATTTTATGCATATAGCTTTGTTTTTAGAAAACCATTTCATATGTATCACTGGTTAGTCCTAGTGAGAAAATAATCAAATTTACGGGTTAAATGATTTGTGGAGGAAGGAAAGAGGAGGAGGAAGGAGGAAGAGGAAAGAGGAAACAATTGATTCTGTGATTTTATATTTAGCTCATTGAGCTATGCATTTTCAATTTTACTACATGTCTAGTGAGCACTTATGGTAAGCACTGAGAACCAACATTCTTTATTCTAGGTCTATCCCTATCTATCAATCAATCAATCAATCAACTTACCTCTCAACTATCTATCATTTATTTATCATCTATTATTTCTATCATTTTTTCCTAAATGATAGGTTACTCATTTATTCCATTAGGAAAGTTTTAAAGCTTTTTAAGTTTTGGGATCAATCCCCTCTTTAATCCCCAGGTATAGTACTTTATTCCTGAAAGGCTCTAGGACAAACCTAAATCAAATAAGTAAAAAAGGATAGATTTTTTCCTGATTTCCTATTGAAACAGTTTGTTAAAGCCTGGGGATAGAACAGCTGAATCACGTAACTCTGAAGGGAGGAGGGAACCTTCACATTATACTCTGTGAGTTATGTGTCTAATTATATCCAGGAGTTTGACAGTGCACTACAAGTGTGTGTCTCTGTAACAACTCTGCCTGAATTTTCATTCAGAGCCACAATGTCGGTTTTACTTGTATTACTATCAGCAGTCATTATATACTCTGACATGTTTAATCCAAATGACTCACTACTTCTCACAATCGAAGAGTAACAGAACAATATGAAACATCATAAAACATAACATCATCTCTTCCTATTTCATTACATATTCTCCTTGTAGCAGGTTGGCCAAAACATCCCCCCTTCAATACGATTAGATAAGTGAAGAAATTATATTAGATTCAGTTCCCTGAAAGACCATCTGCAGTAAATACAGCAGTAGGTTTCAATTTAAATTAAAATTGATTGTATGCTTATTGGTTCTTCTAAGCTTTGGAACTGGAAAATTAAAAATTCACACACAGCAATTTTGATTTGCTTCTGAGAGAAAGTTCTTGATTTAGACACTCAGCAGGCTGCCAATAGGTAAATATAGTAGTGAGGAAAATATAAAAGTATTTATTTGGGAGGCTATAATAATTTTATGGATAGAACTGAAAGCAGAGGGCTTTTAAAATAATTATATCATAAACTACTAGTTGTTGTTAGTGTTCAGTGCACCATAGAAGAGTTAGCATACCTCCCACTTTCCTCACAATTGCCCCAGTTTACATTCGTTACCCCAGTGTAATTTTCCCAGGCTCCAAATTATCCAAGTTGGGTGATAATTTACATCATTACTTTACACATTGGAAACTATTCATGGGAGCAGCCCAGTAAGAGCCTCAACAACTTGAAGCTGGGTTATTACCCCTTTCTTCAAAGGTAAGTTTTTTCAGTGGTATGCTAGGATGAAACACCCTGAAATTTAAATCATATATGTAGAATTGTATTTGGATTTCATAAAGACAGGTTTCCAAATAGTATTTAAGACTCTGAAGTTCAGTGATTCTACAATAATTACAGTTTTGATCTAATTGTAAATTTATGTGGATAATGAATGAAATTAAAAGTGTCTTCAAATTCAAATCTGTCCACTTTTTCTGACCACCTGTTTAAAACTAGGTTTTTGAAGATCTGTTCTATATATATATACATATATATGTAAATATATATGTATATATATATACATATACATATTTAAATATATATGTCAATATATATTTTTTTAAAGGTTTAAAAATGGATAGGAAGAAAAGTGAGAAGGAAAATAAGAACTCTATCTGAGAGTAATGGGCAATTAACTAGAAGCCAAAGATTGGAATTAGGAATACTAAAATTTAAAAATGAGTACCACATCTAGTCCATCTAGAGAAATCCAGAGGAACTTTATCAAAATATTTCATAATTCTGAAAAGTAACACTACAAGCTAATACTAACTGGGTACTTATATGCCAGGCACTGTTTTAAATCTCACCAGAAAATTTAGTTTTATTAGTTTTACCTTTATTGCTTTCACATTACAGATGGTAAAACTGAGGGACTGATAGATTTATTGTTACTAGAGGTAATGCTTTTAGAAAGCAGTGGAGCAACGTCTGGAATCCTCATGGTCTAACTTCAGAGGCTGCGTTTGAACCACTACCCTGTACTCAAAAAAAAAACTGTGTCATGCTTTTTATAGGCTAATGAAAACCTAGAGATGTCAAAATTGACAGTTATATAACTTTTATAATATCAATTATATAGAGTCCATAAACCTTTCCATAATTTGGTATGTATATCAGCATCAGATTCATTGGTGTATATTTACCAAATTTATCTTTCTCTCTTAAAAATCACAATGTTAACCTACATTCTGACATGAAATACCTCACCTATTCTTCATGATTTCTCAGAAATTATAGATAATGATTTATAAGTCATATTTAAAAGTTTCACTAAATAATACCAAGTAAGTTCTTATTGTGTCAGTGCTATTACCAGTGCTTGACATGTATTATATCATTCATTCTCACCAGAATCTCAGGAAGAGGGTACTATAGTTATCCTAATATTTACAGATAAATCACTTGTGGTTTCTGGGATTCATGGAGAATTTCTAGATTCTTATTTTTTTTTTTTTTTTAACTACATGAATGTTAAAACTCTTTTAAGAATTTATCTCATTTAAACACCAAAAGAAACCCATGATTTAGATAGTATTATTATGTTGTTTTGTACAGCATATATAAAATATGGACACATGGAGAAGTGCAATATTTAAATTTTCAACTACCTTGAATATCTTTCCTCTGTTTCTAATATTAATTCCATAATTTAAAGTAAAACAACTATTACCATTCTCATAAATAACCAACACATGATATGAATTGAATCACCTTATTCTAATTTATATCATTTAATAGCATTATAACATTAGTCTTAAGCACCAGTCTAATCTACACCTTCTTTTCTGTTATCTTCTTTTAATATAAACTTAAAAGCTTCCCTTATTTTCTTTCAACATTTATTTTACCCCACAGAAATCACCATATTCTAGGCTTTATTTTTTTCTTCAGTCTTAATAATTGATATCACTCCTATGTTTCTCTGTTGTTAAAAACAATAATATTAGTAAGAGAAATGTCTTCTTTAATACCCACTCTAAGTCTGGTGCTCACAGGAAATGAAATGGAATGATCAAATTACCGAGGCTGACAGGATGAAAGAGGTCACAATCCCTTATTTCAGGCATCCAAATATGTATGCCCTCTACTGGAGCCAAAGGTGCCTTCTTTAACCTATCTTACATTGTGATTCACTTAATCTTCACAACAGTCTTGTATACTAAGTATTAACCTCTCAACGGATTGAATGAGAAAACAGATGCTTTGAAAATAAGTAGATTGCATAAGCCCATGCAATTATGTGTGTAGAGATCCAGGATTCAAATCCACCTTTGCTGATTTCTAGAACCTGTACTCCACTGATATCACCATACTGACCATCCCTGCCCTGCCCGTTGCTCTCCTCTGCCTTTTCCCCTTAAGACCTTGCTTTGTCTATCTTTCTCATATTCTAGACAAGAGGAGTAAAGTTAGCTATACCAGAGGGAACGAAAGGTTGAGAACACAAGCTCCATGTCTGTACCTTCCTCTCCCCCAAAATCTTTTCTGAAAGGGAAATTTCTGAAGGCTAAGAGTGACTTAAATTCAATGTCAGAAAGTTTTATTATTGTAGAGTATGAAGGGCCTATAAGAGTTCATTTTATAGATGGCAAAAATGAGACAAAGCAGAGACAGGATTTGCTTCAAAATCACACATCTAGTAAAGGATAGAATTGAGTAGAGGACCTTGGTCTTCTGGGTCTTGTATTCACACTATTGTTTCCCAGATTATGGGGATATTGGATGAGTTACAGTTCTCAGGGTGATTTTAGCTGTACATGGCAACAGCATTAGATAGGAGTAAATCACATACTGAGAAAGTTATTCCCATTTCAATTCCTTACAATCCTTCAGTGAAAAAGTTTCAGTTTAATGCTAGTATGTCTTTTAGCCCCACTTAAACATTCCTCAACCCTTGCTTTCTGGTATTGAAAACATATAGTAAATTGTACAACAAATATCTTTGTCTTTCCTTTCTTTGAAAAACAAAATGTCATGTTGATGCATATGGCATTCATTCATTATTTCCGTATATTAGTCTACTTGTTCATTGCTCTATTAATAGGCATTTCCTTGTCTCCACGTTATTATTTTTTTGTTTAATATTGCAAGCAAAGCTACTTTGGATAGTAATGTTCATGATGAATTTTGTACAGGTGCACAAGTTATTGTAACTTTGTGAAAATAGGAGAGTAATTACCAAGAAAGTCTTGTGTCTATACATTTACTATGATTATGCTAATTTTTCCCCAAAGCTGTGATCCCAGTTTTATACTCCAACAGCATAAAATGAGTATTGTTAATCCTTGTTATGGTCATACTTTTTAATTTTTTTACAGTCTGAAGTAGTAAGTAATTGTGTCTTTAGTTTGGATTTCTCTAATATTAGCAAATTTAAGCATCTTTAATATGTTTATCTGTCATTTGCATTTTCTCTTGTGTTAATGGCATTTTCTTATGCTTTACCTGCATCCCACAAATATCTTACTTTAGATATTTATGTCCTTATGACTTTTAGATTTTCTTTTTTATATTCTAGATATAAATTCCTTGTTGGTTTTATATGTTTCAGCTATATTCTTCCAGCACTGTACTAACTTTCTTGACTTTACTTATAGTTCTTTTAGATAAACAAAATTATTCATTTTAGTGTAGTCAAGTTTATATATTTTTTTAAATTTTAAGAATATTACTTCTTAGTTAAGACATACTCATTTATAAAAATCTGAAATGTATTCTACATACTATTCAAAACTGATATAATCTCTTATTAAACATATGGAGTTTTTAAAAATAAATTTATTTATTTATTTATGGCTGCATTGGGTCTTCATTGAGGTGCACGGGCTTCTCATTGTGGTGGCTTCTCTTGTTGCAGAGCGTGGGCTTTAGGTGCACGGACTTCAGTAGTTGCAGCACGTGGGCTCAGTAGTTGTGGCGCATGGGCTTAGTTGCTCCATGGCATGTGGGAATCTTCCTGGACCAGGGATGGAACTCGTGTCCCCTGCATTGGCAGGCAAATTCTTAACCACTGCGCCACCAGAGAAGTCCCACATATGGAATTGTACAGATAATTGTATCACTGGAAATAATCATTTAATTTTACTGAAAAATCATTCATGGTTCTGCATGTAAGGAGCTCAGAGTGCATCACTCTACCCTAATAACAAGTAAAGAGCTGAACAGACTGAAAAATCAAAAACTCTTCTTATATCTGTAATAGAGGGCAAACCTCTGCCCCCAAAATTGAGGAGACAGATAGCCAATACAGGGAGTCACAGGTTGCTGGAGCCAATTAACCTGGGAAACAGTGTAGGGGTAGAAAAACCTGAACTGTAATTGACAATAATTTGGAATCTGGACATTGTTGGTTTATGGGAATAAACATTTATTAACTAAACTACATACATAGTTTTTTTACATGAACTTTATCAAAATGTGAAATAATTTTAATTAATGAAAACAAAACTTTATTTATAAGAAATATGGTAAGCCTTCCCCTAGTGTTTTCTTTAAACTGAGCAAACTATCTCAAAGTGATATTTACAAGGCTATAGAAATTTTAAATTTAGTTTTCCTTTAAAATCTTTTCAACATGTTAGAGAAAGCACAAGGTTGAAATTATTTAAATGTGATATTTTATCACAAACTGTATTTTTAAAAATTTACTATATTTCTCTTTTAATTTTTTCTTATATCTTAGCTCTTTGTTAGAGGACAAAGTCGAAATAACTCCTTTCCTTTAGCCATTCTTTTCCTGCTTAAGATGGAGACTGGAAATATTCCATGAAAAGTGTCTGCAGCTGTGCCTGAGGAGGTCTGGGACTTGCTCAAACCTCTGCTTTCCAAGTGATGTTGAGCACCTTTTTCATGCTTATATGCCATTCCTATATCTATATCTTATTTTGTGACACATTTATTCAAATCTTTTGCTCAATAAATATGTCTTATCTGGTTGCTTTTATTACTGTGGAATTATTAAAGGTCTTTATATATCCTAGATGCATGTCCTTTATCATATACATATGCATATATAGTGCAAATATTTTCTTCCAGTGGCTTGACTTTTTATTTTCCTAAGACTGTATTTCAGAAAGCATTTTTATTGTACTAAAGGCAAATTTATCATTTTATTCTTATTGCAACTTATTTAAGAAATTTATGCCTAATTCAAGATCATAAAGAATTTATTTTTTTTTCAAAAGTTCTATACACCTATACACAAGTTCTGTACATTCTGTATACAGGTGCTTACATTTAGGTCTGTGATGCACTTCAAGTTAATTTTGGAATTCAGTTAGAAATGTTAGAAGTTAGAAGTTCACATTTTTGTTTGTTTGTATATGCATATCTAATTGTTCTAGTATAATTCATTGAAAAAAACATCTTTTACCCAATGAATTACCTTGGGACCTTTTTGAAAAATCAGTTGACCATATATGTGTTTATCTATTTCTGGACTCCCTAATCTATTCCAGTGATCTATTTGTTCATCCTTATACAATACTACACTCTCTAAATTTTTGTGGCTTTATTGTAAGTCTTGATAGCAGATAGTATGAATCATCTATCTTTGTTCCTTTTCTAAGTTGTTTGGCTCTCTGAGATCCTCTGTCTTTTCATAAAAATTTTAGAAGCAGTTTTTCAATTTTATAGAAAAGAGCCTGCTGGGATTTTGATTCAGATTTCATCGTGTCTGATCTATGAGCATAATATTTCTCTCCATTTATTTGGGTCCTCTATAATATTTCTGAGCAATATAAAATATTGCTCAGAAATATTATATATTCATATTTCATATGAATATATAATATATTATATCCATATTTATATGAATATATGATATCCATATTTATATGAATATAATATATTCATGTCATATTATATTCATATTTCATATTATATTCATATTATATTATATTCATATTTCATTACATTCATCCCTAAGTACTTTGTGTTTTTGATGCTCTTATAAACACTCCTTCTTTTAAAATTTCAATTTCCAAGTATTCATTTCTAGAAATGGAAATACAACTAATCTTTGCATATTGACTGTGAATCCTGCAACTTTCCTAAATGCACTTCTAAGTTACAGTAGTTTTTCTAGATTCTTTAGGACTTTCTAAATAGGTCATCATGTTGTTGGAAAGTCGACAATGTTTATTTCTTCTGCACAATCTGTATGCATTTGTTTATTTCTTATCTATTGTACTGACTAGTACCTCCATTACAAGACGAGTAGAAATAGTGAGAGCAAGCTTCCTACTCTCATTCCTGAGCGTGTAGAAAAGTGTACAGTCTTTCATTTTTTAAGGTTAAGGTTAAATGTAGGCTTTACAAAGATGCCTTTTATCAATTTGAGTCGTTTTCTTCTAAATTATGGAGATTTTGAAAAATCATGAATGGTCACTGAATTTTGTTGAAGGTTTTTTTTCTTATTTATTAAAAATTGTCATATGAATTCTCTTATTTAATCCATTTATATAATAATTTAATTGTTTTTCATATGTCAATGACAATTTTCCAACCTAAGATGAACCTTAATTGGTGATGGGGTATTATCTGTCTAATGTGTTGTGGGATTAAGGACATTTGCCCAGAGGGATATTAGTCAATAGTTATATTTTCTTGTAATGTCTTTGAAAGATTTTGTTGTCAGGATAATGCTGGCATCATCAAAGTATTTTTTAGTGATCCTCTTTTATTCTATGGTGGAGTTTGTATGGAATTGGAATTTTTCTTTCTTAAATGTTTGATAAATTTGTACTATGAGGCAACTGGACATAAAGAGTGTTGTTGTTGTTGTCTTAATGGGAAAGTTTCAGTTCCTTTAACAGATACAGGCTCATTCTCGTTGTCTATTAGTTTTTTAATGAGTGTTGTCAATTCGTGTTTTTCTTCAAAGATCTCAAATATATAGGCAATAATTTTTCATAATATTGACTTAATATTCTAATGTCTATAGGTTTTGTAATTCTCTTATTCTTTTCTGACATTGGTAGGTTTTGTTCTCTCTTTTGTTTCATGATCAGTTTTCATGATGGAATTTATTAATTTTATTTGGCCTTTGAAAGAAGCTATTTTTGGTTTTATTGTTTTTCTCTATTTTTATTGTTTTTTATTTTCTTGAGTTTTCTCTATTCTGTCTATATATTTGTATATATTATATATAATGTAATATATACTTTATAAATATATGTAAGCTTAATATTTTTCTTAATTTCTAATTTCTTTAAATAAAAATTTGAGCATTTATTTGTATTCTTTCTTTTTTTCTAACATAAGCATTTTATGTTATAAGGTCATTCTAAGCATGACTTTAATGGCATTTCCCAAATTTTGACGTTATATTTTCAGTTTTCAGTTCAATTTTTTTTTTTTTAACATCTTTATTGAAGTATAATTGCTTTACAATGGTGTGCTAGCTTCTGCTTTACAACAAAGTGAATCAGTTACACATATACATATGTTGCCATATCTCTTCCCTCTTGCATCTCCCTCCCTCCCACCCTCCCTATCCCACCCCTCTAGGTGGTCACAAAGCACCGAGCTGATCTCCCTGTGCTATGCGGCTGCTTCCCACTAGTTATCTATTTTACATTTGGTAGTGTATATATGTCCATGACACTCTCTCACCCTGTCACATCTCACCCCTCCCCCTCCCCATATCCTCAAGTCCATTCTCTAGTAGGTCTGTGTCTTTATTCCCATCTTGCCACTAGGTTCTTCATGACCTCTTTTTTTTTTTTTCCCCTTAGATTCCATATATATGTGTTAGCATACTGTATTTGTTTTTCTCTTTCTGACTTACTTCACTCTGTATGACAGATTCTAACTCCATCCACCTCATTACAAACACCTCCATTTCATTTCTTTTTATGGCTGAGTAATATTCCATTGTATATATGTGCCACATCTTCTTTATCCATTCATCCGATGATGGACACCTAGGTTGCTTCCATGTCCTGGCTATTGTAAACAGAGCTGCAATGAATATTTTGGTACATGACTCTTTCTGAATTATGGTTTTCTCAGGGTATATGCCCAGTAGTGGGATTGCTGGGTCATATGGTAGTTCTATTTTTAGTTTTTTAAGGAACCTCCATACTGTTCTCCATAGTGGCTGTATCAATTTACATTCCCACCAACAGTGCAAGAGTGTTCCCTTTTCTCCACACCCTCTCCAGCATTTATTGTTTCTAGATTTTTTGATGATGGCCATTCTGACCGGTGTGAGATGATACCTCATTGTAGTTTTGATTTGCATTTCTCTAATGATTAATGATGTTGAGCATTCTTTCATGTGTCTGTTGGCAATCTGTATCTCTTCTTTGGAGAAATGTCTATTTAGGTCTTCTGCCCATTTTTGGATTGGGTTGTTTGTTTTTTTGTTATTGAGCGGCATGAGCTGCTTGTAAATCTTGGAGATTAATCCTTTGTCCGTTGCTTCATTTGCAAATATTTTCTCCCATTCTGAGGGTTGGCTTTTGGTCTTGTTTATGGTTTCCTTTGCTGTGCAAAAGCTTTTAAGTTTCATTAGGTCCCATTTGTTTATTTGTGTTTTTATTTCCATTTCTCTAGGACCTGGGTCAAAAAGGATCTTGCTGTGACTTATGTCATAGAGTGTTCTGCCTATGTTTTCCTCTAAGAGTTTGATAGTGTCTGGCCTTACACTTAGGTCTTTAATCCATTTTGAGTTTATTTTTGTGTATGGTGTTAGGGAGTGTTCTAATTTCATACTTTTACATGTACCTGTCCAATTTTCCCAGCACCACTTATTGAAGAGGCTGTCTTTTCTCCACTGTATATGCTTGCCTCCTTTATCAAAGATAAGGTGACCATATGTGCGTGGGCTTATCTCTGGGCTTTCTATCCTGTTCCATTGATCTATATTTCTGTTTTTGTGCCAGTCCAAACTGTCTTGATTACTGTAGCTTTGTAATATAGTCTGAAGTCAGGGAGCCTGATTCCTCCAGCTCCATTTTTCGTTCTCAAGATTGCTTTGGCTATTCGGGGTCTTTTGTGTTTCCATACAAATTGTGAAATTTTTTGTTCTAGTTCTGTGAAAAATGCCAGTGGTAGTTTGATAGGGATTGCATTGAATCTGTAGATTGCTTTGGGTAGCAGAGTCATTTTCACAATGTTTATTCTTCCAATCCAAGAACATGGTATATCTCTCCATCTATTTGTATCATCTTTAATTTCTTTCATCAGTGTCCTATAATTTTCTGCATACAGGTCTTTTGTCTCCTTAGGTAGGTTTATTCCTAGGTATTTTATTCTTTTTGTTGCAATGGTAAACGGGAGTGTTTTCTTAATTTCACTTTCAGATTTTTCATCATTAGTATACAGGAATGCAAGAGATTTCTGTGCATTAATTTTGTATCCTGCTACTTTACCAAATTCATTGATTAGCTCTAGTAGTTTTCTGGTAGCATCTTTTGGATTCTCTATGTATAGTATCATGTCATCTGCAAACAGTGACAGCTTTACTTCTTCTTTTCCGATTTGGATTCCTTTTATTTCTTTTTCGTCTCTGATTGCTGTGGCTAACACTTCCAAAACTATGTTGAATAATAGTGGTGAGAGTGGGCAACCTTGTCTTGTTCCTGATCTTAGTGGAAATGGTTTCAGTTTTTCACCATTGAGGACAATGTTGGCTGTGGGTTTGTCATATACGGCCTTTATTATGTTGAGGAAAGTTCCCTCTATGCCTACTTTCTGCAGGACTTTTATCATAAATGGGTGTTGAATTTTGTCGAAAGCTTTCTCTGCATCTATTGAGATGATCATATGGTTTTTCTCCTTCAATTTGTTAATATGATGTATCACGTTGATTGATTTGCGTATATTGAAGAATCCTTGCATTCCTGGAATAAACCCCACTTGATCATGGTGTATGATCCTTTTAATGTGCTGTTGGATTCTGTTTGCTAGTATTTTGTTGAGGATTTTTGCATCGATGTTCATCAGTGATATTGGCCTGTAGTTTTCTTTCTTTGTGACATCTTGGCCTGGTTTTGGTATCAGGGTGATGGTGGCCTCGTAGAATGAGTTGGGGAGTGTTCCTCCCTCTGCAATATTTTGGAAGAGTTTGAGAAGGATAGGTGTTAGCTCTTCTCTAAATGTTTGATAGAATTCGCCTGTGAAGCAATCTGGTCCTGGGCTTTTGTGTGTTGGAAGATTTTTAATCACAGTTTCAATTTCAGTGCTTGTGATTGGTCTGTTCATATTTTCTATTTCTTCCTGGTTCAGTCTCGGCAGGTTGTGCATTTCTAAGAATCTGTCCATTTCTTCCAGGTTGTCCATTTTATTAGCATAGAGTTGCTTGTAGTAATCTCTTATGATCATTTGTATTTCTGCAGTGTCAGTGGTTACTTCTCCTTTTTCATTTCTAATTCTATTAATTTGAGTCTTCTCCTTTTTTCTCTTGATGAGTCTGGCTAATGGTTTATCAATTTTGTTTATCTTCTCAAAGAACCAGCTTTTAGTTTCATTGATTTTTGCTATTGTTTCCTTCATTTCTTTTTCATTTATTTCTGATCTGATCTTTATGATTTCTTTCCTTCTGCTAGCTTTGGGTTTTTTTTGTTCTTCTTTCTCTAATTGCTTTAGGTGCAAGGTTAGGTTGTTTATTCGAGATGTTTCCTGTTTCTTGATGTAGGCTTGTATTGCTATAAACTTCCCTCTTAGAACTGCTTTTGCTGCATCCCATAGGTTTTGGATCGTCGTGTCTCCATTGTCATTTGTTTCTAGGTATTTTTTGATTTCCCCTTTGATTTCTTCAGTGATCACTTCGTTATTAAGTAGTGTATTGTGTAGCCTCCATGTGTTTGTATTTTTTACAGATCTTTTCCTGTAATTGATATCTAGTCTCATAGCGTTGTGGTCGGAAAAGATACTTGATACGATTTCAATTTTTTTAAATTTACCAAGGCTTGATTTGTGACCCAAGATATGATCTATCCTGGAGAATGTTCCATGAGCACTTGAGAAAAATGTGTATTCTGTTGTTTTTGGGTGGAATGTCCTATAAATATCGATTAAGTCCATCTTGTTTAATGTATCATTTAAAGCTTGTGTTTCCTTATTTATTTTCATTTTGGATGATCTGTCCATTGGTGAAAGTGGGGTGTTAAAGTCCCCTACTATGATTGTGTTACTGTCGATTTCCCCTTTTATGGCTGTTAGTATTTGCCTTATGTATTGAGGTGCTCCTATGTTGGGTGCATAAATATTTACAATTGTTATACCTTCCTCTTGGATCGATCCCTTGATCATTATATAGTGTCCGTCTTTGTCTCTTGTAATTGTCTTTATTTTAAAGTCTATTTTGTCTGATATGAGAATTGCTACTCCAGCTTTCTTTTGATTTCCATTTGCATGGAATATCTTTTTCCATCCCCTCACTTTCAGTCTGTATGTGTCTCTAGGTCTGAAGTGGGTCTCTTGTAGACAGCATATATATGGGTCTTGTTTTTGTATCCATTCAGCCAGTCTGTGTCTTTTGGTGGGAGCATTTAATCCATTTACATTTAAGGTAATTATCGATATGTATGTTCCTATTCCCATTTTCTTAAATGTTTTGGGTTTGTTATTGTAGGTGTTTTCCTTCTCTTGTGTTTCTTGCCTAGAGAAGTTCCTTTAGCATTTGTTGTAAAGCTGGTTTGGTGGTGCTGAACTCTCTCAGCTTTTGCTTGTCTGTAAAGGTTTTAATTTCTCCATCAAATCTGAATGAGATCCTTGCTGGGTAGAGTAATCTTGGTTGTAGGTTTTTCTCCTTCATCACTTTAAGTATATCCTGCCACTCCCTTCTGGCTTGCAGCGTTTCTGCTGAAAGATCAGCTGTTAACCTTATGGGGATGCCCTTGTGTGTTATCTGTTGTTTTTCCCTTGCTGCTTTTAATATGTTTTCTTTATATTTAATTTTTGATAGTTTGATTAATATGTGTCTTGGTGTGTTTCTCCTTGGATTTATCCTGTATGGGACTCTCTGTGCTTCCAGGACTTGATTAACTATTTCCTTTCCCATATTAGGGAAGTTTTCAACTATAATCTCTTCAAATATTTTCTCAGTCCCTTTCTTTTTCTCTTCTTCTTCTGGGACCCCTATAATTCGAATGTTGGTGCGTTTAATGTTGTCCCAGAGGTCTCTGAGACTGTCCTCAGTTCTTTTCATTCTTTTTTCTTTATTCTGGTCTGCAGTAGTTATTTCCACCATTTTATCTTCCAGGTCACTTATCCGTTCTTCTGCCTCAGTTATTCTGCTATTGATCCCATCTAGAGTATTTTTAATTTCATTTATTGTGCTTGTCATCGTTTCTTGGTTCCTCTTTAGTTCTTCTACGTCCTTGTTAAATGTTTCTTGCATTTTGTCTATTCTATTTCCAAGACTTTGGATCATCCTTACTATCATTATTCTGAATTCTTTTTCAGGTAGACTACCTATTTCCTCTTCATTTGTTAGGTCTGGTGTGTTTTGACCCTGCTCCTTCATCTGCTGTGTGTTTTTCTGTCTTCTCATTTTGCTTATCTTACTGTGTTTGGGGTCTCCTTTTCACAGGCTGCAGGTTCGTAGTTCCCGTTGTTTTTGGTATCTGTCCCCAGTGGCTAAGGTTGGTTCAGTGGGTTGTGTAGGTTTCCTGGTGGAGGGAACTAGTGCCTGTGTTCTGGTGGATGAGGCTGGATGTTGTCTTTCTGGTGGGTTCGTCCACGTCTGGTGGTGTGTTTTGGGGTGTCTGTGGCCTTATTATGATTTTAGGCAGCCTCTCTGTTAATGGATGGGGCTGTGTTCCTCTCTTGCTAGTTGTTTGGCATAGGGTGTCCAGCACTGTAGCTTGCTGGTCGTTGAGTGAAGCTGGGTCTTGATGTTGAGATGGAGATCTGTGAGAGATTTTCGCCATTTGGTATTACGTGGAGCTGGGAGGTCTCTTGTGGACCAGTGTCCTGAAGTTGGCTCTCCCACCTCAGAGGCACAGCCCTGATGCCTGGCTGGAGCACCAAGAGCCTTTCATCCACACGGCTCAGAATAAAAGGGAGAAAAAATTGAAAGAAAGAAAAAAAGAGGATAAAATAAAATAAAGCAATTATAATAAAAAATAAGAAAAAAAATTATTAAGAGTAAATTTATTAAGAAAAAAAATTTTTTGTAATTTTTAAAAATAGATTTATTAATTTTTTATACTAAAAATAAGAAAAAAATTATTTAGAAAAAATTTATTAAGAAAAAAATTTTTTAATTTTTTAAAATAAAAAATATGAAAAAACTTATTAAAAATTTTTTTAAAAATAGAAAATAAGGAAAAAATTATTAAGAAAACATTTATTAGGGAAAAAAAAAATTTTTTTCCCTAATAAAAAAAAAAAAAAAAAAAAACGGATGGACCTAACCCTAGGACTAACGGTGAGAGCAAAGCTATACAGACAAAATCTCACCCAGAAGCATACACATCTACACTCACAAAAAAAAGGAAAAGGGGAAAAGTTAATATATCCTGCTCCCAAAGTCCATCTCCTAAATTTGGGATGATTCGTTGTCTATTCAGGTATTCAACAGATGCAGGCACATCAAGTTGTTTGTGGAGCTTTAATCCGCTGCTTCTGAGGCTGCTGGGAGAGATTTCCCTTTCTCTTCTTTGCTCGTACAGCTCCCGGGGTTCAGCTTTGGATTTGGACCCGCCTCTGCATGTAGGTCCCCTGAGGGCGTCTGTTCCCCGCCCAGACAGAACGGGGTTAAAGGAGCAGCTGATTCGGGGGCTCCGGCTCAGTCAGGCCGGGGGGAGGGAGCGGTATGGAGGAGGCGGGGCGAGCCTGCGGTGGCAGAGGCCGGCGTGACGTTGCAGCAGCCTGAGGCGCGCCGTGCGCTCTCCCGGGGAAGTTGTCCCCGGATTACGGGAGCCTGGCCGTGGCGGGCTGCACAGGCTCCCGGGAGGGGCGGTGTGGAGAATGACCTGTGCTCGCCCACAGGCTGCTTGGTGGCGGCAGCAGCAGCCTTAGCGTCTCATGCCCGTCTCTGGGGTCCGCGCTGATAGCCGCGGCTCGCGCCCGTCTCTGGAGCTTGTCTAAGTGGCGCTCTGAATCCCCTCTCCTTGCGCGCTGCGAAACAAAGAGGCAAGAAAAAGTCTCTTGCCTCTTCGGCAGCTGCAGTCTTTTTCCCGGACTCCCTCCCGGCCAGCACCGAAGCCCGAGCCCCAGCTCCCAGCCCCCGCCTGCCCCGGCGGCTGAGCAGACAAGCCTCTCGGGCTGGTGAGTGCTGGTCGGCACCGCTCCTCTGTGCGGGAATCTCCGCTTTGCCCTCCGCACCAATGTGGCTGCGCTCTCCTCCGTGGCTCCGAAGCTTCCCCCCTCTGCTACCCGCAGTCTCTGCCCACGAAGGGGCTTCCTAGTGTGTGGAAACCTTTCCTCCTTCACAGCTCCCTCCCACTGGTGCAGGTCCCGTCCCTATTCTTTTGTCTCTGTTATTTCTTTTTTCTTTTGCCCTACCCAAGTACGTGGGGATTTTCTTGCCTTTTGGGAGGTCTGACGTCTTCTGCCAGCGTTCAGTGGGTGTTCTGTAGGAGCAGTTCCACGTGTAGATGTATTTCTCATGTATCTGTGGGGAGGAAGGTGATCTCCGCGTCTTACTCTTCCGCCATCTTGCCCCTCCTCCCAATTTTTTAAAAACAATTTTTCGTGCGATGTTATTTGACTCATGGCTTATTAAAATGTATAGTTTATTTCCAAATATATGGACAATATTCAGATATCTTTCCATAATTGATTTTCAGTTTAATTCCATTGTGGCCAAAGAATAGACGTATTTTTCCAAGTTTGAAACTTACTGAAGGTTTTTTATGTAAAATATTGTCTGTCTTAGAAAGTGATCTGTGTGTCATTGAAAAGAATGTATATTTTGTTATTTTCGTGAGTGTTTTGTAAGTATCAATTAGTTGAAGTTAGTTGATAAAGTTCTTCAAGTCTTCTATATTCTTATTGATTTTCTACTTGTTATAATAATTATTCATACTGCAGTGCAGCAAAATCCAAGTATACCTGTAAATTTGTCTGTCTCTTCTTTCATTTCTATCAGATTTTGCATATTGAAATTATTTATTTCCCAAAATATTTAAGATTGTTATGTCCTCTTAATGAATAGAATTGATTATTGCTATGAAATTCCTTCTTTATCCTGGTAATATTTCTTTTTCTGACTTTTACATTGCCTTTTATTAAAAAGTCACCTCAGCATTCTTTGGACTAGTATTTGTATTATATATTTTTATTCTACTCTTTTATTTTTCAAGCACTTTTCAGGTAACAGATATTACCTGAATATTTAAAACAGATATTATCTGTTTTAAATATGCCTGTCTGTCATCTTTTGGTTTGAATATTTTCTGACATTATGTACTTGGATCCATTTCTGGGTTATATATTTTATTCCCACTGGTCTTGTGACTATTCATGTGCCAATACTACACTATTTTAATTATAGAAGTTTAGTATGTTTTAAAGTTTGGCAGGGATAGTCTTTCTTTTTTTTCTTTCTTTCTTTATAGTGGTTTCCCCCTACCTCCACTCTACTCCCAGTAATTCCTTGGCCATTCTTATATGTTTGTCTACCGTATGAATTTTATAATCAATATGTCTAACTCCATAACAAAGTGTGGTAGTTTCTTTACTAGAATGATACTATATTTACAAATTAACTCAAGGAGAACGGCATCTTTATAATGTTGAACCATCCTATCCAAGAACAGGACATGTCTTTTCATTTGTCTAAGACTTTAGAGAGTTTTAAACTTTTAAAGTTTCCCTACATAGGTTTTACACATTTCTTATTAAAGGTTAAGAATTTTTTTGTGTGTAGTATTCCTTTAAATGGTATTTTTCATACACTTAGATTCTCTGATAGGTTATTGTTTAATATAAGAAAGTTATTGGTATTTATTGACTTTATATGTTGGAACTTTACTGAATTATTTTATTGATTGAGCTAATTCTTTCATTGATGTCCTATATATTTCTAGGTATACTATCATATCATGTATAAATAAAGATAATTTTTCTTCTCTGTTACCAATTGGTATGCCTTAGATTGATTTCTTTCACCAAATTGGATTAGCTAATAACTCTAGTACAATATTTGATAGTAACACAGTTAAGTGTGCATTCTTGCCTTGTCTCCCTGACCTTAGTGGATATATTTCTTGTTTCCCATTGTGCCTTGGAAGTTTAAATATGTATGTGTATAAATTTAATATATTTAACAAGTATATTTACATATTATATTTATTTATATTTTTATATTTGCATTTATATATTCATTTAAGAAATTATCACTCAATTTCTCTCCTAATATCCAAATGGCTGTTGAATTTTTTTTGAAAGCATAGCATCTATGGAGGTAACCATATAATACAGATGAAACTTGTTTTTTTACATTTATTAACATTGTAATGATATGAATAAATTAGTCTTGAAATAAAATCCACTTGGTCATATCATATTCTTTTTTAATGTATTGTTAGATTCTGTTTGCTGATATTTTATGTAATATTTTTGAATCAGTATTATTGAGTGATTTATATCTGTGTTTTTCTTTTTTCTCCTTTCTTTAGCAGATTTAGGTATAATGATATTCCTATTTTATAAAAGGATTTAGGATGGTTTCTTTCATTTTCAGTGCTCTGGAATAATTTATGGTACATTGGGACAGTACCATATTTGAAGACTTGGTAGAATCCCTGTTGAAATATTTGAACCTGGTTCTTTTTTGTAGGGCAGTTTCTTCATACTTTCTCCATTGATAGTATAGTAGTTTCTCTGTTTAAGATGTCTAAATTTACCAGGGTCAATATGGTTATCTGTGTTTCTCTAAGAAAGTGTTCAGTTCCTAAATGTTTTCAGATGTATTTGCCTAGTTTTCTGCAGACTAACTTTTCTGATTTCCTCTGTTTTAGTGATTATTTGTTCCTGATAATTCTTATTTAGATCCAAATTTTTATCTTATATTATTTCTCTTCTACCTGAAGACATTCTCTTAAAAATTTCTTGTAGTGCATTTCTGCCAGTAATGAAGACTTTCAGCTCTTACATGTATCAAAACTTTTAATTTGCTTTTTTGAACTATTAAATATTTGTAATTATAAAATAGAAAAATAGGATAATTTCTTTTTATTTTGCCTTGTCAGTTTATGAAAGATATTTTATCTTCCAGATCATATTGTATTTGATGAGAATGCTATTGTTATTATAATCTGTGTTCCTTTGTCATTTTTCTATGGCTGCTTTTAAACTAATCTCTTATTGGTTTTTAATAATTTGATTGCATTGTAATTTGGGGTAACTTTTTGTTTGTACTACTTGGTGTTTGTTTAGCATCTTGAATCTGTGAAATAATAGTTTTTATTAAATTCAGAATTTTTTTTACTATTATTTCTTCAAATATTGTATTCAACAACTTCTTCTGCCCATTCTTTGTTTTTAGGTCTTTATTCACAGATTTGTTAGACTTTTTGATATTTTTAAGTCTTTTCTCTATATATTGAATATGATTCTTTTTGGATAGTTTATACTGCCATGTCTTCAAGAACACTTATCTTTTCTTATCTGCACTGTCTAATCAGCTGTTAATTCCAGTTTGTGCATTTTTTTCCTTAATATATTTTAATTTTTGTCTCTACAAGTCCTGTGGTCTTCAAGAAATAGTTCCATTTTATATTTTCTATTTCCTATTTTTTTCGACACCTTTTCCTGGAATACGGTAAGCCATTTTACTTTGCACCTTTTCACATTTCTTCAACATGAGGCTTTTTTTTTTTTCAAAAACATGTTTGATCTTTGATTCTTATTTAGCTTTCCAAGTTCCTGTGCAGTCTTCCAAGATGCTTAGAATTATTTGTTTAGATTCTTGTTGCCTAACTTACTCGCCTATCAGTTTTTCTCTCTCTCTTCACACTCCCCCTATAATCTTTTTACTTTCTTCTCTGTGATTCATGACAAATTTCCAAGTTTGTTCTCCAAATTATGATTAAAACTTCTACAATGTCAATATTGCTCCTTATTGCCTTTTATTTAACTTTATTATTGCAATTTAAGTTCTTTACTTTTTGTATTTTATTCAGTTTATTTCTATTGTAATTAATTTTCTTAGGTTACAGTAATTTAAATTTCCACCCACGTTATGCTTTATGTGCTCTTACTATAAAAACTGGATAAGTTAGATTAATCTGTTTTCTTTGTAGCTAGATGTGACCATAGGGTTCAATCTTAACCAGTGGGGTTATGGCAGAAGTCTATTGTTGCTTCTCGATGTGCAAGGAAAAATGAATCTGCATCAATCAGGGTTAGAAATTAATCAGGAAACAAAAATTACGGCACATATTTTAAAACATATAGAGAAGTAAAATTAATTTATTAACTAGATATAAGTCTTTGTTAACTGGTCATCAAAAAACAAAAGAAGCCAAAATGTTTTCATGGAGGTATTAGCCTAAAGCAAGTAGCTACCATCTCTGTGGGTGAGGAAGTAAAGGGAATAACCTTGAAAAGCTGAAAATCAGCCTACTTGGGTGATTCTGTTGTCTCTAAGGGGACACAGGGAAGTTGGTTCTGTTTGTAAAGACAAAGTCTGCTCTCTTCACCCACTGCTACAGGAACAAACGGCTACTCTCAGATTAAAAATAATAATAATAATAATTTTAAAAGATCTGAAGTAATGCTGAGAGGAAAGAGAAAATCTCTTCTTTCTCAGCCACTCAGTCTCTCTTTAATGCCCTCATTGGTAGATTATGATAGGGAACCAGCTGACAAATTAGAAATATGTTTTGCAGAGTTCTGGTCCAGCATCACAATGCTGACTAGATAAGTGAAGTTTTGGAGCTGTGAAAAAAAGAACACCTTATTAACTGGCACATCAGTAAAAATTATTGAAAATGGCAGGGTGCTTTTTCTCATTCAGATCTAAAATTCAGAGCAAATATCTATGTAGTAACTAAAACTATATCTATATATGTATACATCTATACGTCTATCAATCTTAATTTCAAAGCAAAAACATGTAGTTAATATTTTTATATGAATTGGAAATAAAATCATACCTTTTTTCTCATAGAATTTCAGTATAATATTGCTGATTTGTATGACAGTATTTACTGACTTTGCCAGTTAATTTTTATGGCAGATATTTTCTTTAAATTGAGTAAACTAAATCTGCAGAACTGAAGTTAATTTTAATATAGGTATACACACACACACATGTTTACAACATTTTCTAAATATATCAGGGTAAAAAAGTTGCCTTTAAGTGAAAGAGTAATAGAATCAATATATACTTGTTAAAAGCTCTTTTTGTTTGTTTCCATAAACTGAGAAAATTAATGAATCCAATGACTGGTAATAAATTGTTCTGAAAGTCAGTTGTCTTCCAATGGTTTAATTTTAACAGAATTAAAAGAGGATCTAATTGAGTTTGAAGCAGATGTATTTGAGACTGTTTTTTGGTCAGATAGGTCACTATGTGAATTTTGGGTTCTTACTTATTATGGCTTTAAAGAATTTTATGACAAAGTTTTTTTTTTTAATCCACAAAACCGCAATTTCCATCCAGTTATTATTGTGCAAGAATTTTTAGAGCTTATACTTGTCACAAGAAAAATTAAGGATCAAAAAATAGACTCTCAAATGGTGGTGCCAAACTCTGCTTGATTGTCAGTTTTATGTGTCCACTTGTTTAGGCTAGTCTCCTGTTATTCAAAGGCTAATTTGGGTTTTGCTGTGAAAGTGTTTTATAGATGTGTTTAAGGTCTATAATCAGTTAACTTTAAGTATGGGAAATTATCTAGATAGTCTGGGTGGACCTGATTCAATCAACTAAAAGGCTTTAAGAACAGAGCTGAGGGCCTCTCTGAAGAAGAAAATTTGCCCAGGGATAGCAGCTTCAGCTCCTGTCTGAGTCCCAGGCTGTCTTTCCTGAGAGCCGGCCTTTCAGAATGGAATTCCCGCTTGCCTAGTCTGTCCCCACGATCATGAAACCAATTCCTTGCATTTAATCTCAATATATGTTGTCTGTTGTGCTTGTTTCTCTGGTTGAACACTAACTAACACATCCTGTCTCCTTTGAAAAAGAAGTGATTTTAGCCATGGATATAGAAATTCACTGAAAAAAAATAGCCACTTTTATCTCATTAAGAATTATTTTCCAATTAAGAAGTTACCATTATTTTAAAAACGTGTAATGTGTTTTTTATCATATTTTAATACTTATAAATATGACTAATAAACAAGACATTTTTACATTTGTTCAAGTTATAGAGAACATTAAAAAATTAAATATAAAAATACTTTATACGTATTTATCTATTAATACAACAGATAAAGAAGCAAAGATCATGAAAGCACAACTTGCCAAAAATGAAATTAAATATGAGAATAAACTACCTTTTTAACTAAAATTAAAGATGCACAAATCAGTGCAATATATATATATAGTATTTATATATATTAAATTGATAAAAATATTTCCATTTCTGCAAAGTATGATAGTGAGGTATAAATTTAATGGGCCTAGATAGGCTAATGGTATTTAGACATGTATTTCAATGGCCTAAAAAAATCTGACCCTGCCAACACCTTGATCTTGGATGTCAAGCCTCCAGAACTGTGAGACAACAAATTTCTATCGTTTAATTTACCCAGTTTGTGGTACTTTGTGATGGCACCTCCATCAAACTTATAAACCAATGAATGTGAAATGTTTACATTTTTTTTGTGGATAGTCAGTAATGTATGGTTTAATCTAATTTCTGATTTTTGTTCAAATAGTAAAAAAATTTAATTACTTATTCATAATACTAATTAAAAACTGTTCATTAAGCTAAAACCATACTGTTTTATATTTCAGTACACAAGATACTGAACATAATATATAATACTGCAATATTTCAAATTCAAAATTGTTTACTGATAACCACATTGTCATGGATCAATTCAGAACACCAATAAATGGTCTTCCTATATTTTTTAATTGTTATTACTTGCACACTGAGATGCAGAAGTAATCAGAAAAACAGAAGGCAAATTATGAATGATTGTGGTGTACTTAATCAATGAGTGAGAATAATTTGAATCTTTTGGAGTAGAAAACTGAATACAGCTCTGGAGGAGATCAAGGGATATAGTTTAGGAAAAAATGTGAAAAGAATTCCTGTTTCAGGTGTTTGGAAACTAACTGCTTGGAGTCAGGCAGAGGTAAAGTGAATGGTTAATTTCACACAGTTTGTATAGAGTGCTTACAACTTAAAATCTAAAGTTCACATTTAGTATCAAATATATATAGTCATACTAAAATGCTGATGAGATAAAAATAATGCAATCAGTCTGTATTATCATAAAATATTATATCTGTTCATTTAAAGGGAGGATACCATCCTTAAATGTGAATATGAAGGCATTACAGCTTAAATTAATGAAATAAGTATAGATAGATAATTTAGCACCTATATTTGATGAAGTATTGATGAAGTGTTATGGTAAATTACAGGTAAGAATTTAAGAAAATACTTAGCAATGTGTTTGGAGGTAATGAAAATAGATGTGTAAATTTTAATTATATAAAGAAGTAATATTTAACATGAAGTTAAGCTTCTTAGCTATAATAGTATACATTATTATAAAGGACAATTTTTGTTCATATTCCTGTTGATTTGCATAACAACATTTTCTTCAAGTTTGGAGCCAAATGAAATCCAAACATCTATCTTACGGCAAAATTTGGTCTTACTGTGATTCCAACCAAACCACAAAGTTTCTGTTGATTTTTGCACCTAACCACAAAAAAGTTTTGAAAATGTCAGGTTCTATTGTAACCTGAACTAAGTTTATTCAAAAGGTATATGAACTTTGGCCTAAATTTTTTCCAATTTGAGAATGGATTTTATATGGTACATTGCAAATCAAACAACAATCCTTGTTCAAGACTCTCCATTATGCCTTCTTCTCATGAAAGTCTAGCATAGGGTTAAAAATTGGAAGAAAGGGACAAATGGAACAGACATGACCTGTCATCTTCATCTCTGGTAAGTGACGTAAATGTATTTCTCTTAGGTCAGAGCTCAGATGTCACCATTCATCATACAGTTATAGAGGCTATACCTTAAAAAAGTGCAGAAAATGACTCATGAGACTTCTACTGGCATGAGCATAAAAATAACCTACTCTCTGGAGTGGCAAAACAGTTGGGATTTTTAACTTCCACTTCCAACTTTAAAGAAGAATACAAAAGAGTTGAATGTGGAAATTTACATGAATTTAAAAAATCAGTATGTTTTTAAAAACATTAATAGTGCCACGAGAAGGGAAAAAAACAAAAAAAAAGGCTAAAATGATGGCCCTTCAAGAATTCCAGTATCTTAAAGCAAATGCAAGTCTGAATGTAAAATAAACATCCATCCTTTTACTCTTCTTTTGTTACAGTGGTAATCTCCTGACACACAGTAAGGAGTATACACTTGTTAAAATTGATTATATATTAGGCCTCTCGCTCAACCTCATTATCATTAAATGGCCTTTGCTGATGTTCCATTTTAAAAAAGAAAATAGGAGTTAATTAAGGCAACAGGTTCAAAACACCCCTGTTTTGTCTCCATGATGCCTCTTTTAATTAGTGAGACATTAAATTTAAAATTGTGTACCCATTTTACTTCAAAATTACTCTGAATTTTATTTTAAAAATTTTTTTTGATTATTTGCCCATGAAGTTGTTCAATTTTTTTAGCCTTTGAAGACCATAACAATTCTCTACCTTTTGTTAAGAAATACTATTTACACATACTATTAGATAAGAAATTAATTTTATTTTTGTTTTACATTCTTCTCTCAAAAGTGAAATACAGAATCTTATTTTTAATTATATTAAATGATATTGAGAATTTTCTTTGGGGAGTGTAGAGTATGCAAGAGCAATTTATTGCAAAATCTTGTGTTAATACAAACACGTATTCATACAATCACAAGTGCTCTGGTTAAAATTAGCATATAATGATTATATCATGTCTTATGATTCATAGCTTTCCTGTAGTTAATGATGAAATCATAAGGCTAAAAAGAAACATTTTATGGAGAAATCAATCATCCTTAATCCAGTGTGTTTTTATATCTTCTAGTTTGTAGTCTAATATACCTACAAAAAGCATCTCACTAGCTTCACTCCCATTATTGTAATAACAATAATAATCTACATGTGTATGAATTATTATTAGCAGACCATTAATCATACGTAACCGTTTTATTTAATTCTTACAATAAACATGTTATAAGTGTTGTTATTTCCATTTTTAAGGGGAGAACTGAAACATAAGGTAGTTAATTAATGGCCCCTTCTATGCCTTCCTCCTTCTATGACATTTTTTAATTCATGCATTCATGATTTGTTCAACAAAAATTGCTGAAGTATTTAGTATCTGCCAACCATTCTGATAAGTGTTTGGCATTTACGTCTGAATCATGTAGGTGTTCTTTCTGAAATAAAAAGGAGGTGAATGTGCTTGATAAAATGAAAAAGATCCTCGGTATTATAGTGCATTAAGTAGTTCTTCAAAGATTTTCTAACTAGTACTTTTAATTCTCAATTATTCATAAGTATTATGAAAATTAATGTATAGAAAATGCTTAGATTAGATTATATAGTAGTTTTATTTTATTTTATTTAATAAATTTATTTATTTATTTCTGGCTGTGTTGGGTCTTCGTTGTTGCATGCAGGCTTTCTCTAGTTGTGGTGAGTGGGGACTACTCTTTGTTGTGGTGCATGGGCTTCTCATTGCGGTGGCTTCTCTTGTTGCGGAGCAAGGGCTCTAGGCGCCTGGGCTTCAGTAGTTGTGGTGTACGGGCTCAGTAGTTGTGGTTCGCGGCCTCTAAAGCTCAGGCTCAGTAGCTGTGGCACACGGGTTTAGTTGCTCCATGGCATGTGGGATCTTCCCGGACCAGGGATTGAACCTGTGTCCCCTGCATTGGCAGGCGGATTCTTATCCACTGCGCCACCAGGGAAGTCCCATATAGTAGTTTTATACTCATATTTAATTTGCATAGTACTCATGAAGCAACTGAGGGAAAGTAAGAGTGAAGAGCAGAGGCTCTGTAGTCAAACCTTCTGGGTTGGAATCTCAGTCATTCTTTCAGTGATTTTGGATTCTGAGTCTCCTTTTTGCCATGTTTCAAGAGTGAATAATGATAGTAGGTTTTATAAGGCTGAAAATTGCTTGACTATGCCTGGCTTTTCCTACACATTGGGAAAACCTGTACCTCATCCCCAAAACAGACATTCTCCTTCTGTATTCCCTAATATATTAAATACGGCCTTCTTTATCCAGTTACTCAAGCTACATTGAACGTTTTCAGCCAACTTTTTTTTTTTTTTTTAATATGGAACGCTTCACGAATTTGCGTGTCATCCTTGTGCAGGGGCCATGCTAATCTTCTCCGTATCGTTCCAATTTTAGTATATGTGCTGCCGAAGCGAGCATCAGCCAACTTTTATCTCTCAGTCCTCCGTTAAGCAGTCAGTCATTAAGTCTGGCCGATCCTACTTTCTATATTTCTCTTAAATAGAATCTCTACTTTATTTTCTCATGGCCATTGACTTAATATCGATCCTTGCCACTTTTAATTGGACAATTTATTTAAATTAACCAATCAATAAACATTTATTTAACGTCAACTAAAAAACTTAATCTCTAGGATTATATGGGAAAGGAAGAAATTGAAGCTACCATTTCTACTCTCTTGGAGCTTAACATAAAGTTGGAGAAACTTGATACAAATGTTTGAAGTTGCAAATAATACCATTTTAAAAATAATCTTCAATGTATTGCTGCATTAGATTTCACAAGACATGTATGATTAATTGACAAATAGACAACACAGACCATAATTAACACAGGAGTCTTGAAAATCAGAGATAACCATTGATTAAAGGATTTTAGGAGGGCTTACAAGTTAGTAGAGATCCGATTTAGTTATATTTTGATCAGCCAAGAAAGGTGAGCATGTTATTACTAATTGTAGAACTAAATGAATTAAAGTAGCATTGCTTGATATATTTAAAATTTAGATCTTTTTGAGATCCTCTTCCTTCAACCCTAGGCAGTGAGGGCTTCATTTCTTTGGCTTTGGTATTTTTTGTGTCCTCTGAAGCAGTTTCCAGGAAATACCCACAGTTTTGGCAGCTGGCATGATGAATAGCCTTCAAAGTCTAGCTTAATCCATTGTACAGGATAATGGACTGTACCAGAAGTTATTTGAAATCGTCTATCTGTTTGTCCTCTGTGTAAACATATGCTTCAAATAACTGAGTTTAATGAGATTTGAAATATATGTTTTGTGCACCTGATAAGTTAATTAAATAAAATTTGAAACTAAAATATATATATATATACTGATGCTGGAGAACAGAATACTAGACTGTCTTGATTGCTAATTAGTTCTGTGACTGAGTGAAACTGGGGAACCAGCTCTGAAGTGTTATCTCGCGGAGGTCTTTCCTATCACTTCCAAGGCACTGTTGGCCATTCCCTCTTACACACTACACTATACCTTGAATATACCTAGTTTTCAGTCTTGACACTAAATAGTATATATTTGTTAATATGCCTACCTTCCCAATTTAAAAAGCAGGTGTGTAAAGTCAGCAGCACATTTGTATTGTTTTCTTTCAGTTTTATTGAGATACAATTGACATACAGCGCTGTATAAGTTTAAGGTGTACAGCATAATGATTCGACTTACATACATCATGAAATGATCCTCACGGTAAGTTTAGTGAACATCCATGATCTCATATAGATACAAAATAATAGAAAAATTTGTTTCCTTGAGATGAGAAAAACTCTTAGGATTTACTCTCAACAACTTTCATGTATAACATTCAGCAGTATTAATTATATTTATCATGCTGTACATTACATCCCTAGTTATATATAAGATAAATAACTTATATTTATCTTATAACTAGAAGTTTGTACCTTTTGACTACCTGTTGGTTTTGGTTTTAATTTAGCACCAGGTAGCATGCATTAGTAATCACTCAGTAAGAGACTTTGACCACATAACTTTACATTGTTCATCACTCATATTTGCTTTATCTAGATGACAATATAACAAAAAATTGCCTTTCTTTTTTTTTACTGGACTGATTTTTTTTTTTTTTTTACTGAATTGAATTGATGTGTGTGTATTTACTAGCTATAGCTCTATTTTGAGTAATAGCTATACTAAGTTGGCTTCAACTGATAGCTGTTTTCCATGTCCTATAGGCATTTTGATTGATTTTTACAATACTTGGGTTCTTTAAATTTGCCTGAACACAATTCTTTCTCTACACACATCAAAGAACACACACTATATTTCATTATCTCAGTTGATCATTTTTTAACTTTTAATCTTCATGGAAGTGTTCCAATCATTTCCCTGACTCCTTAAGCCTCTTACTTTTGTTAGTTCAACCCCCCTTTCCTCATTTTGCTTTTGAAACCAAAATACTCCAAATGCTAAATTTGAAGATGGGGAAAGATATATGATTTTTTTCTCTTTCTATTGCCTCTAGGCTTCACTGATGCTTCTGCCTGAATAAGGTCTTTGGCAGTCTAGAAATTTTATACTCCCAAATCTTGTAGGCAATTTATGATAAACATAGCAAACATTAATGTCCATAACATTTTGAAGTACTTGCTGATTTAAGTGCCAATTTCAGAAAGCTGGTTTCAAACCTCCCCATACCTCAAATACTCTTAAAGGCATAGAGAAAGTGAAAATAATTCTGCTGCCTTAAAAGGAGAAAATATGGCATTGTGTGGTAAAGATTCTTTTTAACCTTGTTTTGAAATAATTTCAGATTTACAGGAACGTTCAAAATAATAAAAATAATTCTCATTAACCCTTCACCCAGATTCCCCAAAGATAAACATTTCACCAAGTGACATTTGTTATATTATTCTCTTTCTCTCTATATTTTTTCTGAACCCCTTTGCAAATAAGTTGCTGAAATAATACAATTTACCCTTAAATAATTAAATATGTATTTCCTAAAAGCAGACATTATTAATAACTTTAGTACAATTATCAAAATAAGGATATTAACATTCCCACAATACTATTATCTAGACATCTACAGATTTAACCAAAAGTTTTCACTTGAACCCAAAATGTTCTTTATACCAAATCAAGCAAAGAGAAGTTTGCTTTGTTTTGTTTTTTCTGGCCCAGTATTACACGGTGCATTGAGTTGTCTCTTTCATTTCCTTTAAGATAAGGTGTTTTGCAGTCTGTCTTTGTTTTTCCTCAACCTGACATTTTTGAGGAGTCCAGGCCAATTATTTTGTAGACTGTTCCTCAAAATGGGTTTGTCTAATATTATCTCATGATTACAATCAAGTATGCATTTTTGCAGGAACATAACAGAAGTGATATTGTGCTCTCAGTGCATATCATCAGGAGGTAAATAATGTCTGTTGGTTCTGTTACTGGTGATTTTAACTTGGGTTACTTGGTTAAGGTGGTGTCTACCAGATGTGTCTAATGTAAAGTTAAGGGTTTTTCCTTTGTATTTATTAACTAACTATGTTGTGGAGATAATGGATTCCTGTTTCTCTTCAAACTTCCACCCACTAGTTTTAGCATCCATTGATGATCCTTGTCTGTGACTGTCAACAACTTACTGTGGTGATTGCCAAACAGTAATTTTCTAATTCTGTCATTTATTTTACATTTAACAGTTATAAGCCTACCAAAAGAAAGAGCTTTCTCTCTTCCCATATTTATGTATTGATATATTTATATCTGCATAGACTCATGGGTTCTCATTTTAGTCTAAAGGTTATAATTACTTTTTTTCATTATTTGTCTTAATTATCAATGTGTAATGGAAGACCCTATCAAAGAGGTTATTTGTCCTATTAGTATGTCCAACCATTTTTTAACATTTCTTTACTGTCACAAAGATACATTCCAGTCTTGCACTTTCCTTGCCTAAGCCAGAAGAAACCATTTATGAAAGAAACCTTAGTTCCTTTTAGTGAAAATATATATTTAGAACTATGATCTGAATGCTAGGTATCCCTATTTCTTTTATTGGGGCAGTGCTTCTATTACCTCTCAGTCTACAGAGCTAGTAAATACATGCACACACAAATAAAAATATACACATATATACATCTATATTTATTCATTTATCTATCATTCTGTTTAAAATAGATCTTACATAAAATTAACAAATTTCTTGAAATATACAACAAACTGAAGCTGTGAGAAGAAGAAATTGGAAAGCTGGATAGTTCCAAATCTATTAAAGAATATGCATTTATTGTAAAAAATTTTCTATAAAGAAAACTCTAGATACAAATAGCATTCTTGGTGAAACCTTCTTAAAATGTAATGAAAATAACTCAACTTAAACTCTTTCAAATATAAAAGAATGGGGCATTTTCCAATTTGCTTTTTGAGGCCAGAATAACCTTTATTCTATACTATAAAAGACCTTACAAAAAAAGATCAAGAATGCCGGTAAACTTAAATAATAATAAATTAAAAAAAAAAGAAAAGTTAAAATTTTGTACATAAGTATATTATCAAATCAAGTTTTATATATATTATATGTATGTAATATATATATTTTATATATATTGTATATATATAAAAAACTCAGAAAGAGTTCTCAAGAAACACAAAATTACATGTAAAATCTATGCTCATGGCCATTTTTTATAGAAATTCGAATTGGATTTTAGCCAACATGCTTGTTTTATTTATACAGCTCTGTTCCTTCAATATTGTTTGTCTTTCTGATTTTATGCCTTAAATAATTAAAATATATATTATTTTCAAAATGTTCTATTTTTTCAGTATTTAGTGTGTCAATTAACTTTTTTGTTAAATTTGTTGATTCTCCCTCAAAGTAATGCTTTTGTTGGATGTCTACTGTTGTATTTCCTCTCTGTTGAAGTCCAGTGTGCTCTGGACTCTGAAGATGTTGCTAGGTAACAGTTTTGAATTGGTTGGTACTTCTCTGGTTTCAGAATCTTTTTTTGTTTCTGGAACATGGGAATTTCTCCTTTTGTCTATTGAGATCTGTTTTCTTCTATCTATCTATCTATCCATCCATCTATCCATCCATCCATGTATCAGTAGATAGCCTCAGTATTTCTAAATAATTGTATTGGAAAGGGACTCATCTTTACCAGCCCAGCATGCAATTTTGCATTTCCAATTTTGAAATTATAGTTAGAATTTTAGAACCCATAAATTCTAGATACTCTTCTAAGCACATTGTTCCTACTGACTTAATGCTGACAAAAGTCCTACTTATGAGATACTTACCAATATTATCTCATATTTTAAAAAATTTCCTCCTTTGCTCAATAAGAAATCTGAAGCAAAGAGGGGTTTGATAACTTGTCCCATATGACATTGCCTATTAGAAGCAGAGACAGAATTTTGGACTTACATATTCAGATTATAGAGCTTATACCATTAATATACCATACCTGTTTTCTAATTTTTTTTAACTTTCTTCCCTTCAATTAGATTAACTGATTTTTATGGATAGAATTTTGATTGGAATTTAAAATACATGTTACGTTTAAAATAACTGAAATTTGAAATTTTCACTTTGTCTTCTCGGATTTCTAGGAAGTAGTTGGTGGTAGATTTTGAATATTTTTCTTGTTTATGTAAAGTAGTATGATTATCACCATCTTGGTGCTACAAAGTTCAGATTTTGTTGCCAAATAATTCTATTTGTTATTTGCCCCAATTTGCAAATGAACAAAAATTTATTTCATCTTTCTTACAATGACACCTATTTCCTCCTGCACTGGACAGCTCTGACCACTATCTCTCACACAAGTAAGACTGTCTTATATCTGTTGATATTTTTTAAAATGTCTGAAGAGGAAAGCCTATACTTAGCACTTTCTCATATACGTCTACTTTAAGTACTTTTTTTTTTTAAAACATCTTTATTGAAGTATAATTGCTTTACAATGGTGTGTTACTTTCTGCTTTATAACAAAGTGAATCAGTTATACATATACATATGTTCCCGTATCTCTTCCCTCTTGCATCTCCCTCCCTCCCACCCTCCCTATCCCACCCCTCTAGGTGGTCACAAAGCACCGAGCTGATCTCCCTGTGCTATGCGGCTGCTTCCCACTAGCTATCTATTTTACATTTGGTAGTGTATATATGTCCATGACACTCTCTCACCCTGTCACATCTCACCCCTCCCCCTCCCCATATCCTCAAGTCCATTCTCTAGTAGGTCTCTATCCTTATTCCCATCTTGCCACTAGGTTCTTCATGACCTTTTCTTTTTTTTTTTCCCTTAGATTCCATATATATGTGTTAGCATACTGTATTTGTTTTTCTCTTTCTGACTTACTTCACTCTGTATGACAGATTCTAACTCCATCCACCTCATTACAAACACCTCCATTTCATGTCTTTTTATGGCTGAGTAATATTCCATTGTATATATGTGCCACATATTCTTTATCCATTCATCCGATGATGGACACCTAGGTTGCTTCCATGTCCTGGCTATTGTAAACAGAGCTGCAATGAATATTTTGGTACATGACTCTTTCTGAATTATGGTTTTCTCAGGGTATATGCCCAGTAGTGGGATTGCTGGGTCATATGGTAGTTCTATTTTTAGTTTTTTAAGGAACCTCCATACTGTTCTCCATAGTGGCTGTATCAATTTACATTCCCACCAACAGTGCAAGAGTGTTCCCTTTTCTCCACACCCTCTCCAGCATTTATTGTTTCTAGATTTTTTGATGATGGCCATTCTGACCGGTGTGAGATGATACCTCATTGTAGTTTTGATTTGCATTTCTCTAATGATTAATGATGTTGAGCATTCTTTCATGTGTCTGTTGGCAATCTGTATCTCTTCTTTGGAGAAATGTCTATTTAGGTCTTCTGCCCATTTTTGGATTGGGTTGTTTGTTTTTTTGTTATTGAGCTGCATGAGCTGCTTGTAAATCTTAGAGATTAATCCTTTGTCAGTTGCTTCATTTGCAAATATTTTCTCCCATTCTGAGGGTTGTCTTTTGGTCTTGTTTATGGTTTCCTTTGCTGTGCAAAAGCTTTTAAGTTTCATTAGGTCCCATTTGTTTATTTGTGTTTTTATTTCCATTTCTCTAGGACCTGGGTCAAAAAGGATCTTGCTGTGATTTATGTCATACAGTGTTCTGCCTATGTTTTCCTCTAAGAGTTTGATAGTGTCTGGCCTTACACTTAGGTCTTTAATCCATTTTGAGTTTATTTTTGTGTATGGTGTCAGGGAGTGTTCTAATTTCATACTTTTACATGTACCTGTCCAATTTTCCCAGCACCACTTATTGAAGAGGCTGTCTTTTCTCCATTGTATATGCTTGCCTCCTTTATCAAAGATAAGGTGACCATATGTGCGTGGGCTTATCTCTGGGCTTTCTATCCTGTTCCATTGATCTATATTTCTGTTTTTGTGCCAGTACCAAACTGTCTTGATTACTGTAGCTTTGTAATATAGTCTGAAGTCAGGGAGCCTGATTCCTCCAGCTCCATTTTTCGTTCTCAAGATTGCTTTGGCTATTCGGGGTCTTTTGTGTTTCCATACAAATTGTGAAATTTTTTGTTCTAGTTCTGTGAAAAATGCCAGTGGTAGTTTGATAGGGATTGCATTGAATCTGTAGATTGCTTTGGGTAGCAGAGTCATTTTCACAATGTTTATTCTTCCAATCCAAGAACATGGTATATCTCTCCATCTATTTGTATCATCTTTAATTTCTTTCATCAGTGTCTTATAATTTTCTGCATACAGGTCTTTTGTCTCCTTAGGTAGGTTTATTCCTAGATATTTTATTCTTTTTGTTGCAATGGTAAACGGGAGTGTTTTCTTAATTTCACTTTCAGATTTTTCATCATTAGTATATAGGAATGCAAGAGATTTCTGTGCATTAATTTTGTATCCTGCTACTTTACCAAATTCATTGATTAGCTCTAGTAGTTTTCTGGTAGCATCTTTAGGATTCTCTATGTATAGTATCATGTCATCTGCAAACAGTGACAGCTTTACTTCTTCTTTTCTGATTTGGATTCCTTTTATTTCTTTTTCTTCTCTGATTGCTGTGGCTAACACTTCCAAAACTATGTTGAATAATAGTGGTGAGAGTGGGCAACCTTGTCTTGTTCCTGATCTTAGTGGAAATGGTTTCAGTTTTTCACCATTGAGGACAATGTTGGCTGTGGGTTTGTCATATATGGCCTTTATTATGTTGAGGAAAGTTCCCTCTATGCCTACTTTCTGCAGGACTTTTATCATAAATGGGTGTTGAATTTTGTTGAAAGCTTTCTCTGCATCTATTGAGATGATCATATGGTTTTTCTCCTTCAATTTGTTAATATGATGTATCACGTTGATTGATTTGCGTATATTGAAGAATCCTTGCATTCCTGGAATAAACCCCACTTGATCATGGTGTATAATCCTTTTAATGTGCTGTTGGATTCTGTTTGCTAGTATTTTGTTGAGGATTTTTGCATCTATGTTCATCAGTGATATTGGCCTGTAGTTTTCTTTCTTTGTGATATCTTTGTCTGGTTTTGGTATCAGGGTGATGGTGGCCTCGTAGAATGAGTTGGGGAGTGTTCCTCCCTCTGCAATATTTTGGAAGAGTTTGAGAAGGATAGGTGTTAGCTCTTCTCTAAATGTTTGATAGAATTCGCCTGTGAAGCCATCTGGTCCTGGGCTTTTGTGTGTTGGAAGATTTTTAATCACAGTTTCAATTTCAGTGCTTGTGATTGGTCTGTTCATATTTTCTATTTCTTCCTGGTTCAGTCTCGGCAGGTTGTGCATTTCTAAGAGTCTGTCCATTTCTTCCAGGTTATCCATTTTATTGGCATAGAGTTGCTTGTAGTAATCTCTCATGATCGTTTGTATTTCTGCAGTGTCAGTGGTTACTTCTCCTTTTTCATTTCTAATTCTATTGATTTGAGTCTTCTCCCTTTTTCTCTTGATGAGTCTGGCTAATGATTTATCAATTTTGTTTATCTTCTCAAAGAACCAGCTTTTAGTTTCATTGATTTTTGCTATTGTTTCCTTCATTTCTTTTTCATTTATTTCTGATCTGATCTTTATGATTTCTTTCCTTCTGCTAGCTTTGGGGGTTTTTTGTTCTTCTTTCTCTAATTGCTTTAGGTGCAAGGTTAGGTTGTTTATTCGAGATGTTTCCTGTTTCTTGATGTAGGCTTGTATAGCTATAAACTTCCCTCTTAGAACTGCTTTTGCTGCGTCCCATAGGTTTTGGGTCATCGTGTCTCCATTGTCCTTTGTTTCTAGGTATTTTTTGATTTCCCCTTTGATTTCTTCAGTGATCACTTCGTTATTAAGCAGTGTATTGTGTAGCCTCCATGTGTTTGTATTTTTTACAGATCTTTTCCTGTAATTGATATCTAGTCTCATAGCGTTGTGGTCAGAAAAGATACTTGATACGATTTCAATTTTTTTAAATTTACCAAGGCTTGATTTGTGACCCAAGATATGATCTATCCTGGAGAATGTTCCATGAGCACTTGAGAAAAATGTGTATTCTGTTGTTTTTGGGTGGAATGTCCTATAAATATCAATTAAGTCCATCTTGTTTAATGTATCATTTAAAGCTTGTGTTTCCTTATTTATTTTCATTTTGGATGATCTGTCCATTGGTGAAAGTGGGGTGTTAAAGTCCCCTACTATGATTGTGTTACTGTCGATTTCCCCTTTTATGGCTGTTAGTATTTGCCTTATGTATTGAGGTGCTCCTATGTTGGGTGCATAAATATTTACAATTGCTATACCTTCCTCTTGGATTGATCCCTTGATCATTATATAGTGTCCTTCTTTGTCTCTTGTAATAGTCTTTATTTTAAAGTCTATTTTGTCTGATATGAGAATTGCTACTCCAGCTTTCTTTTGATTTCCATTTGCATGGAATATCTTTTTCCATCCCCTCACTTTCAGTCTGTATGTGTCTCTAGGTCTGAAGTGGGTCTCATGTAGACAGCATATATATGGGTCTTGTTTTTGTATCCATTCAGCCAGTCTGTGTCTTTTGGTGGGAACATTTAATCCATTTACATTTAAGGTAATTATCGATATGTATGTTCCTATTCCCATTTTCTTAAATGTTTTGGGTTTGTTATTGTAGGTGTTTTCCTTCTCTTGTGTTTCTTGCCTAGAGAAGTTCCTTTAGCATTTGTTGTAAAGCTGGTTTGGTGGTGCTGAACTCTCTCAGCTTTTGCTTGTCTGTAAAGGTTTTAATTTCTCCATCAAATCTGAATGAGATCCTTGCTGGGTAGAGTAATCTTGGTTGTAGGTTTTTCTCCTTCATCACTTTAAGTATATCCTGCCACTCCCTTCTGGCTTGCAGAGTTTCTGCTGAAAGATCAGCTGTTAACCTTATGGGGATGCCCTTGTGTGTTATTTGTTGTTTTTCCCTTGCTGCTTTTAATATGTTTTCTTTATATTTAATTTTTGATAGTTTGATTAATATGTGTCTTGGTGTGTTTCTCCTTGGATTTATCCTGTATGGGACTCTCTGTGCTTCCAGGACTTGATTAACTATTTCCTTTCCCATATTAGGGAAGTTTTCAACTATAATCTCTTCAAATATTTTCTCAGTCCCTTTCTTTTTCTCTTCTTCTTCTGGGACCCCTATAATTCGAATGTTGGTGCGTTTAATGTTGTCCCAGAGGTCTCTGAGACTGTCCTCAGTTCTTTTCATTCTTTTTTCTTTATTCTGCTCTGCAGTAGTTATTTCCACCATTTTATCTTCCAGGTCACTTATCCGTTCTTCTGCCTCAGTTATTCTGCTATTGATCCCATCTAGAGTATTTTAAATTTCATTTATTGTGCTTTTCATCGTTGCTTGGTTCCTCTTTAGTTCTTCTACGTCCTTGTTAAATGTTTCTTGCATTTTGTCTATTCTATTTCCAAGATTTTGGATCATCCTTACTATCATTATTCTGAATTCTTTTTCAGGTAGACTACCTATTTCCTCTTCATTTGTTAGGTCTGGTGTGTTTTGACCCTGTTCCTTCATCTGCTGTATGTTTTTCTGTCTTCTCATTTTGCTTATTTTACTGTGTTTGGGGTCTCCTTTTCACAGGCTGCAGGTTCGTAGTTCCCATTGTTTTTGGTATCTGTCCCCAGTGGCTAAGGTTGTTTCAGTGGGTTGTGTAGGTTTCCTGGTGGAGGGGACTACTGCCTGTGTTCTGGTGGATGAGGCTGGATCTTGTCTTTCTGGTGGGCACATCCACGTCTGGTGGTGTGTTTTGGGGTGTCTGTGGTCTTATTATGATTTTAGGCAGCCTCTCTGTTAATGGATGGGGCTGTGTTCCTGTCTTGCTAGTTGTTTGGCATAGGGTGTCCAGCACTGTAGCTTGCTGGTCGTTGAGTGAAGCTGGGTCTTGATGTTGAGATGGAGATCTCTGAGAGATTTTTGCCATTTGGTATTATGTGGAGCTGGGAGGTCTCTTGTGGACCGGTGTCCTGAAGTTGGCTCTCCCACCTCAGAGGCACAGCCCTGATGCCTGGCTGGAGCACCAAGAGCCGTTCATCCACACGGCTCAGAATAAAAGGAAGAAAAAATAGAAAGAAAAAAAGAAAGAGGATAAAATAAAATAAAATAAAGCTATTATAATAAAAAATAAGAAAAAATTAAGAATAAATTTATTCAGAAAAAATTTTTTTTTAATTTTTAAAAATAGATTTATTAATTTTTTATAATAAAAATAAGAAAAAAATTATTAAGAAAAAATTTTTTTAAAATAAAAAATATGAAAAAACTTATTAAAAAAATTCTTTTTAAATTTTTTAAAAATAGAAAATAAGGAAAAAATTATTAAGAAAACATTTATTAGGGAAAAAAAATTTTTTTTTAAGTAAAAAAAACAAAAAAAAAAACGGACGGACCTAACCCTAGGACTAACGGTGAGAGGAAAGCTATATAGACAAAATCTCACCCAGAAGCATACATATACACTCACAAAAAAAGGAAAAGGGGAAAAATTAATATATCCTGCTCCCAAAGTCCACCTCCTAAATTTGGGATGATTCGTTGTCTATTCAGGTATTCAACAGATGCAGGCACATCAAGTTGTTTGTGGAGTTTTAATCTGCTGCTTCTGAGGCTGCTGGGAGAGATTTCCCTTTCTCTTCTTTGTTCGTACAGCTCCCGGGGTTCAGCTTTGGATTTGGACCCGCCTCTGCATGTAGGTCCCCTGAGGGCGTCTGTTCCCCGCCCAGACAGAACGGGGTTAAAGGAGCAGCTGATTCGGGGGCTCTGGCTCAGTCAGGCCGGGGGGAGGGAGCGGTACGGAGGAGGCGGGGCGAGCCTGCGGCGGCAGAAGCCGGCGTGACGTTGCAGCAGCCTGAGGCGCGCCGTGCGCTCTCCCGGGGAAGTTGTCCCCGGATTACGGGAGCCTGGCCATGGCGGGCTGCACAGGCTCCCGGGAGGGGCGGTGTGGAGAATGACCTGTGCTCGCCCACAGGCTGTTTGGTGGCGGCAGCAGCAGCCTTAGCGTCTCATGCCGTCTCTGGGGTCCCCGCTGATAGCTGCGGCTCGCGCCCGTCTCTGGAGTTCGTTTAAGTGGCGCTCTGAATCCCCTCTCCTTGCACGCCGCGAAACAAAGAGGCAAGAAAAAGTCTCCTGCCTCTTCGGCAGCTGCAGACTTTTTCTCGTGCACCCTCCCGGCTAGTTGTGGTGCGCTAGACCCTTCAGGCTGTGTTCACGCAGCCAACCCCAGTCCTCTCCCTGGGATCCAACCGAAGCCCGCGCCTCAGCTCCCAGCCCCCGCCCGCCCAGGCGGGTGAGCAGACAAGCCTCTCGGGCTGGTGAGTGCTGCTCGGCGCCGAGCCTCTGTGCGGGAATCTCTCCGTTTTTCCCTCTGCGTCCCTGTTGCTGTGGGATCCGCGCTGATAGCCGCGGCTCGCGCCCGTCTCTGGAGCTCGTTTAGGCGGCGCTCTGAATCCCCTCTCCTTGCGCGCCGCGAAACAAAGAGGCAAGAAAAATTCTCTTGCCTCTTTGGCAGCTGCAGTCTTTTTCCCGGACTCCCTCCCGGCTAGCACCGAAGCCCGAGCCCCAGCTCCCAGGCCCCGCCCACCCCGGCGGCTGAGCAGACAAGCCTCTCGGGCTGGTGAGTGCTGGTCGGCACCGCTCCTCTGTGCGGGAATCTCCGCTTTGCCCTCCGCACCACTGTGGCTGCGCTCTCCTCCGTGGCTCCGAAGCTTCCCCCCTCTGCTACCCGCAGTCTCTGCCCACGAAGGGGCTTCCTAGTGTGTGGAAACCTTTCCTCCTTCACAGCTCCCTCCCACTGGTGCAGGTCCCGTCCCTATTCTTTTGTCTCTGTTATTTCTTTTTTCTTTTGCCCTACCCAAGTACGTGGGGATTTTCTTGCCTTTTGGGAGGTCTGACGTCTTCTGCCAGCGTTCAGTGGGTGTTCTGTAGGAGCAGTTCCACGTGTAGATGTATTTCTCATGTATCTGTGGGGAGGAAGGTGATCTCCACGTCTTACTCTTCTGCCATCTTCTATAATTAATATTTCCATTAAACACATTTTAATCTTACAACAAGTATCTATGGAGGTACAAAATATTTTCTGATGTCACAGATGAAGAAATTGAGTATTAGATAGGTCATAATTAGTCCAAGGTAACACTGCTAATGAGTAGAAGATCCAGAACTAAGTTTTAGGACTCTGGACATATTGTTCAGTGTTTTTTCCATCGTATAGAATTACATCTCCTTTAACAGCCAAAAGATTTTTAACGGTCAAAGATTACCACCCAATGATTGTCCCTTCTCCTCTTTAACAACCCTAACTTGAAAAAAAAGTAATATGTGAAGGAATTCACTTGAACTTATATATCACTCAACTTCTCTCTTTGCACCTTTTCACAGGGAAAAAAAAAAACTTCCAAGGAATTGAACCCACTCAGTATTTCTGTATTCTTACCTCCTTTAAATATGTCCATCCTCACCCAAATAGCCATATATTTCCTTTATCTTACCCTATATCATTTCTATCTAGTACATATGATCATTAAATCAGCAACTGTAAAGGAACTGAGTTCTTAACCTACTTGCTAACTAGTTAGCCAGCCAGAATGTTACAGATACAGATATATACACACAAACACACACAGGCATATATACATATATTCTGGAGGGAGAGGAAAAGAACTCTAGATTTACTATTCAGGAATATAAGCAAATGTCTTGGGGAAGAAGACAGAGAGAGCTTTATTTTTACTACCATGGACATCTCCATGCAAGTATATCTCTAAATCTCTCCAGAGGGAAACATTCCCTCTAGCTTCCAAGGCTGATTGCTCTTCCAAGTTATCTTCTGCTCAGACTTGACCTGTACACAAAGCCAAGAAATCCATGGAGAATTTTCTTCCAGTAGTGATCATTTATAAATATACTGTTCATTTATTTGGTTTTCTTCCTAGAAATGTTTGCAACATGTGTGCCCAGATTCTATGTTCTATGGTTCTTGATCATCGTTGTATCCCTACTGCTTAAAATATTCCCTGGCATGTAGTAGTAGGTAGTAGTTTATATATAAATGAATTAGTAAATGAATGAATAGATGGAAAATAAATAGTTGATTAATAAACTTTTTAAATGCTGGATAAGTTTGTTTGTGTCTGTTGCTGTTTTTAAGCATGCCTTTCCTCTGTGGACATGTTCTGAAATGTTTTATTAACCTGTTCCTGTTGAAAAATTCATTCTCAGCAACTTAGGGATGTATGACTGTATAACAAACTCAATATACTGTTTGAACTTACTTTCAGAATTCACACTTAAAAAAGTACTTAAGGAAGGAGGGGCAAGATGGCGGAACAGTAAGACGCGGAGATCACCTTCCTTCCCACAGATACAGTAGAAATACATCTACACGTGGAACTGCTCCAACAGAACACCCACTGAATGCTGGCAGAAGACGTCAGACCTCCCAAAAGGCAAGAAAATCCCCACGTACTTGGGTAGGGCAAAAGAAAAAAGAAATAACAGAGACAAAAGAATAGGGATGGGACCTGCACCAGTGGGAGGGAGCTGTGAAGGAGGAAAGGTTTCCACACACTAGGAAGCCCCTTCGTGGGCAGAGACTGCGGGAAGCAGAGGGGGGAAGCTTCAGAGCCACAGAGGAGAGCACAGCCACAGGGGTGCTGAGGGCAAAGCGGAGAGATTCCCGCACAGAGGATCGGCGCCGAGCAGCACTCACCAGCCCGAGAGGCTTGTCTGCTCACCCGCCGGGGCGGGCGGGGGCTGGGAGCTGGGGCTCGGGCTTCGGTGCTGGCCGGGAGGGAGTCTGGGAAAAAGACTGCAGCTGCCGAAGAGGCAAGAGACTTTTTCTTGCCTCTTTGTTTCGCGGCGCGCAAGGAGAGGGGATTCAGAGCGCCGCCTAAACGAACTCCAGAGACGGGCGCGAGCCGCGGCTATCAGCGCGGACCCTAGAGGCGGGCATGAGACGCTGAGGGTGCTGCTGCCGCCACCAAAAAGCCTGTGTGCGAGCACAGGTCACTCTCCACACCGCCCCTCCCGGGAGCCAGTGCAGCCCGCCATGGCCAGGTTCCCGTGATCCGGGGACAACTTCCCCGGGAGAACGCACGGCGCGCCTCAGGCTGCTGCAACGTCACGCCGGCTTCTGCCGCCGCAGGCTCACCCCACATCCGTATCCCTCCCTCCCCCCGCCTGAGTGAGCCAGATCCCCCGAAGCAGCTGCTCCTTTAACCCCGTTCTGTCTGGGCGGGGAACAGACGCCCTCAGGGGACCTACATGCAGAGGCGGGTCCAAATCCAAAGCTGAACCCCGGGAGCTGTACGAACAAAGAAGAGAAAGGGAAATCTCTCCCAGCAGCCTCAGAAGCAGCGGATTAAAACTCCACAAACAACTTGATGTGCCTGCATCTGTTGAATACCTGAATAGACAACGAATCATCCCAAATTTAGGAGGTGGACTTTGGGAGCAGGATATATTAATTTTTCCCCTTTTCCTTTTTTTGTGAGTGTATATGTATGCTTCTGGGTGAGATTTTGTCTATATAGCTTTCCTCTCACCGTTAGTCCTAGGGTTAGGTCCGTCCGTTTTTTTTTTTGTTTTTTTTACTTAAAAAAAAATTTTTTTTTCCCTAATAAATGTTTTCTTAATAATTTTTTCCTTATTTTCTATTTTTAAAAAATTTAAAAAGAATTTTTTTAATAAGTTTTTTCATATTTTTTATTTTAAAAAATTTTTTTCTTAATAATTTTTTTCTTATTTTTATTATAAAAAATTAATAAATCTATTTTTAAAAATTAAAAAAAAATTTTTTCTGAATAAATTTATTCTTAATTTTTTCTTATTTTTTATTATAATAGCTTTATTTTATTTTATTTTATCCTCTTTCTTTTTTTCTTTCTATTTTTTCTTCCTTTTATTCTGAGCCGTGTGGATGAACGGCTCTTGGTGCTCCAGCCAGGCATCAGGGCTGTGCCTCTGAGGTGGGAGAGCCAACTTCAGGACACCGGTCCACAAGAGACCTCCCAGCTCCACATAATACCAAATGGCAAAAATCTCTCAGAGATCTCCATCTCAACATCAAGACCCAGCTTCACTCAACGACCAGCAAGCTACAGTGCTGGACACCCTATGCCAAACAACTAGCAAGACAGGAACACAGCCCCATCCATTAACAGAGAGGCTGCCTAAAATCATAATAAGACCACAGACACCCCAAAACACACCACCAGACGTGGATGTGCCCACCAGAAAGACAAGATCCAGCCTCATCCACCAGAACACAGGCAGTAGTCCCCTCCACCAGGAAACCTACACAACCCACTGAAACAACCTTAGCCACTGGGGACAGATACCAAAAACAATGGGAACTACGAACCTGCAGCCTGTGAAAAGGAGACCCCAAACACAGTAAAATAAGCAAAATGAGAAGACAGAAAAACATACAGCAGATGAAGGAACAGGGTCAAAACACACCAGACCTAACAAATGAAGAGGAAATAGGTAGTCTACCTGAAAAAGAATTCAGAATAATGATAGTAAGGATGATCCAAAATCTTGGAAATAGAATAGACAAAATGCAAGAAACATTTAACAAGGACGTAGAAGAACTAAAGAGGAACCAAGCAACGATGAAAAGCACAATAAATGAAATTTAAAATACTCTAGATGGGATCAATAGCAGAATAACTGAGGCAGAAGAACGGATAAGTGACCTGGAAGATAAAATGGTGGAAATAACTACTGCAGAGCAGAATAAAGAAAAAAGAATGAAAAGAACTGAGGACAGTCTCAGAGACCTCTGGGACAACATTAAACGCACCAACATTCGAATTATAGGGGTCCCAGAAGAAGAAGAGAAAAAGAAAGGGACTGAGAAAATATTTGAAGAGATTATAGTTGAAAACTTCCCTAATATGGGAAAGGAAATAGTTAATCAAGTCCTGGAAGCACAGAGAGTCCCATACAGGATAAATCCAAGGAGAAACACACCAAGACACATATTAATCAAACTATCAAAAATTAAATATAAAGAAAACATATTAAAAGCAGCAAGGGAAAAACAACAAATAACACACAAGGGCATCCCCATAAGGTTAACAGCTGATCTTTCAGCAGAAACTCTGCAAGCCAGAAGGGAGTGGCAGGATATACTTAAAGTGATGAAGGAGAAAAACCTACAACCAAGATTACTCTACCCAGCAAGGATCTCATTCAGATTTGATGGAGAAATTAAAACCTTTACAGACAAGCAAAAGCTGAGAGAGTTCAGCACCACCAAACCAGCTTTACAACAAATGCTAAAGGAACTTCTCTAGGCAAGAAACACAAGAGAAGGAAAACACCTACAATAACAAACCCAAAACATTTAAGAAAATGGGAATAGGAACATACATATCGATAATTACCTTAAATGTAAATGGATTAAATGTTCCCACCAAAAGACACAGACTGGCTGAATGGATACAAAAACAAGACCCATATATATGCTGTCTACATGAGACCCACTTCAGACCTAGAGACACATACAGACTGAAAGTGAGGGGATGGAAAAAGATATTCCATGCAAATGGAAATCAAAAGAAAGCTGGAGTAGCAATTCTCATATCAGACAAAATAGACTTTAAAATAAAGACTATTACAAGAGACAAAGAAGGACACTATATAATGATCAAGGGATCAATCCAAGAGGAAGGTATAGCAATTGTAAATATTTATGCACCCAACATAGGAGCACCTCAATACATAAGGCAAATACTAACAGCCATAAAAGGGGAAATCGACAGTAACACAATCATAGTAGGGGACTTTAACACCCCACTTTCACCAATGGACAGATCATCCAAAATGAAAATAAATAAGGAAACACAAGCTTTAAATGATACATTAAACAAGATGGACTTAATTGATATTTATAGGACATTCCACCCAAAAACAACAGAATACACATTTTTCTCAAGTGCTCATGGAACATTCTCCAGGATAGATCATATCTTGGGTCACAAATCAAGCCTTGGTAAATTTAAAAAAATTGAAATCGTATCAAGTATCTTTTCTGACCACAACGCTATGAGACTAGATATCAATTACAGGAAAAGATCTGTAAAAAATACAAACACATGGAGGCTACACAATACACTGCTTAATAACGAAGTGATCACTGAAGAAATCAAAGGGGAAATCAAAAAATACCTAGAAACAAAGGACAATGGAGACACGATGACCCAAAACCTATGGGACGCAGCAAAAGCAGTTCTAAGAGGGAAGTTTATAGCTATACAAGCCTACATCAAGAAACAGGAAACATCTCGAATAAACAACCTAACCTTGCACCTAAAGCAATTAGAGAAAGAAGAATAAAAAACCCCCAAAGCTAGCAGAAGGAAAGAAATCATAAAGATCAGATCAGAAATAAATGAAAAAGAAATGAAGGAAACAATAGCAAAAATCAATGAAACTAAAAGCTGGTTCTTTGAGAAGATAAACAAAATTGATAAATCATTAGCCAGACTCATCAAGAGAAAAAGGGAGAAGACTCAAATCAATAGAATTAGAAATGAAAAAGGAGAAGTAACCACTGACACTGCAGAAATACAAACGATCATGAGAGATTACTACAAGCAACTCTATGCCAATAAAATGGATAACCTGGAAGAAATGGACAGACTCTTAGAAATGCACAACCTGCCGAGACTGAACCAGGAAGAAATAGAAAATATGAACAGACCAATCACAAGCACTGAAATTGAAACTGTGATTAAAAATCTTCCAACACACAAAAGCCCAGGACCAGATGGCTTCACAGGCGAATTCTATCAAACATTTAGAGAAGAGCTAACACCTATCCTTCTCAAACTCTTCCAAAATATTGCAGAGGGAGGAACACTCCCCAACTCATTCTACGAGGCCACCATCACCCTGATACCAAAACCAGGCCAAGATGTCACAAAGAAAGAAAACTACAGGCCAATATCACTGATGAACATCGATGCAAAAATCCTCAACAAAATACTAGCAAACAGAATCCAACAGCACATTAAAAGGATCATACACCATGATCAAGTGGGGTTTATTCCAGGAATGCAAGGATTCTTCAATATACGCAAATCAATCAACGTGATACATCATATTAACAAATTGAAGGAGAAAAACCATATGATCATCTCAATAGATGCAGAGAAAGCTTTCGACAAAATTCAACACCCATTTATGATAAAAGTCCTGCAGAAAGTAGGCATAGAGGGAACTTTCCTCAACATAATAAAGGCCGTATATGACAAACCCACAGCCAACATTGTCCTCAATGGTGAAAAACTGAAACCATTTCCACTAAGATCAGGAACAAGACAAGGTTGCCCACTCTCACCACTATTGTTCAACATAGTTTTGGAAGTGTTAGCCACAGCAATCAGAGACGAAAAAGAAATAAAAGGAATCCAAATCGGAAAAGAAGAAGTAAAGCTGTCACTGTTTGCAGATGACATGATACTATACATAGAGAATCCAAAAGATGCTACCAGAAAACTACTAGAGCTAATCAATGAATTTGGTAAAGTAGCAGGATACAAAATTAATGCACAGAAATCTCTTGCATTCCTGTATACTAATGATGAAAAATCTGAAAGTGAAATTAAGAAAACACTCCCGTTTACCATTGCAACAAAAAGAATAAAATACCTAGGAATAAACCTACCTAAGGAGACAAAAGACCTGTATGCAGAAAATTATAGGACACTGATGAAAGAAATTAAAGATGATACAAATAGATGGAGAGATATACCATGTTCTTGGATTGGAAGAATAAACATTGTGAAAATGACTCTGCTACCCAAAGCAATCTACAGATTCAATGCAATCCCTATCAAACTACCACTGGCATTTTTCACAGAACTAGAACAAAAAATTTCACAATTTGTATGGAAACACAAAAGACCCCGAATAGCCAAAGCAATCTTGAGAACGAAAAATGGAGCTGGAGGAATCAGGCTCCCTGACTTCAGACTATATTACAAAGCTACAGTAATCAAGACAGTTTGGTACTGGCACAAAAACAGAAATATAGATCAATGGAACAGGATAGAAAGCCCAGAGATAAGCCCACGCACATATGGTCACCTTATCTTTGATAAAGGAGGCAAGCATATACAGTGGAGAAAAGACAGCCTCTTCAATAAGTGGTGCTGGGAAAATTGGACAGGTACATGTAAAAGTATGAAATTAGAACACTCCCTAACACCATACACAAAAATAAACTCAAAATGGATTAAAGACCTAAGTGTAAGGCCAGACACTATCAAACTCTTAGAGGAAAACATAGGCAGAACACTGTATGACATAAGTCACAGCAAGATCCTTTTTGACCCAGGTCCTAGAGAAATGGAAATAAAAACACAAATAAACAAATGGGACCTAATGAAACTTAAAAGCTTTTGCACAGCAAAGGAAACCATAAACAAGACCAAAAGCCAACCCTCAGAATGGGAGAAAATATTTGCAAATGAAGCAACGGACAAAGGATTAATCTCCAAGATTTACAAGCAGCTCATGCAGCTCAATAACAAAAAAACAAACAACCCAATCCAAAATTGGGCAGAAGACCTAAATAGACATTTCTCCAAAGAAGAGATACAGATTGCCAACAGACACATGAAAGAATGCTCAACATCATTAATCATTAGAGAAATGCAAATCAAAACTACAATGAGGTATCATCTCACACCGGTCAGAATGGCCATCATCAAAAAATCTAGAAACAATAAATGCTGGAGAGGGTGTGGAGAAAAGGGAACACTCTTGCACTGTTGGTGGGAATGTAAATTGATACAGCCACTATGGAGAACAGTATGGAGGTTCCTTAAAAAACTAAAAATAGAACTACCATATGACCCAGCAATCCCACTACTGGGCATATACCCTGAGAAAACCATAATTCAGAAAGAGTCATGTACCAAAATATTCATTGCAGCTCTGTTTACAATAGCCAGGACATGGAAGCAACCTAGGTGTCCATCATCGGATGAATGGATAAAGAAGATGTGGCACATATATACAATGGAATATTACTCAGCCATAAAAAGACATGAAATGGAGGTGTTTGTAATGAGGTGGATGGAGTTAGAGTCTGTCATACAGAGTGAAGTAAGTCAGAAAGAGAAAAACAAATACAGTATGCTAACACATATATATGGAATCTAAGGGAAAAAAAAAAAAAAAAAAAGAGGTCATGAAGAACCTAGTGGGAAGACGGGAATAAAGACACAGACCTACTAGAGAATGGACTTGAGGATATGGGGAGGGGGAGGGGTGAGATGTGACAGGGTGAGAGAGTGTCATGGACATATATACACTACCAAATGTAAAATAGATAGCTAGTGGGAAGCAGCCGCATAGCACAGGGAGATCAGCTCGGTGCTTTGTGACCACCTAGAGGGGTGGGATAGGGAGGGTGGGAGGGAGGGAGATGCAAGAGGGAAGAGATATGCGAACATATGTATATGTATAACTGATTCACTTTGTTATAAAGCAGAAGCTAGCACACCATTGTAAAGCAATTATACTTCAATAAAGATGTTTAAAAAAAAAAATGTGTTTAATGATGAGAACACCTTCTCAAAACCAGTAGAACCTATATAAATATAAAGATTTATTTCACCAGTTTATGCAAAAACAAAAGAAAAAATAAAACTACTTGATATAATTAATAATGCATCAAATAAAACCATAATATGCAATAGAATGTGCTTATTGAAGTTTTTAAAATAGAATTCATTATTTTATTTTAGTATAGAAAAACGCAAAAATTATATAAGAATAAGGGGCAATGCTATCTATCAACTCTTAGCCCATCTTCATTGTATCTCCATGTTGGTATATCTCCATGTTTGTCCAAGAAATTGGACAAAATACTGATTTAGCAACTGTAATCTCTCTTAGGTATGAAACATCAGAGATTCATAGTAGTTAAAATAGTTGAGAAAAGTGTAATGAATTGTGTTATTATATTTTTATACTAGAATAGAAAGGGTACTATTATTTTGATATTCAAGCAAACAACTTTTCTAAGCTAAAAGTGTGCTTTATGAAAACCTGATGTTATATTTTGCCTAAGTTTTTAAATGGCTTGCCATCCCTTTAAAGTGAATAAATTGCAAAACATTTTAGAGAAAATGATACGAAGTACTTTTGGTAAAGCTGACTCTAACAAAAATAAATGACAACAGCAATCCATAGATTTGGAAATGTCTAAGTATTTAACTATGTCTTTCAATATTGTTTAGTATTTTCTAGATGTAGGCATCATCTAGAAAATTGTAGCAACCAAGAGCTTCTCAAATTTCGTTGTGGGGTTATTGGTTCTTGAGCATATTAAATTCAATCACATATGTTAATGAGAAGTTCCCAAACAAAAAGTAAAGAGAAAATATTTTTCTTTTTTTTTCCAATTTCAGATTATTGTCCTTTCCCCTTTAATTCTGGACATAGAGTACTGGTTTGGGATGAGTGGGAAAGGAGATTTTTCATATTTCCAAACTCTTTGGACATATTTTGTTTCGTATCCATACAGAAAAAGGGTACAAATGTTCTTCCTCCATGAATTTATTCAAATGTCACCACTCTTTTCTTACTAATTTATAAAATCTTATTATTTTACAGTTTTTAAAGATGTGAGGTTAAGCCATACATTTTGCATATCTGTAAGGACAATATGTCAACTCGTCTTTGGCATTGCTTTTCTCTCTCTTGCTATCAGTCTGCCACCCCACGTTACTCTTTCTAAGATTTCTAAGATTCCTCCATAGTAGTGATAATAGCTGCAAAGTTTTCCCTTCAGAGACTCTATATTCAACACCCTTCCCCACTGCTCATTGAACAAGAAAAAGGGAAAAGTAAAGGACCTATTATTACAAGAAGAGATTTTAGGCCTCTAATGTAAGTCATGCAGTTGTGTATTTTTTTAAAAAAATACTTTGAAATCATTGATTGAATTGTTATAGTTCTAATCATGTATATGACAGAATATTTTGTTTCATTCTTCTACACAAAAATTAGGTAGCCCAAGTTAAACCTCAGGTTTTTACTCTGTCAGAATTTTCAGAATCTATTACATCTATATTCACTGGTTTGAGGATATTACATTGGTCTCTATGGCCTGCTAGTCATCAAATTGTTCTTTTCTTATTTCTGTCACACTTCTTCTGAGATACTAGATATTATATATTTGATTAAATACAGTTTTGGAGAAACAGAATATCTATTTGATGGAACTAAGAGACTGCTGTTAAATGTTTCCTCTCAAATAGCTACTCTAACTTCTTTATTTAGTACTCAAAATTTTATACATGGAATACAACAGAATTTATTAAGGGTCAAGTTTGTGATTATAAAAAAAAAAAAAAAAACGACTTTTCCCAATTGAAGGATATTAAGTGTCCAACATAAACATGGAAGGTTTACATCTTTTATCTGCCATTAATTTTAGTTCTGGTATAAATGGAAGTATGTTTTTCTTTAAATTCATGAATGTACTTGGCAAGGAAGGAGTTAAAGTGTCTGACCTGAGATCCATTTATTCACTTTACCAGCATACAACCACAGGAGAAAAGAAAAAAAAAAAAAACGGCAGGTGACCTGGCCTAATCTCCTTGTCAACTGGACCTCTGGGTAAATAGACTAATGATATTTACTAAGAGGAAGAGGCCTTATCTATAGAACCCCTTAGCAGAATGTCCCCGGCTGAAGGATTACTTATAGTAAATAAAATTGCAATCACCAGATTTATGAGGAATCGTTCCTGGAGAATATCATCTAAGCCATACAACTCTGTGGGAATAAAATAGAGATGTTATTTAACTTAAATGCCTCCTGCTATGTTAGGTAAAGCCACAGAAACTCCTTTGGAAACCTCATCTATTATTCTGGGTGAAAGAGTGTGTCTAATACTGGAAGAAAGGATCTAGTTGGGTTGCCAGATTTAGCTAATACAAATAGAGATGCCCAGTTAAATTTGAATTGGAGAAAAACAGTGAAATCTGTGTGTTTGAAAGTATGTCCCATGCAGTATTTGGGAGTTATTTATACTAAAAAATGTGTTTGTGTCTCTGAAACTTAAAACATGGGGTGCACAGTTTAATTTAACTCGTAACCCCATTCTGGAGAAACAGTTGGGATGTCTCAGGCATTTAATGTTTATCTTCTTCTTTGTCTTTGTTCCTGAATTACCTACACATTTTTGAAATCATTAGTAAGTTTGATTCTGGGTGACATCTCTGATTCATGTCTTATTTGACAATTTGATCCTGTGTATAAGCACAGCAGAATATATATACAGATACATATAAATCAGTTTTACTCAGTGCATCACTACTATTTTAAATTTGCTGACGTAATTGTTCATGAACCACTAACACATTACTCTGCTTACATATCAACCAGGAGCCATACTTGTGCTTATGTTCCTGCTACACAGATTTACAAAACTTGCATCCATATCGACTCACATATTATTTTCACTTACGGAAAAAAAATATGTGCACATAGAAAAAAATTATCTAACACTTAGAGAAAAATATGAATGCCTATTTCTTCACTGTCACACTGGAATATTATTATTTTTTTAACACCTTTATTGGAGTATAATTGCTTAACAATGGTGTGTTAGTTTCTGCTTTATAATAAAGTGAATCAGCTATGCATATACATATATCCCCATATCTCCTCCCTCTTGCGTCTCCCTCCCACCCTCCCTATCCCACCCCTCTAAGTGGTCACAAAGCACCCAGCTGATCTCCCTGTGCTATGCGGCTGCTTCCCACTAGCTATCTATTTTACATTTGGTAGTGTATATAAGTCCATGCCACTCTCTCACTTCGTCCCAGCTTATCATTCCCCCCTCCCCGTGTCCTCAAGTCCATTGTCTACGTCTGCGTCTTTATTCCTATCCTGCCCTGAGGTTCTTCATAACCATTTTTTTTCTTAGATTCCATATATATGTGTTAGCATATGGTATTTGTTTTTCTCTTTCTGACTTACTTCACTCTGTATGACAGTCTCTAGATCCATCCACGTCTCTACAAATGACTCAATTTCATTCCTTTTTATGGCTGAGTAATATTCCATTGTATATATGTACCACATCTTCTTTATCCATTCATCTGTCGATGGGCATTTAGGTTGCTTTCATGACCTGGCTATTGTAAGTAGTGCTGCAATGAACATTGGGGTACATGTGTCTTTTTGAATTATGGTTTTCTCTGGGTATATGCCCACTAGAGGGATTGCTGGGTCATATGGTAATTCTACTTTAAGTTTTTTAAGGAACCTCCATAATGTTCTCCATAGTGGCTGTATCAATTTACATTCCCACCAAGAGTGCAAGATGGTTCCCTTTTCTCCACATGCTCTCCAGCATTTGTTGTTTGTAGATTTTTTGATGATGCCCATTCTAACTGGTGTGAAGTGACACCTCATTGTAGTTTTGATTTGCATTTCTCTAATAATTAGTGATGTTGAGCAGCTTTTTGTGTGCTTCTTGGCCATCTGTATGTCTTCTTTGGAGAAATGTCTATTTAGGTCTTCTGCCCATTCTTGGATTGGGTTGTTTGTTTTTTTAATATTGAGCTGCATGAGCGGTTTATATATTTTGGAGATTAATCCTTTGCCCGTTGATTCATTTGCAAATATTTTCTTCCATTCTGAGGGTTGTCTTTTCGTCTTGTTTGGAGTTTCCTTTGCTTTGCAAAAGCTTTTAAGTTTCCTTAGGTCCCATTTATTTATTTTTGTTTTTATTTCCATTACCCTAGGAAGTGGATCAAAAAAGATCTTGTTGTGATTTATGTCAAAGAGTGTTCTTCCTATGTTTTCCCCTAAGAGTTTTATAGTGTCCAGGCTTACATTTAGGTTTCTAATCCATTTTGAGTTTATTTTTGTGTATGGTGTTAGGGAGTTTTCTAATTTCATTCTTTTACATGTAGCTGTCTAGTTTTCCCAGCACCACTTATTGAAGAGACTGTCTTTTCTCCATTGTATATCCTTGCCTCCTTTGTTATATAGATTAGTTGACCATAGGTGTGTGGGTTTATCTCTGGGCTTTCTGTCCTGTTCCATTGATCTATATTTCTGTTTTTGTGCCAGTACCATATTGTCTTGATTACTGTAGCTGTGTAGTATAGTCTGAAGTCAGGGAGTCTGATTCCTCCAGCTCCGTTTTTTTCCCTCAAGACCGCTTTGTCTATTCGGGGTCTTTTGTGTCTCCATACAAATTTTAAGATTTTTTGTTCTAGTTCTGTAAAAAATGCCATTGGTAATTTGACAGGGATTGCATTGAATCTGTAGATTGCTTTGAGTAGTATAGTAATTTTGACAATATTGATTCTTCCAATCCAAGAACATGGTATATCTCTCCATCTTTTGGTATCATCTTTAATTTCTTTCAAAAGTGTCTTATACTTTTCTGCATACAGATCTTTTGTCTCCTTAGGTAGGTTTATTCCTAGGTATTTGATTCTTTTTTGGTGCAGTGGTAAATGGGAGTGTTTCCTTCATTTCACTTTCAGATTTTTCATCATTAGTGTATAGGAATGCAAGAGATTTCTGTGCATTAATTTTGTATCCTGCTACTTTAACAAATTCATTGATTAGCTGTAGTAGTTCTCTGGTAGAGTCTTTAGGATTCTCTATGTATAGTATCATGTCAGCTGAAAACAGTGACAGCTTTACTTCTTCTTTTCCGATTTGGATTCCTTTTATTTCTTTTTCTTCTCTGATTGCTGTGGCTAACACTTCCAAAACTATGTTGAATAATAGTGGTGAGAGTGGGCAACCTTGTCTTGTTCCTGATCTTAGTGGAAATGGTTTCAGTTTTTCACCATTGAGAACGATGTTGGCCATGGGTTTGTCATATATGGCCTTTATTATGTTGAGGAAAGTTCCCTCTATGCCTACTTTCTGGAGGGTTTTTATCATAAATCGTTGTTGAATTTTGTCAAAAGCTTTTTCTGCATCTATTGAGATGATCATATGGTTTTTATCCTTCAATTTGTTGATATGATATATCACATTGATTGATTTCCGTATATTGAAGAATCCTTGCATTCCTGGAATAAACCCCACTTGATCCTGGTGTATGATCCTTTAAATGTGCTGTTGGATTCTGTTTGCTAGTATTCTGTTGAGGATTTTTACATCTACGTTCATCAGTGGTATTGGCCTATAATTTTCTTTCTTTGTGACATCTTTGTCTGGTTTTGGTGTCAGGGTGATGGTGGCCTCGTAAAATGAGTTTGGGAGTGTTCTTCCCTCTGCTATATTTTGGAAGAGTTTGAGAAGGATAGGTGTTAGCTCTTCTCTAAATATTTGATAGAATTTGCCTGTGAAGCCATCTGGTCCTGGGCTTTTGTTTGTTGGAAGATTTTTAATCCCAGTCTCAATTTCAGTGCTTGTGATTGGTCTGTTTACATTTTCTCTTTCTTCCTGGTTCAGTCTTGGAAGGTTGTGCATTTCTAAGAATTTCTCCATTTCTTCCAGGTTGTCCATTTTATTGGCATATAGCTGCTTGTAGTAATTTCTCATGGTCCTTTGTATTTCTGCAGTGTCAGTTGTTACTTTGCCTTTTGCATTTCTAATTCTATTGAGTTGAGTCTTCTCCCTTTTTTTCTTGATGAGTCTGGCTAATGGTTTATCAATTTTGTTTATCTTCTCAAAGAACAAGCTTTTAGTTTTATTGATCTTTGCTATTGTTTCCTTCATTTCTTTATCACTAATTTCTGATCTAATCTTTATGATTTCAATTTCTTCCCTTCTGCTAACTTTGGGGTTTTTTTCTTCTTTCTCTAATTGCTTTAGGTGTAAGGTTAGGTTGTTTATTTGAGATGCTTCTTGTTTCTTGAGGTAGGATTGTATTGCTCTAAACTTTCCTCTTAGAACTGCTTTTGCTGCATCCCATAGGTTTTGGGTCGTCGTGTTTTCATTATCATTTGTTTCTAGGTATTTTTTGGTTTCCTCTTTGATTTCTTCAGTGATCTCTTGGTTATTAAGTAGTGTATTGTTTAGCCTCCATGTGTTTGTATTTTTTACAGTTTTTTTCCTGTATTTGATATCTAGTCTCATAGCATTGTGCTCAGTAAAGATACTTGATACGATTTCAATTTTCTTAAATTTACCAAGGCTTGATTTGTGACCCCAAGATATGATCTATCCTGGAGAATGTTCCATGAGCACTTGAGAAGAATATGTATTCTGTTGTTTTTGGATGGAATGTCCTATAAATATCAATTAAGTCCATCTTGTTTAATGTATCATTTAAAGCTTGTGTTTCCTTATTTATTTTCATTTTCGATGATCTGTCCATTGGTGAAAGTGGGGTGTTAAAGTCCCCCACTATGATTGTGTTACCGTCGATTTCCCCTTTTATGGCTGTTAATATTTGCCTTATGTATTGAGGTGCTCCTATGTTGGGTGCATAAATATTTACAATTGTTATAACTTCTTCTTGGATTGATCCCTTGATCATTATGTAGTGTCCCTCTTTGTCTCTTGTAATAGTCTTTATTTTAATGTACATTTTGTCTGATATGAGAATTGCAACTCCAGCTTTCTTTTGATTTCCATTTGCATGGAATATCTTTTTCCATCCCCTCACTTTCAGTCTGTATGTGTCCCTAGGTCTGAAGTGGGTCTGTTGTAGACAGCATATATACGGGTCTTGTTTTTATATCCATTCAGCCAGTCTACGTCTTTTGGTTGCAGCATTTAATCCATTTACATTTAAGGTAATTATCGATATGTATGTTCCTATTCCCATTTTGTTAATTGTTTTGGGTTTGTTATTGTAAGTCTTTTCCTTGTCTTGTGTTTCCTGCCTAGAGAAGTTCCTTTATCATTTGTTGTAAAGCTGGTTTGGTGGTGCTGAATTCTCTTAGCTTTTGCTTGTCTGTAAAGGTTTTAATTTCTCCATCGAATCTAAATGTGATCCTTGCTGGGCAGAGTAATCTTGGTTGTAGGTTTTTCCCTTTCATCACTTTAAATATGTCCTGCCACTCCCTTCTGGCTTTCAGAGTTTCTGCTGAAAGTTCAGCTGTTAACCAAATGGGGATCCTCTTGTATGTTATTTGTTGCTTTTCCCTTGCTGCTTTTAAAATTTTTTCTTTGTATTGAATTTTTGTTAGTTTAATTAATATGTGTCTTGGCATGTTTCTCCTTGGATATTTCCTGTACAGGACTCTGTGCTTCCTGGACTTGATTACCTATTTCCTTTCTCATATTAGGAAAGTTTTCAACTATAATCTCTTCAAATATTTTCTCAGTCCCTTTCTTTTTCTCCTCTTCTTCTGGGACCCCTGTCATTCGAATGTTGGTGTGTTTAATATTGTCCCAGAGGTCTCTGAGACTGTCCTCAATTCTTTTCATTCTTTTTTCTTTATTCTGCTCTGTGGTAGTTATTTCCACCATTTTATCTTCCAGGTCACTTATCCGTTCTTCTGCCTTAGTTATTCTGTTATTGTTTCCTTCTAGAGAATTTCTAATTTCATTTATTGTGTTGTTCATCATTGTTTGTTTGCTCTTTAGTTCTTCTAGGTCCTTGTTAAACTTTTCTTGTTTTTTCTCAATTCTATTTCCAAGATTTTGGATCATCTTTACTGTCATTATTCTGAATTATTTTTCAGGTAGACTGCCTATTTCCACTTCATTAGTTTGGTCTGGTGGGTTTTTACCTTGCTCCTTCATCTGCTGTGTGTTTCTCTGTCTTCTCATTTTGCTTCACTTACTGTGTTTGGGGTCTCCCTTTTGTAGGCTGCAGGTTTGTAGTTCCTGTTTTTTCTGGTGTCTGCCCCCAGTGACTAAGGTTGGTTCAGTAGGTTGTGTAGGCTTCCTGGTGGAGGGGACTAGTTCCTGTGTTCTGGTGGATGAGGCTGGATCTTGTCTTTCAGGTGGGCAGGACTGAGTCCAGTGGTGTGTTTTGGAGTGTCTGTGAACTTATTATGATTTTTGGCAGCCTCTCTGCTGATGAGTGGGGTTGTGTTCCCATCTTGCTAGTTGTTTGGCATAGGGTGTCCAGCATTGCAGCTTGCTGGTTGTTGAGTGAAGCTGGATGTTATCATTGAGATGGAGATCTCTGGGACAGCTTTCACCGTTTGATACTACATGGAGCTGGGAGGTCTGTGGTGGACCAGTGTCCTGAACTTGGCTTTCCCACCTCAGAGGCACAGGCCTGACACCTGGTTAGAGCACCCAGACCCTGTCAGCCACACGCCTCAGAAAAAATGGGAAAAGAAAGAAATAAAGAAAAAAATAAAATAAAAAAGTTATTAAAATATAAAATAATTATTAAAAATTTTAAAAAATTAAAAAGTAATACAAAAAGAAAAAAAGGAAAGAAAGAAGAGAGCAGCCAAACCACAAATCCACCAATTATCATTGTGCTAAAAACTATACTAAAAAAAAAAAAAGAAAAATGGATAGACAGAACCCTAGGACAAATGGTAAAAGCGAAGCTATACAGACAAAATCACACAAAGAAGCATAGTCATACACACTCACAAAAAGAGAAAAAGGAAAAAAATATACATATCGTTGCTCCCAAAGTCCACCACCTCAATTCTGGGATGATTCGTTGTCTGTTCAGATATTCCATTGATGCAGGGTACATCAAGTTGATTGTGAAGTTTTAATCCGTCGCTCCTGAGGCTGCTGGGAGAGATTTCCCTTTCTCTTCTTTGCTCGCACAGCTCCTGGGGTTCAGCTTTGGATTTGTCCCCGCCTCTGCGTGTAGGTCGCCTGAGGGCATCTGTTCTTTGCTCAGACAGGACGGGGTTAAAGGAGCACCTGATTCAGGGGCTCTGGCTCACTCAGGCCGGGGGGAGGGAGGGGTACAGAGTTCGGGGCAAACCTGCGGCGGCAGAGGCCGGCATGACGTTGCAACAGCCTGAGGCATGCTGTGTGTTCTCCCGGGGAAGTTGTCCCTGGATCATGGGACCCTGGCAATGGCGGGCTGCACAGGCCCCTGGGAGGGGAGGTGTGGATAGTGGCCTGTGCTCGCACACAGGCTTCTTGGTGGCTGCAGCAGCAGCCTTAACGTCTCATGCCCGTCTCTGGTGTCAGCGCTGATAGCCGTGGCTCGCGTCCATCTCTAGTGCTCGTTTAGGCAGTGCTCTGAATCCCCTCTCCTCGTGCACCCTTAAACAATGGTCTCTTGCCTCTTAGGTAGGTCCAGACTTTTTCCCGGACTCCCTCCCTGCTAGCTGTGGTGCACCAGCCCCCTTCAGGATGTGTTCACGCAGCCAACCCCAGTCCTCTCCCTGGGATCTGACCTCTGAAGCCGGAGCCTCAGATCCCAGCCCCTGCCCGCCCCAGCGGGTGAGCAGACAAGCCTCTCGGGCTGGTGAGTGCTGGTCGGCACCGATCCTCTGTGCGGGAATCTCTCCGCTTTGCCTTCTGCACCCCTGTTGCTGCGCTCTCCTCCGTGGCTCCAAAGCTTCCCCCACTGCCAACCCCCGTCTCCACCCGCGAAGGGGCTTCCTAGTGTGTGGAAACCTTTCCTCCTTCACAGCTCCCTCCCACTGGTGCAGGTCCCATCCCTATTCTTTTGTCTCTCTTTTTCCTTTTTTCTTTTGCCCTACCCAGGTATGTGGGGAGTTTCTTGCCTTTTGGGAGGTCTGAGGTCTTCTGCCAGCATTCAGCATTTGTTCTTTAGGAGTTGTTCCACATGTAGATATATTTCTGATGTATTTGTGGGGAGGAAGGTGATCTCCACATCTTACTCCTCCACCATCTTGAAGGTCCCCTCCTGGAATATTATTTCATAGATACACCAAGGGGTTATCTAACTCTCTACATGAAAGTATGTTTGACTTCCTACTTATACTTGAATAGAACCCAGACCCTATGGAGTTTCATGTTAACTTGTAGATGTTTTCCTGTAGAAATGAAAATAATTTCGGTCTTATAGAAAAGATAATCTTAAACTCTGTGTTATTACTGTCCTGTAGGAGAATAACTTGTTTTGTATTTGACCTAGACATCTTATAACTGCATTCTTTCTTTCAGGTGCATATATACTCACTCTCTCAAGTTCTCCTTTGAACCAGCTTTATCATCCTGCCTTTTCTCTTATCAGTGTGATAAATAACACATTGACACAAGTTCATTCTATGTTTGTATGAAAATCACATTGTAAACTTTTTTGAAAATAATACTTTGACATATCTGAAATTAAAGAGATTATAGTTTGTTGGGGAGACTTACAACTGAATAGATTAATTATAATATTATGTTCTTCTGGCATTACTAGTTTATGTACTTCTTTCATTAGACAGGATGTTTGAGGACAGTGACAGCATTCAATTGTTTTTGCATTTAGGAAGCGACTGATCAAATCCAGCCAGTTAAACTTATCGTTCAGTGTGGTGTAGATGGTAGATGCTTAATAAGTCAATCTTCAATTGAAATATTTGGTGGTTTAATGACATGTTCCTCAACATACTGTATACAGCTAAAAGAGGACTGTAACACCAATAAATTCTGATAGCATCTCCAAAGATGCTCTGAGATGTGATATGTTAGATCAGTTCTTTAAAAAGGAAGAATGAATAATGACCTGTCTTTTTGTCTCAAACTACCTCTGTCCTACATAGCTTTGATTTTACCTTCTAGATCTACTCCTCACACTTCATTCTAGCCTTTGTCCCTGAAGGCTGACCTATATAGAATTCTTCAACCAGTTCACTTGCCCTCTGGATTTAGTTTGCTCTCATCAAATGCTGGAAGGAGCCAAAAAAGAAACCGTTTGCACTACCAGTAGCAGTAGGTCACGACATTATTCTTATGTGTATTAGAGTTAGTTCAGCACAGAACTGCCATTATATAAGATGATTTAGAAAAGGTCTTAACTCCTTTAATGTCATATAATTAACTGATTGATTTATACCCTATTCTTTTCCAGAAAGATATCAGATTTTGTACTTAAGAAATATTAAAAAAATTACAAAATGATACAATATAAAAGAGGTGTATGAAAGAAAAGATAAACATTAGAGTGAGGGAAAGTGATGTGAGTTTTGGGATAAAGATCAAGTACATATCATGATGATCTTCACCTATACAATTTTGGGGAGTCACAAATATGTGTAAAAAAAATCTTGAAGAGGAAAATTGTATCCATTGCAATTCATTGTGTCTAAATATTCCTTGAAGAAATTCAACTGCTCATAGGACAAGAAATTAATAGAAAAATTTTCTCTAAAACCTTCATCAAAATCTGTAATGTTAGATAACACATTTAACAAATAATTTTATATAAGTACAAGTTTAATAATGCTTTTGTTTTATTAGGGTTTTATTTTGTTTTGCTTTTGTGGTAGGTGCTTTTTTGTGTTTGTTTATAACGATAGTACCAATTTAAGATGGACAATTTATATACAAGTGCAATTCCTTTGTAAGTACAAACATTTTGAGAGAAGGACTGAAGGTGAGAGAAGGAAGTGTAATAGAATGCAATGTTGTCACCCAGGGGAATATTTTAGAATAGACGAACTGAATTTAACTGGATTTTAGGTAACTCTTTTTTTTTTTTTTTTAAGAGTTATTTTGACTTCGGGAGAATATTTTTCTAGCTCTTTTAAATTTATTTATTATTATTTATTATTTATTTTTGGCTGTGTTGGGTCTTCGTTTCTGTGCGAGGGCTTTCTCTAGTTGCGGCAAGTGGGGACCACTCTTCATCGCGGTGCGCGGGCCTCTCATTATCGCAGCCTCTCTTGTTGCGGAGCACAGGCTCCAGACGCGCAGGCTCAGTAGTTGTGGCTCACGGGCCCAGCTGCTCCGCGGCATGTGGGATCTTCCCAGACCAGGGCTCGAACCCGTGTCCCCTGCATTGGCAGGCAGATTCTCAGCCACTGCGCCAGCAGGGAAGCCCTAGGTAACTCTTCAGCTATGCTAAGCATGAGATTTAACTCTGTCAAATGCCTCACTCGCCAAAGTTGCAGTTTGCCAGTTGAGAAGAGACTCTGGGGTGTAGATGTACTACAGTCACTGTGGGAGAAGAGTGAAGATCTTTTTGGAGGAGGCTCAGAGGCTAATGATGACTTGTGCCTGCAGAGAACTCCTTCTCAGTCTGCCCTGAGCTGAGTGCTGGCAAAGCCATGTTTCCTCTTAGAAAATTATTTTAAAACAACTTCACCACACAGTCAAATGGATAAGAAGGGCAGAAAAGTTTGAACCTCAGAGCCAAGAAGTTGTAACTTTGTAATTTGAACCTAGCTCTATTAAACTACTCAGCCTCTGCTTTTTCTAACACATCATTAATAACCTTTATTATTAGCTCTTAGCATTAATATTAATATGAACATTATTATTGCTAAGACATGCTTGTAAATACTGATGTGTCAAACAATGATGTGACAACCTTAATAAATAATGGTGCTTTGCAATATTGCTCCAAAATGAAGTGGCTCTTGAAAATTAGATGTTTTCACATTCCCTACTAAGTGTCCAACTGCTCATTAAGAATGAAAATGTGTTTCACATATGCTGGTCTTTGACCTTTCTATTTGTAGAGGATTTTACACTTATGATTTCATTACATTCTCCAAATCCCTGGCAATGTTTGGCAAGCTTTACAAAATGGAAACATGATCAGCTTGCCTTAAGGCCACCCAGCAAGTCAAGAGCAGTCAAATAAGGGCAAGACCCCAGGAATTGTGACTCTCTTTTTTCCTACATTGTATAAAAATATTTACATATCAAAAATGTACTTTTTCCTTAGAAATATATTTCATATATATATATATATATATATATATGGATAAGCTAGTATTATTAAGAAATTATATGAAGAAAATTTGAGAAAGTAAAACAAGTTTATAATGCTATAGATTCTGTTACTAAATTTTTTAGCTATTAGTACCAGTAAAGTAGAACTTTCTGACCCACAGTTACAAACTGAAACTCATGATTGATAAGCAGCTGCCAGAAATACTCAGTTACAGAGGAAATATTTTACAACTTTTCCACTAAAAGTAATCTTTAGTACATATCTTCTTAAATGAATATTTACTTTTTCTGAAAATTACCCCTCAAAAGCTGAGGCTTATTAAATTAACTCCATAATTCATATGAGATTATTTGCATAACCATTGCAATGAAGCTTTCATTCCTCATGCTAAATCCATTCCAGAGATAATTGTAGAATAAAATCATAGAGCTTTACGAGCAAAGAGGCCCATAGAGATAATTGCTGTCCTTGCTATGTATGGAAAGAAGTTGAGGTCAAAAAGATTAAGTGACTTGTTCAAGGTCACACAACTAATGGGTGAGTAGAATTTAGAGATCCTGACACACACTCCATAACGTTGTGTTTATGATCTATTTAATAGCTTTCTGTGCAAGAGCAGTAAATAGCTTAATCACTTGATCACAAGGGTACATTGATTTGACAAGTCAAATATGACACGGCTTAAAAGGTTCATTTTATGAAAGATGTTTACCTTATCCTTGTTTACACAGCAAGGAACTTTGAGGAGTTAATTTCAAAACTGTAAGCTGCATGAATCAACTCTGATGAAAAACAAATATAGAAAAGCAAAACAACCTCTAAATATTCTAAGTAGATAAACTTAATAATATAATTTAGAAACATGCCATATTGTATTTGCAGCTCAGTGAAAGCGAAGTTGATTCGAAATTCTTTTTTTTTTTAACAGCTTTATTGGAGCATAATTGTTTTACAATGTTGTGTTAGTTTCTGCTACATAACAAAGCGAATCAGCTATACATATACGTATATCCCCATGACCCCTCCCTCTTGCATCTCCCTTCCACCCGCCATATCGCACCCCTCTAGTTGGACACAGAGCACCGAGCTGATCTCCCTGTGCTATGTGGCTGCTTCCCACTAGCTATCTATTTTACATTTGGTAGTGTATATGTGTCCATGCCACTCTCTCACTTCGTCCCAGGTTGCCCTTCCCCCTCCCCGTGTCCTCAAGTCCATTCTCTACGTCTGTGTCTTTATTCCTGTCCTGCCCCTAGGTTCTTCAGAACCTTTTTTTTTTTTTTTAGATTCCAATTTATGTGTTAGCACACGGTATTTGTTTTTCTCTTTATGACTGAATGCACTCTGTATGACAGTCTCTAGGTCCATCCACCTCACTACAAATAACTCAATTTCATTTATTTTTATGGCTGAGTAATATTCCATTGTATATATGTGCCACATCTTCTTTATCCATTCATCTGTTGATGGACACTTAGGTCAAAATTCTTAATGTCAAATCAGCTTACCAAAAAAATCAAGAAAGTAGAAAATCCAAAAGTTTTTATCCAACTAACAGCAACAAAAAATATCCCAATGTTGTCACTCTGAATAAAATTATACTTTTTTCAACTCTTTTTTTCAGGGAGAGTAGGCAGGAAATAAAGTGAAAGATATTTGATCTAGGGTAAAAGACAAATATTCTCATTTTACAAAGAGAGAAGTCAAGAAGTGCTGTCTATAGTTGATAGAAAAGGAAATAAAAGTTTAGATTATTATTCCATGTCAGATATTTGATCTATGGAACTAAATAGAATGATAAAAATATATAAATGAAAAGGACAGTTCAAGTGTGTAATTAAGACAAATTCTCTTGTGCTACAGTATGCATTCAACAGCTAATGTTTAAACTTCATAAATTAATAAAGAAAAGCATAGTATATTGTTAGAAGTAAAAATTGACCACCAACAAAAGAAAAAACACTTTAAAATAGCTGCTAATAAAAATATGCTGGGGAATGGGCAAAATAGTTTTCCTTTATATCCTTTTATTTTGTAAATCATATCTATATGTTAATAATTTTAGATTTGGTTGTGAGTTCTCCATTAAAAGAATAACTATATAATCACTAGCTGTGACTTGAAGTTCTTACTAAGATAGTATCTAATCTGTCACGAAATTTCACTAAAACTCATTAAAAGTATAAATATGTGACCATTTCAAACTACATCCAGCTAATATATTGCTGCAAAAATAGCCTGGGCCTTGGCATAAACTTTATTGTGGAATTGATAATCTTTAGTAATATTTCAAATTAAGTCAAATAGTTCACAGAGTACCATGGTTATTGGGAGCAAACAGCTTAAGTGCAAACTTAGTGGATGTTTGACTATATTGTTGAATTAAATTCCACTCTGCATTCTGTTAGAAAAGTCTTTCAGAATTGAAAGACAACTTAACATTATTTCAAATCTAGTTGTAGACTATGCCTATATTTAAAGTTGATAAAAATGTTAGACATATTGGGAAAATAGTTTTATGTACTCTAATAATTATAATCTTATAAATCTTTATTAGTCACTCATTGGGAATATTTAGTATTAGGAAAGATATTTTTAAACCAATGAAAACAAATGAGAACCATATAGTCTAAGCTATTAAAATTAACCACGTATTATTTTAACATTATTAATGGTATAATATGTCAGTATGCTATAGTCAGCATATTTAATGTACTTTTGAAAGGTAGGTATAGTTTAGTTTTGATTAACGGTTTTAGTAATGATAATATAAAGTGGTAGAATACATTTTAAGCCAGATTTTAAAATCAAAAATGATACCACATTATAAAACTATCTTAGATTATTGGAGAATTCAAACAATGCATGTGGATTATTTTGTACTGTAGGTAATATAATATTCATACAAATATTTACACGGGAGGTACAAGTTATTACTTGAGCATCAGATACATTTCCTAAGCTGTGTTGGTTGTAAGAAATCTTAAATTTAGTCTCAGCCAGTAAGTTATGCAACTGTTGGTGAATCAGTAATTTCTCTGAGCTACAGGTTCTCATGAAGCTCACATTGTGAAATTCTAAAGAATGAATTATTTTTACCTTTTTAAGTTATCTCTTAGAAATCTTGTTATCCTTCAACTTACAAATACAGGCAACTAAATTACAAAAGTAAAACAAATGATTATGTAATATCAGTTCTATTTTAGTGAAGATGACAGTAGGTTAAAGGATTCTCTAAAAGATTACAAGGGCTAAGTGAGCAGAAACATACTATAAATGAGTAGGAAGAATGTGAAACAGTAACAGTTAGTGGGCTTTGTTGAGCTACAGAGAGCATTTTTCATCAAAAATGGCAGTCACCACATAGATTAACACATTGATTTTAATGTTTACATTACTTTCTTAGAATATTTCCTTTCAGTATTAAAATTAAAAGAAGTTATTCTTTAAAACGTATTTAATGATTTGTCTTGCCTTAAATTAAGGTAATATGTGATTGAGGCCCATTACCAGATTCTTGCATTTATAACTGCATTTTATTCCAAAGACTTTCACATACATCAGCTTTTAGCATGATAGAAACCATATCATCTTTGAATCCTAAGGGAACAGAAAATTAAGTATAGCGTTGGTGAGGTAGATATGTTTTTAAAGTAGCTTTATAGGGCAAATGAAGAGTGGTAATGTAGCGTAATGGAGTATGGAAACTCTCCTGTAGTTCCATTTGAATATATTTGAAGTAGGAAAAGTGAATGTATGCTACAATTTCTCATATTAAGGAATAAAAATGTAATATTTATAATGTTATTCAAATTTCCAAAAGCTAAGTGACTATAAGCACACATATACACAAACACACACACATACTCATGCTAAATCTAAACATTAAACTAAGTTTGTAATGAGAAAATTTTGCTGGAAGCCACCAATGTTTTGCCCTCTGATATTGATAGACCCCTGCGGGTAGTGTGTGTGTGTGTGTGTGTGTGTGTGTGTGTGTGTGTGTGTGTGTGTGTGTATGTATATGTGGGTGGGGTGGGAGGGTGGTTGCGACCCACTGTATACCTAGTGCCTACAATATTGACTGATACATGATATGTTCTCAAGAAATATTTGTTTAATAATTAAATTATGTTGATGGGTTCTTCCTGGAACATTTTTCACAAATGTGGTTTTGTCTCCCATACAAGCATACATGTAAAATAGCAATATTAAAGAAATTGTTTAGAATTGTAGTAGAAAAACTGCTCCCAGAACCATAAGCACTGTGGTAGGGCAACAACAGAAAAGATGGTCTCATAGGCCATCTGCACAGAAGGATCTGAAGGCGAAGGGAGTACACTATTTATATAAAAAGAGTGAACCAAACAGGTCATGTGAATTATCTACACTAGAGAAATAGAACAGCTTTTCTATCAGTGAGCTTACTGTGTCTTCTATGTTTGTTTTGAACTAAAAGATTGAAAGAGTGCTGTGTTATTCAGGTTCAAACCCTTCACTGACCTCTCAACTTTTACAAGATGCCTTAACAACTTTAGACTTTTTGTTATTGGTTCAAAGATAAAATGTTATGGGTGTGCACAGGGTTTGTCCCCTCAGTTGCAAATAAATTGAAGCAAAACTAAATTCAATTTAATTTTCCTCTGGCACAGTGGGTGATCATTGAGAATGGCCATCTGCAGTTCAAAGAAACTGAACTATGCTGTCTTTCTGGATAAAAATTTTTCTAGCCATATGTCTTCTATATGATGAACTTGTACCATGCTTAAATTATATTTCTTCTTGCTCCTATTAGAATAAGGATTATAACTTCAGTATGATTTTGATATTCATGAATGAAAATGTTTATTTTCAGTATGATTTTTCAAATAAGATTGCAACATATCTTAACTCCTGCAAAGTTAGTGGTGTCCACATTTCCACAGCTTTTTGTGTAGTTGTTAAAAATGCTAAATCCTTTCTTATCTACATTTTATAGTACTAAAATAGCCTCAATTTATCAGTTTTATCCTAAAGTCTGAAAAAGTAAAAATATTTTTAGTTAGTAAAACAAGTTCACTGTCTAATTTACAAAAATCCATATTTCTCTATATAGAGTCCATAGTGTAAAATGTATCTCTTGATTTCTCATCGTTTCCTACTTTTGTCCCATACAGTGGATAATTGCTGTATAACTTATCACAAAACAGGCATAGCAGTCATTAGAAAAAAGTTTGAATACTAACTCAGGGAGTACAGAAATTACATTCTGTTACTTGCTATGTCAAACACCCAACTCATAGACCCTTAGATCTGGCCAGAGACCTTGCATAGCATTTTGGATCAACTCACCATTTACATATTATGAATTTACCAAACCAATTCCTGGCTCATTTTATGAGGCCAGCATTAGCTTGATATCAATGCCAGACAGAGATTACAGGAAAAGAAAACTATGGACCAATATTCCTCATAAGTATGAACACAAAAATCTTTTATCAATATTAGTAAGTACAATTCAGCAGTGTATTAAAAAGATACTGCATTGGCCAAAAAGTTCGTTTGGGTTTTTCTGTTACATCTTATGGAAAAACCTGAAAAAGTTTTTGGCCAACCCAATAATAAACCTTGACAATATAGAAGTTATTCCAGGAATGCAAAATTAATTCAGCATTTAAAAACCAGTCATTATAAATCAGCCTATTAGGCTAAAAGTTAATGATTATCTGCATAGATGAAGACAGATATTTGATGAATTTCAACATATGTACATTATACAAACTTTCAACATCTAGTAATGGAAGAAAACTTTCTCAACCTAATAAAGGTAATTTATGGGAAATATACTTATTGATACATCGTACCTAATGGTGAGAGACTGAATACTTCTCCCCTAAAATCTCAAGGCAATGATGTTCACTTTCACTGCTTCTATTTAACAATGGACTGGAGGTCCTAGCTGGTGAAATAATGTAAGAAAAACAAATAAAATAATAAAGGTTGAAAACAAGAGCTAACACTGTGATTGTGTGTGTGTGTGTGTGTGTGAGAGAGAGAGAGAAAGAGGGAGAAACACAACATGAACAACTACATAGAAAACTCTAAATAATCTGGGGGAAAAACGCAACTCACATACACTAATAAATGGGCTCATGCAGGTTTCATAATGAAAGATCAATAAAAAGTCAAATGTGTTCTAGTTATTAGCAATAATAATTAAAAGCAGTAGAAAAAACAATATTATTGATAATGGTATTAATAAAATAGACTTAGATGTAAATCTAAAGAAAATATGCAAAAGAATTGTATGCTTAAAATATAAAATGTGGATGAAATTATAGTGGATCCAAACAAATAGATATTTACTGAGTTTATGGAGTTGAAAATTCAATGCAATTACACTTAAAATATCAGCAGGGTTGTTGTAGACATTGATAAGCCAATTTGAAATTTTATGTGGAAGTGTAGAGGAGCTACATTAACCAAACAATTTTTTAAAAACTTACTATAAACTGCAATAATCAAGTTAGCAGAGACTTGGCAAATAAATAGACATCTAGATCAATAAAACAGAATACAGTGTCCAGGAATAAATCTATATACATATTTTTTTTTTTTACAAAGAGAAGGATGCTAGGAAAAGTCTTTTCAACAAGCAAATGATGCTGGATCAATTAAATATTCATATGAAAATAAACCTCAACTCATATGTTACCTCATATATAAAATTCAATTTCAGATGGATAATAGACCTAACTATGAAACTTAAAACTATAAAGTTTCTTTAAGAAAATATGGAAGAAAATCTTTGTGACATTTGATTAGGAATTGATTTCTTCCATATGAGACAAAAAGCATACAAATTTTTTAAAAAGTAATCACATGGACTGTGTCAAAATTTAATACTTCTTTTCTAAAAACATCAAGAAAATGAAAAGGCAAGTCATAGACTAGGAGAAAATAATTGCTAAATACATTTTTGAAAAAGAAATTTTATCCTGAATATATGCAGAACATTTACAACTTAATTAAAAGGTAATCCAAATAAAAATGAAGATATTTGAATAGACAAAGAAGAGATGATTGGCAAATAAAAATGTAAAAGTTGTTCAGCATTAGTTATTTGGAAAATGCAAACTAAAACTATTGTGAGATATTATGCTATACCTATTAGAATGGCTAATATTCAAAAAACAGAAAGTGTAAAAGTTGGCAAGGATTCAGATCAGCTAGAAATATTGTACATTGCTAATGGAAATGCAAAATGGGGCAACCATTATGGAAGAGAGCATGGCAGTATCTATCAGCTTACGCATATCAGAAGATCCTAAAATCCTACTTCTAGTTATTTACCTAATAGAAAGGAAAACATGTTCACACTAAGGCTTGTATCTGAATGTTTATAACAGCTTTATTGACAATAATCCTAGACTGAAAAAAACTCAGGTATTCATTCATTTCGTATTGGATTAAAAACATTGCAGTCACTGCATACTCATTACAAGTGAGAAATTAAAAAAATAATAATGCTTTGCTGGCATAAGCAACAACAGGGCTGAATATCAAGAACATGCTAAGTTAAATAAGCTAGACAGAAAAGTCTGCACATTGCAGTTACATGACTTTCTAGAGAAGGCAAATTGTAGGGACAGAAATCAGTCAGTGATTGCCAGGTCCTGGCTGAGGCAATGATGGGGAGCTGATTGCAAAGTGGTGTTTGGAATGATGAAAATGTATGTCTCAATTGGGGTGGTGGTTACACCACTGTATAAATTTGTTGAAACAAATTGTAGTGTACACCAATAGATGGTGAGTTTTATTGTATGTAAGTTAAACCTCATGAAACCTTAGAAAAAGTAAATGGAGTCTGCTTAGAGATGTAAAAGTCATACATATTGCTGAATAATCCTATGGAAAGTTGGAAGTATTAGAGAGAGAGTCTGTGACAGAAGTTGGATTCTCTTCATCAGCAATCTACTTCTTCTATAATTAACATGACTAAGAGGTCTTTTAATTTTGACCTTGAGCATAAATATTAACTTACTTAAATTAGAATAATTAATTTATAAAGAAGTAGAAAATAATTTTCTCTCCCTAGATTCAAGAAACGTAGCATAGCTAGCTCAAAGAAACATATTTTCTTTTTGTTATTTACTTTATTTTAATGACAAAATTAATGTTAGTTAAAAATTAAACAAAATAATGTAAATTAAAAATGAAATACTCCCCAATATCCCTTTACTACAGTCCTTCTGCCACTGCTTCTTAAAGGTATTTGTTGTGGAGACATGTAAACAGCAATTTTGGACATCTAACTCCATGTCTGCTCTCTACAGGTATAAATTAAGTTGAATATGTTAGGTGTACCCTGTAAAGTCAACTATGTTAAATGTACTGTGTTCAGATTAAGTTTGTGTCCTTGTTAAATGCACCTACACCTGTCAAACCTGGAGGGATAAAGAGTGGCTTGACAAAGTTAGGCATCCATCTCTCTGACCACTTAGAGTTCATATGGGCTTTGAGGCTCTCCAGATGTTAAACACTTCTTCCATGCCCATTGGTCACTCTTCTGTACCTACCTCCTTCAAATCAAGTAGACTATTGACCCTGCATATTTGAGCTTAATTTATTGCATGTAATCCAGAAACCTGACATTACTTGTATATTAAAATAATAGCCCTCAAGAGTTAACCATAGTTAATTAGACTTCAATATATTTGGGGGAACAAACAACTATTAAGAAATCTGAAATATTTGAATAAAATTGAACTAAAGGTAAATTTTAATCTGGTATGTCTGGAAAAATATCACTGGCCCACACATTGAAATGCTAATGAAAACCAAAACATTTTCAAAAGGTCTTTTAATATTGAGGAAGTGATTTTTCTATATGTATAGAGATTTTGTTCATGTCTAACAATTGTAATTAATCATCTAAACTTTCATTTATCTTAAACAGTTTGAACTTGACCACAGTATTTTGCCAAAACAATTATTTTCTAAACATAATCAAATAATAGGTATTTGACTCCAAAATATGGACTATTTTAAATAATTTTATGCATTAGATATATGGAAACTTCATATATCTAGATATTTAATGTGCTTCTAAATTAGATATTTCATAATACGTTTATTAGGAGAAATCCTTTTTGTTTATGAGAGAGTATTGATATTTTACTTTAATTATAGATTGTTTTTTCTCTTCACTATGAGTAACATTTCAACAATGCTGTACCAAGCAGTAATTCATCTGGTGTATGAGAAATTAATATATTCACTTCCAGATGTGTATGTATGGAGATGCCTTATTTTTCACTCAGACTTCTGGAAGTATGGCCTCATTCTCTCATTATACCAGGAAAAGCCATCCAGGCCACAAGCTGACATGCAGTTGTAGCTGTTTCACAGCCTTCTTGGCTCTGGGAAGGTTCAATGGCTTTCTTTGCTTACCTGAATCCATCACCAGGCCCGATCTCTTTCTAACACCGCACATAGCCATTTTACTCTACTGTTCCCACACTATTTGTAGTGAGACGGATTATCTTAAATTTGTCAACTTCCAGAGTCCCGCACAAAGTATGGGCGCAAGTCTTTTCTCCTAGAGTCTTAAATTTATTTGGAGATCCTACCGCCTCAACTTCAAATTTGGCACAGAGAACAGAGAAGCATGCAGGTCCATGGGTGGGTAGGTGTCCAACATTCTTGGGGCATTCCCTTCAAATCTCTCCTTTAAAGAGTAGTGGTAGTGGCAGAGGGGTTGTGAGATAACTGCTTATGCCTGATCTTGTCTTCCCTGCATATTTTATTTTTATTTTATTTTATTTAAGCTATATCTTTTGTGGGGAAAGTCTATTTTTCAAACATAAAGCTGTGACTTTGGCATTTTGATCCAATATTTACCCTAAGACCACTCCCTTCCCGCAGGCAATGCCATGCTCATATCTCATAAGCCAAAATAAGGAAATAACAGAGTTAATATGGAAATTGGGAAGGAAATTAATACAATTGGCATCTGTTAGTACTTCACAAATTGTCCTACCATGCACTATTCTTTTCTTAGACATTTCTGTGGAAGTCATTATTGAGACTTCCCACTTCATGTTTTAGGTCAAACATCCTTCTTAGTGCATCCTTATTCATTACACATAACACTTTTATTAAGCCATGAAGCTAAAATTATAACATGTCATTAATATGATAATGATTCTTGAAAATGTAATGAGACTCTAAATACATACTGAAATAATATTTTCATTTTATTTGAAGAAAGCCTTAATCTAGCACTCTACAGTGTGAAGGATTTAAATCACACATATATATGAGAAGTGGTAAAATATTAAAATATTGAACACTATCTGTTCTGTAAATTATTTGGTCATGATTATTTTTATGTCAAACATGCAAAAGTGCCCCATGTTGTACTTGAGTTCACTCTACAGAAGACTTTTTATCTCCCAGTAGGTTCATTGATGGATTGGCACTGAGAATTAGAGAAAAAGGTGAAAAAGGCAAATTTCAGAAAAATAATAGTTTTTTTGGTTAAATAATTATTAAATCACTAGGGATGAGATTAGCTAACAGCATGAAACTTTCCAGAAGAAGCGTGCCTAAAATGGATTTGGAAACATTCAAGGTGCCTCCCTGGATGCTATTATGAAGTAGTCAGATTAAAATGTATTAAAAACAATTTGTCAGATATGTTATTAAATAACACTTACATTATGTAGCATGATTTTGTGATGACAAATGCAACAGTCTCTAAGCTATTGAAGCTGTAGGGAGAACTGATGATTTCTAGATCAATAAGCTTTTTTAGATAAAGGAAACTGAATCATCATTAACTACCCTAAAAGCTTAGAAAAAGAGGAAACTAAGAGGATCTCAGAATAATAGGATAAATGGTAAATAATTGTAACTATAACATTATAAAATCACCACATTTTTCTCTAATCAATCGTCAGGTGAGTAGAATCAGGATAGATTTTTGAAAATTTTTCCATTCTTTTTAGAATTACTCCTTTCAGCAGGTGTTTACTATATCATTTTACTTTTCACATTAGATCTTGGTAGGAAGGTAATGAGTCAGAAACTGGGGGAAAAGAAAAAAAATAAGAATTAATAGTTTGGGTGACATCTTTCCACATTATTCCAAGACTTTATTGAAACAATTTTTTTTTCCTATTTAGATTGCTCTATCTTTTCAGCATTTGGGAGATGTAATAAAAATTTTTGGATATACCAACTTACTGGGCTAGAAAAATCAAATTTTAACATTAAGACTCATCAACCTTAAATAGACTGAAGAGCAATTTTTAAAATCTGTTCACAGTATATTTTTGGATTCATATTACCTTAAGGTGTATGAACTATAATAGATTGCTAAATTACTTAAAGTAATGTCAGTCATTTAGTTTAATTGGTATTGTTGTTACTTAAGAGAGGCTTGTCTTATAAGAATATCTATATAAAAACCTCTGCAACAATTGTACACGTTTATATCTGTCCATATATAGACATACATATATATGTATATGTATGTCTATATATATATATGTGTGTGTGTGTAACATAGGTACAAATTGGTACAAAGAGACAAATGGTTGGAAAGATAATTTATCTTTCTTTTTAGAGTGTTTATTTAAAATTCACTTTGTAGTCAAGCCACATAAGAGACTTTGATTTGAAGAGGTTTTCTTTTGAAGGTGACAAGTTAGCTTTCACTAAAACATTAATCCTCTGGCTATTTATCAGAAATGAGAGACTGTAAGGACATTGGAGACTAGAAATGTTATACTCAGAGAATAAAGAAAATCCTAGTACTTCTTGACCTTAAGGATTTTTTCACATTACACAAAGTCGTTTAGAAAGTATATATTTGGAATTAAAATGGAAGTGTGAGCCTTCAATCATTTATAATGAATAGATTACAGAAAAATATCATTTAGTGGATTTCTCTTTAAATGTTTTTTAAAGCTCAAGAAACTGCACACACACACACAAGATAAGTGCAAAGAACAGCTTTAATAGCTATGACAAAAGAAAAGATGATTTAAAAGGTTTTAGTCATTATTTCTTTTTGATATCACTAAGTTAGTCCCTGAGGCAAAATAAAGAGAATAAGCATAGTACACAGAAGCGATGCTCTCCTGGGAAAGCCAGTCAAGGACGTTAAGAATAGATGAGTGTACAAAGTAGTCAGATATGTTTCACAAATCTTGAGTCCTCCCTATTTATGTTCCCAGAGCTATGAGAGATTTCAAGAGAACACACAAAATGTCATATCAGGAAGTCAGTATATTCATGAGGAAATAAAATCGTCCTTATGAAACAGATTTTCAAAATTGTTGCTTTTAGGTTTTTGAAAGTAGAGATTGTCAAATTCAGCTGTATCATCTACTATGTCTGCTAATGAGAATGCTGAAATCCAGAATGGTGCATTATGCAAGATAACACAGATGCAAATGGAAGTGGCTGCTATGTTGTGGAAGAGGTACTGGCCCCACAGTAAAGGGAACTGAATATTAATTCACTAAATTAGCCTTATTAAATAAAATACTTTTCTCACCTTTCATTTCTGTAGTTGTGAAATTAAAATGGTTGGACTAAAAGGTAACAATTAAAAGGAATAAACAAAACATGTATCAACATGTCAAATCTTGAGAAAAAAGTTTTCAGAACAGCACACACAGTCTAATAGTATTTATTTACATTTAAAACCCTCAACACACTATTATATATGTTTATGGATAGACATATGAATGTAAAAATTAAAAATTAAATAGATGAATATACACCAAACTCATGCTAGTGGTTGCTTCTGAGATAAGGATAAGAGAAATGTGATTGGAGTATGTGGTCAAGAGAAACTTCACCAGTATCTGGGCTTCTGTTTTTCTAATGATAAAGTGTGTATAATGATAGTAGGTACCTCATAAGATTGCTGTGAGTATTAAATGAGCTAACATAGTAAAGTGTTATAGTAATATATATATATATTTCAATAGCCAGCTATTTTCCAATAAAATATATATTATAGTTATCTTGAAAGAAAATTCTCCACTTCTATAATTTTAATGAATTATGAATGATGTTTATTTGAAATATGATTTTTAAATTCACTACTTCACTCTTCCATCCTCTTATATTTTAACTATACTTGCTCAGTTTTATGTTTATAACAGATATATTGATTAGAAGTAGGTGAAAATATATACTCTAAAGAAGCTTATTTCAATGTTGTAATAATTTAAAATCCTAGTCTATCAGTAAATAAATGAAAATATTATTTGCATTTCCTAGTTATAATTTAGAGATGTGTTTAATCAAATGAAAGCATTTTCAGGTTAATTTTTAAGATTAAATTTAAGACTAATCAAGCAATGATATTTTGATTCCTCAACAAGTGATATTATGGACTCCAGAGCAATTATTTAAATGTGGCACACAAATTAGCAGTAGTTTAAATAATATATGCATCATTGCACATAGTGATAAAGCAATAATTTTACTTTATAACTCCAAGGAATTGAATTTTAATGATCACTAAACTTTTAAGCAACTATTGTCTCATAATAAAAGATCGAGTATATTTCCTGTTATTGATTTGAACAATAGTAGAGATTTTCTGGTTTTAGTCAAATTTTATGTCTAGAATAGTGGTTCTGAATCTCAGCTTTTTGTACAAATTTAGAAACTTATAAAAAATACCTAAATTTTTCTATAATCCTCATTGCTGTGATTCATTAATTTAAAGGACCATGTGGTCCCTGTAGGCAGAGATAATTTATCCTGTATCCCTAATATAGGGATGTGTCTTGGTACACTGAAAGCACTAAACAAAAGTCTGTTATATTTTAATTGATGAAAAAAATTAATTGCTTTATATATGTGTAGATTTGATCTATATCTCTGAATTGTTCTTGCTTTAAATGGAGAGTTTAAAAGAAGAGAGAGAGAAAACACCTCTCCAAATTTAAAAAGGGGGCAAAAGAAATGATGGAATTGGACAATCAGATCCACCTTTGATCCAATTATACTCTACTATTCTCTGCATAAATGCTGAACTTTTCTTTATAGTTGGCAACATATGAAACATGATGGGTGACAGAAAATAAATGGAAGATGATATTCTGTTTCTGGTTAATATGAGCCCTTCTTATTTTAGATATTCATATATGTGGGAATTTAAATATTTATTGCTTGTAGAATAAAACCCAAGCTACTCAAACTATGCCAAAGTTCTCAGTAATTAACATCATGGACCCCATAACTTTTAAACAAGAAGAACATATTATTTGACTTAGATTAGTCATACAGGACAAACTTTTTAAATGCAATATATTTTATATACGTGGTAGACCAACAGAGAAACATCTTCCCCCAAACCCCTACTTACTCCTGGATGCACTGAAATATTGCTCTTATTGCAAAAAAATTCTCCAGTTTATAAGAAATCAAATCTCATTGTCTCTCTAGAAAGAATAAATGTTGTCTAGAAAAAATAACTCTATAATCTCAATTATAGAGGAGAAATCTCCTTTTTTAGAAAGTCCCTGTCCTGTTGATTCTTAGAAACATGAAAATGCCTCCAAATGGTTTTTTAGAACAACAAGGATTAGGTCTGTGAGCAGAAACCACATACATTTTTCATCTTTTTGGCAATAAAATAAATAACATATATGTGTCTAGAGAAAAAAAAACTAAATATACTTGCAAATCTATTTTTAGTACCATGTTTGCTATATATTCATGTTTGCTATATATTCATTCTCTGGATCAGTGTTTTCCCAGAGAGAACGGAGACTGCATCATTTCCACAAATCATGGCTTAATTTGGGGAATATCAGAAAACTTTGGCTTACTAAATATAGAGCTGTCACACCTGGACCATCTATTTATATAACTGAATCACTTTGCTGTACACTTGAAACTAACACAACATTGTAAATTAACTACAACTTCAATTTAAAAATGGTTAAAAAATAATAAGAATATAGAAAAATACATACAATGCTAACACCAATAAAAACAGCTGAAGTGGCTATATTAATAAGAGACAAGGTAGAATTTAAAGTAAGAAATATTATCAAGGATGAAGAAAATTTTATAATGATAAAGCAATTTGTCAAGTTGCCATAATAATCCTATCAAGAGAGGTATTATAATCATAATAAACCTAATAAGAGAACTTCAGGATATACGAAGCAAACAATAAATAAAGCTAAAGGGAGAAATAGAAAAAGACACAATTATAGTTAAAGATTTCAAACCTCCTCTCTCAAAAAATAATGATAATTAACAGAAAGTAACTAAAAAAAAAAAAAAAAAAGCATAAACCACCCTAACCTAATTGACATTTATAGAAAACCCAACACAACAGTAGTTCTCTTCAAGTACATATGGAATGCATACCAACGATAAACATTATTCTTTGACACGAACAAAACAAAAAACTACCTTGGCTCAATAGGTTTAAATGAAATAAAATGCATACATATTGGGAAGGAAGAAAAAAACTCTCTTTACTTATAGAGTTCATGATCATCTATGTAGAAAATCTTATGGAATCTACTTCAGCAAAAAAAAAAAAGCTACCAGGACTAATAATTGAAGACACTATATCAATATACAAAAAACCCCCAATTTTTCATATATTAGCATTGAACAATCAAAAAGTAAAATCATAAGTACAATATTATTTAAAATACCATCAAAATATAAAATAAGGGATAAATTGAATAATAGATGTTTGAGATCTACACAGTGAAAATCACAAAATATTCCTAAGAGAGATTGAAGAACTAAAATGGAGAGAGATACTGTATCAACATGTTATGCAAGAATTAAAATCTGAGTAGGGCTTCCCTGGTGGCGCAGTGGTTAAGAATCCACCTGCCAATGCAGGGGACACAGGTTTGATCCCTGGTCCAGGAAGATCCCACATGCCGCGGAACAACTAAGCCCGTGAGCCACAACTACTGAGCCTGTGCTCTAGAGCCCGCGAACCACAACTACTGAAGCCTGTGCGCCTAGCCACAACTACTGAAGCCACCGCTCACTGCAATTAGAGAAAGCCCGTGAGCAGCAACGAAGACCCAATGCAGCCTAAAATAAATAAATTTATTAAAAAAATAAAAAATAAAAAAATAAAATCTGAGTAAATGTGATTAATTATACCTCAATAAAGTTTTTTTTTATTGATATATAATTTAGATACTTTAACATAACCCTTTTCAAGTGCAACTCAGTGATTTTTTGGCTATATTTAGAGAGGTTGTAAAACCATCACCATTTTCTAATTCAAAAATATTTTCATCACCCTAAAAAGAAATCACAACCTATTAGCCATTCTCTCATTCTCCCCTCCCTCCAGTCCCTGAAAATTAATGATAAACTTCCTGTCTCCAGAGAGCTGCCTATTCTGGACATTTCATATATTAATACATGAAATCATATAATATGTGGCCTTTTGCGTCTGGCTACTTTTACTTGGCATAATTACGATGCTCATCTATTTTTTTTTTCTTTGGACTTGAAGATGTATATTTAATCATGGATGCTGAGCACATAATACAGTGATATTAAAATATTCAAACTTTCAAATCAGCTCAATGCTGGGGCTGTATGTTCTAAATCTAAATGAAAACATTAAATACATGCCCAGACCTATATTATTCTTCTAGTTCAAATACCATAAATCTTGAAGAATTGAAATGTAAACAGTAAAGTTTATTTTTACAGTGCTATGCACTTCCTCCAGATTCACAACTAGTAATCCATCACTGAATCATTCCCAGACTCTCCTTTTGACTTCTGAGTTCTTCTGGAACAGTCAGAACAGTAGCTCTGCCAGATCCTTGAAGACCTTAGAGGCAGATCAACCCCCTAATTTCAGGCAGGTGTCTCTTAGAAAGTCCCAGTGGCTCAGTGGAAAAATTCCAGATTTATAATCAGATGACTTGTTTGAGATGTGCTTCAGTCAGCTATGGGCTGGAAAGCCTTGGAAAAGCTACATAATCTCTCAGAACCTCAATTCATTCATCTGTAAAATGGAAAAGTTAGAAAGTCACTCTTTCTTTGCCAGGAGTATTTTATGCATACTTATAATAATAATTGTTTTATACTTTTGGATAGTTTTTGCTATATGTTCATTGTAGAAAATTTTGCAAATACAGAATAATATTATATCAGAGAAAAATATCACCCTTAACACCATCCCCAAAGATAATACTGTTAATAAGTTGAACATTTTCTTCCAGACAAATTTTTTTTGCATGTCTGTATATATAGTTAAGAACATATTATATGTACAGGTTTATATAATTTAACATTGTACTGTTAACATTTTACCACATTATTTGAAGTTATTTATAGATTCTTTAAGTGATTAAATAATATTCCTTTGAAATGATGTACCACACTTTATTTAAAATCTCCTAGTATTTATAGTTGAGATGGTTCTAAATTGTCATTATTTTAAATAGCATGACAATGAATTATCACATCATTTTGTAACTACAGAAGCATCACCCTTCTAAATTTTTAAGTATCAATGAAACCTTACTGATCTCTCTAAATTCAGTGCCCAGTATGGTACCTGGAATAAAGCAAGACCTCTAAAAACATGTGCTGAATAAATGAATAAGTGAATGAGTGAGGAAACACCAGTGAGTGTCCATTCTTCTATGACACTGCCTTCTCAGGGAGCAAGGGGCGAGTTCTCTAGCCAGACCAGACAGAGATAGGGTAGTGCTGGGATTCTCTTCCAAAGCAAATGGTTACCATCCTCCTCTCACGTCCACCTCCTATACTTCTTTTTTTTTCCCACATGAGAACACTTTATTACCATATTAAATAACAAGTTTATCCTTTTTTTTAAATCCCCCCACCACCACTTTCTCCCCTTGGTGTCCATATGTTTGTTCTCTACATCTGTGTCTCTATTTCTGCCCTGCAAACCAGTTCATCTGTACCATTTTTCTAGGTTCCACATATATGCGTTAATATACGATATTTGTTTTTCTCTTTCTGACTTACTTCACTCTGTATGACAGTCTCTAGGTCCATCCACGTCTCTACAAATGACCCAATTTCGTTCCTTTTTATGGCTGAGTAATATCATCTATGTTTTAGCATGTATTTTATTCCCTTCATAGCTAAATAATACTCCATTATATGGACATACTACAATTTTGTTTATCCAGTTATCAGCTGATGGATGTTTGAGTTGCTTTCACTTTGGGCTATTATATGAATATTGCTTTGCATATTTGTGTACAAATTTTGTTATGAACATATATTTTCAATTCTTGTGGGAAGGAAAGGAATTTCTGCATATGATAACTGTTTAAAATTCAATCTATTTACTTGCTATAGGTACACTATACTTGTTATTATTCTGTTCATGTCATTTCTTCTTGAGTTGGGTTTGGTAGTATGCATTTTTAGAGTAATTTGTCCATTTCATCTAGGGTATCTAATTGTTTGCCTTGCAATTGTTCTTCATATTCCCTTATAATCTATTTTATTTTTGTAGGGTCTGTATTCCTTCTTGCATTCCTGAGTTTAGTACCTGAGTACCTGAGTTTGTCTTGTTCTCTTGTGCAATCAAGCTAACAGTTTGTCAATTTTTTTTAACTTTTCAAAGAATAAAAATTTTGTTGATTTTCTTTATTGCTTTTGTATTTTTATCATTTATTTCTGCTCTAATTTTTTAAAATTGCTTATGCTTGATTTTCCTTTAGCTTGCTCTTATTTTCTAGTTTCTTGGTTGAAAAGTTAAGTTATTGATTTGCTCATTTTTCTCTTTTTAATAAGGCACTTATATACAGTTCCCTCTAAATGCTACATTGCTTTAGTTTCATTCCATAAAGTTTGGAATGTTTTATTAATCTCAAAGTATTTTTAAATTCCATTCTGATTTTTTTTGTGTCATTGCTAAATTTATGTGTTTGCTGTTTAAATTCCACATATTTGTAAATTTCTCAAGTTACCTTCTGTTACTGAATTCTGATTTAATACTGTTTTCATCAGAGGAGATATCTTGTATTATTTCATCATTTAAAATGTATTGAGATTTATTTTGTTAATGGCTGCCCTCTAGATTACAATTAACATCTTAATATTTAACAATCAGGTTACTTCCAACTTAGTTCCAATAATATACAAAATATTTTCCCTGCATAGCTCTGTTTGCACCTTCTCCTTTGTACTACTATTATCATAAAAATTACATCATTATACATTGCATACCCTAAAATATAGAATTATAAGTATTGCTTAAGGCAATTGTCTTTTAAATGATATAGGAGGAAAAGAGTGTTACAAACAAAAATACATTTATATCTTTTATTTTTATCAATGTAGTTACCTTTACTGGTTCTTTTTATTTCTTCATATAGTTTCAAGTTTAGTATTCACTAAACTGTAGTGAATTTAGGATTCACTGTTTAGTATTCTTTCATTTCAATCTGAAGGACAGTATTTGCTGAGAAGCTCTTTGTTCATGTTGGGAGCACACCTTCAACCTCACCAAGTCTGTTAACGTCTGTGTCTTAGCCCTCACTTCCTGCATGTGAGAGCCTCAAGATTAGCCAGAGGTGAGAGTTTAGGGCATCCTCAGGTCTTCCTGGAGCATACACACCACCCTGGGTGTGTGCAGCCCCATATGCATGTGAGTGGCCTTCCAGGCTCCCAGGGATATGTCAGATTTTTCCAAAGCATCCTATCTCATTCCCCAGGTTTTCATTTGAAGATTTTATTCAGCCTGTTTTTTTGCTTCAGCTGCCATCCAGTGCCTCAGGTAACTCCGAAATGAAATAACTCCCTCTGTTTGTTTTCAACAACACCCAAAGGGAAAATGCTTTTCCTCTCACACCTTCTTTTTCAGAACTCCTTTATTCCTTTGTGAAACCTTCATGACTCTCACCTATTCCTCGTTATGACTCTTCACTGCCCAAGAGATCCCTGGGGGAGAGAAAACTTCTATGGGTCTGATCTGTCTTCCATGAAGCAGCAGGCTTACACACGTCTCTTTCGGCAACTTCACTCCTCTCCATACCTTGGACCTCAAAGAATTAGTACCTGATATGACTTTGTGGCAAGAAATTTTTGGTTTTCCCCAGATTTTATCCCACTTCATTTTCAGCAACTCGTCTCCATTTCTTACGTCCCAGTCAGGGATGGATTTTCTTGGGAAAATTTTAAATTTTAAAAATCATTTGTATGTTCTTCCTCAGGGTTACTTACTTCTTATAAGATTGACTTTAAAAGGAGGCAAATCAGAGTTCCAAAAAAATTCAAAGGAAGTTTTCTATTTATTGTTGCCAAAATTGATGTATGTTCTCTTTTGACAGGAAAATATTCTCAGAATCCCCAAGCCAAAGTCAATTTTAGTGGCCAGTGTACTTATATTCTCTGCATTCAGTTCTCTGCCATCATTAAGTAATTTCAATAGTAGCACAAACTCTTCCTTCATTTATAAGTAAAAAAAAAAATGATTTTGGTTTTATTGTATCTTCATCTTTCAAATAATCTTTGGAAATAAGATACATTATACAACAAACACCGTGTAACATTTCTCTTTTTTAAGCAGATATGTCTCAAGCACCTACTACATACTAAATGCCTATTTAGGTACTAGAGATGAAGAAACAAATGATAGTTTTTAAGAAATACATTTTATGGTTTGAATTTTAAAGTACACATTGAGATTTCAGAAATAGGGGAATCAAAAAGAGCTGGAGCAGTCTGGAAAAACAACATGAGAGAAGGAAATGAACTGAGCATTAAAGACAAAGTAGGATTTAAGAAAACAGAGGGAATTCAGAAGAGTAATCATGCCCCAGAGTCAGATCATGAAGTCAGTCAAATAAATCCCAGACTATCAAGCCTGACAGACCCAATGTTTCTTTCTAAAGTAAATGTTGAGAATGTGTAACCGTTGCTTCAGGCTGGCTATAAGGCTTTGTGGACTGGTATTCTATCATCTCTCTGAAATGGATGGTAAATTGCCCAACTTAAAAGTCTTTTCTTGATCAAAAAGAAAACAAGAATCCTTTCCTCTTCTCTCAAATGTATTCTGCCTTCCACAGTTGGCTGGATGAGTTTTTCCAGGTGCTTTGTAAATACTTATCCCATTCCCTGCCCCCGACTCCCAGGTCTCTAAGTACTCCAGAAAATATTTCATTAACCGGAGTGCTTTGAGAAAAAAAGATTGCTACCAAATCCAAAAAGATTTTTAAAAAGGAAAACTCAGTCCTGCTCTGGCCCATAATATGATAGCGAATGTGACATAAGAAGAAGCTTGAGAAATGCTTGCAGAGAGGCTGGTTCTTATCTTCCTCCTCCCTTTTTCAGGAGAACCTACTCAATGTAATCTGTTGGAAGATAAGAGATGCCAAAGAGCTGACTTGCCCCAGTCAACCCAGCTGAGACCATCTTAGATGAGCAGATCACCAGTCAAGCCCCAGCTATAGGTAAGTGAGCCCTGTCAATATTAGCAGTGCTAACTGGGAAGACTCTTCAAAGAGCAACCTACCTCAGAGAGGCTTGAACAATAACAGCCAAGCCCCATGTAAAGCAGTGGCAGCCACAAGACCTGCTGGACTTCAGTGTTTATTGTTATGTGCCTCTGAGTTGTGGGTGGTATGTCAGGCAATGCTACTTGTCAAGAGATAACTGATATACTCAGCTCATGACCAAAGGTACAGCCTTTCTACATTCACGAAAGGAAATGCCTTTTAGTCATTTCCTCAGGGTAGCTTGATTAAGCAAAAACTAGATCTTTCTGCTTGCCCAAAGCTGCTGCTCCCCTGTGACCCACTAACAGAAGCATTTTTCCCACCTGACCAGGGGAAAATGTCCAGGGATTTTCCTGAAAGTAGCAGGATTCCTCCTGAAATTAGCAGGCAGCCAAAAGATACGGCAAATTTTCTTGAGCAGGAACTGATTACTACTGGATTGCTGAGGTCTGATCGTCTGTTTGCTTTTGTTGTTGTTGTCATTTCCTTCTTTTCAAATTGAAATGAAAGGAGGAAATAAAATTACTGCCACCTCCCTGTTTAATTTGAAGAAATAGTAGAACTCACCATTTTAAATACTGGAATAAAATGTTTTGTTTCCTTAAGCCTGGCATAATTCACTCATTCATGATATTTGGCAGGATCCTAAAGGCATGTGAACTTTTAAAGTATATTCCTGGGAACTATCATGGAATGTCCACCACATGTAATCACATATAAAATCACTTACATTTTCATGATGGTGAAGTAGTAGGACAATTGCCTAGATTTTTCCACTTTTTACAATCTTGGAATCAGACTCCGTGTGTGTATACAGGTACAAGTTATGCTCAGTTTTACAAATTAGTACAAACTAAACTTCCACCAAGAGGAAGGAGGTAGAGAAGGGATAGAATTTCCTACCATTAGGTAGAAATATTCTAAGTGGTCTGTTCATCCTAGTAAAGCTTTCATTGAAGCCTTTTCTGTTACTCTTTCCTATCTTCTAAATCTACTCTCCACACTTCTTCATGTTTCTCTCTACCAGAGGCCATCCTGTCCTGACTACATCAGTGTATCTAGTGCCTTCAGGTATTCAGCCAATAGGGTAGCTCTGGCAGGAGATCATAAAGAATGGTATTTATACCCCACACCCTCTCTGCAAGATTTCCTTGGGTTGCCAAAGGTCACTTTTCTCTCAAGCGAGAAGACCCTATCCTACTTTTTCTGATCCTGGTTTCTGGTAACACACGCCTTACCTATATCCGTTAGGGCATCAGGGTGGTGAACTCCTGGCCACTGAACCATTCTTTGTTTCTCCTTACCCCACATCTTTGCAAATTATTGTAAATAAAGTCTTCTGGAATTGTAAGTATCGTATATTTCCATCTGTTTCCTGTGGGGACACTAACAGGTAAACTCTTTAATCACATTCCTCAAAATTTTCTTTTTTCATGACGCAGTTAACTTTTTGCCAGAGGTGTGAATGTGTGTCTGAGATCTTGGGTAGATTAGAACTTGCTTGGCTATCGGAAGGGCATGGTGCAAGAAGAAAATAGAAAAAGTGTCTATATCACCATCCTGTGACTCACAGTAGAGAAAACAAACTTTACTGCCCAATATGCTATGGTATTGAAGTTATAGTAGATAAAACGCAAGGCCGAACCATGTTCTTACTGTATAATCTTGCTGGTAACCTAAGTCTCAGTTTCTCCATTTTGAGATAAGCATTTGACTACTCTCTCTGTTCACCTTCAGCAGGATTATTGAGAGAATCAAATGAGATAACCAATAAAGATATCTCAGTTAGAGGAGAAATTCAATTAAGCAGAAAGTTTTCTAAGACCAATTTCACTAAAGGCATCTAATGTCTGCAACATCATATTTTGGTAAATCCAGGTCACTTCCATGAGTAAATATGTAGAAGTTATCTAGATATTATTTAAAGCTGCTCACTGATTGTTTCATGGAACTAAATACCTGGAAGGCACTTTGATTATTTATCTATCACTCACCTATTTATCTATCTATTTTTCCAGGTTATTCAAGTAAACATAGCACATGTCATGGAGCATTATGTGTGGTCTATTAGTTATCATCTACTGCCAATGAAACCTTAAAAAGCAAGTCTTGCGCTACTGCTCTTGCTTGGTACAGTGGTTGAGTCAGTGATTCTTATCATGTCTGAAGAAACACCACCCATCAGGGGTCACATTTACATGCTCTGTTGAAAAAGAACTTTAGCTGAAAGTGTTCTAATAGTTCAGATCCCGCTGTGAAACATATGTGAAGAGACATTAACCACCTACATGTGTTAGGAATGTAAGAAACAGAAAAACTGTGCAGTTTTACAAACTGGCAAAATAATTGAAACTTAATGAGGAGGTTCTCTGGGCAGAAAATGAGCTCTTGTTGCAGTGTCACTGAGTTTCCACTTTGTATCTGGTAGCTGGAAAAATGAATGAATAAGACCATAACGAGCAGTCTAAATCCCACTGAGCCCATTTTTTTCTCAACACTGATTACCTTCTAGGTGTTCTTTTTGCCACTTAGGTATTCAAAACAATTTTTTTGCTTGACTGATTTGGATTTTTTTAAAGTTTATAAAAAGGCCAAGGAGAGAAACTTTCTTCTAGTGTTAAAAGAAGCCTAGTGTTTAGAGATTCCTGCTAATCCTGACTCAATTTTAGTGACACAGTTACGATTCTAAATCTGTTGAATTTGAACTGCTAGGCTCATTATTGTAACCTTCAAAAACAATCCGCCTTTTTAGACAGCATTTTTCTTCCACTAAGAAACCAAAAGATTTAGCTCTGTATTTCTCCAGAGAAAAAAGGCTGTCTTTGGTTCTTTGTATCATGCTATCCAGTCATCCAGGGTGTGTAGACTGTCTCCGGGCTCCCCAGGGTCCTCCACTCCTCAGAGCTGTCCTCCAGCCGTGAATTTTCTGGTTACCATGTGCTAAGTCTTCTTGCTAAGAAAATTTTTTGTAAAATCTATTTACCCAACATTTTCTCTCATTTCTCATTTAGATAAAATTCCTTATTCCAGCTATAAACATATCTTATCATTTACCATAGTAATGCAAGTATTATATTAATGGAAGAATCTCAAGTTTATGTCCATTTGACTAGTATGCTTTTAAAAATTATTATTATTGTCCTACTTTCTGGTCTTATCTTTGAGATCTCCCTGATCTTGTTGGATTTTGCAGCTTCCCTGTTAGAAGTATAGTATATTTCTCTCTTTTAATGGGCTAACATGCTGCCTCTGACCCCAAGTTTCCAGAATTGGTAAATTGTAACTGTTGGAGAAAGTGATCAGGGTCATGCTTTATTTCAGATTATGTAAAGTGGAGCAACAGAAACTCTTAAAGCACTGCAAATGGAATGTAAAATTATACAGTCATTTTGGATATCAGTTTGCCTAGTTTTTTAATGATGTTAAATGTACACATACTACATGAACCAGCCATTTGACTCCTAGGCATTTACTGAAGAGAAGTGAAAGCATATGTTAGTACAAAATTGTACATGCATGTTATAGAAGCTTTATTTGAAATCAGCAAAACCTTAATTAGAAACATTAATTGTTCAGAAACAGATGTATGGATAAACAAATCATGGTATATCTATACAAAAGAATACTACTCAGCAATAGAAAGAATGAACTATTGATACGTACAACATATATAAATCTCAAAAAAATGATGCTGAGTGAAGAAATCAGAGAAAATGGTGCTTATACGATCTCATATATTTATATTTCTAGAAAATGAAAACTAATATATCATAACAGAAAATAGATCCTTGCTTACCTGGGGTTGTGGCCGGATGTGGTTTAGTTGAAGACATTATTAAGGGAATCAAGGAAACTTTGGGGAGAGATGTTTATGTTTATTGTCTTGATAGGAGTGATGGTTTCACAGTTGAATACGTAAGTCAAAACTTGAAATTTTATATGCTTTACACTGTATATTTCATTAAATATCCTTTATACTTTGACAAATCTATTACAAAAAGCAATACAAAGAAAAGAAAATGGACTTCATACTTGGAAATACTAAGTTGTTGAAAGATTAGTGATTATGTTTTGAGAACTTGGCAAGCTTTTTGTGGAAAGGTACTAAAAACCTGAGAAAATGGAAGAAACAAACATTTTCAAGTTAATGGTTACAAAACAATGCACATTCCAGATATATTTCTGTTTACTCATAACATAATATCAATTTCAATGTGATTAGGGTAATAGTAGGTTGCTGTTGTCTCACACAACCGAAGGTTGTCTCCTTAATATCTTTAGGGAGGGGCTGTCCCTTCCTAGGCACTAAAAAGATAACCTGGTTGAAAACATCACTCAAAAAAGTTTAGTGGGATTGAGGCAGGGTGAATGGAGGAGCTGTGATTAGATTTTCTCATATGTCATAACCCTGCCCTCTCAGATCCCAGAAATTTTATTCATCCAAATCAGGAAATCCTCCCCTTACTGGACTAGACAGTTTGCCTGGAAATTGCAGACACTCATCTTTCCATAAGCCACCTCCGTGAATGAGCAGTGACAGTTGGGCTGGGGTTCAGAACCAATTGGACACTCAATATTTTTAACCTGTAGGCAGATACTAGCCAAGTATGTTGTGAATATTTATTAATATTTTAGTAAGAGTCTAAACTGAAAGTGAACCCTATGATAGACTTCTCTTTTTGGTGTCTTAAAATTTCCTTTTCATTGCAATTAAAATACTGCTTTAACCCAAAGTAAAAGAGCACGCTTAATTTTGGGCTGTTGTAAAATTAACCAGATAATGGTATTTTTTGCTACACAAACTTCCTCAGAGGAAATTAGGGACAAATAGATTTTGCTCCAGTAACTTTTGAGTATCAGATAGAGGAGGTTTTGTTTACTCTGCAGAAAACAGAGTTATTAAGCAAAAGATATGAGGCATTCTTAAATTTCAAAATGAGTTACTAGCAAACCCATAGCTGTAATATAGCTTTCTGTGTCTAACCAGGAATGTTTCCAGTGGTCTTTTATGATGTTATTGACCTGAACTGTGGACTGAACTGCTCAGCTGCAACTTCTGAGAAGTTACTGGCTGAAATTTAAAGGAATTACCACAACTTAATAACAGTACCACATTTATTTAGAAAATCCAGAGCATAAATCAGATCATCTAAAAATTACTATAATTAGAGAAATAAGAGAGAGAGAGCATTGGAATTTAAAAAAGTAATCATTATATACTTAGAATCTTCGTAGACTTAAAATAACTATAAGTAGCACTTAATAAGAAAAGAGACTCATTCTCATGTTTTTATAGTTATTAATACTAACAATGGAATGTATCTTTATTATCAACTAATTCCAGGGGTTTTATTTCCAGAAATTACACAAATAACAACTACCAAACTAGTTTAATCATCTAAATTTTCAAGATGAAGAAAAAAGGTCCCAAGAGTTGAGTTGGCCAATGTCACAGACCTAGCAGGAACTTAGACTATTCTTGACTATAGGTTCTCTGGCTCCTAGGTCATTCCTCTTTTACAACACACTCTAAATATTTTCTCTTATTTGTTAGCACATGTGAGCAAATGGTAGTTTGTGCCCCAATCAAAATTTAACTTGAAGCTTGCTGCATTTCTTTCAAGTTAGTCTTCAGCAGTTCCTTGACCTCTTAAGCAATAGTGCTTGGAAAAATAGAAGTTTCAGGATTTCTGTAAGCTCAAAATTTCGAACTCATGGTTTCTTAAGGGCTTGAAGACTGTTTCATATATTTTCTTACTTCCTCAATCCCCTAACATCAGCCTACTCTCCTCACTCTCAGCTGGTGACCTTGCTTTCTCCTTCCTGAGGAAATTAAGCAATAGAGGAGAACTCCGTCCACAGCTATCCATCTCCTGGCACCTGTATCCACATACTCCTGCACATAATGATGCCCAGAGACAGCACTTACAGTTGTGTCGGTTCCTTACCACATTTTGACAACTCAAAGCCATCACTACTCAATTCTGTCCTCTCCTTCGCATATCATTTTTCTTCTCTACCTAATCATTTTTATCTAGTGCATTATGCCACTTTTTTTTTCTGTCTGAAAACAAAACATTTCATTGATCCCACTTCCCCTGCCAGTTACTGCCCTATTTCTTTGCTATCCTTTGCAACATATTTCCTCAGACTTTTGTTATGCCAGTATTTTCGGTTATTTTCTCCCCATTTTCTCTTAACAACAAATTTATTTCCATTCCAAAGAGTCTTCTGACCAAAACATGACTCTCATGTCAACATGACCAACCATCTTCTCAGTGGTAAATCCTTTGGCCATTATACAATTTTAATCTTTCAGAAACCATCAGCAGCTTTTTATCCAGTTGATTACTTCTCTCTCCTTAATAGATATACCAGTCAGAATAAGCTGGGCTATGGAACAGTAAAAAAAAAAAAAACCAAACCCCAAGGCTCACTGTGTTAAAAATCATCCATGTCTTTCCTTCATTTGATACATTTATCCCAGGTGGCTTGGAGTCTCCTCTCTCCTGGGCCTTCACTTGGGAACGAACACTGATGGAGCAACCACTATTTGGAAAAAGAGCTACTAAATGCTTAAGTCAAGAAATGACACATGCCACAGCTCACTGCCCAGGCCTCCCATGGCCCCACCCACCCTTCTCTCACAACCATTATCCAATCTGTCAACAACATTTTTCTTATCTACAAATATACCAACATCTGGTCACTTCTTTCTGTCTTTACTGCTAACATCCAAGCCAACATAATTTCTTTCTTGAATTATGGTAATGTGTTCATAACAAAAAAGTCCTCTTGCTTCTTACTTGCACCCCAACAGTTTATTTTCAACAAAGTAGCCTGAGAGATTCTCTTATGCAATAAAATGTTAAGCAACACTATTATGTAGCCTTAAAAAGAAGAAAATTCTGACACATGCTACAACATGGATGAATCTTGAAAACATTATGCTAAGTGAAATTAGCCAGTTGCAAAAGTACAAATACTGTATGATTTCACTTACATAAGGTATAGAGAATAGTCAAATTCGTAAAGACAGAAAGTGGAATGGTGATTTCCAGGGACTGGGGGCATACAGAGAGTGGGGAGTTATTGATTAATGGGCAGTTTCAGTTTGGGAAGATGAAAAGCATTCTGGAGAACGATGGTGTTGATGGTGGCACAACAATGTGAATGTACTCAGAGCTACTGAACTGTACACTTAAATATGCTTAAAATGGTAACATTTATAAGTAACATCATGTCACTCTACTGCATTCTTTTCTGAAGATTCCCAATTTCACTTAGAGAAACATATCAAAATGTTTACCTTGGCCTACATGGCCATGCATTATCTATCTGCTCCCAATAACCTCTGTGATTACCTCACCTACTATCTTTCCCTCGCTTACTTTGTTCCAGCTATACTGGCCTTTCTATAAAACTAACACCTTATGGTCTTTGTTCTAGCTATGACTGATTTTCTCTCCACCTTGTAATCTTAGGTAAATCCTATCTACTCAAAGAGTTACCTCAATCACACCGTGAAATGTCATAACATCCAGACTTCTACTCACCATTAACCTACTATACATTTTGTGTAGTACCTAATATTTTCTAAAATATTATGTAATTTGCTTAGTTAGTATGTTTGTTTATTACTCACTGCCTCCACCTGCTAGAATGTAAGTTCCCTAGGGAAAAAAACCTTGCTGTTTAGCTTGTTGTTATATTACAAGTGCAATGGACAGTGTAAGACTCACAGAAGGTGCTTAATAAATATTTGTTGAATGTTGAATATATAAATGCCATTTTGCTACCCCAAACCAATATTCATATTTGATCTATGGGGCTTTCTAATCTCAATAATCCTTAAAAAATGTATTTGCTCTCTTTTTCTAGATAATTTTGATAGACCATAGTTATTTCAGTTTTCTTCCAGGCCCTCATATTCACACCAAGTATTTCACAATTATTTGAGTTAGACTTTGCTTTTATTGTTCAATTGCTTGCTTTTTATTAGTGTATCTGCAAGAACGAGAACAGTAATCTAAAAGAGTGTTAACTTTTACAGTGCTTTCTCTTTTTTTCTTTTTTGCTCTTATTAATTGTTCTGAGAGTTATAAATTATTTTAGAGACAACTATTCTTTATTTGTGGGGGATTTAACATTACTAGTAGAAATAGTATATGACTATCATCTGAAATTTTATTCTTCAATTCATTCCAATTAGATGTGTCATCAGTATTTGGTAACAATGCCAGGCACAAATTTTCATCATGTGTTTGAAGTTTGAATATGAATATCATGGACATTTAAAGTTAAAACAGAGAATTAATCATTAGAAACAACAGTAATAGTTTTCCATTTAAGGCTCTCCAATTGTTTTAGAAATATAGACTTTTTATGATTCAAAAATAATAAAGTATCCTTCATGATTTAACATTTAAGACATTCTGTAAGAAAACTCATTGTTCTACCAATTTATGTAAGTGCAATAATAATTCTACCTTGGATTTGGTGGCCATTTTACGATTGTTGTTAAAAAACAACAGCAACAAATATATGCCTATATATCAAGCATAAAAATCAATTAAAAAGTACTTGTTGAATGTTTTCAGTGTGTCCATCTCTATACACAAAACTGTATACAGAATACTCATTTGATTCTGTTTTGTATTTTTTGAATTATTTCATCTAAATAATTCCACAAATCTACTTGAACACCTGAAATTTGTATATAGACAGACTTTTTACACAATAAAGTCAGATTAAATGTTAAAGATTTGGCCTTGCAATTATGTTTGCACTTTGCAATAATGGGCTTTTGAGCAGTGGTTTACCCATTTAACTTCCTACTCCCTGCCCCATACGTGGGCAAGTGTTGGCTCCCCTGCATGCTATCACAATCATTTCCTTTGAGTAACCCCAGGAGTAATTACTTGCAGTCCCTACATTTGTACCAGCAATCAATTTAGATTCCACAGAAAAAATTCTTATCTGAATTATACCAATTAATGATACTGTGCTGTAGCTTAAAAAATAATGCAGTCAGCTATATTTGAAAGCCCTGAATATTTTACAACATGCAAACGTATACGTGGTCCAATTCTCCACATTCTATTCTTTCTATCGTCCTTTTTCAAAATAAGGCCCATGATTTGAATGGGGGACTAGTGTTGGCAGTAGCTTTCTCCACCATTCTGATGATTCCAGGGCAAAGTCTCATACTTTTGAGTATCAAACTCAAGGTTTGTACTTTTGGTTTTGATTGTTTACTCGGTGGTATGCTAGCAAATGTTTAACAATGGCTTCTTCAAAAAGTATATGTATGTAACTGTGTAACCAAGTTTATTGGGACTTTTATAATGGATGTGTAGCACATAGTTAAGAAATAATTATAATATGTATTCTTCTTGTAAATTCTGTATAGTCAATTGATTCTCACAAAAGCTCTCACTGATTTCTTCCAATTTTTGTAAACATATGAAACATGATTACACTGGTTAATGAGTGTAGTTCTAACATGAATAATGGTTGATATTTTGTTTACATTAATATCTAAGAAAATGACCAACTGTATGTTGGAACTTCACTTGTTCTTCGATGACTTGAGACATTTTTGCTGAGTCAGAGACTCAATTTTGAGTACTGGAAGAATATTTCCTGAATTTAATGTGACTTTTACAATGTAATAGCTATATACAAGGCAAACTTGTGTTTAATCTGCATTATTAACATTTTCTCCATCTCTTTCTTAAGCCTGGATATTCAAAAAAGTGATAAATGAAACCTTGATTTGTAGCATTTCTTATTCCCATTATAAAATCCACTAAGTGTGGCCAATTTCAAGATACTGATTTGACATCACCGAACAAAACTTTCCACCTTACAGATAGAATACACACATTATGCTGTCTATTAGATCATCAAAATTCCATCTTTAAAATTGTACTTGGCTATTTCAGACTTTTTTCACAGACTCAGCAACATTTGAAATTTTACCTTAGTCCACTGATGAAAATTCTAATTAGCTTATTCCCCTGCATTTTTCAATCTTTAACATACCACTCATTGCTAAAGGTGATTTGCTAAAGGTGGTAATGCTATCCAGCTGGTCTCAGTGGGTTTCCTAGAATGGTATAATAAGCATGCTTTGATATTCAGGGTGTGTAGGTTGTTTAGGCCCATAATTGTTTTTAATGGGCTTTTCTCATCAAAAACATAGTTGGCTACTAAACGCAGCAAACCAGAGTGAGACCAATGAGAATCAGTGGATTTATAGGTTTACAATAAATGAAACTTGATTAAATATAAATAATCACTAGAATTTCTTTTTAAATATTGCAGCATACTATATAACATTTACTATCCTACATAACTTTCAGTAATGGTTTGGAATACTGTCTGACACTAGCTGCCAGAATAATGCAACAATAAAATGCTCTTTTGTTTAATGATTCATTTAGGCAAAGGATTGTTTACCCACCAAGTGACTTCTGTTTAAAGCAGTCAATAAGGAAGGCTTTTCTATTTATGACAGGAATGATCTGGCTTGTGCTTGGCTGGTACTTGCTGTGTATTTCATGCACTTTGATAATCATCAGCTTCACAGGAAACCCAATCTGGTTGGGCATACATAGGAAATAAGCATGTTGAAGCAACTCTTTAAGAATTTTCAGGAAAATTAACTGGTAAATTGGAAAACAAATTACTTTAGGGTTAAATTAGGAGAAGTTTTGCCTTTTTTTTTTTTCATTTAATGCTATTTTAATACTGGGTATGTTCATTTGTCTGTATGGAAATAAAATGTAAACTTAGGACTTTTGGGGTGAGGTAAATAAGGAGGGAAATCATTGAAAAGCTCAAAAATTTGAGATGGGGAATCAATATTTTAGAAGTCCAAAGCTTGGCATTTACTATGATCATCTTACTCCTCCTTTCCTTTACAAATCTTTACCTTGGGTATGTAAGGAGAAATGCTGCCAGGTTTTGAGAAGGTTCAATGATAATATGAAATTAAGTTTAATGTGTCTGAATTCATTTAAAATGAATCTGCTTTTCTAAGGATGTTTTTCCGAAAACTCTAAGCCTGTCTGTATTTTAAGAGGAAAATCCTTGCATGTGTTTCTAATTCTTTTATAAACATGCTATTAAAGTATACTATTGCAAAGTCCAGTAGATAGCCAAAAAGTGTGTAAACTCTTTTTCCTTAGAAACAGAAAGGTTTTGGGGCCAAGAGTAAAGAAATGTGATTCCAAAATATTTGGATAGTTACAAAAAGAAAAAAAACGTCATTCAATCTGTTCAGACTTTTTATTATACATCTTACTTTGTCCTTTCTAGCTATTTTTGACTTTCTCTGTATTTATTCTTTAAATACTTCTTCTTAAACCTCTTTTAAAAAAAAGCAGTTGCCTCTTTCAGTCTTTTGTAAAACAAATGCTATGTAACCAACTTGGTCAGGAGAAGCAGAAAACTATAGGAAAAATAATACTACAATCACATTGCCCACAGAGCTCATTATATATTTAGGTCATAATTTTAAAAAGGAAATACAGAGACAACACTATTTGAAGTTAAAGTACTGAATGAATATTTGTGTAAAGTTATGCTGTGTCTAAAATGTTACTTCAATAATTAAGATGAAATGTTTTATGAAAAAGGATATATTTTTCCTTAATGAAACTGAATTTGTTTCTTTAGCAGTCTGATGACATTAAATAAGTTTGTCTTTTACTTTTTTGTCATTCTCTGAATAGTACCCGTTTGAGACCCAAAATGTTTCTGTTGGCTACTTGTGTGATGCAAATTAATCAGTTACTTGTCATACCTTTCCTTTGCTGTATGCTGCCAATTGCTGAACATGGGAACAATAGTGGATGTGAAACTTTTCAGGAACACAGAAACCAGGACCATATCTCTGTGTCCTACGGACCTCAGCCATGAAGAGACAGAAATAATCAATGCAGTTTTCCAAGGCTATCATCTTGATTTACTCAGAAGCACCACTGATGAATAAACGAGGTGGTGATCTGTCTGTGAACTGCACTGACCATTCAGTTTCTCCATGGTCCCTTAAGCTAGTTACAGACCTGTGTCTATGATGCAAAGTCAAATGGACAGCTGAGACAATTATCTGAACAAGTCTGGTGAAAAGAAAGCTTGTTACTAAGGAAAAAGTGAGCTGGGGTGGGGGGGTGCCTTAATTATCCATATTGAATTTCTATATTGATCACATTCATGAGACAATTGCTTGACTCACCACTTCATTTTGCTTGGGTAGACACGGGCTAAGATAATTGAAAGCAATTAAACAGCAATATCCGGGGAACCATAAGTGACAGCTTAGGTCAGATATTGTGGTGCAGGGTAGCTTCATCAACAAGTGTTTATCACACCCCTACTGTGCTGGACACTGGCAAGATTACCAGTTAAACAGAAAAGAAAATTACTATCCACAAACTAATGGAAACAAGACATGTATCCGTGAAAAAATTACGTGGACTGGGAGCCAATTCAACTGTGAGTTTCAAAATAAAAGAGCTATGTTTTAAGTAATATGTTGGTCTCTTTCCAAGGCCTAGTGGAACTCACTAGTTTGCAGTTAGACATCAAGTTGGATTTCTAAAAAGGCACGCCATTATTTGAGGAAGAGTGGGGAGATTTCTACTGAAATCTTTGAATGAATGAAGCAAAATCACCCTGGCCATCCTTCTTTAGAAGACAAATATATCTGGGAGGAGTCAAACACTTAAGTGTACTAAATCCCTGGACATTTCCTTAAGGAAAGTGAGTTGTCACTTTCCTCCAGGGTGACAGGTGAGAAGAGCAGCATAAGACCACTGGGTGCCTGTGGGAGATAACTGAATGGGAAGAAGGGATAAGTAAAGACAGAAAATAGATTCTGCACCTATGTAGCAATTTTGCCTTGAGCCAGCTAGGTAGACTAGAAGGCCCTTTAGGATCAAATGATTATTGCAGTGAAAGTGACAGCAAGGTTAACCAATCTTCACCTAGAATACTGAGGCAAATACTGAGATTTAACCAGTACATGTTTATCTGAGCATTTTCTTTTTTAATAGGAACAATATTATTGGTAGGTGTATAGTAACTTTATCTAAAAACCACATTTGTGTCTTGGAATACACGTACACACATACACACACAGACACACACACATAGTACCTGAGTCCTATATTATTACAGAAAGGATTCATTCATTTTTATCATGTAGCTTTTTTAACTCTTTAGAATCCTAAATAAGATGCCTTTCTCTTTATAATTTTAATGAATCTATGTAGACATATATAAGTAAATATGTAAGATAAAACTATTAAATATATCATAGTATTGTGATATTAATAGAATGTTAAAATATAAATAGTTTCTGGACTAAATTACTTTGCCATCACATAACAATTGAGATTTCACTTAAAAAATAAAATGAGTTATATTTAAATCAGCGATTAATATTAAGACAAATAACATGTAAAATAAATGTGGATACTTTGTGGTAATCTTTGAATGATTTTTAAAGAGGAGATCAGTTTGTCATTAGAATCAAACCCTCCAATGACACCTATCTTTTCATGTTCATCTTTGTCACTGAAGTTTAGGACTGGTGCTGGAAACACAGTGACAGAAACATGTTCTAGTTTTCTTGGAAGCTACTTGTGCCAGTTTTACACACCCACCCCCAGTACACACGCACACACTTGCTTAGTGTGTGCACTCATCACTCACTCCCGCAAACAGAGTCACTCCTATTTAGAGCAATCACAAAATACTAGGATTCAGAGGCAACTTACAATAAACTAATTTCCTGCTTCAGACTTTCCTTATTAAGAAATTGATCTATTCCATTTGTCTCTCTGATTTAATCTATGACATCAATCAAATGAAAGATTTGTACAAATATACATAGAGGCTAGTGATTCTACTCAGCTGTTAAGATAAAACAATTGTTACCCTTTACCATAATTTTATTTCACCCTGAATCAACCTAAATTATAAATGAGAAACTGGAAAAGTTACAACTGGCTTTCCTTGCTCATTCAGCTGTTACTCTTCTAAAAGATCTGAACCTTCCCGCAAATCCTCAGAGGCAATACAGTTCTCTATTTTAATGAATTCACTTGCACCCCACTGCGAATTAATTGCTTTGGATGCAACCCAATGGTCTGACATGCTGAGAGGCCCACTGGTAGTTGTTTTTTGTTTGTTTGTTTGTTTGTTTTCCTAATAAAGAGCTCTAAGGAATTAACCAACCTCCTGACCAGATATAATATCTACTTCTATTATCCCTTGCTACCTCCGTCTCTCTGCTCTGCCTTTCTCTATTTACACACACACACACACACACACACACACACACACACGAGAGGATTGTGAGAACCCTGGTATTATTGACAAAACTTAAATTCTTTGTTGTATAAATACCACTGGGGGTATTTGTGGTATGTAAATCTACAGGTCAACACTCTACAGTCACTCTCTGTTTGTGAAGAAAACCAGCAACAAATTGTTCTTTGTGAGGATTTCTTGGGTGTTAAAACCTACAACAAAAATAGAATTTGCTATGCTTGTGTATAATAGAATGTGCCATTCTGTGATTCCAACATGGGGTTATAATGTCTAATTGAATTACTTCACTAATTCATTAATCCAACAGATATTTATACAGCAACTATTGTATGTCAGTATTTGCCCCCAAATTCGAAGCTGTAATGGGAGGTTTGCTCCAGGAGGGTAGTACATAGTAGTGCATAGAGCTATTCAGATACACAGGTAACTCAGATGACACACAGGACCTGGCGTATAGACTGCAAGAAACAGAACTAAAATATTGGTTGAATTCTATGCAAATACTACTTAAAAAAATTATTATCTATACTTCCTAAATCCTTTAAGTGTCTTAACAAAGAGGACAGATACAGCAGAACTATCGAAGCAAAGTTAATATATGTAAGGCACAAATAACAAATAGGGCGCAATCAGAAAGAGATATAACTGAAATAGGTCTCTAAGTTATAGTCTTGGCATTTCATCATAAAATTCACATCTCCATTCTTTGCAGCCCAGCCAGAAAAGGGAGAAAAGGAATGACTTGACAAATTATTGTCATGGAATTAAGAAAACCAAAATAGTTTATCATAAATAATAGTTTTCTATTATGGAATTCTAAAAGATATTTATCACACAGCTTTTTAGTAAAGAACTTTAAAAGATAAAAAGACCCAATACATTCCTAATGAGAATAATGCATTCTTAAAATGAGAGGAAATATTCTTCAGAGACTTCTACTTCTAGCCAAGATGGAGTAACAGACCAGATTTACTCTCCTCCTTGTAAAAAATTTAAAAAAGAAAAAAAAAATCACACAAAACAAAAGATTTCACTGGGCAACAGGCAACAAAGGATAGTGATTTTTGAAAGATGTGAACAGATGAAGAGAGTTGTATGATTGTCCCATCTTACTGCCTGAGCGGTTTCAGCCTGAGGTATGGGAAGAGGGAATTCAGGTAGGATATGCCAGAATTGAGGGGATAGATCTGGGAATCTAGGGAGGTCAAGGTGGCTAGAGTAGTCGGGACTAAATTCTGGAGAGGAGAGTGCTGGAGGGAGAGAGAGAGAGAGAGAGAGAGAGATCCAAAGATCAGCGGATGGACTCTCTCAAACCTTCAGGCCTTCAGATAACTACTGATCAGGACATACACAGGAGGAAAATACCTGAGGCTGGGGAGTCACATGAAAAGATTAGAGAGAACAATACTCAGGTCTCATACAGGGCAAGGTAGAATGTGTCTTTGGAACAGCAGAGGTAAATAAAATACTCATAATTTCTAGTCCATCAGGTAGAGCATTCTGAATAGCTTTGTTAGAGTAGTGGGGCAAACTTGACCCAAACCAAATACTGTTCTGGTCCTGACTTAAAAGTCTTACATCAAGAACCAAAAGGATCAAATTGTTTTAGGTAACATGACTGCTTTTCTGATCAAAGCTCATGAATATTTATAAGAACACACCCAGCAAGGTAAAGTTTTAATGTCTGACATTTGATTAAAAAAAAAAAAAAAAATTTACCACGTATGCAAACTGTGGTGGTAAATCAGACTTCAATTGTGGAAAAAGGTTCATAGGAGCTAAAATAACAATGCTTGAGCATTTCAAGTTTATTGCAAGAAAAGTATAGAATACAACAAGAACATTAAAATGAGTACACATCACAGCTAAAAGCTAGTTCCCAACAGTTGTGCAGAAGCAAGATCCAGTGGTCCTTCCCCTACAGAGGTATATAGAATATGTTTTCTCTCTCTGTGGGAACCACCACCATGTTCACAGGACGCCTCAGATCCAAGGAGCTCAAAATAAAATGTTAGCTTGGACTTCACACACCCTCCTGGCCACATTCTTGCTATGTGACCAGTTTTGACCCTCTGAGGATCTTGCCAAAACCAAACACAAACCATCAACCATGATTTTATCAGCAAACAATGCTGCCATGCTGGTTAAAAGACAAACAAACAAGCAAAACCACTCTGAATCTTGAGTCTGACCTAGAGTTGTAAAACAATACCATTAATCAGTACATTTCATGCTCTGTCCAGGAATTACTATTAGACCAATACACCTCTTCAGGCTGTTTCCAGGTCTTCTAGAGTAAACTATGTTAACACTTCAGTCATGCAAAGAAAGGAAATCACTATTGATAATGAGAAGGAAAATCAATGTATCAAAAAAATTCTAGAATTTGAAAGAGATTATGTAATTATTAGACAAGCACATTAAAACATTCTAACTATCCCATATGTTCAAGAAGTGAGAAGAAAGATTGAGCATATTAAGTAGTGACATGGTAGATATGAAAATGACTCAAATCAAACTTCTGAAGATGAAAACTGCAAAGCTTAGATTAAAAATATACTGGATGGGTTTACTAACAGAATAGATATTACAGATGAAAAGATTGGTAAATTTAAAGACCTAGTAATAATAATTATCTAAAACTAAATACATAGAAGAAAAAACAACTCAGAATAATCAATGGATAAAAGAGTTGGATATTCATGGACCTTCATCTAAATCTCATACCATGTACAAAATGTAAGCCAAAATAAATCACAGATTTAAATGTAAAATATGTAACTATAAAACTTTTAGAAGAAAACATAGGAGAACATTTTTAAGACCTGGGGCTTGGTGAGGAATGTTTGGACATGAAGTAAAACTTAATGCATATAAGAAAAAATCAATAAATTGGACTTCATTAATATTAAAAAATTTTGCTCTAGAAATACCTTGTTATGAGGATAGAAAGACAAGATACAGATTTTGAGAAAACATTTGCAAACTACACATATAACAAAAGAAACATGTAGAATATATCATCTAGAATATATCTAGACTCATCTAGAGTATACAAGAAATTCTTGAAACTCAACAGTAAAAAACCCAAACAGTTCAATTATGAAATGGGCAAAAGGCATTAGGAAAATGCAAATTAAGACCACAATGAGATACCACTGCATATCTATTAGTATAGATTGAAATAAAAAATGGTGACAATACCAAACGTTGGTGAGAATGTGGAGAAACTGGATCACTCATATATTGCTGGTGGGGATGTAAAATATTACAGTCACACTGGAAAATCTTTTGGTAGTTTCTTAAAAACTAAATAAATACACACGTACCACATGACCCAGGAATTGCACTCCTGGGCATTTATCCCATAGAAATGAAGACTATTTCCACTCGAAAACCTATCCCCAATTGTTCAGGATAGCAGATTTATTCATAATAGTGCTAAACTGGAAACGAACAAAAACAATGTCCTACAATAAGTGATTGGTCAAACAATCTGATACATCCACTAATGTCTCATCTCTTCCATTCCAAAGACCTTTCTATCATATCCTGCGATACCAATATTATTGGGGAAAAGACTGTTGATTTGAAAAAAATATGAAATCTTCTTTGAAAGTGCCAGCTACATGATTTATCTCTAATTTGGGAGAAATAACCATGTTATAAATAGAACAGATGACAAGAAGCACAGATGTTGGTAAATATACAGACCTGTGGCTAGAAGACCTGTGTTCATTACATGGTTCTGCTATGAGCTTAGCTGTACAAATTGCTTAATCTCTCCCAGATTCATATTCCTCACCTAGAAGATGGTAATAAGGACAGCTCCCGGAAAGGTTTTTGTGAAATGAAACCAGTGTAAATTGCCTACTATACAAGCATTTAGTTAAGATTTTTTTCCTACCCAAACATGTATTCTTTTTATGGATGTTATGTAATGCATAGTTCAGAGCACAAAGTCAGATTTAAAAGAAACTTGGGTTTCTTTGTGTGAATTTGGGATATTTACTTTGAGCCTCAATATTTTCATCTCTGGAAAAAAATAATAATATTGCACCACAAATTTTTGTATTCAGTTAATGATAAGGTGATATATTATATGCATACTTTAAACACTGAATCTTCAATGTCTTTACCAAGTCTATTCACTTAGATATGTGGCTGTTTGGATTAAAAGTCAATTGATCTTTGTTGTTTTTGGATTAGAAATAATGACTTCATCAAATTCTAAGCAGTGTAAAGGAATTGGAATCACTAGAAGTGGGAAATAATTTTCATTTCTTGAATGGAGATAAGAAACAATCTTAGTTAGATCTGGATTTCACCTAGACTATCTCCAAGATTTACACTCTCAATTTGTATTTGACATATGTATGTAAATAAACATAACTCTTGTGTGAAGATTCTGAAGACACCTGTCCTGAAGTTGTAAATCATAGGGAAATAATTCATGATCCAGGGCTTCTAAAATACATTCTAAGGAAAGTACTGGAAGCCTTAGCACAATATTTACATTTTCTAAAATTGCTATCAATTAAGTTTTCTCTGAGTAATCGAATTAAAAAAAATTAGAATTAAATATGAAAGCCATCCAAGTATCCACTTGTATCTTGACAGAGGCAAAAGTGATTTTTCAATGAATTAACATAAATATAAAATACTATATAATACGTGTATATATGTATGTTCTTTAGTCCTAATTGAGATTGATCATCTTTACCTCCATTAGCATTATGTTACGGAGTTGCTGCATGAAAGACAAAATTAATAAAGGGTAAAACATAAAGGGATTATTTTTCAAATATACTCCTCCAGTATACAAATAACATTAAAGAGAAGAAAAGCATTTTTAAATTGTTTTATGTAACTAGATTTTCATACTGAGAAATTCCATGTTGAAAGTTTTAATGCCTGTGTGGAATGTTATAGTCCCCAGGTCAAAGAAATCACAATAGTTTTTCTCTTTATTAATTCAATATTTATATTTCTATAGTTGCTTTTAAAATAACCTAAACAGGATAGGGTTCATTTGTTTCCCATATTTAGCTTCTCATTTTTTGAATTGGAAGAATCTATACACTTCTTCAGTTGGTCCATCTGAATAAGGGAAGATAACATGACATAGAAGCAAAAATATCAGAAAAATATAGTAAAATTTTATGCTGAGTTTAAACTAAAAATAACACCACATTTTTAATCTCTGACAAAGATGGAGTGACTTTTGAAAAGTAAAATTAACCCTATTTAAAATTTGGATTATTTTTTTGTTTTTTGGTTTTCAGCTCTTTTTAAAGAGTAAATTCAATTTAAGTGTATTATTCATGTTACTTATAAAGAATGATGATATTACAACATTTAACTAAAGTGTTTATTTCAACAGTTTTATTGCTGAAATTATGTTTGGATATCAAGACCCTCAAGGGGACCTTCTGTTCTGTAACCTTCTGTTTCACCATAGCTTGATGTAGCTACAGTAGCAAGAATGCTTCCCACACATAGGAAAATCTCAGTACGCTTGTTTGGTGGTATGGGAGACAGTGAGGGGGATATATACACACATGCACACACACATATACATACACATAATACTGTTGTCATGTCCAAGAATCTAAAATGAATTGAAATAAAAGCATAAAGTGTCTGTTCAGCATCTAAAATAGAAATGCAATTGATAAGCATACTAAAGATTCATTCTCATTTCAAAATTCATAGCAGCAACTTTTGGAAACTAATATATAGGAAATTAGGAAAGATCATGACAAAGGATGATGAAAATTCTTTTTATTGGGGGAACAAGGAAAGACCAGTTCTTAAAGAGGTTCATAGACAACATATTTATTAAAATCTTCCCAGTACTTACAGGTGTTTTTTGGTTAATATCATGAACATTTAACTATAAGGAAATAAGACAAATATTGCAAATACGTCAACATAAATTTTTAATGATTTCAGACTGTATATGTTATGTTTCTATTAATTTTATCAGGGATAACCATCTTCTAGTTATAAATCCTATTTCATATTAAAATAAACCCCAGATATTCTCATGGAATATCGACTATAAGGCAAATTTCTGTGATTTCCCAGCAATGCAAAAATAAAGAGACACAAAGTGCCATTTATTGCCTGAGCACTGAAATAGCTCCAGTTTCTTCAAGTTAATGAGAAAAATAAAAACTCTAGAGGCATGGAAAGAAGATGTGGTAGATTCATTATTGATCTCCACTCTTTAATTCCCCTGGAATCTACAACTTTTGTCCTGTTATTACTTTGCACTAAAGGGGTGGGTTTAATTTCCCACTCTCTGACTTTGGTCTGGCCATGTGACTTGCATCAGCAGACAGTTCTGATAATAAGATTTAAAACATCATACACATTTCTACATGCTCTCCTGCAGCTCCACCATTATTATAAAAATAACATGTCCCGGTGACACAGCCTGCTAGTCCAAAAAGGAGGAGAAATGTGGGAAGCAGAGCTGCCGTAGCCTATCCACCAAACTTCCCAAGACGAGAGCTTTGCACCAAACCCAGCACAAAACAGACAAACCCAGTAGACTTGCATATATGCAAAAATACATACTTTCGTTGTTGTATCCACAAAGATTTTGTGGTTGTTTTTAAGTGACATTATTTTGACAGAGTTAATTGGCACAACAAACTAAATGCAAAAGATGGAAAGTTCACAGGCATGTAGTTAAAGAAGAAGGCAAGCCAAAACAGAGCCGAAGTTAGATACAAGAGCCTATGTCTTGATAGAGGAGGGGAGTGGCATTCCTCCCCTGATGTAATGGTCCCAAAAGAGTAATTTCTCTATGGCTAGTAAAACATTTTATACAAAGGTATCATGAGAAATGATTCATGTCAGTGATTATATTGGCAGATACACATGGGGAAGATTCTCCAAGAGTAATGTTTGTATATGAGCTTGTCCCATGTACCAAGGTAGAGAACACCGCTCCCCACCTCAAAACATCTCAGACTCACACCTTTGTTACTAAAACCTGGCTATGCCTTTGCGTTGAAACAAAGATTTACAAGAATCACTTAATAAATTAATCCAAAGGGCTGTTTTTAATGTAAAGAAAGCTGGTATAAATACAGTCCTATTAGAGAAGATCAATTTTAATGCAATTAATAAAGGATATACATAATGATAAATGGTCAGTCATCTAGAATTATTTAACAGGTATGTGTGTGTATTTAATAACATGCCTTCAATATGTAAAAAGCAGAAATTGACAGAACTAAAAAGAGTTTAGAAAGACAATGCATACTCACGAAAGTAGATATGAGTACATACTCTCTTGGGCTCAAGAGAGATCTTGGGATCTGGATTTAGTAATCTAGCAGAAACATAGATATGAATATATTAAGAGGTAGACAGAGGATTCTATATGTATCCCTCCCTTTTAAAATATAATACTTTGCATAGAATTACCACCATGGAGGAATCACTGGATTAAAAAATTTATTAGTTATTAAGTGATACACAATGCTTAAGTCTCTTAACTCTCTTCAACACAGAATTGAAAACCTTAAGTTCCACCTCATCTTTCTCATACCTCCAGTCTTTTCTGTCAGTATCTTTTCATAGATGAAGCAAATAATAGCATTGGAAAACAATCACAGGTTAACTTTTGGCTTCTTGGACAACATGGTAACTGAAGTAGGTTTGATTACAGGAATATAATTCTATTATTGGATTTTTTTTGAATATTTACCAAGATGAGTGAGTCAATGTCATATATCCGGTTATTCAATGTGGGATAATAGACTTTCTTTGTGGAAAAGTAAGAGTGGCAAAACAGAGAACAAGAAGTATTTTTTAATACTATCAATCTTACAGAATTGAAGACATTGAAAATTGTGTGCTTTGGTTTTTTTAGGATCAAAAAACTTGCATCATGTAGTAATGTGTTACATCATGTGATGTATTTCTTTTACAGCCATAGAGATAATGTAGCTTAATATTATTTTGGTTATGAAAGTCAAAGTTGCAAAATAATTTGATTTCTTATGTTAATGAAACAGAGAGTAAGTATCTCTGGCTCTGTCCGAACAGGGAAGTTGCTACATCTCCCCACCTGCCAAGTCTATGTTCATGGACATTTAAAAATGGCACCTTCTGTAAAGAACAATTTAATCTATATGCTAATAGCTAAATTGTCTTATATTTAAGCAAGTTAGCTTGCACCTATTCTTTTAAATTTAAAATCAATTATTCAACTCAAGAGAAAGTTACACAAAAAGTTAGGTACTAGTATCGCACAGTAAAGCTGTATAGAAAAATATGGCAATATGGTAGTAAAATTTATAAGTAAACATTTTTCTAAACTATAAAATCTTATGGCTCATTTTCTGCTTCTCTAATTTGCAAATATATACCCATAATATTTTCTATAGGTGCCTAATAATTACCTAAAGTGACAAGTTCATATTTCTGAGAACTTTCACAGGAACTGAAAGGCAATAGAATTATGTTTACACACTTCTTCATAGTAATAAGAACCATATATATGATAGGAAGGCTGGATGATATTTGACTATACAAGCTTTCTGAAGGAGGCATCATCTTACATAGGGAGGGCAGAAACCGCTGAAAATGACTTTACTCTGGTGCTTGGCAAAACCAGTTACTTTTCTGGATTCCAAAGATTAACATGGTTTATCTTATAAACTCCTTTACCCCCACACACTGCCACAATTTAGCATCCATGTGTGGGTAAGCATGGGCTATGTGAATGGAGACATTATCCAAGCACAACATGCAGTATAATTGTGGATTTAGCTTTTCAACTGAATTGCTTTAAGCAATGTTAAAAAAAGATATTATTCTCTAACAAAGGAGTAATTTGCATTAGCAATATGTTTGGTTTTTGGTGTTTCTCTGATTTTTACAGGTTTATTTCATTTAATAGAGATTCATGCAATTATGAAAATGTTATTTTTTCAAGTACTTATCAGTACCAGACAGTATGGCTAGTTTCAGCCTAGGGCCATTATCAGTTAATTTGGCATCTATCTAGTAGATTGGCTCCCAAATCACCAGGCTTTTGAGGCTAAATAGCATTTATTTCATGAGTTGTTCACAAGTGCTCATCTGCATGTATGAAATTTCCCCTCTGATTCTGGTTTCTGAATGTGCATGTTAAGCAAAATTGTAGGGCTGAATCTGTTTAATGTTGCAGGTTCTGACTAACTTATTGTCTTCTGAACTCATTTAAAAAATTTTTAACTCCCCCAATTACGGCTTAATTATTTTGTAAGGATTCGTATCTCTGACTCACTGAGCTGTGCCTCAGTTGCGAAGCCTGCACCATGAATGGAAATGTAGGGATATTCTACTAAAAATTCTAGTTAATTTGCACACAAACCCACATGTGAGGAAATAAAAGCAAAACAAAATAAAACAAAAGACCACCAGCAGTTGGTTTCTACAAGTTAAGAAAACTTATGTATAGTTTAGCTGTCACTTTATATGATATGCTAAAGCCCAGAGAGCAGAGAGGCCTAAAAACAGAAGTACCACATATGCATTCATATATTTATATACTATACTTTTCAAATTGTAAGTGCAGCAACTGAATTCACTCTAAGATTATATATATTTTGTTCTTTAGCCACACCTTGGCAAAGCACATTAATAATTCATGGTAATCTAAAAAAATATGATACATGTTGCTTTTAATGGTAATAAAGATATTTGATATTGTGTATGCATTTGTGTATGTTCATGATTCTTAATATTTAACGAAAAATCAATTTGAGGTGTTTTCATTAGTTTACTAGTTTTTGTTTGTTCATCATAAGTTGTATAACTTGTAACATTGCTTTCTTTATATCAGTTTCACCCAATGCAGTGGAAAATTTACTTAAGCAACATTGCCACCTTCATATATTATTCTTCATTTGTGTTACATACACAAGTATAGTTTCTACAAAATATAGTTTTCAAACTTATCAGTATTTTCCAAAAAGTCATAATGATTATGGAATGTACTTTTAATCAAAACACAATAAAGCAACACAAAAATTCTTCCACTTTGCCAGTAACCAGAGAAAAATTACTTTGAGTTTGATTCATCTTTTTATTCAGATTTTTAATAGATTTAAGGTGATTTGTCCATTTATTCTGCTTATTGACCATTGTGGTCAAAATGAGTATTTTTAGAATATTGAACAAGGGAGTATTTTTAGAATATTGAACAAGGGAGTATAGAGGTACTTAGTGTGGTATAGTGGAGCTTAAGAGAACTAACTTAACTACCTTGGAGTCTAATCATTTGCTTTGGCATTATTAGCCGAGGCTCAAAGTATACTAAGCCACGTAACTAACAGTTAGGTGAAGAATTCATTTTGATTTTGGCACACAATGGGAGTGCAAGCATTTCCTTACTGGATCCAACTGAACTGGTTATCTACTGGTACACACAAGTACAGTCATTGCAGTTGTTGTGTTGTGTATACTCAACATCATTTCTGATCGGCAAGGTCCTGTGCTATAGTGACTATAGATCCACTGTTCATGCACTTTTAATATTCTCATTAAAAAATTTTTTTAAGTGTTTCAATTGACATTTGTTTCGCATTTAATATACTGGTTTTTCTACTATCTTGAAGAATATAGTACATCTATACCACAGAATTTCCAAGTTTCTGATTTATTCATATACTCATTGATTGATCAAACTTTTACTAGGCAGCTATTACACTGAACAGTAGACACTCTCAGCTGGACAGTGGATACTTACAGACTAGTGGAAGAGAGAGGCATAAGCAAATTTATTAAATGCAAAAATATGTGATAATAAATTATACACACTGCTCTATTGGCATATTGGAGTTTTTTTGTACTAACATCACTACAAATATTGGGTGAACTATTATATTTTCAAGGTCGCATAATCCCTTCACAGTTAATAATTTTCAAAGTTTACTGCCTATTTTGTGAAGTGTATCTTCCTTTTATTTGTATTATATTTACTATTCATTATTTTGAACAGGTTCACACACAGTTCAAAGTTTAAATAATTTATTGTATCTATTCACTAATTCAATTCTAGGTATAGTAATAATAATTGTAGTGTCATTCAATGCATTACTGTTAACCACTTGTTTTAAAGTTGATTTGCTACATTCCCTGATATTTATGGATTATCTCAAGATCTTCTTACAGTCTATTACTATTCATCTGGTATTGCACTGACCCAAAAACCTGAGGATCATCAGCCACTTCAGTATTTTGTTTGTGCCCATCTTTTTCAGTGTCATGTGTATATAGCTTTGTGTGTGTGTGTGTGTGTGTGTGTGTATACAGTTGTACTATAATCTTTCCAGAACAACCCACCATTTTATGTTTAGGAAGTTTCTTCTGTATCTTACATATAAGAAGACCCTTTGTTCCATCGTTATTGTTATTATCAATATTATTATTATTATAATATCTAAACCAGTCTTCTCTTCATAATAGTTTCCTCTCCATTTCCCCACCTTGCCCTGGTGATTTAATTTTACTAAACTAATTAACCTTGCTGTAAGTTTTTCTCCATGTATCTAGCCCTCCTAAGTATAAGAGATTAGTTTCAATTCACATATTTTCCTTTACAGAAGTGAGGTTTCCTCTCATAGGTGTGCAGATCACAGCTATAACATATAGATGGTGTATGTAAACCAATCTCTCTGTGTCGCTTAAAATATAAAAATTCAATGGATAGCTAATACTTAAACACCTGATGCATATAAGGAGTTATGGAAGCTGGTGCTGTATCATGAAAGGGGTACCGATACACTGTTATTGGGTTTTAAAAGAATAAAAAAATAATAATAGTTTTTCCTTAGTAGGAACAGATAGGAAAAGTTAAATTATAAAGGCAACATTAACAATGTACTTTGAAAGTTGACTATTTGACCTTCAGAGACCCTCAAAGACCAGATAAAAGAGAATAGCACAAAGACACTGGGGCATTATGCAGAGTGGCATTCTAAAGTATAGGGAAAGTTCATTTTGGGCAGAGTGTAAAGTAAGACAAAAATTTCCATTGGAAACTAGGTAGAAGGTTAATTTGGGGGCATATTGCAGAAAATCTTTTATGTAAGGGTAACAGGATTTTAATTTTTTATCTGGTCAATTGGAAACCAATGAAAAATTGGAATCATAATAATAAAACATTGTAAATCATATGTATTTTATAAATTTATATTAAAATATAATTTTATAAAATGAAATAAAATACTAAGTATTTCTTACATAATTACATGTAAGAGATGTACATGTTAGATATGAAGTCATATCTAAACATGAAGCAGTATTCTGAGACCAAAGAAAAATAGAGACAATGTGTATGCATATGCATGGCCAAGACTTAATAGCAGAAGAAAAAAATGCATTGTCTTAAAATATTATGCACAAAACCAAGAAAATAGCAGTTGTTTGACTATTTTATACAATGTAGTGGGAAACCACAGAGCACAGGGGACAAATAGACAATTATAAATATGCAAGATAAAAAGATGGAAAGATAGATGTCAGAGATTTCATGAAGAGATTTTGATGTGTTAAACAATAGTGAGTCTAGTTAGAGTTGGAAGGTGTAACAGGAGACTGAACTTCATTTCCTATTTTGACTTGCTCATTGCGTGAATTCAAGTAGTTCTGACTTAGAATGAAAACTGCCAGTTGAAAACCTTCCAAGCTGTCTGTAGCTTCCCAACTCTGGATTCACTCAGAAGCAATAGCGGGGGCTATCTCATTGTATGAGAAAACAGAAGATAGAAAGATGGTACCAAGATAACAAGAAATTCTTCATTATTCACTGAAGTTTGTAGTAATTATGCTTGAAGAGAGAGGCTTTTATTCTACATAATCACCTTTCTTGGCATAGCCCTGTCCTTTTCTTGGATCTAAGGCCCTTGAGACTAACAGAGACGGATGTGCTCCCGTTTTGAAACTTCACTGATGTTCATTCTGCTTAGAAGTTTTATAGAGTCTGAGAAATCTTATTTCTTACAATCTGACTTACTTTAACATATATCATTTTATTTCATCTACATTTGTCAGAAGTTTTTTTTTAAGTGTTCATTCCTTAATTGGCATAAGGCCCAAATACGTTTTATGAAAAAATAATAGAGAGGCTCTTCAGAGTTTTTAATTAGGTCAAGTCAATTTCCTCTTCTTCTTAAGCCAAGGGCATCATTATTAGAAAGTGCCTAATGTGATACAGGATTTCAAAAGCAGCACAATCAATGGCTTTTCCGTTGTCAGGGAATAATAGAGCTGAAGCTTAATTACGTTTCAAAAATGAACAGCAAAAAATCTCGAAGTACAGTAGCCTTTTATCACAGTTTTTCTGAGACCAAAATTTATAAAAGTAGAGATAAAAATTTGTTGATTTTCTCTGAATGTTTAGTATATATTGTAGACTCATCAGTCTTTTGCCGAGAAGGACTATAATGTTGTGATAATTCAATGCTGTGAAGTCATTATGGCTTCAAATAGGTAGATGTTATTTGATTTTAAATAACAGTTTTTTCTGTTTCTTTATACACATAGAAAGCTCAGTTCACCTAAAACATTTTATTGCACTTTGTGCATTCCGTTTACTGCAGAAAAGTTAAAACAATGTACTATAAAATCTTCTATGTGTGTTAACTGGATTCAACCACAGTTTAAAAAAAAAAAAAAAAGGCTATACCTGGCTAAAATTCAGTTCACTTAAGATAATTTTTCTAAATTGATCTAACTTAAATCTCTAGTGATAAACTGCTGCCTTTTAATATTTGTAGTATTACTACTAGTAAAATCCTACATAGAAATCCTCTTAGTGTTTAAATGCACTTTCACCTACAGTATCTCACTTGCTATGTATCTAACAGATTTTAGAGCCAGTGTAGTTATTCCTATTGTGTAGATAAGGGAATTGAAGCCAACGATATTAAATGCCTTGCCCATAATTATACAACATGATTAGTAAGCCTGTGTCTTTGTGTGTGTATCTGTGTGCTTAATAGGAGAGATGAGAGAGATGCCTTAAGAATTGAACTCAGTTATACTCTAATAAAGATGTTAAAAAAAAAAAAAAAAAAAAAAAGAATTGAACTCAGTCCCTGAGATACCAGCCTGTGAACATTTCAATCCAGATAGAATCCAGTGGCACCTTGGGGGGAAATGAAAAAAAAAAAAACAAAAACCCAGAGGAGACTCTGTCTCTGATCTAAAGGGAGAGCCCTGATCAGAACTTCCTATAAAGAACAGAGACAAGCCTACCTGCTAAATGGTGCTACATCTAGAGCTGATTCTTCCAAATGATGGTGTTTCTCAAGGTACAGAGATAAACCAGGAGTTTGTACTTCTGCTTCATTGCACAGATTTAAGTGTGGCTCCTTAAAAAAAATAATAAAGAGACTTGAGTGAGCATCAGACTCTACCTGCCTTGCCATCCAACTTACTTCTGCTTCCCCTATTGTTTCCTTCTGACCCTTCTCAATTTCTCTAGCTTTTCTAGAAACACAGGCAGCAGAGAGCCCCTTCCTTCCATTATTAGAATCATAAAGTAATGTCTTAAAGTGGATTATAGTTTTCCAAAGGAAAGCTGTTAAATTTAAAATCATTTTCCTTAAGATTTTGAAATAATTCTGTTTTTATGTTATTTTTTTAAGTTTACCCAAATCTTTTAATACATTTATAAAAGTATTATTTTCTTTTTTTAAATTTTTTATTTTATATTGCAGTGTAGTTGATTAGCAATGTTGTGTTAGTTTCAGGTGTAAAGCAAGGTGATTCAGTTATACATATACATGTATCTATTCTTTTTCAAATTCTTTTCCCATTTAGGTTATTACAGAATATTAAGCAGAGTTTTCTGTGCTATACAGTAGGTCTTTGTTGGTTATCAATTTCAAGTATAGCAGTGTGAACATGTAAATCCCAAACTCCCAATCTATCCCTCTTTTCCATCTTTCCCCCCGGTAACTATGAGTTTGTTTTCTAAGTCTCTGAGTCTGTTTCTGTTTTGTAAATACGTTCGTTTGTATCATTTTTTTTTTAGATTCCACCTATAAGCAATATCATATGACGTTTATCTTTCTCCGTCTGACTTACTTCACTTAGTATGATCATCTCCGGGTGTGTCCATAATAATTTTAAATGTTAATGATTCAAGTTCAGAAAAATAGGCATATATACACATTTACTTTGAAGGATCCAAAATAAAATTGCTTACTTATTTTTATAATATATTTTATAAAATGGTCCTACATATGCAATTATTTAAAAATTAATTACACAAAATTCAGAGAAATAAGCAAAAATGTCTGCATAGAAATTGCAATCCTTAACATCTATGTTTATGGAAAAGACCTGTCAAACCAATGATCATAAGACACAATAAGAAATATTTCAGTCTCACATTGCCCTGTGAAAAGCTAAATGTATCCTTCATCTTAAATCATAACATGTGTAGGCCTCTTGTGTTTTTTTCTCACTCTAAGGTAATATAAATGTCTATGGTCACTTTAAGAAGCAAAATTGTCCCAATTCAATAAAAATGCTTAGCGTCATGTCGTAACCAGAATTTAAAACTAATTTAATGTTAAATCATCTTGTCTTCCCCAGATGAAGCTAAATATTGCCTGAAATCTCTCTTGCAAAAGCTTCTTTGATCCGAATCACTTCACTCTTAAATGACCCCAGGCTGCAAGTCCTTCTGTGGGTTCCATATCTTGTCCCACAAGTTGTACATACTTATCACATCATCAGAGAGGTGTGCAACCATTTCCTAAATGAGCCTCTCCTTTTCTGTTACTCTGGGGCTTTAGCCAGTCTCTCCTCTTTTAGTTTGCTTAAATGTGGTTACACCTCAGAGTACTGTGTCCACTAACTGCAACGAACACATATCAAGTTCCCATAGAAACCCCACTCTGAGGTGAAGGGCAGCCAGCTCCCTTCCACTCTCCAAAGCAATCCACAAAACTTTCCAAACAAACCTTCCTCAAAACCCCAAAGCTCTCCAGTCTCTCAAAAATCCTATCCTTATATTCTGTCCATGTTAGTGAGTTGCTTTAAGAGGTTTATGACCACTTGCTACAAAATCTTTCATTGTGGACGGTTTCATCATTCACTTTGGAATGTAGTAGCATCTGTTGCTTCCATGACTCAACTGAAACTGGGTTGGAAGAATTCCATGTTAACTTGCTATGCACATATATACACATAGAATTACAGGAAATGTGTTTAAAATAGATTGCAGCATCTATTGAATTCTAAATAAAACATATAAAAAGGCAACATTTAAATGTTAAAAAAAAAGAAATGTTATAGGCTGACCCTGTATAGCTCCTATATTTTCAAGAACCCTTTTTTTTTTAGTTTTTTCTTTTGTGAAATTTCTTCAAATTTTACCTTCATCACTTTTCTTTCTCAGAAATAATGCTTTATTATTTTTTCAACTTTGATTTTTGAAAGTTTTCCAATATAGAAAATCTGAATGTTAGTGTGTTTGCATGTGTGTATCTTCTAGAGTCAACAATTGTTACTATTTTGCCATACTTGCTTTATCCCTCTATTGTTTTTTATTTTTCTGAATCATTAGAAAGTAAGTTGCAGATCTTTACCAGACCCAGGTTATGGAACACCCCAGAACTTCTCATCCTGTCTTTCTCAGGACTCAGCTTTTTGCTGTGTTTCCCAATCAGAACAGCTGTAGCAAAGGATAATGCCGTTTCTGGTTGTAAAATTGTGGACACTGGCGCTACCATAGACCTAAGAGCCCCGTGCACGGTACCTGTGTGGAAAAGCCCCTATGCTTGCTCCATGGCCAGATTGGACTGCAAAGACTCTGGCTTCACCAGATGCTGCCTGTTGCTCAGGTGATACAACCTGGAAATTAGGTGGAGTTCGGACTGGTGGGATTGACTTTGATAATGAGACATGGGACTGGGAGGAAAAAGCAACTGATAATTTGCTTTTGCTCCCCCTCTTTCTCTGTTCCCAGACTATTTCAAGATGCAGTAGATTTGCACAGGCTCTCTGGAGGAGACCAGTGAAGCCAAACAACCATTTGTAAGACTGTGGTCAGTTCAGTAATTCAGCCCCTCCTAACAACTGTCCCTCTTGCCTTGCCTCACCTTCCCATTTCTTTTAACCCTGCTTCTCTGAAATTGCACCCCCTGCCTCCATGAAGTGTTAGCACATATACTTTTTTCCCAGGCTTTATTTTCCAGGGAGTTAAGAATTGGTACAATTGGCACCAGCAATGGTGCTTTAAAGTAGACCCCTGGGGGCAGGATTTTGGAGTTGGATTGCTTTCCAGTCTGAAAGCAATAGAAACCCCATTGCTATTGGTGAAGGAATGGTGATAATCCCTTGTATGTGGTGACATCATGGTGGCGTAGATGTCAAAAACATGTAGTGGGAGATCAAGTGCCTGCTACACATGACTGACTGGTCTGACACAATTATAACTACAAAGATATTACTGTGGCTTGACTGTTTCTGAAGGCAGCGAAAGTCTGGACAAGACTGACAGATGAATGGCGGCGGATGGATTGTCAACTTAAAGGCAGATGGTGAAAACCAGAGGGCTTTATGGCAGGTTTAATGGAGACTCATCTTCCTCTAGTCTTGGATCAGTTTCTGCTCTTGGTGTACTTCTTGGCCCTAACAGAGTCTGAGCAACTAAACTTGAGACATCAAGGGACTGTGGCAAGAGCAGCCAATGATGAGCTGGCTGATATCAGATCAACTGAGTCACACGTTTTGCAAGAGCAGAAGTAGCAACAATCCACTGAAAAATAGAAATGGTAGATGAGGGCTCAGGCTCAAACCTTTCCAGATGGCATGAAAAGATTACGTGAATCAGTGGTCTGCTTTCCCTTGTCACTTACTTATCTTGCTCCCTGAACACACATTGGTCTCCTAGTACATTCTCTATGACCGACTATAGAGGATGAAAGGACTTAGGTATGGCTTACAGATGAACAAATGTGATATGTCAGCACTAGCCAGAAATAGACTGCTGCTGTATTACAGCTCCTCTCATGGATTGTCATGAAGGGCGGCAGCAAGAGAAAAGGATTCAGGGTGCAGACTCTGAGTGGTACACTTGATTGACCATTTAATGAGAGAGAGAGGTGGCCTGAGACAGAAATAAGAACTGACTCCTCGGCTGTAATAAATGATTGGGACACTGGTCAAAAGCCTGGGAAAACAACTCCAAGTGGTCAGGAAATGCTCTATGAGACATATATATGTGAATGGACTTGGGGATGGGGAATACCTAGACAGATATCTGTCTCACTTTACTGACTACCAGAGAGCATTTACTCAAGTAGGATCTTACAAACAGAATGGCGCATCCTATGGAGGTCAAAGATCCTCCTCCCTTGACTACCCAATGCATTCATGGACACAGAGGGAGCCTTCTCTAAGCAAGATGGAGATAAGTTGCTTCCACTACTGAATATCAAAATGTCTAGCATCAGAAGCTCATCTTGCATCCCTGATGATTTCTCAGCAAAACCAGCTATCCAAATTGGGGCATGACAGTTACTTTGAATTCCTTCCAGTCTGGAGGGGGAAGCAGTGCATCCTTATTGAAATGAACATATACTCCAGATTTGGGCTTTCCTTCTCTGACTTTGAAACTTTAAGTGTCACCACCATTTGAGGGCTTATAGAATGACAGACACATCCATATTGTTTCCTACAGAACATTGCTTCAGATCAAAGGGCTTGTTCATGGTCAAGAAAATATAACAATTGGTTTATAATCATGGAATTTACTGATTTTACCATTTTATTCCAAATCCCAGAAACTGCTGGCTTGAAAAAAGTGCAAAATAGCCTGTTGGTTGTAAAGCTAAGGTACCAATCTCAGGCAACACTTTGCACATTTTGGGTGCAGTCTTATAGGCTGTGATATAGGCACTTAATAAATGGGAAATGCACAGTGATATGTCCTCAAGAGCTGGAATACATTAGTTCAAGAATCCAGAGGTAGAAATAGGATTGTTCCTTTTTATCACCCCTCCCTTTACTTGTTGCTTCTCTTCCTTGAAAAGCAGTCTCTGCTGGGTTAGAAGTCCTGATACACAGGTTGGAAAGTGTGCCAAGAGACACAGCAAGAATTACACTAATTGGAAAGTTTCATTACGAACTGACCATTTATGAATTTTTCGTCCTATTGAATTATTAGACAATGACAAGAGTACTGTTATTGCCGAGGAAAATCAACCTTGATTATCTTGAAAAGTTGGTTGTCACTGAAAATTCGATCAGGGAAGAGTATGCTTTTGAATCCAATAGATTTGCTTGGATTACAATCAGTGATAGATCTAAATGGGAAATTACAAAAACTATGGATCAACTGAGATGAGGTGATTAATGGTTTAGAATACCATTCTTTCATTGGGAAAGAAACTCTGGAACAACTTACCAGGCAAGTAACCTAGAATAGCTGAAGAGCTGGCCAACTGTGATGAAAATCTAGAATGAGAGATGCAGATAGGAAATGAAAAATATCCATTTTGACCCAGAACTAGCTGCACATGAGGGCAATCACTTGGTTTGCTAACAGCCCTTATCCAACCTCATATTCAGAGATTGCAGCTACCCCTCACCTTGAAAAATTGGACAGCATCTCTATTCTTAGAAGAGTGAGAGGATCTTGATCTCATATGATATATGGATATGGTAAAATGGTGCATGTGGCTCTCAGAGGCACAAACAGTGAGCCATACCGTGCACAAATTGTGTACTACCCCAGATCTGCTTGGCTTCTCCCAATATCTGCACGCCCAGCACGGCTGCTTGTCTTGCTTCCTGGCCAGAGTGGAGTTTACAAGTTTCATCACTATTTCAGTGATATTAAAGTACCAACCTATGTTTTTGGCATTGCTTGTAACACAGACCAAAGAATCCCATGTATGTCGTCTACTGACTGGAGAAACCCATGACCAGGCCCTGGCTGGACTGTATACACTAAGAATTTTGCTTCACCATGGGTTCTCCTGTGGGACCAAGAGACACAACCTTATTGGTCAGGAGAGAACTTTCTGTTGGATAGACTTTGACCAATAAGAAATAAAAGATGGGAAGAAGTAACAGACGAATATCTTGCCATCTCATGCTTAAAGGTACTGTTCAAAGAAACGGTAACTTCACACAGTCTCTGGAGATCAACCAGTTGTGGTTTGTTCTTTTGTTTTGTTTTGTTTTGTTGCAAAGCTATGTCTCAGATATTTAATTCACTCCCTTTTTACCTGTCCTCTGTGCCTCACTTCCATTGCCTGTCATGTTTTCTTCCCTGGGATTACACTCCAATAAAGCTTTAGCTCATCTGTATTTGTCTCAGCCCCTGTTTTCTAGGTAAAATGAAGTAAAACAAGAAGTCATGATTCCTCAGCACTCATCTTTAAAAGTAAAGACATTCTTCTGCATAACCACTATACCATTATCACAGCCAGGAAAATTAATAACAATTCCATGATATAATTCCATTATCTCCTAGAATATCTTTCCTAGCTATTCATTTCGAAACAGTATAGAACCAATATTCACACACTGCATTTGTTGTTGTCGTATTTAAATTTTTTTACTCTAAAACACTCCCCTCCCCTTTTTCATGACATTGATTTTTGAAGTGTTCAGGCTAGTATTTTTGAATACTTCCTCACAGTGTCATTTACTTTGTGCTACTGTCTTCTTTTGACTAAAGCAAGCTGAATAGGTAAGGGGCTTCCAAAATACCAGAATATGCAGATCCTTATTCTGAGATAACAGTATCCACTGCCTATTTTTCCACAAACCACTCAGTAAATTTATTTAGAGATGGGCCCTTTAATTCTTGCCTCCTGTTACTAGGCTTACTTTCAGGAATTTCACAATTCTTTATTAGGTAATTATTTCTCTTTTACTCTGTCATATTTGTCACTCCTTTTATAAAGATGTTTAATCTGGAGCACTTCATAGTCTTCTGTGTCAAATTTACTGTCTTTTTCACAGTACTAAACTCAAGCTATGTTATACGCAGTAGCTTTTTAAATTGCATGCTCTATTTATTGGTTAATATACTTTTATCTGTCTCCTATATTGCAGAAATTCATTGAAAACTCTTTTATATTGATAGATCAACTTCTATTCTCTCCATACCTTAGTTTCAATTAATCTACTGCCATCTAATGAGCTCTCAAAAAGGAAAGGTTAAAAATATCATTTATAAAAACGTGACCAGAAAGTTGTGTATCTCACATCTGCTTGCATCCTTTGGCACATACTTAGTCAGTGGTCACACATAGCTACAGCAGACCTTGGGAAGGGCATTCTCCAGCTGGATAACACTGTGCAAGAAAAGCCAGATTGTTCTATTGCAAGATGGAAGGATGAATCACAGAATAATTAGCACTCTCGGTAACACAGTTCCTCCTAAATTTCAGAGAACTTCATGGCATGTTTAGGGATTCTAAAAAGAGGTTATCATCTCAGTTTTGTGGATGCTGATTGTCCTAAACTGTGATCATTTATTTGTTCTATTACATTCTTTATAATTATTTAAATCATGTCATCTTTTATTTCTTACTTCACATTGAATATTTCAAACTTTTATTGCAGAAGTGAATAGTGCTACTATGGGCTGAATTATGTTCCTCTCCCCCAAATTTCTCATGTTGAAGTCCTAATCCCCAATACTCAGAATGTGACTGTGTTTGGAGATAGGGTCCTTAAAAAGGAAATTAAGTTAAAATGAAGGCATACTCACATGGGCCATAATCCAACATGACTGGTGTCCTTATAAGAAGAGATTAGGACATAGGCATAGACATAGATAGAAGACCATGTAAAGACACAGGGAGAAGACAGGCATCTACTGGCCAAGGAGAGAAGCTTAGAAGAAACCAACCCTGTAACACCTTGATCTCAGACTTCTAGCCTCCAGAACTGTGAGAAAAAAAATTCAGTTGTTTAAGCCAGCAGTCTGTGATACTTTGTTTTGGCAGCCCTAGCAAACTGGTACAAATGCTTTCTGCTTTCTCTTCTGAGATTGTGTCAAATATCCTATCCTATGCATTTTTCAATCAACCATATTGTGTGTATTATCTTCCTATAAATGTGTACAGTCTTGTGGTTTAGAAATTCAGCTCAGTTCACTATGGAGAAATGAAACAGTGATTTCTCTTGCCTCTGCTAAAATGCTCAGATACTATCATAGGGACATCTAATACAAAAGATATTTTGATTCCTTCTCAGCCTGCCAGCTCTTTCATTCTGCATGCTTGTGTTTATATTCCAAAGTATTTGTTCTAATTTTCAGAATTTTGACAGTTAAATTTTGTTGTGCTTTGGTGAGGGTCCTCCTCCTGGTTCATAGCTGGCTCCTTCTCGATGTATACTCACATGGTGAAAGGGGTTAGGGATTTCTGTGGAACCTCTTTTTTAAGGGTACTGATCTCATTCATTAGGGCTCTACCCTTGTGACCTAAGCATGTTCCAAATGCCCCACCAACTAATACCATCATGCTGGGAGTTAGGATTTCAACATATGAATTTGGGGGGGACACAAACATTCAGACCAGAGCAATTATTATGCTTATATTTTAAATGATAGAAGCAGAGACTTATTGTAGAATTCAACAATAAATAAGCTACATATAGCATTTAAAATACAACTTTATTGCATCATAATCTTTATGTAAAATTATTAGATATTAGACATCATAATTAATATCAAATATTAGTTGAATTTAGTCTTGCCTTCCTAGAAATTTGATATGAATGGGACATTCATAGTAGTCTTTGAGTAGGTACTGTGTCTTTCAAATTTCTCCAAAGAGAGTGAACTAATACTTTTTTTTCCCTCCAGGAAACAGAGATGTTTAAAATCATTCTACTGACCTTAGAATTACACTTACACAGGTGTGTTTAATAAATGTTTTTCTGTTGTCAATACTGATGATAGTGTTTCTCCCAGTGAAAGTCATTTTTTACAGTAAGGGCTGACCCAACATCCTTTCTCTTTATCAGTTTCCACCTCCACAGCTTATTCAAAGTTACAGACACTACTTCTCAGTTTCAGGTGAAAGCAGCTCCACCAGGACACAGTACATCCTGTTAAATCACTCTTCCTCAGTCATTGCTTCTGCAGACTTCCTGCTCCCCAAGTGTTTGCAATTCCACTAAAATGACATAGAAAGCCTTGTCATGGGATCAGCATGGAATCTTTACAAAAGGATCTTCAAACACCCCTCACAGGCTCCTCTTAACTAGTAAAGGGCAACATCTTCGCTGCACATCTTGCCTCAGGTGGTACTCAGATGTTGGTGAAATATCTTTTGAAAGAGAATTCTTGAGTTGTGATGAAAACCAGAGATTTTGACCCTGTTTGTGTGAGCAGGTGATTTTCTCTTTGTTATTACTTAAAGGCAGAGTGTTTGGAAGTATTTTGGTCAATAGAGCAAGTCTAGAATATCTGAGAGGAATTGCACACATTTTCCCACAGATTAGATAAGAAGTAAATGCAAGCACTCATACTTTCACCCAATTCACATGATTTTATACTGGTACTTAAAACATAAAAATAATTGTCAAAATTACACAGAAAAGGATCATATTTTGTTGGTAACTTTAAAAACTGCAAAACTTGAATTGGGAATGTTGGTAGAAATAACAACCATGATTCCTGGCAGTAAGTCTAATTACTGAAATTTAAAATGGACAAGTATCTAAACAGTGATAGAAATCTTCATTGCAAAATTTGTAGTAAAATTATCCTTATTAACTCATTATATTAATATAAAAGGAAACTAGAAAAAAAGAAATGTTTTTACTGTGTGGTTTATAAGTGTCTATAAATTAAAGAGATTTAATTTGACTTGAAAAATGTTTTCTAAATAAACTGAAAATTCTGATTAAAATATTTTTACTAACGAGAGACAAAATGGCCTTAAAGTCAAACTGGAAAGGTCAAAATATTCATCACATAAAAGTAAAAGTTAAAATTATCTTGTATCTCCAGCTCCATATGTGTAATAAAGTTGGAGGATAATTACCTAAATCAGGATGCGTGCAGATTAGCTTTATTATGGTAAAAGAAAGAAACTGGAACTCCTGGCTCTTCTATGTGATTAGCTTTCAATCAGTTGTGTAGTTTATGGCAAATCACATTACTACCTTGGTCACAGGTTACTAATCTTTTAAATGACATTGTTACTAAATCTTTTAGTTAGCTTTATTTCCATTCAGTCGTGAATTTCATTTGTCCTTCACTTTGGTTTTACTTGCCCCTCTCTTGAGCTGTGTCATTCATGTATTCTGTACAGTTGAAGGAACTTAGATGATACGATTTCATGAGGGGGGATACTGCCTGAGATAAGGTAAAGAACTGGAGGATTGAAACCTCAGACACTGAGGGGCAGAAAGTAGGAGTAACTGAGCCTTGAGGAAGCTCTTATGATTTAAATCTCTTTTAGAAGGTGCCATCCTAAGTAAAAATATTTTATTGTAAAATCAAAAGCCTTTCAAAATAGCATTTTTGTGTTCCTGTGAACACCTGTTCATCATAAGTTATAAGAAACTATATGTATATGTATACACATTTTATGTCTACTTTTTTATATCTACTTAAAATAAGGCCAAGTACCATTTTGAGTCCTTTCCATGTATTAAGAAGTATATTACATATTTTTATATAAATAATACAGTTAAGAAAAGAGATAAATTAGGAGTTTGGGATTAATATATCCACATTACTATATATGCAATAGGTAAACAAAAAGGACATACGGTATATAGCACAGGGAACTATACTCCATATCTTGTAATAACCTATAATGAAAAAGAATCTAAAAAAGAATCTCTCTCTATATATGTATAACTGAATCACTTTGCTGTACATTTGAAACTAAGACAACATTGTAAATTAACTATACTTCAATTTAAAAAAGAGAGAAAAAGAAAGGAACTTTCCCCAACTTATTTGCCACTTTTTAAATTGCTGATATGGAAAATATTCAATGAAATTTTTAAAATTTCTATTGTGGTAAAATACAAATAACATAAAATTTACTATCTTAACTAATGTTAAGTGTACAGTTTAGCAGTGTTAAGTAAACTCACATTGTTGTGCAAGGAATCCCCAGAATGCTTCATCTTGCAAAACTGAAACTCTGTATCTATTAAACAAGTCTCTATTCCCCTTTCCTCCTGGCCACTGGCAATCACCATTCTACTCTGTCCCTCTGAACTTGACTATTCTGTGTACCTATATCTAGGTATCAAGGGTACCTATACTTAGATATCAAGTGGAATCTTACTGTATTTGTGTGTGTGTGTGTGATTGGCATATTTTCACTTAGCATAGTGTCCTCAAGGTTCATCCATGTTGTAGAACATATCAGAAAGCTTATGTCAAAATATTCTTCCTTTTTGAGGCTGAGTAACTTTCCAGTGTATGTATATACCACATTTTATTTATCCATTAATCCACTGATGGATATTTAGGTAGCTTCTACCTTTTGGCTATTTGTAAACAATACTGCTATGAATATGGGTAGACAAATATCTCTTCAAAACCCTGCTTTCAATTCTTCTGAAGGTGGAATTTCTGGATCATATGGTAATTCTTTTTTAAATATTTTGAAGAACCACCATACTGTTTTCCATAATGGTAGCATCATTCTACACTCCTAAAAACAGTGCATAAGAGTTCTAATTTCCCCAAATCCATACCAACCTCTGTTATTTTCTGGAGTTTGTTGTTGTTTGTTTCTGCTTATTTTTGGTTTTTGCATAGTTACTGTCCTAATGGGGGAAGGATGGCATTTCATTGTGGTTTTGATTGCAGTCCATGATTAGTGATGTTGAACATCTTTTCTTTTGCTTATTAGCTATTTTTATATCTCCTTTGAAAAAATATCTATTCAAGTTTGTTGCCCAGTTTTTAGTCAGGTTGTTTTGTTTTTGTTGTTGAATTGTAGGAATTCTTTATATAGCCTTTATATTATCCTTATCAGATGTACAATTTGGAAACTTTTTCTCCTGTCCATAGATTGCCTTTTCACTCTGTTGACTTGTGTCCCTGGATGCATAGTAATTTTAAACTTTGATATCGTCCAATTTCATCTATTTTACTAAACTGTCATAAGAATTTTGAATTATTAGAGTTGTGATAGAAGCTCTAGACTTACTCTTTCTACCAAGGTATTCAATAAGAACAAAGACTGATTCAATGAGAGCATTTGTGTTATAAATATAGCAGTTCATTTGAAGATAAATGTGTCTAGAACATGAGCTCAAAGAAATCTGGGCCATTCAAAGATACAAATAGATACAAATCATAGATACAAATTCATAGATAGATAGATACAAATCATTAGATTTCATAGATACAAATCATTCATAGATACAGATCATTAGTTAGTTGAGTAAATTGTTGAATAGCAGGAAGGTGAGACTATTTTAATCAATATTCGGCATTTCCTTCTCCTACACATTTACATGTTGATGTTATCAGATTACCTTGCCTGTTTATTTAGCTTGCTACTATAGTATTTATTTGGCATGTTGTGGTTTGTAAACTGGATTAGATTTTCCCAGATATGGGCCAGGGCAGCATGACATCAGCTCATTCAAATTTTCTTTTTCAGTCAGACTAAATCTAAGTTTACACATTTTTCCATTCAGGTTAATCATCTGACTATTGGGAAATTTTGCTAACTTTGACTAATAAAATAAAAATGTACTTGCTAAAAAACTGGTTTACTTAATGCTACATGATATAGTGTCCTTTAAAATATTTTGTTCACTAAATATTTAAATGAATTATAATGCCTTAAAGAACGTTGGTACCTTGTCTTTGTCAGAGTTAATAGTCAACAGAGAGATCCTTGGGTTAAATGAAGACTAATGTTCAAATAAATGAAGTGTAATTGGCAACAATTTTTCATTCTGTTAATTCTTTCCATAGCAATTTCAGATACTGAAATGTGACAATTTAGACTTAGAGTGTTCAAGGTTTTCTGTTAATACCTGTGACAATCACTAGTCTGACTTGTAATGACATCCTGCAGACCTTTTAGTATGAGCTGTAAATCATTGCATAAGGCTCATGTACTCAAATGACCTTTTTTATATGATACTTTCATTTTGTTCTTTTAACAATCATAAAGTGAAATTCTGTACTAAACTGCTTAAATAATATTTTACTAGTCCAATAGCATTTTAATTATTTTATAAATTCACATAAGAAAAATGTTAAAATGTTTGAGATTCAAGGCAAAATATCACAAAGTATTGTGATTTGCAATTAAGGAGGGAGAAGATTGAAATGAAAATAGGACAGTTAGTATCGATTTAGTATTTTCTCCCATTAGGCTGGTACTAACACTAAATAAACTGCTGATGAAGTGTTATTGTTTAGAATATAATTAATAACAAATAGTCCTGTTCTCTATAGCAGTAAATCATGTTAACTAGTGTAGCTTTGGGAGATGGAAAACAAACAACTCTTAAAAACAAACATAGTTTTAATGAACTGTACTGAATAAGGGCAATCAAATCTTTCTATCAAATGTAATCCAACTCTACCTGGGTGTAAAAGATCTGAGCATAATTGATGAAAACATGGTAAATCTTAAGATACAACTTGATACTTGAATGAAATAAGATACTTGAATGAAAAAAAACAGCATATTTTAAAGGAAATTATATAAATATAATTTATATTATATAATATATATTATATTAATTATATATATATAACCAAATAGCTGAGAGAACATTAAATGTGTTGTGTTGATCTGGGTCCTCCGAGGAGTAGACACTGAGATGAGAATAAATGTTCAAGAAATTTATTAGTAGAAATGCTTATAAGAGAAAATGGAAGTAGACAGCTGAGGCTGAGAGAGCTGTCAGATGCAAGTATGACCTAGAGTGAGGGAAAGAGAAGGAAGAAAGGAAGATTATGAGGAAACATTGTAGACTAGTGCAAATCTGAGAAATGTACAGCAAAATTGTTAGGAAGAACTCAAGCCAAAGTTACACATCAGTGGATCCCTGTGTCAGCCAGGAATGGGCCAGCCTTAGTATCCCTGCCACACCCAATCACTAGCTGAGTGCAGTCCATGGGAAGCATGGTCTTGGTAGAAATATAGCAACGGATTTCAGGGTGCAGCAGCTGGGACCCTCAGTCAGTTATGCTTCCTTGCGGTAGGAAATCTGAAATGTATCTTCATAGGCAACATTTAAAAATAGGGTATTGATTAAATAAATGATCTATAATCCATATAACGGACCAATCGTAGTAATTTTTTTAAAAATTGGGTAAATCTGTACGTATTATGGATAAAACCAACATTTTTTTTAGTAAGAGAAACAGGTTTCAGGAAAGAATTTGGAATGTTATCCCATTTGTACAAAAATAACACCTCTTTAAATATATCTGTCCATATACTTATATATGCATAAATGGTTTCTGGAAGATCAAATATAAAGTCAATGACATTGGTATTTCTAAGGGAATGGGAGAGTGAGGATTGGGACTTGCACATACTTGTGGGAATGCATGTTTTTAGTCTAATCTGACTCCTCCCATCTTTAAAGAATGCATACTGTACTTACTATAGCAACTAATATAATTGACTTTATTCTTTTGATGTTTCCTACTGTTTATTATGTGTTTAACTTTGTTATTTTATAATTTCTGTTTTTTTTTTTGCTAGTGTGAACAAAATGCCATTATAGTAGCTTAATTCTAAACTTACCTTGGGTCACCTATTTTACTTATGCAGTCAATTAACGATTGTCTCCCTTTCCTCAGGACACATGAGAAAACTTTTTAAAAATTATACAACAATAGAAAATATTTCATGTCAATCAAGTTGCTGTGATCTACCTCTGATTTTTTTTTTAGTTCTCTCAAATATAATGACACATTTGAATACTTAAAGCCCCCAACTTCCTTCTTTTCCCCTATTAGCAAATGAAACTTTTGGAGCTCTTTTCCTTTCCTCTCCCTCCATATGTACAATTTCTTGTGTCGTCTAAAATAAATAAGTATTTTACTTCCAAAATATTATTAAAATTTTCCTTATATCATTAGTCTTCTATTTCAAGAATCCTTATGAAATACTTACGCAATATGTCCCCATACTATCTCATTATCTAAAGGTATATAGCATTTCATTGTATTATCAATTGTAAGACCCAACATTAAGTAAAACATTATTTATTTCCTCTGGAAAGGAATAAAACCTTTCTCATAAAATTATAACACAGTCCTCCTAGTCACTAGATTTGTTTTAATTTTGTAAACCCTGAAAGAGCATTTTTAAAACTATTTAATTAAAAATATTTTTAATATTATCACTCCTTGATTTAAGCACGATTTAAGGTGTTACTAAAAATTCTTCATTTTCTAAGTCAATTGCTGTTAATACCTTCATGGGTTGTTTAAGTTTTCCCACAAGATGTCATCATCCTCCGTGGGGTTAAGAGCACTGGTGACGCAAACATCTCAAAAGAGGAGTCTATGCTTGTATTCGGTGGGATGGCAGTTTCCTGTCACATCAAAGTCTTCTGCTCTTCAGTCTCTTCATATTTTTCTAGCTGCAGATTTGGAAAGGATTCAGACAGTCTCTTTGATTCCACATCAACTGAAGGTGTTTAGAAATCTTCATGCACAATTATTACACACTTCTCCCGGGGAGTCCACAGTCTCAGTGGGCCAGATTTGACCTAGGATCCACTTTGTTCTGATTCTTAGCACAGGACGGTCAGCCTTGGGATCACAGGCTCTCATCTAACAGAGGAAAATACTGCACCAGATTTCTTCTTCAGGTTTCAGTCTGAGTTCTCACTTACCTATTGGAACCAGATGTTAATTGGCTCAGGAAAGGCATCTCAGGACTTGGAAGTAAAAATGAACGGATGCATTAAGGTTGTCATTTTCCTGGAGTCCTTGTTTGTATATTTACATATTTATATTTTATATATTCTTTAGCTTATATATCCTTTAGCGTACTTTTATTATGTCCTTTTTTTTTTTGCTGGTTTTAATTCCTTATTCCCTTCTCAAGCATTTATTCTTCATGTAAATAAGAATATTTTTACATTTTCATGAAATATAAAGATCCCATTCAAATCTCACTCAGTTATTGAACTTCAGTATGTCCTATAAATGCTATAGAGATTCCCTTGATATTTATGAGCTATTTTGTGTTCTGTGACGAGCCAATCTTCTACCCCAGATACAATCGAAGGGAGCAAGCAGAGCTCTGAACAGAACTCACCCCAAAACTCCCCCACCTCCACTGCAGGCCCTTCTCTTGCCAACACGGATTCAAAAATCCTTCAGAATAAATATATTTTAATAATACTTCACATTTTATATATCTTTACCACCTAAAAATCACACTAATAAAGCACAAGCTACCCTCCCTCTCTTCTCTCATTCTTTTCCCCAGTCAGAAAACTTCCAATCATTCAACCATGCTTGTCAAGCACACAATTGATATCAAGTTTAGAAAAATGCTTTTACTTTTGCAAATAATGGAAGTTCTTTCAGCCTATTTAGCAAGGGAACAATTGAGTCTATTACCTAAAGTATACCTGCTGTACGATTCACTTCTTTGAAATAAACTTCCCAGTTTCAACTCACTGATATTTTCCTTGCAGTACAGTTTCTACATAATTTCCTTCTCTCCTTTCAAACTGTGCTATTGTTGCTCCTGTTTACAAAAGCCGGAGTGACTTTACAGTTTTGTTGGTTTGTTTGTTTTGTTTATTTAAATCCCTAACGTTGGTTTGCAGAGCATTTTTTCCCTTTAGATTTCCTGTTTTCTTCAGTTATCAAGAAGATATTTTTCAGTTATCTTGCAGAGGAATTTTCATATTTTCTCCATTACCACTTCTGAATTTTAAGCTGTAAAGACCTTGTGGTTTTAAATCAATTAACTCTCGATTTCTGTGAAGAAAATCACCTCTGCTTTTCTTTCTACCGAGTGCTGTTTCTTTCCTCTTTTCCCACTCTTGCGTTATATAATTCCAGTAAATTCAAGCCCTCTGAAGAATACTTACTATGTGCCATCCTAAAGTAATATCTTGAAATACAAAGTTGAATAAATTGTAACTTATTCCCCTAGAATAATCCTATCTGTTAGGACAGGAGATATGTAAAAACGTTATAAAACCATGTGATGTCCTTCAATTGGTGCACTTACCAAAATCACAGGATAAACAAGGAAGAGATGATAAATGCCTGGAGTGGAGGGGGATGGGGAACTATCATAGGGAAGGAGTTACTGGGAGTTTGGGATTGACACGTACACACTGCTATATTTAAAATAGATAACCAACAAGGGCCTACTGTATAGCACAGGGAACTCTGCTTGGTATTCTGTAATAACCTAAATGGGAAAAGAATTTGAAAAAGAATAGATGCATGTATATGTATAACTGAATCACTTTGCTGTACACCTGAAACTAATACAACACTGTTAATCAACTATACTCCAATATAAAATAAAAAATTTAAAAAATAAAATAAAAGTACTTTTTAATATGTAAAAAAGGAATAAATAGCATAGAGTCTGATATAGATATAGGCTAAAAAATGGAACTAACTTCAAATGTATAGTTGCTTTAAAGGTCTAATGACTATTAACTAAAAAGGAAGAGGGGGGAATAATAAACAAAAACCAGAATGGTTATTCATGAGGTACTTTCATTCCCTAGTCTCTGAGGAAAAAAACATTAGAATGATAAAAAGGAAAAAATAATAAATGTTAAGTGGGAGGATATTTACCTTTCCCACTGATGTTACTATTTTTCAAAATGTTTTCTAAACATTTCTGCAGAATTATTTTCAGAACCAATTTATGAACATAATGAGGAAACTGCTCTCAGTATTCGATCAACTTGCCTTTTTACCTCTAAAAGTATTACATAAGTTGATATATTTATTCACTAAACAGTGTTCTAAATAAAATATGACTATTTCAAGAATTCATATCTAAAAGCTAAAAATGTTTCACCATTGAAAACAAGCCAACATTTCAGAAAGTTCTGAAGAAAGTCTCCAGTGAGGAGTTTTAAAAGATGGGTAGGACAAGATTATCAAGACTGGAATCATGTCAGATTGGCAGGATCTTGTACACATTTGGAAAGATTTGCTATTTTCTAAAAGTATACACTTCATAACCTAGCAACTCACTTCATTATTTTAGAGCTCCTTTGCCATCATAAAAGAAACAGAGTTTGATTAAAGAGCTATTGATATGTGTGGAATTTTCCCCAAAGATCTAGGGTGCTTAAATTTCAGTAGATCAGAGAATCACTAGTAGATTTTCTCAATGTCAGTTTCCTAAATTTTTCTCTGTGCACTCCTCTTTGAATTGTAGCTGTTTGCATATCCTTTAATGCTACCCTAGAAATCTGTTTTTATTTATTGAGTAGTAATAATTTTGAGTGCCTTAAACTTTAAAAACACACTAAAGTTGAGGTCTTTGCATCTTATTGACATTGATTGCTTGAGGCCTTGATACAGATAAACCATCATCCTGTTGGTAGCTTACTACCTGAAGTCCTTTGCTTAAAGTAATAGCCATATTCTAAATTCCACTCTATCAAAAAATACATGTTTTATTAATGATCCAGATTACTTACTACTACACAAATTCAATTTTTTGCTACTCCTAATAAAATTAATATATTTACTGAAGATAAAGTATCATCTACATATGTACCATTTATTGACTAACTAGCAAAGATGTTGCTATTTTGTCTGTAATTTGAGCAGTTTGTATATCTGCTATAACTCTCTTCTGGTATATGGTGATAGAAGGGCGTAAAAAAGCAAGGAGAATCCATCTTAATATCTCTACATTTTGATATCTTCAGCAAGCTACCTGTTGCCCACACTCATTCTGTCTTTGATCAGAAGAAGGTCCACTTTTCCCTCTTCTGGTTCCTGCATCAACTACCATTTCCTGGACACGAAGCACATGAAAATCTGAAAAGATGATCTTTATGTAAAGTTTTTCATAATTATATCGAGACTATGTTGGAGAATAAAAGTTGAAATAAAGACACACAGATGCATTTATACACAGACTCACACAAAGACTCACACTCATATCCCACAGGCTTTATTTTCCCCAGTTTAACTAACTTTGATCTTTGTTGTCTTATGAAAGTTTGAGACCTCTCTGGCCAAATTACCAAGGGTTCCTATATGTTCTCTATATGAGATTGGTTTACAAAAAGACCACTCCGTCCGGACCTGAATTTCTTATCTTTATTACTCTAAATGAGAATCTAAATTCTTATCTATTTTGGATTGTAAAACAAAAAAGCACCTTTCAATTAATTTGATGTCCAAGGACATTGGTGCTAATAACTCCTTTCACTTTCCTAACCACATCCTTCCCTGGGTAAGTAGGAAGAGGGTGGGGCATGAGCAATGGCAGGGCTGTAGTCCTTCCACAGGTCTTTTTGGTGGCTATCTTTTTTCAGAATACCAGTATACTCTGTACTCTTTAATAGTGTATAACAATAGTGAATTAAATCATCGTGCAACGTAGTTTTATTATGGTCTTATGTTTTAATTCCACTTACCCTCATAAGGAAAAATGTAATATATGAGGAACTGACCAGGTTTTTTTTTTCTTTTTTTCAGTTTATTATTATTAATATAATTTTTAAAGGTTACTTTCCATTTACAGTTATTACAAAATATTGGCTACATTCCCTGTGTTGTGCAATACATCCTTAAGTCTATCTTACACACAATAGTTTGTACCTCCCACTCCCCCGCCCCTAGATTGCCCCCCCTGCACTGGTAACCAATAGTTTGTTCTCTATATCTGTGAGTCTGCTTTTTAATTTTTTTGTTATATTCACCAGTTTGTTGTATATTTTACATTCCACACATAAGTGATATCATACAGTGTTTGTCTTTCTCTGTCTGACTTATTTCACTTAGCATAATGCTCTCCAAGTCCATTCATGTTGCTGCAAATGGCAAAATTCCATTCTTCTTATGGCTGAGTAGTATTCCATTGTATATATACCACCTCTTCTTTATCCATTCATCTGCTGATGGATACTTAGGTTGCTTCCATATTTTGGTAGTTGTAAATAATGCTGCTATGAACACTGGGGTGCATTTATCTTTCTGAGTCAGTGTTTTTGGTTTTTTTTTTTTTTTGGATATATACCCAGGAATGAGAATTGCTGGGTTATATGGTAGTTCTATTTTTAGTTTTTTGAGAAACCTCCTTACAGTTTTTCACACTGCCTGCACCAACTTACATTCCCACCAACATGTACAGGGTTCCCTTTTCTCCACATACTCACCAACATTTATTTGTGTTCTTTTAGATGATTGCCATTCTGACAGGTGTGAGGTGATATTTCACTGTGGTTTTGACTTGCATTTCCATGATGATTAGCAATGTTGAGCATCCTTTCATGTGCCTGTTGGCCATGTGCATTTCCTCTTTGGAAAAATGTCTGCCCTGGGTCTTGGAGTGTGTGAGATTTTGTGTGTGCCCTTTAAGAGAGGCATCTCTATTTCCTACAGCCCCCTGGTTCTCCTGAAATCAAACACTGTTGGTCTTCAAAGCCAAACATTCTAGGGGTTCTTCTTCCTGGTGCAGGATCCCTGGGCTGGGTAACCCAGTGAAGGACTAGGACCCCCTCGCTCCTTGGGGAGAACCTCTGCAATTGTGATTATCCTCCCATTTGTGGGTCACCTACCTGGGATGTGGGTCTTTTTTTTTTTAACATAATGTCTTTTTTTAACATTTTATTTTATGTTGGAGTATAGTTGATTAACAATATTGTGTTAGTTTCATGTGTACAGCAAAGTGATTCAGTTATACATATACATGTATCTATTTTTTTTTCAAATTCTTTTCCCATTTAGGTGGTTATATAATTTTGAGCAGAGTTTCCTGTGCTATATAGTAGGTCCTTGTTGGAGGTTGGAGGTTTTGTTTTGGTTTTTGTTTTGGTTTTTGTTTTTTGTTTTAGCAGTACCCTCAATAACTACACTTAAATTAAAAGTGTTGCTTAATATTACAGTTCAGTGTTTCCTCTGATCTATATTTGATATTTGCTAGCTCTTAGAGCTGCTTTTACTAGTGCCTTACACACTCTCCTCTCACTCCTCATTATCAACTGGATTTTGACTCTTCACATTAAGGACCTTTCCTTAATTCTACCACAGCAGGGTTTTTGTTTATTTTTATGCTATATCTGAAGTTATTAATACACACTTTGATTAAGTAATATTAACAGCATGGTCAGTTGGTTTGCAGTTCTCACTTTTTTTGTTGGTTAATTATTCTTTGTTTTAGGAAGGTTGCTGTAGAATAGAGTAGTCCTTATAAATAGAGTTATTATCTCTTTTGTCTAATTCAATCCAATTTATATATGGAATTCGTTCCATGGTTTGAAGGTATTTTTGAACTTTCTCTGATCATTGTTGAAGGCCTCAAAATCCCTGTTGTCAGTTTCCTTAAACCTTGCCCATGTTTTTGGAGCTACAAAAATTGACCTTAGGCTTTCATTTTTCTTTCAAAATTTACTAAATTCTTGATAGCCTCACTTTTACCCTGTTGATAACTGTTTACAAATCTATAATTTAGGGAAACTATGTATCTCTCTGTCTCTCCTTTTCTCATGGAATAGAAAAGTCCCAAACAGTATAAGTATTTACTCAGTTGAAAAAGTGTCAATTTTCATCAGTACTTTTCCTAGTAGTCAATATAGCTATTAGTATACTATACACTTATTTTAAAACCCCATATGAACTAAAAAGGGGAGAAATACTATACGTTTTCCTTATAAATATGTATATTAATTGTGATGTGAAAGTAGGACTTTGCTGAGCACTTTCTTCTTAAGATGACTAGCACCGTAGCTTCCATTTAATATGAGAAAATGATACATACAGCAGGCAAGATTTTATAACTTACAAAGAAGTAAAACAACAGTTCTCTTTTCTTATTTTAAAATTATTTTTAAAAGAATTAACAAAAATATCAAACATTGAAATAATAACTAGGGATAAGTTAGATACACCTACATTATCACAAATAATTCAAGGGGAAAATAACATGGTTTTGAGTAAAATGTTAATTGTTTTTACTTCATGACAACAATTAAATACATTTGAAAAATCAGCCCAAAACCAGACAAAGATACTACAAAAAAAGAAAATTACAGACCAATATCATTGATGAATATAGATGCAAAAATCCTCAAAACTACTAGCAAACAGAACCCAACAACACATTAAAAGGATCATACACCATGATCAAGTGGGATTTATCCCAGGGATGCAAGGATTCTTCAATATACGCAAATTAATCAATGTGATACACCATATTAACAAATTGAAGAATAAAAACCATATGATCATCTCAATAGATGCAGAAAAAGCTTTTGACAAAATTCAACACCGATTTATGATAAAACCTCTCCAGAAAGTGGGCACAGAGGCAACCTACCTCAACATAATAAAGACCGTATATGACAAACCCACAGCATCATTCTCAATGGTGAAAAACTGAAAGCATTTCCTCTAAGATCAGGAACAAGACAAGGATGTCCACTCTTCCCACTGTTATTCAACATAGTTTTGGAAGTCCTAGCCACGGCAATCAGAGAAGAAAAAGAAATAAAAGGAATACAAATTGGAAAAGAAGTAAAACTGTCACTGTTTGCAGATGACATGATACTATACATAGAGAATCCTAAAGATGCTACCAGAAAACTACTAGACCTGATCAATAAATTTGGTAAATTTTCAAAATAGAAATTTAATGCACAGAAATCTCTTGCATTCCTATACACTAATGATGAAAGATCAGAAATAGAAATTAAGGAAACAATCCCATTCACCATTGCTACAAAAAGAACAAAATACCTAGGAATAAACCTACCTAAGGAAGTAAAAGACCTGTATTCAGAAAACTATAAGACACTAATGAAAGAAATCAAAGATGACCCAAACAGATGGAGAGATATACCATGATTTGGATTGGAAGAAGCAATATTGTGAAAATGACTATACTACCCAAAGCAATCTACAGATTCAATGCAATCCCTATCAAATTACCAGGGGCATTTTTTACAGAACTTGAACAAAAAAATCTTAAAATTTATATGGAGACACAAAAGACCACGAATAGCCAAAGCAGTCTTGAGGGTAAAAAACGGAGCTGAAGGAATCAGGCTTCCTGACTTCAGACTATATTACAAAGCTACAGTAATCAAGACAATATGGTACTGTCACAAAAACAAATATAGATCAATGGAACAGGATAGAAAGCCCAGAGACAAACCCACGCACCTATGGTCAACTAATTTATGACAAAGGAGGCAAGGACATAAAATGGAGAAAAAACAGTCTGTTCGATAAGTGGTGCTGGGAAAACTGGACAGCTACATGTAAAGAATGAAATTAGAACACTCCCTAACACCATACACAAAAATAAACTCAAAATGGATTAGAGACCTAAATGTAAGACCGGACACTATAAAACTCTTAGGGGAAAACATAGGAAGAACTCTTTGACATAAATCACAGCAAGATCTTTTTTGATCCACCTCCTAGAGTAATGGAAATAAAAACAAAAATAAACAAATGGAACCTAATGAAAATTAAAATCTTTTACAAAGCAAAGGAAACTCCAAACAAGACGCAAAGACAACCCTCAGAATGGAAGAAAATATTTGCAAATGAATCAACAGGCAAAGGATTAATTTCCAAAATATATAAACAGCTCATGCAGCTCAATATTAAAAAAACCAAACAACCCAATCCAAGAATGGGCAGAAGACCTAAATAGACATTTCTCCAAAGAAGACATACAGATGGCCAAGAAGCACATGAAAAGCTGCTCAACGTCACTAATTATTAGAGAAATGCAAATCAAAACTACAATGAAGTGTCACCTCACACCAGTTAGAATGGGCATCATCAGAAAATCTACAAACAACAAATGCTGGAGAGTGTGTGGAGAAAAGGGAACCATCTTGCACTCTTGGTGGGAATGTAAATTGATACAGCCACTATGGAGAACATTATGGAGGTTCCTTAAAAAACTTAAAGTAGAATTACCATATGACCCAGCAATCCCTCTACTGGGCATATACCCAGAGAAAACCATAATTCAAAAAGACACATGCACCCGAATGTTCATTGCAGCACTATTTACAATAGCCAGGTCATGGAAGCAACCTAAATGCCCATCGACAGATGAATGGATAAAGAAGATGTGGTACATATATACAGTGGAATATTACTCAGCCATAAAAAGGAATGAAATTGGGTAATTTGTAGAGACGTGGATGGGTCTAGAGACTGTCATACAGAGTGAAGTAAGTCAAAAAAGAAAAACAAATATCATATATTAATGCATATACTTGGAACCTAGAAAAATGGTACAGATGAACCAGTTTGCAGGGCAGAAATTGAGACACAGGTGTAGAGAGCAAATATATGGACACCAAGGGGGAAAGTGGCAGAGGGGGTGGTGGTGGCGGGATGAATTGGGAGATTGGGATTGACATATATACACTAATATGTATAAAATAGATAACTAATAAGAACCTGCCATATAAAAAAATAAAATAAAATTCAAAATTCAAAAAAAAAAGAAAAGAAAAATCACCAAAAAACCCAATATTGTCTTTGTAAAACAGATTTGTACAAAGGAATAACATTGCTCAAAAGATATAAACCAGAGAATCATTTTATTTCTAAGGATTCAGATAGAATGATTAAAGGAGACTTAAATTTTAAAGTTATATTTACAAGACAATCAGCATTACTTGCGTTTTTTAAAAATTATATACTGTTAAAAACTGAAATAAATACACTAATCAGTTTCTAGCATTTGGATTATTTTTCACTGTTATTTCATTCCTGACATTTTCTGTATTTTTTAAATATCAAAAGTAAAGTAAAATTAGCATAAATGTTATATTTAAAATCCATGATCCTTTTTTCTTAATTGAGCAGGGTTGATTTACAATGCTGTGCCAATCTCTGCTGTACAGCAAAGTGACTCAGACATATACACATTCTTTAAAAAAATTTTTTTCCATTATGGTTTATCCCAGGAGACTGGATATAATTCTCTTTGCTCTACAGTAGGACCTTGCTGTTTACCCATTCTAAATGTAATAGTTTGCATCTACCAACCAGTGAGGTCCTTAATCTATGTCTAAACAGAAACAAAATTGAAGCTTATATTTTTATTTAAATTAAAATTTGAATATGCCATTGAGATGAATGTTAAATGCAAAAGTGCAGATACATAAAGTTAAAATTTGAAAACATAAACAATATAAATTGACATGAATTAGGTTCTACATTGAAATACACGAGTATGTAGTACATGGAGGTAAGTGATAAAGGTTTGCTAAAGGAAGCCAGATCCTTAAGGTAGTTTTTTAGAAACAAGTAAATTCAAAAGAAATTATAACAAATTTAACTGAAAGGTTAATTAGTGCAAATAAAACAAAATCTTAGTGTATTCCTATGCAGTGCATGAGAGGAATGTGCGTGTTTACGTGTGTGTTATAACTCTGAAATTTAACCCTACTCTTTTGCAAGTCATCAATTTCCTTCTTTGTTGCTGTAAGTTATTACTGAATTTTTATTAAAATACCTGAAATTTTGAATAACTATTGGTAAATTTATCTTTGTAGACAATTCTGTCTTAATATTCACTGGTATGATTGAGTTCTAGTTGCAACATTGCATTTGTATGTGGAAAAGGCTGAATAAGTGCCACCATATTACAGGTTTCCCTTGCTATCCAAAAGTAGGGCATTCCTCTCAAACCTTTTGTAAGCTGAAAGGGTGTAAGGTGAAGAAGCAATTACCTTAGGACACATCTTGCTAATGGATGCACAAAATAAATCAAGTTAAAGCACAGATCCTCAGAAACACAGTTCAAAGCATTGGCTGCTCAATGCTGAGGTGCTTAATGTAGTTCCCAGGAAAAGCTTGGCCCTGCACTCTCACTGCTGGAGGTGAGCGCTGCCCCTATAATGGCTCACTGCAAGGCAAACGTTTAACGCGACTTTCACTTTTTGCCATTTTTGTAAAAGTGAAAATCCTCTTTGGATTTTTTTTTTGGTTAATGAAAGCGGGTACTAATGTAGGTCTTTCATAAAAGCTAAGTGACATAAAGCGAACTTTCAAAAAGCACGTGATGCCTGTTTATTTAAGTCCATAAAAATATACCTACCTCTTGTAGAACCAGACAAAAATTATGTCAGGAAAAAAATCAGTGAAATTATCAACTTCCTTTATAGGTGGAAAACCATGAGTGGCTTTTAGCAAATGGTAATTTCAACTTCATGTTTTTACCATGCCTGTGTCAAAAGGCAATGAATCATAAAAAAACCCCAAATAGTCCCAAGATAACAGTGCTTGTGTATTATATGTTTCCAATTCACCACTGAAACTAAACCTGAAAATTTGATTTATTCTTCTTGAATTTCTTGAGAAATATATAGAAAGTGGGTGTAGATAGAAATCCCAGATCTTTGCAATTTTTGAACATGAGGTTAGTGAGAGTCTTCTAAGAGATATAATTTGGTTTAATTTTAGATAAATCTTTACAAAATTAGATCAAAATGGAATCTTGTATTTTGCCAATAACATAACGTACTTAAATTAAAAACCTAATGATTCAGCTTTGCAAATACCCACTTGTCAAAATGAGTAATAATTTGTTTTCAGAGTCATAAGGAAAGCTAACTTTACCTTAGTATATCTGTAAGTTAAATAAATGTACACTAAAAACACTAAGGAAACACTTAATGGAGCCTATAGATGGTAAACCTACAAACATTAACAAAGAAACCATATGTAAATTACATAAATCTATTTACCTTGATTTTTTTCTAAATACAATCTTAGGTTCTGCACTTAAAATTATCCCCTTTTATATAGCTTCAAACAGGATTTAATTTCCATCGTTATGTGCTACCTGTGAAAGTGTGCCACTTTAGTGGAGTTCACAAGTCTGGCTGGTGCTTGCATTATCTTCTGTTAGTTTGGAATACATTTTTCTGTTTGGTTTTGGTTAAAAAAAAATAATTGGGGTAAATTACATAGTTATGTTTTGTCAAGACAAGTATTGCCATTTACTGTTAGAAAAGTAAGCATAACATGAGCAGTGTTTTGCACATATGTTTTAGTGTATTCAAATATAATCTCCAAGGTTTCCCATTTTACACGTGGGAAAACAGAAACAGATTTCAGTGATTTGCCTAAGGTCATGCAATAAATCAATGATAGTGTACAAGTCAAAAATTATCCCTCTGGAAGTTTAAAATGAGATTCATTAGTAGTGAAAGCAAAGGACACAAGAAGAGGTGAATAAATGTTAAAAATTATAATTGTGAGTTGGTAAGGTTTTATAAGATGGGAAGAGGAATTTGAAACTTGCTTTAAATGTATTTAGTGTCGAGTATGAATAGCATATCAGTAATAGAAACATTTCAGGAGTAACTGTATAATGAGTATAGAGCTTTAGAAATCAGACTAGAGGAAAATTGTGGGTGGCATGGACTTTTCTTTCAAAAAGGAGATATGGAGAAAATACTCCAAAGGATTAAAATAAATAGAATATTGCAAAAGTGTTTCAGAAAACACAGACAACATTTTCTAAAAATATTTTTCAGGTTTGATTTATGCTATTTAGACAATTACTTCTTAAAATTTCAGTTTCATAAATTTTGTATCTAACTTGTTAATAATAAATCTGGAAATGTCTCACAATACTCAATAATATGTATTTTTTCTATAATGTAATTTATTTCAAAGTAAAATGCTTACAGGAAATAATACAGAGTTCTTACATTAGTATTTACCAGGAGGTGAAAAAAACTGAAAGAAAAGTGATTCATAGTATGGGACAAACATTTTTGTCCAAAGGAAACCAAAAGTTTATTTGTGAATCTTTAATATTTATTTATGTGGTTTTTATGTCATTGAAAATGCGGTCCCTTAGCCTAATGAGTGAGCCATTCAGCTTTCTCAGTTTCCGTAAGAATGAGAAAAATGTATCCTGCTATACCAATTCTTAATAAGCCCTTAAAAATCATGATATAGTTTCATAAGAAGTACTCAGCAGTAACTGTAGTTTTCCATAGAATGCTCATACCTCATTTTCAAGCATGAAAGACTAAAAGGGGATTTTTGTTCCATGGTAGGTAAATTAATATGTGACACATTCAAAGTACATGTTGATAATGAGCTTGAATGTTTCCTGAGACAATTTGTACCTTCTTAAATTATACATTACCAGTTTTGTTATGTTGCAAGATTGTTTTCTAAGAATAATATGTATTATATTCTAGTGGATCATATGTATCTTTTGAAAATATTGTTTCCAAAATTAGCTTTTTTAGACTAATTTTTTAATGCAAAATGCAACTCTTTTTTGCTCATTAAATGGCAAAATTCTAATTGCCAGGACCAAAGGTTAATCTCATACCAGCACACAAGACCCTTAGAGTTTAAATATTTTTATTGTTGTATTATTATTGAAAAATAACATGGAAAACTAAAATGAATGAAGAAATGAATAAATTGCTCTAGTAATGCATATAACTTCTCACTAAGTTTTTTGCTTTTTTGTTGTTTATTTAATTCTAAAGTTACTAATTAGTAAGTGTGGATTTAATGATATTTCAAAATGTTTAATTTAAATAAAAATACAAAATAAATAGTTTTCCTTGAGAATATCTAAACTCTTTCACAGGGCATTTTTACTGCTTTAACCCATTACTTATATTTTATGCAGAAAAATTTCCTATTGCTATTAAATGTAAATTCTCAGTACAGTTTTATTTTGGAATGGAAATTATATGCCTGTAGTAATTTGTGTTAAGCAATATGATTAGGTGCTAGCTATGCCGACATAAAGATACATGACTATAGAGACTATTGGAGTGCTGAACCCTGAATTATAGAACATTTTGTCCCCTAGAATTTGACAACTATTCCAGTGGCTGACTCCTTCTTGGCTTCCTTGAGGTCTTAGTTTAAATACTGTCTTCTTGTTTAAGGACTTCCTCAACCCTTCAAAATAAATCCAAGCCGCCTGTCTTGTTATAATTTCATTCTACTGTTATTTTCCTTCATAGAACTTACAACCCATATACTTATTGTGTATGAATATCATTTTTACTATCCTTCAATAAGTTTCTGTTTTATCATTGGACACCTGATGCCTAGTACAACCCTCCATATATATTTTGAATGAAAAATTTAATAAATGAGCATAAATTCTTTCTCACATTTATAGGGTTACATAATATTGTGTTTGAAAAGGATATGTACAAGAGGTCTTGTATATGATGGTTGATTCTGTTCTAAAACATCTCTGACAAGGATGTGGTCAACTAGTCTCTGTTTGAAAACCTCCTGTGATTGGATATATATTAACCCTGGCTGCTCCCATTTCATTATTACACAGGTTTCACAGTGTAGTCATTCCTATTTCAAGCTTAATCCATCTCCATTGAATGTCCACACATTTGCCTCAATTTTATGCTTTTAGCTACACAGAAAAAAAGCATTCTATCTTCCACATGAAAACTTTCAAATACAGTATTTGAAGCCTTCTATATTTCCGCCAAGTATAATTATATCTAGACATAACATTGGCATTTTCTTCAATCAGAATTGGTTCCATGACCTTCCATATCCAGGTTACTTTTATTTAATGAGCTCTACTTTGACTGAATTCCTATTAGTAAACTGAGGTTTCTGAGGAGAGCAATCGTATGTTGACTGAATAGTACAGTATTGTAGAAAAGATAAGTGTAGTAGACACTTGTGATGCACCAGCCATATCCCCTCAGCCTATTTGATTTAGTACAGCTGTGGTAAAAAATCCCTGATTCTCTTTTCAGTATGCCACACTAAATAAATATAGTAGGGTCTCTCTGTTTTGCTTTCTCAGAGGATCAAGGCCAACCAGCTACGTGCAAGCATAACCCAGAAGTTCAAAGGAGTAAATCAACATGGAATGGGGGTGCATGGATCAATGCTGCATTCTCCCCTTTCTCTGATACAAGAATTCTGAGGATTCTCTAGTTGCCCATCATTGTAACAAGCTCGTTATCAGAATTTGATTGGTGTGTTTCCTCTATCTTGTTCTCAATTTCCTCATTTTTTTTTTTTTGCTACTGAATTCATGAATGATCTGCCAAATAAACAATGGCGTCCAAGTCCTTGTTTCATGGTCTGCTTTCAAAGGAATATAAGAACTATGCAATTCTAATTAACTATACTTGTGTTATTACAACTTGATATATTCTGATTTTTTTGTGAAAGCAAAAAAATATTGAAATACCATTGACTATCCTAAAATATTTGTTTATTTTTCATATGCTCTATTAAGTTATATACTAAAGTTTTTTTTAATTTACATTTTTTTAATGCATAGACTATATCTTTATATTTATCTCTTTCAAATACCTTATTGTTGGATCAAGCCCAATTCAATAACATGTCAACATGTTTTAAGGCATATGACATATCTTTCTGCCTTTGTGTACAACTCAGATGATCTAAGCGCTGCTATTATGGTTTTCAAAACTGATGAAATGAAGCATTAAAGACAAAATAATCAAGGACAGAAAATGTTTTCATCCCTCAGTTGTGGTGGTCCTAAATTTAATCCACTCACTGTGCTTCTAATGTCTTTCTGGAATAATTTTTAAAAATCTTTACCTACATTTCCTTTTGTTTCAAAAATCAAAAAGTATAAATATTAAGTATTATCTAATCTTTTATTTAAAATCAGTATCATGATACAATATAGATATAGATATATAACTTTTCTATTATAGGTTACTACAAGATATTGAATATAGTTCCCTGTGTTATACAGTAAATCCTTGTTGTTTAACTATTTTATATATAGTGTATCTGTTAATCCCATACTCCTTATTTATCCCTCCCGCCTTTCCCCTTTGTGACCATAAGTTTGTTTTGTATGTCTGTGAGTCTGTTTCTGTTTTGTAAATAAATTCATTTGTATTATTTTTTATATTTCACATATAAGTGATATCGTATGATATTTGTCTTTCTCTGTCTGACTTCACTTAGTATAATAATCTCTAGGTCCATTCATGTGGCTGCAAATGGCAATATTTCATTATTTTTTATGGCTGAGTAGTATTCCATTGTATATATGTACCACATCTTCTTTTTCCATTCATCTGTTGATGAACATTTAGGTGGCTACCATGTCTTGGCTATTGTAAATAGTGCTACTATGAACATTGGGATGCATGTATCTTTCTGAATTAGAGTTTTCTTTTCCAGATATATGCCCAGGAGTGGGATTCCTGGATCATATGGTAATGCTATTTTTAGTTTTTTAAGGAAACTCCATACTGTTTCCATGGTGGCTGCACCAATTTACATTCCCACAAACAGTGTAGGAGAGTTCCCTTTTCTCCACATGCTCCTTAACATTTATTATTTGTAGATTTTTGGATGATGGCCATTCTGACCATCATCAGTCAGAGTGTGAGGTGATACCTTATTGTAGTTTTGATTTGAATTTCTCTAATAACGAACTATATTGCGAATCTTTACATGTGCCCGTTGGCCATCTGCATGTCTTCTTTGGAGCAATGTCTCTTCAGGTCTTCTGCCCATTTTTTGATTGGGTTGTTTGTTTTTCTGATATTGAGTTGTATGAGCTCTTTGTATATTTTGGAAATTAAGCCCTTGTCAGTTGCATCATTTGCAAATATTTTCTCCCAGTCTGTAGATTGTCTTTTGTTTAATTTATGGTTTCCTTCCTTTGATGTGCAAAAGCTTATAAGTTTGATTAGGTCCTAATTGTTTAGTTTTGCTTTTATTTAATTTGCCTTGGGAGACTGACCTAAGAAAATATTGCTATAATTTATGTCAGAGAATGTTTTGCCTATGTTCTCTTCTAGGAGTTTTATGGCATAATGTCTTATATTTAAGTCTTCAAGCCATCATGAGTTTATTTTTGTGTATGGTGTGAGGGAGTGTTCTAACTTCACTGATTTACATGAGGCTGTCCAGCTTTCCCAACACCACTTGCTGAAGAGACTGTCTTTTCTCCATTGTTTATTCTTGCCTCCTTTTTCGAAGATTAATTGACCGTAGGTGTGTAGGTTTATTTCTGGGCTCTCTATTCTGTTGCATTGATCTATATGTCTGTTTTTCTGCCAATACCACACTGTTTTGATTACTGTAGCTTTGTAGTATTGTCTGAAGTCTTGGGGGAGTCCTGCCTCCAGTTCACTCTTTTTCCTCAAGACTGCTTTGGTAATCCTGGGTCTTTTGTGGCTCCATATAAATTCTAGGATTATTTGTTCCAGTTCTGTGAAAAAGATCATGGGGAATTTGATAGGGATTGCATTAAATTGGTAGATTGCTTTGAGTATTAAGTCCATTTTAACAATATTAATTCTTCCAATTTGAGAGCATGGGATGTCTTTCCATTTCTTTGAATCATCTTCAATTTCCTTTATCAATGTTTTATTAACACAATAGTTATGCTCAGAATTACATTTTTTAATCAAATAATTTTTTTGAGCATTCTATGTTTGATATTTCACTCTGCTGAAGGGGAAACTATAGATTGCCTACTAAAACATCCAATTTAAAGAAGAAGATATCACAAGGTAACAGGGATTGTATATTAAATATTCCCTTTTTAAAAATATATATAGTTTCTGCAGCAATATCCACAAAAATGATTTTTGCAAACAAATTTTAAAAGGAACTCTTGTTTAACAGTGCAATCTTTCAACAAAACAGAAGCAGACTCACAGATATAGAGAACAAACTAGTGGTTACCACACGGGAGAGGGGAGGGAGAAGGGGAAAAATAGGTGAAGGGGATTAAGAGCTCAAACTACCATTTTTAAAGTAAATAAGTCACAAGAATGTAATGTACATACAGCACAAGGAATATAGTCAATATTTTATAATAACTTTGTGTGGTGTGTCATCTTTAAAAACATTGAGTCATTCAGTTTTACACCTGAAATTAATATCATAAGTCAACTATACTGCAATATTTCCACTAGTGGCTTAAGTCTAATTAAGAAGTTATTTATTCTTTTCCATATCTATCAACATAACCAAGAAGAAGTATGAATGTATTTGCTAATCTCTTCTCTCAAATTATTTCTATGGCTGGTACCTTCTAGTCCTCCAGCCTAATAGCATTATTTTAATGATACGTTACACATACAGTATACATTTACCTTGGAGTGTGCTTAAAATCCTTGAGTGACCATTTGGATTTATGTAAAAGTAGATTATCAAGGTTAGCATTTTTTAAATATTACATTGTGTTGGGGGGTAGGTCTTTAGGTTTGCAGTTTGTTGTTTCTGTTATTGTTACTCTTCTGACTTACTGTTTCATAACATTTTATAAAGGGAAAATAGCTTTCCTGAATCCTTTGTTTCTTTGGAATGATTCATATAGCTCATTATGTAAGCTCAATTTTTGCCTTCTACTTTGTATATTCTATTCTAAAAATACTTTATATACTACCTAATAGACAATTAAAAACTGAATGTAATTTATTATGTTGCTGAGCGTCACTTTTTTTTCTACCATCTCCCCAATGGCCTTGTGTAGTTCTCAGTCAGCTATTGAGAGTTTTCTTCTAGTGTCTTGAGCTTTATATTTCTTTACCTCATCATACATTTTTCTATCTAAATAGCAGTTAATTTGGAGTCAAGCTCCTTGGGTTGTGAAGAGTGATTCACATTTCATATTTTAGTTACTAACTTTATAATAACATTTTACTTTTCATTCTTATTTAGACACTGTGACTTATGCTTTTTCATATTGTTCTTCTCCCTGATTCATTTTAGCCATGAAAATACTTATTTTGAAAGTTCTCCCATCTACATCAATGATTACATAAAGGATTTACTAAAATATCGTGAAGAACTAAAACTTCATTATAAGACCATTGTTCTACATGATATAAAATCTTTTAATGCAATATTGTTTCTTTTCAGACTAAAACAAAATAGAAAATGTGTCACAAAAAGAAAATGTGTGCATTTTGACTCACTTTTTTTCAGTTTTTGTTATAATTTTGTGTTAGACCCTCTGAATAAATGAATATAAAAGAGCAACCAAATTTTCAAAAATTTAAATGTTTCACATCTTACTATTGTGTTTTATAAATTCTAAGACAATTCACAACTTCACCAAAACTCAGTGTTTTAAAACGTTTTTGTTTTAGACACGAATCATGCTTACAAAATGAATGTTTATGTCTATACACATACATGAACATGCACACACTGTTTCTCCTTTTACACAAGTGGTGTCATGTCATAAACACTACTCTGAAACTTGCTTTTTTCTCTTAACAATACATCTTTGATATTGTTTTATGTCAATAATTAACTAATGTCCTTATTCTCTTTAAGGGCTGCATAGATTTGCACAGAAGAACAGCAATGTATTGAATCACTCCTTTACTGATGATCATCTAGATCATTTTCCAACATTTATTCATTCAAGTAATATATGATGACAAATTTGAACACAAGTTGTACTGACCATGTGTGAATATATTATACATTAAATTAGTAGATCAAATAACAACATACAAATTTTTTATTAATTGCTAGATATTACCAAATTGCCTTCTGTTGAGTTTTCAAACTTAGTATTCTGCCATCAAAGCATATCAGTTTATTAGTGTCTTTATAATAATTTATCTACCTAGGGCTCACAATATCTATTCTTAATGTATCTAAGTCTATTTTGATTCAATATGGTGCCATTCACATATCATACTTCACAGTACATCTCCCTTCACAATGAATACTTCTTACTTCATATCAACAAATCACACTTTCACATTACAGTTCATGCTTCCAAATTCTAGCATCAAAATTCTATTTTTCTAATTACAATAACCATAAAATATATAATTTCATTTACTTTCTACTAACATGCTTTGAACTATTGTTGTTATATTTTATGCACACACATATACTCAGAAAATATTTCTTGTGTTATCCCTTTTCCCATACTGATTAGTGTTTTCATCTAGTGTTATTTCCCTTCAGCCAGAAGGAAATCTTTTGTTATCTCCTGTGGATCAGGTTTGCTAAAGACAAATTCTTGCAGTTTTTCTTTATCTTCAAATGTCTTTCATCAAATTCATAAAATTTCACTCTCATTTGTGAAGAAAATTTTCACTGTGTATGAAATTCTAGGTTAATATTTACAGTTCAAGAATGCCATTCCATTGCCTTTTGTTCTCTGTTGTTTCTATCAAGAAATCAGCCATAATCTGTTTTGGTGATCTTTACATGAAGTGTCTTATATCCCTGATTGCATTCAAATTTTATACTTTCTTTTATATCAGTTTTCAGCAGTTAAATTCTGATGTACTTAAGTGTGACTTTCTTTGTGTTTATCCTCCTTGGATTTCACTGAGCTTTTCATATTGTATGTTGATAATCTTTTAAAGTCACAGTTGAAAAAAATGTCCAGTTTTTCTTCACAGGTCTAATACTGTAATCTTTCTCAAATTCCCCGAGTCTCTTTCATTTTTATTTTCATGTGCTGTTCTTTAAATTAGTTAATGGTCTATTGTAAAAAAAAAAAAAAAAACTGATTTTTTTTTTTTTCTGTTATCTCCAACGTATTTTTTTTTTTTTAATTATTTATTTATTTATTTTTGGCTGCATTGGATCTTTGTTGCTGTGGGCAGGCTTTCTCTAGTTGTGGCAAGCGGGGGCTACTCTTCGTTGCGGTGCACGGACTTCTTATTGTGGTGGCTTCTCTTGTTGTGGAGCATGGGCTCTAGGTGCACAGGCCTCAGTAGTTGTGGCACGTGAACTCAGTAGGTGTGGCTCGCAGGCTGTAGAGTGCAGGCTCAGTAGTTTTAGCACAGGGGCTTAGTTGCTCCATGGCATGTGGGATCTTCCCAGACGAGGGCTCAAACCCGTGTCCCCTGCATTGGCAGACGGATTCTTAACCACTGCACCACCAGGGAAGCCCCCAACCTGCTTTTAAGGTCATCCAATGATATTTTAAGTTGCATACATACTATTTTTCTTTTCCATAAATTCTAGTGTATTCTCTTATAGTTTCCATTTCTCTGCTAATGTTTGGTTTCTGATCATTCCTTACCATCACAATTTCCTCTAATTCTTTGTACACATACCCTTTACTTCTTGGAATATATTTATAATATCTGCTTTCAAAATTTTACCCACTGAATTTAAAATTTGGGTCATCTTATGTTGAGCTTCTTTTGAATGTCTTTTATTTTTATATGTGTTAAAATTCACTTATTTATTTTCACTTCTTATAACTGGACATCATGAATAATAGATTGCAGAGGATCTTGATTTTGCTATGTTCCTCTAAAAAGTTAGTTTTTGTTCTAGTATGCACTTAATTGCAGATTGATCACATTTCAACTTGTTTAGGCTTCGTTTTATGCTTTTGTAGAGTAGATTTTATAAGTTCAAGGATTTTCCTAAGCCCCTCTAACTTACTGGGGCTCAAACTCCAAACTCTAATTTTAGATTTTGTTTGGAGGAATCTAGAGTAGAATACTCCTAAGGAATAGCTTTCCTTGTTTCTCCACTTAGTTTTAACAAGGTAGTAATAAAGACAGTGCACAATAATTAAACTAGTTTTCTAGTATCTCTCACTGCTTCACATCTGGTATTTCTATTCTGTTCTCAAACACATCAAAGCTGCTCTCCGGTAAGCCTCAGCTAGTTGCCCTAAGAAATAGGTGGCCCAGTCTTCATTCAAGGACCGCTGAGGATCTTCACCTAACTGTTGCTCCACACACACACACACACACACACACACACACAAACAAACTCTGCAAAGCTCTCTTCAGTACATCACTGTGTTCTATTTGGCATCCAGCACACTTCATTATATTTGGAAAATTGTCCCAGGCAGAGAATTGGGGAATTATGGGACTCACCTCATAAGATTTCCTTTTCTTGGTGATTATAGTCTTGCATTGCTTGATGTCCAAATCCTGAAAGCAGTTACCTAATATATACTATTCAGTTTTATTGTTTATTGTAGGAGCACCAGCTGAATACTAGTTATTCATTCACAGCTAGAATTCAGGATAAAGTATTAATTTACGCAAATAGGGATTTTTAAAGAATGTGTTGGGGACTTCCCTGGTGGCGCAGTGGTTTAGAATCTGCCTGCCAATGCAGGGGACACAGGTTCGAGCCCTAGTCCAGGAAGATCCCACATGCCACGGAACAACTAAGCCTGTGTGCCACAAGTACTGAGCCTGCACTCTAGAGCCTGCGAGCCACAACTACTGAGCCCCTGTGCCACAACTACTGAAGCCCGTGTGCCTAGAACCCATGCTCCACAACAAGAGAAGCCACTGCAATGAGAAGCCCATGCACTGCAGAGAAGAATAGCCCTCGCTTGCCACAACTAGAGGAAGCCCACACACAGCAACGAAGACCCAACATAGCCAAAAATATATAAATAAAATAAATAAATTTATAAAAAAAAAAAGAATGTGTTTATGCATCCATTTTGAATTATATCCTTTGGTTTTAAAGGCATAACAATAGCATTCATTAAAAATACTTAGTGAAGCAAACAAAACAATTAGTAGTAGATTTTAATTCTCATTATCCATGACAGGTGAAGTTAAAAAATATTCATGAAAATATAGCATATTTCAATGATATAAGTTACATAAATAACATATAAGTTATGTTAATTGATAGTGAATTCTAAAACAGAGACTTCTTTTTAAAAAATATACATGTAACATTTACTAAAACTGAATATATGTTAGTCTTAAACTTTAATAATTTTCTCAAGGTAGAATATAGGAATTATATGTAAATTTTCTGATCATGTGGTCTTCAACTAGAAATTCTTAAGAAACTTACATCAGAAGTCTCTACCACATGGAACGTGATATTAGTATTTAATAAACTATTGAATCAAAAAACAGATACAATCAGAAATGGAATGTAATGGTTATAAAAACTTTATTATACTTTACTTTATATAATTAATTTATTATTCAGGTAAATAAATATGACCTAAATACTTGTCAGTTTCTGCAATACTGCTTTCAACAGTATAGCATGCTTGGGGTTCTATCAATACCTTATTTCCACAGATTTACTATTTTACCTGTGATAATTTAAAATTATTTGATTGTATCTATTTTATGTTATTTACTTTATCATTTATGGCCTCTGTGTTTCTTTCTGTTTTTTTTTTTTTCTATTGTGTTTCTTTAAATTTTACTATCATGTTATGTGATTATTTTGTATTTTTTCTTCAATTTTTTAGATTAAGCTCAGCCAGCTCACATTTTCTCTCCTTATGTTTTCTTACTATCTCTTTCTTAAGCTCTTGTAACTCCAATTATATCTCTGATTTTATTGGTAGAAACAATTTCTTGAATAAGATTTTTTTTAAAAAGACAATTGGAATGCTAACACAGTTTTCGTTTATGCTGCTGTGACAGTTTTCTGGTGAGTATTTTTACTTGCTATTTGGTTTTTCTATGCTTTTTTTTTTTTTTTAATTTATTTATTTATTTATGGCTGTGTTGGGTCTTCGTTTCTGTGCGAGGGCTTTCTCTAGTTGTGGCAAGTGGGGGCCATTCTTCATCGCGGTGCGCGGGCCTCTCATTATCGCGGCCTCTCTTGTTGCGGAGCACAGGCTCCAGACGCGCAGGCTCAGTAATTGTGGCTCACGGGCCCAGTTGCTCCGTGGCATGTGGGATCTTCCCAGACCAGGGCTCGAACCCGTGTCCCCTGCATTGGCAGGCAGATTCTCAACCACTGCGCCACCAGGCAAGCCCCTATGCTTTTTTTGAATATACTATTATGTTATCTTTGCATGTATTCTGTATGGTGCCTTTGATGATTCATTATTGAAGGAGTTATGTTCCCTTGACAATTCTCTTGTCAGCAGATTAGTATAAAGGAAGCACCAAGGCCCTGTGGTAGGCTTTCAGTTGATCTAGGGTTTTTTTGTGTGAATTTATTTAGCTTATATTTTTTACCAGTAAATAGAAATAGGTAGCTATGAGCTGTGATCAAATTAGTATGTATTTCTTCTCACTGATAGGCACAGAGAGAGAGAGACAGAGACAGAGAGACAGAGAGAGACTGCTTTCTGGAAATCCTCACCTGTCTGATTCCTCTTTAAGTACGGGTTTCTCTGTTCTTCATTTCTAATTTGAGCCCTGGAAGCTCCTGCTGCCAGCTGGTGCCTCCCATTTCCATTGCTGTAGGTAAACAATTTAGGTTTTACTTCTTAGAATGTGACCTTTATCCTAGAGAAATGAAACTGGTTGACTCTTTCCTGAGATTTTCAGTGATATTACCTTCTCTAAAGACTTCCTGCTCTGTCTCCATACTTTTGAAAGCTGTTCTACGTATGTTAAGTTTTTGTGTTTCAAGTTTTAAGAGGTTTGTTGAAGAGTTTGTATGTTTCTCATTCCCCTTGTTCTTTACTGATTTCTACGAGGGAATTGTCTTCTGCTGTACTGAATTTGGCAGGCATGCTCTAGTGACTTACACATGTAATGGATAATTTTGTATTATAGTAGTATGTTTTAAAAATAAATAATGCAGTATGCATTATCCTAATGATGTAAATCTGTGAAGAAACTTCATCAAGGTAATCCTCTCATATCATACGGGGACATAAGACCCTAATCTTCTCATTTCAATTTTCATACTTTGTTTAAAATCTTTGATTTTTTAATCTAGTTTCCTTTATTACCTTATTATTTTAAAGTTATTTATCTATCTTTGTAAAAGTTCATGTTGACATTTCCCTTATGTTTTCTAGCCATACTGACAAAACAAATTTGTATCTTTTACACATGAACAACACTGAGTTGACTCTGAAAGCTTTTTTTTTTCCCCTGTATCACTAAAGTCAAAAAGTTGTCTGATAGTTAAGCTAGCATTGATTTCTTTTTAGTTTTTTCATAATGTGTGATAAGCCCCCTTTTTTTAATATTAAAGATTTTGTTTATTTTTGTAAAGTTACTTTCATTTTTATTTAATTAATGTACACTCATCGATAATCAGAAGAAAAGAAAAGATTCATAACACAGTAATAAAAGCAACAAAACCATATTAAAAGTATCCATGCTCTAACAATGTACATACCAACAATTTTAAAATTAAAATTTTGAAAAGTGAAAAAAGGGCATTAGGACAATCAAAGGGATAAATTACCAATAATTTCCAAGACAGCAACTGAAGTTATTCATAACCAAACTGTCACTTTGACAAGATCATCTTTGTCTGCGCTCACGTTTGGCAGTGCCGTACAAGTACAGCGCCTCCTGGTGCACTGACAGAACAGGCCACCAAGAAAGTTCCAGGGTCCTCTCCCTATAAATGCGCTGCATTCTTAGTCTAGTTAACTTTTTTTCCTCTCTTTTGTCTCCTGACCTTTGTTTTTGTAAGTGCTATTGCTATTACTCTTTAAAACCTAGCTCACATATCTCTTTCTAAGACATTGCTAAGTTATCTGCCATTTACGCTGTTTTTGCTAAATCCTTTATCTTTTCCTGGAATTATCATACTGCAAAATGATTTATTTTACTTGTGTACGATTCTTCAGAGGATAGTATATTATATTTTTGTATTTAAAGATCTGAGTATATTTTCTGGAACCTAGAAATCACTCAATAAATAGTTGAAAAATTGATCATGTGACAGAATTATACTAACTGTTGATGTGCTATCTGAAAGAATAGATTATCTTCTATGATAAGTTATCTAAGAGTTGAGAATGTTTTAAGATGTTTCTAAAATAATCAATTTACATTGGGTTTCTGTCTTTTAGGGCACACGCCCATGTAAACTAAACATGTCATAGAGTTTATTTAATCTCATCATTATTCCTTAATATCTGTCTGAATTTTAATATGATATGTATTCTCCTCTCCCCAAGTTTTTGACCAAAATAATGAAAATTGAATTGCCTTGTGGTACACTATACATAGTATTATATTATACAAATACATTAAAAGTAAATTATAAGTCAAAAGGAATTAGCTGAGTACTTAAATCACTGCTGTAGATGCTTTCATATACTTTTTCATTGAATTCCATCTGACCCTCATTTAATCTCTGACAGGTATTAAAATATATATTTTTAAAACATCTTTATTGGAGTATAGTTGCTTTACAATGTTGTGTTAGTCTATGCTGTATAACAAAGTGAATCAGCTATACATATACAAAAAAGCAACACATAATAATTATTAAAAATATGGACTGCAATGAACAAGAAAATGGAAGATAAAAACCCCAATAAATAACACCATCCATGGACAGCTGCTCTTTATGATTGGTGGATTTTCTACTAGCTTTTCTCCTTTATATAAAAATAATTTAATACTTATAAAAGTAAGATAATATAGTATTTAAAATGTGTAATTATTTTCCCCATAATGTTACATAGAAGTGTTTTATTTGTATTTTGGATTGAATGTTGTGTGGTCCTCACCCCACAAATTCACACAGTGGAGCCTTAACACTGAGAGCTATATTTGGAAATGGGGCTTCTTAGGAAGTAATTAAGGTTAAATGAGGTCATAAGGGCAGGACTCTGATCTTATAGGAATAATGTCCTTATACTAAGAGATATCAGAGAGCTTTCTCTCACTCTCTCTCTGAGAATGCATGAAGAGGCCATATGAGCACACAGCGAGATGGTGATTGCATCTCCAGGCCAAGAGAAATGGCCTCAGAGTCAAACCTGTCTTGCCACCCTTGATTTTGTACTTGCCAGACTTCAGAACTGTGAGAAATAAATTTCTGTTCTTATAGCCACCCAGCCTGTGGTATTTTATTATGGCATCTCGAGCAGACTATGACATCACATCATACAATATACTGTTAAACATAAGTTAATTAGCTTTATGCTATTTCATCTTATAGATGTGTTATATTTTATTTTATTTTATTTTTTTATAAATTTATTTATTTGTTTTTATATTTGGCTGTGTTGGGTCTTCATTGCTGTGTGTGGGCTTTCTCTAGTTGAGGCGAGCGGGGGCTACTCTTCTTTGTGGTGCGCGGGCTTCTCATTGCGGTGGCTTCTTTTGGTGCAGAGCACAGGCTCTAGGCACGCGGGCTTCAGTAGTTGTGGCACGCAGGCTCAGTAGCTGTGGCTGGCGGGCTCTAGAGCACAGGCTCAGTAGTTGTGACACACGGGCTTAGTTGCTCCGGGGCATGTGGAATCTTCCTGGACCAGGGCTCGAACCCGTGTTCCCTGCATTGGCAGGCAGATTCTTAACCACTGTGCCACCAAGGAAGCCCAGATGTGTTATATTTTAAATTATCATTTCCCTAGTACATTATTTCTGAATTTTAAATATTTGAAAATTTCCTATAATAATACCCCATATATAATTTTTTTAACCTCATCTTAAGATAGATCCCTAGAGAAGGAAATACTTGGTCAAAGAATGTAAACATTCTAAGGATTTGATACACATTGCATTGGATGAATATTCAAAATGATCTTTTCAAATGTAACTTAATACTTTACCAGTTTAATACACAGAGAAAACCACAAACTAAACTTTAAATGGCAGTGTCCTTGGTAAATGAAGCATTGGCTGCTGTTGTATTCATTGTACAAAACAATCTTTTCCAAAGCAGTTTTACCTGTCTTTGAGTTGGCCTAGACATGCATTCATCCAGACATTTTTTTTTCTTGTTTTGCAGTCAAACACTGGTTGAGAATTTCTTCACCATTATTTTGGCTTTTAGCAATTTGCAAATTATTGTGTCTTCATCAAATACCATCATTGTAAAAATACCGAACAAGAACCAAGAAATGGTCATGGAAATAATGTCCGTATTTTACCCAACTCTAAGTTAAACAACTGTCTGTGCCTCAGTCTTTCAGTTTTTCCAGAGTATCCTTTGAACACCTTAAAATTCTTTAGTTGAGGATTCCGAAAAAGGCATTTCTGGGGTCAGATTATTTACTTTTCTTGGAATCAAAACATATTCAGCCATTGCTACAGTGAGAATTCATCTAATTCTCTCCATTACCAAGATCTTCCCATGTAAAAGACATCTAGATACAATTACAAAGGAATTTGAAATTGCCAAGCTGTATACCTGCAACTATATACACAGCTCTATATAGTTATATATAACTATGTATAAATATATAGTTTATAATTGTATTTTTACTGTATTGTTCTCAGCCAAGACGTCTCTTTTAAGATGTATAAAATATAAAATATTGTTCAGTCACTGACAGAAGAATAGTCATTACTCAAGTTAGTTTTTAACCAAAAAAAACCCAAAAACCTATGTTTAGGCTTAGTTACATACCCACAACTCTAAAATTCATATTTAACATAAATATGCTGTACAAGTTTTAGATTGATTGCTGATGTTTCCTACTCATTTTCTGGATCCAACTGGAGCTTAAAAAAAGCTAAGCAGTTTTATTGAAATAATTAACTTTCTCCACAGCAAGTAGTCCATTCTCTATAATGAGAATGCCATATTAATATAAGCTAATATAGGTTTTCCTGCTTACACAGAGGGGACATTTTATAGTAATGTATATCACACAAAAAATATTTCTCTTTTCACATTAGATTGTCTAACACGGAAAATCAAGATTCAAGATATTTTCTTAAATATTTGAGGAAAATTGAGATCCAGAAAAGTCACTATATTTTTCCTATGCCTTCATTATACCTAATATTTATTATTGGTTCTTATTGGGGTGGTATTTTTATACATATGTAAGTTTGAGAAACAAAGCTGCATATATTGCTGCTTGATTGATATTTCCACTGTTATGATTTCTTACTAAAATGCAATAGTAAGCACTGACATTGTTAGGTAATCTGTAATGTTTATACATTACAACATTATTATAAATTAAATTTTTATAGAAATTTTAACTTTACATTACAAAAATTTTAGGTTCAAATGAGGCTTGAACCCGGAAGTTATTTAGGTTTTATTTTATATTTTGTTTAAGCAAAGAGTGAGCTACTTTTAAAAGTGTGTTTGATTTTACATTTAGAGTTTTGGGGACTTCAGCACCTTAAGTGTAGGAAGGTTGGTGCTACAGGCCCTGAACATTTTCCCAGCACATATGCATTGAAGGATGAGGGCATGTGTGGGACTCAGTGTACTCGCTACCCCAGATCGGGGCTCTTGCCTGGCTTTCCAACTGGGGCTGCACTAGCAACAATTTGCATGTGGCCCCACTATGCTCATGGAGCCAGGTCACTGCTACCTGCTACTGGCTCTGCTACAGACACAGAGGTTACCTACAGTGACAGTTTTTATATCACCTGTGAGTGTAAACTGATAGTGCCTTGCTTCAGTTCTCTGTGCAGGCACTTTTCTCCTAATCTAAGTCTTCCCGGTTACCACTGAATTTCTAAAAAGTGAAACATCTGCTCAGACCCCCAGCATGTGCAACCAAGAAAGTAGAAGAATTTGAAGTTTTTGAGGCAAATTTTAGCCACTAGAAATGAAAGCCTGTAGATAAATTACTTTTCATCTTGTCACCTCCTCTATGATTTTTATACACTTCCGAATAGCTTCATAAACCCTCCATAATAGTCTCCATTGAGACCTTAATAGTCAGCCTGCTGTGATGCTCTAACCATCTTGGTAATATACTTGTATTTGTTCTCCCTTCTTCCTTTCCTCACTTTCCTTTTTCTACACTCTGCTTCCCTGGAAGTACGCTGCCTGATAATCTGTTGTCACACAAGCATTTCCTTAGGCTCTGCTTTCTAAGAAACTCAAGCTAGGATAGGGAGATGGGAAGCAGAATGAAATTGAATGCAGGTATTTTTTCTGATCAATCATATTAAAGGGCAATTTGTAGACCCTAGCTGATTTTATGTGTGGAAAACATATAAAACACGGGTGAGCTTTAAGCAATAAAATAGTTCTGCCACATTTAAGAATGCCTTTATTATTGGTACGTGTCAGAGAAGAGATGTTAAGTAATAAGTGGACTCTGCTACCAAAGGTTGTCAAATGTACCTTCCCTATGAAACGGTACTTAGGTATTGAAAATTTACATATTAATAGGTTTCTAAAATTTTCCAGTCATTGATCTCCTAATATAAATTCATTCATTCACTTAACTAATATTTAATGAGTACCTATTATACAACTGTGTGGAACTTACTATGTACTATGTATTCTAGCCACCAATGTGCAAGACAAATCCTTGTTTTTGTGTAGCAAACATCCTAACAAGATGACAAAGAAAACATGGAATGTGGTAGATGATAAGCAATAAGAAGAAAAGTAAAGCAGGATAAGGGTTTTGAGAAGAAAAGAGAAAAAGTAGGCAAGGCCTTGGTGGTGAGGCCTCTGAGAGAACCTCTGTTAGTAGCCCAGTAGCTCTGTCATCAGTGGACACAATGATGCGAGTGAGTACAGGCATTTTATAATTATAATAAAAGAAATTTAGAGGATACTATATGGAGTAGAAGGAATTGGGACTCTTCCTCTGACTGTAATAAAACTAACACAATTATTTATAGCTTTAATATTGTTCTTGATTCTTAACTTGAATAAAGATATAAAATGAAAATTTATTGAGTGCTCATAAAACATGCCAGGCCCTCTTCTAAGCACTCAACATGCATTTGATCATTTAACCTTCCCTGGAACCCTGTGTCTAGATAGGTGCTGTTATTATCAACATTGTGCAGATGAGAAAACTGAGGTTTTGAAAACTTAAGTAACTACCCTAAAGCCAGTAAGATAGCTATTGCATAAAGGAACCAGAATTCTGAGGAGAGGCTGTCTGAGCATATAGCCCAATGCCTAACCACTATCTTATGCCTTATAAAGTTCTTTTCCTTTAGAAAACCTCTGGTTGATGTTCTGTTGCAATTTCAAAGGCAAAGAAAAGAAAAGTAGTGAGAGAGAAGTAATTGTCTCAATTTTATTCTGAGAATTTGTCAAGGCATAGGGAAAAGGAAAACAAAATAAGTTCATATGTTTAGACTGAATAAAATAAACTTTGATCACCTGAATCAAAACTGGTGAGCTGTACAATTGTTGTGTTGGGTCTTCAAATCTCAACTAACTTCTATAGTCCGTGTACATTTCTATTGCTCCAGCAATCATCTTAATGTGAGAAATATCTGGAAATACATTTAATGGATCTTAATTAAGGCAAAATTTCATTAAGCAAAAATCATCAAAAATGTTTGATCTGTATTCAAGTTTATTTTCTTTAATTATAAAATATCAATTTCACAGTTTAGAGTAATAAAGGTTTGACAACAAATTGTTCTAAATAAAAATAAGTTTAGAAGATTGTTTTTAAACACAATTCTCAAAACAAATACAAAATGTTTATATTTCAAAACCTCTCAGCAGAATAATATCTTGAGTAGATAATGTAACCTTTGATGAATATTAAGTACAACCCATTTCTTACGTGAAGCTTTGTACAGTAAGCACATTCTCAAATTTTTTGAGAAACATAATTGAATTGAATACTTAGAAGTGAATACTTATTTTGTCCCATTGTTAAACTGAATTGAGGTAGATATACCTTGATTAACCTCTGTGTAGTAGTTTCTTTTAGTTAGCAGGTCAACTATTTTCTCATTAATGCATTTTAATTCAAATGAAATTTGAATTGAATGCACTGTTGAAAATATATTATGCATTAGGAGAGAAGAAATCATCTTTCTCTATATTCTCCAAATAATATTTCCTCCGGCCAAAGGGAGAATTTTTTTTTAATTTCCTCTCTTCCTCAGTCATCCTCACACAATCATACTACAGAGAGTTTCTTATGACATCTCTTTAAATGAAATTGCAAAAAATGTATTTTATTATTAGGTCAGTAATTGCGGATCTTTTGTTATTTCCATAGGATACAGCGAAAGGCAGGAAAATGTAACTGTCATATTTTAATGTTTCTATGTTTTTCTTAAAGATTTAAATATATTATTCTTCAGAAATTATGAAGAAGTCTATTTGTTCTAAAAGTGAAGGCTTTATTTAAAAGTCATAATTCAAGTGAGCCTATAAATTATTGCAAGTGAAATTTAAAATAAAAACTATCTACCGATCTATCTAGTAAAATGATATCCCCATTATTCAAGGGGCAGATTTTCAGTAATCAAAATGTTTTAAAATATAGCTTTTGTGCTTAAGTTTCATATTTGACATTCTATTTTAAAGCAATATCCAGAAATACACACAAAGTTTCTCAGAGAAGCAAATTTACCTTCAGGTTCACTAGGAAACCTACGTAAAATGGGACAACTATTTTGCAGACATTTGGCATTCTTCATTCCTAGGTAAATAATTGCAAATCACTAAGGTGGACTTGAAGGAATTAAAAATTGCTGTTTATGATCCTAAACTTTAGTCAACCATAGAAATTTAGAATATGTTTAGAACACTAAATATTAATAAAAATTTTTATTAAAAGTTTATGTAAAATACAAATTTCTGTTGTCTAGAATATCAGTATTTTTTCAAATGGTGCCAGATAACTAAAATACCTCTACATATTTAAAGTTATATTCTAGACAGAATACTTAGTTGCAAAATGTTTATAAGTTCATCTAGTTTATATAGAATTTGGTGACGTGAGTTTTTCAATGCCCCATGACCTGGATGAAAAACAACTCTGCTTAGTGTTAGTTTTTAACCAAAACTTTCTTAAACTTGGTGAAAGTGTGTTAATTTTTGGAATGTTCCCTTAGATATTAGGATGTCTATTTGGCTGACCAGAACTTTCTATCTCAATTCAATCTGACAATATACATAGACTCAGCCAACTTATAGTATTTTGTTTAATTTTAAAAAATTACCCTGGGACTGCTGTGGTTTTACAGTAAATGAAATGAAAATACAGTGATATGTGAGACAATGTAATTTAAAATTTAGTCCTTTGTGATATAGAGGAAAACAAGTTGTCAGTGAGTTTCACGTGTATTTCCCTTCCCCAGAATTATGTGTGATTTACAATTCATAAAAAGTGTTTAGGGGAGAATAAGAATGCCTACAATGTGATCTCCATGTCTCTCTGGGATAGTTTTAGGAGACTGTACATTTTATTTACTAGGGTTGTATAGCAAGAGAGTACTTAGAAATCTCATCTCTCCTTGAAGCTGAAGGAATAGTGTATGTGCATAAAACAATATTTACTACAGTGCTGGGAGGTCTATAAATATCACTGTTAGGATGTCTGATTAGGTTGTCTCACTGCACTTTCTTTGCCTCTATGTATTTGTAACTTTTCTATGTATTTGTAACTTTTTGCTCAAGTTATTTTGTCTTTTGATTCCATCTTCTTCAGACGCTTTCCATAGTATGACTGCTCAGCACTTAAGGTTACCTCAGTGATAGGAAAGAGTTAATGTGATTGCATCCATGTTTAAATTACTTCCAGAAAATAACTCCAGCTTTGGAAAGACTAAACCCAACTTTGGAGATGCTAGAACCCAAGATGTAGGGTGAAGTTTTGAACTATTAAAAAATAATGAACAATTAGATATGACCTTGATAAAAAAGAATAAGGAAGATTTCCCAAATCCTAGTTTCCCTTGCAGTGTCCTGTTACTCTAGTTTGAATTGACACTATTATAGAACTCATTCCCCATGAATGAAAGAATCATCCCCTATTAAAATGTAAATGCCCCGAAAAAGACAGTACAAGAATCGATCAATCATTTATACCTTAATGAGAAATAGTCACTCAAACCCTTTCCAGCACTACAGTTATCTGAAATTGAGCATTGATAGGATGGAGATGAGACAGAAGCACTTTGGGAACCAGGAGTAAGGAGGAAAAAAATAAAAGGGAAATGAGAGAATGCTGAGACTAAATGGCATGATTTACAATGTTACAAAGACATTGAATCACAGTTGACAATTATTGGAGGTAGTGTGCTGAGCTCATAAAAGACTGCTATTGGAAAGCCTTTCAGTGGCATACTTGCACTTGACGAAAAACATTTTATTCTTTCTGTCCTCTTCTTTGCCTAGAGGACTACCATTCATGGTGAAGGGTGCTGACATATCACTCCCATATGGGCATGGATCTGTATTTATGCAGTCAGTTTAGGTGTACCTGCTTTGAGAATACAAATATAAGCACATCTTCTGAACTTATCAGTGTAACGCAAGAGACAATAAAGTCTTCACTTTTTAATTGTGCCCTGTATATGATTTAAATAGAATGGTTTTTAGATCATGCAAAATGTCTGTGATTTACAAATATTTGGTGTAAATGTAAATTTTTAGAAAAATGTCTATTTAGTAAGGCAACACACTTTCCAATCTTCTGCATTTATAATCTTTCTTATGTAAATTGCATGATACCGTGCTTTGCGTATCACTTCATATAGTTTATCAGTCTATCATTGTCATCATCATTATCATTATTTGTGTGTGTGTGTGGGGGTATCCACAGTTATATAGGAAAGTCACACATGAGCAAACAGGTGGTTCACTGGCTTCAAGGACAATTCTTAAAGGTACTTTAAGAAGAATTCTCTCTCCTCTTTCAGGATAATTTGTTATCTTCCCACACAATCATGAAAGGCAGACTAAGATAATTATATTATGATTATTAAATAGATATATATATACAATATCATATGCAACGTATTATGCATTGCATATATTGTATGTGAATCTATATAATATATATTATATATGAACACATATATTACTGGATCGACACCAGCCGTAACAAATTACAATAAAATGAATACATATTATATGAGAACATTAAGAAATCTCTCTTAAGTCTGAGGCTTCAGAAACATGATTTTGATATAATAATAAAGTTCATAATAAAATTCATCTAATGATTTAATTTGAGGCAATTCAATTCCTTCGTTTTCACCCACAAATACTTTAAAAAGTTTATAATCAGTGTGACTACCAGAATGGCAATGTATATCTGGTTGTGTACTTGAATGTTCATGAGTAAGATCTTATCTTTATTTTGTCATATCCTATTAAAGCTATTTTCAAATAGAGTTTTGTATTAACTATGGTCATTTATTAACTCAACTAAACAATATTCTTATAGGTATTTTGTTATAATTTTCTGATTAGCCATTTGTTGGATTGCTAGTCATTTTGTAATCCTCTTTACATTTTGTTTTTGACTCTTTGTATTATTTTTATTTAGCTTATTCTTGGGGTAAAACTGTAAGATAATAGGGCTCATGAGCAAATTAAGTATATTTATCTGTTGGTGAGAAATCATTTATTATCCCTGTCAATAAGTATGCAAAATTTTAAAAACTCATCAGTTAGCTTTGTAATGTCAAACCAGATTTAAATTAAGAACAGAGAGAAGTAATGCATTAATTATATGCTCATAGTCTTCTGTTTCTTTAGTAAATCTGTCACCTATTGTTTTACTCCATTACTCAGAAACGAGAAACACCATCGTGAATTTATGCTTTTTATTAAAGGTAAAATTTCATGTAACTGTAAATCTGAAAATCTCACTATACAAAGTTCTTACTGATGTAATTTGGAGCTTCATCTCCAATAAAAATTGTAGTTTTATTCATAACTGAAAACAATCAAAAGAAAACCTGAAAAGACAAGTCACAACTGTCTAAATTTTACAGAATTTTTCTCTTTTCAACAGTCAGCATCAACACTATGAAGTAAATTGCTTTTGAATACTTCTGTAGCAGATGTCAGCCACCTTGCTTATCACTGAACAAGCCACATTTGAACTAAACAGCTCAGCATCGCATTGAGGGATATGCGGTTGCTGATTGAACACAGGTGTAATGGTTGATATACTGTCACACAGTCTGACATTAACCTAAGATCTTTGTTGAAATAGCTATTACTGATGGCACAAAATGTAATTGCTAATTTTCTGCCTGAGTGGTTACATATTTTCTCTAAATCTTAAGAGTTATTCATCCTTTTCCCACTGCCCATTCCTCAGAGTTTAAGGCAGCTGTGTCAGTGGTCCATGGACCAGTAATTGAACCTGTCACTTGCAATCTACTGATTTCATTCTTCAGAAATGTGACTACTGTTTTATTCACTCTTCTGCTTATTTTTCTCTAGGTATCAAATGTCTTACTTGAACCTAAGCTAACCAATATTCATAGTTTACCTTTAAGAGACTTTTTGGTCACCGAGGAAAGGGATTGTGGATGACTCAAATCTGACTGTATTTCCAGTTTTAGATGCCTGGCTTTCAAATGAATTGGTTTTTTTATGAGCCTAATTCTAATCAATCAATCAATTGTACTGTGGGTATAGAAGTTGTGGAGTTATAGTGGAGAAAGGGCTAGGAAGCTGAGATAGATTTACCATTCCTATATGAATGAAAACCTTCTTAGAATGACTTACCATAACTCAGTCTACTTATACATCTTTCCAGAATTTTACTGAGTGCTAGTGCTTAGTGACTAAAGATCAACCGGTGGTTAGTTGGTTTGACAATAAATATGCCAAAGTAAATTTAGTCATAATACATTTTCTACTTTAAATTTTAGTTTCTACTAAAATAATTAAGTCATGGTCCACAGTAAAATAAAGGGGAGATAATATACAGCAAACTTATGCTTAAATAGAGGATTTTCCATCAACAGAAATTGTGGGTTTTGTCAAAATCCTTTCAAAATTAACTCAGACTCAAAAGAACTGTATGTTTCATAACACCTTACTTTAAATACTTATTTTATTTGCCAAAGATAGGAAAAGTTTTCCTAAAACTATGCCTGACTGATGAATAGACATGACTGTAAAGCTATTGGTTGAAATTTTAGATGTTGGATCTTGTCTCTTTAAGTGAAAAAAATTTTGATAAAATAATCAGTTTGGCTTAGTGGAAAAAAAACCAGACTGGTTTAAAATTCTGCCTTTACTGTTTCGTGACCTAGGGTATATCACCTTCATCTTAGTGTCTCTATCTTTAAAAGGGGTAAAATAATCCTTGTTTTATGAGTTGATGTCAGTATTAGAAATATGTGGATAAATTACCTCGGGCAGCATCTGTCACATAACAGAGACTTGACACTATTGTCATGGGATCTGCTCTGAATCCTGAAGTTCTAGTAATAATGAGACAATTTACTAATGGAAGGGTCAGCTACCAACATTAGGATCGAGGAGAATGCTTTCAAGATTAGATGAAAGAAGAAATGCAGAGCTCTGGGATGTAATTCTGATTGAGGAAATATAAGGCCAGGTATGCTTCTTATTGTGGTTTCAGTCATCTGGGACTGCTTGACCGTGGAAGGAGGTAGTGTGCATATACATGAGAGGTGCACTAAAATGCAACATTTAGTGCATATGTTAAGAGGCTCATTGACTGATTTTATACAAACGCTACATTATGAAGCAGAATTATTATTTGGTGCCACAGTAATGGGGAAAGTGGCATGCCTTAAGTTAGTTTTTCAGAGTTGCATATTTATAAGATAAAATTTCTAAGTTAAAACTATAACTAATTTGCTTCACTTGAGTTTTCTTTGTATGTGATTTATGAAGCATTTTAATCTGGCCTCTAGATGTCATGTTCCAGGTTATAGATGCAAAGGACATACAATGGATGGGTACACTTTGAAAAAGGATGGGCAATAAAGAACCCAGTCTGAGGGATGGAAGTTGGTTAAAATTGAAATTAAGAAGTAGAAATCATGAGCATTTGGAAAAGATAAGTTACAGAGCAAGCAAGCTGCAGGAACAGGGGTGTAATGCAGTTTTCTTTTGTTTGGAAATGCTGTCTTGACCCAGTTTTTAGATCCTGGTTAGAGACTGGTCAGTTTCCCTTTGGGAGCAGCTGAGTAAATCCACATCCCAACTACTTCCCTTCTCACACTCTCTTTTCTAGGACCACTCTCTTTTCTCTTGTCTAAGTATCGGGCTAGGTGGGACAGTTCCTCCCTAACTCTTGGTCATTCAAATTAGCCAGTCCACAGGGAGTCTGCTAGAGCTAGCTTACCCCACCTGGCTTGCCATACATAAGCTGCCCCCTTTAACGCCGGCTTGCTATTACTCTGTCCTCAGGTGCAACCCTCTGTGTGGTTCTGACTGGCAGCCTTCTCTGGTTTGGAGCTTTGCCTTTCATCTATCTGAATGGCATTGTGTTGTGTTCTGCCATCAAAAGAATCTTTAAGTCATATAGAATAAGGAATGTCAGGTAATAATGTGAGAGATAACAGATATCAAAAGTCAAGATGTAAAGAATCCATGAGTTAAAACAAGAGCAAAGGAAAACAGTTTTCAGAGTTTGATTTCCAGGAGAAGGTATGGTCTTACTTAGGTTGATCATGCCATAGAGTTTTATTTCTTTGCCTAGGAAAGAACTCATGATTCAAGCTGCCAAACATTTAAATCTTATAAAATGAGTCATATTTTATGGCAAGACAAGAAAAATTTAAACATAAAAATTTGTTCTTTGCCCTTTGGCCTCCTCTCTCCCCACACTGTGCATTGTGTGTATCTGCATCATGCGTCGATGAAACCTCCCCTATCAGCAAAAATATATGTAAAGAACAACATTCTCCTAGCATCAATAAGACAACTCCTTCAAATTGACTTAAAATTGAATCTGGTTAAAATTGACTGATGACTCTTAGACTGGATTGTGTAAACTGTCAATAATACATCATTTAATATATAGCCCTCTGTCTCAAAAACTTGTATAACTGTGCCTTGACTTCTGATGCATGGAACAGTTCTCAGAGCTTTCTGAGATGCTCTTCCCAGGTTATAATCCTCAAATTTGGCTCGAATAAAATTTTCCATTGCTTTCTTGGATCGACTGATGAATTTTTAGTCTACAGTCTCATCTCAGAAACTGCCAACATAATCCACTCACTGGTTGAAGGCAAAAAATAGGCATTTTTTTTCTTAAGAGCATACTTAACATAGAATAAACTGGGCATGTAGAAAGTGTACAGTTTGACAAGTTTTGGCATATGGGTATACCTTCAAAATCATCACCACAACCAAGAGAATAAGTACATGCATCACCCCAGAAGCCTCCTCATTCCCCTTCAGAGTCTCTCTCCCACTCTTTTTCAAACTTTCTCCTCCCAACTCTAATCCCTGCCTGCAGGCAACCTCTGAACTACTTCTGTCACTATAAATTGATTTGCATTTTCTAGAATCTTACATAAATAATACAGTATAAACTTTTATGTTAGACATCATTTATACAATATTATTATTTTAAAATGTATGCATATTGTTGCATGCATCAATTGTTCATATTTTGTTTTGATGAGTAGTAGTATTTTATGTGTCACAGTGCAATTTTTTGTACATTCACCTGATGATGAATATTTAAGTTGTTTAGAATTTGGGGTTACCACCAAAAAAAAGCTGCTGTGAACATTTGTGTATACACCTTTGTATGGACATAAATTTTCATTCTTTCATTTTAGGGTTAATACTTTAGAGTAAAATAGTTGGAGCATATGAAAGCTGTATTTTCAAATTTTTAAGAAACTGTCAAGCTGTTTTCCAAAGTGGTTCTAACATTTTACATTCCTACCAGCAATCTTACGAGGTCCTGTTCCTCTACATCCTTGTCCGCACTTGATATGGTCAGGCTTTTTAATATAAGCCAATTTTATAAATATATAGTGGTATCTCATCATGGTTTTATTTTGCATTTTCTTAATGACTAAGGATGTTGAGCAGTTACATATGCATATTTGTGATTCGTACATATTCTTTCTTGAAGTTATGAATTCACTAATAAATAAATTAGGCCCAATTTATTTATTGAGTTTCTTGTTTTCTTATTGTTTGGTTTTGATTGTGTTTATTTCAATATAAATCTCTTATCAAGTATATCATTTGCAAGTACTTTGTCTTTTCCTCTTTCAATGAAGTCTTTTGAAGAGCAGACATTTTAAATTTTGATGAAGTCTAAGGCCGTGTTCTTGATTCTTCTGGGAATTCTACCTCTAAATTTATCTCTAAAATGTCCGCTTTACGTTCCTGTTACTACCCTCCTTTTTGTAGCAGCTCTCATTACTTTTCTTCACGATCACCATGTCCTCTTAAGTCTTTGCTTCCATATTTTACCCTCCATCATAGCCACAGTACTTTATCCAACTACTTTAAAAAATATAGTACAGATATTAATACTTCCCTGCTTAAGAATTTTTCAATAGTTTCCAATTGGGTTTTTAAAAGTTACAAGTATTTTTACACAGCCTATAATAAATGTCCTTCATGGTCTGGCCCCTGCCTGACTCTTATACTTTATTTTGTACCATAGTCTCTCTTGATCATTATATTTCATCAATAACACCCTCCTTTTTATCCATCTGACAAATACAGTTATTTTCTACTTAGGGGCTTTGCTCTTACACTTTTCTTTGCCTGGGTTATTTGTTTGACTACTTGATTTGTCTGCTATCACTGACTGCAAAATGAAAGCTTCTTGGTAGCATGGCTTAAGTTTAAATTCTATGTTTCTTTGTTCCTCTCTTCCTAGACTTGGGACTGGAATAAAGTGAGCATTCATAAACAGTTGCTGAAAAAATATACGTATTTGTAAGTATACAAATTGTTTTGACAATTCTATACATCATTAATCCAGACTTTAATATAATAATTTAATTTTCTTTTTATTATCAATGACCGTCTTAGAGGATGTTATCATTACCATCAACAATGTGTACTTATTGAATAGCTGAGATTGTGAGCAATACCACAGTTTTAACTAGCAAGGATTGATTGGATTCTTGTAGAACACAGAAGTAAAGACACATAAAGACTAACAATAATGCAACTAAAATACGAATCAGATTCTGGTCCATACAAATCAGATTTGGTCCATTCTCCATTTGTCCCTTCAAATCTTCAATCCACATTCTTGGCAATGTTCTGTTCCCTGGAGACTATCACATGCATCAGCTGTTCTTTTCTCCTCTTGGACATTATGTTTTGCAGGAAAATGGAAGTTGGATAGAAAGTCCTTTGGGTCGTTTTTTCCCCCTTTATAGCTGCTTCCTCCTCAAACCCCTCAGACCTGGGATTGGTAAAGGCCTGCTATTTCTAGCTTCATACCTTGTTGGTTCCTCTTAACCCTGCGTACAACTTTAAATAGCCCCTTCTTTTAAACTCTGTTTGATCCTCCTTTTGAATATATTATCTATTTTTCTCTCAGACCTTGGCTTACATAAGATTTTTCCATTACTAGAGATATAGAGATTCTTTGTTTTATTTCCAGGTATGGGAAAGGCTATTTTGGGGCTGCTCAATCAACACAAACAAGGGACCATAAAAACTATGCTAAGTATTTCCCCAATTTTTAAAACATACTTATTAGATAGATTTCCTTCACTGTTGGATTTTATTTCATATATTATTCCAAATGTGTGACAAGAATTGGAAATAGTAGGGAAATAGTAAGACACATTTCACTAGGCACTTATTTTAAAAAATGAATTTGTTTGTATGTATGCTGCTTAAAAGTAAACTGTTACACAAGATTTATACAAGGTTGAATTACTCAGAATAGTACTGGAAGTTTCTGTTTTTGTATCAAGAGTTCTTACTGATATAATGATGAGAGTGAGGAAGATATTTGTGTCTTACTATCTAGGACATATTCTTACCTAAGGTGAGAAAAGCTAATATCTGAAGGAAGCTGAAGAAAAAAGATGATAGAATCTATGAGAAAATGTTCTAAAAGGTTGCATATGTCAGGTGTCATGTCTGCCACTTAATATGTTCTTAGAGCATCCTTTTCATAATATTAACTCAAAAAATGAAGGTAAAAGGTCCAAATGGAATGATCTACATTTAAAAATGACTAATAAATAAGAATGATCCAAACAGAATTCACAGAGATTATAAATTCCCTTCCACACACATACACACACACAAAATGAAAGGAACATAGCATGGAGAAGAGAGTTGAAAATATACATAAGATACACCCTTAAACAAAGATATTTCAAAATATTTCTATTTTCTAAACACATAGAACATGACATGGACTCTAAAAAATTGATAAAAGTATATCACAAGAAATCGAGAATTGAAAAATAATGAGGTAAAGAGCTTAGTAGTTACAATGAATATTATAACAAATGATTTTTGTAAGTAAGAACTCTGTTGGAAACAATGGAATGTAAAATATATCCTATTGAAAATGAAATTGGTGACAAGAAGACCAGCTTGAGAAAAAATAAATCAAACAAATCAAGTATAAAGGAACAAAGACAAATAAGTAACTCTTGTTAATGATAACTAAGAATGTAAAATATAAAGAAATAATTGATGTCATTGAGAAGAAAATAAAATATATGAAGCAAATGAAAATTTTTCTAAAATACAATGAAAGAGATAACTATTTAAAGATAGAATAGATGAAAACTTTTATAAGTGAAGACCTAAATCTACAGAATGCAAGAACTTTTGTGGTATAAATGTGGATCTAATCTAGTTCTATGTATAGATAGAGGTAAAATTTTAGATATATAGACATATATTGTAAAAGATATCCAGCAAGAGAGAAAAACATTGAATAATAGTTTATCTGAAATATAATATACATATGTATGAGTCAAAAACCTTAGAAGGACAAAAATTAAGCTCTTCTTAATTTCTTTTTTGCCATAGTCATTGTCAGAGTACATGCTAGTAACAACACAGTGCTTAGAAGAAACATGAAAGTCATGGTTCTTGAAAGTTATAACCAATGAAGTTGCTATTCAATGTAATAAATTTAAAACAAATGACATTTATAAAAGCCATTTGAACATTAGGAGCTATTTATACTCAAATTAGGACTCATATAGTATATTATCTATTTGTCCTCCTTGAAAATGTATTTGATGATGAAATCCAGCTGTGGTAGGCTGATAAATGCTCCCAAAGATTTGTCTGTTTCCTAATTCCTGAAGACTATAAATATCACCTTATGGGGGGGGGGGGAACACCTATGCAAGTGTGAGTAAATTAAAGATCTTGAATTAAGAAGAAAAACCTGAATTATGTGGACGAACCTAAATGTCATCCTTGCAAGAAAGATGCAGAGGGAGAACACACACACACACACACACACACACACACACACGCACACACACAGGGAAGCAAGCAATGTGAAGATGTAGTTGAGTGACACCTGGGATGGTGGCTCCACTCTCCAGAACCAAGAAGGTCCTGTCGGCCCAGGTCCTTGAATCTGTGCCCTCAGTGTCATTCTTCTTTTATTTCATCCCATCTCTGCTCCTTTAAACGAGGTGGCAGTGTTTCTGCTGATACAAAATTCTCAAAAACCGTGGTCATTCCTTGTTTGTATTCTGTGGATATTGTGGAAATCCACACCATTAGATACAAGGATTCTCCACAGATTCTTCCTGGACAAACACATCTCTATTCCTGGCTTCTGCTGAGATGGACAATTGAATCCATAAGTTACACACCATCTCTTTTTCAAATGTTTGTCCTGTCACAGACTTAAGGCTATCTCTAGATCAAGGTATTCCAAATAGGCTGATAATTTTATAAATGATCAAGTGCAGACTCTTTTTTGCTTAGCAGTTTCTTCTTCAATTTATATTTCCTCTCACATTTTTCTATAAGCAGCAAGGGGAAACCGGGCTATGCCTTCCACACTTTGCTTGGAAATCCCCTCAGGAAAATATCCAAGTTCATCAATTACAAATTCTACTTTTTACAAAACAGTAGAACTTAATTCATCCAAGTTCTCTGCCACTATAGCAAGAATCAGCTTCTCTCCAGTCTCCAATCACATGTTCTTCATTTCCATCTGAGATCTCATCAGAAGAACTTTTAATATTCATTTTTCTAAGAACATTCTGTTCACTATCATATACGTATTTTCTAAGATGATAGAAGCTTCCTCTATAGCCTTCTTTTTCTCCTGAGACTGCTGGAATCATTGTTAACATCCATATTTCTATGAACAGTCTTTTCAAGGCTATCTAAGTTTTTTCCTATTATGCACCTCAAAACTCTTCCATTCATTACCGTTACCCAAATCCAAAACCACTTCCACGTTTTCAGGTATTTGTATAGCTGCAACCTACTTTCCAGTATCAAAATCTGTATTAATTTCTTAGGGCTGCCATAACAAAGTACCATAAACTGGGTCACCCAATACAATGGGAATTTATTCTCTGACTGTCCTAGAGGCTAGAAGATATCAAGAAGTTGGCAAGGCCACACTCTCTCAAAATCTCTAGGAGAGAACCCTTTCTATGCCTGTGTCTTAGCTTCTGGTGTTGCCAGAAATGCTTGGCATTCCTTGACTTGGTGTGTGTAATTTCAATCTCTGACTCTGTCATCACTGTCATCACATGGTGTTCTCTCCCTGTATCTTCACATTGTCTTCTTATAAAGACACCAGTCATAGTGGACTAAGGGTCCACTCTACTCCAGTATAAGCTTACCTTAACTAATTACATCTGCAGTGGCTCTATCTTCAAATAAGTCCCCATTCTGTTTTACTTAAGATTAACACTTCAACATGTCTTGTTTGGGGACACAGTTAAACCCATAAAAAGTACTGAAGCAGGTGATAACATGGATGAACTTCAAAAAAGTTATGTTAGTGAAGAAAGCCAGACAAAAAAGTTCACATACAATATTCATATTATATTAAATATCCAGAATAAGTAACTCCATAGAGATAGAAAATATATTGGTGGTTGCCACAGACTGGGGGAATGAGGGAATAGGGGATAACTCTTTAATTGGTATGTGGTTTCTTTTTAGAATGATGTAAATATTTTGGAACTTATATTAGTCCACTCAGGCTGCCATAACAAAATACCACAGACTGGGTGGCTTAAACAATAGAAATTTATTTCTCACAGTTCTAGAGGCTGGAGGTCCAAGATCAAGATGCAGACAAGTGTTGGTTTCTAGTGAGATTCTTCTCCTTGGCTTGCAGATGGCCACCTTCTCTCTCTGTCTTCACATGGCCTTTTTTCTGTGCACGCACATTCCTGGTATAACTTCCGTTTTTCATAAGGACACCAGTCCTATTGGATTAGGGCCACACCCTATGACCTCATTTAACATTGAATACCTCCTTAAATGCTCTCTCTCCAAATACAGTCACATTGAGGGTTATGGCTCCAACATATGAATTTGGTGGGACAATTCAGTCTATAACAGAACTAGATAGAATGGTAGTTGCACAACAGTGTGAATAAACTAAATGCCACTTTGATGTTCACTTTAGATGCCTCAATAAAAAAACTTAAAAGCACATTTAATTGATAACCTCTTCCATGCCCTATGTATAACTCTATTCACAGTTAAATTATGTTCAAGTATAACAAAGACTTGGTTGTATACTTTCAACTTCATTAAAATAAATATAATGAATCTTATTCCATAAAATATTTAATAACAGCATCTAAATTAAATTCATGTGGGATTTCATTTTAGGTACTGAAGAAAGTTTAACCTCAAATTGAAATACTGATCTATGAATGCTTAAACTAATATGCTGTTTGGTTTCGAAAACTACTATTTGAAAATAATTATTTGAAAATAATTATATCCTAATTATTTATGTGGCAAGCCACCATTACTGCTTTTCATCAATTATTTGTTTAATTGTGTATCAATTGTTTATTAAAATAGGGTCAGTTATAAAATCTCACACAATCCAAGTAGCTAATTTTCTCTTTATATATGGTCAGTTTTAAAGGTCAGTATTAAAAAATGAGTTTTAAATAGCAATAATTATGTATTCAGATTTTAACTATTATTAAGTAAGAAGTGACAAATTTAATTGAGATCATGACAAGTATATAACCATCTCTATCATTCAAGAATGTTCCCTTTACCTCCTCCTATAATCCATAACATTGTATCATATATAGTTATGTCTGGTAAACATCCTGCTGTTTTTGAGTACTTATTTATGTAACTCAAAGGTAAAATAGGGCTAATATTCCTTCTGTTTTAATGAATATTGTATTGAAAGTAATGAACTCTTTCCAAAAGTGACAATTCAAACTAAATTATTGAATTGATCAACAGCACTACTTAAATTAACTATTATTGTCCCATTCCTGGAAATACTGAAAGCATGCAGGTTTCAGCCTCCTTTCTTTACCCACAATAGTATCTCAAAGTTATGAGGAGATATATAATTAACAGAGATTAATATTACAGAAAACATTAGTTTTCTGCGTCTTTGATAGGCACAGGGCATTCCCAGGGGAAATTTCAGTCTTCAAAAACAATTCTGGGTCATTCATAACAGCCAAAGATAAAATGGGAAGACATAGTCCCTTGATTCTAACCAGAGGCCTTTCTGTATGTGCTAAATTGCAGATGAGGTATATAGCAGTTGGTCAGCCTTGAATGTGCCATTTCTCATACTTTCTTAAATGCCTGCAAGGCACAATCTCACTGTCAATGCCCCAAACCAGTTCTGACACACAGGAAACATCTAGTCTTAAGTAGTGTAACAAAATAAAGGACACAAAAGAAGCAACGATGAAAAGGAAAGAGAGGAGGGAGGGAGGGAGGGAGGGAGGGGGGAAGGGAGGAGAGGACAAAAAGGCAAAAAGCAGGAAGGATGAAAAATGTAGGATCAGTCTGTTAGATTTACCTCCAGAATACCTGACTGTTCTTTTGTCATCTTTTAGTCTGTCTTCTCTCGTAGCTCAGCTGCTGAACTATGAAAAATATTTCCATAATTAGAATAGCACGTTTTTTCCAACAGAAAACAAATTAATCCTGCAACACTTATCTGACTTTTAACAAAGTTTACCTGGAGGTAAGAAAAAAGGATAATAACAAAATCAATTCCACTTACCTCACTATATATTTTGATTTAAAGAGTGACTACTATCTATTCAATTCTTTTGCATGCCTACATTCATTTCTTTCACATTTTCTTATGCTGTTAGATATGACATACATTTTAATCAACAGTTCTAAGATTCTCAAAGTCCCACATGACTGGATCATAACCAAAGATAAAACAGACAGCCAAGGATTCAACCTCCATGCTTGAGACCTCTGGTCTTAGCCTTAACTAACACAGACGACTATGTACCCAAGTTCATCTTCATAATTTACCTCTATCTTCTGAAGCTAAGAGCAAAGTACTTATCTGAGACTAGCAGAACCTCCTTGACAAAAGAAGCCTTAGCAGTTGTCTTGGGCAGCTTCTCTGGGATCCTCAATCACTGTTACAGCATGCTTTTTTCCTTGCCTCCCTACAGAATTCCATCATTTTTTATTTTTCTAATGAAAAATTATTTCACTGTATTTACAAAGAAAAGACCAACCTGGTTTTGTAGTCCAAGCAAAATAAGTATACATCAGACTTAGCGAGTATGCCATAATTTCTAATTAAAGAAAACTCAAGCTTTATGTAGTCATATCTTTGGTGCTTTGAGAAATCTTAGAGATTATCTACTGCATTGTTTCAAAAATCTAGTACCATGAAAAACTTTATTAACTGATATCATTGAATTACAGGGGTCACAAACACAGTTACCAGATAACATCATAAGTGAATGAGTCTGGACAAAGACTATACAATTAGGAGTGCTAAGAACTCTGGTGAACATGAAAGTTTATTCTTATTCTCTGTATTTTCTTTCTAAAAGTTGCTAATATTCAGCCCCATCTGATTGTTGTCATGCTGGATGTGGACTCAGTATCGCAAATCAACATTTTTTTAAGAGAAAATGAATATATTAAATTTATATTAAATATCCTAAATACAAGCAAATATATCCTTAAAAAGCATAACCCGGAGGAAGATCCAACCAATTGATTATCGTGTTGTGAGCTCTGTTTATTAGATGCCCAACCAAAAAATGATCCCATGATTAAATATGCTATTGAAATTTTGGCATAAACAGTGTAAAAATGATTTCTTTGCCCCAAGACTTCAGAGTCTATAATATTTAAATGGAATTGGGAATTCTAAAAAAGAATATGATGTGTAGAAGATTTCAGGAGGCTAACATTTGTGAACCCATTTTAGAACCGTCAAGCTTAGTTCAACATTTATGGATTGGCTGCTAGAGTTATTTTCCAGTTTTACAGACAGATTTTTAAAAGTGCTTGAGGAGTTTGCAGGCAAATTAGAGGAACATATGTCTAATGGGGTCTCAATATAATCTAATAAATGTTAAAAAATTATGTGCTCTCCTAAGAAAGCAACATATTCTTCCTTGGAGGCTGGCTACCTTCTTGTGAGTATTAATCCATAAGTAAATCATGGCCTAGTCCTATTGAACATTCAACTCATGTAAAGAATGAGTCTTCAAGCTCACCATATTCTGTTTTCAAGCTCACCAAATATTATTCTTATGAAGTTTCTTTGTCAAGAGAAATAGCAAGTTAAATACCAGTTTAACTAGCAGTTGTGACTCTCATTGTAAATTAATATGTGGGTATACTGTTTTAAATATTAGTCTCTTGTGACTTTGCCAGAATATGTTAGCGTACTCAATTCTAATCTATCTATAATAAACAAATTAAATTTATAGGGCAATTCTGGGAACCAAAGCCTAAATGATAATTAACTGATGATGTTAAATTTCAGTTTATGGGCAACTGCCTATCTAGCTAGACAGACAACATTACCCAGGTTTTTATGGACTCCTGTGTTAGCCACTTTTGAAATATGTTTTAAAGCAAAATACCAGGATAAAGTACAAATGGAAATTTGGAATATTCTGAACACATAGTAGTTATTTATTGTACCACCATGTATGAAAATCTATAAATTCTTGGAAGATTTGTAATGATAACATAAATTGGAACTTCCGAATAATAAACTTAAAATGATTGTAAAGTGAAAAAAAATTAACACATTTTATTTTATTGAACATTCAAGCAATTGATGTTACACAAAACTAAGATGTTCTTAACAGTAATAAAAAAAGAAAAATACTTTACAGAAAATGCTATTTTAATTTTCCAGTTTGGCTGTATAAAAATGGAAATAAATTTTATATAATTAAAATTAACTGCATAGAGTTAATGAATAAATACCAAATTTCTTCTTATCTTTCCCAGTAAAAATTTCAGAAGTATTACAAATGGTTTTAAATATTAAAATTACTAAAATATTAAACATTTTGCATAAAGAGGTATACTCTGATTAACATAGAATAATGAACAATTACATAAGTGTCTCTAGGAACTCAGCCTTCCAGTATCACCCTTAAATAATTGCGAGGTAAGTATTACAGCTTAATCTTAATGTATTTTGTGTGAGTTTATTAGATTTTATGGACTTCTAAAAGTTAAATATTTCTATAAAATGTATAACAAAAATTTATTCATTTGCAAAGAAATTATTAAATGGTCGTTATATGCAAGGGTTGGTATTAGGAATTAAGAAAACAAACAAAAAAGCAAATTTAAAAGTAAAAAACAGACAAGAAAAGAATAAAAAGCAGATGATCCCTCAATGAAAACAGATAAAATTTCATACAAATAGTCAACAGATAAGAAAGATTCCCACTATTATTCAAGAATAGGTTGAAATATAAAAATGGCAACAGTTAGGTCCAAGGGAAGCAGTGACAGTTAAGGGTAAACCATGTTCAATGTTTAAGCAAATTAGGAGATATGGAAGGCTTTTAAATGGGAAAGAACTAATGAGATCACTGCTTCCAGCACAGTGAGTGAAATAGATGGGGCTGACTAAAGTAAAATGAATCATGTGTCCGGTTATTTCACTAATTCAGTTCTGAAGCTCATAAATTTTGTGAATTACAAGATTATAGTACACTAGTGTGCAAAATACTACCTGTAGGACAGATTTGGTCTGCCAATTGTTTTGTAAATAAAGTTTTATTGGAACACATCATAGACTTTGTTTATGTATTGTCTATGGCTGTTTTCATACCACAAGAGCAGAGTTGAATAGGTGAGACAGAGATCATATCGCTCACAAACCTAAATTATTTACTTCCTTGCTCTTTCTAGAATATGTTTGCTGACCCTTGCTGTAGTTGATAACTACAGTTATATATATGATTGATGAGATTATATAGGGAGAATGTATGAGATCTGAATAGCACTCGGAGTTGATCTCCAAGATGTTCCTAAATTAAAATGGCAAAGAAAAAACGTAACCAGAAGATAGAATGAAAAAGGGGGTCAAATATCTAGTAAGAAAAGTAGGAGTATGGTGCTATAGAAGGCAAGAATTTATAGTGACTTATGGAAGAAGAATGGTTAACAGTGCCAAATACTGTCTAAATTCAAATGAGGTGTAAAGTGAGAACTAGGAAAGAGTGATTGGTGTCTTAGATGAGAGTAGTTTCTATAGACTAAGAAACTAAGAAATGTGTAGTGCATGAAGAATAAAGGGAAGGTTGGAAAATAGAGAAAACCTGTACAAATATCTTTGAGGAGTATGTAGGATTAAAGGAAGTTTTTGTAATATTTATTTTTATGCAAGAAACTAATGACAAAGAACTATGAGAGAGAGAGAGGAAAGGATTGAAAATTTAATAGTTTGATAAACCCTTTTGAATATGTGAAGGAAAGGTATTCAGAAGGAGACATGTTGTATGGAAATGTAGGTGTTTTCCTTTGTATCTAGAGCATTTGGTAATATCTCCTCTGACACTTTTCTCATTCTTAGAAGGAAGTGTTAAGAAGGAAAGTCCTCCTTAAGACTGAAGGATGAGGCAAAAGAATTGGCATTCAAAGGTGTGAGAAAAACTTTTGATATACTGATGGGTAGAATGTGAATTAGAACAAACCATGAAAATGAAGACTAATTAGCAGCACTGAGGACTCAACGGAAGTTGAAGTCCCTGGATTCATAAAGACATTGTATACTTTCTTCTCTGTTTCTTTCATTAGTTTTCTGCAACCTGGATATAGGCATGGCTGCAGCATGGAGCCATTCAGCCGTGACTGGGATAAATTCTACTGTGTCACATGGTCTATGTTAGACATAGATATAATTTGGAAAAACCTCAAAATTTTAAGTCAAGGGTCATGTAGGAAGATGGGCATGTGTAACTTTTCCATCAACCTAAGTAAATTGTTCTAGAACCCATTCACTAGACAAGCACAGCTGATTTCCATGACAGGATAGTGACCCTGAGTCACTCTCATGTTTTCTCTCTTTTAATGATGTCACCGTGAGCAGTCCTGGCCCTAACATTTGCTGGGTCTTGAACAAGTATACTGGCGGAAGCCTATATATAATCCATGCTGTTTGTAGGCTATGTTCACTGGCTATTGAAGCAGAACCATTAGTGTTGAGACCAGGAAATACACATTAAAAATATCTCTGTACACAAAAATGGACACAGCACTCCTGATAGCAAAGCACTCTTATATACATTAAAATACAAAAAATTCTCTTGATTTTCTGTGGTTTAGACAGAGATTATCAGACCAGACCTTAGACACTGAAACAGACTAGAGCATATTACCAGGAGATTCTGACTTATTTACATTTAGTTTCCTAGACACTTGTATTTTAATTCAACAACACTCAAATATAACTAGGATTTATGTTGTTGTGCATGCTTCTGATGCTTTGAGGCAAAATGGAGCATTAAGAAAAATGAAAAGTTTATATAAAACATTTTTTCTCAGGTTAAGTCTATTAGATCATTGCCATGATTACTGCAGGATAGTAAAGCTGAAGCTGTGTTATTTCGAGCCACATTATTTTAGTACACATTTTGCATGCAACCTATTTATAGGTTCTAGATATGCGAAATCTTTAAGGAAATTACATGTCTATGCTATTAATTTCAGCCTGATTTACTCTCCCAAATTATGTTTTTTTAAATGAAAATGAACCAAAGTGTCAGGTTGCCTAGAGTTTGCCTTAATTGGTGGTCATAGGGTCAGTTGTTATTTTTGTAATTTGTCATCAGCGACAAAGTAAAATTCAAAGAATATATTTGGAACACCAAGAGAAAAGAGAATTAAAACATGTAAAAAGGAGGAAGGTTTATTAAAATTCTAAACATTTATTTTAGATTTAAGCATATAATCTATGCTTTTTCCTTGTTTTTACCTAGGTGGGTAAGTGTAAGTTTATATTTATTTTAAGGTAATTTTTCTATGAAATTCTGGTATTATACATTTGCTGATCTATCTAGATAATATTAACTCCTGTATTATTAATCACACTGGTACCAATATCAATACTAGGGAACAGTGAGGTTAAATTGACAGACCGGGGTCAAGAGAAAAATTATTAATAAAATTCACCCTTTCTGATCCTGTTCTATGATCCCGTATCGCACCTCACTCTCTAGATTCTTCATGGTTAGACACACATTATGTTCAATCATTTGAAATCGTTCCATTTTGAAGTTAAGGGATGTGGAAGTACCAACAGACATTTTCATCATTCATAGGAACAACACAAACACTGAACGATAAACAATTGAATAATGTCTCAAAATATTCTGATTTTTACAAACACTATTATGACATGAAATGAATACTAAAATTATGTTCCTAAAAACTTTTATGCTTTCATTTTAGACTACACCTTTAATTCAGCAGGAAAATCTAAAATAACTGTGAACAGAAACATTATTTTCAGGTGAACATAGACCTAGTTGAGTGTTCTAATTTTACCTTATATATGACAGAAAAATCAGATGCTGTAATCCCATCACCATGTAAATTGCATCTAAGTTTTAAACAGGAAGTTAGGGAGTTATTATAAATGACATCTAAATTAAATTTGGGGTTGTCTGTTTTATCATTTGCAAAATAAATCAGAGTAAGCTAGTAAGATTTTAAAAAGACTTGATTGGTACGATGGTTTTGCTTTTTATTTCAGTGGTTGACTGTTTTTCAGACTCATTCAAGGGAATTGAGTTTCTCAGTCCAAGATAGATGGGAAAAATTGATCTCCAACAAGTACGTGTGGATAATGGGTATTACATTCTGAAAGTATTTCCACAGGTATAATTAATAGTCACTGCTCCAAAGGCCCTGAGTGCCTCTCTCCTGCCCATTTTTTCCCAGGACCTCCCCAAATTCCATCAAATAGAGGGGTCTTACAGGACTTTGACTTGCAGATGCCTTGTATGACTGATTCTGTACCATATTGTGTCCCTCATCCATCTGACAGGTGAGTCTCCCTTTCCTAAGTTTATAAGCATCCCCCACTCTGGGGTTGGGGACTGAATGTTAACTGGCATTGTGTATTGAATAAGGGCAAAGTGGCCCTTAGTAAACTAAACAAAGTTTAGCTTCCCTGAGACTAAAATGGGAAGTTTTGGATTTGGGAAATTTGAGCCCTATTCTCATGGTAAAACTATCTGTCTTGGGTAAGGAGGCTGTATAAATATGGCAGAATACTTCCCAGTTCAAACTTAGAATGAGGGAGTGAAGATACCCTTCTTCAAAAGGGACCACAGAATCTTAGAGAAAGAATCTCAATAGTTAAGAAAAAACTGAATACAAGAATGACTTTCCCAAATTTCTCTAGTCTGGACTAGACTTCAGATCCAAAGGTCTCCCAAATATTAACAGATATTGAACATCTTTCCACCCTGTAAATGAGAGATCAGGGTTAGATTGATTTTTATGTGGGAAACACCTATTTTTTACACCAAAGGATATTGAACAGATTTATATTTATAGGATTGTTCTGTTCTGATTTTTAAAATTGCATATGCTCATTACTAAAAATTTGGAAAACACCAAAAATTAAGACTACAACAACAAAAATAGACTGGTATGTTATTAGACTGGTAGGTTATTAGAGACAGATGTTAGTTATTCCACACACCCCCACGTGGACATGTAATTTTTCATCTTCATTTTGATTCTTAGTATGTTTCTTTGCATTTTTCTTTCCCTTGAGATTTTAGTTATATAGGTAGGAAGAAGAAACTGACTCATGAGTATTCAGATGTCATTTCAATGTACAGTCTTTTTGAATGTATATTTATTTTGTTAATTGATATGTTCATATTTCTGTAACCTTGTTTTATGCTTTTTCCATATTTCCATTATTTTCTGTCTTTTTTTCCTCTCTTTTGCTTGCTTTCATCCTTTTTAGAGAATAGGAAGTGTAAAGCCTGTGGATTTTTGTGTATGAAATAGTGCCTTACTATTTCTTTATTTGTTTAATGTTTAAAGTGTGTCCAAACTCTATATATGCAAAGGCAATATTATATCTGTATTTTCAACCAATCTTATCTAATCACTTTTCCAGTTTTATTTATATCATAAATCAAGATGAAGGGTTTATTATTATTAAAACTATTTTAATATATTCTCTTTGCAATTATATATAAAACAGATTTTTGGACTTCATTACAACTAACTGATTTTAATATTCATTAAAATGAATATTAATGAATTCATTGTTTCCATAACTGTGTACCATTAATTTTATTAACTTTTTTATACTGAACTATATAAATACTTGTAATAAATTTAATAAATGTAAAAATAAAGTTTTCTATAAGTTAAAATCACAAGCTTTTCACTAGAAAAGCAATGTTATTCTTTATGTTTCATTTTGTTTTGAGGGCTTACTAAATGCCAGGCACTGTTTTATTTATTTTTATGTTTTAAATTTTTTATTGAGATATAATTGACATATTAATTTCAGGGGTACAACAATGATTTGATATTTGTATAATTAGCAAAATAATCGCCATAATAAGTCTAGTTAACATCCAATACCATGCATAGTTGCCAAATTTTCTTTTCTTTGTGATGAGAACTTCTAAGATTTAGGAACTCTTAGGAACTTTCAAATATGGAATACAGTATTATAAACTTTAGTTACTATGCTGTACATTACATTCCCATGACTTATTTATTTTATAACTGGAAGTTTGTACCTTTTGACCCCCTTCACCCATTTTGTTCAGCCCCTATCCCCCACCTCTGAACTCATTTTTTTTCATTTTTTTTTTATAAGTAAAATCATACAGTATTTGTCTTACTCAGTCTGACTTATTTTACTTAACATAATGCTCTCCAGGTCCATCCTTGTTGTTGCACATGGCAAGATTTCATTCTTTTTTATGGCTGAATAATATTGCATCATGTATACATACCACATTTTATTTATCCATTCATCCGTAAATGGACAGTTAGGTTGTTCCATATCTTAGCTGTTGTAAATAACGCTGTGATGAACGAAGCAGTGAATATATCTTTAGGAGTTACTATTTTTGTTTTCTTCACATAAATATCCAGAGGAGGAAATACCGGATCAAAACGTAGTTCTGTTTTTAATTTTTTGAGGAACCTCCATTCTGATTTCCATAGTGGCTGCACCAATTTACATACCCACCAACAGTGCACAAGGGTTTCCTTTCCTCCACATTCTAACATTCTAACAGATGTGAAGTGATATCTCATTGAGGTTTTGATTTGCATTTCCCTGATGATTAGAGATGTTGAGCATATTTTTTTGTACCTTTTGGCCATCTGTATGCTTTCTTTGGAAAAATGTCTATTGGGATCCCCTGCCCATTTTTAAATCAGATTATTTATTCTTTTGATATTAAGCTGTATATGTTCTTTGTATATTTTAGATATTAACCCCTTATCAGATATATGATTTGCAAATGTTTTCTTTCATTCAATAGGTTTCATTTTCATTTTGTTGATGGCTTCCTTTGCTGTGCAGAAGTTTGTTAGTTTGATGTAGTCCCACTTGTTTATTTTTGCTTTTGTTGCCTTTGCTTTTGTCAAATCTGAAAAATCGTATTCAAGACTGATATCAAGGAGTTTACCACCTATGTTTTCTTCTAGGAGTTTTATGGTTTCTTCTAGGAGTTTTATGGTTTCAGGTGTTATATTCAAGTCTTTAATCCACTTTGGGTTAATTTTTGTGTATGGTTTATGGTAGTGGTATAGTTTCATTCTTTTGCATGGGGCTGTCCATTTTTCCCAACACCATTTATTGAAAAGACTGTTCATGCCCCACTGTATATTTTTGGCTACTTTGTCATAAATTACTTGACCGTATATTTGTGAATTTATTTCTGGGTTCTCTATTATTTTCCACTGACCTATGTGTCTGTTTTTTATGGCAATACCATACTGCTTTGGGCAATGTTATCATTCTTGTGCTTAAATATTTTATAAAGTTTGCAATTTAAGAAACTTAGCATCCTATCTGAAATGCTGTTCTCTCTCTTCCTTCTCTTGTCTACATTTCATTTTTAAATAAATTTACTAATACCAACACAAATTCTTTGAAAATACTGATATTATCAATTATGCATAACATTTTACTTAGCTTTCTTTCTTCCTTCTTTTTCTTTCTTTCTTTCTTTCTTTCTTTCATTTAGATGTTTTTGCAACATGTAGGAACATTATAGAATATAAATCCCTTTCACTTTCTTGAAACGACTTTTTAAATGATTTATAGGATGAAGTTATTGACCCAAAAAAGTGTATCTAGTTCAAGATTCTTGATATACATGTCTAATTGCTTTCCAGAAAGTTATGTTTTAGAATCCCAGTATCTGTATGTAAGAATATGTGTTTCATCATGCCTTCATAAAAGCAACAAAAAAAAAAGAGCCCTAAAAAATTATCTTCATTTTGCCTTACTTTTGAATGATTTTAATACTAGCAGGTTGAATATTTCATGTTTGCTAGCAATTTGCATTTCTGTTCAGATTATCATCTGGCCATGGTCTTTGCCTGTTTTTGTATGACAAAATCTTTTATTGATTTCTTAAAGTTTAAAAAATACAAGTTAAGGATAAAAACACTTTTTTGTATTTGGGACCAATACATGTGATTTTTAAAATCTGATCTTGCACAATATGGGACATGATGTAATTTCATGTGTTCTGTGAATAATTTAAAGTATGGATAGAAATAAAAATTCTTTCTTCTTGCCTGTTCACCTCCTAAATGGCAGTACTTCATCATTCCTTGGAAGGTAGAAAGTCCACCGAAAACAGGAAGATTTGTATTGATATTTCTAGTTTCAAAGGTATTTAAATATCCATCTTATTATCTTTTTAATAAGCTTTTCAATGGGAAGTGAAAGAATCTATAACCAAATCTTACCTGAAATTTGATTTACTTAATTTAAATAATATGTGGTAGAGATATGTGAAAAGGAAATTCTAAAGTATATCAGAGATTAAATATGTTATCAAGCGCTGCAAAACTAAAAATAAATTTTAAAAAGTAGTCTTAATATTCATTTATTTTTGTGATGATTCAGGTAGAAGATATATTTTGGAAACTATTATATCTTAATTACTAAGAATTTTAATTAAAATATAAACAATTCTATACTTGTGGATTATTATTTTAAATTAAATGGCTATAATAGAAGATATTTAACTGCTATTATTTCTATACAGCCAAAATATACACAACTCCACAGGTTATATGTATCTGAATGTTGACAACTTTTTACAATTATTAGTTAAATTAAGTTAAATGACTGGTTTTAAAATTTTATAATTTAACTTTTAATAATCTACTTAAGAAAAATACGAAGTTTTCCCAAATAATGTGTGTTTTGAATTTTGTAAAGGTTCTATTCTATTCATGTTAAAATATGATGCTGTTAGAACATATGTCTTTAATTCACATTTTATGAAATCTTGATATGCTTCCAAATTTCTCCATGTATTGCATACAACATTACTAAGAAGCATTGATACACAGTGCCTCCATTCATTTAATAAATATTTATTGGGGAGCTTTTATTATGCATACTATCTTTTTTCAATTTTATAAATTCAAATAATGGTGGATCTTTAGAATTCAAAAATGTCTAATTTATAATTTATGGTATCATTTTACAGTATGTACACATACACACATATTAATTTATTTTAAAATTAGTCTGTGGCAGTATGTTTCTTTTATCAGTAACTAGGATACATTGAGAAAAATGGAACCATTATTAACTAAAACTCAGGTGACCCTTTCCAGGCCTTCTACTCAATAGCTGTGACCTTGATTTCTCACTAACCATTCAGAAATTCTATATGCTTAATCTTGGGGGCCATGTTTTTCTCCTTTAAAATATGAAAGTTTTAGGTTAAGTAATCTCCAAAGTATCTGAACCTTTTATTACCTTTTGTCTGCATGAATAATTTGGAGTCAAAGCCAGCAGGGATCACTGTGAATATCTTATTCCCTTTGATCAGATAAAAGGTACATTTTTTAGCTTCAGAAATGGAACCAAATCAATGTCTACCATCTCCACAGATATTTCTAGACACAAAATCACAGAGTGTAGATAAAACACAGCTCTCCTTCTGCCCTCTTAAGTAGAAGAGAAGAAAAAGGAGAAAAACAGGGATTCTTGAAGAGTGAGAAATAAGGGCATTGTTATCATTTCAAGCAGGATTATTTCTTCAAAGAGTCAGAGAAATTGACTAGAAGTAGAAAGTCTAGGAAACAAGCCTTCTGACTTCTAGTTAGATATTGGTCCACTTTGTAGTATAACAATTTATTGAGTATAAACGTATTTTTATAGTCTAAATTTAAAAACGATTTCTTCCTTTTATGCTAGGGTGAGGTCTTGAAGACAGTGAATTTGTTGTAAATGTTTACAGAGTCTTGTTTTTTCCAGTGAGACCCAGACAAGTCACCTGAATACTTTGGCTGGATTGATGCTTTCAAGAATTAGGGAGTTGAGACAGAAAAAGTGAAGTGATTTGGACAGATATGTAATGCTTAGTAAATATTTTTTAACTATTAATAATAAATGATTATCAAAATTTAAAAAATTCAGAATTAACTTAATTGAAAGTTTATTTGTGTTGCAGAAATAATATGTGTCAGAGCTTTATCCAAACCTAAGCCTTCGGACTCAAGAACCTATATTCTTAACACTGCATTAAGTTGAGTTCAATGATAGGTATCCCTCATAATAGTAGTTATTTTTATCATTATTTTCATGATCATGATGACTGTTAGATATGTCAGAAATACCTGAGACTGTATCATATCCCTGAGTTTACTGTAGTCTCAAATTTCTAGACCTCTTTCCTTGCATATCTCCATGCATATCTCCTTTACATTAAGATTTTCATTGATTGAACTACAGAAAGAGGATTCTTTTTGTCCCTGACTTATTCCCTGGAATTTCTACTTTTATTTCCTTTTTATTCTTACATGACAAATGTACTGCATGTTCAACGAATGACTTATCAAAAGCTGTGCCCTTCAACACCAGTGATCCAGAAAATGTCTTACTTAAGAGGTAGCTGTATAATTCATTTATTAATTTTATTTTTTCTATTTGTATATTATTTTGGATTTTTAGCTTAACATACATCTGCAAATAAAAACAGTATTATCAGTTCCTTTTCATTGCTTATATTTTTATTTTCTTTTGGTTGCTTGGTTGATTGATTGCCTTACATCATAGAACTCTAGTACACTGTTGAATAGAAAGGGTTGATAGCTGGCATCCTCTTGTTCCTAACTTCAGGGAAAAGCTTTTAGTATTTCCCCATTAAACAGGATGTTTGCTATCATTTTATCAGATTAAAGAGGTTTTCTTTGTTTTTAGTTTTCTAATTTTTACAATAAATGAATTTTGAATCTGAAAAAAAAAAGAGGTAGCTATAAATTTATTTCCTTGCTTTTTATTGAAAAAATATGTTTTCATTCTTGTTAGTTTTTCTATTTAACTGAATTCTATAATACTTATAGGGTAAAAATTGGTTTTTATTTTAGATACATCACATTCTCTCTATCATTAAAATGTGAATTATTTTGATAATTTCTATTGCTATTTTCTGGCTCACAGACTTGTTATTCTTCATACATGTCATTTAATTGACAGGTAAAAATCAACACAATGAACTCAGATTGTCATTTGAATTTTCACTCCAGTTACATATTAGGAAGCTGACATTATCTGCCTTACTGTACCTAAGCCCTAGTTTCCTCACCTATAAAATTATAATAATGATACTTTCCTTACAATGGCATTAAAAATAGAAAATATAAAAAAGTGAAATTTTTGGTTATTTTTGACAGGTTAGTAAATATTGGTTTCTTATTATTAATAGCAAGTGATTAGCAAAATAAAGACATTTCAAAATTAATTTAATTGAAAGTTTATTAATACTGCCAGACGTGGAAGCAATTTTATAAAGTATTATTTATTCCTGGGAAAATAAGGGATCTTCTTTAATCTCTACATATGCCATTATTGCAGTGAGATCTCTTTATAAGTGACTTTTTACTAGCAGCAGTTTTGGTGAAGCTTTTCTTGACTCTAATTTGCTCTGAAAGATTCATGTGTTTTTTTTAAAGTTCCCGTGAACAAGTTTGCAACTGAAATTGAAAATTCGCCTGACCATATGTCATTTTAGATTTAGTTCCAGAAGAGGATAAGATAATCAGGATGAATAAGGAGTTGCCTACTGAAATGTCTGACCATAAACAAATGTGAAAATATAACAAACAAACAAAAAAAAATAAGCTGCATTAAAGTGCATGATTAGGCTTTGCAGCAAAATTTGAGACTCTCTTGAAACTGTTTCTAATTTCATTAGTGCACTTAGTTAACTTAAAGCCATTTTAAAAGATGTAAATTTCAGCTTCCAAGTCAACCTAAACATTTGTTGCAAAAAAAAGAACTCTAGTTCAAGGCAAGATTGTACCGTTAACCTCATCAACCTTTTTTTGTATAGGATGCCACTAGTCTTAAACTATATGTAGAAAAAACATTGATGCAATCTTTACTGCATCTAACGTGTTCTGCCTTGTAATATCATAGTTATTTTTGTACATGCATTATTTCTCCAACTATCTAGCATGGCATTTTAAATATATTAATCATAATTATAAATAGCTGTATATTCTCCTCATGTGCATAAAAATGTGTAAGTAAGTAAGGAGTGAAATACTGAATAAGCCCTACCTTTGGAAGAAAAAGAACAAGACTCAAAATAAATGTCATTATTCTTTGGCAGAATAACTATAAATTCAGCTTCATATATAAGACATTGGATTATTTAGTTCATTTGTATTTATATTTTAATTAATCGTCTTATAACAGGTTTTTAATTTGACATACATGTCTCAAGATTCTTTTCTCCTGTTTCAGAATTAATCAATTATTTTTTATTTGTAATGTTTCCCTCCATGTTTTCAAACTGGTTTTAGTGGTTAACTTAGAGATTATATATGCATCTTTGCATTATGACAGTTATACAAATATTGAGAGTAATAAAAGTGTAATGCAGGTACTTTTTTTTTTTTTGCCTTTATTCCCATGGGTTCTACTCACTTCTTTTGTTTCATTCTTGCCATGCATTTTAACTTACGTATATTTGAGGCCATATAAAACACTACTGTTATTATTTTAAACAGTCAGTATCCATTTATATTTACCCATGTATTTAAGCTTTACAATACTCTTTATGCACTTTATACAATCCTTTATGCACTTTCATATTTTTATCTGGAATCATTTTACCTCTGCTGAAGAATGTGCTTAAATTTTCTTTCAACACTTTAAAGATGCCAATCCACTGTTTCCTGATTTCTTCCATATTATTTCTCCAATGAAGGTTTTTTCCTGACTGTTTTCAAGACTTTTCTCTTTGTCTTTGGTTCTTGGCTGTTATTCCAAAGTGACTAATACTTGATGTTACAAGATGAATGCATAGATATAAGATCCATTCAAAGTGCAAATTGGGTCATTGGATTTGAATGTAATAGAATACAAAAAATTTGGTAATATTCGTTCACATTCCATATTATGACTATCTTTATAAAACTAATACTTGTCAATTTTTTGTTTACTAAGGAAGAATATCCCCATTTATCTGAAAAGATTATTCTTATCCAATTCTCCTCCATTTTCTTATAACATAATTGTTTGAGCCCAGATTTTATTCATATACTTCTACCAAAATAATATAACAGATTGATTTTGGAAGCATATATGATAATCCAAGTATCTTCTAATAAACCGGATATGAAAGATATTTACAAAAATGTGAAGCAAATAATTATAGCAGTAATGATTTTTTTTTTGGAAAATATAGTTATATTTTGTAAATATATGTTCTGCTACATTAGCATAATGAATATATTGGTATTTTTTAAATGAATGTGTATTTTGAATATTTCTGCCTTAATTTCTAATACATTAAACATGTATACATATGCAATTCATGCAAAAAAAGTGCACTTTGGGGACTTCAATAATTTTAAGAACATAAAGTTTGAAAAATACTCTTTCAGATGTGCCTGCATGTGGTCTTCTTTGTACTTATCTTGATTGGTATCCGCAGAGCTTCTTGATATTGTTCATCTACTTTGGGAACTTCTCAGGCATTACCTATTCTAATATTGTTCTGCTCAATTCTGTTTTATCTTTTTCTGTGATTCCAATTAAACATGTTAGACCTTTTACTCTGATCTACATGTCTTCTATGGTCTTTTCTATTTATTATTTTTTCTCTGTTTGTCTCTGCTTCAGTTTGTAATTTTTTAATTGACTCATCTTCCATTTCAGTAAAATATCATTGGCTGTGTATTCTACTTTTATACCCATCTACTGAGTTCATAATCTTATGCATTATATTATTTACTTTTATAATTTCCATTTGAATCCTTTTTTTATATGCAGACATCCCTTATTTTACACAGTATGGTTAACTAAACTCTTACATCTTGGAACTGTGTCTTTGCATTGCCCAACTCTCTAGTCACTGGAACTGTGCAAAACAAGAACACATGTTTCAGTTAGTACAGTGATGCAAAGTGAGGACTCTTGGTTTTCCAATTATCTCTGATATTTTATATTTTTTCCTTTGTTTTCTTGAACACATTAATTATATTTATTTAAAATTTATTCTTTGTTAACTCTGTTAATTACAAGTAATACTCAGAATGCTATCATGTGATGAGAAAAGGAGTTGCTCCACAAGGTAAATTTACTACATCACTGCTTAATTCAGTTGATTTTTTTTAAGATCAAGAATTTCAGTGACAGATGCAGCATATTAATTTACACTCTGCAAGCAGCTCTTTATCTTCTTGACCTTACTGATTTTTGTTACAAGTCATTATACCATTTCATGTATGGTATAAAAACCTTATAAGATTCTCCCATCCTGACTTTTGTGCTATAGTTATCATTCACTTTACTTCTACATATTTTATAAACCTCATAATGCATAGTTACTATTTTTACTTTTAACAGTAAATTAACTGTAATATGATGTAAATAATAACAACAAACATATTTTGTGTTTTTCCAGGTTGTTTCCAATTTAAGTATCATTTATGTTGCCTAAAGAGCTTTAGTCAGCCTTCCTTATAATTCAAGTCTTCTGGTAATTAACTAAGCAACTTTTGTGTATCTGAAAGCTTTCAATTTACCTTCAGTTTGAAAGATATTTTCACTTTTTCTAGAATTTTAAGTTGATAGTTTCTTTTTTTTCTTTCTTTTTTTTCAAGATGTTTAAAGATATTTATCCACTGTATTTTGGTTTATGATTTTTCCAACAAAATTCTGCTGTCATGCTTTCCTTAGTTCCTCTATAAATAAGTACCATTTTCTGTGGATGCTTTTAGGATTTTACTCTTTATCATTGGTTTTAAATAATTTGATTATGAAACACCTTTTTCCTTTTCACATTTAATATGCTGTGTTTCATTGACTTTCTTAGTTCTGTGGACTTATAATTTGCATCAATTTTTTTTCAAAAACAAGTTTTTAAGAAATAAAACAACTTTTATATTTCAAAATTGTTTTTTCAAAGTTTTTATAACTCTTCTTTCCTCAGGGACTCGAATTACATGTATATTATCCCACTATAAACAAGTCAATTTTTCTTTTTTATCCCAAGTTTCATTTGGATAGTTTCTATTGCTATGTCTTCATGCTCATTAATTTTGTCTCACTTGCTCTTAATTCTTTTCTTAAAAGTCTCAAATGTTGTAGTCCTCACCTCTAAAATTTTGATTTGGGTCTTTTTTATGTCTTCTATGTCTTTAACATATTCAACCTTTCCTTTAGCTTTCTGAATTTGTAGAATGAGGTTATAATAACTGTTTGACTCTCCCTGTCTACTACTTCTATGCTCTGTGAAATTTCTGGGATGATTTTAATTGATTTATTTTTCTCATTATGAGTCAGCTTTTGTTATTGCCTTACAAGCCTGGCAATTTTTGATTAGCTATCAGATATTTTAATTTACATTATTGGGAGCTAAATGTTTTTGTATTCTTATGCATATTCTTTTGCTTTATTCTGGGAAACTGAATTTTTTGTAATCCTGTAATTCTTATACTTTAATTTTTTGTGTCTAGTTTTAAGTTTCTTAGGTAGAAACAAAGCAACATTTCTTCTAGGAATATTTTCTCCCACTGTTGAGGCATAATCTTCTGAGTACTCTACACCAGAGGTCCCCAACGCCCAGGCCATGAATCAGTATCAGTCCATGGCCTGTTAGGAACCGGGCTGCACAGCAGGAAGTGAGTGGCGGGCAAGTGGGTGAAGCTTCATCTCTGTTTACAGCCGCTCCCGATTGCTTGCATTACCGCCTGAGCTCTGTTTCCTGTCAAATCAGTGGTGACATTAGATTCTCATAGAAGTATGAACCCTACCGTGAACTGCGCAAGTGAGGGATCTAGGTTGCGTGCTCCTTATGAGAATCTAATGCCTGATGATATGAGGTGGAGCTGAGGCTGTGATGCTAGCGCTGGGGAGCAGCTGCAAATACAGATTGTCACTACCAGAGAGGTTTGACTGCACAGAGACCATAATAAATCAATTGGGAAACAAGCTCAGGGCTCCCACTGAATCTACATTATGGTGAGTTGTATAATTATTTCATTATATATTACAATGTAATAATAATAGAAATAAAGTGCACAATAAATGTAATGTGCTTGAAGCATCCCGAAACCATCCCCCTCCCCCCTGGTCCATGGAAAAAAACTGTCTTCCACAAAACCAGTCTCTGGTGACAAAAAGGTTGGGAAACACTGTTCTACACAGCTCCCTATGAATTTTGAGGTTCTCCACTATGGTCTTTGGGAACAGGAACTATTCCTGATTCTGTGTGAGACCTGTAATTGTTCCCTCTAATCATGCAGGTGGTTCTTTACTCAGTGATGTCTAGTTTCCTCTGTATATGCACTAATATTATGTGTCTGATGCCATGAGGAAGACTTTCATGAGATGTTGGGAGTTCTCATTCTGTTCAGCTCCCTTCTCTTTCATACATTGTCCTGTGAACTTGTACCACTGTGGCCTCTGGGACTCATAGCTACATCTCCTTAAATCTAGAGATCATGGAGATTCCAGAATCCTGGAAATAGAATGGAGAAAATACAAGAAACGTTTAACAAGGAATTAGAAGAACTGAAGAGCAAACAAACAATGATGAACAACACAATAAATGAAATTAAAAATTCTCTAGAAGGAATCAATAGCAGAATAACTGAGGCAGAAGAACGGATAAGTGACCTGGAAGATAAAATAGTGGAAATAACTACCGCAGAACAGAATAAAGAAAAAAGAATGAAAAGAATCAATGACAGTCTCGGAGAACTCTGGGAAAACATTAAACATTCGAACCAAGATTCGAATTATAGGGGTCCCAGAAGAAGAAGAGAAAAAGAAAGGGACTGAGAAAATATTTGAAGAGATTATAGTTGAAAACTTCCTTAATATGGGAAAGGAAATAATTAATCAAGTCCTGGAAGCACAGAGAGTCCCATACAGGATAAATCCAAGGAGAAACACGCCAAGACACATATTAATCGAACTATCAAAAATTAAATACAAAGAAAAAATATTAAAAGCAGCAAGGGAAAAACAAGTAACATACAAGGGAAGCCCCATAAGGTTAACAGCTGATCTTTCAGCAGAAACTCTGCAAGCCTGAAGGGAGTGGCAGAACATATTTAAAGTGATGAAAGGGAAAAACCTACAACCAAGATTACTCTGCCCAGCAAGGATCTCATTCAGATTCGATGGAAAAATTAAGAGCTTTACAGACAAGCAAGAGCTAAGAGAATTCAGCACCACCAAACCAGCTTTACAATAAATGCTAAAGGAAATTCTCTAGGCAGGAAACACAAGAGAAGGAAAAGACCTACAATAACAAACCCAAAACAATTAAGAAAATGGTAAAAGGAACATACATATCGATAACTACCTTAAGTGTAAATAGATTAAATACTCCAACCAAAACACACAGACTGGCTGAATGGATTCAAAAACAAGACCCGTATATATGCTGTCTACAACAGACCCACTTCAGACCTAGGGACACATACAGACTGAAAGTGAAGGGATGGAAAAAGATATTCCATGCAAATGGAAATCAAAAGAAAGCTGGAGTAGCAACTCTCATATCAGACAAAATAGACTTTAAAACAAAGACTATTACAAGAGACAAAGAAGGACACTACATAATGATCAAGGGATCAATCCATGAAGAAGATATAACAATTGTAAATATTCATGCCCCCAACATAGGAGCACCTCAATACATAAGGCAAATGCTAACAGCCATAAAAGGGGAAAATGACAGTAACACCATCATAGTAGGGGATTTTAACACCCCACTTTCACCAATGGACAGATCATCCAAAATGAAAATAAATAAGGAAACACAAGCTTTAAATGATACATTAAACAAGATGGCCTTAATTGATACTTATAGGACATTCCATCCAAAAACAACAGAGTACACTTTCTTCTCAAGTGCTCATGGAATATTCTCCAGGATAGATCATATCTTGGGTCACAAATCAAGCCCTGGTAAATTTAAGAAAATTGAAATCGTATCAAGAATCTTTTCTGACCACAACACTGTGAGACTAGATATCAATTACAGTAAAAAATCTGTAAAAAATACAAACATATGGAGGCTAAACAATACACTACTAAATAACCAAGAGATCACTGAAGAACTCAAAGAGGAAATCAAAAAATTCCTGGAAACAAATGACAATGAAAACACGATGACCCAAAACCTATGGGATGCAGCAAAAGCAGTTCTAAGAGGGAAGTTTATAGCAACACAATCCTACCTTAAGAAACGAGAAATGTCTCAAATAAACAACCTAACCTTACACCTAAAGCAATTAGAAAAGGAAGAACAAAAAAAACCCAAAGTTAGCAGAAGGAAAGAAATCATAAAGATCAGAAATAAATTAAAAAGAAATGAATGAAACAATAGCAAAGATCAATAAAGCTAAAAGCTGGTTTTTTGAGAAGATAAACAAAATTGATAAACCATTAGCCAGACTCATCAAGAAAAAAAGGGAGAAGACTCAAATCAACACAATTAGAAATGAAAAAGGAGAAGTAACAACTGACACTGCAGAAATACAAAGGATCATGAGAGATTACTACAAGCAACTCTATGCCAATAAAAGGGACAACTTGGAAGAAATGGACAAATTCTCAGAAAAGCACAACCTTCTGAGACTGAACCAGGAAGAAATAGAAAATATAAACAGACCAATCACAAACACTGAAATTGAGATTGTGATTAAAAATCTTCCAACAAACAAAAGCCCAGGACTAGATGGATTCACAGGCTAATTCTATCAAATATTTAGAGAAGACCTAACATCTATCCTTCTCAAACTCTTCCAAAATATAGCAGAGGGAGGAACACTCCCAAACTCATTCTACGAGGCCAACATCACCCTGATACCAAAACCAGACAAAGATACTACAAAAAAAGAAAACTACAGGCCAATATCACTGATGAACATAGATGCAAAAATCCTCAACAAAATACTAGCATATAGAATCCAGCAGCACATTAAAAGGATCATACACTATGATCAAGTGGGGTTTATCCAAGGAATGCAAGGATTCTTCAATATATGCAAATCAATCAATGTGATAAGCCATATTAACAAACAGAAGGAGAAAAACCATATGATCATCTCAATAGATGCAGAAAAAGCTTTTGACAAAATTCAACAACAATTTATGATTAAAAACCCTCCAGAAAGTAGGCATAGAGGGAATTTACGTCAACATAATAAAGGCCATATATGACAAACCCACAGCCAGCATTGCTCTCAATGGTGAAAAAATAGGAAATACCCAGCAGCTCTAGAGGAAATACCCAGCAACTCTTAGGAAATACCCAGCAGCTCTAGAGGAAATAAATTGCTGAGTTCCAGATTCAAGCAAGAGCTAAATATTGCATCATATGATATCTCTCTTGACTGAACTATTAAAGCATTGTATCAAAAAACAAGAAAATGTGACATTGTAAAGCCTTTGGAAATATAAGTTGTAAAACAGCAAATAAATTGAATTGCAAAAGTGAAAAAAAAAAAAAACCCAAAGTTAGCAGAAGGAAATAAATCATAAAGATCAGATCAGAAATAAATGAAAAAGAAATGAATGAAACAATAGCAAACCATTTCCTCTAAGATCAGGAACAAGACAAGGTTGTCCACTCTCACCACTATTATTAACATAGTTTTGGAAGTTTTAGCCACAGCAATCAGAGAAGAAAAAGAAATAAAAGAAATCCAAATCACAAAAGAAGTAAAGCTGTCACTGTTTGCAGATGACATGATACTATACATAGAGAATCCTAGAGATGCCACCAGAAAAATACTAGAGCTAATCAATGAATTTGGTAAAGTAGCAGGATACAAAATTAATGCACAGAAATCTCTTGGATTCCTATACAGTAATGATGAAAAATCTGAAAGGGGAATTAAGGAAACACTCCCATGTACCATTGCAACAAAAATAAAATACCTAGGAAGAAACCTACCTAAGGAGACAAAAGACCTATATGCAGAAAACTATAAGACACTGATGAAAGAAATTAAAGATGATACAAACAGATGGAGCGATATACCATGTTCTTGGATTGGAAGAATCAACATTGTGAAAATGCCTATACTATCCAAAGCAATCTACAAATTCAATGCAATCTCTATCAAACTACCAATGGCACTTTTCACAGAACTAGAACAAAATATTTCACAATGTGTACAGAGACACAAAAGACCCTGAATTGTCGAAGCAATCTTGAGAGAGAAAAACGGAGCTGGAGGAATCAGGCTCCCAGACTTAGACTGTACTACGAAGCTACGGTAATCAAGACAGTATGGTACTGGCACAAAAACAGAAATATAGATCAATGGAACAGGATAGAAAGCCCAGAGATAAACCCACACACATATGGTCACCTTATTTTTGATAAAGGAAGCAAGAATATACAATGGAGAAAAGACAGCCTCTTCAATAAGTGGTTCTGGGAAAACTGGACAGCTACATGTAAAATAATGAAATTAGAACACTTCCTAACACCATACACAAAAATAAACTCAAAATGGAGTAAAACCTAAATGTAAGGCCAGACACTAAAACTCTTAGAGGAAAACATAGGCAGAACACTCTATGACATAAATCACAGCAAGATCCTTTGTGACCCACCTCCTAGAGTAAGAAAATAAAAACAAATATAAACAAATGGGACCTATTGAAACTTAATAGCTTTTGCACAGCAAAGGAAAACATAAACAAGATGAAAAGACAATCCCCAGATGAAATATTTGCAAATGAAGCAACTGACAAAGGATTTATCTCCAAAATTTACAAGCAGCTCATGTCTCTCAATATCAAAAAAACAAACAACCCAATCCAAAAATGGGCAGAAGACCTAAATAGACATTTCTCCAAAGAAGATATACAGATTGCCAACAAACACATGAAAGGACGCGCAACATCACTAATCATTAGAGGAACGCAAATCAAAACTACAATGAGGTATCACCTCACACTGGTCAGAATGGCCATCCTCATAAAATCTACAAACATTAAATGCTGGAGAGGGTGTGGAGAAAAGGGAACCCTCTTGCACTGTTGGTGGGAATGTAAATTGATACAGCCACTATGGAGAACAGTATGGAGGTTCCTTAAAAAACTTAAAATAAAACTACCATATGACCCAGCAATCCCACTACTGGGCATATACCCTGAGAAAACCATAATTCAAAAAGAGTCATGTACCACAATGTTCATTGCAGTGCTATTTACAATAGCCAGGACACGGAAGCAACCTAAGTGTCCATTGCCAGATGAATGAATAAAGAAGATGTGGCACATATATACAATGGAATATTACTCAGCCATAAAAAGAAACAAAATTGAGTTATTTATAGTGAGGTGGATGAGCCTAGAGTCTGTCATACAGAGTGAAGTAAGTCAGAAAGAGAAAAACAAATACTGTATGCTAACACATATATATATGGAATCTAAAAAAGAAAAAATGGTTCTGAAGAACATAGGGGAAGGACAGGAATAAAGATGCAGACATAGAGAATGGACTTGAGGACATGGGGAGAGTGAAGGGTAAGCTGGGACGAAGTGAGAGAGTGGCATGGACATATATACACTCCCAAATGTAAAATAGATAGCTAGTGGGAAGTAGCCGCATAGCCAGGGAGATCAGCTCGGTGCTTTGTGTCCACGTAGAGGGGTGGGATTCAGAGGGTGGGAGGGAGATGCAAGAGGGAGGGGATATGGGGATATATGTATACGTATAGCTGATTCACTTTGTTTTACAGAAGAAACTAACACACTATTGTAAAGCAATTATACTCCAATAAAGATGTTAAAAAAAAAAAAAGAATTTTGTTTATCATAATTTCATGTAAATAAATGATCAAACCTAATGACAATCTATGCTCCTATGTGTTTACTGTATATATTACTTTTCATGAGGCAATTTTAAAATTCTTGTCTTGCATTATATATATAAGAAACATGTAATTATTATGGTTATCAATTAAAAACACATCCATCAGTAACAACTAGAAATTATTTGTTCACTGAGTAGTAGCAGCTATTAAATAAAAACTGAAGCAACAACCACAAAAACGCTAAGGATATTAAAAAGACTCTGGATGGGTAAAGATGCTTTTATTCATTAGAAATTGAGATGTGAAAATAGCAACCCAAGAGGAAGATTTGGATAATATCCTTAAGGTTGAACACAATATAAGTTTAAAGCTTATATTATATATAAGCTAATATATAAGAGCAAGTTTTCATTTGCTCCTCATGCAGCTATGAGTAAAAAATTAAGAAAAAAAAGATGGAAAAAACCAAAAGAGATTATATATATATATATGTTTACTCACAGACCATTAGTCCTTCTTTATCTTTTGGAATGTGAAAATAGAAGAGTTTCTGGAAGATCAGCATATACTTTCCGTATTTTGAGCTAATAAACATCTGAAAACCAAGTCACTTTCAATATCCACAAGAAATACAGTGAGTAATATTTTCCTTGCATATCAGTTATAGTGTATTTACATCTTTAACATTACACAAAAGATAAATGAACCTAAGTTCATTAAAAAGTAGCTTATATAAAGATAACAATATTTTAAACTTGTGGCCAATCACTATTCTAGTTTTATACATTTAAAGGAACTCCATTAGCAAGATAATAACTTATTAAACAAATGGGCCTTGAATATAAACAGTAGTTTTGACTAATTTTATAGAAAAACCTACATCTAATAACAGAAAAAAAAATTAATCCTTTTAGAACATTCTTTGAGCAATTAGCTTTATCATTCAACATTGTTTAAAACAATCCCTGGCCTTTGCAAATTTATGCAAAATACATTCTCTGTACATCTGACTTAAAAATAACAATTTTTAGAAAGAATATTTAAGAAGATATAAAGGGCTACTATGGTTATTAGCTTAAGAAAGATAATTTGCCCCCTCCCTATTTTACTTTGCTGTTTCCACAATCTGTGGGAATTAGAGTCTAAACTAATTGAATAAGCTAATATGAATAACAATGAATCAAACCCAGTATCAACCCCAGGATAGACAGACAGGAAGGGCACACCAAGAGATGATGCAAGGTATCATCAATTCCCTTTCCTTTGAAAAACAGTTTTAAAAGGATAGACTCCAGTTGATGCAAATGAACAGCAAATATATCACCCTTGCAGTTGTTTCCTCCTTCTCTAGACATTGACAATTACCTTTTCTGCAACAATGTATTATTGTTGTTTTATTATTTGAAGTACTTCTTAAACTTCCCGCTTTTTCTCCTTTTCTGTAAATTGTAATAGTGTATCATCTCTGTATTAATCATCTATTGAATCAACATTTGTCCATATCAATCAATCTATGCAATGATACTTGAGTACTTTAAGTAAAATAATATCTCCATGATATCCTCTTCAAAAATCTACAATGGTCATTTTCTAGCCTATTGAAACTTTTTTGTTTGTTTGTTTGTTTGTTTTAATAGCTACTTTATTTATTTATTTATTTTTGGCTGTGTTGGGTCTTCTTTTCGTGCGAGGGCTTTCTCTAGTTGCAGCAAGCGGGGGCCACTCTTCATCGCAGTGCACGGGCCTCTCACTATCACGGCCTCTTCTGTTGCAGGGCACAGGCTCCAGACGCGCAGGCTCAGCAGTTGTGGCTCACGGGCCCAGTTGCTCCGTGGCATGTGGGATCTTCCCAGACCAGGGCTCGAACCCGTGTCCCCTGCATTGGCAGGCAGATTCTCAACCACTGCGCCACCAGGGAAGCCCCAGCCTATTGAATCTTGACTTCTGTGTAGGAACCTCAAATTTAAAAAAAATTTCCTTTGACTTATTTGGACCCATTTTCCAATGATTGTATTTTTATTCACAGCAAAAGGTATAATTGTTTTTAAAGAGTTTTTTTAACTAAAATTATTTTTATTTTTTAATGTATCACAGGAGCATTAAACTGAAAGCTTTACTGCTGCCCTGAATATATATGTAGACATCAGATGCTTAAGGATAATGGTTTAGGCCTTTTTGAAATTACTATGAGAACAGGTATAAACTAAGCATAGAAGGTTAAATAACAGTTAGTAAAATCAAATTTTGTCATAAGTATTGGTATTAATTACAATTTGGAAAATGTCCCTACTTGTCCTGACACTGTATCTGTGATCTGTTATTGCTAACACTTTAAAGAATGGATTCACTGGATTAAATGTGATAGATTTTTTTAAACTGAGGGCCACAGCAAGCATTAATCAGATTTGAAGTATGGAAGTATGGAAAGTAGTAATATTGTTTAAAATTTTGTGATGATGGCCTGTCAATTAATTGCCACTGCAAAAAGAAGATCACTAAAGTGATACGAGAGATAGGAAATGTTAGAATCTTACGGATGATATACTCATTAATAAAATGTGATCTATTGAACATTGCAGGGTCATGATATGAGAGAAAAATATTGGTAGATCTATCAAGGAAGACAACAAGGTTTTAGTCATGAGCAGTTAAGTAGGGCCTTGTAAATTATTCGGCAGTGCGGAAGTGACAGTAAGAGATTGAGGAACACCTAGACATTGAAATTGACTAGCTCATAGGATATCCAAGAGCAGAAGGTCAACAAGCAAGGAGACAACTAGGTTTGCCAAACATTACTAACGTGAGATACAAATTTGAAAAAAAAAATCATCATTTAAAGTCAAGTCACAAGTTATAAAGAACGGTGCAATTCATAATTATGTGCATGGGAAAATTTCCAGAATTTTGTATAATGTGATTAAAGGAGGTTAAAGAATAGTTCAGTATGATTCTGTTGACATAAAGCCAGGGTCCAAACCTAAATTACCTGTATTTATATTATGCTAGATATTAAAGAAGAAAAAGTATGGAATTGTTAGCTATCATTTACTCTGGAGTAATTTTTAAATGGAATAACTTTTTTTAAATTTAAAAATATGGAAAGGGTAAAGAGATCGTTCACTTTTAATTCAATATGCTTCTGTTTTTTCTTGAAAAATAAAAGGATATAATTTACTTCAGCAAAAATTATTTATTTGAAAGAGGAAGACATAAAAAATTTTAATTAAGTATAATACAAGTTTGAGAAATAGGTAAATATATTATGAAGGCAAAGGAGAAAAATATGGATTACAACTGTTTTATTTCAAAGAACTTTTAGAGTAGTCATTAAAGTAGGCTTAAAGACAGCACTTCTGGATTCTGTATTACTTCCCCTTCACTTTCTCTTTTCCTTTCCATTTCCATCTTTTACCACTTCACAGGATCTCCAAAGCCCTGCTCTGAGTGAAGATGGTAAACAAAGAGGAACATTCAGACCACACAATGTTAGAATGACTGATCATTCTCGAATATGCCAATGTTACTTCTTCCATCTTTTCATTCTATCTTTTAGAGAATATAGAATTCAGTTATAAATTGCATTCTATCTGTTAGAGAATTCATTCTATCTTTCAGTGAGTATAGAATTTAGTTACAAATCACATCTGTTTTTTTCCCCAAAATAACACTGCTTTTAATGCTGAGTTTTCTGAACAAAGGTCTTAGTTGGCATCATAATCTTAACCAATTTATAGTCTAAGATTGGTTTGTCAATGTATTTTAGATGCAACAAGCTAAAAGTGTATTCACATAGACTGATGTTTGGCTACTTCATTCTCAAACTATTGTCTTTATCACAGGAGCAAAATAGAGTTAACAAATAGAAAGGATAGTATACAATTATACTCTGAGTCATCCAACCCTAATTGTTAAAATTCATCATTACTCAGCACTGCTGAGTCTCTTCCCATATTCTGATTTCTGTAATAACTGAGCAAGTAAGAGAAGATTAAAATGAAAAAAGAAATATGTATCTCTAATGGCAGAATTGTCTCAGGATTTGTCAGAGTTATGATTCATACTAGGCTTCATAATTGTCCTTGATTATATGTGCTATGTTCCAAGAATGATCTTCTAATAAGGTATTACTATCTGATTATGATTGTGAATAAACTTTTTGAATACAGAGAAAAAAAATTATGAACACAAGGAGAGCAAATTTTGTATTTATTCTCTTTTCTGACACTTTTTGAGTCAATTATAACTTCATAAGAAGTTTCCAGGAACTGTATTCCCTGTCTTAAAATCAGTACTCCAAAGAAATTCTTTCTTTTTAAAAAATTCCTACCATTAAACGAGCAATTTTATATGATTGGTATCAACTTGGTTTTTTTCCACATCTACAAAGCAGCTGCTGTCAACCTTTCAACGTTTACTGAAAATAACCCTTCATTAGAGCACCCAGATTCATACACAATACTATTGCACCATTAAGTCTGAAGACTTGATTCATGTGACTGTGCAACTTTGAAATTTCCTATTTTCCAAACTTTTAGTGATTTAGAAGAAAGTGAATAAAGTAGAGAAGCAACTAAAAAGTCACACTCAAATTGAACTTTTCTTTCTTTTTCTTTTAAGAGATGATGAGAATTCCACTACATTAAGAGAAGCCTTTCTCCTTAGCTTTGTTAAGATAGCAGAGAACCCATGAAATAAAAGAATATTACAGGATTGCCAGAAAAAAATTATTGCTAGGATGATTTTTAAATGATCATAAGAAAATGAAACTGTAAGCATGTAGATTTGCTTTCCCATAGCTATGTCTAGAATATTGCTCTTTGGGATATATAAAAATGTCTTTAAAGATGGGCTCATCTTTATGATTAATACTTTGAAACTTCCCAACAAAGCTTGAAATCAAGGTTGGTACAACCTCTTATTAAAATATGGCAGTAGGTTTGCAAACATGTTAAATTGTGTAGAAAATAATTGAAAAATCACATTCAAAAATAATAGTTGGAATAGGAGAGAAAAATATATATATAGTAAACAAGTCTTAAAATGTGTTTAATGTTAAAGGATCTTTAAATATAAAAGTCCACACAAGAAAAAAACAGTCTTGATCCAAGTCTTTGTTATTCACTAGACTCTCTTAATAAAACAACAAAGATAGTCTAAACTTATTTTTTTAATTGAGAATTAATATAGTGTGTTTATTCTAGGGATTTTTAAATTAAAAGGATCTACTTAATAATAAAATACTATGAGAACCACTGATTTCAAATTCAACTTAGTTGAATTTGGTAAGTTAAAAATCGTATATTTCTTTGTTTCTCAAAACTTTAATTTTTAGATTGGAAATTTAACTGTATAGAATTATTAAGTAATGCCACAGTTATATTCCCTGCTTTGTGAGGTAAAATGCCTGTGATAGCTTCATAGGCAGCCAGTGTTTTGTCTCTGACCCCTCTACTCTCTCTATTCTAAGTTTAAAGAGAATGGTTTCTCTTAGTGATCTCTTTGCTTCTTTATTGTGTTCTATTTCTACTGCTCTAATGCAGTTTACTGGCATTATGGTATTCAAAGAGTTATACGGATTTTAAAAATACTTTTTTTCAGATATTAAACAGTGAACAGTATATAAACATTAGTAAATTAAATGCAAATTATGTTGTTAGAACCCAGAGTCCCTTAAGTCAGCCTGCCTCTTCCCTGAGAAGTGATGTTTCTTTACCAAGTTGTATATCTAATCTGTCTCTCTTGTTCTTGATGATGCTAAGCATTTATCTGATTCCCTTGGAAGAATCCATTATGTTGGCAGTTAAGCACAATATCAAGTAAACATTTACCACACTAAGTATCTGGGTCACTCTAGCTCTTATGCATTTTTCTCATATAAATGTTTAAATCTCCTCAGGACTACACAAACACTTTCCCCTGTCCTTACTCAACTAAATTTCTAGGCTAAAATTTGTTTAACTATCTTCTTTCTCCCATAGCGTCTGAGATAAAGGCTTTCATTTGTTTAATAGCTGTCTCACAGTATTTCTTAGGTTCATCACATACAAATATGTGCACAATCACTGGATGTGTAAAGGATAACTCTTTGGCAAGGCAGAATACGGAAAATATAATTTCAATTTTGTTGCAAGATGTGATTTCATCACATGCTATTACATTAAGAAAAATATAAAATATTATAATTTTTATTTCTTAAAACAATATAGATGAACTTATTTGCAAAGCAGAAATAGAGACATAGACATAGAGAACGAGCGTAGGGATACTGGGGGGGAAGGGGGGTGGGATGAATTGGGAGAATGGGGTTGACATATATACACTACTATGTATAAAATAGATAACTAATGAGAACCTACTGTATAGCACAGGGGACTCTACTCAATGCTCCATGGTGACCTAAATGGGAAGGAAATCCAAAAAAGAGGGGATATATATACACATATAGCTGATTCACGTTGCTGTATAGCAGAAACTAACACAAAATTGGTAAAACAACTATACTCCAATAAAAATTAATTTTTAAAAATATGTGTATTTCAGATTGGTGAACTGATTCACACCATTTTTCTTTTTAAAAAATGGTTTACCCAAAAGACACTTATTTTGTTAATTTGTATACTTTATTATCAAAAATTTATCATATGCAGATAAGCCACACACCCAGAGCTTTATCCTCCAACAAATTTGCACAGGAAAATAAAAACACCTGATGCTAATTAACTAGGTAAAGAGGATTAAACAGTGCTAAGAAATAACCTTGGCTTTAATCAGTAGTAAATTTATTTAAAATGTTAAGAAAATGGAAGAAAAATGATAAAATCATTTTTGCTAAAAGGGGTATTAAGAAAAATGTTTTGATTCTTTAAATTCTATGGGCAATATGCTTACTGGTGGTCTTTTAATTACTGGGTAGGAAGCTGAGAAAATGACCCCCAGCAGGAGTACAGAGTTTTCATTATGCATATAGAATAGAAACCTTAGCTTAGGCTTTTAAGATATATTCCTGCATGAAAAGAAAAGATCTGGTAAGCTGTGCAAGTATGACTTAGATTGCTCTGGTACACAGTCAAATGCTAAGCAAGTACATTATTGCATACAGAGGAAACTTGTGTTGTCCAGAGAAGAAGGCAAGCAGTTGTAGATCCTGCCACATGAAAGGAAGTTTCCTGAGTATTTTATGAGTGACAAAAATAACATCGGGTAATCATCCACCTTTATTTTTGAGGAGTCCAAAAGATTCATTGGTAAACACTCTTAATTTCTACAGAAATTATACATTGCCACAAGGCATGTCACACTGACATAACACTTCTGCAGAAGCCAGAAGCATAGACTGAGGTAACTTACAGAAACAGCAAGAATTATAGTATAACCTTAGTCCATCTGGACTTATGAGGTAGTTTTAAGTTTCATTAAGCTTTTATTAGAAGTATGACAACTGTCCCAGTCTATTTTCAGAAGCTTGTCTGTTCAGTTGCCCATGAATTTTATCAGGGCAAAAGTGCAGATAATGCTCAAAATGACCAAAGGCTATTATTTTGTAGAAGATTGTAAATACCACAAGTGACAACTTTCTACCATGTCTATTGAACTAAACTTTATTATCTTCTTCCAATGGAATGCAATGCATTGTACCTCATTTACACATATTTATGTATTTATTCAAATATTTTTAATTTTTCTTATGATGCTTTCTCCCCAGCCACCTTCACAATTATTTACTTTCTCATGCTCACCCCACAATCCATAATAATAATTTTGATCATGAATTTGATCAATACCAAAGTCCATAGAACTGATATTATCTTGTAATCTAAGCATCACAGAAATATTTCTATACCATCAAAAAGAAATAGTGGCTTTGTTCTGATGGCTAAGCAAAAATTTAGAATTTATTTTTAATGTAGGTCCAAAACTGAGTTTGATTTTTGAAAAATTATTGAATATTAATAGTTCAGTTTTTTCACATTTAAAATCAAAACAATTTTTGTTGTGCTCGAATGACTTTAACTGGTGATGAACTTGATGAAAAAGCAAAGAAGAATTTTCTGATAAGAAGATGATAGATACCTTGTTTTTAGAGAAAAAATTTTCATGGCTATGTGAAATAATAGTTTCTTCATTTTCTGACATTAATATTGCTTTATGTAATTTTTTAACAATAAAAAATGCTGCTTTGATTTTGACATTTTGAAATAGTTTAACAAAATTTACTAAGGTTTAATACTTAGTCCTTTGTCAAGATATAGTACATACAAATTTAACAAAATTTTTCGGGGAAGTAAAAAGCCATTTCTAGAATAGGAAAAAGATTCACTTTGTATGATGAATATAATACTATGATTTGGGGCTCAACTTGGATTCTATGGGTAGGAAACATAATTACATTAGCAATATTAGTTACTGCCTAAACAGTAAAACAAAAGGAAACACTACAATATTATAACATTCTACAAGCATTATATAAAATTCTGGTACTCATTTGTGACATTTTAGTAGACATCCTAATATCCTGTTATTGCTTTAATAGCTCACAGTCTGTGTCCTATTACTGACTTCCATGAACAGTGTGAGACAACTGGGTTTTTGCAACACAGTTGTAGATCAAAGTGGTTTATCATATAAATTGCTATCCATAGGAGTAGATAATTCTGATGAGATTTACTTCATTTACTTTTAAGAAATAAAAAAGTATCCCTAGATTTCACAGAGCATAATTAAAATACTAATTGAAATACTGTGCTATATGTGTTCTGCATGTCATCTCATTTTTCAGAGTTCTGCCAGTATTTTAAACATATCTTGCAAGCATATATAATAGCAAGCAATGCCTTTGTGATCTTTTTATCCAGTGTTGTAGACCAGATGTTTGGAATTTACCCTCTTTCTCTTATAAAAGTAATTAAAAGTAAGTGAATGTAGAGTTCGTTTATTATGAAAATTGATAAAGGCATTAGCAAAAAATTGACAGAGACATTAGAATCCATAATGAAGCTTTTCTATGTGGTTTTATAGGTAGAATCAACTGTACCTAAATATTAACTCTTTCTTTCTGGCAACTTTCACTGTTTTAATATTAAAATACACACATTAGTTTCTGATTGTGTGAATTAATTCAAATTGACATGAACCAAAGATTAGCTTAGACAGTGAAATAATCAAATTTTTATAATTTTTGCTTTTAAACTTTAGTTTTCTGTCAGAAAAAAATGAAGAAAATAAATCTAAGATAGAATGTTTGTAAAGAAATTGAAACCAGTCCAAATTGGTAAACTATTTTAAAGTATATACAATTAATATATACTGCTAGCCCTTTTTATAGATTCCACTTTGGATTCCACTTATCATAATAAGTTGCAATTTTATACTATAAATCAAAGAAGAATATTCTGCCTGTTGCACCAAGAAAATAACAGATTTATTTGGCTAGTAAAAGAATCTCCTGAATTTGCTATCAACCAAATATGTGATATTTTATTATAAATGTTATGAAATTAAAGGGAACAGAAAATTATTAGTCCAATAAATAAGGATATGGTTATCCTTATTTAAAGTTTTTACCGTAATCAGGACATGGCATTATATATTACAAAATGTGTATTTGGTTTTCAGGTTTGTGTTGAGGATTAAACAAAAAACTGCACTGAATATAAAGTACATAAGTACTTAAGTGGATAAAACATGTCCTTACTCCTATTTCTACATTTTATTTTTCTTTGTTTACTTGTTTTATTTTGTTTTCATAGCAAGCTATGAAAATGGTCATACATTTGTATTCTCTAAACTGATGCTAGCACGCATCTTTTTCCCCCTAAAAGTTTCCCCACAAAATATAATATGTTTTTCATTAGACCGGTTGTGGATTAGTAGTTTTCAGAAGAATTAGATGAATTTTAATGTGCATATATTTTTCTTTGTAATTTATAAATGAACCTTTCATATTCACCAACCTTCCATATTCACCTAACATAAACCATATTACCAGTTTTCAGTATTTTAATCTTCTGATATAGTATTAAAATATAGAAGATACAAGCAGTAAATCTTAATGTTTTATTTTCAAAATATGTTCCACTTTTGCATTTGAATTTATTCTCAGTCTACTTAAAAGCAAATGTTACAGCTCACGAGAGGATAGCTGTTAATTTCAGCTCCTCCTCAAACCATCCTTGCAGCCGATTGAAAACCAGGATGGAGGAAATTAGCTGAATCTGATATAGTTCAGCTGAAGCTGAATTTTCCTTTATCTAATCTTAAGGGGATCAATAGCAGAAAATTCTTTTCCCTTAAACTTACGGACTTAAAACAACTTTGAAAAGCTAATAAATTACTAGGCAAAACGGGTTTTATTCAATAACCATGCAAGAAAATGTACCAAAATGACTCTCTATAGTTAATATTTGAATAAATAATATATTCAAGACATTTTTATTAAAATATTTTTTTAAACTCATTTTAAGATCAGATGAAAGATATGCCTCTTGAAGGATTTTTACTTCGATGAACAATCTTATACTTCCACATTTACATAACGTTCAAAATAAAATACATTAAATACATGGGGCACTAATTTTTATTAAAGAAGCAACAAGAATCAAAATATTTCTTTAAAATGTGATCAATCTAATTTAAAATAAGATAAATGGAAATTCAATCTATTTATGCAGTAAGCAGAATAATGCCTCTTGCCTCATAGATATCCATATTCTAATCTTCAGAATCTGTGAATATATTCAGTTTCATGACAAAGGGGAATTAAGGTTGCAGATAGAATTAAGCTTACTACTCAGCTGACTTTAAGATAGGCAAATTACCCAGGATTATCCAGATGGATCAAATTTAATTGCAAGAGTACTTAAAGGTAGAAAAGAGAGGCAGGAGAGTGAGTCAAAGGAAGATGTGAGTGTTGAAGAAAGGCACACAGAGATGTAACTGTTGTTACTCAAGATGGAGGAAGGGGGCCATGCGTTAAGGACTGTGGGCATCATCTCAAAGCTGGAAAGGACAAGGAAACAGATTATGTATGCCCTAGAGACTCCAGAAGGGAATGTAACTCTTCTGACACCCTGATCTTCTTTTAGCCCAGTGAGACCCAGGCTGGACTGCTGAACTACAGAACTGTAAGTTGTTTTTCATTGTTTTTAAGCCACTCAGTTTTTGGAAATTTGTTAAAGCATCAGTAGAAAACTAATGCAATACATCATACTTTTCGTATCAGAGCAAAAGGGCAAAATACACACACAATATATGGGTTTACAAGGTATGTGTGTGTGTGTGAAGTTGACATTAGTTGAGTCAATTTTACAATACTATCCAAAATTTCAAATATGCCTTTTGTCTTTATAATCCCATTTCTGGAAGCTTATTCTAAAGTTGTATTTACATGTATGGAAAATATGTGCACAAAAATGTTGATTTAAGACAATTTTTTAACTTAAAAATTTGAAATAATGAAATACAAATCAATAAATAATCGCTTCCTATGCCTCTGTGTTTGTGTGGGTGTTGCTTTCATAGACTGTAATAGCTATAGCTTCAAAGAAAGACATCTTGGCAGATGGAGACAACTGAGGGTTAATTACTTTCAAGAATAAATTTTTGCAAATTTGAATATTGTACCATGTGCATAAACAACTTATTAGAAATGGGTTGGTGAATTTAAAACTGAATGATATCATCTCATAAATTTCAGGGCTAATGGATGGTGATTTTTTAAAAATGTTATAGAGGTTTGGGTGAGAGTTGGAAAATCTAGTCTTCTAATTCTGGCCCACTTTTTGTTGGGGTTAAAGAGTTTTTGCTGACATCCTCATAGATTTTTCTTGAATCATGATAGATGAAATTGCAACAGTTTTCTTTGTCATAAGGTTAAGCGAAAAAACATAAAATGAGTAAACAGCAAATAGAAGACTTTGTAGAACAGCTGATAACAATCTTGTTTGAAACATAAATTAAGTCACTGGTACTTGAGCCATTCGATAGGTAAGGTTTCAGGTGTATCAGGGTAAACAATTAGAATAAAAATGCCCTTCTATAAAGGGTTTGTGCTGAGAATGAAGTGATTCTTCTCACCTGGGACTTGCAAAGGAGACGACCGTATGTGTAGCTCACTTTGAAATGTGCTGTAGGTATGATGAGAAAAACAATCCATTTGTAATTGCTACTTTTAAAGGCAGGTGGGAGGAATGGGAACTCTCCCAATAAATCAGTTACACTTTTTAAGAGAGCCGTGTTGGACTACTCCTATGGCATTTCCTCCAGTGAAGAAAGTTGTAACAAATAACCTCGGATATTCCTAAAGTCAGCAATCCAAAGAGTGTTTATCAGGTTGAAAACTTGAAAGAATTCTTTCAGTCTTGGTTCCAAATCCCCTAGGAAAAGAATATGGTGATGACCATATGGGCCTCCTAGGACATGTTTATCATGTGTTGCATAAGAGCCCTATGGGTCATAGGTCTGCTGCTATACATAGAGTGGAGAGGTACCACTGGGTCAAGACAAAATACAGTGGCTGGGGCACTTGGTGGGATAGGGCTCAGATGAGCAGCTGTATTTTCTCTAAAATGAAAATGGCTAAGTTTGAGAGGCTCAAGAAACAGAAAAAATAACCACAATATGGAGTAGGGTACATGATGGTAAATCCTCTCATACAGATCATAACTGTCTTAACTTAATTTTAGTTCTTATTTAATTTTATATGAATTTTTGCATAACACTAATCAATGTACCCAACAAGGTAATAGAATAAAGATATTGAATTAAATGAATTATGAAAAGTAACAGTTTAAAGAAATATACTATTTTAATTTTAAATACAATATAAAGTGCTTATATAGTATGAAGTCCTTAGAATCAGTTAGAAATGTTTGGACAATGCATAAACATCCTATATATTTCAAATTAACAACGATTGAAATTCATTAATACAAATATATCTAGTAAGTCAAAGTGCTTTTGTAGATCTTAAAATTTTTGCCACGGTTACAAAAGATATGATTGCATATTGCTCTGAAAAAAAAATAGAATAGCACAACAAACAAAATCAATGGAAAATTATATATATATATATATATATATATATTTATATGATCTTGTATATAAGCTCGATTCTGGAAAAACTTTTTCCTGAAAACTAAAGAGGACATTTTTTTAAAGCCATAAACTTTTCATATAAAGAGAGTTAGGAGAGCTGAACTCCTTCCTCATACATGCAGTCTCGGTGCTTTCAAAAAAGCAATTTTAAGTGTGTCACAAGGTCAACTGTGGACTCTAAAGTAGTAAATCCACATATTTCCAGCATAGTTTCATGGCAGAATTACATGCTTTCATAGGAGAAAAGGCAATGAAAAGGAGAAATAGCATCTGCTCAGCTTTAGGCCTGATTAAGGGAAATTAGTTCCATCAACATATGTAAATGCCCATTACTTACCTAACAGAATCTTAGAGCAGTAAGGAAGCATAAATGTTAGCTGGTAGAAACTTGTCTCGGTAGTCTGGGCTTGGATACTATTGTCCTAAGTGGTTTACTCAAAATCAACCAACTACGACAAAACTGAAACTTGAATACATGTTTTGTTATTTCTTAATGGACTAAGCATCTCTAATATTTGCCTGCTTGGTACCAACTTGTTTGAGGAACTGTCCCCATTCTACACATGTTTCTGATTTTCTACCAATCACAGAGCCTCAGATGCAAACAATGGTCTTAGGACCTAAGTTTTCACTTGGGGCATTTTTCTTTAGGGAAATTTTCTCAGTAGTGATTTATTGGGACAGTAGTCTATTTGAACTTAATCATGTTATGCAGCATCTTGAAGAAACTTCTCATGAGTCACAGCTATTGAAAACTGAGTCGACATCTTTGCCTTTTTTTCTTGGTTTTGGGGTGAAAGCTGAGTATAATCATTAAGGTTGAAATCAGGTATAGATTTTTCATAAATGCCTTTTGTCAGGTTGAGGAAACTGTCTTTATTCCTGTTTTGCCTAGTGCTCTTTATCATTATTAGATGTTGACTTTCGCTAAAAACCTTTTTCTGCACAATTTGAGATAATCATATGGTTTTCAAGAATTTGTGTGTGTGTGTTCACGGAGGATATTTGTGTATAGTTTATCAGGTTTTGGCATCAGGATAATTCTGGTCTTATAGAAGTATTAGAAAATGTTTGCTTTATTGCCTGAAAAAGTTTGTTTGAATTTACTTCTCTAAATGTTTTGTAGAATGCATGGTGATTCTTCACTGCATGGTTCACTTTCCAATTTCTTTAAGTGTCAGCCCCCTAGCTTTTCTAATTGTCCTCAGTGGAAAAAGTAGTCTGAATTACCTGGTCATCTGGTACAAAAGCATAAAGGAACTTGGTAGTGGCTCTTCTTTCTTGGTTGGAGATGCTGATGAAAGAAGTCAAATTGAAATTGACTCATCTCAGTACCTATAAAGGGAAGCAGAAATGCACAGTATCCTCTTAGCTTTACCCCTAAAATGTGTCTAATTACCTGGGTGAGTCAAGTGAAGGAGAAATATTCAAAATATTAAAGCGCTGATTAATGATTACTAAAAATGCATAAGATCACAGACGTTTTAATCTATCAGTCATTGTAAAGACATGTAAGACAGGCGATTATATAAATGCTGTCCTCTGTTGGCCCTTGGTTTTTCTAACATAACCCTGAATTTATCTTATGCTTTTTTCTTCATGCTTGCAACACTTCTGTTCTATATACTGTTGCTACACAACAAATTATGGTGCTGTAAAACATTTTATTATACTCATGAATTTTTTAAGGTCATCTATTGCATATAGCACACAGGAATGTCTTCTCTTAGATATACAATGTTTGGAGCTTCAGCTGGAAATAATCAATAGGAAACTTATTTTGCTCATCTCAAGATACTGAAAACCTGCCCTTGTGAAACTTGGGCTCCCATTTGTCCCAGAGCATTTGGGGAAAATATGTATTGAAGAGTCATAGGCAGTTCAAGGCCATGAAGAGTCATGGCCTTTGTGATCAGACAATGATTTTCAAAAGGCTGATCCAATGATGCACTTAATTAAAACCTTCAGTTTAAATGGCACTTTAGGTTTTCAAGTTTTATATCATTGATCCATTGCCTTCCCCTTTAGAGGAGAGAAATGCATTACCCTATAAACTCCATTACATAGTGTTGTGAACAAGGAGTATCACCGATGGACCACTGGTTTTTATCATCTCACCATTGCTAGGAAGGTGTTGAACCAACTATTCCAAAAGTTATCTGAATATTTTTAATGTAGTCTTGAAGACTGAATGCTAAAACTCTTTAGCTAAAAAGTCTTAAAGAAACTCAATTGCTTATGCAGGGAGTATTTTGTGATTACAGAGCCTTTGATAATCTACCAGGAGTTTATATTACTTAATGCATTTCGATAAAGCATAACTTTATTAAGGTTTGTTAGTGTGATTTTCTTTTTAGTAAGTATATGTATTAGTCAATCCAAAATTTTCTCCAAGCAAATACCATTATAGTCATATTCAGTGACAAATATCTGTGTTTCTCTTTTCTGCATTTTGAAACAGAATAATTTTATGATAAATATCTTCAGTTAATGGATACTTCATTACTTCTACACATTGTACAAGCAAGTCTTGATAGGTTTCTATACTTTGACAGGCAAATTTCATTCCTTATCATAGCTCAAGTTACTATTAAAATATAAATCTATAATATATATCTAGATACTTTTCAGAGAATATAACTTCAAATTTTCTATGTTATGCTTCTCAAAATGTCAAGATACAGAAGTCTACATAACCCTTCCTTAGAGATGTTGAAGAAACCATATAATTTCCATTTGGAGATGATTCACAGTGCAGCTACTGAGAAAAATCAAATCCTTTATTGACTCTTTTGACTATGACTAATAGAGTAAGAAGAAATTTGATAAAAAGGACCTATAAATTTGATTACCTAAAATAGAAGAGTATTTCAGTTTGCATCTTTAAACATTCCGTAGGAGTTTGTTGTTCAAAATTTCAGTCATTTTTCAGTTTTTTGCATTATATTTATCTTATAAACCTCTCTATATTAGAAAATTTAGTTGGCTATAATTTGAGAGACAGTAAAATAGAGTAAAATCCTTTAAGTTAATACATTTAAAGTCATACCTTGACCCATAGTATATGCTTCGAGAAGCAATACTTGGACTACCCAAGCCTTTGCTCAAAATTTCCAAAATTACAGTGACAAGTACTTAAAAAGTAGTATTTGGACATGCCTTTCCTATTATGCAATTAATCTCCTCTTTGACAAGAGACCTCTCGGGATCATTCATAGATTTAACCATTAGGCCCAAAGAGGGCTACTGAGGACCATCTTTTTTTAGTTGGTCATCCGGCCTCGTAACAACAGCTCTGTCATGTGGCCAGAATGAGCTATGATTTTAGGTATGGGTTAGATAGGAGGGAGAAAGGAGTATGAATGTCTTACAATGGAGTTTAGCCTAATGAACTTTAGTAAAAATGGGGGCTTTACATATCTTTCCTTGCTCAGTGGAGATGTCAGCTTTTGGCTGTGAGGTCACAACATATTTCCAAAATTATTATTGTGATGTTGTTATTCTTTGTGAATATTGACAGTCCTGAAGGTCCTAGAGTCAAGGAGTAGGGGATATGAGTAAAGGCAAGACTCAGGTATTCATGACTCCCTAAAAATGTTAATTATGTAAAACTTGTTTATATTTTATTTTTAGATTATTTATATTTTTATATGAGTATCTAGATTAGTGTCTTTTTTTCCACTTCGTAAGAGGTGTAGTGAAGTGAACACTGAATAGATTCTCTCAACTTCTAATTTTTCAGGCCAGATGAACTAGAGTTTATATCTAACTAGTACTATTATCCAGGAGAAAAAAAGGATCCAGAAACATAAAGTATGAAAGGAGAGGTAAAAGATGTGGAGTTATACATCCCCCAAATCCAAAATTCCCTAACATGTTAAATAGAAAAGCTTATGAAGAATATACCCAAGCTGTTGTCAATTGTTACCTCTTAGGAGGAAACTTAAATTAAGGGTTGGTGATTAAGTGTTTATGGCAGTATTTGGTTTTGTTTTTCATCTTTTGCTGTTAGAATACCTTTACAGTGAAAATGTGTGTATTCCTCCTGACTTTAAAAAATGTAAAATATGAAATATAAATGTCTAGGAAAATAACAGCAATCATAACTATGAAAAGGATAGTGATCAGGACATTTTGCATTCTTTAATTTTATACCCTTCTGTGTTTAATTTCTTTTTACAGCTAGAATGTGTTCATTCATGTTTGCAGCACTTAATTTTTAATTCTTTTCCACTTGACATTGACAACTCAAGCTTCTTTCCTTCCCTCTCTTCCTGGCTTTTTCTGTTTCCTTTCTATTCACCTCTGTTTGTCAGCCTAGTCCTCCACTGTTCCATCTCATGGATTAATAATGGCAGTTGATGCTTAGATGTGAGTTATACCTTAAGAGTATGGTAGAAAACAGTGGAGTAAGCTATTAACCTGTAAAATTGTGTTCGACACATCAGCCTTATGGAAGGTATGCATGTCATTCATGAATTGGCTTATATTCTTGTTCCCAGAAAATTGCCAGTGAAAGATCTATATTCATCAGACCGCCTTATATCTTAAGGAGGAACTTTTGGCAGGTGTTAACATAGTTTAGAATATACAATATAAAAAAGTTTGCTTATAAATATTACATAGGCCTCAAATTTTCCACATTTTTTGCTAAGATGTTTCTAGCATTTAGGACATAAGTTTAGCAGAAATAAACATAGCAGCTTAATGTGTATTTATACATTGGGAGATGACAAGTCAACAGTGCAACTTTCCACTTTTCTCAGGCACAATTAGGAATTCTCACATCTAAAAACATATCTGAGGAACTATTATAAATGGAAGAAAAGTCCATCTTTCTTAATAATTAACAATTTAACAAGAATGGTTTTTTGTATTCACCCTGTGAAAATACGTTCTGAATGCAAATAGAATCGTAATTTTTGTTAGACATTTTACTTGCTGCTTCTGTTTGAAAATAACTCTGCACAAATGAGCTCATCAAGAGACCATTCTTATTCAGATTTCAGCTAAACTGTCAACGCTTTAGAGAATTCTTCAAGAAACTAGGTAAAACATCTCTCTCTTCTCCCTCCCCAACCAAGATACTATTTATCACATTATCCCCTAAATCCTTAAAAACTCTAACCACTGTTCAATTATCTCCTTAAAATAATACTTAAGCACCATAGTAGTAAACAACCTCTTTGTTTATTCCTGCATCTCCATTATCTATAACGATATCTAATATCAAGTAGCTACCCTATAAATATTTTTGAATGAATACATTTTAATTATTGAATAAATACCAGCAAATGAGTAGCAAATCTAATATTATTCTACTGGTGTACCCTGCCTTCACCTTGTCTAGATTATATTTGATCAGAAAGAGAAGGGTAGGATTTCTTCCAATGCCAATGGAGATGATCCATGTTACGACTATCGCTGTGAATTTTCTCAGCCATATGGTTGGCGAATTCCGGCTTCCATAATCTTGCAAGTGCTGCTGGTCTATGTCTTTCTAAAATTATGTTCATCTGGCTCCCTGCCTGGTCTATAGCAGTTGTTCAGGAAGGAAATTTCTGCATCCAGTTACCCCACACTGATAAAACATGGACAACAGGTAAAAAAAATTTCAGTATCTCAAGTAGCCACTGTTTATTTCAAGTAACTAACTTTTAAAATTCTAAACTCTCGATTACAAACACATTTTCTATTCTGATAATTATTAGCCACAGCATACATTTCTTTATATGCCACACTGAGCAAGAATGTTGGGCCAAGAAATTTTCTAAATATTTTCTTATTGAGATACTTCTCATGAAGATCACATAGTAAATAAATAGTATGATAAATAGACATAGGTATGCATGAAAATATAGAAACAGAGGTGGACAGCATACTAATTTTTAAGAAGCATAAACTAAAAGAGTAAGGCTCAAAAACAGTATTCATACAAAAAGGAACAGAAATTGAAACATAACAGTGGATAACACATGGGCTTGCTGTGCCGTAGGTGTGAAATAGGCAGTGGCAGCTGAAAGTTCAGTTCCTGATAAATGGAACTAGAAATGCTGCACATGATATGGGAAACTAACTCTAATCTTACTGCTTGAACCCTGTGTCCAATCAAGGTGTATATCAATGAGTGAAAAACTACAGTTGATTTGACTTAAATTAAATTCTTAAAATTTTAAGATAATTATAGATTAATTGCAGTTCTAAGAAATAATAGAGAACACATATATTCTTTCCCCCAATGAGAATATCTTGCAAAAGTGTAGTGTAATATTGCAACCAGGATATTGGCATTAACATAATTAGAATACAAAATATATCTATGGCTCCAAGGATCACTTATGTTTTTCTTTTACAGCCACATCAGGCAAGCACTAAGCTGTTCTCTATCTCTACAATTTTGTCAGTTCAACAGATTTTTTTTTTTTTTAAATGATTGACTTTTTAAAAAAAATTATTTATTTATTTATGGCTGTGTTGGGTCTTCGTTTCTGTGCGAGGGCTTTTTCTACTTGCGGCAAGCGGGGGCCACTCCTCATCGCGGTGCGCGGGCCTCTCACTATCACGGCCTCTCTCGTTGCGGAGCACAGGCTCCAGACACGCAGGCTCAGTTATTGTGGCTCACGGGCCCAGTTGCTCCGCGGCATGTGGGATCTTCCCCAGACCAGGGCTCGAACCCGTGTCCCCTGCATTGGCAGGCAGATTCTCAACCACTGCGCCACCAGAGAAGCCCAGTTCAACAGATTTTTTTAAAAAATAATATGCTATCTAATATTTTAGGATTTACTTTTTTCACCCCATATAATTCTCTGGAGAGTCATCTTATTTTTTATGCATATCAATAATCTATTCCTTTTTATTGCTGAAAAGTATGTAAGGGATGGATGTCCCAGTTTGGTTAACCATTCATTCATTCATTGGAAGGCATCTGTGTGGTTTGCAGTTTTGGGACATTATAAATAAAGCTGCTAAAAAAAACTTGGGTACAGGTTTAATTACTAAAGTAATTCTTCATTTCTTGGGGATAAGTGCCAAGGAGTGCATTGATTGTTTCTGGAATCTAGACGCTAAATGACCCTAAAACTCAGTCAAAATCTTTTCCAGAGAGGATCTACCATTTTACCTTCCCACCAGCAGTATAGAATGATCTGTTTTTTTCCATACCCTTGGTAGCACTTGGTGTTTACACTTTTTAAAAAATTTTTAAATTTTAGCCATTCAGTTAGCTATATACTGCTATCTCATTGTGGTATTTTAAATTGCATTTCCCTAATGACTATGATGTTGAAGATCTTTTCATGTGCTTATTTGTCATCTATATATCCTCTTCTGTCAAAAGTCTCTTCATATATTTTGCCCATTTTCTAGTTGAAGTTCTTGTTCTTAAGTTTTGTCGATACATTATTCACGTAGTCTAGATACTAGTCTTTGTCAAATACCTAGTTTGAAATGTTTTCTCCCATTTTGTAGCTGCTTTTTTTTTTCAATTCATCAGTTCTTCCTTTTATATCTTGCACTTTGGTGCCAAATCTAAGACCTTTTTTCCTAGCCTTAGATCTCAAATATTTCCCATTTTTGCATGAAAATGAAATAGTCTTATGTTTTACATCTCGTTCCATGAACAATTTTGTGTAATTTTTGTAAGGTGAGACTTAGGTTATGGTTCATTTCTTTTTCACCTGTGGAGGTACAATTCCTCCGGGACCTTTTACTTTTGAGACTATCATTCCTCTGTTGAATTGCTTTTATGTAGTTGGGCATATATGTTTCAGTGTCTCTCTAGGCTTTTTATTTAATTCCATTGGTCTACGTCTACCTCTCCATCAGTTTCACACAATCTTGATTATTATGAACGTATGTCTTGAATTTGCATAGACTTGTATGAGCTATTCTAGTGCTGTTTGCTATTCCATATAATTTTGGAATAATCTTGTCTATGTCTGTAAAAATAAATTTGTGATTTTGAGAGCAGTTATTCTAAACCTTTATTACTTTGGAGAAAATTGACAATTTAAAAATTGAGTTTTCCCATCCATGAAATTAGTGTGCCTTTTTATTTAGATCTCTGGACTTATTCATCAGTGTGATGATTTTTCAGCATACAGTTCCTGTACATGTTTTTTATATTCACACCAAAGTATTTCATAGGCATATGCAATAATAATGTATTTAATTTTGGTGTACTTGTGGTCATTGCTAGTGTTTCAAAATAATTTTTTTGTATATCATGTATTCTGTGATCTGAATGGAGTTGCTAATTAGTTATGAATGTATATTCCTTGATTTTCTATGTAGACAATCATGTCATCTGAAAATAGGGCCAGGTTAATTTTTTCTTTTCTAATCTATGTGCCTTTTATCTCCCCTATTATGCTTCATTATACTGTCTAGAAGTTCCAGTAGTATGTTGAATAAGAGGGCTGAAAGTGGACATCTTTGTTAATATGTCGGATTATACTGATTTTCAAATATTGTACCAGTCTTGCATTTCTAGTATAAATCCCACTTGATCATGGTGTAGAATTCTTTTTATATATTGCTGAATTTTATTTGATAATATCTTGCTAAGGACTTTTGTGCCTATTTGATTGTGGATATAAGCCTGCATTGTTCCTTTTTGTTCTGTCTTTGGTTTGGAATCGAGAAAATAATAGGGTGTTTGGAAGTGTTTCCTCCTTTCATTTTCTACAAGATAATATATAGAATTGATGCTAATTCATTGAACATTTGGTAGAATTCTTCAGTGAAATTATGTGGGTCTGGGAATTTATTTGGGGGAGCATTTAAATTATGAATTCAAATTCCTTAGTTAAAGGCTAATCACATTATCTGATTTGTATTAGATATGTTCTGGTAATTTTATATTTTTCCAGGAAACGGTTCATTGCATTTAAGTTATCAGATTTAGGTGTGTAAAATTGTTGATAATATTCTCTATTGTACTTTTGCTGTTTATATTTCAGACCTGATATTGGTAATTTGTGTCTTTGTCAGTCTTGGTAGCAGTTTATCAATTTCATTGTTCTTTCTGAGAACCAATTTTTTGCTTTGAGTTTTCTAAATCTGTGTTCTCTTTTAAATTCCATTTATTTCTGCTACTTTATTTTCTTCCTTTTTTGTTCTATATTTATTTTGGTCTTTTTAATCTCTATTGTTGATGTGGAACTTGAGAATAATATTGTAAGACCTTTCTTCTAGTCTAATATATACTTTTACATATGACCAATTCCAAAAGATGGAATAAAATGGCAGAAAAAAACACAAAATTCATGTGAGAAATCATATTATGGTAGATATAACAATCCCTTATAGAAATTTAAGTGAACAAGTTTAAATGAGTAAGATTATCTTAAAAGATTTTCAAAATATGCTGTTTACAAAAAACATACCTTTAAATATAAGAATGTAGAACATTGAAAATTAAAAATAGAAAACATGTAACATGTAAAACTAATCAAGATAAAATAGATTAAAAAATATATATAGACATTGTCCTTGATATGATGTGATTAGCGTGGTACTTTACCTCAATGGTTTACCTACCAAAAAAATAAATAAATAACTTCATTCTAATCATGAGGAAAACATCATACAAATTCAAATGGAGGAAACCTACAAAATCATTACACAGTACACCCCAAAACTGTCAAGGTCATCAAAAACAATGAAAGCCTGAGAAACTATCAGTCAAGATGGAACTAAGGAGATAAAATGGCTAAATGTAATTTAATTCCTGGATGGGATCATAAAATAAAAAGGACACTAGGTAAAACTAAGGAAACCTAAATAAAATATGGAAATTACTTAATAATAGGTCAATATTGGTTCATAAATTATAATAAAACTACCATAATAATTACTGTAAGATGCTAATAATAGGGGGAGCTTAGTGTAGAATTTATGGGCACTCTAAAGATGTATACAACATGGTTAACAGGTATATCCTTATTAACAACAATAAAACATGATTTTAACGTTGAAAAACTACTTTTTTAAAAAAGCGTACAGGAGTCATCTCATTATAGTGTGTCTTAACCAACTCCCCAAAAAATAATTATGAATATAGTTTGAGACCACAGTGGAATATAACTAGAAATGTTCAAATTCCTAAAAATTTGAAAAGTGAATATTGTACAAAAAGATAAATCCATTATATGAAAGAAATTACAATGTAAATTAGAAAATATTTTAACTGAAGGTATATTAATATGCCATAAAACTTTGTAGAATTCAACTTAAGATATGCTTATAGTGCAATTTACAGTCTCAAATGTGTATATTTGAAAGGAAAAAGACTGATTATCAATGATCTAATTAGAGAAGCATATAGAGGAAATAATGAAAATAAGAATGATAAGAAATTAGTGAAATAGAAAACAAATGAACAGTAAGGAAGTTAGCAAGCCAAAAGTTGATTTTTGGAAATATGTTGAATGATGGAGGCATAGAGAGAAAACAGATTACCAATATCAGTGATTTATAACAATGTAGCTTATTTGGTGTCAATTTAGCTTTTCAATTTTAGCTTTTAGGAATAATTCTGTTCCTACACACCTCTGCCCACCCATTTATACTGATGTTGTCATAAATTGCATATTTAGTTTTAATGAATGTTTCTTTTAAATCATGTAGGAAATACAAAGTAGAGTTACAAACCAATAATGCAATAATACTTGGTTTTATCTTTGCCTATGTATTTACCTTTACCAGCACATTTATTTCTTTATGCAGCTTTGAGTTTTTGTCTAGTGTCTCTTCATTTTAACCCAAAAAACTCCCTTTAATATTTATTGTAGAGAAAGTCCAATGTTAACAAACAAAAGCAAAGGGAGTTTAACTGGGAATGTCTTATTTTATCCCTCATTTTGAAGGGTCTGCCACAAATAGAAATCTTCACTGGCAATTTTTTTCATTCTTAGTGCTTTCACGATGCTCTTTGTCTTTGACCTTTAGCAATTTGACAATATCGTTCTTTGGTGTGGATCGTTTTGAGTTTTTATCCTACATGGAGTTTTTTGAATAGCTGGTTTGTGTTGATTCATGCCTGCCATCAAACTTTGGACTCTTGGGCCATTTCTACAAATACTCTTTCAGTTTCTTTCTCTAAGTCTTATCCTTCTGGGACTCACATCATGTATGTTGGTCCTCTTGGTCATTTTCCAAGGATCCCTTAGGCTCTGTTCTCTGTTCACTTTTCTTTTCCTTTTTTTTTTTTTTTTCTCTTCTACAGACTAGATAATCTCATTTGTCCTATATTCAAGTTTACTGATTCTTTCTCATGCCTATTTAAATCTACTGTTGAACTCTTTAGTGAAATTTTCATTTCAATCATTGTACTTTTTAGATCCAGAATTTCCATATGGTTCCTTTTCATAATTTTTATGTCTTGATTGATATTCTCCTTTTGTACAAAAATTATTTTCCGGGTTTCCTTTAGTTATTTCTCAATGGTTTCGTTTAGCTCTTGAGAATATTTAAGATAGTTGATGTAAAGTTTTTGCCTGGTAAGTTCAATGTCTAAACTAACCTCAGGGATAGTTTTTATAAAACTTGTTCCCTTTTTTTTAAAGGGGGGTGTACTGCTATGATTCTTTGAATTTGTTTTTTGTTGTTGAAAACTGGACATTTTCATATTATAGTAACTCTAAGTCAGATTTTTGCCATTCTAACTAATAAGTTAAGAAGATCAATAGAGACTACAATTGAAGTCATTTAACTAGAAATATACAACTAGAGAATCACATTTAACAAATGGTGCAATTTACAATAACATCAATACATTTAAATGCCTATGAATAAAGCTAACAAATGATATGCATGCTCTCTGTCCCAAACTATAAAACAGTATCATAACTCTCACCACTATGATTCAACATAGTTTTGGAAGTTTTAGCCACAGCAATCAGAGGAGAAAAAGAAATAAAAGGAATCCAAATCAGAAAAGAGGAAGTAAAACTGTCACTGTTTGCAGATGACATGATACTATACATAGATAATCTGAAAGATGCTACCAGAAAACTACTAGAGCTAATCAATGGATTTGGTAAAGTAGCAGGATACAAAATTAATGCACAGAAATCTCTTGCATTCCTATACACTAATGGTGAAAAAATCTGAAAGAGAAATTAAGGAAACACTCCCATTTACCATTGCAACAAAAAGAATAAAATACCTAGGAATAAACCTATCTAAGGAGACAAAAGACCTGTATGCAGAAAACTATAAGACACTGATGAAAGAAATTAAAGATGATACAAACAGATGGAGAGATATACCATGTTCTTGGATTGGAAGAATCAACATTGTGAAAATGATTATACTACCCAAAGCAATCTACCAATTCAGTGCAATCCCTATCAAACTACCAATGGCATTTTTCACAGAACTAGAACAAAAAAAATTTCCCAATTTGTATGGAAACACAAAAGACCCTGAATAGCCAAAGCAATCTTGAGAAAGAAAACCGGAGCTGGAGGAATCAGGCTCCCAGACTTCAGACTATACTACATAGCTACAGTAATCAAGACAGTATGGTACTGACACAAAAACAGATATATAGATCAATGGAAATGGAACAGGATAGAAAACCCAGAGATAAACCCATGCACATATGGTCACCTCATTTTTGATAAAGGAGGCAAGAATATACAATGGAGAAAAGACAGCCTCTTCAATAAGTGGTGCTGGGAAAACTAGACAGCTACATGTAAAAGAATGAAATTAGAACACTCCCTAACACCATACACAAAAATAAACTCAAAATGGATTAAAGACCTCAATGTAAAGCCAGACACTATAAAACTCTTAGAGGAAAACATAGGCAGAACACTCTATGATATAAATCACAGCAAGATCCTTTTTGACCCACTTCCTAGAGAAATGGAAATAAAAACAAAAATAAACAAATGGGACCTAATGAAACTTAAAAGCTTTTGCACAGCAAAGGAAACCATAAACAAGATGAAAAGACAACCCTCAGAATGGGAGAAAATATTTTCAAATGAAGCAACGGACAAAGGATTAATCTCCAAAATACATAAGCAGCCCATGCAGCTCAATAACAAAAAAAACAAACAACCCAATTGAAAAATGGCCAGAAGACTTAAATAGACATTTCTCCAAAGAAGATATACAGGGCTTCCCTGGTAGCGCAGTGGTTGAGAACCTGCCTGTTAATGCAGGGGACACGGGTTCGAGCCCTGGTCTGGGAAGATCCCATATGCCGCAGAGCGGCTGGGCCCGTGAGCCACAATTGCTGAGCCTGCGCGTCTGGAGCCTGTGCTCCGCAACAAGAGAGGCCGCGATAGTGGGAGGCCCGCGCACCATGATGAAGAGTGACCCCCGCTGGCCACAACTAGAGAAAGCCCTCGCACAGAAACGAAGACCCAACACAGCCATAAAATAAAATAAATAAATAAATAAATAAATAAAAAAGAAGATATACAGATTGCCAACAAACACACTCAAGGATGCTCAACATCACTAATCATTAGAGAAATGCAAATCAAAACTACAATGAGGTATCACCTCACACCAGTCAGAATGGCCATCATCAAAAAATCTACAAACAATAAATGCTGGAAAGGGTGTGGAGAAAAGGGAACCCTCTTGCACTGTTGGTGGGAATGTAAATTGATACAGCCACTATGGAGAACAGTATGGAGGTTCCTTAAAAAACTAAAAACAGAACTACCATATGACCCAGCAATCCCACTACTGGGCATATACCCTGAGAAAACCATAATTCAAAAGAGTCATGTACCACAATGTTCGTTGAAGCTCTATTTACAATAGCCAGGACGTGGAAGCAACTGAAGTGTCCATCAACAGATGAATGGTTAAAGAAGATGTGGCACATACACACAATGGAATATTACTCAGCCATAAAAGGAAATGAAATTGAGTTATTTGTAGTGAGGTGGATGGACCTAGAGACTGTCATACAGAGTGAAGTAAGTCAGAAAGAGAAAAACAAATACTGTATGCTGACACATATATATGGAATCTAAAAAAAGAAAAAAAAATGGTTCTGAAGAACCTAGGGGCAGGACAGGAATAAAGACGCAGACATAGAGAATGGACTTGAGGACATGGGGAGGGGGAAGGGTAAGCTGGGACGAAGCGGGAGAGTGACATGGACATACATACACTAACAAATGTAAAATAGATAGCTAGTGGGAAGCAGCCACATAGCACAGGGAGATCAGCTAGGTGCTCTGTGACCACCTAGAGGGGTGAGATAGGGAGGGTGGGAGGGAGACGCAAGAGGGAGGAGATATGGGGATATATGTATATGTATAGCTGATTCACTTTGTTATACAGCCGAAACTAATACACCATTGTAAGGCAATTATACTCCAATAAAGATGTTAAAAAAATAAATAAAGCAGTATCATAGAATTTTTTTAAATAAATGAATAGATGACTACACCATTTTCTTACATTCAAGTTAATCCCAATCACGACCAAGTATTTTGTTTGTTTGCTTAAAACAAACAAAATAACACCACTTCAAATTTGACTGAAAAAAAGATCTGAATAGTCATATATCTTCTATATGCTAAAACTAATTAATTCTCAAAGTTTCCACAAAGAAATCTAGGAATAAAATTTCCTGGGTTTGACCATTTGATTTTATCCTTATCAATCCTCATTAAAGTGAATGTTAACTACAAAACTTAACTATAAAATAATTAAAACTTAATTATAAAATAAGACTGTGATATTAACACAATAACAAATCAGTGAAAACAGAACAGTGTCCAATAACGAACCCATACACGCATACAAACTCACGAATTATAACCAAGGTGACATTGCAGTATTGTAGCAACAGGATGGCTTTTTCAAAAAATGGTGTTTAGTGGATTATATATCCAGATGAGAAAATGTAACCCTTGAGCTCTACATTTTTCATACTGTGTTCTGAAAAGAGAAGGTTTTCATATTTATGACATTACAATGTCAGTGTTAAAGTTTGCTTGTCTGAGTAGCTGAAAAAGAAAGGGAAAACTTTTATGCTTTATCTTAGTGTTTTTCTGTACCTATTTTCCAATTGGGACTAAAGAACAATCACAGAAAGAATAAATACAGTAAGTCCCCTACATACAAACGAGTATCATTCTGAGAGTGAGTTCGTAAGTCCAATTTGTTCGCAAGTCCAACAAAGTTAGCCTAGGTACCCAACTAACACAATCGGCTATATAGTACTGTACTGTAATAAGTTTATAATTCTCTTCACACAAATAATACATAAAAAACAAACAAACACACAAAAAAACATTTTAATTTTACAGTACAGTACCTTGAAAAGTACAGTAGTACAGTACAACAGCTGGCATACAGGGGCTGGCATCGAGTGAACAGGCAAGAAGAATTACTGACTGGAGGAGAGAGAGGAGGTGGGAGATGGTAGAGCTGAAGGATCGTCAGCAATAGGAGACAGAGGGCAAGCTGCAATTTCACTCACCCCTGACGTTGATGGTGCAGGTTCTGATTCCTTGCTAGATTCAATTCTGTCTACCCTCTTGAAAAAAATGATCCAGTGATGTCTGGGTACCAGCTACATCACCGCTGCTTTTATGCTTGCTTCCAGACATCCTGGGCTTGAAATAAAGATACTGCACTACTGTGCTCTATACAGTACTGTACGGTAAAGTATACAAAAGTACAGCCACTTATAGAGGATGCACACACGTCACGATGTACACCAGGCACGTGAACTAATGTGATTGGACATGCAAATTCACGTTTGCATCTTTGAAAGTTGCAACTTGAAGGTTCGTATGTAGAGGACTTACTGTAGATGACTAAATGGGTCAATTTTCAAAACTGTAGCATTAAGTTAATGTTGTCTTTACAAAATGAGCTTCATGTACTGAGTTCCAAAAGAATGCGTGTAGAAATATATTCGCACTCTGGTGGCATCTTATATATGAATCAGATTTAACAACTTATTGAACTTTCAAAACTGTTAAGATGAACTTTGTAATAGTACTTTCAACATAGCTGTAAAAACAAAGTGCTTCAAAAAGTACCAGTCATTCTCTGCCCAATATATCATTTAATTTTAGCTGTGCATATTCAGAATTAAACAGTGAATACTAAAAGAAGGGGGCATCTTGATTCCTGTGCTTTTCATAGTTCACTCTTCCCTCTAGGTTCCCTTTGTGGTACATTCCACTGTCTTCCTAATGTGGTTCTAAATGATATAAAAAAGAACCTACTGCTTCAGGAAGAATCTAGAGGAGGAATAGTCCATGTCATCTAATTGCATTATTTGGTGTGGACTTACTCGTCCATAGGCTTTTCGTTTAAGTTGGTTTTGAAATGTGTGAAAAAATATTAAAGATGAAAATCTCTTTCTCATGACCTAACTTGATTTCCAACTATCACTTCTTCAAAATAGAGCATATAAAAAGATTCTACTAATATCTCTTCTATTTAATTATGGTAAATTTTCTTAAGGAACAGAATGTATGATTTAGTCCTCTCTGTCTTAATGAAAATATATCAAATGTCTAATTGATCTAGCAGAAATATGTTGGCGCTTTTTTGGTATTGATAACACTCTCTCCTGGCTCAATGCTGAGGCACACTTTAAAATGTTTTTACTGTTTAGTCATCGACAGGGGGATTATTTTGGTGGGGAAGAAGGAGGAGAATAAACTCTATAAATCTGTACTCACTTGGATGAATAGTAACAATAATGAAACAGGCAATATATTTTAGTGCAGTTATTTAACCTTAGGTTGTAATATTGATTACTGTTTTTCTTTTAACAGTGCCACATATGTGCATGCAACATATTTGCCAACAAATTTGGGAAAATTAATTTCTTACAAATAAAAGCTCTAAAGTTTTGATGGACAAAATATTTAAATTTGAAGATAAGTTTTGCGTTTGTATCAATATGGTAATTTTATACTTTATTGTCAGAGAAATTTAGAAATTTTATCCTTGCCCATTTCAGTCACAGAAAATCATGTTCTAATTTTAAAATTTACTAAAATAATTTGCAATTTTAATTTAGTCATGTTATTCAGTGAAAATATCACTTAATTCAGGCCTATAGAGTTAATAACTTTCATGAGTCATTTATATTTTATGAAGCAGTCCAAGGCTATGCGTGGCAATCTGTGGAAACAGAGTTAGCATATCATCTGGATTTAATGTTAAAGGGACTTTATTTCCTTTCTTTTGAAATACCTGCTGTTTGACAAGCTTTGAGGAATGTAATCATTATATACATTATGCAGCTATCTATTTCCATTGCCATAGGTGTGATGTGAAAATTTAAATAACTGAATAAAACTTTCAAGACCACACTAAAAGTTAATATATTGCTAGTAGAGGCGGAGGGGTACTTGAGCTTAGATCAAAGTGATACATGATCTACCAGTAAGTGTGAGTTTCCGCAAACACTATTTTTTATGAATAAAAATACGTATAAACAGATACTTAGAAAAGGTGAGTAAACTAACATCCAGTCACTAGAGGTAATGATCACCCTGATCCTGGATAGGTAACTTAAACTGTGGTCCAAATAAAGTTCAAGCAAAGCTTCAAGGAACATTTCCTTTAACTTACCCAGGAAAAATCTGCTTGTTAAGCATCAATTATCCTTTTTATTTTTTTAATGTCTTTAAATATAAAAAAGGGATGATATGTCTTTTAATCCTTGCTTTGATGGCAAAAAATATATGTACACATTTCATCTTTCCAGAATTAAGGCCATGTTGAGGTTAGCTACTCATGTTTTTCTTTATTGCACTCCTTTACGAGTAGCAGCCTGCATTATTGCTTATGGAGCTAATGATCTCAAAGTCATTTGGAGGAATTTTAAAACACAGAATGAAGCCCATTAGAGCTCAGTAGCTGTTCATTTTACACAATATAAGTACTGATGTTCCTAAGTGCGTGGACTTCTATATAGCATAACATAGAAGAATTTCATCAAACTAGAGGCACAAATGCATAATTATACTACCTAATTATATTTTTCTCTCTTCCTGAATTTAGAGTTTCTGTAGTCCCTTTAGGGTATATAATGAGTATAACTGAGTTATTAGAAAGATACAATAAAATAGTATCTTGATAAGACTCTTTTTCCTTTTGTTTTCATAGTAATTAAACTGTGGATAGAAAACCCTTTAAGAATAGTCTATTAAATGAATGATTGATTTTTATGTTGGGGTTTTGTGATGGATAATTACACTTTTCCTTTTTAAACACTGCCACAATAAAGGAATTTTCATTTTAGGCATATTTGATAATCAATGAACTATTAATTGCACCACTTCATATTTTTTCTCCAGTGCCACTTGGCTTGTTATATACTAAATCAGTAACTTACTGACATCAACATGTTTCACTTCTCATTTCAAAGTAGATTTTAAATGAATTATTTTTCTTTATTCTATTCCTTGAGATGAATAAATTAGTAGGTGAATTATTTTTTTTTTCTTACATTTGCTTTTATGTTAAAATCCTGTTCTTGAATTCAGCATATTGGGAAAATGTATGTCTCAGTTATATTAAGCCTCAAAATAACAAATATCATCAATCCTATTCTAATTTAAAGCATTAATGTTTAATTTAGTGTATATTAAATTCTTTCAGACCTTTTATATTGGCTGAGTTATGCTTTCCAGAATTTATATTTAAAATCTTTTATTTGAAATGTTAAATTTAGCACCTGTAAAATGTAATATAAGGAGGCATTTGGGTAAGCACTAGAAATCATTACTATTTATTTAACCCTCTCTTCTAAATAATAAACATCAGGTGCTTGGTGAAATGTGTTTTTTAGATGTCCTGAGGTTTATACCCCTTTGTTCAATGTCAGTGAAAGACATTTATTTTCAGGTTTTGCACAACAGTTTATGGTGCCAGTAAAACTACATATGCTGAACAATGAAATCATTTTTTGGTGCTTGATGGGAGTATAGTATCCCTTGACATCTGAATTCTACTTGTATTATCAAAGTATCTAATAGACAATCAAACACATCTTGATAAAGTCAGTTTTTAGTCAACCGATCTTCTTAAAGATGAAAAGGACATCTCTGACAATGATAATGCATATTGTATCAACTCCTATGTTTTTACCAAAAATGTTAGCTTAAGATCTGCTTAGAAGCTGTAAACTTCTGAAATGTAACAAATAAATTAGAAAGCAGAATTACCTAATGACTATTGAGGTTTAACCCATACACTAATTAAATGAGGGAAGCAAGAATCTATACATATTTTATAACAATTTTTTCTATGGTTTTAGAACTATGGGGAATAAGTGAAGCACAGAGATAATGGAATTCGTATGTATGTGAACTTTTCATGGTACATGATATCATTGATTTATGATTTTTATATTTTTCTTTTCTACATTTACATCAAATCAAATTTTTTGAATTTTAAAATGTAATGTATTTTTAAAGTAAAATGTTTTATAATATTTATCAGTTATAGGCTTACATTTTATATTCCATCAGTAATTTTCTAATTGGAAATCAATAGAAATAGAAATATTTTCTCAGGAATTTGGGATCTAAATAGATAAATGTGAGTAATACATATGTATTATTACTAATTTGGCATATTTGATCTGAGTCAAGAATAATTAACAAAGGTAACTGACTACTGATCTTTATAGTTATCTGTATTTCATTAAATCTAAAATTACATGTGTTATAAAATTCATCATCATCTTAGGAGTCACCAAAGAAGAAAAAAAGCAAACCTGCTGATCAAACTAGGGTATGATGATTTCTTACCACATCAATGGAAAGGTCAATCTACATTTCAGAGAAAAGCAAATGTGGAAAAATAGGCATCTTTGAATCAAAGAAATTAACTGAAAACAAGTTAAGGGATTTTCTAAATTTTATGAAGAAATTGTAGGCTTGCTGTTTTTATCTGGGGGAAAAGTCATATATTTTTATCATGTCTCTGACATAAAAGGAAAAGTAAATGTCACTAGAATGCTGAGAGATACCCTGCTTTTTCATTTTCCCTTGGATCTTTTATTGTTTTTGTGTGTTCAGTCTCCATTCATTTTACCTGTATCTCTGATTTTCATCTGTCTACATAATATCTTTATATATCTTTAGAACTCTCCTCTAAAATATAAAGACCAGTTATAATGTTTTTTTTTCTTTCCTTCTCAGAAATTAAGTATTTTACACTTAATCATTTGTTCCTTCTGTTACCTTCTTCTCCTTTGAATTTTTTGACAGCATTTTTCTTTACCTCCCTGATTCCCACTTTATAGTCATCTAGTCAATGTTTTTGTTTTTTTTCTTCTTAATTGCTTTATTTTCTCTCATCACTTCAACAATAGTCTGTACTGGAAATGCCTAAATCTGCATTTCATTCCCAGACCCTTATTTCCTCATTTTTCAAAATCTCTGTTCAGATACTCAGATATCTTATATTTAATACAAGGGAAAAAATGCATATTTTCCCTCCTTTGGAGCTTGTCCAGTCTTTCAAGCTGGAAATCTTGGAGTGATGCTCAATTCATTCTTCTCCATCACCACTTACATTCATTTGTAGTGGATTCTATTTCATAATTTTTTAAAACCTGTCCCTTCCTCTAAATCCCTAATATAACTTATTAGTATTCAAATCCTGTCATTCCTCCACCTAGACCTGTATAAACAAAACAACAAAAAAGTTACTATTTCTTCATCAGAGAGCTCTTTTTGCCTATGCCAGATTTCAGGTATCTTCTGTATTTTCCATCTTTCTCTCTCTTCCTCCAGTTCATTCTCAAGAATTTGTTGTGATATCTTCCACATCACTGATCTCCTGCTCTGCCTCTTCTGCTTTTAAACCCATTCATTTAATTCTTACTTCAATGTATTTTAGTATTTTATATATTCAGTTTCTAGAATGAATAGAAATTGTGTGTGTCTGGTGTTTTGGCTGGCTCTGGGTTTTAGAGTCTAGTTTCCTCCTGTGCTTGTTTTTGACCATTTGCTGAACATAATATTTGAAATATAATATATTTATATAGATACTTTGAGGAACGCAGTAAAGTTATTTCCATTCAAAGGGGATTTATATTTGCTTCTGTGAGGCATCTGGTGCCTTTTTCAATTAAAGATCACATTAAGCCATTTTCAAGATTTGAATTTTTTGGTATTACCTAGGGAATTTGAACTGGGTTATGATTTTGCATGGGCCAGCTTTACCCTGAAGTTGCTACCATTTGACCTTGTGTGTTTGAGGGAAAAGGTCTTATCTTTTATTCATCCCTTTGAATGTAAGCTGAGCTTTGATATTTTTTGTTCTAGAACTCCTTTAAAATAAGTTTGTAATATGTGGAGAAGAGAAATACTCTTATGGCAAGAATGGTTCTCATGCCTGTCTGCATCTGGATTCTTGTTTCACTAAATATTAGGACTTGACAGCTTTTTGATGCTTCTGTGATTTAAAAAAAGACAAAAACACACTTTATCATTGTGTAGTATATTCAGCAGGAAGATTAACACAAGTAATCTAGCCCACCAGAAACAGGAAACTGCTCATACTGTTACAGTACTCTGTTTCTATATTGATACTCTTTCTAGAACATAAATTGTTTAAGGGTAAATGCTTTGTCCTTTTTCATACTTGCTTATCCCACTGAACCCAGATGAATGCTTCTAATAAGGTAATAGACAAAGTATCTCTATACCTCATTTAATGAACTTTGGAATCGAATACCACATGGTCATTAGATTTGTTATGATATATACTACATGCTGTATTGGATATGATACTTAACCTAAGTCTCAGCTTATTCATCTATAAAATGGTATAAGAGTGACAATCTATACTAAAATGAGACCCTGCAAGTAGTTAGTATTACTAAGAGTAAAACACACAGATAAATGCTTTACCTGCATTATCAAATTTAATTAGACACAGCCCTTAGGGGAGGTATAATTATGTTCCCCATTCTAGACCTCAGGAGATCGAGTCTGAATGTAATTTGCTTGCCCGAGGTGCCACAGCTTGTAAGTAGCAGAACATGGAACAATAACCCAGATATGCCTCATTCTACAGTCCGTACTTTGAGCTGGACTCAGTATGTAATAGAAGGTCTTATTTATATTTGTATGCATGTATTATTTAATAGTTATTTTTATTACTGAAATTGTTTTCATGCATCTGCTGTGCATTGGAAAATAATTCACAACACACACTTAGACTTGACTAAATAGTTTTAGTCCAAAATATTTTACCTTTTCTATGAAGAAAACCAGGTAACAAGATCATTCCTGATTTTATTCTCCACTTTCATGTCCTCATTTCTAATATATATCCCCTTATGCTTTGGATTTAACAGTGTTTCATGTTATCTCCTACTCTTGTTTCTTTGCAGTCATTCCCTGGTGATCTCATTTACTAAGTGTGTTCCTTAGCAGTTTTCATATTCCTAAAATTGAAAAGAAATTACAATGCTTATTTTAGACCTATTTGTATACAAATCATAGCAATTGTCAATTTATTTTCTAAGCTTTCCACCCTAAATCAACTTTCTCTATTATGGAATAACCACCAGATAATGAACATCATTAAAGTAAATAGGGATGATTCATATAGGTGAATGACTAATATGAGAAATTATCTGAAAGAACATATCATGTCTATCTGCTCTAGGGAGAAAAAAAGTCAATTACATTATTTAAGGACATCATTAACCATAAGAAGAATCTGAATCTAGATTGCCATATAATGTAACAAATTTGTGTTTACAGAGCTATTTAAAAGTAACATTTTCTAACTGAAAATTTCATTTTTTTTCAAAATAGCTTCTACATAGATGAAGAAACTAAATCATTTCAGTAACTGACTGTAACTGACTGGGTTTGCATAGATGATTATCTTACCCAAACCTAGTAAAATCACATTATTTAATATATTTAGTAAATAATACATTCAGAAAAGCATTGAGGTAGAAGTGAGATATACCAGCCTAGTAATGGGAATATTAAAAGAAGGAATTAAATTTCACATTGCAAGAAAGATGTACAGTAGTGGAATCATTACAGAAACCCTGGATAGCCTCATTTGTCATAAGCAGAAGTGACAAAAGGGACCAAAATTTAAATGGCATCTTAAAATACTGTCGGCAAAACTGTCTCAGGCTTGTATATCTCCCTGCTTCCCCATATCACATTCACAGATCAGTTGTTTACCACCACTTTGAAGCTGGAGAATTAGTCCTGAAAGAAGACTGCACTTGGTTAGGTGGGTCTGAGGCTTCCTGAAAAAGACTTTTGCAACAGAGTAGAGCGTTCTTGTATTGGTATTGCTAATGGTAGTTGAGAGTGGAGTTGACATAACTTCATGATTGTTCTGCTTAAGCACACAGAGAAAGCTGCCAGTAGATACATCCACCCCTCAAAAGAAGTAGACCTTTCAGTATCTTTATACGTTAGAGAGGAAATTAAGTAACATTAAACTGCTTTGATTCAAAACATCAAGCAAAACAATCAAGGATCTCAAGGCAAATGAGAAAAACCATCAACACTAAAAGAGGGTGCATAGAGCCGCTCATCATAGCGGAAACACATAATTCGGAACAGAAGAAAACTTTGAAAATCACATACATCGTGTGTTGTGACATTCAAGAAGATAAGCATCCATAAAACAGGCTACTATGATAATAAGTGTAATTGGGAAAAAATATGCCTAAGGAAAAATTCACTAGACAGACAGAAAATAAATATCTCAGAATATAGAGAAAATAAACACTTTATAGTTATGCTGTTAAGGGCTATGTGGAATGAGGAAGATGAGATTTGATTTAAAAATCATACATATGCTATATTAATCCACATAGGCCAAAGTGTATTTGATAAGCATACCAAATAGGAAGACTAGAGGAAACAAAGAAAAAGAAACAAAGAAATAACATATCTCAGACCAAAAAAAAAAAAAAAAAAAATTCAGTTATGCTATTGTGGGAGAATTATTAAACACACAACTCTGATATTTAGACATATTTTTGTGAGATTTCTGGATACCAAGTTTAAATAAAAACTCAAAGTTTCTGTGGAGTATAAGTTTGTTAGTAATTAAGAAGATAAGAATCAAAATAATAATACTATCAGCATCACCGACACTGGAACACAATAAACAAAGTCTTCACATATCAGGGATATTGTCAGTATCACCTATGGATACAGACATAAAATTTAGAGGTTTGGGGGTAAGCACCAAAAGGAAAAATTAAAGGAATAGTCCAAAAGTTGACGTGAAGACAACTTTAAGAAGAGTACAGAATAAGAGATGCCTTAGTAAATCTCCCTGATAGCCTGATTATCCTGTGTTGAACGATGGTATCCACCTGAATTTGATATTTGCCATTTTGTATCATAATATGATTATTCTGAAAAACAAGAAGAAGGTATAACATTGAGGTTGAGAGAGTGGATACAGACAGGAATATTTAAAAAGCCTGTACTGATGACTTGGAATCCAAGGCACCTGATGATTTCTGTACTTTTTTTCCTCATTTCTGGATTAAGTAGAAGCATCTATGCATGCTGAACCACAGCTTATTCTGTTTTAGTGGCTGTTAGTGATCGCACTGGTCAAATCCATCATGTACAACAACCTAAAACAGGCTAATTTTACATTTTTTATAGAAAAGAAAAACACAAACTGTTTTCTGGTAAGTCCATTCAACATAAATTCATGATTCAATATAAATTAACATCATCAACAAAATTAGCAAAAATCAGACGTTGACCTCTGCTTTTCTTCTTAATTATACAAATAACTCTTGGGGTGGGGGTAAATTTCTCATTGCTCATGTCAATATATTCAGTTCTTGAATCACTGAAATTAATTTGGTCCACTCAAGTTTATTTATGTTTACTGCATTGATCAGATTGTGGGCCCCAATCTATAACATCAAATTACTTAAATAAGAATTTTGGGAAGGTTTGTGCAATCTGCTAACAATTCTTACATATATACTGGCAAAATGAAGTATCAAAGTGGGCTTCCATCCTGAAAAGTGCTTTACTCTGAGGTGGGGGTAAGAGGGAATAGGAATGCATGTAGAAGTTGAGTGAATTTTTAGGTCATATACATGAGAATATACAATGCTAACAAACTTGATTTGGGGTAGAGGTGTCTCTACAGTTTGATGAGACCAAGTCAGACTTCACAATGAAAAGATTTCATAGGTATGAAGGGACAGAAAACCCTCATAAATTGTTATCCATCTTGGACTTGGTCCACTTGGGCATTATAAAGATAGATAGGAAGTGTGATTTTATTTACATCAATTACAAAATGATAAATGATCTAATAATGAAAATCATCTAAAATTCAAGCTTAAACAAAAATAAAATAAAAATATTTTTTCTTTTCACCATTAGCACAAAACTTTTATAATATTTTGGTACAGGTGTAACATTTTTGTAAACCAGTAAGCCAGGCATAATTAATTTTTAATGAGTGTTTGTAAAATCTGCCGAGTGCTATAATATACTATGTGTAATAATATGTGGTAGGGGAATAGGGGGACACAATGAAAACATAAAGTGACAAGGTCCTTACTCTTCAATCAGTTCTCATGACTTCAATATTCCTTAGACACATGGTACAAAATATAAAAAACAATTATACTGTAGCTTTCTAAGTTTTGGGATCAGGAAGTACGAGTTCTTCAGCTTTGTTGTTCAAGATTGTTTTGGCTATTCAAGGTATCTTGGAAATTCTATATGAATTTTAGATGGGTTTTTCAGTGTCTGAACAAAACATCATTGGTATTTTGATAGAGATTGCTTTTAATTTGTACTATTTGGGTAGTATTGACATCTTAACAATATTAAGTTTTCCAGTTCATGAACATGGGATGTATTTCCATTTATTTATGTCTTAATTTTTTTTCAGCAGTGTTTTGTAGTTTTCATGGTACAAATCTTTGACTCCTTTGGTTAAGTTAATTCTTAAGTATTTTATTCTCTTTGATGTTACTGTAAATGGAATTATTTCCTTAATTTCTTTTTAAGGTTGTTCATAGTGTATAGAAATGCAAAATAACTTTGAGTGCTAACCTTGTATCCCACTACTTTTCTGGATTTATTATTTCTAACTTTTTTGTGGAATTTTTAGGATTTTCTACTTACAAGATCTGTGAACAGAGATAATTCTACTACTACTTTCCAATTTGGATGCCTTTTCTTCCCTTTTTTGCATAATTGTTCTGGGTAGTATATCCAGTACCATGTTCAAAAGAAATGACAAAAGCAGGCATTCTTGCCTTATTCCTAATCTTAGAGTGACAGTTTTCAGTCTTTCACAGTTGAGTGTGATAGAATCAAAACAGTGTGGTACTGGCAAGAAGACAAATATATAGACAAATAGAATAGAATACAGAGCCCAGAAATAAATGCTTACATATATGAATAAATGATTTTTGGCAAGGGTGCCAAAATAGGAAAAAGACAGTCCTTTTCAACAAATAGTAATGGGAAAACTGGATATCCACATGCAAAAGAATGAAATCAGACCCTTACTTAGCACTAAAATTAAAAAATTAACTCAAAATGTACCAAAGACATGAATGTATAGCTAATACTGTAAGACTCCTAAGAGGAAACAGAGATAAATCTTCATGATGGAAATTCAGAAGAATTTTAATTCTTTAATCTTGAAACATCTATAATTTTATTATATTTTCACATGTTGGCATCAACCAAGTTAATCAAAATAAAGCATTGAATTGCATGGGGAAAATGAAGAATATAAGACTGTTAGAATCAGAAATTGCTTTATGTTTTTCCCAGTTCATTTGGTCAAGATGTTTGTACTTCAGAGCATGCCAAAAGATATTTTTCCAACATTTTAGTATGTACATTGAAGATAAAGCTGTTTGCTTGTAAATAAAGCTTTGCAAAAAACTCTTTATGATATTAGAATACTAGCATCATGAAACTATTTCATACTGATTTTTTTAAATAAAGAATTAAAACCTATTTTTAAAATTTCTCTCTTTTCAATGCCTTTATTTACTAATCCACCAAAGACTTTGTCATTTTGTCTGGTCTACCACACTCCTCTGCCCTTTATTTTCCACTCCACTGTCCTTAGGCAGACTTTCCTGTTCCACTGTGCTGAACATGTCTCATATACACTTTCCCTTACAATGCATAATCTGAACTGTGTCCTGTCAGGGATGGAAAAGTGCTTTAACCATATTTAACACTTGGTTCACTACTGACATATAGTGAAACTTATTTTGATGAATTCTTGTGTTTTTAAGCTGTTGGATAGATTTATTAAAATGTTTTATGCAATTTAATAGAATAACTTGTTCAGATATAAAAGGAGACTTTAGAGATTATATATTATAAACATCGATGAAATGTGAAATTTTCAAAATTATTTACTTCACTTAATGATTTCTATAGTGAATGTTATAATAAATACAATACATTTTAGACATAATATAAATTCACGATTGAAATGTAGGCTTAGAAATACCTTTATAAATCTACAAAACAAAACCGCTCGTTTTATGGAAGTAAAGTTCCACATATACCCAAATCAAGGCAAATAACATGGGCAGGTGTAGAATGAGGTCTTTCTTCTAACTCATAACAGCACCCCTCATCCACTATTTGCCAGATGAAGTACTATACAATGTAAATTCTAAATATGGTTTACCTGAGTATAAAATGTCTCTCATTGACCTGTTATTCACTAAAATATTTTGAATATATTTCCTGATAAGAGCAAATATATTTTGGCTAATTACAAAAGTATATAGTAGGTCTATACGATGTTGCTACTCATTTGTTTCTTTATATAGCTGTCCAAAGATGTTCAAAATGTGTGCTAAATTCCTTCAGTATGATACCATAGAGTAACTGTTAAAACTGTGTTTGAAGTTAGAAAGATTTTCTGTAACGTGATATGGAGAATACTTGAATGACAATATATTTATTTGGTTCCTCTCTCCCATGCCCCTCCCCATACATACACACACACAAAAGTACACTAGAGTGTGGGAAGGAAATTGAGAGATGGAGGAGAAAGAAACTGAACTTATTGCTGTTACCAAGATTTTGATATATCAAAATAGTCTATCGTTATTTGACATGTTCTGATTGTCACGAAGTGCCAAATGCCTAATCATAGACACGTAGCTCACCCTAAACATTTATACAACCTTAAAGTTAAGTCCACTTTAGACCTAGCTTTGTGGCTAATTTTTAATATGACTATGAGCATGTAATATTGATATATGTCCATTTCCTTAAGTGTAAAAAAAACATTTTCCCTTGTTTTCTTTCTAAATTCATTCAACTTGTTTCTTTTTTAAAAAATATGGTATGGGAAGGGATTCTGTGGCTGCTATCAACCTCAAAACATCACTCTCAATTAGTGATATCTGCTTGGCTGTTAGAAGAAATGAGATACATATCATGTTTTGTTAATTCCAACTAGATAGATATTCATCTTAATTCTTATTTATTTTTAAACATAAAACATTCATTTAAAAACAAAACTATTACTAGATCTAAACTGCATTTGGGGAGCCCATATTCATTAATGGATTTAATTCATTTATTGCTCACTCATTCAATAAATATTATGTTTCTAATTCTAGGGCTTGTTATTTCCACTACTACTGTTATAATTTTTGTAGGTCTGTCATGGTTCCCCCAATTTCAAATACCTAAAACACTCAAGGTCTTTTTTTTTTTTTTAATTAATTTATTTATTTATTTATGGCTGTGTTGGGTCTTCGTTTCTGTGCGAGGGCTTTCTCTAGTTGTGGCAAGCGGGGGCCACTCTTCATCGCGGTGCGTGGGCCTCTCACTATCGCGGCCTCTCTTGTTGCAGAGCACAGGCTCCAGTTGCGGAGGCTCAGTAATTGTGGCTCACGGGCCCAGTTGCTCCGTGGCATGTGGGATCTTCCCAGACCAGGGCTCGAACCCATGTCCCCTGCATTGGCAGGCAGATTCTCAACCACTGCGCCACCAGGGAAGCCCAACACTCAAGATCTTAATCATACGTTAAAATAATAAATTCCTTCACCCTTCGTACAGACATGAAGCAGAATTTATTTTTGCCATCTTAATTGTCATAGTTAGCAAGAAATAAGGGCTCAAAGACAGAAGAGTAAGTAATAGGAAATGCTTACATCATTTTGTGCCCAAATATTTTAAGTGTAAGTTAAAAGAAATTGTGCTAACAGGTTGTTTATTCCTTATTACTGACTCTGAGTTTGATAACATTCCTTTTATCTTTTTGTCTCCTTCCAGGTTTTTTACTTCAATTTAACATACTTAAAAATTACCTTGTCTTGCAAACTACTTTGTGCTCTTGAAAGGTTTTGAAAACTTAGTGGTTTCCTATTGTTCTTAATTGCTTGAAATGCAGAAAAATGAGTAAAAGAAATCTTATTTCCCTTTAAGATGATTCCCTTTCCATTTAGAGATCTTTGCAGAAATTGTGCCATTTTTCTGCCTATTTATATGATTGTATTTATTATCATCTAACGCTCAAGTGACTGCTTAGACAATGATAAACTAATAGACTATAATCCAAGAATAAAACTACCTGGTTTTCTTCAGAACAAAATGAATATGCATATATATATATGTATTACAATAGACAGATATATAAAATACATCATATAAAACAATACACATAAACATACACATATGTAGTATCAAAAACAGAATTATTAGTGTATTTTTCAAAGATTCTTTTCACAATGCAGTGGCCTTTGCATTATTATTTCATATAGACAACATAGTCAGCACTCCTGGCATAGACTCTCAACCCTGGTGTAGACTCTCAACCCTAGAGAACTTTGCAAAAATTTCTCTATTACTTTGAAAGAATGGACAGCTTTTGGATTACAATTAAATTTAGGTAGAAATTGAAAGATGATATTTCAAGTTCTCAATATCAAACTTTAGAGCCTAAGTATGATAATTAAACACTGAATTAGATTTTCTGTTAGATTGATATATATATTAGCAGAAAATCAGGTTGACATTTTATCAGTAGCTGCTCTTCTCATCAGAGCTATTTTACTCTACATTGCCTACATTCATCTTGCTCTCCTTCCACGGGAGATCACACTATAGAAAACTAACATTTATGTTAGAATTGGCAACATACTTAAGGTAAAGAAAATGCACCCTGAAGGTTAGCAAATGTTTCTGGATAAAAGAATGTTCCAAGTAGTACCTTTAGTTATCAGAGCAATGTCATATGATTGTATATTATTTAGAATGCATTGATACTAATATTCTCCTTAACAAAGATTTCTTATTTAATTTTTGCACTTCAATATTTTTCCCATTACTGTATAAATCTTTATTTGATCTAGAAATATTTGTATTTCATATATCAAAATATCTGTGACAATATGTGAATTATGAATTAATGTATTATCAAGATAGAGGAAATGCATAAGATTCAGTATTCTGCAAGCATAATTTACTTAAAAATTTTCTCATTAATTTGAATTCAGTCAGTAACACGTATCAGTAGATAAATCCACAATTATTTTTTAGATATTCATGTTAGATTTACTCTATTCCCTTGTTTCTCTGCAACCCATCTCACCATATGTCTTTCTCTTGAGTTAATCATAAGTATTTTCTCTTTCAGATTTTAGTAGTATAGCCACATATTCAGTCACCTCCTTAGGGAATTTTGTTCAACTGAAATGGCTTACTGGATCCTATATTCTTGGATAGACTCTACTGCTGAGTATCTTAATTTATTCAGACATTTTAAAATGAAAATAGCCATCATAACCTTCGAGTTCACATTTTCATCAAGACTGATTTTAGTTGGTGCTTGTCTATCAAAGGCTTTTCTTTTTTTTTTTTTTTTTTTTTTTTTAACAGGTTGTTGGCGACTAACAGCAGGTTCTGTCTATACTGCTTGTTCCTTAATTTGTGGACCCTATTTATTCTCCAGTTGTTTGCTGATATCAAGTTTTCTGCTTCCCCTTTTCCTTCCCTTCCCTTCTCTTCCTTTTCTTCCCTTGTTCTCTTCCTCTTTCTCCTCTTCAACCCCTTTTTTTCTAATTCTTTGTTAAACACAGATGGATGTAACTTACCCATACTATTAATAGTCAACTTTCCAGGCTTTTTACCTAGGGCTGCATGATTATTAGGTATATGGCCTGCCTTAAATGTTATCCCAGGTAACATTTCACTGATAATCCTCTTTCAAAGCTCCAATCCATTTCTCTAGAGCTTGTCACCCATCCCCAAGCCACTGTCATGTATTTTAAGTTTGGGTTCTGGAAACTCCTTAATGTGAGCAACGTCAGTCAGGAAAGACTAAGCTCTGCAGCAATAACAAATAATTTCAACTTCTCAGTGGCACAGCCCAACAGCATTTTCTTTCCTACTCATGCAACTTAGTCATTATGGGATAGCAGGGGACCTCTGCTCGTTGTAGTCACTGCAGAAGACCCAGGATGAATACAATTCTTTCTTAACACGTGCTGCCATAGACCACCACGGCAGGTTGAAGATAGTAGGGATCTATTTCACACTGGCTCTAAACTTTATGCAACAAAGTGAGACTCCCTACTTCTCACATTTTATTGACCAAGGTAAGTAAGAACCTAACTTTGAAAAGCGCAGGGAAGCATAATCCTTTTTGAATTGTTCTAATTATCTTGTTCATTTTTATACTATCAAAATTTCTCATTTACTCTTTTTCTATTACTAAAATACCATCGTTTGAACAACATATCATAGTAATTTAAACCCAATATTTCATTGTTGCCACAAAAATAATTTTTGAAAATCTTGTATATGGTTGGTATGTAGCTCTAAATAAATATACACCAAATTTATGAAGTTTACCAATATTTATTGATCACTTATATAGTGAAAGCCCTATACTAGTACTTAGAACAACTCTGTAATAGAGGTATATCACAACTGATATGGAACAAATATTTTTAGCTATGTGGTGCTTCAATTAGTTAATAGCCACATCCATGTCCATGTAATTTTACTGCTAGTTGTAAACAGTTGCCTACTTATTAGATTATGTCTATAATCAAAAGTGGAGCCAGCCAATGGTCTTACCTCTTTTACCTAATCTTTGAAATGCATAATTGTAACTATAAATTAAAAGCATAGAAGACTCTATATTTAGAAAAATACTATCTCACTATAGGACATTAAACTAAAATCTGGTAGTCTGTTACCTCTTTAAATAAAATATCTTAATGAGAGTAAATAACAGGTGCTGATAATACGGAGAATATCGTTTTGCAGTATTACTAAAAAGCATTATTTTTTGTTGCCCAAACTTTACAGAACACCAACTGCCTGCAATTCTGTCCTTTAATTGCCTGTGAATTATGTGTTCTGAATGTGTGGTAATTTATGAATATGTTCATGGTAGTTTAACATATATGTAATATAATATGTATTGTGTATGAGAGGGAAAATGAATTCACTTTAGACTTTTAGTATGATTTGATTATATTTGGAAGCTATAAATTGAAACAAAAATGCTGGATTTTTGTAGTTTAGTCCATAATAACTGAATAATTCTTAAAGAACTTTGTTTTCTCAGTTCTGAGCCTTACACAGAAAATCAAACTGTTCATGGTAGTGAAAAAATACTTGTAAGCAGCTGTAAAATTAGCTTGTGATATTTCTTCTTAAGGCCAGTTTCTTAGAATATACATTTCCATGCATGCACTGGCTTGGGATCAAATATTACAGCATAGTATCAAAGGTAACTAAAAAACTATGTTAAGGGTATTAATCATCTAGGAATAAGTCCTACTAAAAGTTACCAGGCTCTAGTTACATAATGAAACCAAGAAATGATCATTTATTAACCCTTCTCTTCTCCCCCATTATTTTGTGATGCTTGATTTGCTGTCATAGTTTTAGTAGTAATTTGTACAGTTACACAGTAAGTGGACCATGCTTTGAATTCAGCCCAATCTCATAAATATATATTGATCAGTAAACCTATATAAGGCATAGTTCTTATCTGGCTTCTGAAACTAGACTTTCAATGTTACCCTGAGACGTGTGGTCAGGGTGAGACCAGGAAGTACATGCACATTTTGTTAGTTGAATTTCTACCTTAGAAATGAATTACAATGGGAAAATTTCCTTTCACTATGCTATTTAATGGGGTTCATCTCATACAGAGAATCTGGAAGATCACACAAAGAAATAACTAACAAAACCACTTTCTGGTCTCCACATAAGTACGTGCAAAAGAGAGTAGAATGATACTGGCTGGAAAATTTCCCTAAATCCTTCTTCATAATCATAATGTACAATAAAGTTAACAAAAGCAAGAATAATAATTTAAATTATGTGTTGATACCCAACTATAAAGTTTATATATTTTCTTATATTTAGATCAGGAAAGTACTATTATAGGTGTTTTTATAACACTCTGAGAATTATGTCATTGTAGGGAAATTGTAATGAATTTTTAAAACATTGGTAAATAAAATTTATATTTGTAGTTATATATCTTATTCACTAACTTATATGCAAAAAGTCTGTCTTTACTTCATTTTGAGATAATCGTCATTGACTATAGCCCTCAAAGAGGTTTTTTTTAAAATATGTGTTTGATTTATGCATATACTGCCTTGTTACTTAATAAGTCAGATACATTAGATACACTAAACAACAAGAACATTCTATTCATTTGTTTTAACAGGCTAACAAATTATTAAGGGTAGTATTTTAGGTGATACAGAACAAAGAGCACAACAAAATAATTTGGTGTCTTCAAGTTTAGGAAAATTTAAATCAGTGTTTCTTGATTGATACATTTGAATTTTATAAAAATAAAAATGCAATGATAGACTTGAAATAGGTATTAGTGACATTGACAATAGGTGTTTTAGGACCATTCTCTATGATTAAGCTGCCATCATTGCCTCAGATAATATGTACAAGTGTTACCAGAATTGGCTTGATGAAGACCAGACTGCAATTGAGCAATACAGTTAAAACATGATATAAAAAGGCAGAAGCTAGGGGGAAGCAGCCGCATAGCACAGGGAGATCAGCTCGGTGCTTCGTGACCACCTAGAGGGGTGGGATAGGGAGTGTGGGGGGGAGGGAGATGCAAGAAGGAAGAGATATGGGGACATATATATATATGTATAACTGTTTCACTTTGTTATAAAGGAGAAACTAACACACCATTGTAAAGCAATTATACCCCAATAAAGATGTTAAAAAAATAAAAGAAGCGTACATAACTAAAAGTACATATAGTAAGAGTAATGAAAATAACCATAACCTTACGGCATCAGAATACAAGTATTCCAAGTGAGATATTATTAAATTCCATTGGGAAACTTCCATGGTATTCATAAGGATAGATTGTGCAGCTTAAGAATTTTTTTATGTGTTAAATTTTCAAAGACAGGGAAATTTTATTAAAACTATCCTATGTTTCATATTTAGAAATTGAACATGGCATTAGTAGAAGATCAAATTCTACATCAGCTTCACTGCCACCTGTACACCTATACTGGTATAGAGTTTTAGGTTTAAACCTATAATGAATGGAAGGTTCTGAACCAGTTCATCAGGATACCCTTATTTAACATTAAATCAATATATTATGATCATTAGGAGTGAGAAAAAGGAGACCAACATTCAGTTTGCATATTCATCCAAGGTCTATACTTAGGTTATCTTATGATTAAGGTGTATAATGAAAAGTTGTCCAATTGTTAAGAGATGAAATAAATTGGGAAAATGCATTGTGTGTAAAAAACACTACAACCAGTAAGTGTGCTTGGGTTCAAATCCCAGCTCTGTTACTTAGTAGCTGTGTGACCTTGGGATAGCTAGTTAACCTCTCTATGCCAGAATAACCTGACCTGTAAATGGAAATAATAGCCACACCTAACTCATAAAGTAGTTAAGTGGATAAAGTGAGTTCATATTTGTAAAGCATGTATAGCGATTTTTGATACATTGTAAGTAACCATTAAAATAAAATCAGGTCTGTCTCAGACGTAAAGGAATGCACAACAGAATATGTAATAGAAGTGTGATCAAGTTTTGAATAGAAAGAAATCCAAAGCCGAACTTTAACACAGCATAGTAAAGTAGATTAGAAGTTGTAGAGTTCCTAGGTACTGTCCCTTGACCTGCCAGTGACAAGCTGAAGCACTTTTTAATGGGTTGATACATCATCTTATAATGAGTGAAAATGTTCTCTTGCCTTTCTTTTGCATAAACGTGGTCAAAAAGGTTTGTAGGTTTTGCTTGCTAATTTGCTTAGGGCACCTTCTCTGGAAAAATTAAGAACCAACTGACATCCATCACCAGAGGGAACTAAGACTTTGAGACCACCTGCTACTTACTTTGACACATCAATGCCAACCTTTCGGAAAGTGTCTAAGCAATAGGGGGTAATGACCAGGTGTGCTGGCATATTTTGCCACTTCATTTCTGTGTTCAATCTGATTAAAGTGCAAGCAAACTATTTTAGAAGTTTTTAGTTTTTGCTAAATGAATTTCTTATATTAGGTTACACTGGTTTTTCTTGGAGAGAAGTTTTTTAAAATGGCTTGATTGGAGAACAATTTTCAGATATTCTTGCTTTTTGTTTTAATTTTAGAGCTTTGCTTTTAACTAGTAGCTGACATTCTCTCTTGGCACTCCCTCTATTATAATGCTTACCACTTAATATTTTAATTGTCTCTGTAATTTTAAATTCAATTCCTTAAAGGTAAGGGCCTTATTCTTTATATCTGTTTTGAATAGCCCCATAAACATGGCATAGGTAGAATATACTCCTGCCAGTCTGATAGAGGACAGAAAAATTAACTACTAGACCCACCATCAAAAATCATGTTTATTGAGGACTGCTTCTGTTAACAGAGGTCTAGTCCTACAGTGATTTATCGATAAAAATGAGACCTCATATCCAAATAGAATGCCCTTAGACTGACAAGCAAGTATACTCTGTGTTTCCCTATATCCAAGTTAAGAGTTAGGTATTAGGTTTTCAAAGAGAAGACTAGAAAAAACAGTGTGATTTGGGGATAAACATCTTTTGAGAGTTTCTCTTCAAATAAGGCTTCTAATGAGATTTTTCTTATTTTCCATGGGTGATTGAGACCATAGGCAAATGAAATCAGACAGACCTCTGCCTTCCAAAAGGAACAAAGCTACTCAATTGAATATTGGCCCTAGTAACAAGTTCTGATAATAATCTCATATTTTATTTCATCCTTTTGAACTTTTTTTGACCATTTCTTTGTCTTTATTTTTTATACAATTTTAAAAGTTACTTTACATTTACGGTTATTACAAAATATTGGCTGTATTCCCCGTGTTGTACAATACATTCTTGAGCCCATCTTATACCCAATAGTTTGTGACTCCCACTCCTCCCATGCCTATATTTCTCCTCTCCCCCATGCCCCACTGAAAACCATTAGTTAGTTCTCTATATCTGTGAGTCTGCTTCTTTTTTTGTTATATTTACTACTTTGTTGCATTTTTTAGATTCCACATATAAATGATATCATACAGTGTTTTTGAACATTTTGGTTCAGTTCTCTGGTTTATATTTTTCTCTTAGCTACCTTACCCTCTGACATATTTTTAAATAAAAATTCTAACTCATTTTCTAAATGATTGTAATTGAAAGTAATGACACTAATAACAGACTATAAATCAAGATAATTTTCTGGATTTGAGATCTGAATAATCCTACAATATGCCTACTTCATCACTAAATCTTTACTGGATTCAAAGACAAGTCTCTTAACTTACTTATTCAATTACTAAAAGATATTAATTGTTGGATTCAATTAGGAGACTGATGCCTGAATTTCTACATTAGTTCCAAGGTTCCTGTGAAGAAAGACTAGAATATATTTTTAACATATATTTTGTGAAATTATATCTAATTTAAAATAATACCACTTAATATACACCCCTCAATATCTGATCCAGCACTGAACTCCATTACTCTCTTTATTTGGGAGATTTTGCTGATGAACATCACTTAGTCTATTGAATCCTGCTAATTCTTTTTTCACTCATCCTGAGATTTATCTTATTCACTTATGTATATTTATATGAGCTTATACTTTCTTCTTGTCAATTCTCTGGCATTTGTATTATTTATTTTGTCTCGAAGATCTGTCCAAATTCTTAGTATAATGTCTTCAAAGAGAATAATTCATGTTTGATTTTAAAATTTTAAATGTATTAAAAACAAAAATATTTCCATTCAGTGATGAAAATAATCACCCCAATTTTACAGTTAAGACACTAAAAGAAGTAGCAATCCTTGAAAAAATTTCAAGTATCAAAAACTTGCTGAAACCTAAGATATATATTATATATATAATGTATATAAAATATATCATGTTATCATCAGATATAACATTTTATTAATAAGATTTCATATTTTTCATTTGTAAATTTAAATAATGTTGCTACCAAGTTTAGAGATCAGAAATCATTTAGAATTTAGTAGAGACAGCAAGCATTTCACATTGTGACATAATGCCAAATATTCATACTCCTTACATGAAGGAAAAATAAATATATAAAAAATAAATACAAAAAATGTTTTATTGAGATGATTAATTTCATGTGTTTCATGCTCCTTTCTCTCAAGTATAATTCTCAGAGGGAAATCTTATTATTCCTCACATAATAATTTTAAAATGTAATAACTATAAATATATTTTGCATGATAAGCAAAAGAGAATGAAAAACAGTTCACGTTTCTCTCATTGAAATCTGGAGTGGAAGATAAAGGTCTTTATTCTTAAGATCTATCCCAGTGCCTAGAACAATTGAAATCCTTAAGAAATATATGTAAAATGGATTTAAAAAATAATATTTTAAGGAACTAGTTAACAAATCAGTTATGTACTCAATTCCTTAATTCAACACTAAACATAAAAGTCAGTTTTTTGGGGGTACCTACTTCTTTTTCTCTAATCCTTTATTATAAAGAATTCAATATATATCAGTACAACTTTCCAGAGGCCAGGTAAAAATGTACATAACATTTCTTTTTCATCCAGCAGCTAGAGTTGTGGCTATTGCAATCAAAATGTAATAATTTTTGCTTTTTCTAAAAACCAATATGTGTAAGGACTATAACTGAATATTTTAGAGCATGTTGTTTTTTAAGTCTTACATATTTCACAAAATATACAAATTGTCAATACAAATGCCTGTACTTCTGAAGTTTTAAACTTTATAATCAGAAAACATTTTTATCTGAGGAGATTGCATTTAAAGTAGTAGAAAATTATTTTATGGTTCCCAAATGTTTTTTAACAAATACTTTGTGAGTAAAGAAGCCATCAAATAGCTCAATTAAAATAATTAGTGGATTTAATCAATGGATTCACAAACTAAACAAAGTTCTTAGCAATACCATCATCCAGTGAAATACATTTATTTAAATATTTGATTAGTGTTTAACAGTTCATTATGTGCTTTAACAATATTGAAATAATGTGCTTAATAGTCCTAGAATATAGCCTTGGGGCATAGTATACTATATTAAACTCTTAGTGGAGATGAACTTAGGGTATTGCAACTCCGCTTCAAACTGGAAGCTTAAGGAGAATTAATGAGGGACTTAGAGATATTAAGAGGAGAATAAATAAATAGTCACTCTGTAAATAAAAAATCATCTGCTGGGTGAGCTCTGGGTTAATTTCTGGTCCTTGTTGTACCCATTGTATAATTAGAACATCTTTGTAGAATGTAGAAATATATTGGCATACATATTGTCTCACTCAAAGCAATTTAAAATTAATCTGAGAAAATATTTCCATGAATAATTTAGTAATAACAACTTTTTTTTATAGAGATAATGTTATCTTAAATATCCATGTAACTCATTTACATTTCACATGGTTGTTTTGGAGATTATTTCTGATTATTCCATTTTGGCATGTGGCATGTGCCAATGAAATGTGACTACTTTATTACTCCTGGGTCCTCAGTGCCTAAGATAGTTTATGCATGTATATATATATAAAGAAATCAATAAATGTATTTTAAGTAAATAATATTTAAACAGACAAATCTAAGACATCAGGCCAGGATGATATGGCTGTATGAAAAACAAGTATCATAACCTTTCAATAATATGAGATATTGAGACTATTGATACTTTAGTATTAATCCATTAATCCTCTCCTTTTCACTATTCCTGTGTACCTAAAGAGACAGCCCTATTCACTTCCAAATGATCAACATCCTCATTGTGAGGAAGAACAAACAAAAAACAAAACAAAACAAAAACAACAAAGGTAAAACATGATAGAGACCCCAAGAACCTTTCTTCAGAACCCAGAGCTACTGAGAAGTAAGTCATTTAAAACGAGTAATTATTATTTTGACTTGCAAGGTCAAAATATACACTGAGAATTGATTTGATTGCAGATTGAAGATGTATAAGAAAATGCAAGAATAAGTGTAATATATACATAAATGTTCAAAGTAAACACTAATGAAAGAAGCCACCAGCTGAAAGTTGTTTTAAATTATGATTTTGTATTTGCCTTTTATATAGGTATTTCTCTTTTAAATCCAGGAAACTTGTTCACTTTTTCCAATTACTTATGCTAGGCGTGTCCTTACTTTCTCTTTTCTTTTTCCTTTTCCTTTTTAAAAAGATTAACACACTCATTTTTTAAATATTAAATAATGAACAATTTAATTTGTTAAGAATCAGTTGTTTTTTTTGTTCCTGTCCTCTGCATTTTCTCCTATACCTATCCTCAGAAACACCATTTTGGTAATTTAGTTATTTTCAATGAGATTTACACTTCTACATGTCATGAAATACTAAGCACCTCTACTGCTACCTTCTCATTCATTAATTTTGGACTTAACATATTGACTTTAATTTTGGTATGTCAGGATATGAAACTAGTGAGGTAAATTGTTATTAAATGTAATACTCTTGCAAATACATATGAGTATTGTAGTTGACCCTGAAACAACATCAGGCAGTTGAAAATTCACCTATAACTTTACAGTCGGCCCTTCCTATCTGTGTTTTACGTTTGCAGATTCAACCAACCATGGATTATTCATCCAGTAGTATGTGTCTATTAAAAAAAGAAAATCTGTGTATTAGTGAATCCTGGCTATTCAAACCCGTGTTTTTGAGAGTCAACTGTACAATGTATCATGGTTATGTTTTGAGTACTATTTTACAAAATCTTATATTTTGAAATCATAGATATACTTACACTGGAAGTTGCAAAGATAGTACAAAGAGGTTCCCTTGAACTCTTTACCCAATTTCCCCCAAAGTTACATCATACATATTTAGAGTGCAATATTGGAACCAGAAAAGTGAAATTGATAGAATGTGGGTTACATGTCTTTTATTACAATGCATAGCTTCCTGTAACACCATTGCAATCAAAATACAACACTCGTCCATGATCACAGAGTTCTACCTATAGTGTCACACCAACTTTTCCATATACCTAACTCCTGGCAATCATTATTAATCTGTCTTCCACCTCTATAATTATGTCATTTGGGAATGTTATATAAATAGAAACGTATAGTATGCAAACTTGAGATTTTTTTTTTTTTTTCACTCAGAAAAATGCTGTTGATGTTCACCCAAGCTGTTATGTGTAGCAATGGTTCATCCTTTTCATTGTTGAGTAGTGTTCCATGGTATGGATGTACAACTGTTAACCATTAGCCTATTGAGAGATATTTTGATTGCTTCCAGTTTGGGGCTATTACAAATCAAACTGTTATAAACAATCAAGTAAATATTCCTGTGTGGACATAAGCCATCACTTCTCTAGTCTACGATTGCAATAGCTGGCATTTATGGTAAGTGTCCTTTTAGTTTTTAAAGGTATTGCCAAACTGTTTTCCAAAGTGGCTGTATCATTAAACATATTCACCACTTACCACAATCTATGAGGGATCCCTCTTCTTTACACCATTGCCAATATTTGGTATTGTCACTACTTTTTTTTTTTTTTTTTTAATTTCAGCTCTTCTAATGGGTGCATAGTGATATATCATCATGGTCTTAATTTGTATTTCCCTAATGACTAGAGATGTCAAACCTATTTTCACATGCTTATTTTCTACTAATATATCCTCTTCAGTGAAATGTCTCTTCCTGCATTTTGCCAATTTTCTAATTGTTTTTCTAATATTTTATATATATATATATATATATATATATATATATATATATATATATATATATAAAACGAGTCCTTTGTCATTTAGTTGGCAAATCTTTTTTCCCAGTCTGTAGCTTGTCTCTTAATAGCGTATTTCAGAGAGAAAAAAGTTTCCATCATGATGTTTAGTTTATCAATTTGTTATTTTATGGATTGTGCTTTTGGTATCATGTGTAAGAATTATTCACCATGCTCTAGTTCCAGAAGATTTTTGCCTGTATTATCTTCTAAAAGTTTCACAGTTTTACATTTAAATCTTTTTCCATTTTCAGTTAATTTTTGAATAGGCTGTGAGGTTTACATTGGGGTTTGTATTTTTGCTTATGGATATCCAGTCGCTTCAGTATCATTTTTTGAAAAAATATTAGCCTCCTCTATTGAATTATGTTTGTACCTTTGTCAAATAATAGTTGGTCATATCTGTGTGGGTTTAATTCTGGGTCCACTGTTCTGTTGTTCTATGTTTCTATTCCTTCATAATATCACATAATCTTAATGAGTGATGTATATCTTACGTCTTGAAATTAAGTAGAGTGATCGCTCCTTCTTTATTCTTCTTCAGAACTGTTTTAGCTATTCTAGGGCTTGTGTCTTTCCATATAAATTTCAGAATAATCTCATCTAGTTATAAAAAATATTTGGGGGATTTTGATTAAAATTACCTTAAATTACATTAAAATTACCTTAAATCAATTTGAAAAGAAATGATGTCTTTACTATGTTAAATTGTCTAAGGCATGAATATGTTATGTCACTCATTTATTTAGGACTACTTTGATTTCTTTCACCACTGTTTTATAGTTTTCAGCATAGTAGTGCTATACACGGTTCTTTGATTTGCACCCAAGAATTACATTTTTTGGAATGTAAATATTATTGTAATTTTCATTTTAATGTCTTTGTATTCATTGTTAGTATATAGAAATGCAATTGGTATGTGTATGATAGCAATGGTGAGAGCAGACATATTTGCCATGGTTCTAATCTCATAGGTAAAGCATTTAGTCTCTCATCATTAGTTATGATTATAGCTGTATATATTTTATAGATGTTACTTATCAAATTGGGGATGTTTCCTTCTATTTTTCTGAGAGTTTAATCACAAATTGGTATTGAATTTATGAAATGATCTTTATCAATTCGTATGATCATGTGGTTTTTATTTATAGACTTTTAATATGATGAAATATATTGATTTTTCAATTATTAAAGTAGCTTTAAGTCCCTGGAATGTACCTCAGTTGGTCATAGTATACAGTTCTTTATAGATATTGCTGGAGTCTCTATGCTATTATTTTGTTAAGGATATTTGTGTCTATATTCATGAGAGAGATTGACCTGTAGTTTTCTATTGTTGTACTGTCTTTGTCTGGTTTAGGTAACAGGGTAATACTAGCTTCACAAAATGAATTGGGAACTATTCTCTCCTCAGTTTTCTGTAAGAGATAGAGTAGAATTAGTAGAAATTATTCCTTAAGTGTTTGTAGAATTCTCCCTGGAAACCATCTTGGCTTGGAGATTTCTTCATTAATTTTAATGAATGTGTTAAGATCACAGTCTTCATCTAAAATGCTTCTTAAAATTTTTTTTACCCAAACATTTCTATAATTATACCAAGTTAAAGTTCAGAATGAACTACCACAAGAGAAAAATGAGAGAAAACTATGAAACTTCTGAGTTAGGTGATATTTCTTATCAATAGGTGGGATAATACAATAACCTTATCCCAACCTCTATCTTCTCATATAAATATTGCCCCCATAGGAATCTACACTCAAAATTCATTTTTTAAACAAATAAACTATATTTTTGGAGAAATTTTAGGTTTATAGAAAAATTGGACAGAAAATAGAGTTCCCATATATAGAACCCCTCCATACATAGTTTGCCTTATTAAAGTCCATAGTTTACTTTAGGGTCCAGTCCTTGTGTTGCACAGGTCTTGAACAAATGCAAAATGTTGTGTATATATATTATTATAGTATATCATATAGAATAGTTTCATTACCTAAATATCACCTGTGCTCTACGTATTCATTTCTCCCTCCCTCTCCCTGAACCCCTGGCAACCACTGATCTTGCATTAGTTGTTTTAGTGAGTTAATTGCTACAAAAACTCTGAAGTTATTATTAATGTTATTACAACCATTATCCTCATTTAATAGATAAGAAAACTTGCTGAAGGTCATGCTATTAATAAGTAGTAGAGTCAAGATTTAAAAGCAGAAATATGTGACTATGGGACTCAAACTCTCAATCACTGTTGTACTGCATTATTAGCCACATGAATTAAAGTCCCAAGAGACAAATATTTTTTTTTAATTTGCTAGAATATTTTATTATCTCTTGGTTTCAATAATCACAGCTCAAGTGGAAGAGTGGAATGGAGTAGGTAAAGAATGGAGTAGAATGAAAGGATTAAAATCTTTGTCAATTTTAGTATATACATATTCCCACATCCCAGGGTCACTGACTAAAATAAAAGGAGCCAATAACATGGATTGTACAATGATTTCCTCCCCCCCATGCCTTGACATCACTCATATTTATAGCTATAAGTGTCAAAGGCTAATATTTTCTATTGTGTCCTTGTTTTTATCTCCCCTGTTGTCTTTGGGTTTCCCTAGGGTTTACTTCTTAAATAGGTTATGAGCCTTATAGTTCTTTGAGCTGTAATCCACTGATATTTTACAGGAGTCTGATATATGGGAAAGGTGCAATTAATACAGTGTCTAGATAATTTTGAGCACTCAAAAATCTATTGTTAATGGTCATTTTGAGAGGAGAATAATTTCCTTACAGAGTGTATAGCATATATTTGAAAAACTCTTTGAATACCAAAACATTCTCATCAATGAAAAGAAAATAGTGAGTCATTACTGCATGTTCTGTATCTACATAGCCCTATATGTTCAAAATTTTCAAAAGGATATGTTTTTAGATCTACTTTCAGAAGAATAGAGGCTATAAAGAAATTGCTCTGACCTAACAGATTCTTCACACTAACTTACAAACTTAGAGGTGCAAAGGAAGAGAATTGCATTTTAATGGTCAAAGTATTGTCACTCTAGATCTTTTTTATGCAAAGAATCTCTTCATATAGTGCTAACAGTAAATGTACAGCCACATGGGTACTACCATGGTCCTGAGTGCTTGACAACTCCCAATCCCCTGTTCTTAGTGTGAGCACCTGTGTGTCTGAATTCCCACCAGCAGTGCACAAGGTTTCCTTTCTTTCCACATCCTCACCAACACTTTTTTTGTTTGTTTTTTTGTTAACAGCCGTTCTAACAGTTGTGAAGTGGTATCTTATGGTTTTGATTTGAATTTTCCTGATGAGTAGTTATGTTGAGCACCTTTACAAGTACCTGCTTACCATCTGTATGTCTTCTTTGGAAAAAATGTCTACTCAGATCCTGTACCCATTTTTAAATCAGATTGTTTTTGTTTTATTGAGTTGTATAAGTTCTTGGTATATTTTGAATATTAACCCTTTATCAGAAATGTGATTTGTAAATATTTTCTCCCATTCAGTAGGTTGCCTTCTTATTTGTAGATGGTTTCCTTTGTTCTGCAGAAGCTTTTTAGTTTGATGTAGTCCAACTTGTTTGATTTTGTTGTTGTTGCTTTTGCTCTTGGTGTCAAATCCAAAAAATTATTGTGGAGACCATTGTCAAGGAGCTTTCCACCTAGTTTTCTTCTAGGTGTTTTATGGTTTCAGGTCTTACATTCAAGTCTTTAACTAGTTTTGACTTAATATTTGTGTGTGATATAAGACAGTGTTCCAGTTTCATTCTTTTGCATGTGACTCTGCAGTTTCCCCAACACCATTTTTTGAAATGACTGCCCTTTCCACATTGTATATTCTTAGCTCCATTGTCATAAATTAATGGAACATATATATGTGGGTTTTTTTCTGGGATTCTATTCTGTTCCATTGATCTATGTGTCTGTTTTTATTTCAATACCATGCTGTTTTGATTACTGTAGATTTGTATATACTTTGAAGTCAGGGAGCATGATGTCTCTAGTTTTGTTCTTCTTTCTCAAAATTGCTTTGGCAATTTGAGGTCTTTTGTGGTTCTATAAAATTTTATGATTTTTCTATTTCTGTGAAAAATGCCAGCAGAATTTTGATAGGGATTACATTAAAGCTGTAGATTGCTTTAGGTAGCATGGACATTTTAACAATATTAAGTCTTCCAATCCAGGAGCTTGGAATATGTTTCCATTTATTTGTGTCCTCTTCAGTTTCTTTCATCAATGTCTTAAAGTTTTCAGTGTACAAGTCTTTTACCTCCTTGCTTAAATTTATTCAGAGATACTTTATTTTTCATGCTATTGTGAATGGGATTGTTTCATTCATCTCTCTTATTGTTTATTATTACTGTAGAGAAATGCAGCAGATTTTTGTATATTGATTTTTTATTCTTGCAAGTGTACTGAATTTACTTGTTCTAATAGTTTTTTTTGGTGGAATCTTAGGGTTTTCTAGATAGAATATCATGTCATCTGATAATAGTAAAGAGTTGCACTTCTCCCTTTCCAATTTGGAAGACTTCTATTTCTTATTCTTGAATAATTGCTCTAAATAAGACTGCCAATACTATGCTGAGTAAAAGTGCTGTGAGTGGGCCTCCTTATCTTGTTTCTGATCTTGGAGGAAAAGTTGTCTGCTTTTCAACATGGAATATGATGTTGGATTTGGACTTGTCATATATGGCCTTCCTATGTTGAAGTATGTTCCCAATAGACCAGCATCAATTTTTGCATCAAGAATATTGGCCTGTAATTTTCTTTTCTTGTGGCATTATGGCTGGTTTTAGTGTCAGAGGAATGCTCTCTTTGTAAATTAAGTTTGAAAGTGTTTCCTCATCTTCTATTTTTTTTTGGAAGAGCTTAAGAAGGATTGGTATTAATTCTTCTTTAAATATTTGGTAGAATTCATCAGTAAAGCTGTCTGATCCTAGACTTTTTTGTTGTTATTAGGAGGATTTGATTACTCAGTCTATTTACTAGTAAGTACTTGGCTCATATATTCTATTTCTTCTTGCTCTATTTTTTCAAGTCTTGGTAGGTAGTATGTTTCTAGGAATTTATCCATTGTTTCTAGATTGTCTAATTTGTTGACAGATAAATGTTTCATAGTAGTCTCTTAAATTTCTTTGTATTTCTATAATATCAGTTGTGACACCTCCTCTTGATTTCTGCTTTTCCTCTCTTTTTTCTTTGTGGGTCTAGCTAAAGTTTTGTCAATTTTCTTTATTTTTTTTAAAGAACCAGCTCTTTGATTCATTGATCTTTTCTATGGACATTTTAGTTGGAATTTCACTTATTCCCCCGGGATCTTTGTTATTTACTTCCTTCTACTAACTTTGGACTTCATTTGTTCTTCTTTTTTAGTACCCAGATGTGTAAAGTTAGGTTGTTTATTTTAAATCTTGTTTCTTGATGTACATATTTATCATTAAGACCTTTCCTCTTCAAACTCCTCTTGCTGCATCCCATAAGTTTTGATAGGTTGTATTTCTATTTTCATTTGTCTCAAGGCACTTTTTTATTTCTCTTTTGTTTATTCTTTGACCCATAGGGTGTTCAGTAGCATGTTGTTTAATCTCCACATACTTGTGAATTTTCCAGTTTTGTTCTTGTAAATAAATGATTTCTTGTTTCATACTATTGTGGTTGGAAAAAATGCTTGATATAATTTTAGTGTTCTTAAATTTATTAAGACTTGGTTTTTGGCCTATTATATGATCTACAATATCATGGAAAATATTCAATATGCACTTGAGAAGAAGGTATATTCTCTTGCTATTGGATGGAATGTTCTGTATACATTTATTAAGTTTATTTGATCCAATGTTTTCTTAAGGTGGAAGCTACTATTTATTTTCTTTCATTTTTTTTAAGCTGAGGTATTGTTAATGTACAATATTATATTAGTTTCAGGTGTACAGTATAGTGATTCACAATTTTTAAAGGTTATATTCCTCTTATAGTTATTATAAAATATTGACTTTATTCCTTGTGTTGTATTACATATCTTAGTAACTTAATTATTTTACACGTAGTAGTTTGTACCTCTTAATTCCCTACCCCTATTTTGCTCCCTTCCTTCTCCCCCTCTCTACTGGTAACTACTAATTTGTTCTCAATATCTGTGAGTCTGGTTTTTTTTATTGTTGTTTTTATATTCACTAGTGTATTTTATTTTTTAGATTCCACATATAAGTGATACCATACAGTATTTGTCCTTCTCTGTCTGTCTTACTTCACTAAGCATAATACCCTTTAAGTCATCCACGTTGTTACAAATTGCAAAATGTCACTCTTCCTCATGGCTAAGTAGTATTTCATCATATATATATATATGTGTGTGTGTGTATATATATATTTTTATAGATTTATCTGTTGATGGACACTTAGGTAGTTTTTATATCTTGGCTATTGTAAATAATGCTGCTATGAACATTAGGGTGCATGTATCTTCTCAAATTAGTGTTTTTGGAGTTTAATGGATAAATACCCAGGAGTGGAATTGCTAGGTCATATGGTACCTCTATTTTTAGTTTTTGAGAAACCTCCATAGTATTTTCCATAATGGCTGCACCAATTTACATTCCCAAAAACAAGATGTGAGCATCCCCTATTCCTCCACATCCTCACCAACATTTGTTTTTCGTAGTCTTTTTGAGGAGAGTCATTCTGACAGGTGTGAGGTGATATGTCATTATGGTTTTAATTTGCATTTCTCTGATGATTAACAATGTTGAGCATTGTTACACGTGCCTGTTGGCCATCTGTATGTCTTCTTTGGAAAAATGTGTATTCAGGTCTTCTGCCCATTTTTTAATCAGGTTTTTTTTTTTTGATGTCGAGTTGTATGAGCTGTTCATATATTTTGGATATTGACCCCTTATTATATAATATGCAAATATTTTCTCCCATTCAGTAGGTTTTTTCATTTTTTTAAAAGCAAGTAATTTTTAAATAAGACATTTAGTTGTTATTAAAATGATATTATTAAAGACTGTCTTCTGAACAGGCACAATTTTGTATTGAGATTTTTTAAAAATTCCTCTCAAAATCTTACAGTTTACAGGAACTATTTCTTAGTTGTTTAGTGGTAGCAATAAGATTTTTGTGTTCACAGTTGCTTTAGATTATTTACTTCCGGTATGAGTCCTAATTTTAAGAAAACTTTTTTCACTCATTTTTAGTATAGTCAATTAAAATGAGAAAAGCTATGGCAAATGAATACTCTACTACTATACACAGAAATATGGATAAAGCTCACAAATACAATGATGTTCATTAGTTCCCCAGATAACTATTCTATCATGCCATTTATATATAAAAGCAGGCAAATCTAGTTTGGGTTATTAGAATCCTGTCTTGAAATTTGATTGTGACTGCAAGGGAATGTGAGGCTTCTGGGTTCCAGGTGTAATGTTTGTTTCTCACTCTGTTGTTGGTTGTCTGAATATATTCAGCTGATGAAGTATACCAATCTGTACAATTATGATTTGTGCATTTTTGTGCATGTATAATAAAATATAAATTTATAAAACAATAAAAATAATTTCAGGGCACATGTTTCTCATTTTAAAGAGGTACCAAATTTTGATGAAATCTCAGTTTTACTCAGATTTTGAAATTCTTAAAATCTTCAAATGTATTTAATTATTTTTAAACTCTTCATCTATACTTTTAATAACACAAAACAGGATTTATGGCTTAATGTCTCCCTGAATTTCTTTTTTTTCCAGGTTTATTGAGAAATAATTGATATGTATCACTGTATAAGTTTAAGGTGTACAACATGATGGATTAATTTACATATATTGTGCAATAATTACCACAATAGTTTTAGTTAACATCCATTATCTCCTATAGATAGAATTTTAAAAATATTCTCCTGAAAATGAGAGCTGTTGGGATCTATACTCTTAACAACTCTATGATATATCATACAACAGTGTTAATTATAGTGATCATATTTTACATTACATCCCTAGTACTTATAACTGGAAGTTTCTACATTTTGACCACCTTCTTCCAATTCCCCTCTCCCTCCAACCCCCACCTATAGTAACCACAAATCTGCTTTCTTTTTCTATGAGTTTGGTGGGTGGTTTTTGTTTTTAGATTCCACATAAAAGTAAGATCATACAGTATTTGTTCTTCTCTGACATATTTCTCTTAGCATAATGCTTTCATGGTTCATCCATGTTCTAACAAATGGTAGGATTTCCTAGGTTTTTATGGCTAAATAATATTCCTTTGTATGTGTGTGTGTGTGTATATGTATATGTATATATATGTGTGTGTGTGTATGTATATATGTGTGTGTGTGTGTATACCACTTTTATGCATTCATCCATCAATGTACAGCGAGGTTTTTTCCATATCTTGGCTATTTTAAATAATGCTACAGTGAACATGAGGGTACATATATCATTCTGGATTAGTGTTTTTGTTCAGAAAAATCCCCAGAAGAGGAATTGCTGAATCATATGGTAATTCTATTTTTAGTTTTTTGAAGTACCTCCATATTGTGTCCCATTGTGGCTGTATCAATTTACAAGCCCACCAGCAGTGCACAAGGGTTCCCTTTTCTCCATATCCATACCAGTATTAGCTTTTGGGTCTTTCTGATGTTGACCATTCTAAGAAGCATGACGTGATAACTCATTGTGGTTTTAATTTGCATTTCCCTAATGGCTAGTGGTGCTGAGCATATTTTTATGCACTTGTTGGCCATTTGTATATTTTCTTTGTAAAAATGTGTGTTCAAATTTTTTCATATTATTTAATTGGATTATCTGGGTTTTTTGTGCCATTAAGTTGTATGAGTTCTTTATATATTTTGAATATTAAACATTTAACAGATACAAGGTTTGCAAATATTTTTTCCTATTTCGTAGGTTGTCCTTTCATTTATTGGTTTATTTGGCTGTGCTGAAGCTTTTTAGTAATTTATTTTTACAAGCTTTTTAACTCAGTTTCTTTTTTTAGTTCCTTAAAGGATAGATTTTGGTTGTTTATTTGGCACTTTCTTGCTTGATGTTGGCATTTCTTGCTATGAACCTCCCTCTTAGAACACCTTTTTGCTGCATCCCATAAATTCTTGTATGTTGTATTTCTATTTTCATTTGTCTCAAGGGAATATTTTAATTTGCCCTTTAATTTCTTCATCAATCCATTGGTTGTTCAAGAATCTGTTGTTTAATTTTCATGTATTCATGAATTTTCCAATTTTTCTGTTACTGATTTCTAGTTTTATGCCATTGTGTTCAGCAAAAATACTTGGTATGATTTTGTTGACCTAAACAATAGACTGCCACATATTTTCCCAACAAAGATGTTTTTTGGGGGATCAGTAGAGAATTGCAATTCGAGATCTGCTACCATGGAGAGCCACTTGCAAATTTCTGGCACAGCAAGGAAAGGAGAACACTTACAGAGGAGAAAAGGAAGTTAGGAGGGCTGTAGTAAACAAAGAGTTCATGACTCTTGATTGACTGTGTCCTTGCCAGGAGAGAAGAGGTGTTTTCTTCCTTTTGGGCTCTGCTTTCATTGCAGAGCATGAAGCACCCCCTTCTGGTCTCCAACTGTATTTAATTGAGGTTTCTGTTTATTCATTTTTTACAGTTTCAGCCTTCTTGAATTTACCAATTCTTTTTTTGTGGTGTAACATATAGTCTGCCCTAGAAAATGCTGCCTGTGCACTTGAGAAAAATGTGTATTCTGCTGTTCTTAGATAGGATGTTCTGTGTATGTCTGTTAAGTCATTTTGGTCTATAGTGTTGTTTATATCTGCTCTTTCCTTATAGATATTCCTGTCTGGATCGATCTATCCATTGTTGACAGTGGGGTATTAAAGTCCCCAACTATTATCATATTGCTGTTTATTTTTCCTTTTAGCTATGATAATTTTGCTTTATAAATTTAGGTGCTCCAATATTGGCTGCATAAATATTTATAATTATAATGTTGTCCTGGTGAATTGACCTCTTTATCGTCATATAATGACTTTGTTTCCTCTTTACCATTTTTTATTCAAGTCTATATTGCCTGATGTGAGTATAGCTACCCCTGCTTTTTTTTTTTTTTTTTTTTTTTTTTTGTGGTTACCACTTACTTAAAATGTCTTTTTCTATTTTTTTACTCTTGGTCTATTTGTGTCTTTAAGGCTAAAGTGACTCTCCTGTAGGCAGTGTATTGCTGCATCTTTTTTTTTTTTTTATTTCTTCAGGCATTCTATATTGTTGATTGCATTATTTAATCTATTTACATTTAAAGAAATTATTGATAAGTAAGGACTAACTATTGACATTTTGTTCATTGTTTTCTGGTTGTTTTGTAGATCCACTGTTCCTTGTCCCTTATCCTGCTGTCTTTTTTCATGTTTTGATGTGTTTTGGCATCAGTGCACTTTGACCTCTTTACCATGTTCTTTTGTGTAATTGCTACAGTTTTTTCCATTGTAGTTACTGTGGTGCTTATATAAAATATCTTAAAATTATAACATGATATTTTAAGCTGATAACAACTTAAATTTAATAGAATTCCTAAATTTTGCATTTTACTTCTCCTCCCACTCACATTTGGGTTGTTGCTCTAACAATTTACATATTTTTATATTGTATAGCCAATAACAGATTATTGTAGCTATGGCTATTTTTATGCATTCTTTTTTTTGAATTTTAGAGTTGTAAATGAATTATGTACCACTATCACCAAAGTATAGAATCTAACTTTGACTGATTTACCATTATCAGTGAGTTTTACACTACCTTTTAATGTTTTTAAGATGTTAGTTAGTGTCCTTTTACTTCCACTAAAAAAACTCTCTTTTGCATTTCTTGTTAGGTGGTCTAGTGGTAATGAACTACCTCAGCTTTGTTTGTTTGGGAAAGTCTTTATCTCTCCTTCCTTTCTGAAGGACAGTTTTACCTAGAATAGATGTGACAATTTTTTCTTTTAATATTTTGAAAATGTCATACCATTCTTTTCTTGCTTGAAAAGTTTCTGTTGAGAAATCTGTCAGTGGTCTTATGCGGCTTCCTATGTCATGACTCTTCTCTTTTATCTTGCTGCTATTAAAATTATTCCTTTGTCTTTGACTTTTGAAAATTTAATTTTAATGTTTCTTGGTATAGCACCATTCAAGTTCAACCTGTTTCATGGATCTGGATGTTTATTTCTCTCTTTGTTCGGGAAGTTTTCAACCATTATTGCTTTAAATATACATTCTGTCTCTTTATCTTCTCCTTCTGATTTCTTTTCATTGTGTCCCATAAGTCCCCTAGGCTTTCTTTGTTCTTTTTCATTCTTAATTTTCTTTGTGATCCTCTGATCGGATAATATCTAATGTCCTATCTTCCAGGTCCCTGATTCTTTCTTCTGCATAATTGGGTCTGCTTTTGAAAGTCTCTGTTGAATTCTTCAGTTCAATTATTGTAATTTGTAACTCTAGGATGTTTCTTTGTTTGTTTTTTGATAATTTCTATTGCGATGTTGAACTTCTAGTTTTGTTCATGCATTTTTTTTCCCTAATTTTGTTTAGTTGCCCGCCTCTGTGTTCTTGTTGTTCACTGAACTTCTCTAAGGTGATTATTCTGAATTCTTTGTCTGAAGACAAAGTTCATAGGTCTCCATTTCTTTAGGATGAGTTATTAAAGCTTTATTATTTTCCTTTGTTGATGTCATATTTACCTGGTTCTTTGTGATCCTTGATTCCCTATCTGCTCATTTGAGTAATTAGGTTCCTCTTGCAGACTTCACAGGTTTGCTTTGGTAGAGGCAATCTTCACCAATCAGCTCAGTTTAGGTTTCTGGGCATGTCTGTTGGTAATGTCCAGATCCCACCTGCCCAAGGACACTACCAACAGACACATCCAGACACCCAAACTGAATTTTTATCAACAGTCTTTTTGATATTTATATCCTCAAACCCATTAAATTTTTTTCTCTGAACCTTGAAGCAAAAGTCTCAGTCAATAATATTGTCTAAAATGTCCAGAATGACCATCTGTTTGTTAATACCTTCTGAATATTCTTCATGTTTTCAGGATTTAAAATGAAGTTTTTATATTATGATAGTCTTTCTATTGATTTAAAATTGACAAGCAGATAGTATATTTCTAAGAATCTGAATTAACAGGTTAAAATTTTAAAAAGCACTAAAGTTTTGTGGCATCTTTTGTTAGAATTTAGGTTTATTTTTATTCAGCAAATTTATTTTCTAAAATCACATTTCAGAAAGCTAGAGCTTTGAATGACATGTCCAATTCAAATCACTTCTCAAACTTGAATTAGAGTTTTACCAGTTTGTTGGCATTCTATTCTCACCATCATGGTCTACTGTTTTCTTTTGTAAAGTTTGACAATAAGATGCAAAAAAGTGTCATGCTATCAAATGTGAAGTAGATATTTTCCCCCTGAGAAGTAACTTTCTACAACAGGTCAAACAGTTGTCTGAAAAACATTTAAATTTATGAACTCTTCATACATTTACATGACAATGGGTCACAATATAAATTCATGTATCCTTGTTATGTAAATTGAGAATAAGTAGCAAGATTAACTAAAATTGTATCTCAAAAATGACATTTAAAACCTAGAGTGTTTTTTTCTGTGTTCTAGCTGTTACTCTTAGTCTGCACTTAAAATAATAACTGTTAAAAAGTTTAGGACACCAACACTGTATTCAAAAGGGAAACTAAATTCATGCAGAAACAGAATTGTACTCTGTCAAGCATTAAACCTAATCAGTTTCCTCAGTAATGAATCTATAAATTCTAAGGATAAAGATAGCATTGTGTAGGAAAAAAGGAAATGGGTTAGAATCTCTTAGAAAATAAATTTGACAATACCTGGATGAGTACTTTAAAAAATCCTTTTGGTTCATCTTTCCTTTATTTAAAAAAAGGAAGCAAATTATGTTATTTGTTAGGTCCTTGAAAAGATTGTTATATTCAGTCTTGCTCTGTATCAAATAACTTGTAGAGATTTTAAAAATACATATGTGTATGCATCTCCAGAAAAATGGGAACTGTAGTGATGGGATATAGGCATCATATTTCTAATTATTAAATTATGTATATGTATATAAATAAAATATATATCAGATGGATAGTTATATCTATATATATTTATTGTAAAGGTGTTGTTTAATCAATTTGGCTATTAATAGTTTTCAGTTTATTTTTACAAGAAACAACCTTTAGAGGTGCTTGTGAGGTGTTTCCTTGCTTATAATCAAATATGTCCAATATGTGATTCCCCCACATAACCAAATATTTACTGGCAAATAGTCACAAGAACAGTTTATACTACATATGGTCAATGACATACCATCTATCTGCATTTAAGCACTCTGCAAGAAAGGTACATTGAAATAAGCAAAAATATATCAACAGCATGACTGACAAAACTTGTAGTTTAAGAATGGTATAAAATCTTTTATGTTCCACTGGAGAATGTAGTAATGAAAAGAAGACTAGGCATAGAATGAGACCCAAAATGTTAAGCTGTTGGCCTACCAGCCACTAGAAAAAATTACATGCAAAGGTAAATATATCTGTAAAATATATATTTTATGAACACCAGTTATTTCAAGATGGAAAATAAAATCAACAGTATTTATGCTAATTAATAATCTGTGTAGCAGTGGTCTTGTGGTATTTAGATCTGCTGTAGAGACTCATGATTATGGTTTCTTTAGTGCTAAAGACCACCCATTTTGTATTTTAATGAGTTGCATACTTCAATCATCTACTTTAGGATGTAAATTGAGACTAATGCACACAGACTTCCACCACTGGCTATTAATGAAGCAACAAGAAATAAATTAATCCTCCCCCATATACTACTGTAAAACTTGGGTAAAAGAAAACAACAGTTTTCAAACTGAGCACTGAAGAACTGTGATCCCTGTCAGAAGTGAAACAAACAAGATGTACCCTACAATAACCCTGGAATTTTGCATAGAGATAATTTGTGACTATGATAAGAAGGAGTAAAAGAAATAATAAGGCTGAAAGTCTGGCTGGTTTAGGGAAATTGGATTTTGGAGATGGTGAAGGCTGAGGAAGCTGGAAGTTTTGGGTCATTTCTCATGAGAGGTAGGAGTTATGCAGAAGAAGAAATCCCAAGGATTCTATATAGCAGTTGTTTGAATCTTTCCTGAGTACTAGGTTAGTCATGCTTATGGTGAAACTCCACAGTACAGACCTTATAAGGCTGGCAGATTTTTAGGTGAGCCATTTCCAAAACTCACACACATCAGGTAGCTAGTAAATTCTGACTATCTAGAGTGAAAAGTCCTTGTTGAACACATTAGGTATTCAGTGGAGGTTTCAGAGGGGTCATGCCTTAGTTGAAAATTTGAATTATTAATGAAATGATGGAATAAGGACTTGTAGGGACCAACTCAACTTCTTGCTGGAACGAAGTCCAATAATCTTTAAAGAAGAACAGCAAAATAGAGACAATGAACAACACAATATTCATAATGTCTGGTATCACATTGTCTAGCACATAATAAAAATTACTAGATTTTCCAAGGAGCAGGAATATGTGACCTAAAAAAGGCAAAAATCAATTAATAAAAGCAGATCCAGAAATGACAGAAGTTATAGAATTATCAGACAAGGACCTTAAAATAGAAACTATAAAATATTCAATTATTTGAAGGAAAGATTAAACATAAGACAGAAAATTAAGGTATAAGATATAACCAACTGAAATCTCAAGCTATTAGTTTAAATATATTAAATTATAAATTCACTGGATAGGATTAACAGATTTTGTACTACAGTAACAAATATTTCTAAAATGAATCTGTAATAATAGAATCTTTCCTAATGAAAGCCCTGAGAGAAAAAAATCTTTAACAAACTCACTGCACACAGAACAATTCAAGCTGTCTACTGTGTGTAATCAGAGTCCCAGAGGAAGGAACTATAGAAAAATATTTGAATAAATAGTGACAAAATGTTTTCAATGTTTGATTACAAGTTAAAATAGTAAAAATTCAAGAATATTATAGGAGCTACTCAAAAGAAGGAAAAAGATGAAACTAAGATACACCATAATCAAACTGGTTTAAACATGTGACAAAGAAAATCTTAAAAGTGCAACAATGAGGGACACAGATAGGCAAAAACAGCTGATTTCTCTGAAACTATGCAAGCGTAAAGACAATAACTTCTTTAAAGTATTAAGGTGTTGTGGGTGGAAGGGAGGGCATGAAGTTAAAATTCTATATCCAGAAAAGGTATTTTTCAAAAATGAATGTGAGGGACTTCCCTGGTGGTGCAGTGATTAAGAATCCGCCTGCCAATGCAGGGGACATGGGTTCGATCCCTGGTCCTGGAAGATCCCACATGCCACAGAGCAACTAAACCTGTGCGCCACAACTACTGAGCCTGTGCTGTGGAGCCTGTGAGCCACAACTACTGAGCCTGCGTGCCACAACTACTGAAGCCCACAGGTCTAGATCCCATGCTCCACAACAAGAGAAGCCACTGCAATGAGAAGCCTGCACACTGCAATGAAGAGTAGGCCCCGCTCTCCACAAGTAGAGGAAGCCCACACGCAGCAATGAAGACCCAGTGCAGCCAAACATAAATAATAAATAAATTAATTTTAAAAAAATGAATGTGAAACAGAGACACCCAGCAGAGTTGCAGGTAGAGATTAGGGTACTTGAAGAGATAAAATGAAGACTGATAGGGATCATAAATATATGGTAAATGTAAATTATATATTTCTATTGTTTAATTTCATAAAACCTAATTGACTGTCAAAAGAAAAAATATTAATGATATACTGTGAGATTTCTAACGTGTAGTAAATCAAATCTGGACAATACTGTAAAGGTAAGTACATAGAACACTATTGTAAGTTTCTAATATTATGTGTAAAGTAATATATGTCAGAAGAATTTTATGTTAAAAATGCATTATAAAACTGATCACAAAAAATAAGTAATGATAACAGTTTACTTATTCAAAAAAATTAAGAGAACAAAGGAAAAATAGAAAGCATACAGCAATATAATAGGCTTAAATCCTATCAAGTCCAAACTTGTATTAATTACAAATGATCCAATTAACCATTAACCTTCCAAGTAAAAGACAAAGATTGTCATACTCATAAAAAGGAAGCCAGGACTGTTTGTGGTCCTCAAAAACAAAAAAAAAATTAAATTAAGAAAACACTCCCATTTACCATTGCAACAAAAAGAATAAAATATCTAGGAATAAACCTACCTAAGGAGACAAAAGACCTGTATGCAGAAAATTATAGGACACTGATGAAGGAAATTAAAGATGATACAAATAGATGGAGAGATATACCATGTTCTTGGATTGGAAGAATCAACATTGTAAAAATGACTCTGCTACCCAAAGCAATCTACAGATTCAATGCAATCCCTATCAAACTACCACTGGCATTTTTCACAGAACTAGAACAAAAAAATTCCCAATTTGTATGGAAACACAAAAGACCCCGAATAGCCAAAGCAATCTTGAGAACGAAAAATGGAGCTGGAGGAATCAGGCTCCCTGACTTCAGACTATATTACAAAGCTACAGTAATCAAGACAGTTTTGTACTGGCACAAAAACAGAAATATAGATCAATGGAACAGGATAGAAAGCCCAGAGATAAGCCCACGCACATATGGTCACCTTATCTTTGATAAAGGAGGCAAGCATATACAGTGGAGAAAAGACAGCCTCTTCAATAAGTGGTGCTGGGAAAATTGGACAGGTACATGTAAAAGTATGAAATTAGAACACTCCCTGACACCATACACAAAAATAAACTCAAAATGGGTTAAAAACCTAAGTGTAAGGCCAGACACTATCAAACTCTTAGAGGAAAACATAGGCAGAACACTCTATGACATAAATCACAGCAAGATCCTTTTTGACCCAGGTCCTAGAGAAATGGAAATAAAAACACAAATAAACAAATGGGACCTAATGAAACTTAAAAGCTTTTGCCCAGAAAGGAAACCATAAACAAGACCAAAAGACAACCCTCAGAATGGGAGAAAATATTTGCAAATGAAGCAACTGACAAAGGATTAATCTCCAAGATTTACAAGCAGCTCATGCAGCTCAATAACAAAAAAACAACCCAATCCAAAAATGGGCAGAAGACCTAAATAGACATTTCTCCAAAGAAGATATACAGATTGCCAACAGACACATGAAAGAATGCTCAACATCATTAATCATTAGAGAAATGCAAATCAAAACTACAATGAGGTATCATCTCACACCGGTCAGAATGGCCATCATCAAAAAATCTAGAAACAATAAATGCTGGAGAGGGTGTGGAGAAAAGGGAACCCTCTTGCACTGTTGGTGGGAATGTAAATTGATACAGCCACTATGGAGAACAGTATGGAGGTTCCTTAAAAAACTACAAATAGAACTACCATATGACCCAGCAATCCCACTACTGGGAATATACCCTGAGAAAACCATAATTCAGAAAGAGTCATGTACCAAAATATTCATTGCAGCTCTGTTTACAATAGCCAGGACATGGAAGCAACCTAGGTGTCCATCATCGGATGAATGGATAAAGAATATGTGGCACATATATACAATGGAATATTACTCAGCCATAAAAAGAAATGAAATGGAGGTATTTGTAATGAGGTGGATGGAGTTAGAGTCTGTCATACAGAGTGAAGTAAGTCAGAAAGAGAAAAAGAAATATAGTATGCTAACACATATATATGGAATGTAAGGGAAAAAAAAAAAAAGTCATGAAGAACCTAGTGGCAAGACGGGAATAAAGACACAGACCTACTAGAGAATGGACTTGAGGATATGGGGAGGGGGAGGGGTGAGATGTGACAGGGTGAGAGAGTGTCATGGACATATATACACTACCAAATGTAAAATAGATAGCTAGTGGGAAGCAGCCGCATAGCACAGGGAGATCAGCTCGGTGCTTTGTGACCACCTAGAGGGGTGGGATAGGGAGGGGGGGAGGGAGGGAGATTCAAGAGGGAAGAGATATGGGAACATATGTATATGTATAACTGATTCACTTTGTTATAAAGCAGAAACTAACACACCATTGTAAAGCAATTATACTTCAATAAAGATGTTAAAAAAAATTAATTAAAAAAATAAATTACATGTATAGATAGTTTAATATAGAAGGAAATAAATATATGCACCCTGAAAGCATTAAGCATATGAAAGCTTTAACAACTATAATATCATACAAACTGGACTTCAGAACAAGGAATGTTACTAGGGAAAGTTTATGATAATTGGATTTGATTCATCAAGAAGACATAACTGTTTTAAATATCTGTGAATCAACCAACAGTTTTATAACACATGACAGAAAATTTGACAGAAAAGAAGAAAGAGAAAACACTTCTCTCCTAGAAATTGAACAGTACATAGAAAATCATGATGGGTTAGGAAGACTACAACATTAGTGACCAACTTACCCTATTTGACACTTGTAGATCAATGCCCCCAACAACAACAAAACAGGATACACACCTTTTCAAGGACATATGCTTCAAAGTATTTTATATTTCTTTTTTTTTTTTCTTTAATAAATTTATTTATTTATTTATTTATTTTTGGCTGTGTTGGGTCTTCGTTTCTGTGCGAGGGCTTTCTCCAGTTGCGGCGAGCGGGGGCCACTCTTCATCGCGGTGCGCAGGCCCCTCACTGTCGCGGCCTCTTCCATTGCGGAGCACAGGCTCCAGACACGCAGGCTCGGTAGTTGTGGCTCACGGGCCTAGCTGCTCCGTGGCATGTGGGATCCTCCCGGACCGGGGCACGAACCCGTGTCCCCTGCATTGGCAGGCGGATTATCAACCACTGCGCCACCAGGGAAGCCCTATATTTCTGATAATTTCTATTTGTCCATAAGATATTAGGTTTGTTACTCAATTTTCAAATATTTGTGGATTTTTCTGATACCTTTATATTTATTTCTAATTTAATTTCATATGGTTAGGACATATACTCTGCATAATTGAAATTTGTGTTATGTCACAGCATATGGTCTATGTTGGTGCTTGTAACCTGTGATGGGCAAGGATTTAATTGGAAAGGTCACAAGGGAGCTTTCTTAGGCTTATTAAAATGGTTTTAATTATATTGGTAGTTACACAAAAGTATACATATAATCAAACTCATCAAATTATAATAATAGTGGATGCATTTAATTGTATAAATTATACCTCAATAATTCAGTAAAGGAAAACAAGACACATACATTTTCCACCATCTATTTTATTTTAGTTTAGAGACAATATAATGTCTGTGAGGCACGTTAGCAAAACATACACTCCCAAATTTGCCACTAAACATGAACAGTAGTAAATACATTTAAGCATATGGAGAGAAGTACACTTTCATAACTCATCAGGGAATGAAAATTAAGACTGTAGAGAATTACTATATTATACCCACTAGAATTGCAAAAATAGATAAAATGTTTGATCATTGTGAGTGTTGTTGAGGAATTAGAGCACGAGAAACAATTACTATAGGAAGTTCAACTGTTAAACAGCCTCTTTTAATGTACATTCTCACATTATCGGGTTGAACACGCACAAACTGTCAGTTATCCAACTTTCAGATATATATACCAGGGATGTGTACAAAAATGTGCTCAGAAACATAACTTGTAATAACAAAACACTGGAACAGAGATCAATCCAAAAATGTATTCAACAGACAATGGATGGTTATACTGTCATATATTTACACACAAAAAAATATTCAAGAATAAAAATAAACTTCAACTGAATTAACACATGAAATTTAGAGGCAAAATGTGACTCAAAAAAGTGTTGCAAAAGAGTTAACATATGACTTTCATAAATCATTTGAAAAATGATTTTATTATCATTTTTATTATCTGTATTCTAAAATACAGATAATAAAAATATCTATATGTTTAAAAACCAAGATCTTGTAAAGATTATAGGTTAAGCTTAATACATAGCCAAGGTTGAAAATTATTTTTCTAGAATTAACAGGTAATATTTTTAAAAATTCTGTAATTCCTTACCACCATATTTTCCTTGGAAAATTCAATTTTGAAGTTTTGTTTGTTAATTTTCTAACACATTTCAGAAAGTGACTGGTGTTACAAAATTAATAAATGGATTTGGGCAACATGGATATCTATATAAGCATAGGAAGGAGAGTAGCAATTAATGTTACTTTGCAGGAAAGAAAAGCAATTTTCCATTCTTAAGAACCTAGAAGTAGATGAATATTTTCCAAAGAATTAAATATGGCACTCAAAGCCATGATCCATCATAATCTCTTAATTTGTTTTTAGATATTTTAATTTTTATTGGAGTATAGTTTATTTACAGTTTTGTGTTACTTTCTGCTAAACAGCAAAGTGAATCAGTTATACGTAAACATATATCCAGTCTTTTTTAGATTTTTTTCCCATATAGGTCATTACAGAGTATTGAGTAGAGTTCCTTGTGCTATACAGTAGGTCCTTATTAGTTATCTATTTTATATATATAGTAGTGTATATATGTCGATCCCCAATCCCCCAATATATTCCTCCTCCCCTTGCCCCCCTGGTAACCATAAGATTGTTTTCTTCATCTGTGACTCTATTTCTGTTTCATAAATAAGTTCATTTGTACCCTTTTTTTAGATTCTACATATAAGCAATATCATATAATATTTGTCCTTCTCTGTCCGACTTACCTCATTCAGTATGACAATCTCTAGGTACATCCATGTTGCTGCAAAAGGCATTATTTCATTCTTTTTATAATGGAGTAATAGTCCATTGTGTGTACATATATATATATATTATATATGTGTATAATATATATATATATATATATACACCCCATCTTCTTTTCTTCTTTATCCATTCCTCTGTCGATGGACACAAGATGTTTCCATGTCTTTGTTATTTTTAATAGTGCTGCAATGAACTTCGGTATGCATGTATCTTTTCAAATTAGAGTTTTCATGTTTTTTAGATATATGCCCAGGAGTGGGATTGCTGGATCATATGGTAGCTCTATTTTTAGTTTTTTAAGGAACCTCCATACTGTTCTCCATAGTGGCTGTACCAATTTACATTCCCACCAACAGCGTAGGAGGGTTCCCTTTTCTCCACATCCTCTCCAGCATTTATTGTTTGTAGGTTTTTTTTGATAATGGCCATTCTGACTGGTGTGAGGTGATACCTCACTGTAGTTTTGATTAGCATTTCTCTGATAATTAGTGATGTTGAGCATTTTTCATGTGCCTCCTGGCCATCTGTATGTCTTCTTTGGAGAAGTATCTATTTAGATCTTCTGCCCATTTTTCAATTGGATTGTTTGTTTTTTTGATACTGAGCTGCATGAGCTGTTTGTATATTTTGGAGATTAATCCCTTGTCAGTTGCTTCGGTTGCAAATATTTTCTCCCATTCTGTGGGCTTTTTGTTTTGTTTATGGTTTCCCTTGCTGTGCAAAAGCTTTTAAGTTTAACTAGGTAGCATTTGTTTATTTTTGTTATTTTCATCACTCAAGGAGGTGGATCAAAAAAGATCTTGCTGCTATTTATGTCAGAGAATGTTCTGCCTATGTTTTCCTCTAAGAGTCTTATAGTATCTGGTCTTATATTTAGGCCTTTAATCCATTTTGAGTTTATTTTTTTGTATATGGTGTTAGTGAGTGTTCCAATTTCATTCTTTTAAGGGTAGCTATCTAGTTTTCCCAGCACCACTTACTGAATAGACTGTCTTTTCTCCATTGTGTAATATGGTCTTGCCTCCTTTGTCATAGATTAATTGACCACAGGTGCGTGGCATAATCTCTTTAATATAAAGATCCCACCCATCAAATTCTTTTCAAGTATCTAAACTTTGGATCATCTCAGTGTCAGGACACTGGTGGGCCTAGAAGTTGGCAGGAAAATGCTGTCTGTCCAGGAAACAACCCCTGGTGTGCAGGAGGCAAATGAAGCTGAATTCTACTCTACTTGAAATCAAATTTGCTAAACCTCAATGTCTTTTAAAGAATTGTGTACACCCTAATTAGTAAAATCTAATCATTAGAATGTCTTTGACTCATAAATATTTGACTATGAAAGATTTATCACATGTCCTTTTGTTGTTGATCATTGTTCACATTACTGTAGTGTCTGACAGGACTCTAATGGTGTCATAAATTCCTGAAAGAATTAATGAACTCTCATGTCTAGCTTACTATCATATCTAGCTTAATATTTGGTTAAAAAAAGCATACTATAGTAGATTGTCCATTTAGTTCCATAAAAATAACTAAATGAGTAAAGAACACTATTTCACACCTGTAATATGCCTTACTTTATAATTCATATCTTTTAACATGCTTAGAATATAGCTTTAGGCTTTGCTGAAACACTTTTAAAAATCTTCCATAGCTAATGATATTAAATGTGCATTTGTGTCAAACACAGAAAAACTCATTTTATTATCCTTGTAAAATATTGTGTTAGCAATACTGAATTATGGTAATTATCTTGGACAGTCTTAAGATTTTCTCATAACTGCACATGTAAACAAACTAAGGATGATATATTTTTTTCTATATCCTCTAAGAAACAAGTATTTTTCTGATATATAGAACATTTCTAACTCAATATAATCCTTCCAGAATGAAGCAATTTTTACCACTATTACCATCATGAAGTAGTATTGAAACTCCTTTTGAGGAAACTAAATATACGAACTTAAGAGTACTTATCCACTTGATTACTCAGATTGACTATTCATAGGCCAATTGCCAAGAAAGGAATTGTAAAGCCAAATGTTAAATTTGAATCATAATCATAAAAGGAAGAGATGCCCTGTTATCCAGTTACCCAGAGGGCAGTGTGAGTGCACTGCTGTTTTATGGAGACCCTTAAATGTTCTGAAGATCCTTTCCAACTTCCTAATTATTTAATCAATTCCTAATAAGTAAAATATTTAACTAGTATAGCCAATGGCATAGAATAGTTTAAGCTATCATTGATGTATTTTCCTTGGTATGAAAGAAAAATTTAGGAGTACATTTTGAGGAAAAGTCAGAGCAAATGCTATCACCCAAAGATAAAGAAGGAATCCAGAAGCTTGGATAGAATTTTAGCAAAGACCTTACAGAGAATATTTACTTATATGACGTTCATATGCATATTGAAATGCATTATTTGATGTACATTGGTCCTTGCTCATAACAGTATCTCCTTATTTATTTTAAAAAGAACAACCATTCCTTTGTAATTCATAGTTATTGCAACACAGGGTTAATGAGCAATAATTTAGAATCACTATTATGTAACTGAGAAAATATAAGTATCTCTCAGCTCTCCAAGACATCATAATATTTTCAATTCTACACTTAAATGACCTCACCAAAAGTGCTTTCCAAATGTGCCTATCCTGTTGGTCTGAATTGCGGGAATATACAATAAAGTGCTCTTTCCCTGTATATAATTTATTTTAAGCAGAGGAGCTATTATAGCTGCCATCTGTTTTGGCTACTTCTCATCTTTTTTTGGCATATGAACAATGGTTTAGTGAACAAGTGAATCATGGACTTATTTAATACTCTAGACAGTGCTATAAAAACTCACTGTCACAGTGAAAATATACACAAATTATGGTTCAACAACATTTATTGGGGACCAAATTTGTAATGGATGTTATCTTTCTCTTCTATTTGACACTCCTATTAATTCTGACCAGATACATTGAAGTTTTTACAGTAAATTTTCTCCAAGAAATTGCCTGGTATTTAAACCTTTTAGAATTAATTCAAGGAAAAGAGGGAGGAAAAATGTAACTTCTTTTGAAAAGGGTTCATAAAGCATAACTATATTATATTAAATGAAAAGATACCATCAGAACTCACAGTACTTTGATCAGTTAAATTCTAAATTTGTTTATATTTATTTAAATTTTAGAAAAAATTTCCTTTCATCATAATTAAAAAATTAACTAATAATACTGTATTTGTTTCCTGTGGCTGCTATAATAAATTATCAAAAAACTGAGTGGCTTAAAACAAAGATTTATTTTTTCCTCCCAGTTTTGGAGGTCAGAAATCAAGGTGTCATCAGGGCCATGATACTTCTCAAAGTTCAAGAGGAGATCCCATTCCTTGCCTCATTCAAATTTTGGTGGCTGTCACATCCATTAGTTTGTGGCTGCATTAATCCAATCTCTGCCACTGTCTTCACAGGACCTTCTCTTCTGTCTGAGGCTTTTCCTTGCCCGTCTCTTAAAAGGGTACTTTTAATTGAGTTTAGGGTTCATCCAGGAAGATTTCATCTCAAGATCCTTAGCGAAATTTTATCTGCAAAGACCCTTTTTACAAATAAGGTAATATTAACGGGTTTTAGGGATGAGGATGTGGGCATTTCTTTTGGGGGGCCACCATTCAAACTACTATAGATTGTATCTGCCAAAACTTAAATATCAGAATAGCATATGATAAACTCTCTAAGTTTAGGAGTCTAGTTTATGAAGAAGTAACAGAAAAGAGAAAAAAAAGGCCATTTCTTATAGCATGCCAACACTCCATAGGGTCCATCTTCATTGCTCTTCCCTATAAATCATTGTTTCTGATATTCAAATCTTTATCTCTGTTTGATACCATTTGCCACTGCCCAAAGGTATGATATATCCTTATCTCACACCACTTTTTCCTCAGCTGAAAGGGGTTGATCAAGTGTACCACCTGAGGCTTACCAACGGGGGGATTTCCCCTTAACGCTGTTTTTTTGTTTGTTTGTTTGTTTGGTTTTTTTTAAAGGGCTGCACTTGATTAGAACTGCTGTGCCAAAGCTGTGCTTGGTGCTTGTTCATGTACCCATAGACCAAGTCAAGCATTTTTTTAAAATTCTATTTGTTGTCCTTAGGGAACTTCCCATGTTGCTATGGCTGTAGTTGAGGAAAAAGTCTATTGATGCCTTTCTTAAAGTTCAAATTTAGGAATAAAAGGAATCAAAAGATTTATTGTTTGGGCATAATTATGAAGTTTGTGCTGGAATATTTGGTGAAATTAAAGCTATTTTTTTAAAAACAGCAAACATAATTTAATGATGCAAATAATATTTTGGCAGGTTTTTTTTTTTTTTTGGTTTCATGTCCTTTAAATAGTGCAAAAAATGGAAGAGAAGGAAACATACTGCAATTTATAATTTAATAGGTTTGACCAAGAATCAATGGTAGACTTATGGAAGTAATTTACAGCTGGATTTGGAATTCTCCACCCTTATTTCTGGGGATATTTGGATGCATGGATTTAACTCTTAGCTAAGATAAGGGTAGTGGAGTTGATGATGTGCTACTTCAAGTCCAAAACTCCCCTGGTAACCCCAAAGGACAACTGGTTTATTGATGGTTTCATTTGGCATAACTGGGTGGAAAACATGATTAGAAGGCAATAAGATCATGCTGGGAATATCTGCCTTGAGCAGATTACTAGAAGACCTTGCCATCTAATCTTTTTTATACTTCATAATTTTTGTGACCTGTTGAAGAAATCTCTTGCTTTCCAAGATTGTAAAGATACTCTTCTATGTTTTCATGTAGAAGATGTATTGTTTTACTTTTGAAATGCATATCACTTCATCTGGAATTCATTTTTGTGTAGTACGAAATAAAGGCAAAGTTTCCCATATGGATACCAAATTTTCGCAGAACTCTTTATTATAAAGCCTACCTGTTCTGCAAAGCACTATAGGGTCACTGTTTAATAAGTCCAGTGAAATACATCTGTGGGACTGTTTCTGCACTCTTTATTGTATTCCATTTTTCTGTTTTATTTTCATTCACAGTATCTTAATTAATGTAACTTTATAATAGATCAGTAGGTAGTGAAAGTTTCCAGCTCTTTTTAAAATCAATATTGTCTAGATTTTTCCTATATTATTGCATTGCCATGTATACTTTTTAAGTTGACATATAATTGACACATAACATTGTTAGTTTCAGGTGTACAACAAAATGACACAATATTTGTGTATATTGTGACATAATCACAAAAATCTATTTAACATCCATCATCATGCATAGTTATAAATTTTTTTCTGGTAATAAGAACTAAGGTCTTTCAAATATCTAATACAGTATTAACTATAGTCACATGGTATACATTATATTCCCATGACATTTATTTTATAACTGGAAGTTTTGTCTTTTAACCATTTTTATTCATTTTGCCCACCCACACTCTCCCATGCCCTCACCCGCCAACCCCGGCAACCATCAATCTGTTCTCTGTATCTGTGAGAACATTTTTTGTTTGTTCTGTACATTCCACAAGTAAGTGGAATCACTTAGAATTTGTCTTTTTCTATGACTTAACTCACTTACCATAATGCCCCCAAGTTCCTTTCATCACAAATCACAAGATTTATTTAAATCACTGAATGATATTCCTGTGTGTGGGATATATAAAGATAGCAAATTTTTTAATATATTCATCCATCAGTGGACACTTAGGTTTCTTCCATGTTTTGGCAATTGTAAATAATGCTGCAATGAACATGTGGGTGCATATATCTTTTCAAGTTAGTGTTTTTATTTTCTTTGGATAAAACCCAGAAGTGGAGTTGCTGGATCATATGGTAGTTCTACTTTTAGTTTTTTTTAGGAACTTCCATACTGTTTTTCATAGTGGCTGCACCAATGTTCATTCCCACCAAGAGTGCAAAGGGTTCCCTTTTCTCCATATCTTCACCAATACTTGTTACCTCATATTTTTGATAACAGCCATTCTAATAGACATGAAGTGATATCTCATCGCAATTTTGATTTGTATTTTCCTGATGAGTAGTGATGTTGAGCACTTTTTCATATACCTGTTGGCTATCTGTATGACTTCTTTGGAAAAATGTCCTTTAAGTTTGTCTTCCCATTTTTACTCAGATTATTTTTGTGCTATTGACTTGTATGGCTTAATATATTTTGGATATTAAACCCTTATTAGAAATGTATTTTCTTCTAGGAGTTTTATCATTTCAGGTCTTAGACTCAATTCTTTAATCCATTTGAGTTATTTTTGTGTATGGTGTAAGATAGTAGTCCAGTTTCATTCTTTCACATGTTACTGTTATTTTGTTTTATGTATTCCTCATGTAATCACAAAGCAATAACCTATAGCAGAAGCACGAAAGATATAGGAGTCTAAGCATAACACTTCAGTAACCTATCATATTACAAAGGAAGAGAGCAAGAAGAAAGGAACAGAGAAATTATGAAGCAACCAGAAACGATTAAAAAATAGCAATAATTATGTACCTGTTGATAAACTTTAATGTAAATGGACTAAATTCAATCAAAATACATAGACCCATCTGTATGCTGCCAACAATAAACTCACTTCAGATGTTGAATGTTGTCACATGCTTTTTCTGAGTCTTTTGAGATAATCATATGATTTTTTTATCCTTAATTTTGTTAACATTGTATATCATATTGATTTGTGGACATTGAACCATCCTTGCATCCATGGAATAAATTCTTCTTGATCATGGTGTATAATCCTTTTAATGTATTTTTGAATTCAGTTTGCCAATATGGTGTTGAGGATTTTTGCATCTATGTTCAGCAAGCATTTTGGCCTGTGATTTTCTTACCTTGTGTTGTCCTTGTCTGGTTTTGGCATCAGGGTAATCATGACCTCATGAAGTGAGCTTGGAAGTGTTTCCTAATTTATTTTTGGAAGAGTTTGAGAAGGATTGGTATTAATTCTTCTTTGAATATTTGGTAGAATTCACCAGTAAAGTCATCTAGTTGTGGACTTTTTGTTGTTGTTCTTGTTGGGAGGTTTTTTGATTACTGATTACCTCCTTACTAGTGATTGGTCTGTTCAAATATTCTCTTCATGTTTCAGTTTTGGTAAGTCGAATGTTTCTAGGAATTTATACATTTCTTCTAGGTTATCTAATTTGTTGGTGGATAAATTTTCATAGTAGTCTCTTATATTCCTTTGTATTTCTGTGGTATCAGTTGTAACATCTCCTCTTTCATTTCTGATTTGTTTATTTGAGTCCTCTCTTTTTTTTTGGTGTATCTACCTAAGGTTTGTTAACTTTGTTTATTTTTTAAAGAACCAGATCTTAGTTTCATTGATCTTTTCTATTAACGTTTTAGTCTGTATTTCATTGATTCCATTCTGATCTTCATATTTTACTTACTTCTACTAATTTTAGAGTTCATTTGTTGTTCTTTCTCTATTTCCTTGATATGTAAAGTTAGGTTGTTTATTTTAGATCTTTGTTTCTTGGTGCAGACATTTATCCGTATGAACTTTCCTCTTCGAACTGCTCTTGCTACATCCCATAAGTTTAGGTAGGTTGTATTTCCATTTTCATTTGTCTCAAGGTAATTTTGTATTTCTCTTTTGGTTTCTTTGAGCCATTGTGTGTATGATAGCATGCAGTTCAATCTCCATATATTTGTGAATTTTCCAGTTATCTTTAATTTATTTATTTTATACAGTGGGTGGTCAAAAAAATGCTTGATATGATTTCATCTTCTTCAGTTTATTAAGACTTCTTTTCTGACCTAACATATGATCAGTCCTGGGAATACTCCATATGTGCTTGAGTAGAATATGTATTCTGTTGCATTTTGGTAGAATGTTATATATATTTCTGTTAAATCCACCTGTACTACCACGTTGTTTAAAGTCAATGTTTCCTTACTGATTTTCTGTATAGGTCCTCTATCCACTGATGTTAATGGGAAATAAAAGCCCCCTACTATTATTGTATTCTGTCTATTTCATCCTTTACGTATGTTCATACTTTGTATGTTTAGGTATTTCTATACTGAGTGCATTAATACTTAAACAATGTTATATTCTCTTGTTTGATTGACCCCTTTATCATTATGTGATGATCTTTGTCTCCTAGGAGAGTCTTTGTCTTAAATTTTATTTTGTCTGGTATATCTACCCCAACTTTCTTTTGGTTTCTATTTGTATGGAATACCCTTTTCTATCCCTTCACTGTCAGTCTGTGTTTGTCCTTATATCTGAAGTGAATTTCTTGTAGGCAGCAAACAGATGAGTCTAGTCTTTTGATTGGAGAATTGATAGGTATGTTACTATTGCCATTTTGTTGTTTTGTGTTGTTTTATAATTCCTCTGTTTCTTTTTTCTCTTTCTTTGTGATTTGATTATTTTCTTAATTGGCATTCATAGACTCCATCTTTTGTGTGTCCTCTCTAGATTTTTGCTTTGTGGTTAATAAGAGGCTTTCATAAAACAACTTACTTTATAGCACTCTATTTTAAGTTGCTAACAACTTAAGTTTGAACGTATTCTAAAACCCAGCATTTTTAGAATTGCCATATCTTTAAAACCAGCTTGTCAGAATCTTTCTTATAAACAACATGTTATTTTGATTATAATGAGACAACTCTATAAAGAATTAATATCTTTATAATATTGAGTCTTTCAATCCATTAACATTCCCTATCCCTCCATTTATCTAGTTCTCTTTTTAATACTTCTTAACTTAGAATAACTATAAAACATTGTTTTGTACATCATGTTTTCTTAGCTTGATATTTTATTTTTGTATGTTATTAAATGGTATCATTTTATATTTTATATCCAAAACTTTTGTAGTTATATAGATGTGTAAATATATCTAGATAGCTAACAAGATAAGTATATAGATAAGCATGCATATAAATATTTGTATACACCAAGCTTTTTTATTTACAAAATTGTCATTTATAAACAGCAAATTATTATTTTTTTCTTGCCTTGTTTTACTGACAATATATCCAACACAGTCTTGGTGTGTTTTATTGAGTATACCTTTTTTATTCTGGATTTCAGAAAGAAAGATTTCAGTACTTACTTATTCTTTACTGAATCTGTTTTTGCTCTTGTTTTTGTTTGTTTTTTAAGTGAACATTCTTTATGAGATTAAGATAAATCTTCCAAATTATCTTAGCATCTTTGAATGTTTGTCAATTATATGAAATGATATTTTTGCAACTGCATATACACTTTTCAATAGATACCATATGTATGTTTTTCTACCTTATTAATATGGTGAATTACATTGCTTGATGTTTCTTTATTGTGTTTCTGGGAAGCAAATTATGTTGAGATATATTTATTTTAGTTAAGTAGATAGATAGATGATAGGTGGGTGGATAGCTAAAGATAGATTTGATTTGTTAATATTTTGTTTTGAAATTTTACATCTATGTTTATGTGAAAGGTTAGCCTATAATTTTCTTATTTTGTAATATCATTGTCCAGTAACTAAGTTATATTGTACACATAGACAACTTTGCTGAGTAGTTTGTGTATAATCAGTATTATTTCTTCCTTAACTGTCTGGAAATTATGTAGGTGACACCATCTTGACCTGGTAATCTCATTGAGTAAATTTTGGTACACATTCTGATATATTTATTAAATATAGTAATATTCTGTTTGTCAGTTTTGGTAAATTGTGTTTTCCTAAAATATTGTTAAATTCATCTGAAATACAAAATATTTGGTGTAAAGTTTATCATAATTATTTTTATTTTCCTTTTTATTAATGCCCATAAAATTAGTAGTTTTCATGCATGTTTTCTCTTTTTTGCTTGATTAATTTTGTTTTTTGGTTTATAAATTAGCTTTTAAGAATAACTAAAGTGCTTTTGTTGATTTTCTTTATGGTATGCTTGTTTTTTTATTTCATTGAATCCTACTCCCACCTTTTTATTGTTCTTTTTTAATTAAAATAAAGATGAAAGTCAATGAGAATACAATAAATCAACTTGGAAGAATGCTATGAAACAAAACTAAACATTTATGTAATGAATATGGATCATCTGACTTATTTTCTAATTTTAGTCCAGATGTAGTATTGTTTTCACAAGTTTACAAATGATAAGAATTAGAAAGAGAAAACTTAAGTAAATTACCTGTAGGTTACAGAGATAGGGTTGGAGGTGAAACTAGCATTTAAATCAAGGTTTTCCAGAATTGAAAATCCATTATTGTCTCATATTACTATACTGCTCTGGCAAATGTTTTGTGAAGTTACACTTATAGATCTTAAATAGGTGTCCAGAGTTTGTCTACCATCTATCATTTGACCCTTTGCTTTCACTAGCTAAAATTTCACACCTTATCCTCCTCGCATATTTTTTGTAAATTGCAATATTCCTTTTTTCTTTCCTTTTCCTCCTTTTTCTTACACAATTTTATTTTTATTTCCTTCCTTAGTTTTCAGCCAAATGTGTAACTCCAGACTATAAATGCATAGCAATAAGATAGAATATATTTTGAAAACCATTCTTCCATTTCTTTTTTTTTTTAAATGCACCTGGATTAGCTTAGCCAAAGTTTGTGGGTTTATTTGCTCAATTAATGGCTGCTGACTGATGGGCTGTCTGAAAAACACCCTATTGTTCCTAAATTAGTTGAAGCAAATAAATACGTTTTTCAGTCATTATTTGGAAAACATCTGCATTGGTAAGCAGCTTTTGCTACAGTAACAGATTCTTGACTAGAAATGACCTAAATAAGTGAGTATATTTTTATATAACAAGTTTGAGGGCTGGAGTTTGAGGGCTGCTAGTATTGGTTTAGTGGTTCAAAGATGTCAAAGACAATATCTCTTTGATTCCCTTGACTTTTCTCCCATGTCTGCAAGGTGGCTGCTCAAGAGCCAAGTCTTGTTAACATTCAAAGCAAGAAGGCAAAGGCAATCAGATGTGAAGGGAGTGGTAGATGGTAGTTACAGTTGTCACTGACTTATGAAATAGTTAGCTAAGGACTAGGTCAGGAAGGGATTAGAGGCCCTGCAAGGAGAAGAATATGGGACAACTATTGGAAGGAATGAGTCTTGGGGTAGAAAATAAATGATTAGTAGAAATTCTAAGCAATGGTCAGGGTCAGTGAATGCTTGCTTTTTACCTGGATTGTTATAAGTTTATGAGAAAAACAAAGAAAGTTTATTAAAAATATGCATGGAGGATTACAAAGTCAATAATGTAACTTAGGACTCTTGTTTATAACTGATATAAACCCAAATCAAAATCAAATAAATAAGTAAAGCAAACTCTGGCTTTCATAACAGAACATTTCAGTAGTAGAGCTGTTTCCAAGCATAAATCATCTCATGTACTCAAGATTACATGAGAGGTATATCTGTAACTCAGTGCTGATTTTCTCCATGTTGGCTTCATTTTAAGGAGGTTACTCCTGGGTGAGACAAAATGGCTTGATTCTACTGATTTGGCAAACCTAGATGAAAGAGAGTGCTTCATTCACTATAGTTTCAACCCAGGTGTTGGGATTTGAGTTTCTCTGATTTGGTCTGAATCAGAGCAAATGATCAACTTTATAATCAACTTTAAATCATTCATTGTGGCCAGGAACATCCAGAGGTGTGGTCACCCATCTACAATTACAAAGACTGAGATTGGGAATAATTACTTCCCACAAGGAAATTCAAGGGAAATTGATGTTAAAATAATAGATACTTATGGCCAGGTGAACTGGTTCAAGTTAAGTTGTCTGTAAAATGTGGAAATTTAAAAATCGCCATGGTTTGGTTTTGGGGTTCTAAGAACTGCATAAGTAAAAGGAGAGGGGTTTTTTTTGGTGCAGATTTGCTTCAATGGGAACTATCAGAGTAGATATCCAAGGATAATAATAGAGCAGAAAAATCCAGATGCGAAAACCTAATGGGAAGTAATATGAGAAAATTGGGTAGGGTACAGATGCTGAAGGTGTAATTTCACAGAGAGTGCAAATAAATGGTAAATTGAGAGAGGAAAAAAGAAAAAAACCTTAGAGATATAGATTAAGACAGTGTGTTCAAAGGGAATAGAAATTTTTAAGATGCCAGTGACTAGAAGAGTGCCTGGTACCAGACAAATATTTGTTGAATCTATGCAGGTAAAATAGAATATTATAAAATCCAGGGATAATTGTATTGGCAGTTAAGTAGTTTGAAAAGATGATGTATGATGATGTATTCAAACAATAATAGATCATAGTTTCAGAGTATTTGACAGGTGAAGAAAGGAGCTCTACCTAAATTCATGGCTGCTACTGGAGTTAAATAAGCAAAGCATAAGGAAGATGAATATGAAACCTACAGCAAAATTTCTTTCTTTCAGAATGGGTCAAAACCAAAGTCACTTTGTAGAAATGGATTTTCTGGAAAATGGAAATTGGCAATTTCCCTTAATACTCTCATTGAAAGAAAATCTCATTTTATTAGAGTAATGGTAGGTAATAAAACATGACTTCCCTCTTGTCCCATTTAATGAATTAGAATGTGCAAAATTCTGGTAACAAATGACATAAAAAGGCTCATAACCATCATTAATGTCTTCCTTACCAGCATTTTAATTTTACAAAACCAGCGTTTTTGTTAAAATTATAGTACATTAAAATGAGTTTTATCCTACTATTTGCTAAAGAAGTATGATGACAGTCTTTAAAAAATAAGCATGGGTGGTGGAGAAGGCAGTTCAGAATTTGGCCTACACCATGTGAGAATTTTTTCTTAGACTAAAGATGTAAAATGAGATCAACTAAATATTTTTGGTTTGAAAAAAACATATGATAATTTTCAAGTTTTATATATTTAATTTCCAAGGATTTTTATTTGAAACTTTGAAGAGTTAAAATCATTGAAAAAAAAAAAGAGCATGAATCAAAATCTAAAATGTAGGTTAGGCTCTGAAACATTGGAGAAAGTGCTGAATTTGGCAAATATGCAAATATGTTTCTGGCAATAATAACGTATAGCTTTATCATCTACTGCTTGATCCTCCAGTGGATAATTAAGCAAGTTCCCTCTCCAAACAGTTTGTCCTAAGTGTACATAATAATATCACTAATTAAAATGTCCCATTAATGTCTTCATTTTATTTCATAGCTCAGTTAATTTTCTAGGCAGGTGAACTAATACATGCCTATTATTAGCTTACATTTTGAATCATATCCAATGGTAATTCATAATCATTCTATGCCATTTCCAGCTTTGAACTAACTCCATATGCTGAAGACTTAAAAATACTCTCCCACTCTTTGCTTCTTTTGTATTACAAATTTTGTAACTTTGCCAAATACAGTCTTAGATGCTTAGATCTTATGACAGCTTTTATTTATGTATACTTAGATTAGAAAATACTGTATCTTCCATTCCAAATGTCTTTAGTTCATGTATATTATGAAATGAATTTACAGACATTTTATTCAGTTATTTGAATTTTATGTAAGGTTTGTTTAACCTGCTAATATCTATGACTGAAAAAAAAATTGATGGCAAGTCTAGGGTACTGGGTTCACAAGATCTAATCTGTGGGGTAGGAAAAGGAAGGGGAAGATGACCACCGACAGGTAACAAAGAAGGCCTGAGATAAACTGTATTCAGTTTTGTCTTGCCCTTGACTTGTCTCCCACTGATAGATTTAAGCCTTATATGCATGCCAATATATTACTAATTTAAAATTTTTTCTAATAACTTGTTTTAAAATTAAAAATTTTTAAGGTCTTAAGAGATGTTAGTATAATTTTGGGGGAATATCTCGCCTTCTACAAGACAGTAAATACTGAATCATTAACCTCCATGTGGGGACTGGTTATGGACTTTAGTAACAATGATTCTGAGATGAGGGAGGCATATGATGCTCTTGACTTGTACCGAGGTGTTTTACATAACTTAATGCACTTCAGACTCATCAGACTAATTGCCATTGAATTTCCTTGATTTTTAGTTTATTCATTTTTTAAAAATAAATGATAGTTTTGGAATACACGATCTGGTATTCATCCGTTCCAACTGTAAGCCCAAATACTAATGGGAGATTGACAACCCCTAACTAAAAGTGTGGAACTCATTGTAATGGCAGTCCTTTCTCTCTTGACATTGACTTCTGTAGGACTGGGAACACACACACTGGTTCAGGGATGGCAGGGAATAAATTATGTTAGTGAGACTAGAAAAGAAATTTACCAGATGCCTCTGGGAAGTAAGGATTTTTTTTTTTTAAACACTCTTCCACTAGACACATATTATGGTTATAATGCATATTTCTTTATTCCCGACACAGTATCTCATTGTTTATTGGAGAGTGAGACTATTCTTAAATAGAGCATACAAAAAATAATTATACACTTCAGTATTAGCTATCCAGTTAAAATTCCTATGTGTCTCTTAATCTTTCACTTGCTGAATAAAATGCAATCACAGACTATCCCTTACACCTTGAATCTATGTGACATCATTGGAATTGGCTGAATAGTTCTAACTGAAAATAAAATCTTAGAGCATATCTGAATAGTGAGTAATCAACTTTTGGAATTTTGCTGCATATTTCAATTATGAAATTGACATGCATACCCAGTACTCTTATTTTAGTAAAATGGTTGCAAGCCACATGTCCCATTCTGACAAAATCTCCTTTTCCTCTCAAAATTGTCCCCACAAAGCTACTCAAATAGCAAGAATTAAAGTTTTATGAATTTTGCTTATCAACACATGGTTGCAGTTGGGGTCTTTTGCTGTTTCTTTGTTTTTTTCTTTCTGATTGAAAGAAACGAAAGAAAAGTTTTAACATATAAAGCAATATAACACTTTTATTCTGGGTACATTATCAATGTATTTTAAAATAAATGTAACTCAATATTAACTTGCCCCATCAAGAGAAGCTCAGTAGGTCTTTAAATACAAGGTAATGTAAAGAAAAAAGTTTGTAGAAAATATAATTAAAGTGGGTTAACAGTAATCTCAATAAGGCAGCTAACGATTTTTTTTAGCTTTGTTCATCTGACATTTGGTGTTGTTAACAGTATAAAATTAGTTTCCTCAAATCAAAATACATTTTTATTAAAAATCATTAGACACATCAGATAGTAAATATATCAATTTGGTCTGATGCTGTCTCATAGCTTTTCACTTCAGATTTATAGAGGAAATTACAGACCTATGATACAATCATATCAGATATAACAGCCACGTATTTGAAATATCCTCAAAAAAAAGAGAAGTTGCTATTTTCAAACACTTTTATAATTGACACCTGCTCAATAGGGCTGTCTTCCCCAAAGTATACATCTCACCTCAACAGTCAGTAGGGAATGCCCTGCCTTTTAATCATTTCCGGGAGTGCTTCAACACTTATGGGAATGATAGTGCTGTGTCATTCCACATTGATTTAATCGGTGACATGTTCCTGGAAGTCACTTCATGGTACACTATTATATAAGAAATGAAGGGAAATTACTGCGGAAGAGGGGGAAAAAAAGCATATGGTACTGGATAACAGTGATCATTTCAAATATTATAAAGCATGTCACTTAATCTATTTCTGCCTCAGTGTAACCTCCCTCCTCTGTATCAATATTATTAGGGTATATCAGCTACTATGAAGAAGCGCTTACCTTCTAAGAAATGTATCTTAAATATAGCGTTAAAGAAGTATGAATTGCTATCCTGAAGCTGAAAAACTTTGTTTTACGGCTTTAATAAACATCATTATCTCCATACATTATTCATATTCATGCACATGAGTGTGTGCACACATACCCCTCACGCATGCGTGCACACACATAAACACACACACACGCACAAAGGGAATAAATTTGTGATAGTTGTTGAAATTGCTTTACTAAATGTTCTGTTCTAAAAAGTGAAAACTGCCTGGATTATTTTAATTAACGTAGGCTTTAAGCATTTAATCCTGGTTTCCTTGAAATGCTTTTGGTAGGGGCAATGTTTTAAAAGTTGTCTATAACTTATGAATATAAAAAAAAAAAAAGAAAATCTTAACACGAATTTGGGAAAGTCCAGTGTTGAGATGATGACTTTATTATATTCACTATTTCAAGTTTCAAAGCTAATCTAATGGAAGTACACATAAAATCAGTTTAAACAGGTTTTGAATAGACTATAAGGCATTTATTTTTAGAAGTTTTATGCAATGTAGATTTTTAGTATTTCTAATTCCTGGTGTTATGTTTGTATTGTGTGAATTTCTTAGTATTAACACATTTTTCTGTAAGGTGCATTTTGTACAGAAAAAAATTCTTGTTTTCAAATGTCTATCAAACTGTCTGTACACTGAATCTTTTCAGATCTCCCTTGTTTCAGCAGTTTCCTGAGGCAAGAAGGAGTTTCCTAGCGTTTTTGCCAAATAATCTGAATAATTTGTTCATGTACATATTTACCTCCTAAAAGGGATTTGAGGCATGCTCCTTATAACATCAAAATTTTGTTGTTCTTTCTCCTACATTTTTACCACACTCTCCCAAAATTCTGAGACACCAGTTCCAATAAGTGGTTTTTTGTTTGAGTGAGAACTGGTCATCTGCTTCCCTGTAGGGGTCATCTGGATTGGTTTAATCATGACATATTTCTAACATCACCAGAAATAGAATTCTGTCTTAGTATTCTCAAATAACTAGATTCTAACCCTCTGATTATTTCGCATATCCCCAAATCTGACTTATATCCCATCTCATTCCCAATCCACAAATCCTTTCAATGTGCCTCTGGAACTCCTGGACTGTCATCAAGGTATGTCTTAAATCCTCAATTTTCTCTGAATCATCCCTTTAACTTCTTTTTCTAACATGACCTTGGCTCTCTTCTGAGGTCACTGATTCCATTATGCCCTTGAGATGGCTAATCTTTCCGCTTTAGAGCAGGTGATTCTTTTTACTCTTAACGGCTGCTTTCAGACTATCAGGCCTCTATCCCCTCACACTACACACATACACACACACTCACACTCTCTCAGCTCCACTGAAGTTCACATGATCAGACCATACCCCTATTATCACTCTTTGTGCAGTCTTTCTGGTCAGGTCTCCTTGTTCATGGATAATTTTAGTATCTGCTTTACTGACACCTACTCTATCACTGTCCTGGTCAACATTCTTCAAAAATGCATTACCGTTTGAATAATCCATCCAGCATCCTGTCCATTTGGTTCCTTGTCTTCACTTTTATTGATTTTTCCTCCATCTTACACTCCTAGTATGATACCCTAAAACTTGTCATTATAATAAATGCAACACATTCCAAATCTCCATTTCAATTGTCTTATCCTTAGAGCACCAGCTGCAATATTTAAGACTTATTCTTTCTAGAACTGAAGTTAATTAATAATCCTATTCTCCTAGGTGACTATTTTGCAGGTTATTTTTTATCTCCTTAAACTTCCAAATCCACCTTCTTCTCAACCAGTAATCTTCCTCTGTCAGTGCCCTGAAGCCAACAATCACTAAGGTTATTTGGTATTTTTGTAATTTGTACAGTGATCAAAATTTGTCTGTGCTTAAACAAGATTATGAGGTGGTATTTGTTTGTTTTTGTCTTAGTCTCACTTCATCATAGTCCTAGAGTGATATTCCCACCCACACATGTCCTTAAATAGTTTAGAATAATTATACATAACTGTACATATGAGATAATAAATTTACTCTGAAAACTTGGCATTTGAAAAAAATTGACAATATGGCTAGGGTGGCATTTCCTTGGTAAAATCACCACAAGTAAAAGTTTATCCAATTTTGAGTTAGCATCCACATTTTTTTAGTAATCTCAATTGTAAATACCCATGTAATATAAATTTTGATTTTTTCCAGAAATTATGTTTTTGACATTAATTGGACCTTACTGCATAGATATGTGTACAGTTTTATCTAAGTTCTGAGATTAGAGTTGCACAACTAAGACAACTCAGTACTGTATATTGAAGTGGAATAAGGGTGAGGTATTATTTTGGAGTAAGAATTGATTTTGTTTTGAAATGCTCACCTGATCCTACACTCAATGGTAATTATCTTGGTTTATGTTCTCAGAAATATACCTAAAGACTCAATTCCTTTTTAACTTCACTGATGTTTTTTTTTCTTTATCAAGGTATAATTTACATACAATAAAATCTACTTCTTTTAAGTGTAAAGTTTAAACTTTGGTAATTGAATACAGTTGTATAACTTCCACCACAATCAGGATATAGAAAATGCCCACCACCAGTGAGACCTTTTCTAATATTATTCTGTGAGATTACTTATGTTCAATAAGAGAACATCTTGACCTAACTGTGACTGCGAGGCCAACTTCTAATAACACTGAATACTTGCTGTTAGTGTTAGCTGGTTCAGAGTTTCAGGGGATTCTTTTCTCTTTCACATTTCTCCCTTAAATAACAACAAAGTGTTAATCAGAAGATAACTTCTACATCTTCCCAGTATCAAATATACGTATTTTCAGCTAGTTTCTGCTACATATATAAAATGTCATTATTCCTATACAAGGCAAACCTTTCTCGCTATGTATTGGATTCTATCCCATATCACTAAATCAAGGAGCTTCCTTCTACAATTTTATTTTCTCGCTTCTTTTTTAAATATCTTTTATTTTTTATTGAGGTATAATTGATGTAACATTATACTAGTTTCAGGTGCACAACATTTTGATTTGATATCTGTATATACTGCAAACTGATCATCACAATAAATATCTGTCACCATACAAAGTTACAAAGTTTCTTATGATGAGAACTTTTAAGATGTACACTCTTAACATCTTTCAAAGATGCAATACAATGTTTTTAACTATAGTCACCATTCTGTAAATTACATCTCCATGACTTATTTTGTAACTGGAAGTTTACCTCTTGACCCTCTTGAAGCAGTTTTCCCACCTCCCATTCCCCTTCCCTCTGGCAATTACCAATCTGTTCTCTGTATTTTTTTAGTTTACTTTTGTTTGTTCATTTGTTTTTTTGGATTCTGCATATAGGTGAAATTATACAGTATTTTTCTATATATGTCTGACTTATTTCACTTAGCCTAATAGCCTCAAGGTCCATCCATGTTGTCGCAAATGGCAGGATTTCATTCCTTTTTATACAGTTGAGTAGTTTTCTATTGTATATATATACCACATATTTTTTATCCATCATCTATCCATGGACACTTAGGTTGCTTCCATATCTTGGCTTTTGTAAATAACATTGAAACAAACAAAGGGATGCATATATCTTTGCAAATTACTGTTTTCATTTTCTTCAGATAAATACCAGGAGTGGAATTGCTGTATTGTATGGTAGTTTTTATTTTTAATTTTCTGAGGAAACGTCATACTGTTCTCCATGGTGGCTGCACTAATTTATATTCCCACCAACAGTGCAGGAGGTTCCCTTTTCTCCACACCCTTGCCAGCACTTGTTTGCCTTTGTCTTTTTGATGATAGCCATTCTACAGGTGTGAGGTGATATCTCATTGTGGTTTTGATTTGCATTTCACTGATGATTAGTGATATTGAGCATTATTTCATGTGTCTATTGGCCATCTGTATATTTATTTTGGAAAAAATGTCTATTCTCATCTCTGCCTTCTAAAACAGTTTTTTCTCTACACTGTATCATTCCTATGAGCAGACAAATATTTCATACTATCTCCCACTTTAAAAATAAAGGTAAAAGAACAACTTTCCCTTAATCTTCATTCTCCTCCAGCTTTTATCCCTTTTTTAATATATTTCCCTCATTTCAAATGAGATTGCTTAACTACTGTACATATTCAGAGTTATGGCTTCCTCTCCTCCTGTTCTCCTTAAATCTCATCTAATTGTCCCCAGCATTTGCCAGCAGCAGCTACGGTCAAGGTTACTAATTCCTCCATATTGTCCAAACTATGGGTTAGTTCTCAGCCTTCATTTTTTCTGAAGATCAGCAACATTTGACATGATTGCTTCCTGATTTTTGAAACATCACTTTTATTAAATTTGCAATAGCAGTATCTTTTTTTCTTCTCAGTCCTTCTGAATCTCCTTTGATAGAACTTTTCTTCTTGCTGCTGTGCGTTTTGAAGAGTAACCTCAGATTGTGTCCTGTCACAAATTTTCTTCTCTTTTTACGGTTATTCTTTGGGTGATCATATGACCTATAGAGAAATGATTATTTCCATCCTAGACCTTTCCCTTGAATTTTAGACATTTATATCCACCCAGCATATAAAATGTGGCCTCCCTCAAACTGTTTTCTTCACTCTTCTGATAGTATCAGTCTGCTATCTGATATCTGTTAGTATCCTAGGAATCTGTCTAAACCAGTTGCCATTCCTGCCTGGGATGATACAAACTATATTTCACAGACTCTCTTTCCAGTGGCTTTCTGTTAGGTTCTGCTAATATGAGACTGTGGCAGGAGATTGGAAGCTGGTAAAATTATAAAATACTTTTATGGCTTCTGAGTGTCTCTGACAGTGGTTGTCCCAGCTGTGCTAGTGGAGATGGTGGTAGTGAGAAAAACTTGGGAAGCAGTAATAACAGCAACACTGGAGACAGCGACAGGAATGTGGTAACAGTACTTAAGGCAGTAGTAGCATTTGCAAGAAGAGGGAATGTGAGTGAGCCCCTGGCTTCCTGCTTAGCCAGTTCAAACACAGCAAGCAGAAGCTTCAACTGGGAGAACAATCCCAGGCTTGGAGTGACACCATTCTCCCTATGCTTCTCCAGCTCTAAGAGTAATAGTGTCTTCCTGCAATTGTTCATTATTTGCTAACCTCACCTATCCCTTTTTGTTCCTTCAGTTCTTCAATCAAACTTTTGAAAACGAAATTCTCTAAATTACCTCCATTTATATTTCTTGAGTAGTTTGTTTTCATGATTGAAGACTGACTGATAAAATATTTGAGCCAGAAGGGCTCTGAGGAAACAGATCTTTTGGGATTAGTTAGCTAACATAATTGCTTTAAAACAGTGATTACATCCTTATCAGTGGAAAATAAACTGGAAGGTAAATTGATATTACTCAGAGATAGATGCAGTGACTGAAAACTTTGGTCTTCCTTGTTTGGAAGAGTGAAATATCTTCCTCTGGATGAAAGATAGTTACATCCTATTAGGAAGAAGCATGGTTATTCTCTTTGACTGAATAACCAACATAGTGGACAGTGCCAAATAGTGTCTTGTCTCTTAGTACAACACCCATCTTTCCATACCTCATCTTTACCTTCAAGTTAGAAAATGTAAATTACATTTCCTAATCCATTTTGCCAGCTGGCTTCCCCATTGCATTCCTCTAATGGAAGACACAGGCAAAGGATCTGAATACAGGAAGAAGGGAAAAACCAAGCCATTCTAAACTGCCAACTAGTCTTTCAGTAGTTAAAAATTGTGGGTCAGGAAGTGATCGTTTAAACTGCCATAACAAAGAGCTCCAACATCTCACTGGTATATTTATTGCTCAGACTACATGTCCACCACTGGGATAATCTGGGAATTCTGTTTCATGTCAATCTAAACCAGAGATGCAAAGGTATAGAGCATCCACCATCTGGAACATTGTTAGCTGCTGTTGGCAGAGATAAAGAGCTTCTTTTCACATTTTTCTAGCTTAAGAATGTCACTCGGCCACACCTATCTCCAAAATTGTCAGGAATCTGGAGATAATTTGTGAACAATATTAATAAGAACTACCCTAACCTTCCACCATAAGAACATGTACTTCCCACACCTTTGTAAAAAAAAAAAAAAAAATTGCCAGCATTAAAATCTCTATTAAAAAAAAAAAAAAAGAAAAGAAATACAATTTCTAGGGTATTTTCAGCTTTTGTACTTATCTTTAATGGAAACATCATCTTAAATCAGTTTTTTCCTCCTGTGTTCCTCATTGAAATAATTGGTACTCCATAAACTCAAGGTTTTTAAGCGAAAAAGTTTTGGATTCCTTTCTTTGTCTTACATCACATATCTAGTATATCAGAAATTCTGGCCATCTCCAACTTTGAGATGTTTGCCAAACAAGAATATTTCCAGCACTTCCACTGCTACCACATTGGTCCAAGCCACCATCACTTTTTGTCCCAGTTACTACAAAAACTTCCTACCTGATCTCTCTGCTTCCACTCTTTTTCTACAACAGTCCTGTTGGCCCTTTTGGTATGTAAGTCAGTTTGTTGCTCTCTTCACCAAATTCATGTGATGGCATCTTATCAATTGTGAAGTAAAATATCGGAGCTGTTATCTACCATGCTCTACAAAATCTGATCCTTAACCACTTGATAGCTATGCCAGTGATGGATACAGTTGTATTGGTATAGGTAAGTAGGTAGACAGATAGATACATATATACATATGTAGATAAAATGGAAGTAATGTTATTATTAGTCAAAATCCTTAGTGTATGCAAAAGCATTGGCTGTTTAGAGACTTTTAATGGTGATTCAAAGAAAAGCGTATGGCATTTGGTAGCACTTTATCACTAGATTTACTGCTCCTATTAGACCTTGGATATTCCAGGGAATAGCAAAAACACTTTTTTAAGTTTGCACTTGTGAGTAAATGATAAAGAGATTAAATGAAATGTGATAGAAGTGGAATAAGGTTGCGATTCATGGAAGGGTAATGACTTTGACTTAGGGCTTTACAGGGATATTATTAGTTACATGTCAATATCAAATCTTAGCCATGAATAAACATTCTTAAATTCCTTCTAAAAGTGAGACTTTTAAATGAAAATACTGAACAAAATTCTTATCTTTCTAATACATGAATATTATAAAAGTTTTTTTGATCCCTTGATTTGTTTGATAAATGTGCTATTTAAGATCTTCAGAGTCAAATTCATTGTTTAAAGGTTTTTTCCTTAAAATTTGTTAAAAAGGTTTTTATGTTATAATCTCTATAAATGGTTCCTATTTACATTTTATGCAACAGTATTCAAAATTGCCATTAATATTCCAACAATCAATAGAACTATTTACGAAATTTCATCATTATAGGAATATGTATATAATTAACTATAATAAAATTATTGAGCTTGTGTAAAATTTTTTCATCCACCATAATTTCAGTATTTCATAAATTATTTAATTCTAAAATAAACCAGAAACAAAAAATTGTACAGCCTATCAGAAATTATAACACACAATAGAAAAATAATAAAATTTAGAAATAATAAAAATAATATGTAAAATTACTTTTGCCTAATCATACTTACTACATTAGGGATTTTATCAGGGTCAGGGATGTGAGGCAAAAATTTAAGAATCTTATACTTCGGAAAACCTGTGATAAAGAATACCTAGTGAGCATATCAGGGAAAGATCTGGGGAATGAGAGGGAAAAAATGCCTATCATACCAATGAACAACATAGAAAAATGTATACATAAATACAATTTTATCAGTTTGTACTGATATTTCCAGTGTGTAAAGGTTAGTTAGAAATATGAATCTCAGGCCCCATCCCAGACCTATTGCACAGAATTTACATTTTGGAAGGCTATTTTATGTTCATTAAAGTTTGAGAAGCACTGGTCTAATAAGCTACTGAGAACTAGTTTGGATTGAATGGAGTGTCTACCATATTGGAGATCCTTTTCCTGGTTTCTACCTTCCTTCCATCTATCAAACAGCTTCCAGCTGTTCCATTGAACACAAGATACACGGCTATTAATGAGCATTCTTGACATTTTTCTAAACACTGAGGCTTGGATTTCCATGGTAGTAGAGAAAAACAACAAAAGAGAGGTTAACTGAAAGCTTACCCCAAAGTATTACATGCTTTGGCAAAGGAATAAATTCATCTGGCCTTACATAGTAAAGGGAACACCAACTCCGCTGACGTTTCATACAGTGGTTCTCAGATAGTCTGATGGTATTCCAAAAGAATATAGTAAGTAAAGCAATTCTGCTCATATATTTTTGAAATTTTTAAATGAAGGATTATGTTGGTCAAAACATGTTTTGCTTCTTTAACAAATTCTTAAACATTGTACATGAGATATGATGACTGCCTGGGTGATTTCTTCTTTACTATCATGAATGGTTCATTTTGTTTAACATTTTATGTCTATAAATAAGTTATTTGTTAAATTTTCAGTTTATCATTTCACTTGCATTATCATCCAATAAGCAAAATAGATCAAAGTTTAAATGGCTGAGAATTCTTTATTGGAATGGAAGTATAGTTGTTAAAACAGCAATTTAAATGTTATAACAAAATTAGTTAATCAAATGGCACTATTGAATTCTTTTTTTTTAAATTGGTGTATAGTTTTTTTACAATGTTGTGTTACTTTCTACTGTACAGTGAAGTGGAGTTCCCTGTGCTATATAACAGGTTCTCATTAGTTATCTATTTTATACATATTAGTGTATATATGTCCATCCCAATCTCCCAATTCATCCCACCCCATTATTCAGCCATAAAAAGGAATGAAATTGGGTCATTTATAGAGATGTGAATGGACCTAGAGACTGTCATACAGAGTGAAATAAGTCAGAAAGAGAAAAACAAGTATCGTATAATAACACATATATGTGGAATCTAGAAAAATGGTACAGATGAAACAGCAGTATTGAATTCTATACGATATTAATAGCATAAAATATGGAATAAGCAATACTATCCCAACTCCCTAATGGTTTTCTTTTTAATGGAATGAAAACATTCTTTTGCAGAATATGAATTCATTCTTGTCATATATAAGGTTCATATATGAAAGAAAACTGATCAATGACTTTTTTGTTGAGTTCATCACTGAAAACTACACAAAAACAGTTTCCTTTGTTGATGATTATTCTGAATAATGATGTAAGCTAGAGTAGGACCAGAAATGATGAAAACCAAGTAAATATGCAGTGAAACCAGGTATTTCTACGTAAAATGAACAAAGGAGTTTCCACATGATTTTGGATTTGTTCATTCCTTCATTCAAGGAGAACATTAGGCTTTAAAAATACACCCTCTGATTGGAAAATTGTAGGTTAAGAAATAGCAAAAAATGTGTCCATGAACCAGTCACAGAAAGAATCTCCAGTTTTTCATGTGCAGTGCCAGGATATATGCCATAAGTACAAGACTTCTGTTTCACACCAATGTGTATTAGCTATATAAGGAAAAAGATGCTCATATTTTTTAAATGGGAAGTGATTTTATTTTATTTTTTATACATTTATTTTTTTTTATTTTTATCTGTGTTGGGTCTTCGTTGCTGCACGTGGGCTTTCTCTAGTTGAGGCGAGCAGGGGCTACTCTTCATTGTGGTGCACAGGCTTCTCATTGAGGTGGCTTGTCTTTGTTGCGGAACACAGGTTCTAGGTGCGTGGGCTTCAGTAGTTGTGGCACAGGGCTCAGTAGTTGTGGCTCGTGGGCTCTAGAGTGCAGGCTCAGTAGTTGTGGCGCACGGGCTTAGTTGCTCCACGGCATGTGGGATCTTCCTGGACCTGGGTTCAAGCCCATGTCCCCTGCATTGGCAGGCAGATTCTTAACCACTGCACCACCAGGGAAGTCCTGGGAGGCGATTTTAAAAAGTAAACATTTTCTATGATTTCAAGAGGCTTGCTCAAGTGATGTTTTTAAGTATCTTGAATAGACTGAACTTAGCATACTTTGCTGCAGAAACATCACAATATTTAATGCCGGAATAAGATCTCAGCCTTTTTAAGACCAAACTGTGTAGAAAAGCATTGACCTATCTAGAGTTTGACATTTTTACCACACCTAATGATTTTCTTCCCTTATAACAGAAAACAACTAATGGTCATATTTAATAACCACATCCAACTACAGCAACAAACTCTGAGGAAAGAGCTTCCTACCTGAATTTGATCAGAGAGTACATGTGAAATTGACATCTCTATTTTTAATCTGAAACACTGAGTCTTCCATGTCTTGAGTGTAATGTCCTTCAGTTTTGTATCTGACAGTGTGCTTACAGTATGTTTTAGTGGGAAATTTTGCTTTCATTTCCAGGTCTTTGTCCTATCCCCATATTCTGAGACATCTGACCAATGATATCAATTATTCTCAATGATATTAATACTGAGTTTTGTATATGGAGTATCAATAAACGTGAGAAAAGAAACTTAATAAACATCCAGAACATAGACTGTAACACACGCTTTAACCTACATATCATCAAGCCAGATGGAAGTACCTTACCATCCCTCTAACTTACATGAACAATCATTTTATTATCAATTAAATATTTACATTAGTTCAAAAATATGATTTACTTTTAAAATTACTTAAAACTGGCAGCCTATGTTTTCATAAATGCCATATATTTGAGATAAACCATCTGGATATTGTTAATGTAAAATTTTTTCACACAGGTAGAAATGTATTTCTCCTTTAGCTCCCCATCGGCAACTACAATCAGTATAAGCAATATTTCAGAGCAATAAAGATATTGATTTAGATAAACTGTGAAAAGATAATTTAATTAATATAAATCAAGTGTTTTCCTTTTTCCTCCAAGCCTATAGGTTGAAAACCAAGCCAGTTGTACTTAATATGATTTTATTTCCTGATTTTGTATTTTCTGTCAGTAATTATCCAGACTCCACAATTTAGTTTTTAAGTTTGATTCTCTCCCTGACTTGCATATTTGTGCAATATTTTCTCATAATCTGTTAAATTTACCCCCAACTCAGACACTCATTATTTCACACCTATATGAAACACTAAATAAAATTTCCTCCCATTATTGTGAATTTTTCTTTTTCTATTTTAGGTTCATTCTGTCAATATTCATTACATGTGTTTGGACACTGCTATTAAGTACACACTCAGGATTATCATGCTTTCTTCATCGATTCACCATTTTTTCATTATGATATATGTCTTTTCTTCTCCAGAAATACCCACTTGAATTCAATCAGACACGTGGTACTTTGTCTCACATTAATAGAGCTCTGCTAGCTTTTTATTATTAGTGTTTGTTATATTATTTCCTCCCTTTTATTTTCTACCACAATGATTCCTTATATTTAAAGTAGTTTTTAAAAACACCATATAGTTGTGTCTGAATTCTTTTCTACCTAGTCTGACAGTCCTTGACTTTCAAATGGCATGTTTATCCTCTGTATATTTCCTATAATTTTTAATAATGTTGGGTTTAAGGTCTGTCACTTGCTTTTTGGTTTTTCTTTGCTTATCTTCTTTGGCATGAATTGCAAGTATTTTTAGAACTTAATTTTTTCTCATTTGTTAGATATGTATGTACTATTTTAATACATGATAAAATATGCATATTAAATTTTTTACTATATTCTTTCAAATGATAACAGAGTACTTTACTGTCTAATAACCTTACCAGAGTATAATTCCATTTACTTCACTTTTTTGCCTTTGTAAATTTGTGTAATATTTTTCTTCTACGAACTGAAAATAAATGGTTATTTCTCCTTTAAATGTGCTAAAAAGTTTTTAAACATTTATACAAATATTTTTCTAGTGCTTTCTGTTCCTTCTCACAGAGTTATGGTTTATGAGATAACATTTTACTTCAGTCTGAGTAACTTCTTCAAACTTTTAATGTAGCTTAGTGTTCCTGATAACACACTGTCTCAGTTTGTGTCTGTCTGGAAATATCTTTATTTCTCTTTTATTAAGAATTTTTAATTGAATATAGAACTCTAAATAGACCATTTTCATCTTTCAGAACTTTCAAAATATTGTTTTTTGCCCTCTGTTTATTTCTATTAAAAACTGGCCTTTAAGTGTTTTGTTTCTTTTATGTATTGTTTCTTTTTTCTCTGGTTGCTTATAAATATATGCACTTTGTATTTTGATTTGTTTTTTTTCAGCAATTCAGGTATAATATGCTTAGATGTGATTTTTTAATAATTCATGATGCTTGTTTCATTTATCTTCACAACTCTGTATTCTATATCTATCATCAAATTTGGGAAATTTGGTGTCATTATATTTCTAAATATATTTTCTGATTCATTCTCCTTTCCTTCTGAGACTTAAATTATACTTTTTTTTGACCATTTAATATTGTCCTACATATCTTGGACACACTGTTCTTTTATTTTTCTTTCTAAAAAAATTCAGTTTCGATAATTTTTTATTGATTGGGCTTCAAATTTACTTATTCTTTACTGTGTCTAATCTGCTCTTGCGCCCATTACTTGAACTCTTCTTTTCTGATATATTTTTAAACGTCTAAAAATTTTCATTTGGTCTTTTTTATAGTTTCACTTCTCTGCTGAAATCCTCCATTTCTTCACTTAGTTTACCTTTTCAAATACATCCTATAGCTATTTTATCATAATTATAGGAGTTATTTTAAAACCCCATCTGATAAAACCATTTGCTCCATCTCTGGTCTATTTGTATTGACTATTTTGTTTCATGATTATGAGACACATTTTCTTCTTCATATATATAAATAAAACTTATACATAGTCTGTAATTTTTATACAATATATAATTTTCATATACTATTTAAAATTTATGCCAGGTATTTTATATAGAAGACTACTAGATAGCAAAGTGAATAATATATACCCTTAGAAAATAGTACATCACTTTTCTATTAGGATGCTGCAGTGGGGGACTGAATTTATCCGATCTGCACTTGAACTTGCCTGGGTTTGTTAAAGATGTGGCTTGATTCAGTTGACCACTGGCTTAAAATGTTTGAATGCTGTTTTTGGACTCTCTTTGGCAGGGCTTGTCTTCTTTGAACTGTTAAAGTTTGAGAGATTTCTTTATCCTTTACAGAGAATCCATCAGCTTTCTGCATATGAGGGAAACTCTGTCTGCCTTAGATTCTGGCTGGCAGTTTTGTGGGTTGTTGGAAAGTTCTCTTTACTTTCTGCTCTCTCATTCCACCTCTGTCTTTGTATCCTTTGGGCAGTCTCTCTCAGCTCACTTCTTTGTCCCACTGCTTTACATTTTATAAAAGCCCAGATGGCTTAAAGAGTTTTTTTTTCATCAGCTCTCCTGGCCCACTCCCAGGCTTCAGTAGCTAAAAGCCTAATGTGTCTTAAGGAATTTCTTTCAGATTATCCCTACTTGACCCAAGTTTTCTATAGGTGGAAGCAAGAAGTACTTATACAAGGTTATTTCAGCTCTGTGTACTGCTCTATCATTTAGTAGCTGAAAACTATTAAAGACTAGTTAAATATTCAGCTGGTTTTGCCTTACCCCATATATGGCAGATTTCTCTTTTACCTCCACCAGGGATAAAAGGAATTTTGCTTTATTCTCTTCCAAGAAGGGCTTGCCCTTTTCTGGAATTTAGTTTTTTTAGGTTTCTTCATGTTTCTTTGTGGTCACAATGTCTGTTTTTCATACACATTATAAAAAAAAAAAAAATCAAAAAGTATGCAGCCCAAAGCTGTAAATATAATTTGAGAGAAAAGTGGTAAGCAATTGATAAAAAAAATTCTTACTATGCTTTTGTTTTAGGGCATTTGCTAACTTTTTAATATTTGTAATTTTTTGTGATTTTATTTATTCTAAAGAGTCCCTTTTATATGTAATCTTATATTACATATTTTTTATTGAAGTATAGTTGATTTAAAATATTGAGTTAATTTCAGGTGTACAGCTAAATGATTCAGTTAAACATACATATATATCTACTTTTTTCAGATTCTTTTCCCTTATAGGTTATTACAAAATATTGAGTATAGTTACATGTGCTATATAGTAGGTCCTTGTTGGTTATATATTTTATATATAGTAGTATATATATGTTAATCTCAAGCTCCTAATTTATACCTCCCCTCCTTTTCTCCTTTGGTAACCATAAGTTTGTTTTCTATGTCTGGGGGTCTATTTCTGTTTTGTATATAAGTTCATTTGTACCATTTCTTAAAATTTAACATGTAAGTGATATCATATGTTATTTGGTTTTCTCTCTCTGGCCTACTTCATATAGTATGGTAAATTCTAGGTCCATTCATATTGCTGCAAATGGCATTATTTCATTCTTTTTTATGGCTGAGTAATATTTCATTGTGTGTGTGTGTGTGTGTGTGTGTGTGTGTATACACCACATCTTCTTTATCCATTCATCATCTGTCGATGGACACTTAAGATGCTTCCATGTCTTGGCTATTTTAAATAGTTCTGCAATGAACACTGGTGTGCATGTAACTTTTTGAATTAGAGTTTTTATGTTTTTAGATATATGCCCAGGAGTGGATTGCTGGATCATAGGGTAGCTCTACTTTTGGTTTCTTAAGGAACCTTCATACTGTTCTCCATAGTGGCTGTACCAATTTACATTCCCACCAACAGTGTAGGAGGTTTCCTTTTCTCCACACTCTCTCCAGCATTTATTGTTCATAGGTTTTTTTGATGATGGCCATTCTAACTGGTGTGAAGTGATACCTCATTGTTGTTTTGATTTGCATTTCTCCAATAACTAGTGATGTTGAGCATCTTTTCATGTTCCTCTTGGCCATCTGTATGTCTTCTTTGGAGAAATGTCTATTTAGATCTTCTGCCCATTTTTTGATTGGGTTGTTTGTTTTTTCTTGATATTGAGCTGTAAGAGCTGTTTATATATTTTGGAGATTAATCCCTTGTCGGTCGCTTTGTTTGCAAATATTTTCTCCCATTCTGTAGCTTGTCTTTTTGTTTTGTGTATGGTTTCCTTTGCTGTGCAAAAGCTTTTAAGTTTAATCAGGTCCCATTTGTTTATTTTTGTTTTTATTAACATTAGTCTAGGAGATGGATCCAAAAAGATCTTGCTGTGATTTATGTCAATGAGTGTTCTGTTTTCCTCTAGGAGTTTTATAGTATCTGGTCTTATATTTAGGTCTTTAATCCATTTTGTGCTTATTTTATGTGTGGTGTTAGAGAATGTTCTAACTTTATTCTTTTACATTTAGCTGTCCAGTTTTCCCAGCACCACTTATTGAAGAGACTGTCTTTTCTCCATTGTATATTCTTACCTCCTTTGTTGTAGATTAATTGATCATAGATGTGTGGGTATACTTCTGGGCTTTCTATCCTGTTCCATTAATCTATACTTCTGTTTTTTGTGCCAGTACCCCACTGTTTTGATGATTGTAGCTTTGTAGTATAGTCTGAAGTCAGGGCACCTGATTCTTCTAACTCCATTTTTCATTGTCAAGAATGCTTCAGCTATTCAGGGTCTTTTGTGTTTCAATATATATTTTAAGATTGTTCCATTTCTGTGAAAAACGCCATTGGTAATTTGATAGAGATTGCATTGAATCTGGAGATTCCTTTGGGTGGTATAGTTAATTTGACAGTATTGATTCTTCCAATCCAAGATCACAGTATATCTTTCTAAAAGCAAGACCCATATATATGCTGTCTACAAGAGACCCACTTCAGATCTAGAGACACATACAGACTGAAAGTGAGGGGATGGAAAAATGCATTTCATGCAAATAAAAATCAAAAGAAAGCTGGGGTAGCCATACTCATATCAAATAAAATAGACTTTAAAATAAAGACTGTTACAAGAGACAAAGAAGGACACTATGTAATGATCCAGGCATCAATCCAAGAAGAAGATACAACAATTGTAAATATATTTTTTACCTAACTTAGGAGCATCAAAGTATATAAGGCAAGTGTTAATAGATACAAAAGGAAAAATTGACAGTAACACAATAATAGTGAGGAATATTAACACCCCACTTACATCAATAGACATATCATCCAAACAGAAAATCAGCAAGGAACCACAAGACTTAAATGACATGTTAGAGCAGAGGGACTTAATTGATATATATAGATAGAGCATTCCATCCGAAAGTAGAAGAATACACATTCTTTTCAAGTGCGCATGGAACATTCTCCAGGATAGATCACATGCTGTGCCACAAAACTAAGCCTCAGTAAATTTAAGAAAATTGAAGTCATTTCAAGCACCTTTTCTGACCACAATGCTATGAGATTAGAAATCAACTACAAGAAAAAAACTACAAAAAAACCACAAACACATGGAGGCTAAACAATATGCTACTAAACAACCAATGGATTACTGAAGAAATTAAAGAGGACATCAAATAACACTTAGAGACAAATGAAAACAAAAACACGATGATCCAAACTCCATGGGATGCAGCAAAAGCATTTCTAAGAAGGAACTTTATAACAATACAAGCTTAACTCAGGAAACAAGAAAATCTCAAATAAACAACATAAACTTACACCTAAAGCAACTCGAGAAAGAAGAACAAACAAAACCGAAAGATAGCAGGAGAGAAATCATAAAGATCAGAGCAGATATAAGTGAAATAGAGATGAAGAAAATAGTAGAAAAGATCAATGAAATTAAAAGTTGGTTTTTTTGAAAAGATATACAAAATTGATAAACCTTTAGCCAGACTCATTAAGAAAAAAAAGGGAGAAAATTCAAATCAATAGAAAAGAAAAAGGAGAAGTTATTCAATATAGAAATAGAATAAATATTCAATTAGAAATGAAATAAATATTCAATTAGATTATTACTATTCAATTAGATTATAAATATTGATTGTAAATATTCAATTAGAAATGAAAAAGGAGAAGTTAAAACCAACACCACAGAAATACAAATGACCATAAGAGACTACTGCAAGCAACTCTATGCCAATAAAATGGACAACTTAGAGGAGATGGACAAATTCTTAGAAAGGTAAAATCTCCCAAGACTAAACCAGAAAGAAGTACAAAATATGAACAGACCAATTACAAGTACTAAAATTGAATCTGTGATTTAAAAACTCTCAAAAAACAGAAGTCCAGGACAAGATGGCTTCACAGGCAAATTCTACCAAACATTTAGAGAAGAGTTAATACCTGTCCTTCTGAAACTATTCCAGAAACTTGCAGAGGAACACTTCCAAACTCTGAGGCCACCATCACCCTGATACCAAAGCCAGACAAAGATACCACAAAGAAGAAAATTACAGGCCAATGTCACTGATGAACATAGACACAAAACTCCTCAACAAAATACTAGCAAACTGAAGCCAACAATACATTAAAAGGATCATACACCATGATCAAGCGGGATTTATCCCAAGGATGCAAGGTTTTTTCAATATCCACAAATCAATGTGCTACACCACATTAACATATTGAAGAATAAAAACCATATGATCATCTCAATAGATGCAGAAAAAAGCTTTTGATAAAATTCAATGTCCATTTATGATAAAAACTCTCCAGAAAGTGGGCATAGATAGAGGGAACATACCTCAACATGATAAAGGCCATATATGGCAAACCCACAGCTAACATCATAACTCAACAGTGAAAAGCTGAATTTCCTGTAAGATTAGGAACAAGACAAGGATGCCCACTCTCACCACTTTTATTTGACGTAGTTTTGCAAGTTCTAGCCATGGCAATCAAAGAAGAAAAAGAAATAAGAGGAATCCAAATTGGAAAAGAAAAAGTAAAACTGTCACTGTTTGCAGATGACATGATACTATACATAGAAAATCCTATAGACTCTACCAGAAAGCTACTAGAGCTCAACAATGAATTCAGTAAAGTATAAGATACAAAATTAATGCACAGAAATCTGTTGCATTTCTATACACTAACAGCAAAAGATCAGAAAGACAAATGAAGAAAACAATCCCATTTACCATCACATCAAAAAGAATAAAATACCTAGGAATAAACCTACCTAAGGAGGCAAAAGACCTATATTCTGAAAAGTATAAAATGCTGATGAGAGAAATCATAGATGACACAAACAGATGGAAAGATATATATATATTTTCTAAAATTGTATAAGCTTCAGACTGTATAAAACCTGGATCTGCCTATTCTCTGTAAAATAGCATTCAGTACTCTGAAAGATTTAGCTCCTCTATCTCCTAGAATTGTATATATAAATTCCTCTGGAAGACACTATTTATTATTGCTACATCTCCAATCTCTGTGGTCTGAGTTTAGGTGACCTTTCATGCTGCTCTCTGTGCAGCATTTGTTCATAATAATTACTCTTTTCTCAATATTTGTGTGTTCTCTACCTTTAATGTTAAGATCTATATATCTTACCAATGCATCATGCATCATTTGGTACTTAGAATCTTTTTGTTGACACTTTGCTATCTACCAGAGCCATTGATAAATATTATATATATTAAGTTGTTTAACTCTCAGAACAAATCTATGGAATAAGTATTATTATCTGCATATCCAGATGGGAAATTATGACTTCAGTAAATTGATCAAGGTCACATAGTAGGTTATTCTAACAGTGGAGTTAGAATTCCAATTCAAATGTAGAATGGTACATATACACCTCTGCCCATTTGCTTGGTGATTTTTAATTACTACTTCATAATTAATGTACGTTATAGAGAATAAGCATGAATTTGTATATCACTAAAAAATGCCATTGTTTCCCCAGAGGTAATCACTATCACTATTGGAAATTCGTTGTTTATCTTTCTAGTGCATATTTTAAAAATTTTACTACGTATGTAATAAAGTTTTATTTCTCGTTCTTAATATTGTTTATTCAACCTCTATTTCTTGTTCAATCTTACTAGAAATTGGTCAATTTTATTAGTAATGTTCCCCAGTGAACCATATATATATAGGATTGATCCTCTCCTGTCTTTTTGTCTTCTACATCAGTAATTTCTGCTCTTAATTGTTTTGTTCTATTTTCGCTAGGGTAGTTCTGCTTTTTTTTCTAATTTTTTAAGATTACTGATTAACTCTTCTTTCTACACAGGAGAATCTCACATTCATAAGATTCACAATTGAAATTTCTGTGTTTCTATAGTTTGTGCTCCTAGAGGCCTAGGAAAAACTACCTTAGGGTGTGGCATTGGCCATCTTTCTCATTTTAACCATTCTTGTGAGTAAGTGATATTTAGTATTTCCCAAGAGTTTAATAAAATTGAGGATCCTTTCATATCTTTATTAGCAATTTGGATATCTTCTCTTGTGAAGAATCTTACCAAGTCTTTTGATCGTTTTTCAAATTTGCTGTTTATATTTTTATTGAATAATAAAAAATTTATTTGTGCATTCTCAATACAAGTTAATTTCCATATATATGTATATATATATATATATATATATATATATATATATATGTATATATACACTTCTACCTAGTGGATTACTTTTTCACTAGTTTCATGATTACTTTTGATGAATAGTGGTTTTCCACCATAATGGGATCCAGGTGATCAGTGTTTGCTTTAGGTTACTGTTTTACTGATTGTATGCATGTATTTACTTATGTGTATGTATGTATATTTATATTGAAGTACAGCTGGCTTACAGTATTATATTAGTTTCAGGTGTACAACATAGTTATTCAATATTTTTATAGATTATACTCCATTTAAATTTATTATAAAATAATGGCCTATTTCCCTGTACTGTACAATATCCTTGCTGATTATCCATTTTATACATAGCAGTTTGTATTTCTTAATCCCATACACCTATTTTACCCCTCTCCCTTCCTTCTCTCCACTGTTAACCACTAGTTTGTTCTCTGTATCTCTGAGACTGTTTCTGTTACATATGTTTGTCTGTTTTGTTTTTTAGATTCTACATATAAGTGATGAAATAGAATATTTCTATCTCTCTGACTTATTTCACTAAGCATAATACTCTCTAGGGCCATCCACATTGTTACAAATGGCAGAATTTCATTCTTTTTTTATGGCTGAGTAATATTTCATTGTGTGTGTGTGTGTGTGTGTGTGTATATATATATATGTATACACCACATCTTTTTTATCCATTCATCTGTTGATGGACACTTAGGTTATTTCCATATCTTGGTGATTGTAAATAATGCTGCTATGATCATTGGGGTGATCATTTTCCATTCCCTCACTTTCAGCCTGAAGTCAGTATCTTGTATGCAGCATATAGATGGGTCTTATTTTTTTAATCCAGTCAGCCACCCTATTTTTTTTTTTTTAATAAATTTATTTTATTTATTTATTTTTTTTAGCTGTGTTGGGTCTTCGTTTCTGCGCGAGGCCCCTCTCTAGCTGCGGCGAGCGGGGGCCACTCTTCATCGCGGTGCGTGGGCCTCTCACCGTCGCGGCCTCTCTCGCTGTGGAGCACAGGCTCCAGACACGCAGGCTCAGTAGTTGTGGCTCACGGACCCAGCTGCTCCGTGGCATGTGGGATCCTCCCAGACCAGGGCTCAAACCCGTGTCCCCCGCATTAGCAGGCAGACTCTCAACCACTGCGCCACCAGGGAAGCCCCCACCCTATGTATTTTGAATGGAGTATTTTGTCCATTGATATTTCAAGTAATTATTGATAGGTATATACTTATTACCATTTTATTACATGTTTTCTGGTTGTTTTCATTTTTTTTTCTGTTCTTTTCTTCCTCTTTTTGTTTTTTCCCTGTGGTTTGATGATTTTCTTTAGTAGTATGCTTGTGTTTCTCCCTCTGTAGTTTTTGTGTATCTATTGCAGATTTTTGATTTGTGGTTACCATGGGGTTTGTATATGTTGATTTATATCTATTTGTTTGAATCAGTAGTCCTCTAAGTTCAAACACCTTCTAAAAGATCTACCTTTTTTACTCTCCTCCCCCACATTTTGTGTTTTTTATGTCATATTTTACATCTTCATGGTTAGTCCTTTACTGGTTATTGTAGTCCTATTGATTTTATACTATTTTGTCTTTTAATCTTTGTAATAGCTTATTTAAGTGGTTGATCCTCAGCTTTTGTTACATATTTGCCTTTACTATACTGGAGTTTTTCCTTTCCTACAGACTTTTAATTCTTCTTATGGCCTTTTCTTTTTCACTTAGAGAAGACCCTTTAACATTTCTTTTAGGGTATGTTTGGTATTTTTTTTAATTGAAGCATAACTGATTTACAATGTTATGTTAGTTTCAGGTGTACAGAAAAGTGATTCCGTTTATATATATATAATCTTTTTCAGATTCTTTTCTCTTATAGGTTATTACAAAGTATTGAGTAAGATATGTTTAGTATTGATGAACTCTTTTAGTTTTTGCTTGTCTAAGAAATTCTTTATCTCTCCTTAAATTCTAGATTATAATCTTGCTGGGTAGAGTATCCTACATTACAGGTTTTTCCTTTGAGCACTTTGAATATGTCATGCCACTCCCTTCTGGCCTGCAAAGCTTCTGCAGAAAAATCAGCTGATTGCCTTATGGGAGTCCCATTATATATGATTCTTTGTTTTTCTCTTGCTGCCTTTAGAATCCTATCTTCACCTCTAACTTTTGCAATTTAATTATGATATGTCTTGTGGGTCTGTTTGGGTTCATCTTGTTTGGGACCTTCTGTGCTTCCTGTACCTGGATATCTGTTTCCTTCTCTAGGTTTGGGAAATTGTCAGCCATAATTTCATCAAATACATTTTTGAACCCCTTCTTTCTCTTTTCTTTTTCTGGGACCCCTATAATACAAATGTTGATACACTTGATGTTGTCCCAGAGATACCCTAAACTGTTCTCATTTTTTAAAATTTGTTTTTCTTTGGCTGTTCTAATTCTATGATTTCCATTATTCTATCTTCCAGATTGCTTATGCGTTATTCTCTATCACCTGGTCTGCTGTTCTTTCGTTTCACTGTTTGTTTTTTTTTTCATTTCAGTTATTGTATTCTTCAGGTCTGACTGGTTATTTTTATATTTTCTAGTTCCTTGTTAAAATTATCACTCTTTTCATCTATTCTTTTCCCTAATTCAGTTAGCATTCTTTATTACTAATGCTTTGAATTCTTTATTTGGTAAATTGTTTATTTCTGTTTCTCTTTTTCTTTCAGAAGTTTTCTCTTGTGAGACGAATTCCTCTATCCTCTCATTTTGCTGAACTTTCTCTGTCTCTATGAAATTAGGTGAAAGAGTTACCTGTGGTGACCTTGAAAAGGATGTTCTTTTGTGGAAGTGTCCCTATGCAGTATGTGTGTGCCCAATGGCTTTGGTGGGAGAGCTAGATTTGACCTGAACCCAAGTCATGTCTTTGCTCAGGGTGTGCTGGCAGCTATCACCTTGGTAGAAGGTGGGGCTGGAAATGGAAGGGCTAGGTCTGGAGTCAGGGGTGAGGCAAGGCTTCCCCTCTGCCCAGTGGCTGTCAGTGCCCTATCAGGGGGTATGGTATGTCCCAGGTTAGTGGAGCAGAAGTCCTGAGAGTCAAGACTGAGCTGGTTCCATTAACTTTAATGTGTGTTCTCACCCCTCCCAGCACTGGCACCCTCGCCTCAGAGGGGAACAATGCTGCAGCAAGAGGGGTTGACATGGGCACTGAGCATGGGTCAGTGCAAAGGCTGTGGTGGTCCAGCCTGGGTCAAAGGCCTAGACTGCTTCTGACATGCTGCCTGTGTAAGTGCTAGTAATGGCTGCCCCTGCCCTGCTCAGACACCACTTTGGTTCTGAGCCTCTTTTGTCCCTCAGAACTGAGCTCTCCCCTTGAGCCTCTGCTACCCTCACCCTGGTGTAGGGCTTCACAGCAGGGCATGCAGAGCTTGTGTAGGCTTTTGGCATGTATCACGGCACAGGCCTTGTTGGTCTAGCCACAGATAGAGGTCAGAGATGCTTGTGATGAGCTGCCTGTGTAAGCTCCAGTAATGGCTGCCTCCCCGCTTCTCAAATGCCTCTTCAGGTCCTAGCCACCTCAGTGTCTTTCAGCCAAGCCTTCACTCCAGTGTGGAGCTGTGTCGAAAAGCAAGCAGGGATGGAGCATTTGCTTGGCTCAGGCTGGGGAGGGGGAGACCAGACAGCCACTCCAGCACTTTTCAATCCACCCTTTCCGACCTGTTTCTGCAGGAGGCAAGCATACATGTAATCCTCATGTACAGAGTACTGGCTTCCCACAGCACTCCTGTTAGTCGCACCAGCCCTCCAGCCAGCAAAGGGGGCTCATCTTCCCTGTGTCAGACTCCAGGGCTGGCAAAGCCAATATGTAATTCAAACTGCTCAGCCCTCAGAGAGGATCTCTGCCCGGGTAATCTCCCTTTTCCTCTGAGCCCTCTCATAGGGTCACAAGTCCGGACCTGATGGCTTGACTTCCCTTCTTACCCAATTTCCTGTGGATATTTCTTATAGCCTTGGTTGTAGTCTTTCTGCCAGTTTCCAGTTACTTTTCAGTGAAAATTATTCCACAGGTAGATGTATTTTGATGTGTTCATGGTGGGAGGTGTGTTCCCCTACATCCTCCTACTCTGCCATCTTGATCTCCTCAGGTTTCTAGTTTTTTAATGTGTGTGATTTCTTCCAGTAAACTTTGCCCACCCAAAGTTCTTCACTGTTCTCCCAGTTGCATCATGTTACCTTACACATTTAATCCCAAAATGTGTCTGGAACTGAGTTTTGCATATAATTTTAGGAAAAGATAAAAGTTCTTTTTTTTATCAATATGGAAACTCAGTTGCCTCATTAGCATTTCTTTAAAAGTTTATCTCCCTGTGTGCATTGCAATGGCACTAAAACAAGCAGTTATTTCTCTTCTCCTTCATGTCTTTCTGTTCTTTCTCATTCTTCACTATTTTGTCTCTAATTGCACTGATTCTATACTCTTATTTTCTATAGCTGTACCTTAAGACTGCATGTCTGATGGTGTAATTCTTCTAAAATTGTTCTTCATTGGATTATTTTGGCTATTTTTGGCTCTGTGAACTTCCATTTATTTTGTAAAATCAACTTACAATTTTTCATGGAAAAAAAGTGCTTTGATTTTGGATGGGATAAGGTTGAAAATACAATTTAACTTGGGAGAATTGTCATCTTTAAAATACTGACTTTCAAACTATGAATATGGCACATCACCCCATTTTTAGCTTATCTTTCATAGGATTTATCCCTAATTGCATTTTGTTTTTGAATCAGTTTTAAATAAAATTGTTCTAAATTTCTAACTCTTCATTTTTAATATGTAGAAATTCAGTTGATATTTGTGTGTTGAATTTTTATTCAGCATCTTTGTTGAATTACTTCATTAATTCTAAAACCTCATCTCTAGAACCTTTAGGATAATCTTCCTAGACAGTTATCTCATCAAATATTATGGTACTTTTATTACCTTCTTATTAATGTTTATTTTTGTGTTATTATATTATGCTGTCTAGTAACTTCAGAATGCTGAATAGAAATGGAAATAGTAGATATCATTATATCATTCTAAATTTCCAGAAGGAAGTTTATAATATTTTATCACTATGAATGATGATTAAAGATTCTGGGAAGAAGGCAGCAGCAACTGTTGGGAGAAGTTTCTCAATCATGTTAATTCATGTTCAGGCATAAAAAGCCTTTTTTTTTCAGATTTATTATGTTAAAAGATAATAAAGATAGAGAATGTCTCGGTAGAGACATTCCAGGATAGTAAAAATAAAGGTCTATCCCTCGCCTCCTTCTAAAAGATTTGCTTAAGTTTTAGTGTAAGAAGGATAATGTTTTTCTTGAGAGGCAATAATGATCAGGTTTACAATAGTCCTTGAAAAGTCAGGGGAAGGAGTTGTCATAAGCTGAGTGTCCTTTTGCTATGAAATTGAAGCCCTGTGTGTATAGCACCCACCTGGTCTGCCTTCACATCTTCATGGAATTTAGGATCAAGAGAAGCTGATGTGAAAAAGCAGCTCTGTCTACTACCATGTCTGTAAATAATAACTGTCTAAATCCGGTTGGGCTTATTGTCTCCTTACTACGTGAAAGTATGGCAGGACAACTTAGTAATAGCCACCACAAGAAATGCTTGACCACTTGATAACCCTATAACTGAAGACCCAATTAATTTTACTGCTTTCCTTATTCTCAATCCTAATGGTAAAAAGAAGCAACTCTTGAAGCTATCTGTTCTGCTATTACTAATTTATAATTAAGATGAATATACTGCTATCTCTTATTTCATAAATTGAAGATATGTTTGTTTATACTATATTATGTTAGGTAAACATTTTAGCTCATTGTAAACCTAATACAATTTACTGTTTAGTCAAGTACTATACAATACTATGATTACATTCTTTCATTTATAATTTATTTTACCCTTGGAATTAATAATTTCTTTACTGTTTTATTAGTCTAGTTCCTCTCCCTCTTCCTTCTCTTCTTCTTCTTCTTTTATTCTGCTGCTTCTTTTAAATTTGACTCAGTCTCTCCATACATTTCCATATCATATATTTACATATTTCCTCAAAGTAAAATGGACAGATAATTAATAGATACTTTTTCCCTTGAGATGTCTCTACTAGATTCCTCTCTGTCTCCCTCACTATGGATTAGTAATCCTTTAGGCCTCTTGATTAACTCTGCAACTTTGTTAACTTGTTAATTGCCTTCACCTTTCTCTTGTGTTGTTTCCCTGTTTTCTGAAACCTTTATATTCTGCTTTCTTTGCTTACTCTATCATTGTGTAAACTATGTAATCTTTAAAGAATCCTTTTGTAATCATATTTTTACTCTAAAAGTAATTTTCTTTTTAATACATGTGCTTAATTTGGTACTTTTATGTGCAAGAATAAGCGCTGATAATAAAAAGAAGACACTATTCTAAGGGCTTTAATCTTCACAAAACACATTTAATCATCTGAAAAACAAGTAAAGGTGTATTTTATTATTACCTTTATTTTACATATGAAGGCATTGTAACATAGTGAGATTAAATAATGTATCAAAGACTATACATTTAGGAAGAAACCAAGACAGATTTCAAACCTTCACAGTCCCTGGAGCTTATGCTGTTAAACATTACACTATCCTGTTTCTCAGAACAAGCATATTGTCTTTTTTTGCATATAATTTTTTATTCTCAGACTTTTCTGTTTACTTGTTCTTCTTTTTTTTTGTCGATAACTGTTTTAGTGTTTTTCTCCAGTAATTTGGAAGGCACATAGACTATTTTTCAATATAATAGTCGTTGCTTTAAAAAAACCACATAGAGGGGTTTCCTTGGTGGCGCAGTGGTTGAGAATCTGCCTGCAGGAGACACGGGTTCGAGCCCTGGTCTGGGAAGATCCCACATGCCGCGGAGCAACTGGGCCCGTGAGCCACAACTACTGAGCCTGCGTGTCTGCAGCCTGCGCTCCGCAAAAAGAGAGACCGCGATAGTGAGAAGCCCGCGCATCGCGATGAAGAGTGGCCCCCGGTTGCCACAACTAGAGAAAGCCCTCGCACAGAAACGAAGACCCAACACAGCCAAAAATAAATAATAAATAAATAATAATAAATAAATTAAAAAAAAAACAAACACATAGAGTATTCATGGAATCTGTTTCTCTAAATACTAAAAGTAAAAATTGTATAGCATCAGTTGATGGCATCATATATAAGATGAAAAAATTAGTATGTGTTCCCTTACTAAGCCTTTCATTATGTCTTAATTTTTAAGTGACATAGAAATGTTAACCAAGTCTAATGTTGTTAATTTTTAAAATATTTTTCTTCTTGAGAAAAATGTTAATTTTTAACATTTGCTTTCAAAAATAAGCACAAAGCTTGACTTTTCATTAATTACTGTCTTTTAAATTTGACTTTTTTTTTTCCACTGGAAAGTATTTTTATATGAATCAGGGAATTTTTTCCCTTGAATCCTTATTTTTAACTCCCAATATGCTAGATAAAAGAAGAAACCCCTTGATAACAGACACTCTGTTTACACAAATGCGTGTTTTGGATAATTATTTGTATCAGATCCTCAATTTCTCTGAACAGTGATTAGAAAATCCCAGCTACACAGTGAGTACAGGATTTTATTTTTAAGGTTTTTCAATGATACTGGGACATATATACTTCAACATAAGAATTAGATGGTCCAAAATACAGAAGTGTATTATCTTAAAATGTATGTGGCCTTAACTATTCTATGAGATTTCATTTGCATTAGGTGAGTGCATAGGTAAGCAACATTTAATAATAATAATAATAATAATAATAATAATAATCCATTATAGTATCAGACTCCCAGGTGAAGATGTATCAAATATTATTTTTATCACATAAAAGTCCTAGGCAGTATTTGCATAATTACAGTGAAGTAAGTGGAGATAAACCCTCTATCTATGGTTTCAGTGAATCATTGTGTAGTGAAACTGGACATAGATTGTTACTAAGCAAATAAATGTGAGAAATAAATTGTACTTCTACAGCGAATCTCCAAGAGACCTGTCTTCTTTCAGTCTCAAATGAGTCCTATAAATTTGCCTAGAATATCTAAAAATCAATCCCAGGAAATATTTTGAAATAAGTTTCACTTATATAAAAATTAATGGTCATATTTACTTAGAAATTATCTTAAAACAATATTATCAGAGGGCAAAACATGAAGGAGAAAAGGGAAATGATGTTAGTTGGGTCCCTAAAATATATTTGACAATTACATATTATCTATTTGATTCTTACAGTAACACTTAGAGTTTAGTATTTATATCACTGTTTCACAAATGAAACAATGGAGACTCAGGCTGATTTTAAAACACACCTAAATACATATCGATAGTTATGAGTAAATTCAGTATATGTACCCTGGCATTTTGGCAATCTGCTTTATCAAGGAATGGAGAAGATGTTTGAGGAAAGCGGGCTGTGTTGATTACAAACACGAACTCATAGATGTTCCTTGGATTATTCTAGTCACCAAAGTCAGTTTGCTAGTAAAAATTTTTTAAATATTAAAAAAATTAAAGTTTTAAACTGAATTTAAATGTTTAATGATTCATTAATTTTATTACTTTTTCTATAGTTTATTTTAAATTTTTATTGTCTGCTTCAATGATTGTTTTTAGGATCAGATAGCCATTCTCTTTTTCTCATGATATACTTATAAAACTCAAATGCATGGTTATCTATATATGCACTGTTCTCCTTTCCTCTTTATTTCTTGTTGTACTCTACATTTATTTTTTGTCTATTTTTATCTCTCTCTTACATTCTATTCTTTTTTCCACTCCTCTATAATATTCAATCTTAAATAAGAAATACTGTTATTTTTTTCCTATTCATCTTATAACTGAAACTTTGTACCTTTGGACTGCCTTCATCTAACTTACCCTCCTCTGACCTCTTTTTCTATGAGTTTGTTTCTGGGTTTGTTTTTGAAATATAATTGACCTATAACACTATGTTAATTCCTAAACCATGATAGGTCTAGTTGTTATCTGTCACCATATGAAGATATTACATAATTATTAACTATATTCCCCTCACTGTACCTTTATACCTGTGACCCATTTATTTTGTAACTGAAAGTTTATCCTTCCCTCACATATTCCTCTCCTCTACCAATCCATTCCCTCTGGCAACTGCCTGTTTGTTCTCTGTGTCTATGTCTCTGTTTTTGTTTAGTTATGCGTGTTTCATTTGTTTTGTTTTTATATTCCATGTATAAGTGAAATGACACAGTAGTTGTCTTTATCTATCTGACTTATTTCACTTAACATAATACCCTCTAGATGCACCTTGTCATTGCAAATGGCTAAATTTCATCCTTTTTATGACAAATATTTCATTGTACATGTTATACATACCACATTTTTATCCATTCATCTATCAATGGGCATGTAGGCTGCTTCCATATCTGGGCTCTTGTAAATAATGCTGCAGTTAACATAGGGGTGCATATATCTTTTTGAATTAATGTTTTCATTTTCTTCGAATAAATACACAGGAGTGGAATTGCTGGATTGCATGGTAGTTGTATTTTTAATTTTTTTGAGCGATCACCATACTGTTTTCCTTAGTGGCTGCACCAATTTACATTCCCATCAACAGTGCATGAGGGTTCTCTTTTCTCCACATCCTTGCCAACACTTGTTACTTGTTGTATTTCTGACAGTAGACATTCTGACAGGTGTAAGGTGATATCTCATTGTGGTTTTGAGTTGTATTTCCCTGATGGTGAGTGATGTTGGGCATCTTTTCATGTGCCTGTTGGCTATCAGTATGTCTTCTTTTGGAAAAATATCTAGTTGGGTCATCTGCCCATTTTTTAATTGAGTTGTTTGTTTTGATGCTGAGTTGTATGAGTTCTTTGTATATTTTGGATATTAACCCCTTGTTGGACATATCGTTTGCAAATATCTTCTCCCATTCACAAGGTGGCCTTTTTGTTCTGTTGATTGTTTCCTTAGCTGTACCAAAGCTTTTTAGTTTGCCCTAGCTTTTCTGCTTGTTTTCAAGTCTTTCTCATCAATAGTTGCTCTATAAATAGTTGTAATTTTGGTGTGCCCATGAGAGGAGGTAAGCTCAGAGTCTTCCTTCTCCATCATCTTGACCACTTTTCCTATTCACCAATTTGTCCAAGCTCCTGTACTAGGTGCTTCACTCTTTGGCTCGTGGCCTCATTTTTCCTTCTTCAAAGCCAACAACAAAGCTGAAATCTATTCATGTTGCCATTTCTCTGGTTCTCAATGCTGTTTTTTATACTTAATATATAAATATGTATAATATAATCTTTCTCTCCCCCTCTCAATTTTTTTTTATAAATTTATTTATTTATTTATTTTTAGCTGTGTTGGTTCTTCGTTTCTGTGCGAGGGCTTTCTCTAGTTGCGGCAAGCGGGGGCCACTCTTCATTGCGGTGCGCGGGCCTCTCACTATCTTGGTCTCTCTTGTTGCGGAGCACAGGCTCCAGACGCGCAGGCTCAGTAGTTGTGGCTCACGGGCCCAGTTGCTCCGCGGCATGTGGGATCTTCCCAGACCAGGGCTCGAACCCGTGTCCCCTGCATTGGCAGGCAGATTCTCAACCACTGCGCCACCAGGGAAGCCCTCCCCCTCTCATTTTATTGCTTACTTTCTCTGACATCTTTATTCTTAATTATGAAGACTTGATTTCTCTGATCAACAGGCATATGAGTCAAATATGACTCTCCTGGCTCCCAGTCTACCATGATTGACCAATGAAATCTCCATAAACTGACTACGATTTTGATGTTTCACTTCCAGATTCCCTGCATAATCTGATTGCTGCATTCATTGCTGCATTTCTTTTTTTCATCAGTCTCATCCCTTATGCAATCACATATGTCTTGGGTAGCAGATTGGTAGAGTGTGGCTTTAAACTTCTGCCTGCCTATCAAATTTTATTCCTTGTTATACTTTCACCTGTATTGCCAAATGTCTGACTACAGGGAGACACCTTAATAAGTGAGCCACCAAGACTCAGCTAATCATCACCTTTGTTATTACTGCTGATCTTCCACTACTCTCACTCTATATGGGCAATTGAGTGGAGTAGAATACGTTTTGTTGTTGTTGTTGTTTTTTAAGCATATGACATGCATTAAGTCTTCAATATATGTTTTGGATGAATAACCAGAGAAAGCATTATTTGTCATATACAGTAGACATAAAATTTATTTCGGTTGGTAAGGCAAGAATTTCAAACGTGATAGTTTTCCATTTCTTCATAGCTGAAGAAAAAAATGCAAATAATGGCAAAAGTTTGCTTTAGCAATTTGAAAAAAAACTACAGTCCCTCAGTGGTCAAAAGTTTGTTTAGAAATGATGGCACAAGGACCATTCCAACTTTATAATATTTTGACATTTAACTTGGAATTACTACATGTGATCAATATACAGTATTGTTTTCCATTTATATTCAATAATGAAATCTGAATTTATTATAACAATGTAACAGTTGCAAGTAACTACTAGGTAACAGCATCTAAATACTGGACTCTTTTAAAAAATATTATTTAAATAAATTGCAACAGGCATTAGAAGAGGACATTACAAAATACCATATATAATAATGATATTAAGTCATTGCATATCCATTAAAAATATATTAAAATGTTTATAGAAAACCTATGAGATAATGATCATATAATTGAAAAGAGATGTGTTCCCTCTTCTCTTTCAGCCTTCTGTGAAGCAGCAGATCTAGTGCACACTTTCCCATATAACCTTGTCATGATTAAGCATCTATATGCTAAATCACAGCAAAACACTTTTTTACTGTAAGGAATCTCCTTATTATGGAGAGTAACTTTATATTTCCAGTCATTCTATCATTACTAAATAATCTAAAGTTTAGTATGAAAATCATATAGTTTCTTTTTCTTTTTATAAGTTCATAGCTTACAAACTTGATATATGCATTTATTATGTATTAGATATGTATGCTTGTGTGTATTATAAAATAACAAATGTACAGTAAAATATGTAAAATTTACTTCGAATTTTTCTTAGGCTTTGGTTATTAATACTTCAGCTTCTTTAAGAGTATGTTTTTATAAGATATGAAAGAGCAACATTTTAAGATTTATTGTAATTCTTGCATTCCCCAGTGATCAACTATTTACTGTAAGAAAAAACATGTTCGGTTTTGCTATCAATATTTAGAAAACATGAGTTATCTTATCTTACTAACCCAAACAAGTAAGCTCATATTTTCTTTCTAAGTACCCTAAAACTATATAAACTTATCTATATGGTTGCACAATTTTCTTTGGTGCTTCAGTTCACAAATTCAAGTCCCAAATTAGGAGTTGTCAAATGCTGACACAGCAGCTAAGAGAAATGACTTTCCATGGAAGGTGTTCACATTTTGAAAGGAAAGTAAAACCAAGTTATCTTACTCTATGGTCCTTGGAGAATATCCAGATAAAACTCCCATGGCATTTTTAAAAAACAATGAGAATAACCCCATCTTTATGTGAACTGTGGTAATTATTCTTACTCCAACAGTTCAAAATTCTAATGGTTTATGTGAAATATATATAACTATATATTAGCTATACTATTAGCCCAGTAAATTGTGAACTTCAAACTATTCAGTCCCCAATTTATAATATAGCCTCAGTGTTCTTACAATATATATTTAACCTAATTTTTTAAATCCTTGCAGTTGAAAATCTTTCCAAAATGCACTAGTTTATCTTTCTGCCTTGGATAGAAACAAAGCATTTCAAATTATTAGAGTTTTCTCTTAGTAGTTTTGGTATCTAGAGTGTTGAGTAATACCATTACCAGTGTGAGAAACCTTTGTGTATATATAGGTGATGTAGAGAATTGGTTTAAATGTATATCATGGAAGTTCCATTTTTAATTAAGTCCCTAGTTATTTGTGTGTGTGAGTTTGTCACTTACTTTTCGCTTATAAAAAGAGAGGTTAGAAAATTTTATTAATGAAATAGTGTAATCAGATAGTCCTCAGTCAGTTGATGATTTATTCTTTTGAGAAGTATACTCTTTATTACTTTTATAGAGTAAAGCAAAAGTAATTCATGAAATAAATTCTGGTTAAAAAAGAAAATGTCCTTTGTCCCATCCTCCAGGAAATACTGGAAAAGATCCATTTAATCAGTATTTCAAGATACACAAAAGTGTCCATGTATTGTCCCAGATTCTCAATGGAAATTCCAAAGGTGGTTAACATTTTTATAAGAAAAAGTAGATATCAGTATGGAAAGAGCATGGAATTTGGAATCTGAGAGCCCCGAATTTGAGTTCTGGTTGCTCAAGTGACAAGCTCCTTGGCCTTGCCAAGTTTAACTACTTCCTAAAACTAAGTTACCTCTTCTGCTAAATAGAGATAATAACATTAGAATTGTTAAGACTAACTAACATAAACTTCTTAAAAACAATATGTACTCAAGAAATACAAATTCCCTAATCTTGCCCATATATAATAATATGCTTTTCCATGACTAGGTCCATGGCTAAAATTGTCCAGATAAATGTAATATGTATACTAGCATATTGTAATATTTAGATATGAATAAAAACAATTTTCCTTTAAAAGAGATAGTAAGCTTTAGTACAGATTCTGTTAAAAATATACATTTTTATATTCTAATCCTAGAGATTCTTATTCATTTACTTTGATGTGAGAATCTGAGAAATAACATTTTTAGTCTTAATTGATTCTGATGCTTGTTTCCTGGGAAATCAGATTTTGATAAGCATTACTAAGAGCTGATCAGTTCACAATAGGAAATACCTGTATACTTATGACAGCAAAATAAAATGAAGAAATAAGGAATTTTCCACTATTAATTAGTTATATTGAACAATTTTAACTAAATAGTTATATTGTCCCAAATACCAATCAATGAAAATGTATTTAATAAACTTGGCATATGATGGTTTTGAGTGAAAATAACCAGATAATATAAAATTCATGTCTAAATAAGGGGAAAAGGAACATAAATTCTTCTGGAGTTGAGCCAGGAAGACTTATTCAGTAAGTGACATTCCAGAGGAGTTTATGTTGTGAGAAAGTTTCACTGTGCATAACCCTTTTACAGACCTTAGATTCTAGGGTGCTGAATCTCCTATATAATTGAGCAAATGACACATTATTGAGAATAAAATGGAGTGGAGATAATCCCTTTTCCTTTTCTGGATAACATGGGGAAAAAGTACAATACTGATATTAGTAATGAAGTTTATTATTGCCACATATTTATACTGTTGACACAATTTATTGAATTGAGCATTTATATTTAAGTGTATTTCTACTTTTACTGTCGAGAATGACTTCTTTTTCAAATTACACTTACTACCATTACCTTCTGTTCCTGGAGGAGAATATAATATATTTTAATGTCATTGGACAACAAATTAGGATGAGACATGAATGACTTTTAAGTCCAAACTTTTAAGTTTGGAGAAGCAACAATTGAAATAAACCAGTGTAGCTTTGCACATATATGAAGTTGTTCACTTTCTTTCTAAAGGTTGTCTGCTGTCTCTAATAGTATAGTCGATTGTTGTATAATTACCCTAATGCTATTTTATGAAATGAATAATGAAGATGAAAGGCAGTGTATATAGAATTATCTTTCTGTTAGTCTCTTACGGTTTTTAGAATGCAAAATGAAGGTTAATATTAGTAGTAACTGACACTCCACGTAGCTTGTTTATGCTATTAACAATTACTTTGAAATCCCCTGTATAAGTAATAAACACAACATTTACCAATATTGTTTAAATTAAAAACTAGGGTCATTTGCTAACCTAATATAAATTTAGGAATTCTTTTCACACCACATATTCTTGATTATAATCAGGTCAGTTTTATTCCTTACTTTCTTAATATCTACTTGAGTATTTATCAAAAGATAATTTGTCCATCACCATGAATAGGTAAATATTTAAGAAGGGATTTCATCACAATCAGAGCTTCCTCTCAGAAATGTTGTAAATTAATGTGTCTGAGAGGAATATGGTAAAAATAATGCTTCAAAATCAGTTGATAACAAAGTATTCCTGGTAAGGAAAAATTGATATAAAGAATGACTTGACTCTTAACTGTATTAAAAGTTATTGGTTCTATTTTCCATGCATGTTTTAACTTGTATAAAAAATAAAATGCATGGTCACATTTTAAAAATACACTTATTAACAATGGTCCATATTATATTTTCTAATCCCCGAAAGAGATGTAAAATTTTAAAGCACAGACAAAAGTTAAACTCTCAAAAAATTGATACAATATTTTAAATGAATTTAATATAAGAAATATTTCTAAGTCTACAAAATAACTACAGGGAGTTCTGTTTTTAAATAGATAAAGGTGATTTTTGCCTTCAGGAGATAAGTGTGGACATTTGAGGATTAAAAAGAAAATACCCAACTTGCAAACTGTTCTAGTCATAGCAAGTTTCTTTTTTTTATTTTTGCTTTTATTATACACTGAGCTGTTGTCACAATTTTAGCCTCAAGCTTAATAGATAATAAATATGTAAATGAATAATGATATTAGATGAAGAGGATGTACGTAATTTATAAAATGACCTATGTAGTTCGAAAGCCTGTTAACACACAGTGAACTGAATTCCTGAGTTTCTAGAGGAATAACAATAAAAGAAGATTTTTAAAATATTATTTTTAAATTATATAAATTGGGTTTATGTTTTATCATCTTTGTATAAAAATAAAGAATAGCACAATCATATTTCTTTTTTAAATTTATAGTTGATTTAAAATATTGTGTTAGTTTCAGGTATATAGCAAAGTGATTCAGTTTTATATATTTATATATATATTTATATATATGTATATACTCTTTTTCAGATTCTTTCATATTTATTTTTGACAACTCTATATAGAAGTGGAACTTTGCAAAGTCTCCCAATCTTTAAAATAAATACTATCAGGAAAATAGTAATGATAATTTATACCAACCTTTTATTAAATGTTAACTAAGTGGAAGGCTATTTATTAAAAATTGTATAGATATATATCACTTGCTCCTCATAACATATTTATCATATTTATGTCATTTTGTAGACAGAACCAAGTTTCAAAGAGGTTAATTAACTTGCTCAGAGTCATGCATTTGGCTGAGTAGTTTCATGATGACTTCAAAGTTGTTTAATCACTACATTCTACTAATTTCCACATGCTGATGTTTCTTTAAATAAATTCAGGTATATCATTAAAAATATGAATAGTCCCTTTCTTTACTTGATTAGAAAGTTTCATCAGTAAATTTACCTGTTGTTACCTCTCATCTGACAATGCTGTATTTTAAGTGCAAAATGCCTTAGTGCTTTCTAATTCTACTATGTGAATAATTTGGTCTACCACCTTTATTTAAAGTTTAACCTTATAGGGTACACTTAGCTGGAATTCCAGTGCTAGGATTAAAAGAGTCCTTGAGTGACCATGTTATTATAGGTTTGTGTTCATAAAGTTAAATTGGCTCACTAGAGGAGGTTCTCTCCAGGTGCATTGAACAAGGTCTAGTTTTTCAGTAGCTACTTGGAGGTAGTTGCTCAGAAAATCAAATCAGATTCACAGGTAATGAAACATAGTCTCATGCAACTGGTTTTGTTTGGGATTATCCAGCTCTTTGCTTCCCATGCAGATGGCAAGTAATTTTTTCAATGTATTATTATTTTTAGCAGTTCTATTGAAGTATACTTCACATACAATACATTGCAAATATTTAAAGTATATAAGTTGATAGGTTTTAGTATATGTTTACAACTGTGAAACCATCACCACAATCAAGATAATGAACATATCCATAATTTCTTCAAGTTTCCTCATGCTTTTTGTAATCCCTCCCTCCCTGCTACTTTATACCCCAACTCTCCATATTCACAGGCATCTGCTGATCTGCTTTCTGTACTTTAAGATAGTTTGTATTTTCTAGTGTTTTATATAAATGGAATAATACAGTGTATATTCTTTTTGTCTGGCTTCTTTAACTCAACAGAATGATTTTAAGGTTAATCCATATTGTGTATATTAGTATTGCCCAGTAGTTTGCCACTGTATGGATATACCAGAATTTGCTACCTATATGTTCACCTATTGATGAACATTTGAATTGTTTCCAGTTTGGAGCCATTATTAATAAAGCTGTTATGCACACATGTTGTGTGTATGTCTTTCCATGGATGTTTTCTTTCTGTTCTTTTGGAAAATACATAAAGTCAAGTGGCTGATCATATGGTAGGTGTATATTTAACTTTTTAGAGAAATTGCCAATCTTTTTCAAATTGTGCCATTTTGCATTTCCAGTAGCAGTGATACATTCAGATTTTAAATTTTGGCTATTTTTATCATTGTGTAGTAGTGTCTTATTTTGCTTTTAACTTGCATACCCCTAATAACTAATGAAGTTGAGTGTTATTTCCTATGCTTTTATGCTATCTGTATATCTATTTTGGTGAAGTGTTGGTTCAAATATTTGCCCACTTTAATTGGGTTGTTTTCTTATTCGGAATTTTGAGTTCTTTACACATTCTAGATAACATCTTCTTTAATGAGATATATGCACTGTACATATTTTATCCCACTGTATGACTTTTCTTTTCATTCTCTAATAGTGTGTTTCAAACAGCCGAATGTTTTAATCTTTATTATGTCTAATATGTTTTTAAAAGGATTGTGCTTTTGGTGTCGTATCTAAGTTTTTCCCTAACCTAAATTCCCAAATATATCTCCTATCTTTTCTTCTCGAAGTTTAATAGTTTAGGTATAGATCTATGGCATTTTTTGAGGTGTATACATATAGTATATGAAGTATGGATCAAAGTCCGTTATTTTCCACATGAATATCCAGTTGTTTCAGTACAGATTTATTTTAAAAGGCTATCCTTTTTTCCATTGAAGTGCTCTGCATTTTTGTCAAAAATTAGTTGTCCACATATGTGTGTGTCTATTTCTGGACTCTGTTCTATTCTGTTGATCTCTTTGTCTGTTTTGATGCCCATAACACACTGACTTGAGTAATGCACTTTCGTGTGTGTGTGTGTGTGTGTGTGTGTGTATATATATACATATATATATATACACACACACACACACACACATTGTTTTTTAATTCAGGTGTTAGCCTTCCAACTTTTTTCTTGTTTTAGGTTGTTATGAGTCTTGTATTTCCTTTTCATTTTCATACTAGTTTTAGAATCAGCTTGACAATTACTATAAACAGTTGGCTGTTTTTCTGTTGTATTTGCATTGAATTCATAGACCAATTGAGAGAAAATTAACAATTTAAAATTATTAAGTCTTCCAGCTTCTTAACAAGGCAAATAACTCCATTTATTTCTATCACTTCTAATTTATCTCAGCAGAATTGTGTGGTTTTTACTGTACAGGTCTTACATATCATTTATCAAATTTACCCCTAATGGTTTCACATGTTTGATTGTTATAAATTATATTTTTAATTTAAATTTCCAATTGCTTATTCCTAGTTCATAGGAATATAGTTGATACTTGCATGGCTGTTATCTCACAACTTTGGTAAACATACTTATTGGTAGTAGCTTTTGTGTAGATTCCATTAGATTTTCTACATAGATGATGATGTCATCCGTGAATAAAGACAGTTTTACTTTCTGTGCAATTTGATGCCTTTAATTTATTTTTGACCATATTGCGCTGGCTGGAACCTCCCATACAGTGTTTAATAGAAGTATTAAGAGTTAATAGCCATTTGCTCTTGGTAGTGTTGGTCTTGAACTTTAGGGCTAAAACATTCAATCTTTCTCTTGAATAGGATGTTAGTTGTAGCTTTTTTGTAGATGGACTTATTTAGGTTGAGGAATTTTCTTTCTATTTCTAGTTTGCTGAGAGTTTTGTTTGTTCATTTTCTTAGATGTTCGATTTTGTCACTTGCTCTTTTTCTGTCTATTGAGATCATCATATGGTTTTTATTCTTTTGTGTGTTCATATGATGGATTTAATTGATATTTTTCTAATGTTTAGCCCACCTTTATTCCTGGGATAAACTCCATATTTTATCTTTTAAATGTTTTGTTTCATATTTGTTTGGCTTAGTATAAGGCAGCTGATGGCTTTAAAGAATTGTTGGGGAGTAATATTTTCCTCCTCTTCAATTTCTGGATAAATTTTAGGATGTAATAGTTCTCCATATATGTTTGGTATAATTCACCAGTGTAGCAATATGGGCTTAAAGTTCTCTTTGCAGGAAAGTTTATAAAAAGCATTTTCCTTAATAAAAATCAACTCTTCAGTATATCTATTTCTTCATGAGCAATCTTTGGTAATTCATGTCTTTCAAGGAATTAGTCATTTCCTTATAAATCATCAAATTTAGTAGCAGAACACTGTTTTAATATTACCTTCTTAGTACTTTGATATCATCTTTTCTATTCATGTAATTGACAGTTTCTCTTATCTATTTATTCCTCATCAGTCTTGCTAGAAGTGTATCATTTTATTGATCTTCTTAAAGAACCTGATATTGACTTTACTTATTTTCTCTTTTCCATGTCTATTTTAATGACTTGTGCTATCATTTTTATTTCCTTCCACTTATTTTGGGCTTAATTTGCCCTTCCTTTTCTAGTTTCTAAGGTTGAAGCAAAGGTTGTTAATCTGAGATCTTTCTTCTTTACTAGAATGGATTTTTAACGTGATAAATATCCTCTTAAGTATTGCTTTAGTGGCATCCTGTAAATTTTGATGTGTTTTATTTTCATTCAGTTAAAAAACTTTGTAATATCCTTTATCTTTTTTGAACCATGGTTTATTTTAAAGTGTGTTGTATAGTTTTTAGATGTTTGGTGATTTTTATATAGCTCTCTGTTATTGATTACTACTTGAATTACACTGAAGTTACAGAAAATCTTTGAATATTTTGAATCATTTTGAAACTATTGAGTATTTTTATGCCTGTAGTATTTTCTACCTTGGAAAATGTTTTGTGTGCACTTAGAAAGAATGTCTTCTATAGTAGTTTAGTGGTGTATTCTAAGATGTCAATTATATCATTTTGCTTTGTAGTGTTTTTCAGCTCTTTTATCCTTGCTGATTTTCTATCTGTCCTACCAATTGTTGATAGAGGGGTATTGACATCATCAACAAAATTGTGTATTTATCTATTTTTCTTCGAGTTCTATCAGTTTTTGATTTTGAATCTGTTATGAGGTTCATGAGTTTTAGGGTTTATATATCCTCTTGAAGAATTGACCTTTTTTATCATTATAAAATAAACTTTTGTATCCCTGGAAATAATCTTTGCTCTGAAATCAACTTTACCTAATTTATAATATAACCACTCCAGCTTTCCAGCTTCCTTTGACTATTGTTAGCATCAAATATCTTTTCTCAACATTTTACTTTTAACCTATTTGTTTCTTTATATTGAAGTATGTTTTTCATGAGAAACATATGATTAGGTCTTGTTTTTTAATCCAAACTGACAATATTTGACTCTTAATTGATATGTTTAGTCCATTTAAATTAATGTGATCATTGATATGGTCAGGTTTAGGTTTATCATCTTGCTCTTTTTGAAAACATATATCCCATCGGTTCTCTTTTATTCCTGCCATCTTTTGTGTTTTTATGATTAAGTTTTGGTTCCTTTGTTGACTTATTAGCTATAATTGTTTTGTTATGTTAGTGCTACTTTAGGATTTACAATATATATTTTTAACTATTCACAATTTGTTTTCAAGTCATATTATCCCGTTTCACCTTTAGTATAGGCATCTTACAGTATTATATTGATAATTCCATTTCTCTCTTCCAACCATTGTAATAATGTTTTCATGTATTTTACTTACTCATATGTTATAAACCCCACAGTAAATTATTACCTTTTTAAAGGAAGTTATTTTTAAAAGCTAATTAAATAAAAATAAATCACTTATTTACTCATGTATTTACTATTTCTGGTACTCTTCATTCTTTTGAGTTGATCCATATTTCTATCTGCTGTCATTTTTCTTTCTGCCTGAAAGATTTTGTTCAACACTTCTTGAAGTGTGAGTTTGATGGTAATGAATTTTTCAGCTTTTGTATGTCTGAAAAAGGTTTTATTTTCGTCTTCATTTTTGGAAGATTTCATTGGGCATAGGGTTCATGATTGACATTGTTTTTCTTTTTGTCTGTTCTTTAATGATGTTGCACTGCAGTCTTCTGGCTTACATAGTTTCCAATGTAAGGATTCTGTGGCATCCTTACCTTTGGTTTTTTTGAATATACTATGCTTTTTTTCTTTGGATGCTCTTATAATGTTATGTTTGTTATGTTTTGGGTGATTTGGTTATAATGCACATTGGTGTAGTTTTCATCATGTTGCTTGCACTCTAAGTTTGCTGCATTTCTTTGATCTATAGGTTTATAGTTTCCATCAAATTGGTAATAATTTTGGCCATATTTTTTTTCAATTTTTTTTTTCTGTGATCCTCTTTCTCTCCTTTAGGTTCTCCAGTTACAAATATATTAGACCCCTAAGTCATTTAATGTTTTCCCATGGCCCACTAATGATTTTTAATTTTACTCCTTTTCTGTCTTCATTTGTAAAATTTGTAGTGCCCTGTCTTTAAGTTCAATAAGTTTTTCTTCTAGAATGTCTAATCTACCGTTAACCTCATCTAGTATATTTTTTATCAAAGACATTATAATTTTAATCTTTGGATGTTTAACTTAGACCTTTTAAAACATTTTTCCATGTCTTTATACAAAGTTTTTGAATATATAGAATGAATTTCAATAACTATTTTAATGTCCTTGTCTGTTGAACATCTGGTTAAATTCTGGGTGAGTTTCACTTGGTTGATTTTCCTTCTCAGTAACGGTCAAATTTTTTTTTAATTCTTTGCTTCCCTGGCAATCTTTTATCAGATGTTGTACTTTGTGAATTTACATTTTTCTTTCCTGGATTTTTTTTCTCTATAGATTTTCATGGGTTTTGTTCTGTTCTGAGGTGTAGTTAAATTTCCTGAAAACTTTTTAATGTTTTTGATTCTTGTTTTGGGGGACAGTACCAGAGTAGTGTTTAACCTAGCATTTTGGCACAAGATCCTTTTGTGTACTTCATTCACTGCGCCATGAATTATGAGGTTTTCTAGTCTTTCTAATGGGAACAGGCCATATTCTCAGTCCTGTTAAGCACTGGACACTCTTACCTTTAATACTCTCAAACATTTAATTACCTGTCCTTGGGTACTTTTCTCTCATGTATTCAACAATCAGTACTCTGTCAAATAGTTGAGAGAAGTCGTTTATATTTATCTAGATTTCTCTATCTGCACAGAACTTTATTCTCCTCTACTTTGTTCTGCAAACTCTTTGCTTTCACTAGAATCTCCACTCCATGTTTCATCTTAGAGATTCTTCCCAGCTTCATATGAGTTTCCTGTTTCTATATCTGGAAATTTTCTCAGGGCAGTAGGTTGGAGAGATCATAGTACTCATCTCATTTCCTTTTCACCTCTCAATGATCATTCTCCTTTTTTGTCTTAAATTTTTGGCTGTTTCCAATAGGAGGGTGAATCCTGTACCACTTACTCCATTTTGGCTGGAAGCAAAACTACTCAGTGAGTTACTGAGAAACTGATTTGTTTATAAGAGCAATAATTATTAAAAATATTCCTCTTTGGTAAAACATACTGAAATATTGACACAGTGATATTATTTTAGAATGTTTCTAAAAGCCCCCAAAATATTGTGTTGTGGTCCTTACTTTGGATTTAGTCACAATCCTTTTTATACAACATTGCTAACATTCTGATTTGCTTCTCACAACTTTGTACAGTATTTATGAGAGGTAAAATTTTGGCTCATAAACTTCAACTGTTTGGAACTATTTTTCTATGAAACCCACTGTCACTCATATATCAGAAAAGAAACCCAGAACTCTGGCATGATAAAGACGTGTGAAAAGTTTTTATTTTTGGTCCTGACACTTTACAAATCATATGATTTCTCTGAGTTTGTATTCTCATATAAAAAATAAGTATAAGATCTAAAATACTATGACTACTAGAACAGACTCTTGTACAAAAGCACTGTTACAAAAACTTTATGAGTGAGATATACTGAGAAAGAGAGATAACTGGAATAGTACAATATTTAAGGATGAAGGATGATAGGACTCACATTAACACTGAGGGTTCACCTTGAAGCTCAGCTACTTTCAATACACAAAAATCATCTCAGTCTTGAAACACATAGAAATATTCAAAAAATGAGAACAACAATAAAAAGAAAATAAATCTTGAAAAAGTTACAGTTGTATATGTACAACTTTTGTTTTAAATTTAATCATTACCATAAAGACTGAACATATATAATAATACACTTAAAAAATATTTTCATATGTTGTGGGTGTGTCAATATAGGTACAAGGTACTTGTGAACTACCTTAAGTTTCTACCTTAAGTACTATTTTTAATTTTGGTTTTTTTGTTAAGTGAAGCAAAGAGGGAAGTACATATTTATTTTATTTAAATAAAATCAAGTTTATATAAGAGATATTTATTCCCTGATACTAAAAATTGATAGGAATTTATTTACATGAAAATATGTGTGTTATATATATATAATTTGAAATAATTGATGTAATATATATAATACAAAACTTAATAGACAATAGAATTAACTTTGCAATCTCAACGAAAAGAATGGCTTTCATTCATCCTTTATTTTTTCTTTTAAAGTGCAATGTTCCTTGGTATCCTCTTTCATTTTTTTTTGACTTTCAAGTTACAGAAGAATTTTCTTTATCAAATTAATAAAAACTGTGACAGCTAATCACAGCTTCCATTGTTAGAGGGGTAGAAAAAATAAGTAAGGATAAATTGATAAAATATATTTCAAAGGACTCTCCATTTTGTTATCTTTTAATGAACTTAGTCATTTAAAATCCTTCCAGAATTCTAGATGTTCTTTCTGAAATATGGTAGGTACTGAAGAAATTTCAGCCTAATTTTGTTCCTTCACTCTGGTCTTTGAGCCTGGAGATCTAAACTTTCTAGAAAGGCATTTTGGGGCTTAGGCAGCTACAGCTGGGGCAGCCAATTGGCAAAACTTTGATCTCAGTTGGAAGAATATGAGGGTCTTGGGGCCAAATTCTAATGATCTGTGTTCATGTTTCCTTTCCCTATGGTTAAAAAACTCAGAATTTTTTTAGTCTAAAATTTAATACATTTTGATAAATATTTAATTTGCATTTATAGGAATTTTCCAAGTTAAGCTCAATATCAAAGTTCTTAGAATGTATTTTGTTTTGAATTTAAGAGATATCCTTATTATGTAATCATAACATTTTTTAAATTTAATTTTATTTATTCTTTTATACAGCAGGTTCTTATTAGTCATCCATTTTATACAAATCAGTGTATACATGTCAATCCCAGTCTCCCAATTCATCACACCACCACCCCCACCCCCCGCTGCTTTCCCCCCTTGGTGTCCATACGTTTGTTCTCTACATCTGTGTCTCAATTTCTGCCTTGCAAACCGGTTCATCTGTACCATTTTTCTAGGTTCCACACATATGCATTAATATAAGATATTTGTTTTTCTCTTTCTGACTTACTTCACTCTGTATGACACTCTCTAGATCCATCCACGTCTCCACAAATGACCCAGTTTCATTCCTTTTTATGGCTGAGTAATATTCCATTGTATATATGTACCACATCTTCTTTATCCATTCGTCTGTCCATGGGCATTTAGGTTGCTTCCACAACCTGGCTATTGTAAATAGTGCTGCAATGAACATTAGGGTGCATGTGTCTTTTTGAATTATGGTTTTCTCTGGGTATATGTCCAGTAGTGGGATTGCTGGGTCGTATGGCAGTTCTACTTTTAGTTTTTTAAGGAACCTCCATACGGTTCTCCATAGTGGCTGTATCAATTTACATTCCCACCAACAGTGCAAGAGGGTTCCTTTTTCTCCACACCCTCTCCAGCATTTATTGTTTGTAGATTTTCTGATGATGCCCATTCTGACTGGTGTGAGGTGATACCTCATTGTAGTTTTGATTTGCATTTCTCTAGTAATTAGTGATGTTGAGCAGCTTTTCATGCACTTCTTGGCCATCTGTATGTCTTCTTTGGAGAAATGTCTCTTTAGGTCTTCTGCCAATTTTTGGATTGGGTTGTTTGTTTTCTTAATATTGAGCTGCATGAGCTGTTTATATACTTTGGAGATTAATCCTTTGTCTGTTGATTCATTTGCAAATATTTTCTCCCATTCTGAGGGCTGTCTTTTCGTCTTGTTTATGGTTTCTTTTGCTGTGCAAAAGCTTTTAAGTTTCATTAGGTCCCATTTGTTTATTTTTGTTTTTATTTCCATTACTCTAGGGGGTGGATTGAAAAAGATCTTGCTGTGATTTATGTCAAAGAGTGTTCTTCCTATGTTTTCCTCTAAGAGTTTTATAGTGTCCGGTCTTACATTTAGGTCTCTAATCCATTTTGAGTTTATTTTTGTGTATGGTGTTAGGGAGTGTTCTAATTTCATTCTTTTACATGTAGCTGTCCAGTTTTCCCAGCAACACTTATTGAAGAGACTGTCTTTTCTCCATTGTATATCCTTGTCTCCTTAGTCATAGATTAGTTAACCATAGGTGCATGGTTTTATCTCTGGGCTTTCTATCTTGTTCCATTGATCTATATTTCTGTTTTTGTGCCAGTACCATATTGTCTTGATTACTGTAGCTTTATAGTATAGTCTGAAGTCAGGGTGTCTGATTCCTCCAGCTCCACTTTTTCCCTCAAGACTGCTTTGGCTATTTGGGGTCTTTTGTGTCTCCATACAAATTTTAAGATTTTTTGTTCTAGTTCCGTAAAAAATGCCATTGGTAATTTGATAGGGATTGCATTGAATCTGTAGATTGCTTTGGGGTAGTATAGTCATTTTCACAATATTGATTCTTCCAATCCAAGAACATGGTATATCTTTCCAACTGTTGGTATCATCTTTAATTTCTTTCATCAGTGTCTTATAGTTTTCTGCATACAGGTCTTTTGTCTCCCTAGGTAGGTTTATTCCTAGGTATTTTATTCTTTTTGTTGCAGTGGTAAATGGGAGTGTTTCCTTAATTTCTCTTTTAGATTTTTCATCATTAGTATATAGGATGCAAGAGATTTCTGTGCATTAATTTTGTATCCTGCAACTTTACCAGATTCATTGATTAACTCTAGTAGTTTTCTGGTGGCATGTTTAGGATTCTCTATGTATAGTATCATGTCATCTGCAAACAGTGACAGTTTTACTTCTTTTCCAATTTGTATTCCTTTTCTTTCTTTTTCTTCTCTGATTGCTGTGGTTAAAACTTCCAAAACTATGTTGAATAATAGTGGTGAGAGTGGACGTCCTTGTCTTGTTCCTGATCTTAGAGGAAATGCTTTCAGTTTTTCACCATTGAGAATGATGTTTGCCATGGGTTTGTCATATATGGCCTTTATTATGTTGAGGTAGGTTCCCTCTATGCCCACTTTCTGGAGAGTTTTTATCATAAATGGGTGTTGAATTTTGTCAAAAGCTTTTCCTGCATCTATTGAGATGATCATATGGTTTTCTTCTTGAATTTGTTAATATGGTGTATCACATTGATTGATTTGCATATATCGAAGAATCCTTGCATCCCTGGGATAAATCCCACTTGATCATGGTGTATAATCCTTTTAATGTGTTGTTGGATTCTATTTGCTAATATTTTGTTGAGGACTTTTGCATCTATATTCATCAGTGATATTGGTCTGTAATTTTCTTTTTTTGTAGTATCTTTGTCTGGTTTTGGTATCAGGGTGATGGTGGCCTTGTAGAATGAGTTTGGTAGTGTTCCTCACTCTGCTATATTTTGGAGGAGTTTGAGAAGGATGGGTGTTATCTCTTCTCTAAATGTTTGATAGAATTCACCTGCAAAGCCATCTATCTGGTCCTGGGCTTTTGTCTGTTGGAAGATTTTTAATCACAGTTTCAATTTCATTACGTATGATTGGTCTGTTCATATTTTCTATTTCTTCCTGGTTCAGTCTTGGAAAGTTATACCTTTCTAAGAATTTGTCCATTTCTTCCAGGTTTTCCATTTTATTGGCATAATGTTGCTTGTAGTAGTCTCTTAGGATGCTTTGTATTTCTGCAGTGTCTGTTGTAACTTCTCCTTTTTTATTTCTAATTTTATTGATTTGAGTCCTCTCTCTTTCTTGATGAGTCTGGCTAATGGTTTATCAATTTTGTTTATCTTCTCAAAGAACTAGCTTTTAGTTTTATTGATCTTTGCTATTGTTTTCTTTGTTTCTATTTCATTTATTTCTGCTCTGATCTTTATGATTTCTTTCCTTCTGCTAACTTTGGGTTTTGTTTGTTCTTCTTTCTCTAATTCCTTTAGGTGTAAGGTTAGACTGTTTATTTGAGATTTTTCTTGTTTCTTGAGGTAGACTTGTATTGCTATAAACTTCCCTCTTAGAACTGCTTTTGCTGCATGCCATAGGTTTTGGATTGTCGTGTTTTCATCGTCATTTGTCTCTAGGTATTTTTTGATTTCCTCTTTGATTTCTTCAGTGATCTGTTGGTTATTTAGTAACGTATTGTTTACTCTCCATGTGTTTTTCTTTTTTACGTTTTTTCCCCTATAATTGATTTCTAATCTCACAGCGTTGTGGTCAGAAAAGATACTTGATATGATTTCAATTTTCTTAAATTTACTGAGGCTTGATTTGTGACCCAAAATGTGATCTATCCTGGAGAATGTTCTGTGCGCACTTGAGAAGAAAGTGTAATCTGCTGTTTTTGGATGGAATGTCCTATAAATATCAATTAAATCTATCTGGTCTATTGTGTCATTTAAAGCTTGTGTTTCCTTATTAATTTTCTGTTTGGATGATCTGTCCATTGGTGTAATTGAGGTGTTAAGGTCCCCCACTATTATTGTGTTACTGTCGATTTCCTTTTTTATAGCTCTTAGCAGTTGTGTTATGTATCGAGGTACTCCTATGTTGGGTGCATATATATTTATAATTGTTATATCTTTTTCTTGGATTGATCCCTTGATCATTATGCAGTGTCCTTCCTTGTCTCTTGTAACATTCTTTATTTTAAAGTCTATTTTATCTGATATGGGTATTGCTACTCCAGCTTTCTTTTAATTTCCATTTGCATAGACTATCTTTTTCCATCCCCTCACTTTCAATCTGTATGTGTCCCTAGGTCTGAAATGGGTTTCTTGTAGAGAGCATATATATGGGTCTTGTTTTTGTATCCATACAGCAAGCCTGTGTCTTTTGGTTGGTGCATTTAATCCATTCACATTTATGGTAATTATTGATTTGTATGTTCCTATTACCATTTTCTTAATTGTTATGTGTTTGTTTTTGTAGGTCCTTTTCTTCTCTTGTGTTTCTCACTTAGAGAAGTTCCTTTAACATTTGTTGTAGAGCTGGTTTGGTGGTGCTGATTTCTCTTAGCTTTTGCTTCTCTGTAAAGCTTTTGATTCTCTGTAAAGCTTTTGATTCTCCATCGAATCTGAATGAGATCCTTGCCAGGTAGAGTAATCTTGGTTGTAGGTTCTTCCCTTTCATCACTTGAAGTATATCATGCCACTCCCTTCTGGCTTGTAGAGTTTCTGCTGATAAAGCAGCTGTTAACCTTATGGGAGTTCCCTTGTATGTTATTTGTCGCTTTTCTCTTGTTGCTTTCAATAATTTTTCTTTGTCTTTAATTTTTGCCAATTCGGTTACTATGTGTCTCAGTGTGTTTCTCCTTGGATTTATCCTGTATGGGACTCTCTGCATTTCCTGGACTTTGGTGGCTATTTCCTTTCCCATGTTAGGGAAGTTTTTGACTATAATCTCTTCAAATATTTTCTCTGGTCCTTTCTCTCTCTCTTCTGCTTCTTGGACCCCTATAATGCGAATGTTGTTGCGTTTAATGTTGTCCCAGAGGTCTCTTAGGCTGTCTTCATTTCTTTTCATTCTTTTTTCTTTATTCTGTTCCGCAGCAGTGAATTCCCCCATTCTGCCTTCCAGGTCACTTATCCGTTCTTCTGCCTCAGTTATTCTGCTATTGATTCCTTCTAGTGTATTTTTCATTTCAGTTATTGTATTGTTCATCTCTGTTTGTTTGTTCTTTAATTCTTCTAGGTCTTTGTTAAACATTTCTTCCATCTTTTCAATCTTTGCCTCCATTCTTTCTCCAAAGTCCTGGATCATCTTCACTATCATTATTCTGAATTCTTTTTCTGGAAGGTTGCCTATCTCCACTTCATTTAGTTGTTTTTCTCGGGGTTTATCTTGTTCCTTCATCTGGTACAAAGCCCTCTGCCTTTTCATCTTGTCTATCTTTCTGTGAATGTGGTTTTTTTCCCACAGGCTGCCAGATTGCAGTTTTTCTTCCTTCTGCTGTCTGCCCTCTCAACATTTTTCTTTATATTTTCCTATGGTACAGATGAGTTTATATGAATATAAAATTGATTTAAGCTTTACTTGAAGTTCAAGTTTGAGTTTAATTTTAAATAAGGAATTGAGAGCAGTGGCAGTGGTTTTAGTTTTTTTAAAACTAAAACTACATTTTCTAATTCTTTGACTTGGTCTTAATAGTGTGTTATACAACTTACAACTGTGTCATTAAAGCTTTAAAACTTTGTCACTAAAATAAAACATCTTGTTAAAGTTTAGTTCATCCTGGAAAAAGTAAGGATGGGGCCAAGCTTGCAAAAGCCAGTGCACCAAAGTTAGTAGAAAATTATTTTTCTCTGTTTTGTAATTGAAGAAAAATAGCCAATATGGCAAGTATTAGTTTGTATCCCTCTCTTAAGTTATTTCAGTATATGTCTTTTGGTTGGAAAATAATCAACTTTTTGTTTTCTCTGAACATCTATCTACCGGTTGATAAAACAAGCTATATGTGGAAAAATTCCAACTACTCTAGACTACTCAAAACATCCATGTGTGACAGCACTGCATTTAGTAGCAGTGTGGTTTGTTTTGTACAAGGAATACTGACATTTTAAGTGAGGAAACATCAAGGAATGGGATGAGAAATACTAGAAACTCTTGAGGTTGGATCTCATCTACAGTTTCAAAACATCATTATTTCAGCCCTATCCATTTTCTCACATCTTTAAAATATACAAAACTACAGAGAGCAAAGGATAAAAGTTGTTAAGTCGTGCAGACCCTGATTCTGGGATACTTAGTAAATAGCAATGCTGTAACAAAAAAATAAAGTTTCAGTACCTTTTTCCCAAGGGTGCCTAGGGTCTCTGGAGAACGTGAAGGTCACCACTTAGCTGGCATCTGAATTTATTTTCTCCCTTCTATTCTTTAGCACAACTTACTAGTTGTACTTAAATCTAGCAGATTCTGTTGTCCTTGAAAGATAAACAAATACTGTAATTTTTTTCACATGCATACAAAAAGGTATATGCAGTATTTATTGGTTAAATAAGTATGTGGTATTTGAAATTCATATGGGGTCTTCTAATCTGAGGTTTGTTTAATAATTCAAAGTAAACCAGTGATAAAGAGAGCAATGTATTGGGTGAATTGCTTATTAATTTTGTTAATAGAATTTAATGAAGGGATTCCATTGTATAATATATAACATGTTTTTTAATGAAAGTAGTTTTATCTGAGTAATTAAAGTTTGAGTTATCTATCACAATATGATGGATTATTTATCTTCAGATTGTGTACCAAATTATAAATCCTGTTTCTATGCTTTGAACAGCTAAATTAGAAATATGGTATGGCTCTAGGGAAGTAAAAATTAGAAATTGGTGCAAATAGAAAATAATTGATACAGATCTCAGTCCTCAGTGACCCTGGTAGCTTCATTACCACCATACTGAAAGTGATGAGTCAGAAATGTGTCTATCCCTACCATTTCTATAGCCATTGGTTAACTTGGGATTTTTATGTTAGAAATATTATTTTACATATTTTGGCAATTAGGTACAATTTTCCTCTTGAACAAGTTTCTTCAAATATTAAATAAGTTTTTTCGTTTTATGGATAAAGAGAGCCTCTAAAATTTAACATCTAAAATTTTTTCTGCTGAAAATTTCAGTTCTTGAAGGTAATAGTATCTGCCTGCAGTTAGAACATATAGCCATCAATTGCACTGCTGATGATCAGTGTTGCTTATTTTCTTAATTAGTAAAGTAATGGATTCAGATATGTGATAGGTGATTTAGTTATGAAAATAATCAAGAAATGAAGTGGTTAATATGCATCATGCATATATTGGAGATGAGTCAAATATGCTCTGATAATTGTTCCACCCATTTTGCAATTACTTTGGTCCTTGTTTTTCTATATAAAAAATGTCCTAGTACTTTCATATGCAAAGGATCCCAGCTGACCCAAGGGAGCTTTTGCTGCCTTGATCCAGGTGGCCACAAGCTACACTGTAGGTCAAAGCTTCTCAATATGTGTTGAATGACCAGTTCATATTTTATTTTTTTAATATCCAATTCATTGGGAACTGAAAGGAGATTTTTAGTGTAATTTAAGGAAGCACAGAATATTCACTTCAGTTTTTGTTCAAAAATAACTCAGTGATGTTACACGTTTCATGCCTATCTTCAGTCTTTCAGCAGTCACTAAACTTTATAGTTAAATTCTCTTTCAATGAAATAATTTTGATATTGTATTATTTTTACCTTTTTTTTTCTACATATGGCAAACTTACCTTAAAGCATCAGTGTTGTAAAATGTTCCTAGCACATAATTTTCTCCAGTTGTGACTTTGACAGCCCACTAACTGGACTATAACTTGTTCAATAAGACAAGCTCACTGATCCCATTTTCGGTTGTTGAATCTATATCAAATTGCTATAAAAGTTTCTAAATACTTACTTTCAATTTCTGTACTTAAGTCGTCATGGACCAAAAACAAACAATTCACGATCACTAGCAACAATCCTGAATGCCACTTTGTATAGCACCATTCTAGGTAGCAACAGCTCGTAAAAGATTTGTATAAACTTCAGGGGAACCACAAGTTTTAAAGTAGTATCACTCTTCTGTGATCAATACAGATAGGTTCTTATGATCTTAGAATGCCTCAACAAAATTAATTGATGTATATCCCTTTTTATGTGGCTATTTAAAATAATTAATTTGCTTGTTAATTTATCTAATCTAGGTTGAATTCACACCAGTGCTGCTCTCACAAGATGCTACTCTAAGTATGTCTGCATTTAGTAACTCCATTTGCTAAGGTAAAAATAAATAATAATAGGGTTGTGCTATATTATTTGTCTCTCAGTCTTTATCATCCCTCTTCAGCAAGGAGAGAGGACAGGCATTAAGAAAGAAATCAATTAAAATTATTAAGTTTATATTAGTTAAAATAATACATCAAAATAATGGGCATCAAAAGAACGAACTCTGACTTTACCATGTTTGAGTTCCCTTTTATATGAAGACAACAAGTAGGATAGTTGAGAAGATGAAATAAGGATTCATGCATGCTTGTTTTGTTAATGCTGGTTGCAAGAATCTCAGGAGGTTGACAGACATGTGAAGCACACGAGATACTGTCAGTTATGCAAGATAAGCACACATCTTTTACTTAAAATGCCCATCCTATTGAAATCTTGTTCCTTAATCTCTAAAAAAAAATAAATCTTCACCCCAGAAGCTTTTCAAGGTGAAGTACTTTTTTGCCCCAGTTACTTCCCTGGATGTGGCTCTGTTCAGTTATATCCCATTAGCGAGAGGTGGAGGCTGGTGATTTACTATGAGTTAGCCTCCAAAACTGCCCCTGCCACACTTTGTTTTTAGGTTACAAATACGTAAAATATTTAAAATTCTTAATTATGTGTCTGAATGCACATTATCAAACTATTATACTTTATTTTCACTAAAAAACACATATACTCATGATAGAAAGTGTAAGTATATATTATATATGTAAACACATATCTTTATATCTATATATAAATATATATAGATATACACATGGACACAGTTGTAGATGTAGATAAAAGTAAATATAGATGGATAGATAAAAATACTGATAAATATGAATGTAGATATTTAACCTGATAAATTTCTCCACCCTAGTAAAATAAACTATCATTTTGATTAATAATGTATATCACAACCAATTGGGAAGTATGTCATGTATGATAAGTGAGAAAACACAAAGAATTAAATTTTGAAATCAGATTCACTCAAGTAAATGATTTTATCATGTATCAAGGATATAAGTAATTACAAGTCATTAGTGAAGCAGGGAGAAAACAAGGACCACCAACCATAGCTCTGCAGGTCCTTCTTAGCTACATCCAAATGTACTATGGCCAAAATTTGTGTGTTAGTTCTCTAACATATGAATCTACCTTACTTAAGATGAAAGAGCTATTTTGATCATGCAACATCTGTATTTTATAAGCATATAGTCACATAGCTTTTAGGACATTTTCCAGAGAACCATGCTCTATAAATCTGCACATTCCAGGTTACCATAAGCAATCTTAGGCAAATTAGGTACATCCTACTAAAAGCATTCCACAGAAAAATCTCTCCTACTAGTAAATAGCATTAGTGCGTTTTTCAGTAGACCTTTCATCTTGTACAGATTTGTAAGCATGTTATGTCATCGTCTTTCTTCCCCAGATGGAAATCCCCAGTAATGGAAAAGAAGGGTTTGTAGACCTCTCGTGTGACTATTTCCTTCTCATTGAGAAAGAAAGAAAAAACTTGAACAGGTTATATGAACTTTAGAAGATATTCAGTGAATGTCACTTAAATCTATTTGAAAGAGGTATGGAAATGACTGAATTGACTAACTGAACAACTTTCATTTCTGTTGCTCACAGAAAGAATTTATTCTCACACACACATAACATCCCACTATACCATTTTCAAATCATCTAAGATGAACACATGAGAATCTCAAAGAATGTAAAATCAATCCAGTAAAGGTCTTTCAGGATGCATGTGAATAAATTAGTGAACTAATATAAAAATTGAATATCTTGATTTTAACTGATGAAAGGTGAAATTTTAAATTGTAACTAAATAATCTTGAATTAGTAGAGAATAATAGTGAAATTTACACATGGGTACTTAATTTGAAAGAAGTTTTAAAATAAATTTTTATTAAAATATTTGTAATTTTAATGAGCATATACTACACAGAATATTGAGAAATATCAAAAGATTATGGCATTACATATATACTATTCTTTATACTTGAGTTAAATTCTATAGAGAGCTGATGAACTAATATTTCTTAAAATCATTTCCTGTAAAAGTATTTTCCTTAAGATCTGATTAGAAATTCATCTGCTTCACAGTCACCTGGGGTCAAGTAAGAGATGCATATATCTAAGTTCCAGATATATCAAATTAAATCTCTTGTTAGACTTAGAAAACCTGCATTTTAGCAAGCTTCAAATGTACTTTTATTTTTTGCAGTACAAAGCATGAGGATCATAGACTCTAATAATGGGCATAATATCATGATATTATAAGCTAATAATAGTCCAGTCCTGAGAATTGAATGAGGTAATTCATGTAAGTTGCTTATCATAGCACCTGGCCATTAGACGGTACTCAAAAAAATATGTTCCTATATAGTGTTCTTAAAAGTATTAAAATTATCCTGAAAAAATTTTAAGATAAAAATAAGCAATTTAACTGAAGAGTCAGGCATAAAGAGTATGTTTTATCCAAGTAAATTTAATAGAATAATCATATAATTCTTTAATTGTGGAGATGGGCAAGCTTAAACTGCAAAACCATTTTTAAAAAATGCTTCAAAATGTAGAGCTGAAAGATTAAGTATAACAGAAAGCATTAGTAGGAAACATTTTTTTAAGTAAAAATAAATATAATCCTTGTTCAAGCATTTGATTAGCCTAAAACTTGTTACTAGAACATTTTAAGAACTAGGAAACCGAACTGGAAAAGGTACACAAAAGAAACAAAAGTGATGAAGATAACGGTTTCAAATGACAAAAATCTCACAAGATTAAGACCATACAGCCAGGAAACATGAAAACTAAGTGGGCATATAGTTTAAGATGTACTGTTTAGGCAAAAGAGCCTCATTACCAAGAAATAACCAGAATAGTGAAAAAGAGCGTTATTTGTTGAAGTGGAAACACAACTTTAGAACAAACAAAATAAGCCCAGCAGGGATAAATATATAAAAAACACATTTTCTATGTTAAAATGTCAAAATATAAAATCACTTGAATGGAATTTTGTTAAATTAGTGGATTGTAGAATATGGGGAGGAATTTAAAGATATTTACTATATGTCTTAAATTCTGAATAGGTCAGTATAACATAGGATGAAGGGAGGGAGGGAGGGAGGGAGGGCTAGATGGATGGATGGATGAATAGATAAGTAAATAAAGTGACTTTAAATGGCACACTGTTACCCTAAAAGGGAAGTATCAGTGAACTGGCAATAGCGTAAGTTTGAAACAATCTATATTGTCATGTTACCTTAAAAATATGTGTTTGAATCAAAACTCCAAGCCCTTATTTTCTTTAACTTAATAAGCTATAGTTTTATAATCAAATAAGAATTTTCCAGTCAATTATTGATATTTTTCCATATGGTTAGTGACCAAGAGCGTCTGGTCTTAGCATTCCCTTCAACTGGGCTAAATGTTAGGCAGGTTTCTTCTTGACTCCAGGCCCCTGACCTTTCTTTTCTTTGAGCGTTTACTTTAGGGAATTTGCAATTGTAAATTCTTTCTCTGCCCCTTTGACATGTAAATCTCCAGTCTCTTGCCAGTTTTAAAACTCAAGAATGTCTTTCTCAGAGACCTGGGATCCACGTCTTTGAAATATAATCATCAGGAAAGATAGAGCCTCTCTTTCTTAGTCTCTGTGGGAGGGTACGACCCTAATTCAGTAGAAGTCTATTAGAAAATACAGATCTCTTGATCACAGTGACAAACCTCCCCACAATGTCCTCTAGTCCTCTCCACTAAAGCACTTAAAAACTCTCCTATCTCTTATTTCACTGGAGTTGAGTTCAGTCTCTCTCTCCCATGGATTAGATAAATAAACTGACATTGGATATTAGCATAACAATTAGATATGTTATTATTTGATTGTTTGGCATCAGGTAGACCAAGTACAAGTTAAACTATCTAGTTAATCCTAAACTAATAAAAAAGTTCTCTAAAAAATAAAAAAAAGAAATATGGCCAGTGTCATTTATATATTGCCTTTGTTTACAAGAGTTTGTATTAAACTGTGTAATGTTGTCAATGAGTGCAAAATTATCTTGTTTATTTTAAATGCTCACCACTTGAAACACATAGTTAGGAGTATGTTACCTTTATCTGTCAGTAGGAATAATCTAACATTCAGGCTCAATTACTATTTTTATCCTTCAACAGAAAGATATATAATCTTGAGTTCTGTGTAATTAGTATCAGAGGACCCCCAAATTATTTCAGGTGAAGGAAAGAAAAAAAATTGCAGCTTTGTACCTGATTTTTTTACTTTTGGAAAACTTTGAAATGTTCTAAAATCTGTAGTGTAGCACATATCATTCTCTGATACCTGGAGCTATTAGATAAAATGATTAAACTCCCATCAATCACTCCCTGTGGCAGCAATAACAATGTTAGTGGAACAGAGCATTGTTACAAGATTAGTGCCTCCTGCTTTGAGAGTAAGCATCTCAGCTTTACCTCATTTATTTTTCATAACTTCCTTGCCTTTGACTCAGCACTTAGGAAGTAGTAGGAGACTATTTTCTGATGATGTTCAATGTCATTTAAGTATTATATTTAGAGGTAATAAAAGTGCATAATAATTGAGAGTGAGAGTCATATTTAAGATGCTAAAATACTAAAGTATGTAAAGAGCTTAACCAATTAGAAACAGTTTGGGACATTATGAAATGGATTTTGATTAATCACTGTTATTTATGCATTTGAAGATTACTCTTAAATCCATAGAAGACCTCTTAATCATAAAATATGTACAGATTTAGTTTACTTCCTGGTGTCAGCTGCTGGGGAATATCCAACAATCTCCATGTCATCTCATATATTTTAACATAGAGCCATGGCACTCTGGGCAATATATAAGGAAGTGAAGACACAAAGATCATGTAAGACTTTTTAAAGGTGAATCTGCTGGCAAATATTATTGAATACTCTGTATTAGTCAGGACTACTCAGAAAACAAATTTCCCAAGTACATCTACCAGAAGACAATTGAACCCAGGGATTTGGATACTTATCTAATCTTTGGAAGGGATAGATAAGTACAAGTTAGTACATTGCTATTAGGTCTTTGGATTTTAGACCTCACCACTACCACTGCCAAAGAGCCAGAGAAGGTCAGGTTTGCACATGCCACACTCATGTAACTGGTGACCGGCAATAGATGTGCAGGCCAGTTCTGGCTATCACTCACTTCTCAGAGCATTTCTCTCTTCCTTTAGCATCTGAAAATGCTATCAGCCATCCCATTGTCTGATTTTCACACAAGTGCATCTAATTGGCAAATCTTAATTTACATGCAGTATCTTAGCCACAAATTAAGGTGGAATTTTTTTTAAAACCCTATTGTCTTTGAATAGAAGGAGAGTAGAATGAAGCTGGGGAAGGCAATCCAAGTACTTTGAACACAAACCTACTAAGGCATGCAGAAAGCTTTCCCATCTGTTGTAAGAATGCAGAGGTGGAGAAAATGAACATTTCATTCCAGTGTTTTCTTACCTCAGAACAACTTTTCACGATCTCAGCTTCCTGTTTGGGATTGTTTGCTCTATTTCCATTAAAAGAAAATCTTCCACAGAATCAGAAGCTCTGAAAATTAGGGCAATAGTATCAAAACTAATAACCTCCTGAAATATTGATGGAAAACACAGGATTCAAAATCAGAAGGCTTAGGTTTCATCTGGACTTTGCATTAACTTATAAACATAAGTTAGGCAGGTAACTCAGCCTCTTTAGACCAAAATTTCCCTTAATTGAACTCATATTACTGTCACCTACTAGGTTCTACTAAGACCTGGAAGAGTGTGGAGAAGTTAAAACCTTGTATGATTCTCCACTCTTAAAGACATTTTTATCCAGGGGCAACACAGAATATGTAATCAATGATTATATCAATGGAAATATAAGCTGGTAAGGATGAAAAATGCAGGCTGAGATTTTGGGAAGGCTTTAAAATGGGGGTTGCATTTTGTAAATGGTCACAAAGACATTTGAGAGAGAACTCACTGTATAGGCAGGTAAGAAAGCCAGTAAAATACAACAGCATGAAAAGTTCCTTCTCTTTTTGAATAGTTTCCTCCTATTCCCTAAGCACCAAATATGGGAAAATTTTACTCATTATTTAATTCTCATGATAAGAATATTTCTACAATGAGGCTTTCCTTGATGTCCAAAACTAGTTTACATTTCCATGTTAAAAGTTTTGGAACATCGTGTTCTTCCTTTCCTTTTTTCAAACTCTCATATTTATGTATGTTTTAGTGTCTGATTTATTTATTAGATCTTAAGCTCTCTGAAGGCATGGATGTGGTTTAATCTTACTGGATCCCCAGCCCCCAAACAGCATGGCATGCTTCATACTCTGCACTTAAGAAATACTTAATTAAATATATGAAGAGTAAATGAGTTTTTTCTGGATGGCAAGAGAATAGAGAACAGACTGGTAAGGTGGTAGCAGGAAATATAAAAAAGATAGGTGGGTTGCAGAAATGTTATAAAGCAACTTGTGAAATTAGTTAAGGATTTTAGACTTTATTTAATAGGCAAAGGAGGACTTGTAAGACTGTTAAGCAGTAGGAAGTGATTCTATATGATATATATTATAACTAGGTAGCTGGTGAGAAATATATTGATTTATTAACTTCTTTCTATGTTCAAATTGAGGGAAATGACCTTTATGGATTGTTGGCAGTTTCAGCATCTGGAGGAAGAGAATAAATTACTTCTGGAAGGGAATTCCTGGGTTTTGGGGAAAAAATTACCGTGGTGGGCCTTTTTTGTGGACTAATTTAAAGCAAGTGCCTGCCTATTATTCTTGGAGAAAACTGAGATGTCACTATAAATCTGAATTCAGAAGCTGAAGATTGAGAGATATGAATGTGCTTTGTTGAGAAACATATATTAAATTTGTCTCAAGCAGTCTGTGCCCTTGAAGAATTAGAGATGCATTTTTCATAACTATGCATTAGGTCAGATATTACTTAAAATGTAACTGATGTAACTGAATCTATTTAAGATGTAAAAATCTAGACTTTGGGAATTGCACTGTTGATTACTCTGATTATTTTGTTCTGGTCTCTTGAAGTCAGCCACCTTTTGGGTGTGGGATATTTCCTCTGGAGAACAAAACTGTCCTCACTTGAGGCCCTTCTGCTGTAGAATCTGAACACTTTATGTGAGAAAAAGAGGATGCTTTTGCTTTTGAGGTCTGAATAATTTGGAAGCTTAGTCTCTGAAAGTAAAGATATAGAAATTTTTATTGGCTTCTTGTTATATAGGAATCTAACTCGATTTAGGAAGAAGCCCTGAGGTTCACTTATTAGGACTTGTTAACACAAGGGGTCCCTGAACACAGTGTTAGCTGCAGTTCATTATTGACTACAGTCTTGGTCTCGGCTGGGCCTTCGGGAAATTATGGAAGTGGCTTGGGTCCACACTTGGACTAGAAACAAGGTTCAGTGACTTGATGAGATGGGCTGAGGTTGTTAGAAGTAATAGTGATATAAGTTTGGGTCTGCAAATAATGGAAACATATCAGAGGAACTACCAGAAATTAATTATGAAAGGAGAGGAACCTCAAAGAACAAATGCATATTCTGCCAATAAAGGCACATAGGCACAGAACGTTTATGGCTTCATCATGGTTATCTCTAACCACTTCTCACCTTTGTCTTTAATCCCTACTAATAAATGTGTATAGCCATGCATCTAATAATCCATCGGTATAGTTGTACTTTTATTTGAGATTCAGGAATGGTGGGTGTTCTTTTTTTTAATTTTTAAAAATTAATTTATTTATTCATGGCTGTGTTGGGTCTTCGTTTCTGTGCGAGGGCTTTCTCTAGTTGCGGCAAGCGGGGGCCACTCTTCATCGCGGTGCGCGGGCCCCTCATTATCGCGGAGCACAGGCTCCAGGCGCGCAGGCTCAGTAATTGTGGCTCGAGGGCCTAGTTGCTCCGCGGCATGTGGGATCCTCCCAGACCAGGGCTCGAACCCGTGTACCCTGCATTGGCAGGCAGACTCTCAACCACTGCGCCACCAGGGAAGCCCCAATGGTGGGTGTACTAATCAAGCTACTTGGCAATGATGGAATTAAATCCCCTACTCGATACATAAACACTGGAGATAGAGACATGAACAGGGAGATAATTGTATAATCTTCAACAAGCCTTCTTTACAATGAAATGCAGAAAATAAAGAAGAAAACACAACACAATTTCAAGTGGTGGTAAAGTATATGAAAGAGAATGAAACAGGATGAGGGCCATAAAATGGAGAGAGGTCTTCAATACAGAAAATTCAGGAACACTCTTCTTCTGAGGAGGAGCCATAAGAAGAAGTTTGGGTTGTATTTTAAATGTGAAGACAGTGTTTCAAATGGATTTGAAGCAGGAGAATGAAGTAACATTTATCAAAAGTTCATTCAGGCTGTTGTGTGATAAATACATTGTAGAACACAGGTGGAAATTCAAAGTCAGTTTGGACACTGCTGCAGTAGATGAGGTAAGAATTGTTGTTGACTTCTGCAGGATGTTAGCCATAATGGTAGTAAAGGATGGTAGAATTTGAGAATTATTTTGAAATTAGGATCTGTATTCACACAAATATACATTTTGAGCCAAAGTTGTTGAATTCATATATTATTTACCTTTCCTTTTTAAACCACAAGCACTTGGATAGCAACCAATTAATTCATGCATCTTTATTAAACTCATATAATTCAGGAGGCATTCTTTTTAGCTTTTAATATTTTTTCCTCTTTATAACTTCTTTGCAAGCTATTCTTCTTTATTTATTAAATGCTTATGTTACTTATGGTTTTGTTTTCACCCCACATCCTCTTCTAACTGGAAGCAATCTTCTTGAAAAGTCTTATATAGATCAATAAATTCAATAACCACCAAGTGCCTAAAGCTTCTAAAATCTACGTGTTCTGCCCAGTTTCTTTTCTGCATTCTATATGCCTATATCCAAATACCTATTAGTATTTTGCATTTTGTGCTGGCAATTCTCTATTTGTCACTACAAATCCAGTCCCCATTCTTTTCCATCATATCTGTGACCTGGGAAGCTGTACTCTTTGGAGTACTGGGCTCCCTTGCCTCCTGACTTTCTGATGGATTTGGCCAATGAGAGGCATTGTGAGAGATTGAAAAAGACAAGAGACAGAGATCAGGGTATCAGTTCGGCAAACTTGTCAGGGTATTTATTACTCCCTGCTGTGAAGAGGTTTGCCAGTAGCTGAATTCATTAATTTCATGGCTCCTGTGAGGCAGCATCACTTCTGGGACTGTATCTCCAACTGAATGCCAATAAAGCCTTCTTTCCTTTGGCCTTTAGGTCCATGAGATGATAACGACTTCCTGTGCTTCCTAATCCCTGGGTGATTTACTTTCACTCCTAGTCCCATTAATCTTACCCGTTTCTTTGTTAAAGATCCCTTAATTAAATATTTTAATTACTCCTTAGAGAAAGTGTCAACAAACTTTCTTTAAAGGGCCAGATAGTAAATATTTCAGACTTTGCAAGCGAAGAGTCAAAATTGAGTGTATTATATTTTTATATCAAAACTACACTGTATTTTTGACTGTTCAAAATATAATGATTGAAAATATTTTTATAATAATTGTCTAGTAATGAGAAGAGTGGGATTAGTTTTTTGGGAGCAAGGGATAACATATTGCTTAATTGGATTTTATGGTTAGTGTTCCCTATCATCAAATTAAATAGAAATGTTCATCTATAAAAACCACTCTTAGCTCATGGTTTATAAAAAATAGGCACAGGCCTGATTTGGCATCTGGGCCATAGTTTGCTAACCCCTTCCTTAGAGTGTGCCATAGTTTACTGCTTGGGACCTGAATAATAAACATCAGGATGCCCAACAGATACCTCAAACTTGTACATCCTTTCATAGCCCTTCTCTTGATAACCAATAACAACATTTACATCATTCCAGCCAAAATGTTTTCTTCACATGTTCTCCTTTCTCCAGTATATTCTATCTAAAATACAAATTTGTGTCCTTACTCTATTCCTTTAATTTCCTCTCAGCTGCTCACAGTGTTCAGAAAGAAAAGCTTCTCCAGCTTATGCCTTCATTGCTCTTCAACATGCACCCTGTGCTCTAGTTATATGGATCATTTGCAATTCCTTGATGTGACCACCTTCCTTCTTTTACCAAACTCCTGAATCATCTGTTGGCCCTTTCATTCTTCCTTTCCTGGCTAATACTTCATGAAGCTTTTTGAAGTTACTTCTTCCATAGGCTGAATTTGATAACATTAAAAAAGTCTCTTTATACATGTGTATACCTCCATCATAGGATAATATGACTGTATTGCAAATGGTGACCCATGTGTAATATCCTCCTGTTGTAAGTTCCCCAACAACTAGGACAACTCCAGACACATAGTGGGGCCATAATACATGTTTATAGAATTAATAAGTGAATGAATAAAATCAATGATTTGCTAGGCTAGATCTCAACAATCCACAAAGGCAATGCTGTAATTTTTAAAAAATATAAAATGTTTGTACTCTATCTCAGAATTCAATCGACCATGTTAATATAGATTGACTGATTTCCTACAACCCAGAAAAAATTACTGCACACACAAAGAAAAATGATGCAGTAAGGGTAAGAGACTACCTAAAAGATCATATTTTCAGCAGTTTAAAAGAGAAGAAGGGTCAGTCAGACATGTAAGTTTGGAATTATCCCTTCTGTGAAAGCTACTTTGATCCTAAATAACTTTTGCTGATCATTCAACATGACAGTGGTTCAGAGCCTGTCCTTAGGAGTTAGAAGTGTCCTGGTCCCATCCCATCTGATCCTTATTTGCTCTGTGACCTTGAGCAAATTTCTCAGTCTTCCACTCTCCTCTCTTCTTTCAACTATGGAATGAGAATAAAAATAGATCTTGCTTAACAGGATAAGACCCTTAGCACTTTAACTGGTACAACTTAATCCCCAAATATATTCATTTTTAATTATTGTATCAGTATTCCTGGCATTAATATCACCAAGCACCTACTGAGTAAGAGGAACTAAGCTCTGGAAATATAGAAATAACACTCACTTCAGTGTGTTAGAAAAGAAATCTAAATAAATAAATAAGAGCAACTCAGGGTGAAAGCTATAAAATAAGCAGATAAAAGGGGGCACAACAGAAAAATTGTCAATGTGAAATAGAATTTTGAAAAGGATCTTGAAAGAAGAATATGAGTTCAGATGGAAACAATATTTCAGGCAATAGCATGATATGTAAAAAGGCCATACATTTATAAAAGCCTGGTAAAGAAAAGTAAAAGTTAAGAAATAAAAAGTGGTCAAAGGTTAGAGTACAAAAGTAAAATTCTACTTGGACATCAAGTGGGGTTTACTTTATCTAGGATGCCTCCTCTTACTGTGAGACTGGCTTAGGCCCCCAAGCACTACCTTATGTTTATCTTTACTGTCGAACATTTCGTACCATATTGAAATTACCAATGAACTCAAGAACAGGAACTGGGTTCTTTGCAGTGCTGTATCCTCAAAACCCAGCACATAATAGGTGATCAATAAACACTTAAACTGATGCCAGGCAACTCAAAAGGAGAGTTGTTGTAAAAGACCTAGTAAGAAATAACATTCAGGTAGGGAGAAAGGTCTTCATATGTAACTCATTTTTGAAGCAGATTCCAACAGCATTATTATATTGTATGAGTTGGAATAAAAGGAAGAATTAATGATTACTTTAATGCAGGGGTTAAAATAAATGACTACAAGAGCCTTGGAGGTAATGTGCCTTAAAGTAAGATACTGAATTTTTTTGGTTTCTGTCAATCTGAAAATGACTATGGGTGAATATATGCCAAGTAGTTAGTCTGGAGGTGGGAAAGTGTTCAAGTTTGGATGTTATTTACTTAATAGGATAAATCATATTAGAATTCATGATATTTCCCAGAAAGTGTGTAATGAGAATTTTAAAAATGCTGGATCCTCTGAGAATACAGATATTTAAAGAATGGGTTGAAGAAGGAATGTGGGGAAAGGGCTAAAGTTGTTGAAAATCTTTTTTATTCCAGTGATACTGAAATAATTAAGCTATATCATCAGATAACAACATTCTACATATTATTGTAAAGATGATGAAATTCAGAGTTAGAAAAGGTTAAATAACCTACCCCGATGGGATGGCTCATCCCTGAGTCAAAAGATAGACTCTGTGAACCTGAAACTATGTTTTTCACTCTACCGTGCTGCCCTTGGGTTTCTCCTGCTATAAAATGAAGAAGTTGTATCAGACACTTTCTAGGGGCACTACATAACATTTTATAATTGCAGGTAAAGAACCTCTTATTTATATATTTATTACTGTGTCAAATAATGTTCTAAAAGCTTTGTATATATTAATCCTTATTTAATTCTCACAACAAGCCTATAAGATAATTGATACTGTAAGATAATTTTTTCCACTTAAAATTTGCCAGAACTGAGGCATGAAGGTATTTGGTGACTTGACCAAGGCCACATAGGCAGGAGCAAGCAGTGCAGCTGTAGAGCCTGTGCTCTTAACTGATAAGCTTTATTGCTGCTCTGCTTTGGCAACCCTTACAGCAGAATTGTTCAAATTCTTCATCTTACAAATTCATGAATACAGTAGGAGGTAAATCTTGGAAGAGAAAATTTCTAGGCCTTTGAAAAAATAGAAAGAAAATAAGAGCTGGAAAGTGTGAGATGTGACTTAAAAGGCCTATAGATGTCCCTAGATTTGTCGTCATCAAAAGGGAGGCGTTAATACACTGCCATGCTCTCAGATTGTAGTTATTATATATATATATAATATATATATATATATATATATATATATTATATATATATAGGCAATTCAAAAGCTTTATTTTCTGGTATTTTGTGTGTTTATGTTCTTCACAAGTATTTTGAAATAGTTTAAATATTTCAATTGAATAATAATTCAGAAAAATTTTGTGTATGGAATCATTAAAGAAGTTCTGACTGTTCTTAATAACATAGGTACTTTAATGAAGCTAAAAGGGTAAATGAGCAAAGTGGCCTTGAAGGTTGATAACCATGTGTGCATTATATGAAGTACATTGTGTAATGGATAAAAAGACTTTTACTTTGAACAATTACTATCAGTGTGAGAATTCTATGTACGATCAAGTATTTCAATCAAATTTTTCATAACCATAATAATCTAAATACAGTTCTTCGTGACAAATATATAGTTTACCACATTTAGTAATTTATCACAGTGTAGCAAAATTTGAAGATTATTTACAGCTTTTACAAGTTAATTATGAAGTATTTGATATGTAAATTATAGAAACAATACAACAGGAAATGATGACTCTATCCTTTGAATCAAAAATACACAATATCAAAAAGGATCCTATACAATTTTTCTACCTGAAATATAAATAACTGTTATACCTTCATCAAATTTCTGAGGAAGACTTGTATTTTTATATTGGAAAAAAATGAACTCTACCTCACTGAAACCTGAGTATATAGGCATATAAGTTGAGAATATCAAGTACTGTGAAGTAAGGTGCACATCTAGGAAACAGGTACTTATGAGTCACTTTTTCTGTTATCATGAGATTAGATGCATGAGATGGAAGAAGACTATCCAAACTGCCATTTGGAACTATGCTGACATATTTTTTCTTAGAAGCAACATCAAATATGGAAGAACAGCATAAAGAACAGCATTTATAACATTTGTTAATATATCTTCAATAGAATATGTACTTTTAGATAATGTCTTATATGTGGGATATAAACAAATATGGCAAAGGTATATCCCCTACACTCTAAGATTTTCTTATAAGGGAGAGAGACTTGGAAGAGTACAAGGATTTATGCATGAGTGAAAGGAATCTTTCCTACTGAAAGGAAAGATTGAAAAGCTTAATTTGGTGGGTGGGGGGAGCGTATTAGTTTTCGATTACTAAATAACAACTTACCACAAATTTAGCAGCTTAAACAATACCCAATATCCATTTATTTATATCACAGTTCTGTAAGTCTGAAGTCTGGGTGGGGTTGGCTGGTTTCTTTGCTTAGGGTCTCTAAAGACCAGAATCAAGATGTTGGCCTAGATGGGTTCTTATTTGGAGGTCCTTGGGAGAAATTCTCTTCCAGACTTATCCATGTTGTTGGCAGAATTTTTCTTTGCAGCTGTAGGACTGAGAATTCTGTTTCCTTGCTGGCTGTTAGCCAGGGACCTCTCAGCAAATAGAGCCTGCCCACCTTCCTTAGCATGTGGCCCTTTCATCTTTATGTCTAGAAACTGTGGCTGAGATGCTTCTCTTGCCTCAAATCCTTCTGATTTCCTCTTCTTTGTACTAACTGGAGAAAATTCAGTGCTTTCAAAGGGGCTTGTGTGATTAGATCAGTCTCACTTAGATAACATCCCTATGTTAAGGTCAACTACATTATAAAAACATGTTATTAAGGGAGTGATATCTCATTTATTCACATGTATCTGAGATTAGGGTGTGGAACCCTAAGAGGACCTTTTTTTCCTAAAGAATTCTGCCAACCGCAGGACCTGTTGGAAGAGTCCTCAAATGATGTAATGTATTAGCTGACCAAAGAAGGAAGACAGGCCTTCAAGAGGTCATTGTATGGGAAAGTATTTTGGGTTAAGGAAAAAGCTCAGAAATGCCTAGATCTGAGAATGTACAAAGTGTATTTAGAAAATAAGTATTGCAATGTGACATAGAACATACATATTCTAGCAAGAAACAGGATTAAGGGATAAAAGGTTATAAGGGATCAGGTTTTTGAGTGCTTCTGTGAGCTTCCAAAACTTTGTTCACTATTTCGTATGAAATAAGATAAAATATGTCAATATTTGCAGATACTCATTTTTATCTGGAGTAATTGAATGAATGAATATATTTCCTTCCATGAACTGCTTAGTATTTATCTTTTTTCTTGAATTAAACCCTAAGTTTAGATATTAGCACATGAGGGCAAAATGTCACATACACCTATTAAAAAACAAGAAGCAAGAGTCTCTTAAATATTTTGCTTGGAACTTCTAGATTAACAGACTTAATGATAACATTAGCCCATACCATTCACTAATAGTGAAAAAAGATATGATACTTCAAAAATAATTTCCTTTATTTCAAATTCCTTTCCTACATCACAGATGTTGCATTTTCTCAAAAGGTATTTTAAACTAGACAATTCAATTTCTTCAGGGATTGACTTACAGAAAACTGATCTCTCTGCTTCTGCTCTATGAAACAAACTGAAAACAAAAAGAGAAATGAGGAGCTTTTTGATGAAAAAGAAATGTGTATATAGTGCTACTATGATATATATGAAGATGTGCTACCAGAAGAGAGGGGAACACCTGACCAGGCTGAACCAAAAGTACTGAAATAGGAATGGCAGGAAGAACAGGCGACAGGAGACACATAAAGAACACACACAAAAACTTTGGTTAAAGAAGAGATGAAAATTATCTTCAAAATTTTCCCCAAGAATTTAGAGGAATTGTTGGAAAAATCAGTAAAAAATTGCAAAAAATATTATTAAATGAGCTATCGGTGGTGCTCAAAAAGAATGGGAAATTATAAAAATGAAAGCCGTATGGAAATAACAGAAAAGAAAAAGACGCATCATAAAAAGGCCACCATAAACCCAGAGCAGACTTCAGAAAACCAGGCAAAATAAATTAAGCAAGAACAAAGAATTAAAATAACTAGAGAAAACAGAAGAAATGTTACAAGAGAGAAATAGTAGATCTAGCAATTGCACAATTTGCATTTCCAAAAATAAAACAGTATTAAGAAACTAAAATATATAATTCAAGAACATTTATTGAAAGAAAATGAGTGATCCCATCTATTGAATCAGATATAATTCTAGAAATATGAATGCAATTAATCAAAGTGATGGCCTTGTGGATTTGCCTCATTTTAAAGGTAAAGAATATATTCTGCAATTAAGTAAAATACAAAATTAAGAACAAAGGGAAAACAGACTAGTTATAAAACTTTTCCTCGGTGAGATATAAATATAAAAATATGACTAATTTTCATCAGTAACTGGTAAAGTGAAGTGAGGAACTGTAGAGCAAGAGACAGAGAAAATTACATGTATATGCTACAGTTAATTATTAACTAATTAATGAAAACCAAACACAAATAAGAGACAACTATTGAAATGAAAGTTAAAGGCTTCAGGAGTGATAAATGATATATATATAGAGAGAGAGAGAGAGAGAAATGTACATTATTAGAGTCAGTAAAAATTGTCGGCATTTATTGAATATTTAAATGTCATAGTCAATTTTCACTGCTTACATGTGTGTGACTGTGTGTGTGTGTATATAATATCATTTAATTTTTATATCTCTCTTAAGAGGTAGTTATTATCACCTTTTGAATATGATGAGAATGAGACAAATATACTTAGGAAACCTACCCAATACTCCACAGCTTGTAAGTGGTGGCTCTAGAGATGAGGTACCAGGCAGCCGAGCTCTATGAACTGATGCTCTGAACCACTGCAAACTGGTGGTCTTAACAAGTGTAAACTGGTTCTTAATGGGTGCAAACTTCATCTGAAGAAAGATAGTTAAAATTACAATTTTAACAGCTGTTTACTGGCCACAGTCAAATCTCTGAAACATAACAGATAGTCTTAAAAGAACTTTATACATGGGAATGCCTTAATATATGACAATCCAATAATAACTAAGGAATAAATGAATGATCTTCAACTTCTAACCACTGCCAAACCCACACTCACAAATCTCAGAGGCTCACAGATTAGATTATAACAACTTGTAAATATTTAAATAGTCTTATGACCAGAGAGAGTTTTCAAAGTATTCAAATGAAAAGGCAAACAATTTTACAAAGAAATGATCAAGAGAATAAATTCTTCAAAATTTAAAAACATTTTTGCCAAAGACCATAAAAAGATACAGTATCAATTTAAAAAAAGAAGTCTAGGTGAATATTGAATATCCATAATCTGTGAAGAGCTTTTAAAATTAAAAAAAACAAGTTGCAATAATTGTAATTTTAGTGATTTTTCTTAGGAAATAATCAGAATTGAAGGCAGTTTTAAAAATATATGATTGTTTATTTTTGAAACTACACATTCACAAATATGGTCAAATAAATGATGACGTGTGTCAGATGGCATATTGTGCTGTCCTAAAAACCATCATTCAAGTAATTTTCCATGAAAGGGTAAAATTCATTTTTTCCTGGTTAAAATGAAAAATGTATGATATATAACTGTATATATGAGTCCAGTCTTTAAAGTAATATTTATGTAGTAGATTCATGCCAGATATATGCACATATTGATATATTGCCAGCGGCTTCATGATTTTGCCACTTTGACAGTGAAGGATCTTAAATCCTAGGGCCCAGAGACTTTGTAAGGGCCATTTCATTTTACACATGACTGGGCTCTTCCTGCTCTAATTCTGAGAAATATTGTTGAGGATTTTTCCTTCCAGAATATACTTGTTTTCGTTGTTATTTGATGCCTTACTGCACAACCAACAGGAGGTAACACTGAGTTTACTTCTTTTTGGGGGATCATAGCTGACTACATAATATGTGAGGCCCAGTACAAAATAAAAATGTGGGTTCCATTATTCAAAAAACAGGAAAGCTGTGTCAGTAAAGGTACTAATAAATACACAGAGAGAGAGAGAGAATGAGAGCGTGTGTGTGTGTGTGTGTGTGTGTGTGTGTGTGTGAGAGGGAGAGTTCAGACACATAAGTTAAATGATGCTTTTTATATTTTATCTGTAATTTCTAGGTGTTTGTAGGAGGATATTTTCCCACAGAATACTTCCAACTACCATACTATTCTTGACAAAAAAAATTTAGTTGATCTAAGAAAGATATGGAAAATTTTATTTGAGCCAAATTGAGGATTATAACCTGGGAACAGCTTCTCAGAAAGCTCTGAGAACTGTTCCGCCCATTAGAGGTGAAAGCACAGTTTCCTAAGTCTTTGAGACAGAGGGTTGTGCATTAAATGACATATCATTGACAGTTTACACAATCCAGAGCTACATGTACAAAGTGAGTAGTGGGTCATGGGTCATGGTGGCCCCTTACAAGATTAAGAAGAAAGGTTATCTCTTAAGGAGTTGTCTTGTTGAGGCTAGGAGAATGTTGCTCTTCATAGTTGAGCAGGAATTTCTGCCCATGGGGAGGTTTGGTCGATGCATAATGCAGATACATAATGCACAGTAGAGGAGAGAGGGAAAAAATGTTAATGTTCAAATTTTCCTTGACTTGCCTTAGAATACAAATTTTTATTTCATCACTATTCTAATATTTTTTTAAAAGCTATTTGATTTTGTTGATCCTTCCTCCTACTTACTTTATGTTTACTTTATTTATGGCATAGTTTCTTGAGTGAAATCCTTAGATCTTTTATCTTCAGTCATTTTATGTATTGTTTTAAAAAATGAATTCCTACCTTGTATGAGGAGACATGAGCCCTTTGTTTCCTATGGCCTGCACTGTCCTGTGACTGCCGTGAGTGTGTTAACTCAGCAGGCTGAGCTGTTCAGGAGGAACCACGAGCTTTCTGATCTCCAGCAGAAACAGGTAGTAGTACGCTACTTCTTCTACATGACCGACTTCATTGCCTGGTGTTCTTCTGGTTGTTAAAGTACCCTCCCACCCAGCCAGTTTCTGATGCAATCATTACAAGTTCTCATGGTTACATAGTAAGTTAGGCACAGTTGTCCACCTCCTAACTTCACTGAAATTATGTAAAATGTTACTTGGGTGGGTTCCCTCTCTTGAGCACTTATGTTTGCTTCTGAGTTTTGTCTCCACCATCTGGAATAATAGAGTAAAAACTTTGCTATAATTGTCACTTCAGTTTTATCCCTAAATTTTGATATGTGATACTTCTATTGTTTTGTCATCCCTATATTTCATCCCTATATTTCGTAATGATTTTCTCTATAACACATTGTTTGTTTAGACTTATGTCTTCACTTGTAAATATCTAAAATATCTCCCTTTCTATTTTCATTTTTACTTTCTAATTTCATTTTATTTTGTTTAATCCATTCATATTTATTTTTATTTTTGTTATGTTTTGAAATATTTCTAATATGTGTTTTCTGTGTATCATTTTTTAATCTTTGCTTCTCCCACTTTCTGCTTTCATGACTTCCTGATTTATTTGTATTTGTTCATTTGTGTATGCATTTTTATTGATTCTTTAATTGTGCTTTAGAATTTTGACAGGCTTATGGTAGAATGAGAGTAATAATCGATCATTAAATCATACATCATTGAAAAGAATATGAAATAATTAGGCATATAATGGTTTTTACATACACTAAATGTAGAATATGCAAAATATAACTAAATTTGGAAGAAAATATTCGACAGAACACTAAAATTAATTAACATAAAAATTGGGTGAAAATGTCTTCTTTAGAGATAGATTCTAGTCTTTTGTGGTTTATTCTATTTTAACTTGTGGTCTTCTAGTTTCAACCATTTTTGATAAAAAAAATTACCATGGTAATTATTTGAAATAAGATCAAGTCATGTAATAAACATATTGTGAATTAAATAGAGGTTAATCATTTGTAAACATTCATAGCACAATATATTGAAGGAGGAAAAAGAGCAGAATTATAATTAAATTTGAGTGAGACTGTTTCATTTTTATTTTAACAATCATTTCAGTTAGGTTCCCACTAAAGTGGTTGTTTTGATCATTCATTTTTAAAAATCTCATTTTAAATAATTTTTAAAATCCTATTTGACAATAAAGAAATTACCAGGGATGCATTTACTTGATTGCATTACTGCAGAGATTGCATTATTTGAGGGGCTTAACATAGCTTTTGAAAGAAAATGTAAAAATTGACACTTCTCTAAATGTTCAGTTATAATGTTACAAATATAGTAGGGCTGAAATTTAATAATTTTTAAAGAAAATGATCACACCAAAACTTAACATGCAGGTACAAGTGACAGTAAAGAAAGAAAAATCCTATTTTTAAATCATATTAGACAGACAATAATACAGTCTGACATAATTTGCAGTTGAATAAAATTAATGTATTCACTAACCAGTTTTTATCAGCAGCACATTAAATGTAGTATAAAGCATGTAAAAATTTAGCAAATCCAAAAAGTAAATATTCTATAGAGCTTTCATTGATAAAATGGAAATTCAATGAATATTTTATTATCTATTTTCTACAAAGCATATTTAGTACTTCTCTGTGGGAAATATAACAATGAATAAGGTATAATTTCTGTCCATCAGTAATTTAAAGTTAAATGTGACAGAAAACTTAATTATAAAATATCACAATTTTAAATTAATATATGTTACAGAGCATATGCTGTATAATATTTGTGTTATATGCTTTATATATGTAATGTATAATATTTGTTTTAAATCTGTGATAATTTTATAGTTAAGTTTTTCTGTCTCAGATTTTAAATTATTGGGGTTAGTGCCTGGAGGGGCATATGTGGGGAGCTTCAGATGTGGTGCTAATATTCAGTTTGGTTAATTTCTTGATCAGCTTAATGGGTAGATGGAGGTATTCAGTTAGTAAAAATTCATTAAGCTGTGCATTCCTGATTTGTGCACTTTTATGAGTGTATGTTTTATTTCAAAAATACTTTAAAAAATACATTTGTATTACTGAAAGAGATTCAAAGGTTTGAATGTTCCACTAAAAGTTGTTTGGAACAGTCCCAAATACCAGCTGGACAGGTAGAGGAAAAGCTTTATTTCTGTGGATTTGTTGCCTAGTATAGCAATTTATGATATTCCTGGCCAAGGACTGGGGTCATCAGAGAAACTTGTATATTGTAGTCTATTAAGAGTAAAGTGAAACATTTAATTTTTCATCTTGAAACCAGAAGTTCTCACATAGTATTTTTGATTTTTAAGTTTGGATGGGTGACGTAATTAAAAAGATGTATTGTTTCTTCATGGTTTTAATTGCATGCTCTCTAATTGTGTCCACATTTTGTGCCCAACTTTACCCTCTTTTAAAATTATGTTGTGGACCATCCAGAAATAAAATTCAGACATAATCTAAACATAGACATTTTCTTCATTGGGTAGAGTGATTGTTTGCTACTAACATAAATCTAAGTGAGAAAAGCTTGACTCATCCATTATAAAGGAAAATCGCAGCACGATATCTTTCATTATCTTTTTCCAGATCTTCCTCTTTACTTATATTTTGCTGTTTCTTAATCTATCCTTTGAGGTTAGAGGAATTCCAGTAATGACAGAAGTCAGTTCTCTTCTATCAGTGTTTTCTCTCAGGGTCTTTGAACCATGAAACACTCCCTTGTCACATGTGAATCAGCAAATATCAGATGAATTAAATGATAAATAGGTCATGTAGAAATTCTAAAAAGTGATGTGTTAGTATAAACTCATCCACCAGGGATGGAATTGGGCCTATTAGGGTGGTTAGGATTTTGGTAGACAGAGAAAAATAGAAGATGCTTTCAAGGGAACTGTCAACTTTAGCCTAGGCTGAAAATTTCAAAAACAATATCACCAGTATTCCTAGTTTCACAAAATCTGGGGACCATTGTCGTCATCTCCCATATCTGAGATTTTTCATCAACCACATTAATTTCCGCTTTTATTATTTTGAAACAGGCAGAGACAAGATGGAAAGTGAGGCCCATAGGCTGTGGGAAACTACTTCAGCTACCTTTAATCAGGATTTAAGTTGGCTGTAAAATCACATTTTGAAATTTAAAAAAAATTTGCTACCAGAGATTTAGAAATGCTGTGATTTGTCATGAACATTTGTCCAGTGCAATGAAGAGGCGTATTTTCAGGAAAGGCAGAGAATTCCAATAGTTTCCATCAGAAATGGTGCAACTCTATCTACAAGTATTGGTTGGCCAAAAAGTTCATTCGGGTTTTTCCATTAAGATCTTAACGTTTTGGCCAACCCAATATTAATTACAGTGAAAAATTGTATATTTTAAAAGATGCATTATTTATGTTCATGTACACCACACTACCCACTTATACCACACATATTCATTAAATGAATAAACTGACTGAATCTCGTAATATCTTATAAATTCCCAAGTAATGTTAATAGTCCTTAACTCAGCATTTAGGATTGCGGTTTTTTTTTCTTTTTTTTTTTTTTTTTTTTTCTGTTTTTTAAATTTTATTTATTTTTGGCTGCGTTGGGTCTTCGTTGCTGCCTCGGGCTTTCACTAGTTGCAGCGAGCGGGGTCTACTTTTCGTTGTGGTGCGCGGGCTTCTCATTTCAGTGGCATCTCTTGTTGCGGAGCACAGGCTCTAGGCGTGCGGACTTCAGTAGTTGCCGCAGGCTCAGTAGTCATGGCGAATAGGCTTAGTTGCTCTGAGGCATGTGGGATCTTCCTGGACCAGGGCTCGAACCCATGTCCCCTGCATTGGCAGGCGGATTCTTCAACCACTGCACCATCAGGGAAGTCCGAGGATTTGTTTTAACTTGATGGTAATCGATGAATTGTAGTGCAAAAGCAAGAAATGTATCTTGAAGTAGAGCAGACTTGGATTCAAAGAGCTGCTAATAGCTATTTTTCTAATTTGTAGAGTAAAATTGTGTAGATATTTAGGTTAGAAGCTTTACATTTAACAACAATTGAGTTTGTTGCTTTGGCACTCACTGCATAAGCTATTGCATATGGAATTTCATAAAGGGGGTGTCTTAATTATAAAAAGAAAGTATGTATAAATATAATCGTAAGACTTTTTCCATTAGTTTGTTTGAAGAGCTAATCTGCCTGAAGAAGCAATTAAAATGTTTTCATTTTAAGTGTATATTAAATAAATATGTTGTAAACATTCATTATAGATTTATTTTGATATTTTTTCTGCATAAATTACAGATATATGCATAATTTTATCTTTAAACATCTAATAACATTTGGTAATCAGGGCACACAACCATGCACTATAAGTGTTGATGTTTAGCTAATAAAATGTTTCATTGCCTGATTTATAAATAAACCAAAGAGATCCATTAGCAAAGCTATTCTTTAACTTCTTTTGCCTGCAAATATCTTTTTTTTAGCTTCATTACATTTAGAATTTATATTACTGATTTGTTGATAATTCCCATCAGTATCACAATTTTTCCATCCATCAGTATGATCGTATTTTTATATAGTTGGATTGCATGAGGGACTAATTTATTTTACTTTTCTTAATTTTGGCCATCTTTATTCAAACTGCCAAAGAGATATTCTCTAGGTGTTCCAACTCAAAGCCAGGGGTTACTTGGGCAGTCAGTCTTAGTATGTGATCTAATTTCAAAATGGAGGGTATGTGCAGTATATCTTATTGGCACTTTTCTGGCCAATAAGATAGGTAGGAAAATCTGCTGAGGTGGTGCAGTGTAAAGATGATACCTCACACTGGGAAAGACTTTAAACACTGCCTCTTCTCTATTACTACATGTGCTAGAATAAGGATGTGGTATTTGGACCCAAAGTGGCTATATTATAACCATCAGGGGGAAAAAGGTGATAAAAAAATTGTAGATGTAATTGTAATTGCAATGACATAATATTATTGAGTTATTAAAACAAACTGGAACTGCCTAACTCTAGCTTTTCTTATAGAAAATACATAATCATTTCATTGCTTAAGCCAGTGCTAGTGAGATGATTCTGTTATTTGCAGCTGGATGCATCCTAATTGCTGTATAATTTTTGGTAATCTATACATAACTATCCACATCAGTTTTTATTTTCTCCTTTAATAATTAACTTTTGGGAAGATTTTTATAAAATTTTACATAGATAAGAAGTTATTGTTGGACATGAAAGCACCAATAAGTGTACCATTGAGTTTTCTGAATAGCTTGATAATTCTTTCTGCCCCCATTAAGCAGCAGAAATCCTATTTTCCTCCTGATAACCAGGCTAAGTAACACTTGTGAGCATAGTAACTCCTTTCTTTGACTCCTGGACTACTGATATGAGGAGCACAAGATGGGAGATGAAGTTAGCTTTAAGTTTAGCGAAACCCCCTACCATGGCTTCTGATAGAAGCATTGTTCCTCTCTGGGAACTAGGAACTCTAGTGCATCAGAGATAAAAATTGTGGGGAAGGGAAGCTTACATTTCTCAGGTGAATCACAGGGAAGAATGATGAGCAGGGAATCTTCTCCATCCACTCCTTTGTTGAAGACACAGCATTACACTGATCAGGGATATAACACCAATTCATTAGTTTAAAATATATATCATGTCTAGAAGGATAGCACTCCAATCCCACAGTGCTTCCAGTGGAACCATCCACAGGGTCATCCTCTCAAAGAACAAGCTGTTGTACTTTCCAACTCCTACCACCAAGGAAGAGGCACATGACTTGGTAGGTCAGCTTGAGTTTTGGAGATGGTGTCCACCACAAAGGGAAATATTACTTCAGCTTATTCATTGGGTAATTTGGAAGGCTATCAGACTTGAGCAACATCCAGATCAAAAGATGGCATTAAAAACGTATATGCTCTGATATAACGTAGCATGCTACTTAGGCCGTATGATTGAAACAACTGTGGTTTTAGAGGACTCAATGGTAGAAAATATCCTGTGTGGAGTTTCTGCCAAGTTCTTTACACTAATAATATTTACATTATCTCTGATAGTTAAGTGCAGTCAACAGGTCTCTGCTATTCCAGAACTCTGTCTTTGCCACTGACACCATCAAGTCAAGTTTCACCACAGATATCCCTATAATTAGCTCTGGCCTACAGAGGAACACCACTGTTGGGCTTCTTAGTGGTATTAATGCTCCCTTCACTAGTGCATTTCTTATTGTTTTGGTGAAACACACACAATGAGTTGGGTTTTCTAGTCTTACATAATAAATCTATCCTAGTGTACCTGTATCTCAGAGTATGTTCCTCAATACTTTGTCAAGGCAGTGGCAGAATCTCCACTTTATTAACTACGGGCCATCATTGTACCCACATGTTCCTACCAGGATTTTAAATACTGAAGAAGGAGAAAGGCCTCCACTGTCACTAAATTCTTGCTTATCCAGCCTTATATTCCATCCCTGTGGTCCTCTACATTCAAAATCATTTTCCCGTGAATGTTACTCTAGTACCTTCCAGTATTTATTAGTCGTTATTTCAGTTCCTTTCATGATTAAGCTCTTATTTCCTGGATCAGACACAATACTTCTCCAGTTATTCCGTGTTGAAATTTGGCCCTAGTTATTTATCTAGAAACAATTAGGGGTAGTGATTTCAGACCTTGAATAGAGCGAGTATTACCTTGCAAGACATCATGTAAAGTCTTTGCATGGTCATAGTCAAGGGCAGGCCTCTTGACTTACATTGTAAGCTCAGAGGTTCCAGGGAAATCTGGTGCTTCAGAGTTCTCTAGTATTTCAGTGTAGGTATCCTTACCTCAGATCTCAGCGTATCCTTGTCCTTAATTTAGTCTCAGAGGCTTGCCAGTGCTTTATATTCAGCCTTATTTGTAGCATTTTTCTTCTTATAATCAGGGCTTAAGCATGAATTTGAGCACAGACTTGCCTTCTGATGCCAGAGATCAGGGTCCCTTTACAATGTGATAGAGGCTCTTCTGTAACTTTTGCACCATGTTTGAGTTAGCAGCTGACTGACCTGAGCTTGTTTTCTTCCATCCTTGCTTCAGTGGTACTTAATAACAAATAACCAACTCCACATTCCTTATAATTACCGCTACCTCTGTATCTCTCCATTGTTAGAGATATTGCATAAGTCACAGATCTCCTTCCACATCTGTTATATCCCAATTCATCACATGTGAGAGTTGCAGTAATTGTGATGATTCAGCTCACCAAGGGTTATCACCACCCACTTAGCACCAGCAATGTAATCTTTATTGCCATTTGGACAACAAAAATTCAATTTCCAAATTATATCCTGAAAAACTGCTTCAAAAATTCATGGCTGTTAATACCTGTCTTAGTTTGGATTTTGCTAGAAGCAGACACTTGGAAAAGTAGGATTTAATGAAAGCAGTTTTAATGGGATATCATTCTAAAAAAGTGTTATGGGAAGGAGGAAGGAAAACAGGAAAGGAAAGGCAGGTGATAAAGTGTATCTTATTATCCAAATGTCATCATGGGCAACGTGAATTTAACCCAGTGAAGAACTCAGAGTTAGTAAAAAACATGAGCTTCAGGATAAACTCAGTGGAGGGGCAAGAAAGCTAGGATAAAATCCTATCAAGCATGGATCAAAGTCTGCTCTTCAGGGCTTATATTTTTATTGCACATCCAGTTTACCATGTGCACAGGCAGGGAGGTCTCCAGAAGCTGATAAAAAGCTTTCAGGAAAAGAGAGATGCTGGTACTGAAAGTGTGGCTAATGCACTGAAATGGTAAGACACAAAAGGAGTGGGGAGGGCACCATAAGTATCTGTTACAGTTATATTCTATCTGAATCTTTTCAGATATTCCTCTATTTCTTTTTCATTTTATTTGTTTTCTCATTCTATACTCCATATTACCTCCTGAACTTTTATGGGGTCTATTCTCTCTCATGCTCTTATAATTTAATTTTTATTTCTGAATAACTTTCCCCTCAATCTCTTTCCTAAAATAGTACAATTCATGTTTCACATCCTCTGTTTACCGCACACCACTTCTTGTTGTTTGCCTGAGTTCCTGTATTTGCTTTGAGTTGTTTCATTGTAACCGTAATTTCTTCAATAATTTTTCAAATTCATGTCGGATTGTCGTGGCATAATATTCCTGTATTTCAGGATGAATTTTATCTGTTTTTGTTTATTCTATGGAGGAGTTGATGCTTGTTTTTTAATTCTTTTATATGTATGCTGCAATTTCATTTTGGATTATTAATACTTGAAGAAGGTGTAATTTTGTACCATTTATTAGCAGAACCATCACATATTTCCTGCCACCTAGTTTCAATTAATATATAAGTTGTGTTTTTTCTGTTTGTTTTTGTTTTTTCTATTCAACTTGTTTTTCAATATGCCTTATAGGAATTGAAGTAGTTGGATCCAGATCCAGAACTTGTAATCAATCTAAAAAGCGTTTTAATGAATTTATTTTTCATTTTCATAATTTGTATTTAATGTTCTTAAACATTTTTTCAGACACTCTTTGTCTTGCCTCTTGGTCTAAAAAATTTTTTTCCTGACATAATTGTAGATTCACACACAGTTGTAAGAAAAATATAGAGAAACTCCATGTACACTTTACCCAGTTCCCAGCTGTGGTAACATCTTCCATTGGTATTGTACAATATTATAATCCATATGTATCACAAAAGGACATTAATAAAATCCATCAATCTTATTCAGACTTAATTAGCTTTACATACTCTGCATGTGTATTTAGTTCTATGCGATTTCATAACATGTAGATTTGTCACAACTGCCACAGTTAAGATATAGAACAGTTCAATCAGTCAATCCCCTTGTGCTACTAACTTTGCCATAACCACCTCCCTTCATCCCCCCTCCCTAACCCCTGGAACCAACTAATTTGTTCTCTATCTCTATAATTTGTCATTTCATGATTGTTATATGAATGGAATCGTACAGCATTTAACCTTTAGATTGGCTTTTATCACTAAGCATAATTAAATTGAGATCCATCAAAACTGTAGTGGATATTAATAGCTGTTTCTTTTTATTGCTGAATGGCATTCCATGGTACCGATGGTTTAACACAATTTGTTAAACAATTGATTTCATCCTTTATGTTTTGAAATATCACAGCATATTTATTTTGGGTTAATTTCATACTACATTATTTTTAAGTATCAGAGTATAAATTCTACACTTCATTCCATCTTCTAAACTCTCTCTCAAAGGGGATTACCAACTCATGAAGTTTTTAAACTCTAGCCATGAGCTTTTTTTTTTAAGCTAAGAAAACAAACTTCATAGGTATGTGAGCATCTTATAACAACAAAATAATCCTAATTTCTCCTTCCCATACCTTGTATCATTGCTGTCATTTATTTCACTTTTATATAAGCATATAAGTGTGTATGTGTGTGTGTATATATATATGGTATTTACCTAAACATACGTAATTGAATACATTTTTGATATTATTATTTTGAACAAACATATGTTAGAACAATTAAGAATAAAAAATAAAAGTTTTTATTTTACCTTCACTTATTCTTTCTTCAATACTCTTCACTTTTTATGTAGATCTGAGTTTCTAACCTATATTATTTGTCTTTTCTGTAATGAACTTGTAACATTTCTTGCAAGGCAGGTGGCAACAAATTCCCTCTATTTTTATCTGAGAAAGTCTTTATTTCTCCTTCACTTTTGAGAGATAATTTTGCAGGGTAAAAAATTCTAGATTGGCTTTTTTTCTCTCTCTCTCCACTTTTAATATTTCACCCCACTCTCTCTGGCCTACACAGGTTTTGAGAAGTCAGATGTAATTCTTATCCTTGTTTTCTTTTATAGGTAAGGTGTTGTTATTGTTGCTACCGTTGTTGTTTTATCTCTGACTTCTTTCAGGATTTTTTAATCTTAGATTTTCTGTAGTTTGATAATGATATGCCAAGGGATAGATTTATCCCACTCGGTGTTCTCTGAGCTTCCTGGGTCTGTGGTTTGGTCTCTGACATTAATTTGGTTAAATCCTCAGTCGTTGCTGTTTTAGATATTTCTTCTATTCCTTTCTCTCTTCTCCTTCTTTTATTACCATTAATGTGTATGTTATACCTTTTATAGTTGTCCCCCCATCCTTGCATACTCTGTTCTATTTTTGTTGTTGTTTTTCCAGTCTTGGTCTGTTTGCTTTTCAGTATTGGAGGCTTCTGTTGATATATTCTAGCTCAGAGATTATTTATTCAGCCATGTCCAGTCTGCTAATAAGCTCATCAAAGGCATTTTTAATTTATGTTACAGTGTTTTTGATCTCCAGCATTTCATTTTGGTTCTTTTTTATGATTTCCATTTCTCTACTTATACTGCCCATCCGTTTTTACACGCTGTCTACTTTATCCATTAGAGCGCTTAGCATATTGAGCATGGTTGTTTTAAATTCCCAGTCAGATAATTCCAACATTGTTGCCATGTCTGGTTCTTAAGCTTGTCCTGTCTCTTCAAATTGTGTTTGTTACCTTTTGCCTTATAATTTTTTCCTGATAGGTAGGTATGATGCAATAGGTAAAAGCATCTGTTGTAAATAGACCTTTAGTAATGTGGTGGTAAAGTGGTGGAGGGAAGGGAAGTGTTCTGTAGCCCTACAGTTGGGTCTTAGTCTTTGGTAGCCTATGCCCTTGGACTGTGAACTTCACAAGTGCTTCTCAGTTTTCCCTCCTCCCCTTTAATTGGACAAAATGACTGGAGTGGACTAGAATTGAGTATTTCCCTTTTCTCACAGGGACAGCTAAGAGCTGGCTGGAGTTGGGTATTTCCCTTCTCCTAGATCAGTTAGGCTTTTCTAAAACCCCAGCAGGTCAGGCTCTGGTTAGATAGTTTTTCCTGAGTACAGGCCTTATTAAGAAGAAACAGTGCTCCGGAATATTTCAAAATGATTCCTTTTCCTCTCCCCCTGCTGGAAGCATAAAGAGATTTTTCTCCAATGTTTACTGTGAAAACCTAGTCCAGCTCCTGGAGGTAAAACTCACAAAAGTATGAAAAGTGTGGGCACCACCACACACACCCTGCCCCCCCACAATGACTGAATTCCAGTGGAGTTTTTAACTCTCTGACTTTTCACACTGAGCCTCCAGTAATTCACCAGTTACAGTTCAGGTTTTCCTTCCCTGGCACTGATTTCTGTTTATGAGTCTCTGTTCTGGTAGGTCCTGACTCCCTGTGTTCGCCTGTCTCTGCAGTCTTGGGGGCAGCAGTTTGCCCTGTGTCCTCCCCTCTCTTATGAATCCAAGAAAAGTTGTTGACTTTTTAGTTTGTTCAGTTGTTTACTTGTAGTTGGGATGGAGTGGTGACTTCCTAGCCCCTTACATGGGAACCAGACCCAACTTGTTTTATTAAAGTGTTGGTTACTATGGCATATCCAAGTGCTTTGGGCTTTGGAGGCATACTTGCATGGTAATTTTCGTGTTTGTCATGCACAATCCTCTGGATATCAACTGTTTCATTTCTGTTAGCTTCTTATTTTTAAGGTTTTTATACTACTTTAATAAGACAAATGTTTATTGAATGCATGTGTGTTGTGCAGTCTCAGGTTCAGAATTCATTTGGATTATTGTTTGATCATAGCTACACCTAAGCAGAGAGGAAACTCTTTTTCTTTTCTTAAGCCAGTGGGAAGATACTTTTCAGCCCAAAGTTTCATAGAAAGGGAAAATTCTTGTGTCCTCACATTGGTTAAACTAGGTAATGAATCTCCAACTCTTGTCCATGTACAGAGAAAGAAACTATGTTGAAGACTATGTTGAAACTATGTTGAACAAATCCAGAAAATCGACATGTTTTCTCTTAAACTTACTTTCTGTTAAAGAGACACATTTTGTTTATAAATAGCCATTTTGTATGTATGTATGTATGTAAATATATACATTTTGTATATAAACAGCCATGTACACAGGTAAGCAGTTTGTGCTCTAAGTAAAATGTAAAGAACTATACAAAGTTGGAGGTAGGGACATATGAAAAGAAAAACACTGTGTTAGCACTGAACAAATCAGGGTGAGAGATGTGGGTCACTGCCACTGTGTCCTCTTTATTATTCCTAATATTCACCATTCCTCCCAAACTTACTCGTAAGTAGTATGAAGTAATCACTAATTATCCTCAAAACATAGGTAGAAAAAAACTGTGCTTTACTAAGCTGAACAATTTATCATTTTCTATATGTGAACATTTTTCTATTTGATTATGCTGCTAGAGAGCACAGCATGAGCAAAAGAGAGACGGCGCATGTTTTTGGAAATTGAGTTTGAGACCAGATTATAAGGAGATCTGATCCTAAGGAGTAAGAGTTTAATTCGTTAGGCAATGGGGCATCATTGATTTTTTTTTTTTTTTTTTTTCTGAACCAGGGATTAATGTGATCTAATTGTACTTCAGGAAGAAGGCTTAGGAAGAACTGTAGAATTGATTAGAGAAAAGTGACTGAAAGCTAAGTAGTTTTGTATATTCTTAAGTATAAAATGTACAGTTCTAATGATGAGAAGCGGTTAAATATAAACATAAAATAAAGTTAAATTTAGATTAAATGTATTTCAACTAGATGATACATAAATATATATCCAATGACACATGAGCATTTGGTTTAATGCAGTTTTCTGTGATTAATCCTTCCCATCTTTCTTATGATGTCAGTCCACTGGCCTTCCTCTGATGTTTACATCTGTGAAAGATCTTGCAGTGATAATTATTTCATTGAAATATTTTTAATTTGAGGTATTCATAATAATCTGTTATGATAATTATTGTACCCTTCGAGCATTTCTTTTAAAACTGAAATCCTATTTTCTTTAACTTATGAGAATGTTACAGTTTTGATTGAAAATATTTTCTCTTTTCATCTGAAATTCTCCACAATCATTTCTGAAAACAACCATATAATGGAATGTTTGCTAACTTGAATGAGTTTAGGAACAATTTTTGACTCAGTAAATAAAACATTTAAGTGATCGGAGTATTCATGGATATGAAAAATCTTTCTTCCCTTGTAAGATTTTGTGAACACTCACAAAATGATATGGAGAATCTATAGTTAGTTATCTCCACATTAAGGAAAAAAATAATTTAGGCTTGATTGAATTCAGAAATTCAGTTACCAAGCAGTTAAATATAGGGACAAATTATTCGTACATAGAACTTTAAGTCAAAATCAACAAACTCCTATTTTAATCAGAAATCTTTCCGTGGTAGTGTGCTTCTTTCACCCTGTCAGAAAATATCCTCAGTCTTTCATGGTGTGGTATTTCTCTTATTTCTCTTTTCACACATTTGTGTTACCCTCCTGGTCGGATATGTTTTTACTGAAAGTAGGAAGAGCCTCAATTTCATACTTCCACCAACTCTTTTGCTTAATATTTTATTTGATTATAGCTACTTTGGAGCTACTTCTCTTAGAATAGTAGGAGGTATTTGGATTGTCCCAGTAAGTGACAACAGTCAGATGTAATTTGTTTTCTGTCCTGGCTATCACAGCTCTCAGTATTTCTGAATTTTCTTTTATCTGTTAAACAGTGTAGTCTTTTATCATGGATTCTCTGTCTTCAAAGATTGAAACATATTTGGTATTAGCATAAAATTTGGGGGGAAAGACTAACTTGAAATGCATATTGCCAAGAATGTTGGAGTAGAAAAGTTATTCAGTCAACATCTGAGAGTTCATAATGGGCATAAGAGGCTATGAAATCCTGAATAAGGACATAATGAGACCTCAGAAAAAAATAGCTGAATTGCGGGTACCATCATTCTTTCCTGACTTTCCAATGGGTAAATTTGCCAAATGCTTCAGACTGCATCAGATATACTATACTTGTTCATGGGGAAAGGGGGTAAATAAAATGAGTGGATGGAAAAATGCATAACATGAATACATTTACAAGATAATTAATCAAAGAACACAGTCCATGGGTTAAAAAATAGAGCGTGAAAGTTAGAGCACAGTATCAGAGAAGATAAATTACCAGGGAACAGTGAGTTTAGATAATTCATTTTCCACATTTGATTCTTAGGCCTAGGTAAGAATGGTATAGCTGCAAATGTATCTGTTGAGAAGGGGCGTTTGTCACATAAACATATAGTACATGTAGTATATTCTAATGATATAGTTCTATCTTGAAGCATTAAATACAGGAATATGTTCTTGCAGGGTAGGAAGTAGAAAGTGGAGACAGAAGTTCATGTGGAAAAAGTATCTCAACATTTCTTTTATGTGTATTTGAAACACTTTGTTTAGGTTCTGGTGTGTTGTAAGTGCTTACTAATTATTTATCAATGCAATGGATGAAGGTCTAAGACCTAAATTTCCTATTGTGCTCCCTAGTGGTAATTGCTTGAAAGCTGTATTCAGACTACATAAAATATAGTAGGACTAGGGAAATTTTATAATTCTTTCAGAATTTAGCCTGGTTCATTGCTCAGCCTGGTTCATGGCCATTTTCTTAATGGTTATTGCAGCTCGAGCTTTACAATGGCCTTTATAGCCCCTATTAATAGCAATATTTTCCCTTTTATATTTGTCAATTATTAACTTCCTATCCGTAACTCTTATTATATTCATTCAGTGTATCTTTCTTTCTTTTTTTTAATACATGGTGTTCCCATATATCACGTTAGTTATTCAGTCAACATGATATTAAACATGTAATATACATTAATAAACTATGATAAAAGCATTGGCATTTTTCTTCAGAACTGATGGGCTAATTATTCAGATAAATATCACAACAACTTACCCTTATTTGTTCATGGAAATGGGTTATTTTCCAGGAATATTTGATGAAAACTTTCCATTCAGCATTGTCTTTTAATACATAGTAAAATCTCACTTACTTATCAGTTAAGTAGATTATGCACATTCAAGCCTATGTCATCCATATTTAGGCATTCTATTTTGTTATATTTCTTAAATTTGATGCCAGAGCTTACTCATTTTTATCTCAAATGCTTTTTTGTCACAGGAACACCATTCACTAGTGTTATACTTTATAAACATCACAATTTGTAAGACACACACACACAGAGAATATATATGTGTGTGTGTGTGTGTATATATATATATATATGATTGCTTAATACATTCATGAAGCTTTGTAGCAGGTGAATAATTACTTACATAAACTGACCTTAGTGGCTACCATAAAACAGTCTAGTTATTGCATTCTTAAAGTGACTGTAATTAATGTAATCTCCAAAGCCGTAAAATATTATTTCAGGTTGCAGATTATCTGTAACATTTGTTGCACAAGATGGTAGTTTAATGTGCAGTCAGTGTTATAATTCACTGTTAATCTTTCAATACCGAGCATTTAAAGTGCCAGTTCTTAATAAATTACTGCTGTAGTATCATAGGTTTGAACTCAACTTCAGGTAAAAACGAGCAGTTAAATGTGCAGCAAAACTGAAACATTAGGAAAAATGCTAACCTTAAAAATGAATGTTAATATCTGTAATATTTCATAAGCAAGAAATCTAAACACTGGATAAGAATTTAGAGTATTTGATAGCTTGGCTTTACTGCTTATTGCAAAAGCTTTGCCATCCTATGAAATAACAAAAAGCTATATATGAACTGGCAGAAAATAGTCAAAGAAAACATGATCTATGAAATGTATGTTAGAAAATTATTTATTTTAGAAATATTATTCTTATTCGGCAGGTACAAAAATTGTCAATTTCAGTTGTATATATTGAATAGTTTGGGCCTTTAACCTTGTGGTGACAAAAATGTGCAGGTGTGGAGTGGGTCAATAACTAAATAAAAAATCTATATAGTGTTATTTTTGTATCAAAAGTTGTCTTAGCCACCAGTGCACCTTGTTCTTGAGACACTGCTAAGTATGCTTAAAGGATTTGAAACTCCAAAAACTTTTATTAAACTGTAGACTACAGTAAATGTGTTATTAAAAAGTAAAGGACAGGCTTCTTTCAATAAAACTGCCCTTGGAACTGAAAGACCCTTTAGAAACAAACTATAGTTGATCCTCTGAGACTATTTTCTTTTTATTACTTACTCTTAGTTTTTCCTTAGTTTCTTACACTATTTTAAACAGTATATTCTTAAAGTACTTAATTATGACATAAAAACTTTTGATCTTCCCTTAAATTTGGACCCTCTTTGATCAAATAAGCACAAAGATCATTCTGCTATTATGTATTCCTACTATTAAAATCTATAAATAAATTAGAATATTTATCAATAAAATATGTTTATAATATGTATAAAATTCCACTGAAGTATATAAGTAAAAACAGTTCTTGTAAAGGAAGATAAAGGAATGAAGTAGAAATACTAGTGTGTGCGCCTCTTCTAAACCCTTCCTTACCCTTCCAAGTTCTCTGTATTCATAAATCAGGGGTATTGACACCTGACTGAAGTGAGGAAGAATATACATCGTGTTCAGAAGACAAGCTATAAGATAGCAATGAAATGATTTCTAGACTAAAAATGGAAATATTGTTTACATTCAAAAAAATTATCATTTTTCCAAACTATCAATCCTGTCAGGTTTTTAAAATAGATGTAGAAACAATAAGAGTTAAAATTTGGAGAGTTGTTGGTATAATTTAGACTTTGGAGGAAGAAAGAGGAGGACTTATAGTGAAGAAGGTATTTTCTTGACTTAAATTTACTGTGAATATGGTTTGACCACATTGACCGAAGTATATTTAATGGTATTTAACTCATTTAACTGGTAACGGTATGAAGCTTTCTAAATACAACACACATTTCTCTCTGAATAACGTAAGTTATATGTTAAATCAGACACTGTAAACTATTCCTGAGCAATAACTTTAAGAATTACAAATTATTTTCTAGGGATAGTCTGGGAATTGATACAAAAGCCTGAATTCTATACTCTCTCTCTCTCTCTCTCTCACACACACACACAGACACACACACACACTCTAATATATTTCTTTGTATACTACTGTATTTATATAATAGAAATGTCTGTAATTACCTTTACTATAGATATATATGCCTTTATGTCTTATATATGCTGTCGTGGATTAGATTATTTTATAATCTAACTTACTTATTCTGCTTCCAGAGTTTCTTATATTTTGAGGGTCATTTCATACAGAAATGTGTTTGCACCTTAAAATTTCCCTCTATATTTATTTGGTTTTGATAGATTTCACTAAAAGGATGCCTATTATGACAATCTCGCATAATAACACTGATGAACCATGAAATATGAATGTAAAAACTATGAATGTATAAAAGGTGCCTTTAATCTCAGATATTAGAATGAATAAAATTGTCTTGTAAAATTTTCATGAAGTCATATAGGATTAAGTATAAAATTTTAAAGCCTTCAGAAGGTAAGCTTGATGCTCTTTATATTCACAACCCTAAGTCAATTTTTTATGAATTAGATTTTTAAACTCAAGCATATTTGATTTTTACCTCTGAAAGATCTTAAAATAATCTATTCAGTTTTACCAGATCTCTAGATATACATAAATCAATTGAAGAAAATATGTTTAATAGTTAAATAAAAGCTTTGTCAATTTATTTGAAAATGAAATTCTTGTCATAGATTAGGTGACCATAGGTGCGTGGTGCTGGGAAAACTGGATAGCTACGTGTAAAAGAATGAAATTAGAACACTCCCTATCACCATGCACAAAAATAAACTCAAAATGGATTAAAGACCTAAATGTAAGGCCAGACACTATAAAACTCTTAGAGGAAAACATAGGCAGAACACTCTTTGACGTAAATTGCAGCAGTATCTTTTTTGATCTACCTCCTAGAATAATGAAAATGAAAACAAAAATAAACAAATGGGACCTAATTAAACTTAAAAGATTTTGCACAGCAAAAGAAACCATAAACAAGATGAAAAGACAACCCTCAGAATGGGAGACAATATTTGCAAATGAAGCAACTGACAAGGGATTAATCTCCAAAATATACAAACAGCTCATGCAGCTTAATATCAAAAAAACAAGCAACCCTATCAAAAATTGGGCAGAAGATCTAAATAGACATTTCTCCAAAGAAGACATACAGATGGCTAAAAAGCAAGTGAAAAGATGCTCAACATCACTAATTATCAGAGAAACGCAAATCAAAACTACAGTGAGGTATCACCTCACACCAGTCAGAATGGCCATCATCAAAAAAAAAAATCTACAAACAATGCTGGAGAAGGTGTGGAAAAAAGGGAACCCTTCTACACTGTTGGTGGAAATGTAAACCGGTACAGCCACTGTGGAGAGAACAGTGTGGAGATTCCTTAAAAAACTAAAAATAGAGCTACCTTGTGATCCAGCAATCCCACTCCTGGGCATATACCCAGTGAAAACCGTAATTCAAAAAGACAAATGCACCCCAGTGTTCATTGCAGCACTATTTATGATAGCCAGACATGTAAGCAACCTAAATGTCTACCAACAGAGGCATGGATAAAGAAGATGTGGTACATATATGCAATGGAATATTACTCAGCCATAAAAAAGAAAAAAATAATGCCATTTGCAGCAATGTGAATGGACATAGAGATTGTCATACTGAGTGAAGTAAGTCAGACAGAGAAAGACAAATATATGATATCGCTTACATATGGAATCTAAAAAAAAGGGTACAAATGAACCTATCTACAAAACAGAAATAGAGTTACAGATGTAAAAAACAAACATGGTTACCAGGGGGGGAGGGATAAATTTGAAGAGTGGGATTGACATATACGCACTACTATATATAAAATAGATAACTAATAAGGACCTACTGTATAGCACAGTGAACTCTACTCAATACTCTGTAATGGCCTATATGGGAAAAGAATCTAAAAGAGAGTGGATATATGTACATGTATAACTGATTCACTTTGCTGTACACTGAAACTAACACAACATTGTAAATCAACTATACTCCAATAAAAATTAATAAAATAAAATAAAATTCTTATGTATTTCCAGGATACCATCAAAAGTGTTGCTCAGGAATTCTAAAGAGACATTTGGGGGGAAAAAAAAATGAAAACATTCAACTTGAGTCCATTTAATTAAGAGTTCATTTTCTTGACTTCCTACTCCTCTTACCCATATTACTTCAGATTTTCTTTCTATTGTAAGCAGATTACAAAGCATGAGGTAAAATAAAGAATATAAAGAGATCTTAAATCCTATTCCAGTTCTGCCAGTGTTAGCTGTGAAATCTTACATATATCAGATAAGCTCTCTTGGATGCATTTTCCCCATCATTAAATGAAAGTGTTGGGCTAGTTGAATACTGTATTTTATATATATCAGCTGTAGGGATGAATAAAATTTGAAAACCTGGAAGGCTCAGTGTGTTTCTGTACATAAATGCACATTTTTACATTTTGAATAATCATGTGTCTGAGTGGCACTCAACCAAATATTAATTTTTAACATTATTAATTTATTTCTACTTCATGTATTATGTTAATATGTCAGGCTTTGTATTATATAAAAGTATCAATATAATATAAAATAACATGTTATTATGCAGATAAAATTTCTTCTATGTATATGACATATATTTCCTAGTAAAGGATGAATGATTTAATACTTTATTGGAGTACAAGTATAAAATTAAAAAGGCATGAGGTTAGATATCCCCCTTTATCCTTAATAGGTGAATATTTCTGCTAAAGAATACTTTTTAGGAAATAAAACTTAGGTAAGTTCCGTAAAAGCAAAGTTTGTGATTTCATTGTTATTTAAAATATCTGTGTAGAATATTTCTACCAAAAATTTAAAAAACGTATAAATTTGAAAAAATATTATCAGTGCACATAAACAGTACAGGTTAACGCCATTACCATATTAGTGCATTTTACTCATTCATGTGACTAATGATCTAAAACAGTAGGAAATTTAGGGAAGAATACAAAAGTCACAAAAAGAAATACAGATAAGCAATAGACGTGTAGAAATATCTTTATTTTCTTTAGATTAAAAAAACTTAAAGTTAGGGATATATTTTTGTCTTGCAAGCTTATAAACATTAAGAGACTGGTGACGACTACTGTTTGTGGGTATGTGAGGAAATAGACGCTAGAGGGAGATTTGTCCATGGTTGTCAAAAAGTCTTTAAGTGAATATCTTGGGATGTAGCAATTCCACTTTTAGGTTTTTCTCTTACAGAAAAACTACGCGAGTGAAAAATAATGAATCAAAAAGATTTCATAGCATCAGTGCATCATTTTTTTCTCGAGCTGTCACAAGATCTTAACCACACCACTGGCATCCTTCATGTTGTCCTACCTGCTGACCATCGTGGTTCCTAACAAAGTTTGACCAAAGGCTAGATATATCTCAATAGATCTTAAAATTATAATCAAATCTAATTACAAAGTTAATCTGACTAATATTTAATGATATGCATGGCTATTATGATGCTGTATAAGTAAAACTGGCCAAGTATTCATTTAAATCACTACAACTAGTATTATGCTTAGAAATTAAATCAAATCTCAGCTCAATTCAAGAAATATTAAGTTTATGCTGTATGAAAATAACTATTCTATGGTTACTATATCATGGGAAATGACTTTCATCTATTTTATGGGACTTGTTCTGTCCTTTACTGCACGCATATTTATGTTTACCTTAGCCATTCCAGGAAAACTACAATTTACTGCTAGCTAGGATTGTTTATGTGTGCCAAAATATAAATTTTTATGATATATTTTAAAATATACAGTTATGAATATGAATGTTATTGATAATATTAAAATTATTTTATTCTGACATCTCTCTTTCTCCCTCCCCCCCAATTCACTCAAATTGATTCCAGTATATGAGATATTATATTTCCTCACTGAATTAATATTAAAAATCTATGAAGTTGGTAATGCTTTTCTAAAAAATTCTGTCATATTCCTTCAAAATATTAACATTATAGAAATAATCTCTCATGTATGTTTTCAGAATGACACTTTTTTTTTTTAATTTTTATTTATTTATTTATGGCTGTGTTGGGTCTTCGTTTCTTGTGCGAGGGCTTTCTCTACTTGCGGCAAGCGGGGGCCACTCTTCATCGCGGTGCGCAGGCCTCTCACTATCGCGGCCTCTCTTGTTGCGGAGCACAGGCTCCAGATGCGCAGGCTCAGTAGTTGTGGCTCACGGGCCTAGTTGCTCCGCGGCATGTGGGATCTTCCCAGACCAGGGCTCGAACCCGTGTCCCCTGCATTGGCAGGCAGACTCTCAACCACTGCGCCACCAGGGAAGCCCCCAGAATGACACTTTTTAAAATATTTTATTTTATTGAAGTATAGTTGATTTACATTGCTGTGTTAATTTCTACCGCAGAGCAAAGTGATTCAGTTATACATATATATGCATTGTTATTCTTTTCCATTATGGTTTATCACAGGATATTGAATGTAGTTCCTTGTGCTATATAGTAGGACCTTGTTGTTTGTCTATTCTATATATATATATTTTACAACTGCTGATCCCAAACTCCCAGTCCATCCCTCCCCCCTTGGCAACCAAAAGTCTGATCTCTATGTCTGTGAGTCCATTTCTATTTCATAGATAAGTTCATTTGTGTCATGCAGAATATGACATTCTTTGATATTTAATACTTCTGTTTCAAAAAATAGATAAAATCAACTGAAAAAATTTAATACATATTTAAATACGGTCTAAATAAAATAGATTTATGGAGACTTGTGTTTCATTCTTTATCAATGAGTTCAACCAAAGGAACATGAGTTTTACCAACATTATATTTATATACATTTAAACACCAATAGATAAATATTGCTTTCTAAAACAACATATGTATTATCTTTCCTGTAACTGTCATTTCAAAGGTAAGCATTTTGAAGAGCCTTAAACATAGGCATAATGTTTACAGTATTACCATTAAAGGAAATTTGGCAAGATATTGTCAACAGAATAAATATTAATTAGTCAAAAATAAATTGAAAAGGATGAACAGTGAGGTATTTTTAAGGTTTTAATGTAAATGTTTAAATGTTGTTTTCCTTGTTTTTTTGCAAAACTGATTGCTAAGAGAAAGAATTGACTAATAAAAGCAATTTGAATCTATAAAATATGTAACTGATGTAAAAGTAAGTACTATTTTGGACTTATAACCTGGAAAACATGGGAAATATGGGTTAAGAGGATTTTCATATGGCAAATCATCAATAATGATAATATTTTATAATTTCAATAAGTAGAACTAAAAACTCATCAGTATAAAATAACATACATCATGTGCACTTATTTTAAATAAGGAGTTTTAAAACAAGCAAGTAAAAGCGGAAATTTGTGACTGCAGTTAATAAATACATGATATTTAAATTTTCTGGGATGTAAATGATTCAAGGAAAATTCCCTTTAGGTTTTCATTGAATGAGAATTCTTTATGTTATTACTGAGCAGTAACACAATTAGAGCATTTCTAAGACGTTCTTAAGATGATCTTGATAAATCTCTATATAATAGGACTAAGGAATTTCATTGTGAATTGAAACAGAATCTGTGAATTTGGAGCAAAATATTAGGTAGGACAGTACAGAAGTGCTTCACACACATACTAACTATGCCCATCTTCTTATTGGCAGTTATCTTGCTGTCTCCAGGACTTCCACTTATTACATAGAATCACCAAGAATTCTTAATTTTCATATGATTTTGCTCAAAAATAACTTATTTCACCCCCTAATTCCAGTATAGTTTAATTATAACTATAATTATCAATACTGGTCCGTGGTTTGAAGCATTATTGTAGGTTACATTTTGGAGGTGCTGGGGTTTTTTTTAACATTAGAGTTTTGTCATTTCAATTCACTCTAATGGAGCTAAAAATGGAACACCGTTGCTACATATCATGGTTCTAACTTGACCGTGAATGACAATTTCAGTTTTTCACTGGATGGTGGGCATTAATCAATTACCATTATGACAAAATTTGTTGAGGGAATAAAAATATATGTTGTTTGGATATACAACAGTTGGAATATAACTATAATTATGTCTTAGGAATAATTTATTAACTGCTATCATACCAATAAAACTTAGGGTAACTCAATGACTTAATAAAAAATACGAGTGTTCATTACGTGTTTTTTTTCTTAAATAAAACATGATTCAACACCAAATGTCAAAACAGATTTGATTACAATCACACACGATTTTTATCTTACACTTGGAAAAGGAGCTGCAATGTTGTTTCCCTCTGTTTCCGTTTTGACAAATGCTATTAATTGTTACAAACAAAAAATATAAAAATTATCATAAGTTGCCAATGATTATTTTTGAAGTAAACTGTTTCTTTTTTCATTTTATTGAAGTATAGCTGATTTACAATATTATATTAGTTTTGGGTGTACAACGTAGTGATTCAATATTTTTAGAGATTATACTACATTTAAAGTTATTACAAAATCAGGCCTATATTTCCCTAAGCTGTACAATATATCCTTGTTGCTTGCTTATTTTATACACAGCAGTTTGCTCTGTAAATCCTCTACCCCCTCCTACCCATCACCCCTTCCTTCTCCCCATTTGAAACCACTAGTTTCTTCTCTCTCTGAGTCTGTTTCTGTTTTTCTATATATATTCATTTTATTTGTTAGATTCCACATATAAGTGATAAGATGTAATATTTGTCTTTCTCTGTCTATCTTATTTCACTAAGCATACTACCCTCTGGATCCACCCACATTGTTACAAATGGCAGAATTTCATCTTTTTTTTTTGCTTTCTCTTTCTTTTTTATTTTTTTAATTGAAGTATAGTTAACTTACACTATTGTGTTAGTTTCAGGTGTACAACAAAGTGATTCATTTATATATATGGAAATATATATTTCCATATTATTTTCCATTTTAGGTTATCACAAGATATTGAATATAGTTCCCTGTGCTATACAGTAAATCCTTGTTGCTTATCTATTTTATGTATAGTAGTTTGTATCTGTTAATTCCATACTTCTAATTTATCCCCCCCCTTTAGTAACCATAGGTTGTTTTCTATGTCTGTCAGTCTGTTTCTATGTCTGTCAGTCTGTTTCTATGTTGTATATAGATTCATTTGTATTCTTTTTTACATTCCACATATAAGTGATATCATATAATGTTGGAGTTTGCCAATATTCTACAATTAGGAGTAAGCATCAGGGAACTTTATGGGATCCGAATATGTTTTAAGTCTTTGTTTCACTTGTGATAAAATGAGGGTATACATGTGAAAAATAGTTGAGCTGTACACTTAAAATTTGTGCAGTTACTTCTCTATTCTATAATTCAATAAATAAATTAAGCACCATATTATGCTACTACTTACCCTCAAGATGTTGAAAATTACTAAGACAAACTGTATCAAGTGTTGGTAAGAAACTGTAACTACTAGAACTCATAAACAGATTGAGTGCAAAATTAAGTACTACCACTTTGAAAAACTGAATATAAATATATCCTAGGACCCAAAAGTTCTTATGGTTTATAATCCTAAGAATAAATGTTCACAAAATGCATCTATAAACATGTTGTTGAAGTACTGCTTGTTAAAACCAAACACTGGGAGGGTAAAAGAAAGAAATGTCTATCAAGAGTAGGCGGGATAGTAAATCGTTACGTTAAAATAATAGAATACTGTACAGCAATAGATGTGTGAAACCTAAAACAATATGGTTGAGGGTCACAAAGATAAAGCTGAGTGAAAGAAGCCTGACTTAGAAAAACATATACTGTGTGAATGCATTTATATAAAGTAGAAAACGGGCAAAAGTTAATCTACTGTGTTAGAAGGCAGGAGAGTAAGTACCCTTGAGAAAGAGGGAAACGGGCATGACACTGATGGGGCAAAAAGACTAGCAACATGCTGCTTCCTGAACTGATTGGAGGCTTGATCTTAGTAATTTATTTAATTTATTTAATTTCATTTAATTGTACATTTAGGTTTTTATGTTCTCTGTATGTTGATTATAAAATTGAAATTTTTAAAAAGCAGCCAACTCTGGAATAGCCCTGTTATATCTATAACATGACCACTACACAGAGATTAAAAAGGATTTTCGAGATTTTAAAACACACACACACAAACACACACATGCACACATACACACACACACACCATACCTTTTTATTTTGGAGTGCTCTTAGATTTATAGAAAATTTGCCAAGATAGTAATGAGAGTCCCAGTTCCTCTAATCCAACTTCCTCTAATCTTAAAAAACCATGATGCACAAAAAATCTACAAACAATAAATGCTGGAGAGGGTGTGGAGAAAAGGGAACCCTCTTGCACTGTTGGTGGGAATGTAAATTGTTACAGCCACTATGATGAACAGTATAGAGGTTCCTTAAAATACTAAAAATAGAACTACCATATGACCCAGCAATCTCACTACTTGGCATATACCCTGAGAAAACCATAATTCAAAAAGAGTCATGCACCACAATGTTGATTGCAGCTCTATTTACAATAGCCAGGACATGGAAGCAACCTAAGTGTCCATTGACAGATGAATGGATAAAGAAGATGTGGCACATATATACAATGGAATATTGCTCAGCCATAAAAAGAAACAAAATTGAGGTATTTGTAGTGAGGTGGATGGACGTAGAGACTCTCATACAAAGTAAAGTAAGTCAGAAAGAGAAAAACAAATACTGTACGCTAACACATATATATGGAATATAAAAAAGAAAATAAAATGGTTCTGAAGAACCTAGGGGCAAGACAGGAATAAAGACGCAGATGTAGAGAATGGACTTGAGGACACGAGGAACGGGAAGGGTAAGCTGGGACGAAGTGAGAGAGTACACTACCAAATCTAAAATAGATAGTGGGAAGCAGCTGCATTGCACAGGGAAATCAGCTCTGTGCTTTGTGACCACCTAGAGGGGTGGGATAGGGAGGGTGGGATACAAGAGGGAGGGGATATGAGGATATATGTATACATATAGCTTATTCACTTTGTTATACAGCAGAAACTAACACACCATTGTGAAGCAATTATACTCCAATAAAGATGTTAAAAAATACCCAACATGATGCATTTGTCAAAACTAATAAATTGTAAGGACACAACACTACTAAATAAACTAAACTACAAACTTTATTCAGATAACACCAGGTGCAGCTAAAGTCTTTTTCCTCCTTGAGGAAGCCAACAAGATACCATATCACATTCAGTTTTCAGGTCTCCTTAATGAGTCGCCTCTGATGTGGGACAGCGTCTCAGTCTTTGTTTTTCTCAATCTTATTTAACAGTTTTGAAGAGTACTAGTCAGACATTTTGTCAGATGTCCCTCAATTTGAGTTATTCATATGTCTGTTGATGATTAGACTGAGACTGTATTTTTTGAAGGGAAGAATATCATGAAGTGCCCTTTTTGTTACATGATATAAGGGAGGGTGCATGATATCATCATGATTTTTTTTGATAATGTTAAGCTTGATCAGTTGGTTAAAGTATCACATGCCTGGTTTCTCCACTACACTGTTACGATTTTTTTCTCTTTGCATTTTCTATACTTTGGTAATGAGTCAATGACTCTTGCCCACTCCCAAAGGGGTGCTGGGGAATGAAGCTATAGCTCCTGAAGTGAGGAGTATCTACATTTATTATTTGGAATTCTTCAGCAATGAGGACTTGTACTTTCTCCTCCATTTATTTATTCAAGTATTTATATCAGTATAGAAAAATATATAGTTAATTTATTATTTGAATTATAATCTAATAAATTTATTATTTAAAAAATTTTCTAATTTTAGAACTTTAAATATTATTGTGGTTTGATTTGCATTTCCCTGATGATTGGGAGCATATTTTCATGTACTTGTTTGCCATTTGTCTTCTATGGAGAAATGTCTGGTCGGGTTTATTGCCTGCTTTTTAATGGATTATTTGTCTTTTTGTTGAGTTATATGGATTCTTTTTTATTTTGTGTATTTTAAAACCTTATCACAATTATTTTCTTAGTTTTTTTTCAGATCGTTCATTGCTACATGTATGTAAACACAACTGATTTTTATTTGGTAATGTTGAACCCTTCAACTTTGCTGAATTCATTACCTTTAGTATTTTTTTCTTGTGAATGCTTTGAAATTTTTGTTTTATATATAGAATCATGCCATATGGGAATAGAGATATTTTTACTTCATTTCCAGTAAGAATGATTTTCTCTTTTTTTTCTTGACTAATTGCCATGTATAGAACTTCTGATACAATTTTGAATGGAAGTGGTGAAAGCAGAAGAAAAATTTAAAAGTGTATTTTTCTTACAGAAAATTTGCAAGATAGTACACAGAATCTCCATATGCTATACACCCAGTTTCCTTTATTATTAATAACTTATACTTGTTTGGTATATTTGTTACTATTAAGGAATCAATGTTGATAAATGATTAATTAAACACATACTTTTTTCAGGTTTTCTTACCTTTTACATAATGTTATTTTTTCTGTTCCAGTATCCCATCCAGTATACGTTGTTAAATTTTATAGTAATGTCTCTTTCGGCACTTGTTGGCTATGACGATTTTTCAGCCTTTCTTTGTTTTTGACGGCCCTCAGTTTTAAGCAGTACTGGTCAAGTATTTTATAGACTACCCCTCAATTAGGATTTGTCTGATGTTTATCTTACAATTGGGCACAGATTATGATGGGTTTTTTGGAGGAAGACCACAAAGAGAAAGCGTCATATCAAGAGTATCATCACAACTTATCAGTGTTGACGTTAACCTTGAGGTAGGGCTGAGGTAGGAATCCTAAGTTACTCTTTTTGTTCTCCTTTAAAACTGTACTCTTTGGATGTCCTCACACTAGAAAGAGTGATGAGCTATACTCCACCTGCTGGAGGAAAGAGCATCTAAGTAAATTATCTGGAACTTTTCCACATGAGCCATTTGTATATGTTCTCCTTTATTTATTCAGGCATTTATATATATATATATATATATATATATATATATATATATATATATCAGTATAGACTAATATTTATTATATATGCATATAAGTTTATGTATATATTGTGTATATATGTAACTATTGGGTTGGCCAAAATGTTCATTTGGATTTTTCTGTAAGATGTTATGGAAAAACCTGAATGAACTTTTTTTTTTTTTTCTGAATGAACTTTTTGACCAACCCAATATATATGTAATAATACAATAATACTTGATATATTTTTGCTCAAATTATTCTAGCTTTAAGCATTGGAAGTGATTTCAATTGGCTCCTATGTTACTTTGGCACACCCCTATTATTAGGCATGTGCATGTGTGAGAGAGAAAGAGCACTTCCCTTCTGACCTGTAAGATGCTCCAGGTTCATCTTGTATATTGCCTGCCGTGGCACTAGAATCAGCCATTTATTCCAGGACCCCTGGTTTCTCTTATTACAAAATGGTATTAGAACTAAGATCAAGCTAATAAGTGTGCTTATAGCTACTGACATGTTGTTGCTTCTAGGCCCTCTCAGCTGACACAGCAAAGAAGTACATGTATGTATGTATACTAATCCGTGTAATATACATACATACTATATATATATATATATATATATATATATATATATATATACACATATATATATTCACTTGTTTATCTGTTAACTTCCCACTCCAACAGTGAGAAACCTGGCTACCACCATTTACTGCCCATTTATTTAATTGTATAATTCCAGTATACATACCTAGCACAATCAGAATTATTAACAGGTACCAGCATGGGAAAGAACTTTACTGAGTAGAGTGAAATCAATGTGTTCTGTGGGACTTATGTTTACAGTTGACCCTTGAACAACTCGGGGTTAGGGACCCTGATCCCACACACGGTGGGAAATCTGTGTATAATTTACAGTCAGCCCTCCATATGTGTGGTTCTGCATCCGTGGATCTTGTAGTACTGGACTACATGTTTATTGAAAAAAATCCCCACATAAGTGGACCTGCACAATCCAAACCCATGGTGTTCAAGGTCACTTGTAATTTCTTTTGTCTCTAGCCTTACATACTCCACTCATTTCCAAAGTTTCTTAGGTCAGCACCATTTTTCAGACCCCCTTCATTGACGTCGTTTCATACATTTATAATCTGTTTTATAACATCTTCATTTCATACCAGGATCCCCCAACCACCTAAATTATTTTTTTCTAATTTGTA